>NC_052058.2:36739512-38201819 GCF_903992535.2 Arvicola amphibius | reverse complement strand
GCTTTTATTGATCTGTTTCCTGCCTGAAATCACAGTGGTCCAGCTGCTTCAGGTTTTTGCTGCCGTGATGTACTGTACACTCTGTCAAGAAAATAAACTTCCTTTCTTCAACTGTTTATGTAAGGCATTTTTTTCAAAAAGGCAAGTTCTGCAACTATCATCTCTTTTAATATTATGACAAAACTGACTAATCAATTAGTAACATTAATTATATCACAAAATTATTCTATTCTTCCTCTCAATGCAGTCTAATTATAGAGCTAGTTTCCAACTCTCAGGCAGAGCCTTCCTATGCTTACCTAGAAGGTCTTACATCAGGGCTTTTAGTTAGGGACCGTCTTACAATTTTATCCATTCCGGCTCTCTTTGAATTACATTTCTGACTGATTCACATAGAAATTGGTCAGTTTCTGAAGGCCAATTTAAAATGCATTTTAGTATCTTCTAGGATAAACTTTCTGACATTGTTCTTTCATTAAGGCCTCTGAGGCATCCCTAGCTTTTCTATAGTTGATGTAATTCCTAATGAGCCTTTAAATAAGCTCATGATAATGTATACACTGGGTCATGAAGAATGGGCAATAAGGAATGGTGAATTTTCTTGTCCAACAGTGTAACATGCCTTTCTAGTTTTTCTGGCTTCTTTGACTTTCCTTACTAACATTTAAATTTTTGTTATGCTTCCTAATGTCTATTATTGCTTTTAAGATAACTTACTTTTTAATTTGATTATGAGTAGGAATCTTTCTAGTATGTCTTAAGGGCTTATTATGTTCTCATATGCAAACTGCTTTTCCAGGATTTTGTTTAAGCAGTAATTTATTTTTCAGTTACTTATCTTCATTGTTCTACCTAAAAACTTCAAACTTCCTTAAATAGTGATAATTTTCCTCCTCTCTTCCTTTTTAATAAAAATTTTTCTTTTCATTTTGAATAGAAGCTGAATTATGATGAACATATTTTACCAAGTATGGAGAGCATTATATTCAACCTATACAACTTTGTACAAATTGATCTGCTACTGAAACATAATTTGGGCTCTATATTTATTAATATTCTTTTTTATGTTTTTAATTAATTCATTTATTTATTAAAATTTTCCACCTCCTCCCCACCTCCCATTTCCCTCTTACTCCCCCCTCCCCCTCCCTCTCCAGTCATATGAGCAGTCAGGGTTCCCTGCCCTATGGGAAGTCCAAGGTCCTCCCTGCTCCATCTAGGTCTAGGAAGGTGAGCATCCAAACAAACCAGGTTCCCACAAAGCCAGTCCATGCAGTAGAATCAAAACCCAGTGCCATTGTCCTTAGCTTCTCAGTCAGCCCTCATTGTCAGCCACCTTCAGAGACTCCAGATTGATCATATGCTCCATCAGTCCCAGTCCAGCTAGCCTTGGTGAACTCCCATTAGATCAGTCCCACCATCTCAGTGGGTGGACGCACCGCTTGCAGTCCTGACTTCCTTGCTCATATTCTCCCTCCTTCTGTTCCTCATTTGGACCTTGGGAACTCAGTCCAGTGCTCCAGTGTGGGTCTCTGTCTCTATCTCCATCCATCACCAGATGAAGGTTCTATGGTGATATGTAATTTTATTTATTTTACATACAGACCACCATTTCCCATCCCTCTTTTCTTCCCCTACCTCCCACTTCATATCTAATACCTCCTTTTTTCTTCAGAAAGGGATAGGCTTCCCATGGGAGTCAACAAAGCATGGCATATTCAGTTGAGTTAGGACCAAGTTCATCCCCATGCATCAAGGCTGGGAGGGCATCCCAGCATGAGAAATGGGTTCCAGAAAGGCAGCTTGTAGGTCAGGGAAATGTTCTGATTCCACTGCAAAGGGCCACACAAACAGACCACACTACACAACTGTTCCCCACATGAGGAGGGCCTGGGTCAGTCCCATGTAGGCTCCTTAACTTTTTGTTCGGAGTCCATGAGCTCTCACTAGCTCAGGCCAGCTGTCTCTGTGGGTTTCCCTGTCCTGATGGTGACCCTGCCTTGCCTGTACAATCCTTCCTCCCTCTGTTCAACTGGACTGCCAAAAGTCGGATCAGTGCTTGTCTGTGGATCTCCGCATCTGCTTCAATCAGTTACTGGGTGAAGGCTCTTTGATGACAGGGTAGTCACCAATATGATTATAGGAGAAGGCCAGTTTAGACATTCTCTCCACTATTGCTAAAAGTCTTAGTTGGAGTCATTCTTGTGGATTCCTAAGAGTTTTTCTGGTACCAGGTTTCTCCCTAACTCCAAATGGCCCACTCCATTTCTTTCATGACTTTCCCCCTCCATCCTACCCCCAACTCGATCAACCTGAGCTCCCTGATTCCTCATGTTCTCATCCCTCATCACTTCCCCTCCACTACAACCTGCCTTCAACCCACCCCTGCTCCAAGTATACCAAGGAGATCTCATCTATTTTCCCTTCCCAGAAAATCCATCCATTCCTCTTATGGTCCTACTTGTTACTTGGCATGGATCGTAGCCTGGTTATCCTTTGCTTTAGATCTAATATTCACTTATGAGTGAGTACATAACATGTTTGTCTTTCTAGTTTGAATGATAAGTGTTTAAATCAGTATGGCAGTTTCTCAGAAAATTGTGAATCAATCTATCTCAAGACCCACCTATACCAATCTTGGACATATACCCAAAGGATGCTCAACCATCCCATAAGGACACTTGCTCAACTATGTTCATAGATGAATTATCTAATACCTAGAAACAACCTAAATGCCCCTCAACCAAAGAATGGATAAATAAAGTGTGGTATTTATTCAGTGGTAAAAAGCAATGGCATCATACAATCTGAGGGCAAATGGACTGAACTAAGGTGTTATTATACAGATTTCTTGGAGATGACAGAATGTTAACCTATATACCAGCATCAAATTTGCATTTTAATGTGTTTTTCTGCAATCCTATTTTAACAAATTTTAGTTTCTAGTCTTTTTTGTTCTTGGTTGGGTTTTGAATAACCACATACATGCTTTTACTTGAAGTTAACTGAAAGTTTTCCTTTTTATTGGAATAAAAGTTGAATAATACTGTGATAAACTGCTCTTATCTTTCAGAGATACACCCCATCCTGTTGTATTTCATTAAGGAATATTATTGACAACTTGAGTTATTTTGTCTCCTTAAATCTTAATCTTACTATGAATGAGCTTTGGTAAATTGTTTTCCTAAAACTATCGTTTATTTCATATAGTTCTAAATGATGAGGGGTCTGATATTAAATTCATGGCATTTAATGGAGAAAATGACAGAGCCCCACATAAAAGTACCCGATTGAGCTCCCAAGGTCCTGATGAGGAGCAAAAGGAGGGAGATCATGAGCAAGGAAGTCAGGACCGTGAGGAGTGGGTTTACCCATTGAGACGGTGGGACAGATCTAACGGGAGACCACCAAGTCCAGTTGGGATGGGACTGATGGAACAGGGGACCAAACCGGACTCTCTGAATGTGGCTGTCGGTGGAGGAGGACTGAGAAACCAAGGACAACGGCGATGAGCATGAACTCTACAGCATGGACGGGCTCACTGTGAGCCTTGTCAGTTTGGTTGCTCACCTTCCTGGACTTAGGGGGAGCTGGGAGGACCTTGGACTTAACATAGTGAAGGGAACCCTGATGGCTCTTTGGCTTGGAGAGGGGCAGAATGGGGGTATGGGTGAAAGGGAGGGGAGGGAAGGGAGAGGAGGAGGGGAGGAGATAGAAATTTTTAATAAAAAAAAGACAAAAAAGATGAATAAAATATGCAGGGATATTTTGGTACAGACTATTACATACTCTTCCTAATGGAGGGAATTTTGTCATAATGTTTATTCATTAACTCTTATTTAATCATTTTTATTTATTTATTTATTGAATATTGTATTCATCTGTGTGCTTTTGTGCAGTATTGTTGATATTTTATTAAACTGCTCCACAATACTGACTAATTTAAATAATTTTCTCTGATACTTATTGGAATTTATGTTTCTTTTTAGTCCATCTTGCATTTTAACCTTTAATACATTCAATCTTTAATATATTTTAAGTATTATTTAATAATCAATGCTATTTTAGATTTTCTTTTTAAAGTACTTGAATAACATCTACCGGGTTTCGAATAACTTAATGAAAAATAGCTTTATATTTGTGTAGAACAATAACTTTGTTGAGAGAACATTCTCTCCAACATCAGTCTGCGCTGGTTTTTGTTTTTTTGTGTGTGTCAAATGGGATCTCACATTTGGCCTGGAGAGTACCACGTAGGATAAACTAACTGTCCAGAAACCACAGGGATCCTTTCTTCTCCTTATCTCTGGTGCTGGGAAGTACACATGTGTTCTCAGATGTCTAATTGCCTACAATTGCTTCTTCAGCTCAAATGTAGGTTTAGATGCTTGTAATGCAAGCATTTTATAGAGTCATTTCTCAAACACTGTGTAGACTTTTAAAACTCTTCTGAACTCTGGAAAGTGAATCTCTTTCTGTGACCCAAAATATTTTTAAACATTTGTTCTTTGTAGCTGATTCAAGTTTTCCTTAATTATATTGTGAGTGCTGTACAGAAATTGATGCTATTTGGGGCAATATTTTCTATATTATTGAGTTTAATTTAATCTAAAAATTTTTTTTGTGTTGTAAGATTTCAACTTACAAAAATGTCTGAATTTGAATTTTTAGTGTGTCATGATCATTCACAGTCATTCAAGAAAGCCATGTTCACTCAATCTTCTGTCTCTAGGCTCTCTGGACATGTACCATATATTCATATAGCTTTTCACATACATGGCTACTCCCTCATTTCTGTTATGTACGCAAACCTTTATTTCAAGCTTATAGAATGAAAATTAATTATTTCCTGATAGCCATCCAATGAATCTCTATGGATATTATTTTTATTCTCCTTATTTATTCCTCATCATTAACAGGAGAATAGTATGAAAAATTCTGACATCCATATATATTTCATGCCTTACTTCTGGTGAATTCTCCAAATAGAGGTGTCGCATGAAAACTATGTTAGGATCTTCTGTGGCCATGACCTGTCTTGTTCTCATTCCCTCTGTTTTGATTCTTAGACCAGGGTTTCATTTGTCTGCTCACTGGGATACAGATTTAGTTGTGTAATACCTTCAGATAGAGGAATGTCTCAGGGGTTAAGTGTTCTATATTTGTTTTTGTTTGTTTTTATGACTAGTCAAAAGTGGTTCTGAGCTCCAGGTCACAGACAGTCCCTGGTAGCTCCTCAACACCTTCCATATGTTACCTGCACTCTTTAAGAAGTGAGCAGCTGTGCAGAGGCAGTCATGCCACCTTTTCCTGCTCTTCCTCCCAGCTTTATCTCTAAAAATATATTTTAAAAGATCCTCTTATTGAAAGCATAGAGACTTTTAAAATAACTTTATTAATTCTTTAAGAATTTTAAAAACTGTATCTTGATATCTTTTACTACTCCTCCAATTTCTTCCTAGCTTTACCCTGTCCTTGCTAACAATCAAACTTCGAATTCTCTTAATTTTACTTTTTTAAAAATAGCAACTGATCCATTTTATGTTGCTTATATTTTCTTGGGTGTGGGTCCACCCCTGAAGAGTAGAAAATCACCATAAGTTATATATTAAAGAAAACTGTTTCTCTCCCAGCAGCTATCAAATGCCAATGCTCCTCACTCAGAGTGAGACTTTGTGTCCACCCCCTCCACTGCAGGCTGGTGTTTACACTGGCTTAACCTTACACAGGTCCCACTCATCCTGTCAGAGGCTCTGTGGTTTCTTATATGCACTCTGTTGTTGAGAAAACACAGTTTTCTTAGAGTCAACAATGCCCATGGCTCTTAAAATCTTCCTTCTCCCCATTTTCATGATGATCCCTGAGCTTTGGAGGGAGAAAGGGTCATGGAAATACCTTATTTAGTGCTGAACATTCCTCAGTCTCTTATTCTTTGCCCATTGACAAATTATAGCTGTGTTAATTTCAATTTACTGCAAGAAGCTTCTCAGATGAGAATTGAGAGATGAACTGATCTGTGGGTATAGATATACTTCATTAGGAACTATTTGAACATTATATTTACTAGGCAGAATGATGGCAGTAGATTCTCCCTTAGGGCCTTTGACCTGTCTACTCATGGGATTTTCATCCAGATAAGAGTACCACGTGTGGGATCCACCTCATCCACAACATTTCAAGGCCTGAAACGGTAGTCTGAGTGTGATTGGTTACTCCCATAAATTATGTGCCACTATTGCACCAGTGGCATGCATTGTCAGGACAATCTTTACTGCTGCTTGCAGAATTGACAGCTGGATAATATTGATAATGACTCTTTTCCTCAGTTAGGATGCATAGCCCTTTTTAGCAGTATGAACGTCATCCCATAGGAATAAAGCTTCTAGGTCAGTCGTTAACCCCTTGATTTCTCCATGCTTTATTATTCAAGCATGTGGCGCATCTTCAGAAAAACGCATCTTACTATCAAATTCTGGAGTGTAACCAAGAGCTGTGGAAATACCTTATAATGTGTAGTATATATGGTCTAATATACTAATACACTGATTTGAATATATGAATGTTGATATACTAAATATATCAAGCATAAAACTTTGTTTTTATTTTTAAATTTACATATGTTATTTACTCTTGAGTTTCATACATGGGTATAGTGAGCTATGATCATTATCCACCCTCCATTTAATCCACCCAATGATCCTATCTCTCCCTATTATCTCCCACTCTAAACATTATGCCTTTTGTTGTTTAATAACTCACTAAGTATAATTAGTGATGTTCATATATAAATGGATATGGAGATAATCCATTGAGCATTGGAAACCGACTAGTAGTTATACCCATTAAAAAGAACAATTTGTCTTCCTTCAGCAGATATCAGCTGATAGTATCTACTCAGTTAAGGGTCTGGTCTCATGAGCTTCTCCCCATCTTTATGCTACAATATTGACTGGCTTAATCTTGTGTAGATCTAGTATAAGTAACCATAGCTGCTGTGAGTTCATGATTGTAATGGCCATATTATGGCCAGAAGATGTTGTTTTACATCAATCTTCCCCACCCTCCAACTCTTACTTTCATTGTGTTTCCTCGTCCTTGATGTTCCCTTAGATGAATGGGAGTGGAGCTGATTTTTTAAAAAAGTTACATTTAGCACTGAGTGCTCATTCTATTGTTCTCAGATTTTAGCCAGATATGCATCTCTACATTGACTGCTTTTCTCTGTGAAAAGAAGCTTCTCCAAGGGAGGCTGAGATTAGCCCAGAATGATGAATATAAATACTTAGAAAGAAATTTTAACATCATGACCACTTAGCAAAATAGCAATAACAGGTTCAAAGCAGGTGAAACTTGTTTTATTTTGCTATTTGAGATATATTTAAGGTCTGGGATAGTTCCAAGATACCTGATTACCTGGAAATTGATAATGTCTCACAAATTATTTTAAAATCAAACAAGCTAGAAGCCCTTAAACAACCTTTTCACTTACTGGCTAGTGGTTCATGATGTGGTTAACAGAGAATAAATAATATTGTGATAGCTCAGCTTGTTATCCATCCTCCATTTATTGGGCTCAAAAGACCAACATAAAATGAGGCTAAAGAATTGATCGAGATCAAAGACGTGAGCAAGAAGAGTTGAGAGGAACATGAACGCAATGAGTCACCATCAAGAAAATGAGGGTCATGAGTCTAGGACTACATAGGTAAATTGGAAGTTGCTGATATGTGAATTAAGTACATTCAACCCAAACTGGTGCTTGTATTCTGGATGCTCTATAAAGATTCTTGGTTTTATTGCTATTATAACTGTCACTATTATCATTGTTTTAAAACAGTGCTGACCTAAACATTACCTCCTTCAATACAATTAGCCAATGTGTTCTCACTCCATCCCCAAGTGGTTTTATCCGTCACACCTATTCCTGTTGTTGGTGTAACTTTCTTTTCACTTCTGCTCTATATCTTTGGGCAATTGCCGCTCTCGTTAACTGGTTTCTAAGGAAAGAAGGCTCAGTTCTCTCCCTGCAATCCATCCTTATGCTACCAGAGTAATCTTTTCATATAAGAGTGACCTCTGTCAGTGTGGCATTGCAGCTGTATAGTTTAGCTTCTTCATTCTTGTACTTTCTATTGTACAAATGAATGGCTGGACATCTCTAGGGGCCCTGCTAGCTGTCTTGTGTTTATGAAGTAAGTCCAAGGGTTCAATTATGGATTTTCTATGACTCAAGTTGAATGTTGTTCATTTTGGGGTGTATGTCTTTTATCCCACAAATAATGAATACCCTTAAAATGTTGCTGTGCTATTATACCATAGGATGAAAAAATTCTCTGCAATATAAAACTATTTTTTTAAAAAAAACCTATCAAAGTCGTCAAAAGATTTGAACTTTCTTTCAAATAAAATTGAAGAAAAATGAATAGCATTGAGACAACTGAGCACAAAAGAAAAGAATATTGTATTTTCCAAAATATAAACATCAGATACTTTAGGCTATTGTGTGAGAGAGTGCTGTAAGGTCTACAGGGTAGAATATGCCAGTAATTTCTTTCAATCATTTTTCCATTGCAAAATACTATAAGAATGGTGACTAGCAGAGGCTAATACATTTGTGGCAGAAGGAGAATATGAAACTAGAGACAGGTGTTTATTGTTTGAGAAGCAATAAAAAGTACAGTCTCCATCTGTCTGTCTTCTTCCCTGACCCCTTCTCACAAGGCACTGGGATGGAGAATGTCTTTTCTAGGAAGAAGAAATTCATTTCAGGAATTGTGAAAGTCCAGCTGCATGTCATCCCTGGAGCTAGCTAATGAAGAAGATGGAGTGTGAGGACATGCTTCTGCTGCTCACTGTAAGGCAGTCTAAGTGAAGGGGATACTTTTCTCATCTCCTCCCTGATTTGTGTAGAAAAGCTGCAGTGGGCTGCCTGGTAGAGAAAGAACACTCATTGACCATTATCCATAGGATCAGTCTAAAGTTATCTAAAGTACATTTGCCAAATGCCCACCTTCTGTGTTTGCTGTGTATGCATGTGTGCAAAGATATGTAGACAGATGTTTTTCAGGGACACACAGAAGTCAGAGCTTAGCCTTGCATATGGTTGCTCACAAGCCTTCCACCTTGGGTTGTTTGGATTGTTTGTTGGACCTGGGTTCACTAATTAGGCTAGGTTGGCTAGCCAGTGAGGCCCTGACACCAGCCTGTTTCTACCACCCTAGCAGTAAGATTATAATTGTGTGCCACATTGCCCAGCTTTTTGTGTGTGCATTCTCAAGACTGGATTCAGGTCCCCAAGGTTACAGGATAAGAACTTTAGCAATAGACTCATCTTCCCAAAGTTTTCACCAAGTGCTGAATTCTTACATCTTACTCCTTTATTTCCCGCAAATAAATAACATTGTAACATGGTGCTCATTCTTCTTGCTGAGGATAATAAAATTATTTACTGACATTCTTTTGTTCTCCACTTGTATAGACATGGGGAGAGATCAATTTAATTGTTGTAAAGCAAGTGTACTCACAATTGATAAAGCTTTGTGGCTGTCTGGAAAATGGTATCTTTGAGTTTTGTCTAGTTCATAGGCCAAGTTTAAATTTAGTCACTTAAGAATCTTAAGCTGATATCTCATATCCAGCTGCATATTAAAGAATTTCCTTTCTTTGTTTAGACTTGTGATTTGATACTTGGATTATGGCCTTTTCTAAGAATACATAAATTTTTTCCTACAAGGTCAAATAAGAACAATTAAAAGTTGACATTAGCCGAGGAAATGGCTCACAGATAAAAGTGATTTTTACACAAGCAGTGGGAAAACAAAAGTTTTAGTCCCTGGTAGCCACCTAAAAGCTGGAAGCTTCAGGGCAATTGTCTGCAATCCCAGCAGGCAAAGGGGAGCAAGTCTAGACGATCCTGAGGCAGCTGCCCTGTTCAGCTGGTGCTGGAAAAGGAAAGACCCTGTCACAGATAAGGAGGAAAGGTGAAGACCAGCACCTCAGTAGCATCTTCTCACTTCTACACAGGCATCCTCACCCACATACACCTACATGTCCATATACACACACACATACACACACACATACACACACACATACACACACGCGCGCGCACACACACACACACACAAACACACACACACACACCCAACATCTCAGGGTCATCCTTTCACTTCTACACAGGCATGCTCACCCTCATACACATACATGTGCATATACTCTCACATACACACATGCATACACACATTATAATATATATGTATAATACATAATATATATGTATATATTAGAAAAATATCTTTAGTTCATGGAACATGTGTGTATACATCATACCTCTTCTTTAGTTTTCCTATTTGCATGGAGAAACAATAATTCCTGTTCAGTCAAAAGACTGCTGAATTGAACTGTCTGCAAAAGTGGATCAATTCTTTTTTTTTTAATTCTTTATTGTTTTATAAAAAATTTCCATCTCCTCCCCTCCTCCTCTGTCTTCCCTCCCTTCCCTTCCACCCATACCCCAACTCCCTCCCTCTCCAAGCCAAAGAGCCATCAGGGTTCCCTTCACTATGTTAAGTCCAAGGTCCTCCCAGCTCCCCCTAAGTCCAGGAAGGTAAGCAACCAAACTGACAAGGCTCACAGTGAGCCCGTCCATGCTGTAGAGTTCATGCTCATCGCCGTTGTCCTTGGTTTCTCAGTCCTCCTCCACCGTCAGCCACATTCAGAGAGTCCGGTTTGGTCCCCTGTTCCATCAGTCCCATTCCAACTGGACTTGGTGGTCTCCCGTTAGATCTGTCCCACCGTCTCAATGGGTACACGCGAAAAGTAACATTCAAGCAAAATCACTTTTTTGTAATTAATTGTTTTGTCATTTTTTATTTGAACCTGTCATGAAGAGGGAGGTCATTTTTGACTTATAGGCAGGCTGTGGTTTGTGCCTTCTGAATACAGTGAGTCTCAATGCCAAGCCACTGTGGAGCAGTCACTTGGTAAGCTCTGGTTTCTGAGAGTTATCTTTAAATGAAGGTGTTCTTAGAAACAGGAACAGCCTTCAAAGCACACAGTGATGGGTGTGGGAATAACAGGACACCTGTCTCTGGGTCAATGGTGCTAAGTCTACAAAAACTGCCTTAGGTTGCTGGAAAAAAAGGTCCTTTATAATAATATTAATACTTCAGATGATGCAGAAGCATGATTTGTTTGGGTGTGTTTGTTGTTTTCTCTCTGGCTAGTTTTGTCTTATTGGATTTTTATTGTTTTGTTTTTTTTTAATTTTTGGGTAATTTTTGAGTGTTGGGGGTTGTATGAGGGAGAAGAGGATGAACATAAAGTGGGATGGGAAGGATCTGAGAGTAGTTCAGGGAGAAGAAAGAATATGATCAAAATATATTGTATGAAAAACACATTTTTAATAAAAAAGGGCAGTTCTGGAAGACTCATTTTGACACCCACCACATATACTTTCTGATATACCTCTTCTCAGAAAGGGGATTAGTACATAAGATAAAAAAGATAGTTTACAAAAAAATAAAATAGAAAGGGAATCCAGATTTGAGTGTTATGAACTCTCTAGCTAAATAACTCCCTATAACCTTTAGCTACTTAACTATTGGCTTAATTCATGTGTAGAGGGTGAGATAATGGGAAAATATCTCACACAGCTATGAAAAAATAAGCTAACAAGTGTCTTACCACATACTGAATGGGGTAAATGCTCCTCTGGTGATTTCTTTATAAGCAGGCATTTCATTGTCAATTTCTTCTTATTAGCTTGACAACAGAAATTCAATCCACACAAGTAGATGCTATTTAGGAAGAGTTGTGGGTTGCTGTCATTTTAAAATTGTAATTACATTCGCTCATGTTCTGATGATACTCCAAACTTTTCATTCATTATCTTGATTCTGCCCAGTCTTCTAAAATTGCCAGATGGCCGGGTTTTAAATTTGGAGGGACCCCAGAGATCTCTCATGCCAACTTTCTCATTTTTTAGAATGGGGAATGAATGCCAAGGTAAGAAAGATGACTTATTCATTTGTTTTCAGAATTCTGTCACCAACCTCAAAAAGAGATAAAACACCAGCTTCACAGGAGGTACATTTTTTCCATATCAGCACATATTTTGCTCTCACTGACATCATTTCCTTTGCTATAAAATTACAAATTTTAACCTAACAATCACTGAGCATGTGTGAATAGATTTAAATTACCAGAAGTAATATTTACACACATTGAGTTTAGTTTCTCCGTCTGTGACCAGAACACTGCAATTTCCATACTTCGATGTATGCTACATCTTCAAAAATGTGTATGAAATGAAGTTTTAACATATGAAACTAAAAAATATTTTATCCAGGCAAAAAAACACCAGCATGTAACCCTAACAATTGGGAGGCTGAGGGAAGAGGAATGTAAATCCCAGTGACTAGTTGGGTTATACAACAAACCCTTGTGTAAGTAGAGAAAGAAAGAAATGATGAAAAATGCAGCAATGTGATATTTGTTAATAACAATATGTGAGATCTGTTGAAGCTGATGCTTGGTACACTCCAAGCATGGCAATTTTTGGAAGTCCTTTTTAGTGTGTAGAAGGGCATCTATGGCACACTGGTCATGAGATAGTAGACTACCTCTTTGTCTTTGAGGAACAATTGGATACTTCAAAATGGTTTCAAGCAAAAAACAGATAGCAGTCAATATTGGGGAAAGTACATTTATCATCGCCTAGCAGGAAGCAGGACTTGATCTTTTCCTGAGGACCTTGTACTGATGCTTAAAGAAGATGAGGAGCAGAGATACCCATGTGACACTTTTCAAGTTTCGAACATAATGGGCACAAAATGGAATCTTCTGTAAGTGTTTACCTCCATTGTCTTCATGTTAAAAACAAGGGATTGTTAGTGAGTGGCTATGATTGGAAGGGTTAAGGTTATGTTGGGAGCATCTGAATTGTAAATTTTGTGGCAATTCAGAATTCAGAATTGACCATTACCAAAGATGGTGCTGATTGAATTGTGATGTCATTCTTGGGGCATGCTTTGAGAGGTTATGCTTCCATCTGCTAATGTAAGAGGTCTCAGCTCCCAATTTTAAGAGTCTGAGAAAAAATAAAATTTTAATTTTAAGAGTCTGAGAAAAAATATTTAAAATAGTATCCCTTAATAATTCAAAATCATTCTCTGTCATTCACGTTGATACAGAGATCAACTTTCCTATTTCATTACTGAGGGAAAATAAGCACCCTCTGGACACTGAAATGGTTATAAAACATCCATAAACTTAGTTTTCCAAATTTTAATTTTTATATGTAAGTGTCTTTTCCTTTCTTACATTTATGTATACCATATGTATGCTCGATGTCCGTGATCTGGAATCACAGATAAATGTGAGTTACTGTAAATCACTGCTCTGCTGAGCCATCTTTTCAGTGCCCTCAATGATAAAGAAATAATTGGTCTTGTTGCTTAAATAATTCTCTCAAGAGTTTTAACACCTATATTAATATTGAAAGTCTTCATACTTTAAAAAATAGTATGAACTAACCAAGTGGGATCTCATTCTATTTAAACTTTTGTTCCTGTTTTTTTTTTTTTTTTTTTTTTTAACCTCAAATCTGAGGATCACTTTTTTCTTTTTTCTGTTTTCTTTAATGGAAAATGTTTTCCCCACAGTATATCCTTTTTTAATTTTTTTCTTTTCCCCTTCCCCCTCCTCCCAGTAACCTCACCTCCTTTATCTCATATCCACTACTCATCCTTTTCTTTCAGAAAAAGGCAGTCTTCCTAGAGGTAACAACCAAAATGATGTTACAATATAATTAAATTATGCACATCCCCTATATTAAGCATTGAGGGAGTAACCCAATAAGAGGAAAAGGATCTCAAATGCAGGCAAAAGAGTCTACCCCTATCCCCACTGTTACGAGTACCACAAGAATACCAAGCTCATCAGTCATATATGCAGAAGGCATAAGTCAGACTCATTCAGACTCCTTAATTGCCAGCTGAATCTCTGTGAGTTCCTATGAGCCCCGGTTAGTTGATCCTGTGGATCATTTCTCTTGTGGTATCTTGAACCCTCTGACTCCTAAAATTCTTCCTCATCCTCTTCTTCAGGATTCCCAGAGCTCTGCCCATGTTTCTCTGTGGTCTCTGTATCTCCTGTCATCAGTTGCTCAATGAAGCCTCTGATGATTATGCTAAGCTCCACTCCTCAAGTATAGCAGAGTATCTAGGAATCACTTCATTGATTTTTTTTTTTTTTGGCTGTGTTGGTGTCTCAATCTTTCCACATATAGCTTTGCCTCGTTAAAGAAGATAAAGAAGATGGCCAATTCAGTCAGGTTCCATATCCCCCATTACTAGAAGTCTTCACTAGGATCACCCTCAAGGATTCCTGGGAGTTTCCATTACACTAAGTTTCTACCTCGCCTCCAAAAACCCATTACAAGCCATCTTTCCTAGTACTCACTCCTTCCACCCCAAAACCTAATCCTGTTTGCATTCCAACCTGCCCCCTATCTACCCAGGGAATCTATTCTATTTTCCCTTCTCAGGGAGATCCATGCATCCCCCTTTAGACCCTCCTTGATACTTAGCCTTACTGAATTTGTGTATTGTATCATGATTACCCTTTACTTTATAGCTAATGTACACTTTTTAGTGAGTACATAGCATATTTGTCATTTCAGGTGTGGGTTATCTCGCTCACGATGATATTTTCTAGTTCCATTCATCTGCAAATTTCACGATGTTACTTTTTCAACATCTGAATAATACTTCATTGTATAAACGTACCACATTTTTAAAATTCATTCTTAAGTTGAGAGATATCTATGTTGTTTCCAGTTTCTGGCTATTATGAATAAAGCTGGTATGAACATAGTTGAGCAAGTGTCTTTTTGATAGGATGGGGCATTCTTTGGATGTCTTCCCAGGAGTAGTATGGCTGTGTCTTGTGGTATATCAATTCCCAATTTTCCAAGGAATCTCCATATTGTTTTTCCATAATGGCTGTACAAGCTTTCATTCCAACCAATAATCAAGGAATATTCCCCTTGCTCCACATCCTCTCCAGATAGAACTGCCACCTGTGTTTTTAATCTTAGCTATCCTAATAGGTGTAAGATGGAATCTCAATGTTGTTTTGACTTCTATTTCCCTGATAACTAAGGATTTTGACCATTTCTTTAAATACTTCTTAGCAATTTGAGATTCAATGTTGAAAATTCTCTATTTAGATATGTTCCCATTTTTAAATTGGATTATTTGGTATTTTGATATCTAGTTTCTTGAGTTTTTTAAAATATATTTTGGATATTAGCCCTTTGTTGGATGTGGGACCGGTGGAAATCTTTTCCCATTATATAGGCTGCCATTTTGTTCTGTTGACAGTCTCCTTTGATTTAAACAAGCCTTTTAGTTTCTTGAGGTCCTATTTATTGTTTATCTCAATGTCTGAGCTATTGATATCCTGTTCAGGATGCCATCTCCTTTACCAATGTGTTCAAGACTATTTCTCAATTTCTATACTATCAAAGTCAGTGTAACTGGATTTATGTTGAGGTTTTTGATCTACTTGTACTTGAGTTTTATTCAGGGTGATAAATATACATCTATTTGCATTCTTCTAAAATGCAAACATCCAGTTATACCAGCACCATTTGTTAGAGATGCTTTCATTTCTTATTGTATATTTCTGGTTTCTTTATATAAAAAAATCAGGTGTCCATATGTGTATGGATTGTGTCTGGATCTCTGATTTGGTTCCATTGGTCAACTTGTCTTTATGCCAATAAAGTGTGGATTTTATTTCTACAGTTTTGTAGTAAAGCTTGAAATTGGGGGAGTGTGATACCCCCAAAAGCTCTTTTATTATACAGAATTGGATGTTTTTGTTTTTTCATATGAATTTGACTATTCTTTCAAGGTCTGTAAAGAATATTGGAATTTTGGTGTGGATTGTGTTGACTCTGTAGGTTGCTTTTTGTAAGATGCCCATTTTTACTATGTTAATCCTATTGATCCATGAATATTGAAGATGGTTCTATTTTCTGATATCTTCTTCAATTTCTTTCCTCGAAGAATCAGAGTTACCTATAATATATTCCAGTTACAGTTTCAACTCCTACTCTTCCCAGTTTTCCCCCACCCCACCTCCCTTCTGGATCCACACCATTTTGGTCTTTTATTATAAAATATATGCACATCTAAGGAATAACACAACATAACTCAATACAGTAAAGTACAATGCAGTATGATGTGATATGATATGATATGATATGATACGATATTATAAAATGTAAACAATCAGGGATAAGGCAAAATAAACAGTTTTTAAAAAGAATGTCAAGGAGAAACACCAGGAACACATATAGATGCAGAGACATAGAGATCCACACATGCAGGAATCAAAAAAAAAAAACATAAAGTAGGAAACCATAATATATATGCAATGAGTGAGAAAAAAACAGAAAAGAAAAGAAAAACACCCTGACTCAACAAGTCTTGTCAATTCTAGACATAGAGTAAGTCCTTTTAGCTGCTTTCACTAATGAACATTAATCGTTCCCAGGTTACCAGCTGGAAATTGGTTCCTCTGCAACCTCACAAAAGCAGTGTCTAGTTTAGTGCTGCAGCTGCTTCCCTGGTATGCAAGGAAACCTCAGTCATACATATCCGCAGAGTAGAATACACGATGCCAGCATTGCATGGCAGGCAGAGGCGAAGGCCTTCCCACATCACTCTACTTGACTCTTGCTCATATGTATGGCATGCAGATCACATTTTCCAGAGAGCTAACCAGAAATATTAGGTTCTCAGACATCAGTGATCTGATGTCCAAAATGTATAGAGTGTGCAGTGTCTTCATGTTCTGCCTACACTGCGTCTTTCAAGGCAGCTTATAGAACACACCGATTTTAAACTCAGTGCTCCTTAAATAGAAGACAAAATTGTAACTAATTAAGTGCTCATCTCTGAAATGCAACAGTGATCAAGTTTGCAATGCTCTATATATTTGAAAATTATTTTTCAAAGGTTTCAGCTCTTGTAGAGGAGGCTTATGTTCTGTTCAATCCATCCTTCAATACAAATGAAAGCATTTAATACATTGCTGAAGTTAAATGTTTGGTGAGTTAGTAGATACCCGCCTATCTCTCCCTTCCTGTCACATTCTTCATTTCCTCACCAAGAACTGCCTCATTTCTATCAGATCAGTCTGTTCTCGTTACTGCTTATTTGATTCTGAAGTTTTTTATCTCTCGGGGTATGAGCATGCCTCAGTTCTTAATTCTAACCTCTAATCCTTGGCATATAAAATCCAAGGGAAGACTCAGAAAGCACAAGATTTTTTTTTTTTTTGTATAAACCTCATAAATGAGTTTGACCCATGGAACCAAAGTAGAAGGCATGAAATCAACTTGTAAAAGCTGTCCCCTTACTTCTGTATGAAAGCTGTGGCGCAAACGTGCATTCTCTGTCTCTATTTCTCTCTTTGTCTCTGTTTCTCCCTCACACACAGAAAAAGACAAAGACACACATATAAACACACAGCAGGGGATAAAGAATAAGTCTATCATAAAGTTAAAGTAAAATCTAAGCACCGGCTTGCAAGTCGATGGGTAAAATACATGCATGAAGACATGAGTTTAGATCTCCAGCAGCTTTGGACAAAGCTGATACAGTGTGAGAGTCTGTAACTCCAGTCAGTGTCTGGGAAGGCAGATACAGATGAATCCAAGAAGTTCAGTTTCCAGCAAATCTGAATGAAATTGCAAACCCCAGACTCAGTAAAAAAAAAAAAAAAAATCCTGCCTTTAATATATGTGATATATGGTGGAGAGTTCACATCAACCTCTGAAGTTCATATGTGCAATCACAGGAAGCACTCTTCTCGCACTAAACACACACGTACATATCTCAGCTCTCTCTGGAACAAAAGTTAGACATAGCATGATTCTCTTTATCTGGAATGCTTAAACTTTGCACTCTAACCATAGAAATTGTCTTGGCCCTTCCCCAAAAGGTCTTGTGAAGGACAGAATTTTCATCTATTGTCCATACTCAGATGTGCCCATGAGGTCTTTCTGACATGTTCAACATTCTTTCAAGCTGTTACTCAGATGTTCCCATCTCCCACAGTAGACTCTCTCCTCCACCTACATGGTGCAGAAACAGTGTACGAGAAGCAGCCAGAATACCACATCAGTATGAATATCTTGAAAGACAGGGCCGAATCTCTTTTGTCTTTCAGGTCCTGCTTTCAGTTTGAGTGACAGCTCAGTAAGTAATTGGTGAGTGAGTAAAAATGTTAACCGGCAACAATAGTATTTCTCGTGGGAAGTAATTCCTGAAGAATGGCCTTGTAAATAGTAAATACTCAGCCATCCCTGTGAAGACAAAAAATATACACCCCTCTAACACGTTTACCTTGTTTGGATACCCGAAAAGGTATATTAACACGAGATGAAAACCTGTGAAATATAGTTATAGGAAGCATCTCCTCAGCCAGCAGTGTGCTTTGCAACTTTAGAATAATGTGTTTAGAATATTTTGCACAATTGTAGCATTGGAAAGAAGTATCTGGGTTGGTGATGCGCACAGCTTGGCCTGTGGTGCTGGTTGCTGTAGGAAGTCCCCTTGGTCACATTATCCCCATCTGTAGAGGCAGCAGCAGGTGGAACCAGAGTTGTTCCATATGCGGATTAGTCCATGGTTTTTTCTAAAGGCTCCAAGAGGCAAGCTTACATTTTGTCTTCAGATCTTTATATGAAAATACCACTGTGGATAATGAGGCTGTTGTATGCATAATTTAACTTTAGGAAGCCTAAATTCTGCTGCAAGGCAAATTGGTACCTAGAGGCATGCAATTTGCATGGGGATTTCAAGTCCTCCTCTTTTGTATTGTCCCTGGCCTAGTGTTACTTCTTTTTTTTTCCAAATTATTCTTTCTTGTTCTTTGAATCCCTAATTCTGAGATTGTAACTAGATTACCATGACTCTCTTAAATGGTAGTTTCAGAAACCCCATAGGGCCTGCTTTGACTGTTTCTTGGAGCTTGACTTAGAGATTGGCAAATCCTGCATTCAGCCCTCAAGGGCAGTCTTCAGTAATAGGCTCTTGTGCTCATGACCTGCCAGACTAGAGACTTTAGGGGCATCTGAGCCTGAAGCTTCCCAGAGTGGGCGGCTCTGATTGAGTCCTCAGTGGCTGACTTCACAGCTCAATCTGTCAATCTGTTTGGAGACAGACGGTTAGAGAACTGTCTGTCTGATTTGCCTTGAAAGGAATTTGGCTTCTTGGCTGAAGTCTTTAGTGACAGACTGCTTTCCTATGCTCTGGGCTGTGGAACATGGCTGTGTTGGCATGGACACTAATTTTTACTTTTCAAAGCCTTTCAGAGCAAGGATCTATGTATCTGGATCAGGAGCTCAGGAGAACAACCTGCTGATTGTAACTAATATTTCACTTACCATGCGACGGACAGTGTTGATTTTGTGGATGATGCCTGGGGCTTATGTGTTAATCAGTTCTGCTTCTTTCACAATGGATATTCCAAAGCAGTGCACTTCTTCTTTATGAGGCTGTACCATAAATCCTGGAGATGAACCAGTTCATTCATTGTAACCATGTTGGGCACTTCTGGTGTTTGGTAAGACTGGTCCAGTGCAGAGTTTCTTCATGAAGCTTAGTGACTGTTACCTTCGTGATTTCCACTATCAGCCAAGAAACCGAAAGGGACAGATGTCACAGAAAAGAAAAAAAAAAACAGATTGGAAAGGAGATGCTATATAAAAAATGCATTTTTGCAAAAACTGAAGGACAAGCTTAAGTAAACTTTGACAATGAAGGCTTGGAACATGCACTGACTAAACATTTAGTTGGGTAAACCTAAGGACACCATTGCACTCTCAGTAATGAAAGACTTGAACCTGAGGGCTTCGGCGAGACTTGAGGTTCAGTATTTAGAAAGCCCTGGAATGTTTTCTATTTGTGAGCATGACTGTTCATAGCGACTGTGAGGTAGACACTGGCTGGAAACAAGTTAGCAGGACTTGGGTAGAGACAATAAAATTCCCAGCATCTCCTAATCAGCTAGAATCTCTCAATCTCTCTCTCTCTCTCTCTCTCTCTCTCTCTCTCTCTCTCTCTCTCTCTCTCTCTCTCTCTCTCTCTCTCTCTCTCTCTCTCTCTTTCTCTCTCTCTCGGAAGGAAATATAGAGGGCACTTTAAAAACATTACCTCTGTTATATCTTCAAAAGCACTTCTGAAGTAGCATTATTTTCTCTCATAGTTGAGAAAATAGAAACTTTGTAAATTAAATCACTGCAGATTCTTCCACTGAGTACTGGAGTACCAAGATTTTAATGCAGAGTCTGAGTTTCACATTTCTGCTCTGTTGTGTCTCTATAAATGCCCAATTAGTAAAACCTTTAAAATCCTATTAAAATTCTGGAAATTCAACAATTTGATATTTTGAGATGGGAGTCTTTGGGGAACATTCATGACTAAGTAGTCCATTGTTGTTAGACTACCACGTACTAGAGATATAATGTACCTTTCTAGGAATAAATAAATGAGGTATGACTCATATATAAACAATAATTAATGCAGAAATGACATTTTTACTCCTAAGGCAGAGCCCTTAAAGTGTGGCATGGGGCCTGGGCATGGTGTCTCACAGCTGAAATCTCTGTACTCAGTAGACTGAGGTAAGATGTACACCGTCTTTTCTAGGCTAGCCTAGGGTTACAGCATAAAACTGTCTCACAAAACCCAGAGAAGGAATAAGAAAAAGAGGAAGAAGGGATAAAGGCAGGGAGGGTGAAAATGACAAGGACAGAATTTAGTGTTTTTCGATGAGGTAAGGGAATTTGTCCTATTTAGTTTGCATGCTCCATCTTTACATGACTGGAGTCTGGCAGTTGTTTCTTGTGGGGCATTCGCCAGGATTTGTCCATGTTGCCAAACAGCCTGGGGCTTCTGTTTATGCCCAAGAGTTAAAGACTTATGAAATGACAAGACCAGTGACAGCAATGGCAATAGAGTTTCTATAGTGCTAAGGAACTCTCAAGAAAGGTCCAGAATTCCATTTAATTCTGAGACGTCCGTAATATATACCCTGCCAGCCTAGCATAGCAGTATAGCAGTTCGTGTTCTCCCAGAAACGTGGGCTGTAAATCACACGTGTTTTTCTCATTATAACCCAATGAGAGAAGTCATCCTAGGCATCGGTTTGCCTTCCCAAATTCACCTATGCATTGAAAATGAGAAGAAATGATTACCTACGATCTATGATATATCAGATAGGAAACTAGCTCACAATACTGAATAAAATTCTAAAATAAATTTATAGTGTTTACCCTTCCTTCCTCACTTTTAAGTGTAATATTTTCTGCCTATCTGCTTGACCCTTAGCCAAGAAACTATAGGCAGGTGTGACTTCAATGAAGTCCAGAGATTAAACCAATTTTTATAAAAAGTGTCACAAGGATTTAAATGCAAAGAGTTGTATATTGCATGACTGATTCTCCCTTTCTGAATTTAAACAAATTGTTTTTTTTTAACATGGATGAATTTTGTTTAGATCAAATTTGCCCCTCTTTCTCCCCTCCAACCCCTCCTAGGTTAGGTCCTGCACTGGTATTTATTATTTTCTCATACATATTTAAAGTTAGAGACTTCTGATAGTTGTTGAAACATATACCTCTTATTCATTTGCTTTGTGGGCTCCTGTGAGTTTACAGATTCAAGGATTTCAGGTAAAATATAGAGATGCTGTTCATCTTTGAGGGTCTTTATCTTCTACAAGTGAAAGCATGACTCCTGTGATTTAGTAAGGATGGCAAACATTTTGACAACTTGCAGTCTATAGAGTCAATAGGCTGATTAACACATTTTTTTTGATTTTTACATCTTAGTTTATATTGTACAGGGTCATTTACATCTTGTGCTGTTTGATATGGTAACATTTGCAGTAGAGTGTGAACAGAATTATAAAAATCAAAAACCATTTTAAAAAGTGGTTCTTCCTCTAGTTCTTAGAATAAAACAGCTCCATCTGGAAGACAGTTAATCAGAGCCTTCAGATGAATGTTGTGGGAATAATGGAGCCTGAGAAGGGTGAGAAAGAAAAAGAGGAGAAACGAGGAAACTATAGTCTCAGCACAATCAAAAGAAAATGAAAGTGACAATGTGAAGTGTTTTCTGAATGTCCTGTTTTATATGTATGAATAGATGTCTGCATCTATATGTGTGTGTGTGTATGCATATGTGGATAAATAGATAGGTAGGTAGGTAGGTAGGTAGGTAGGTAGGTAGATAGATAGATAGATAGGTAGATAGGTAGATAGATAGATAGATAGATAGATAGATAGATAGATAGATAGATAGATATTACTACTGGCCTATAAATTGTGACAATATTACTTATAACCTGCAATAGTCAATTATTCTAAACACTCTTTTATCAGCATTGCTCATTCAAACATTTGTCCCGAATTGACATGCCCACCAATGATGATACTATGATAAGGACCATGTGCTCATATATGCATTCACTCATGCTCATGCTCTCTTATAATGATAAACCTCCAACCAGGACTTAGCAAGGTGGGAACTTCATGAACATTGGCCAGGATGGTGTGACTCCTAGTCTAACAAATACAAGATAATATAATCATCTGTTTATTTTTTTAGTCCATTACTCTGGTGAATTAAATATTATTTTGATGGATTGAGGAATGGCAATCACAAGCAACAGTAGGATATTTGTAGGATATTTAAGTTAGCTATTGAGCGGGTACACGTGCAATATTGATGTTCTATTATCTATCAACAAGCACTCCGAAGACAGTTATTCTCAATATTTTGAGCAGTTGCGCGTTTCCTCTGTAACTGCCCACCCATGCACCATGAAGAGCAGAACTAATCTTTGGTTATAAAGATATATCATTAGAGGGTAGTTTGATAAATATGTCTATAGTTCTGGATGCTGAAGATTCAAAATTATGGTGTTAGTGGGTGTGTTGAGTTTGATAACCCCTCTCTTTGGCTTGTCATCAGCCTCAGTTTGAGTGTTCCCATGGTCAAGCCTTTACACACAACTAGTGGCATTACTGAAGTTCCTGTCTTCCTCTTATAACTAAAACATCCCCTTAGGATTGTGCCTAATTTTAATCATTTCCTTACAAAATCCGTGGCCAAAGTTTTACACTGAAGGCAAAGACTTAAATCTATAAATTTTAGGGAATAATATGTTGGTACTTCTGTCTTGTAAACAAAATACTGTATCCCTGTTTTTCAGACTGTGTTGAAGAAGGCATCTCCTGAAAGGAGGTGAGCCAATATACTCATTGGTTTATTGTTGTATTTTGCTTTTGAGAGGCATGCCACCATGTGCAGCTTAGGCAGGCTCGGACTTGTGATCTTTATGCCCCCAGAAACTTGAGTGCTATTGAGTATTGTGATAACATGCTTGCCTTACCCTGTCTGGCTTCCGCACTGTAATTCTGGGCTATGATTACATTTGAATAATTCTTATGTGTGTGTTCTCACCCAAGCATGAGGCCTTCAGTCACAGTCCTCAGTGGCTAGTACGGTGCTTCTGACTCAGAGTCAAATTCAGATCTCTAGTCCTTGATTGACCAGGTGTCTCCCCATTCTGTGAGTGCAAAGGATTGTGGGTCTCAGAACTCTGTCCGGTGGGTTTGGCTCTGGACCAGAACAGTTTGAGGTCCATAAACAGTTTGAGCAAAGATGACTTATTTTCTGCTTACCTCTCCATGGACAATGCTTGTAGATTGTAACTGCCTGGAATTGATTTCAGTATGAAGGGTCTAGTCTAGTTTCTTGCACCCTCACCTATAATTCATGTAATAATAATGTATATCATCACAGGAAAAGCATATGAATAAGTGAATAAACAAACAATACCTATTCAAGTGCCTGTGACAGAAAGAAATATATTCGAGAGTATTAAAATTTAATGAGGCAAAGTCTGAGTGTGGATGTGTTTGTTCAGTACAACTTAGTTCTACGATGCTATAGATTCTCTTGATGGTAATTGCTTATAGCACATTTTTTTTCAGTTTTAGTCAATTAATGCAAGATCACACAAACCACAGAACTGGGGCATTTTCTGAATCTTTCCATTGCCTTCAGCGCACAGCCATAAAGGAGAGTGAAGAATGAAGCCAGCCGGACAGCTGGAGTCAAGCAGTCCCAGGCAAGACTGTTCCCGGAGCATGGAAGGAAATGTCAGCTCTTTCCATTTTTGTGGAGATATTTTTAGGATGGCTTCTTTTCTTCTTGGCTAGAGCCAGTGTGCTAGTTTATGAAGGAATTGCATTCTACTGAAGACACAAACTTCTTTAAAAAGAGCTATTTCAATGAGAAGAATTTAGCTAATTTTAAAATTAAAAATCATGTTTTCTCATGCTAGTCTCACATTTTCTGGAAACTTATTGATTTTTTGCAGGATTTTTTCCTGTCTTTTATTTCAGTCATCTACAAAAAAGTAGTCGTGCTATTCTACTGCTTAAATTTTCTTTTTATAAAAGTTAAGAATCAAGCGCGGCAGTGGTGGCACATGCCTTTAATCCCAGCACTCGGGAGGCAAAGGCAGGCAGTTCTTTGTGAGTTCAAGTCCAGGCTGGTTTACAAGAGTTAGTTCCAGCACAGACTCCAAAGCTACAGAGAAACCCTGTCTCAAAATATATAAATAAATAATAAGAATCAAAACTACATAGCACATACTTTTGTCCTCTATTCTTTAGTATTCTTATATCCATGATCGGATTAACAGACACTTTGGAACATCAACTTTGAAAATGTCATAGCAACCTACCAGATGCCTTCCATACAGTTTACTCATTTCTGAAAACTCGAGATACTTTAAGGTCTACTGTCTTGTTTTATAGATAATGCTGTGATAATAGAGATATATGCATACATTTTAATTTTCTCTGGATAGAGTCCATATGGAATTGTCAGGTCAAAAATTGTAAATTTTTCAAAATATTTTGATGAATATTATTATTTCGAACTTTTGGTCATATGACAACCTGTCACTAGTAGTGTGTCCTGGTTTTAAGCACAGTTTTATTCATATTGCTCCCCTAGAAATCATCTTAAATAAATGTAATCTTAATATTTGAGGTTTCATAATACAGACTTGGGTTCTGATGATCATGTTGTCCATGTGATGATGTGACTAAGGGGTTTATCTGGTCCTCACACCATTCGTCTTCCTGGCTGTGGTTAACCCTGTCTAATCACTATGATCCACTCAATAGCCTCCTAATTTCATCTCTTTCTTGGAAATTTGTAAGAACTGCAGAGAAATGATATACAGTGACTGGGCCAACAGAATTAATTTTTTATCAAGTTTTGCATTGTGTGCTTATAAGTGTATATGTGTGAATAAACGCAGACATGTGTTGTGATGTGCATAGTGTCAGAAGTTCACTTTTAGGAGTCAGTTAATACCTTTCATCTTGTTATGGCAGGACATTTCTTGCTTCCATCAGTGTGCCATGCAACCCAGTCTTGCTCCCATTTGACTTGTGGTTGAATCTTTTGTCTCTACTTACCCTCCCACTCTAGGAAGAAGGAGACTGCAGTTGTATACAACCACATGTGGATTTTTCATGTAGATTCTAGTGACAGAACTTTGTTCATCAGATTTTAACAAAAATTATATGGGCTCACTGAGACATCCTACTGATCCTATAGTAGATTCTTTTTCTTCCTTTCTTCCTTCTTTTCTATTATTCTTTCCTCATACATTATATTTCCATAGTATTCATACACTTCCCCAACTCTTGCCAAGTTGATACCTCCTTTCCCTACCCACTCAGCATTGGATTCTCTTTGTTTTATAAATAAACCTATCATGTCCAATTTGTGCTGTCCTTATTCTCCTGGATGTTCCCTTTAATCAGTTGTGCTCACTGACTTGTTTAATGGGCCTATGTTCATTTTTGCTTGACCTCTGGAATCAGTTAACCTCTAGGTAGACTTGGCCCAATCATTTCTGCCTCTGTTCATACTCCTACCTCCAAAATGAGCTAGACTTGAATATTACTCACTGTGCTTCATACACCTACTCTTTCCCCTTCTTTCTCTTGCTCCTTTCTTTCTTTCTAGACCCGGCATTCTAGAAGGGGTTTATATCTTTGTAGGCTCTTCATTAGACAGATGCATTTTCAGGTTAAATACTATTTTAATCAGTTTATTATTTGCATAAAAATCTTTGGTACTCTGATACTTTCGGGACTACATATTAACATTCTTTGATGTAGAAGACCCGTGGGTCTCACATGAGCTCAGCAGTTCATGAACTGTTCTATAGATCTGAGATTTCAATGGGAACCATGAACAAAGAATCTCATTGTCATAAAGAAAGCAAATGGTACTCCCTAAATGTCTTTCTTGGAGATTTACAGTTCATATTACCATATCAGAAGGTTTGGAGAGATCACAAAGAAAGGATATGTTTTAATCTAACCATTCCCCACTGAAGATCTGCTGTTTTTCTCTTCTTATTCTTTTGTGGCTGTATATTGAGTCATTTGTCCTTAAAGCCTATTTCAAAGCTGCTTTGAAATACAACTTGTTTCATGGAGATAGGCCAAGGTTTTACATCAAGGGACAGAAATTACTAAAAATATATGCTCCCCATTTTTGAAATAATACTGCACAGGTTGATCTTCACACTATTAGAAATTGAAAACTCAAAATTTGTAATTTCTATAAAGGCAGGGAATTGAAATATGGATACTGAGGACTCTGCATGAACCAGAGCAGACCGGCCACGCTCTTGAGCACTGTGACCTTCTCCTGGTCATGTGAGTCCCCCAAACATAGAGGGGCCCAGTTTTATGGGAGGTTGTTTGTCCATTAATCAGAATGCTTGATTTTAGTACATCATAACGGTGTTTTCAGGAAGTTATGTCACCCAAAGGAATACCTTGGGTAGAAACTTAGAAGGAACATTGATCTCTTTAAAACCTAAGAACTTATCTCTTTACAACTAATCTTGCTGTGAAATAGAACTCCAGTTGAATATAAAATTAATCCACTTTCACAGCTCTAATTTTTGCCAGAGACACTGTGTCAGTGTGTTTGGTACATGCTGTGTTGAAAGCTGGAAGCCTACTCCTTATACTAATGTAGCATCGTGACACTACCAACTGTCTATTGGATGTCATAGGAAGCAAGAAGTCTAGGAAGTTGAATTTACCTGCTTCTTTGGATGTTAAATTCAGAGATGACCTTCCACAAGTGAACAGTTCTGCATAGGACCATTGGTGTCATCATGTTCAATGATTAGTATTGGTTCACCTGCCCTAATCGTGGGTCCAGTCTGACCTTAGACCTAGAATTAAAACCATGATTGGAGAGGAGAGTTCTTTCCCGGACAAGTCCAAATAAGTCATATTCAATGTGGTTTCATGTCTATATCTTAATAAGTATCGTGGAGATAGTCAATTTTCTTATCTTTAATGGATCTGAGATGATATATTTGTTTCATTTTTTGTCTCCAGTATTTGAGAAGGTCAAGGTCATCCACAGAGGAAGATGGTTATACTGTTGATCAGTTCTAATCTATTGAGAGTATCAAATTAGAATAATACATACGTCTTCCCATGAAACAGAATTTGGCAAATATTTATGTTTGTCACAATATCTTCCCACTACACCCAGACCCCAAAATATTGAATTTATATAGATACCCAAGTATAAAGTGTCACCAGTAACGCTTTCAAACATATTCTTTCTGTTTTGAACGCATACCAAAATAAGGGAAACCTGTTTACAAATAAGTCTTCAATTTTACAGCAATGTATAGTTGAAAGAAAATACTCAACTATATTTATTGATCAGACATACCTCTGTTTGGGGATCTATATTCATTTGGATGCTCCATGGGAATGGAGAAAGAGAGAGAAGCAAGCCATTCATTGCCTTGTCCTCAAGAAGCTCATAGTTTCCCCAATGGGAGGCAGGAATGGCAAAGACCCAGACAAGTAGTTACTGGGGAAGGCAGGGGCCATGCATCTTGTGGTAAGAATAGAAGCAATGTGCTGAGAAAGCGAGCTGGAGGTCCAGGTTAATATCAGTTGGGAGAATTAGAAAAAAGTACACAGCCAGACAGATCCCAGCTGCTTACTGGAAAATAGATGCCATCTCAGCATGCAAGGGTTAAATGTGGAGTACTCTCATATGGAGGCATTTTCCCTGACGTGGAGAGGCAGTGTTTTCCCAAACTCTGTAATCGTCATTTCCCATGCACCTTTGGAGAGTATCTGCTCACTCTAGCCACTGAGGTTTTGTTTGTTTGTTTTGTTTGTGGGGCTCTTAATTAAGTCTATTATAATTTATGGAGTTTACTTTCTGGGGTATCTGCTCTGAATATTCACTAATAACTCTGAATTAAGTTGCTCCCCACTCATCCATAATTTGGAGTGTAGTTGGCAAAGTTTTTCTTCCAATCTGTGGAGGTCCTTGCTCAATTCTTTATGTAGCTGTACAGAAACTTTTTAGTTTTATGAGACCCATTTGCAAACTATTAGCCTTAATTCTTAGGTAAAAGCAGGCCTTTTTAGAAAGGCATTCCCCACATGTATATTGTGCATGGAACTGCTTCTCTTTTAGAAGCTTTACCATTTCAGGATTCAAACTGAATATTTGATACAAATGGGGCTAATTTGAGTGTAGGATGATAGAAGTGGTTATAATTTAATTCTTCCACTCATGAGCTTCCAGTTTTCCCTGTATCATATATTAAAGATGCTGTCTTTTTTCCTATGTATCTTCATAGCCCATTTGTCAAATAACAAATGACTATTGTTTTGTGTTCTCATGTTAGGATATTCTATTTTTATATCCTATTATATTCTATTTTTATTCATTTTCTACATGTCTGTTTTGTATTAGTACCACAAAATTTTCAATAACCTCAGCTCTGTATTCTATCTTGAAGTCTAGTTTGGGAATTTCTCCAGTATTTTTGCTCATTTGTTTCAGATTGTGTTGGCTACCAGGTTTTATTGGGAGGGGGGGTTAGATCAATCAAAGTTTTAAAATTTTCTTTTTCTGTTTATGTGAAAAGTGTTATGAGTATTTTTGATTGAGATTGCTTTAAATTTGTAGGATTGTCATTTTCAAAATATTTAATTGTATCAGTCCATAAACATGAATTATTTTTTTCCATTTTCTAATGTCATTCTCAATCTTTCTTGAGAAAAATGTAGAGTTCAATAAAAATCAATTTTAAAAAAGAAATTCGAAGTTTTGATTGTAAAGGTCTTTTATTTATTATTCCAAAACATATTATTTTTGATATTATTGTTAGTGTGTTTATGATATCTGTTTCAGTGTGTTTATTTTTGGCACATAGAAAGGCTACTGAATTTTATAAATTGATATTGTACCCTGCTATTTTGCTGAAACCATTGATTCCCCAGTCTGGTAAAATTTGGGGGTAACTTTTATATATAACATTATATTCAAATATGGGTGATTTGACTTCTTTTCTTATTATACCCCTTTAATTTTCTTCTATTGCTTTCTTGCCCTAGCTAGACTTCCAGCACTATATTGAAAAGGAATGAGGAAAGTGTTCAGCTCTGTCTCATTTTTCTCTTTAAAGGCTTTGATTTAATTTCTTTCTCTATTTAGAAAAATATTATTTGTGATTTTATTATATATACCCTTTATTATGTTGAGGCATGTTCTCTTCAGTTCTACTCTATCTAGTACTTTCATTATCAAAGTATATTGAATTTTGTCAAAGTCTTTTTCTGTATATACTAAGATGACCATCAGACTTTAGTCTTTATGTCCATTCATATTATTTATTATATTTATTTACTTTCTTATATGTAGCCAATCCTATATTTCCATGATGAAGTCAACTTGATCACAGTGGATAATCTTCTTGATATCTATCTACACTTCTTTTACTACCTTGAACAATGAATGTTTGTTTGTTTTTTCCTTCCAGGAAAGGGGTTGGGGAAAACCAATCTATAGTTGGATCCAATATTCTTACTTTACTGAAGATCATAAATAAGGGAATAGGGGAAGGGTGGTGGACTTTTCAATCTGTTATGTATTATCCAGAGCTACTCTATGAAAATAAAGATGATGACTTCCATGTATGGCCATTCTTAATAGGCCTTTTACACTCGTTAATTATTATTTTTCCAGAGCATAAAAAAAATGCATGCTGTGTATAAACATTCGCTCTTTCAAAATCTGCCCTGAGGTGAGTAGAGAAAAAAAGCATGCCAACTTGCACTTCCCAGGCACCGTGTGAAGAGTGTGACAGAGACAAGGTGGAATCCTGTGTCAGAGCGCAGACAAGTGAGACTAAAACTAATATCTCAAGGCGATGAGGCCTGAACCAAGGAAGAATTAAGTAAGCTGTGGTTGGAAAGGGGTTTGTTTTTAATAGTTATCAGTTATTTCAATGAAAATAGCATTCATGTAGCCTGATTGAGCATACTTTGCAGTTAATTACACTGACTGAACCTTGAAATGTTTAAGGGTTTCATTCGAAATGACATGGGCCTGAAAAGCATCACTCCATGCGTAGTCAGGATAAGCCTGTGGGTTGTGGACCTCACACGGTCTTCCTAGACCTTGGGTGTTTTTCAGTTACCTAACTTAATAAAAGACACATCTTCTAAAACTTTCAGTAAGTAATAAAGCAAGCACGGTTTGCTTGTGTAAAAGATACATGTAGAAGGACCTTACAAACAATCCACCAGAAAGGTGCTTGTCACAAGTATATAACAAAAGTCTATTCTCTCTCTCTCTCTCTCTCTCTCTCTCTCTCTCTCTCTCTCTCTCTCTCTCTCTCTCTCTCTCACACACACACACACACACTGTATATATTCAAACATTTCTTATAATATATTACCTATAGGATTTTCACCACCTGTAATCTTTTATGTCAGAGATGGGCAAATGTTATCTATAAAGGGTCCATTATTAAATAATTTAGGACCTTTTGGCCATATAGTCTGTATCAGAAGTAGTATAACCATTATTACTGAAAAAAATAAAAATAAAAATAAAACGTTCACATGCAATGTCCAATTAAATTAGTTTAGCTGTTACATAGGAAGAAGGCAGAACAGATTTAGATCATGGAACATATGTCAATGACTCCTAGTTAACATGAGCTGAATATTCTTCTTGAGGCAAACATGCTAATTAAGACAGAGAGAGGTAGATTTTGATGGAATAAAAGGGTAAGCCTTACTACTAGCAGAAATGAGGAGACCAGCAGGATCATAATGGACAGTATGTCTTCCCTTTTGCAAAACATTTTGTGTCTTTTTCTTTATAATAGGAAAATGTTATTTTTTTCAGTAAAAGGCAACATACATGTCTTATATAGGAGATTCCTCAATATAATTTTTCATACAGAACGTGGCCCATAAAAGTGTTTGTACTTCAACAACATAGATCTTTTGCTATGCTTCTCATTAAATCCTTTATTTAGATGTGTGGCTGTAAGTCTACAATTTTAAAGAAAATATTCTGTTTCCCCTCTGTCTTTTCAATATCTTTTCCTCATTTTTCTTTTCCTTTCTTTTTTCCCTTTTATTGAAAATTGATTTTTTCACAAAATATATTCTGATTATGGTTTTACTTCTTTCTACTTCTCCCACCTCCACCTCCTCCCACTTCCCCTCCCATCTGGATTCACACCCTAGCGCTCATTAGAAAAGGAACAAATTTCAAAGGGAAAATAATAATACGGTATAATATGATATAATGTAATACAATATAATAAAAACAACTAACAAATTAAAATTGTGCAAAAGAAAAGGAAAAGAGCACAAGGGAATTCACAAGAAACAGAGATCAGAAATTTGTTTTTTCACCCACTTAGAAACCTCATAGGAAAACTAAACTGTAAGCTGTAATATATACACAACCATAATATGTACACAAAGAATATGTAGTGTAAAAGGGAATATATACATATACATACATACACAATATATGAAAATAAAAAGAAAAAAATACATTTTTTTTAAAAGTAAAAGCCCTGATATGACGTTATGAGACAAGGAACCACCAAAGATGTCATTGAGTTTGCTTTCTGCTGGCCATATACTTCTGGGAACACAGCCTACCCTTAAGAGTAGTTTGTTTCCCCAGTGAGACTCCCTTGGAGGAAACTAAATTTTCATTTGCAAGTGGTTATCAAGTGGAGATACCTTCTGGGTTAGGAATGGGAACATATAATCACCTCTTTCTGCTCTAGATCTCCATCTGGTGCAGATCTTTGCAGACCCTGTGAATGCTGCCTTAGTCTCAATGAGTTTTATAGTATGTGCATCTATCAAGCTGATTTAGAAGGCCTGATTTTCTTGGTCTCCTCCACTGTTCTCTTGTCTCTTATATTATGGCTCCCATAATCTTTGTGCCACCATGGCCCTAGCACATATTGCAGGCATGACACCATCGTAGGTCAAAAGGTCTTTTCACAAGTATGTTGTTTACATTTCTACTCTGGTAAGACACAGAGGTTCTTCCTGATGGGGGAGTATGTTTGTAGTTTTCTAGGGACAATAAGAAGACATGTCAAGTTAATATTCATGGTGTAGAATCTCCTGCCTTCCACCAGTGAAGGTGCCTAGCCCAATTGTCATTAGAGGCTTCACCCAGCAATTGATTGTAACATATACAGAGAGCCAAACATTAGGTGGATCTTGGAAAGCCCTGCACAGGATGTGGAGAAAGGACTGTAGAAGACAGATGGGTCAAGGGCACCACAAGAAAACCCACAGAATTGACTAATTTGGTCTCTGAGTGGCTCACAGAGGCTGAAAAGTAAACTAAGGAACTTGCAAGGAACTTACCTAGGCCCTATGCATATATGTTATGGTTGTGTAGCTTGATCTTCTTTTGGGACTTTTTTTTTTTTTTTTTGGTTTTTCGAGACAGGGTTTCCCTGTAGTTTTTAGAGCCTGTCCTGGAGCTAGCTCTTGTAGACCAGGCTGGTCTCGAACTCACAGAGATCTGCCTGCCTCTGCCTCCCGAGTGCTGGGATTAAAGTCGTGCACCACCACCGCCTGGCTTTCTTTTGGGACTCTTAACAGTGGGAGTAGGAGCTGTTTCTGACTGTCACTAGCATTTGGGACCCTTTTCTTCATACTTGGTTTTCTTGTGGAGTCTTAATACAAGGGGAGGTGCTTAGTCTTACTGCTGCTTGATATGCCATATTCTGTTGATATACATGGAAGGCTTAACTTTTTTTGAATAGAAAAGGAGGAGGAGAGGATGGGAGTTCAGAGGAAAGGTAGGACTGGGGGAGAGAAGGGAGAAGAAACTGTTGATGTAAAATAAATGAATTAATTGCAAAAAATTCAAAAAAATGAAAGAAATCCACATCTGTTATCTGAAACTTGTTTAGATTTTCTGTTTGAATTTCCATATTTCTTTAGCAATACCTTTCAATAACTCTTTCTCTAGAACATAAATTATTGAATGACTTATAGACAATCTATTTAATATCAGCTGTCTCTGTGAATAGAGATTAAAGACTTGGAAATGAACTCATGGATTCAGTTAATTGACTTTGGCAATGACTTTCAATAGTCACAGAAAATGAATCCAATTTCTCAGAATAATGTTGGGTCTGAGACACAGGACTAGGAGTATAATTCTGTCAATAAGGCAAAAGATATTGGGGAAATATATGATGAGTTTGGTTTTCTTCAAATGGGCTACAAACATAGAACACTGAATTGAACCAAATCTATAGGCAGAATCTAAAATATTCTACCTTGTTTATTGCTTTTTCCTATCATTAAACTAAAAATGCAAGAGGAGGTAAAGAAAACCAAGGATAAAATAAAATTGTTTTTCATTTTCCTCCTATCTCCTTGCATTTATTAATCATGTTTCTGTCTGTAGATTAATTTGCCTATTCTGATATTACATCTAACTAGAATCTCCCATCACATAACCTTACGTCTGCATTCTTTCATGGGTCATATTGCTTTCCAGGTTAACCGATGCTGTAGTACAGATCAGTAATGGAGGAATTACATTTATGATGCAGTCTTCAAATGTGGTGGTCTATTGAGCGTTGCTCCTAGTTTCTGGCTCCAATGAATGAATGAACCCTCCATGATAACTCACATATAAGTGTGAACATTTGGTGTCGAGTCTTTTGTACAAGGACTGGAATTGGGGAGCCATATGGGAAGTGTAGTTCGGAGAACTATAAGACTGTTTGCGCAGGTGCAGAGACCCATAGCTAGACCTTATATAGAGAGTCTAAATTGGGGGTCTCCACTAAGTCCTCCCCCTCACAGATTGGGAAAGCACACAGAAGACAGGAAGGAGAAACTGTAGGAGTCAGATGTCAGAGAGGATGGAGGACACCAGGAGAACATGACCCACTGAATCAACTACGTAGGGCTCATATGGGCTCAGAGACTGAAGTGGCAAGCACGGGGCCTACATGAATCTGCTCGTGTCTGTGTCTTCTGCTTATATTTTATGGTTGTTAGCTTGGTGTTTTGTGGGACTCATAACAATGGGAGCAAGTGTGTCTCTGACTCTTTTGCCTGATCTCAGGACTCTTTACCCCCTATTGGGTTATCTTATTCAGTCTCAATAATAGAACTTTATCATTGTATTATTGCATCTTGTTTTGTCTTGTTTGGTTCTCATCTCTTAGAGGCCTGCTCTTTGTTGAAGAGGAAGCAGATGGGAAGTGGATGGGTGGGTGGAATGTCATGGGGTGGAGGGAGGGCAAACTATGGTCAGGATGTGTTATCTTTTCTTTTTGAGAGAGGGAGAGAGGAAAGAGTCTATTGACTTATACATACTATGTCATTGTGCATCATTGAAGAAAAATTAGGGCAGGAACTCAAGCAGGGCAGGAAGATGTAAGCAGAAATTGAAGTCGAGGCCTTGTGGAATGCTCCTTACTGCTTGTTTCTCATGACTCACTTGTTTTCCTATACAACACAGTACAAGTGGCCAAGGGGTGGCATAGCCTGTCAGTGGGCCAGGCCCTCTTACATCAATCATTAATTAAGAAAATGTCCCATAGTACTGTTTACATGTCAGTCTTGTTGAGATTCCCTCTTCATAGATGACTCTCTTTTGGAGAATACTAGCCAGTACACTTTCATAAATGGTTATTTTTTTTTTTAAAAAAAAGGCCTTATCTCCTTTTTGTACAGAAGAAAAGTCACAGTGCTCTTCTAAGCTAATTAGTAAGGAAAGGCTCACTGCCAGCTCATACAAAACATCAGACACTGTATAAGTAAGACTGAATTGGCTTCTATTGTTACTGAGGGAACAATATAAGCCAAAATTCTTTCCTAAGTTAAAATGGAATTTTAAATTCATTGCAACCTATGGCGCAAAGTTAGGTTTGATCAGACTAGAACTTAAAGACCACACACACCTATGCTGTGGGATATCCTTATGTATAGGTATTTCTTTAACTGGTTGATGAATAAAGCTGTTTTGGCCAATGGTTTAGAAGAGTACAGTCAAGTGGGAAATCCAAACATCTATAGAGAGAGAATAGGCAGAGTGAGAGAAGACACCATTTAGCTGCTGAAGGAGAAAGATGCCACCAGAAACTTACCGGTAAATCACAGCCTCATGGTGATACACAGATTAATAGAAATGGATCAATTTAAAATGTAAGACCTAGCTAGAAATACACCTAAGCTATTGGCCAAATGGTAATTAATATCGTATCTGTGTCATTATTTGGGTCTGGGCAGCCAGGAAATAGAAAGGCAATCTCCTTTTACACTCCTAAGCCAAGTTGTGTTCTCAGAAATTTTTTATCTCTACCTAAGTCTTCATTCGAAATCAGTGTCTATTAGTATCCTCCTCCTCCTCCTCCTCCTCCTCCTCCTCCTCCTCCTCCTCCTCCTCCTCCTCCTCCTCCTCCTTCTGTGTGTGTTTGTTTTTTTCCTCACTTGCTTGTTTTTATTTTGTTTTGTTTTAGTTTTAGACAGGATCTCTCTATGTAGCCACAGTATGGCCTCAAACTCATAAATCACTGCCCCTAATTTCCTCCTACATGCTAGAATTTTAGGTATGTGCTGACACGCTGAAATAGTCCATTTTTCCTTCTTTTTTATCTATATTTTTCCCTTGTGCAATACATACTAACCACAGTTTACTCTCCCACCACTGCTTACAATTACCCCCACCTCAGCTCCCTTCTTTCCCAGATCCACACCCACTCTGTGTCACCATATAGAAAAGAGCAGGCATCCCAGGGATATCAATTAAACAAAGCATAACAAGATACAATAAGATTGCATATAAACCCTCAAATCAAGGCTGAGCAAAGCAACCTGGTAGTAAGAAAAATATCTCAAGAGACAGAGAAAGAAACAGGGACACTCCCACTACCCATGTTAGGGGTCCCACCAAAACACCAAACTATACAACCACAACAATCTTGTAGAGGACTTAATGCAAGTTCCGCGCTTGCAACTTCAGTTTCTGTGAGCCCCGATGAGCCCTGCTTAGTTGATTCTGTGGGCTGTGTTCTGATGTCTTCTACCCCTCCAATTCCTATAATTCTTCCTGCCCTTCTTCCACAGTTTCCCCAAGCTCCAAGGCAAGGTACCCAATGATCTCCAGTTTGGTCAGGATGTGTTTGTTATATGAGAGAAGAATCTGTTTTCAATAAAAATAATGACATTGAAGTAAAAAGTAAACAATTTCAAAGTATCTGTTATAAAGGCTTAGATCTTTAATAAATACTTGTTTTTAGTTTTTTAAAAAAATGGTTTTTTTGTTTTTGTTTATGTTTTGTTTTTATTTTTATAGAGCAACAGCGCCATTTTTTGCAGCTGACATGGCAGGTCCACCAGTTTGCATTCAGATTCTCCTCTTTCTTGCCAGTACATGCTCTTATCCATTCTAGTGGAGTTGGATATGGCAACTCATTTGATTTGGGCTCCTTTTTAATAAATACGAATGATTTATTGATGTTCTGGATGCCAGCGAGTAGGGACACTAGACTGTAATTCCATACTTTCAAAAATTCATTACAAAACACGTAATTCAGATACAGAGATCGAAATACAGAATTCAGTTGTGGTTCCCCTTTTGCCTAAGAAAAGACCCACCCTATCTCTAAGAAGGGGATCGTGCCAGTTGAAACTGAGGCTGTTGAGGAAGTGGAACGGGAGAGCAGGTGCCTTATGTGGAGAGCAATGTAACTGTCTCATAAACTGACTGCATATCCCAAAGACTTACATGTTTTCAAAATAATAAGTGGCTTGCTGATTGTGTGAATACCATTCTGTTCCAAATAAATGTGTTAGTGTTTGATGAGTTAACATGATACTTTCCCAGCAATTTTGTAGTAACACTTTTCTTCTCTCTCCCTCTTTCCTCACCTCCTCCCTTTTCCTTTCTCCTTCCCCCTTTTATTTATATTCACATGCTCTCTTGCTCACCTTTACTCTGCTTTTGGCTGCTAGGTATTTCTAGGGTTCCTTTGTGTCTTTTGATACTAACACTTCAAGCGAAGTGTACTCTTGGATTACCTGCTGCCTCTGCTGGTATTTCTTTACTTTCTGTGTGCACCTAGCAATATGTTGTCTGCCTTGGAGACTCAAGACAGCTTGAAGATGTAGTGAACTTGAACAACCATTGGCTCTCTAGAGGCTTTTAGTACAATTCTCCCGTTTTTTTTTTTTTTTTGTTTGTTTGTTTGTTTTTGGTTTGTTTTGTTTTTGCATGCAGCTGAAATACATACATATTCTGAAAGATTCCCTTGATAGTGTCTTTGGAAACTCCCCGCTTTTGCCTTTTCTTCATGGTGTAATTTGTAGACAAATCTCCATGAGTTTTCCGACCTCTGTAATATTAATTTAGCTTGCAAAGGCAGAGAGCCTGGTTTTATGCAAACTACAGCGTCTGTGCCCTCTTCCTGCCCCACATACTGAAGGTGGAGCTCACACTTCTTAACACTAAAAATAGAGAAGGTGACTATTCAGAGGAAAACTAAGATTTTAAAATAAAACAAATACATTCATTTTTATGCAAAATTTTAGAGACTGATGTCAGTGTTTAGACATTATTTCTAAGTCACAAAAGAATGAAAAGAAATTTTGAAAAGAAAAAAAAGGAAGAGCTTCCTGAAACCGGCTTTCTGTTTTATTTTTGAACCCACCAACCCACCTACCTCCCCTCCTCCCAACCACTGCGTCAGTCTGTTCTTCAAGTATGGTCGCTGGCAGATAAGTGAATACAAATAAATGGGTTGCAAAGGGTGGTGATTCCTGATTGCTGATACGTTTACTTACAGAAGAACTGTGAGAGTATTTGGCAAGGTGAGGAATATATACATATATATTAAATGTATTCAAAACTTGGTAAAATGATCCTGTGAATGTTGGAAAGATTGTGGGAAGCTTTCTTTTTATTGATAAGCTACATACAAAATCCTAATAATGGTGCATGATCCGTCCATGTTCCAATTCTTTCTCTTGAAATAAGGAAATATTTACATCTATCTGATGAATAAGTTTACTCCAAGCATTGTTATTCCATGTGGGCTTCAGTAATCTATTATCTCAAGACTATCTGGTTTGTAATCCTAAAAAATGAATGTGATAATTTAATGAGAAAGAAAAGAAGAAAGGAAAGAAGGGAGGGCGGAAGGAAGGGAGGAAGGAAAAAAGGAAGGAAGGAAGGAAGGAAGGAAGGAAGGAAGGGAAAGAGGGAGGGAGGGAGGAAGGAAGGAAGAAAGGAAGGAAGAGGAAGGAAGGAAGGAAGGAAGGAAGGAAGGAAGGAAGGAAGGAAGGAAGGAAGGAAGGGGAAAGAAGGAAAATATCCAGGCACTGGTGCCTCATGTCTTTAATCACAGGATGAGGAAGGCAGAGGCAGGCAGATATCTGAGTTCGAGGCCAGTCTGGTCTACAAGAACTAGTTCCAGGACACCCAGGGCTACACAGAGAAACCCTACCTCAAAAATAAAACAAAACAAAACAGAAAAGAAAAGAAAAAAGAAAGAAAGAAAGAAAGAAAGTAAGAAAAAAGAAAGAAGGCAGAGAGGGAGGGAGGGAGAGAGGGAGGGAGGGAGGGAGGGAGGGAGGGAGGGAGGGAGGGAGGGAGGGAGGGAGGGAGGGAAGAAAGGAAAGGACATGACTGCTCCTAGGTAGGGTGGAAGAGAAATTTTATTGTGCCATGTAGGGAAATGGAGAAAGGAAGAGAAGGGAACGAGGTGTGGCAACCAGGCAACCAAAGATACAAAAATTACTGAGTTACCAAAATGTCTGGATTATATTGGGAAAAGTCTCAGCTGGGAAGGGGAGTCTAGTCTCTGGACCAAAGAATTCAGGGTAGAGGGCAGATTATGCCAGCCATACACTGTAACAGAAAGGGACAGAGGGATGCTGGGAGAACCTGGAAGCCAGGCCCACTTTGATATGTTAAATAGGGACATAAGGTGTTTTTCCTGGGTTTGAAACTTAATACTAATGACAGAAGACCACAAAAAATCCTAAAGGTCATGTGCCTCATTAATTATATAAATTGATAAATTGTTAAGATAGTACAGTGGTTATGTTCTAGCTGATAAGTAGACACTGCTTAAACTCTGAGTGATGTCTGTCACCATACCACCATGGACGCCTGTCCCCAAAGTACCAGAGGTCACTTGCTATTCCAGAAATCAAAAAGTTAACTTTTGGAAGCAGAGTGGGCTACTGGACCTTGCAAATTTACAGACACACAGATAAATTATAGTTCTATCTATCATCCCACATATTAAGTATCTTTAATATCTTCTGTATTAAAATAAGTAATTTCAAATTGGGGAAGTCCTTGAATCAACAAACATCAAACTGTTTATAATGAATATAAATATGAAAATAAATAATGAAATTATATATTTTCAATGGCATCTGCCACATCAAGTAAAACAATAACCTAAATACTATCCAGCTTCAGGTACATACATTCACATAAGCGTGTGTGTGCGTGCACACATACACACACACATTGTTACACTCTCAAAAGTACTTTTTTTAACTGATGTGGAGCTCCATGGCAATATTTACCTCATGTTGAAAGTAGACATGAGGGCTATGAGGCAGTAATATTAGAATACTCATTGTACTACAGTCGGATCAAAACTTGCCCTCAGGAATAATGTAACGCACATGGATTCTGTGTCAGGCTCTACGAGAAATTACAAGGATGTGCAAAGGGCTCTGACAGAAATCCAGGACTCATCAGCTATTTTGCGAAGTTGGAAAAAAAATCAGGTAAGTCGTCACAGTGCAGCTTTGTGTGATGATTAAGGCAGATTCTAATCCCTTCTCCTCACCTGGGACATGCTGGAAAACACTAGCAAGCTTATATTTCGCAGAGATTTTGGTGTGAATAATTTGTCTTAGATTGGCTTGCTTGTGTCCCGGCAACCCTGAAAAGGGTCTCAAATCAGGTGAGAAGAGATAGAAATAGGTGGCATAATAAAAAGATCAGAGGCGAATTACCAGTGGTTTATGAGTGCATGTGAAGGATCAGAAGAAGGGCTCCCCCAAGATTCTGGAATCACAGGAGAGTGAATGTATCAAATTGGAGGAGACTCACATCCTGAAGGATGAGTGTTTTGGAAGGTAAGAGTCCAGGTTTCTATTGATTAGGCTTGTGATTGCAAGTAACTAGAGATGAATGGTAGTAAGCAGGAACTATAAGAAACTCTGGGATAAAGCTAGACAATTGTCAACTACTGACATGCCAATGACAATAAATAGAATCATCAAGACCACCTAATGCTCAGAGTGCAGGATTCATGACAGTCGCCTGAGGAACTCACAAAAGCACGACTCAGGATCCAGCCCCATTGTTTCCAATGTAGTGAGTCTAGGATGGATCCCGTGAGTTCCTGTATCTAACACAGTTGCCTGCGGGTAATTCAAATAATTCTGGTTTGAAAACCACACCGGGAGTAGAAAATCTCTGGAGAATGAGTGGGGGGAACAAAAAAAGAAATAAAATTCTGGCCAGCGGGAAGAAATATTGTAAAGCATGTCAACCTAGATTCTCTGAGTCTGGAAGCCATCAGATAAGAACAATGAAGCCAGGGGCCCAGGACACAATCTGTCAGGCTTCCACGCTTTATTCATCAAATAAGGAGAGAATGAGCCTCAAGACAAACAATCCACAGGGCTATCTGAAAGATGATTCATCAATAACTCTTCTGCGTATGCTTCAGAAGTGATTTGGCAACCAGTCTTTAATGATCCAGAAATTGAATATTGAATAGATGTGACAGTGTTGTCAAATATCATAGAGGACAGGGCAGTATGGAAGTTGCTGAAGGTCACATGATGAAGAGATGAAAACAAGATGGGAAAATGGAAATTAAGCTATCATTAGATTTAGAGTTAGAGGGGAATATATCATGAGTCTTTTCAGTAGCAAGATCAGAAGAGCAAAAATCAGGTTTGAGATGGTGGGGCTGATCTAATGGGAGCTCACCAAGGCCAGCTCGACAGGGACTGAAAAAGCTTGGGATCAAACCGGACTCTCTGGACGTGGCAGACAATGAGGGCTGACTGAGAAGCCAAGGACAATGGCACTGGGTTTTGATCCTACCGCATGTACTGGCTTTGAGGGAGCCTAGTCTGTTTAGATGCGCACCTTCCTGGACCTGGATGGAGAGGGGAGGACCTTGGATTTCCCACAGGGCAGGGAACCCTGACTGCTCTTTGGATTGGAGAGGGAGGGCGATGGGAATGGGGGGAGGGGTAGGGAAATGGGAGGTGGGGAGGAGGCAGAAATTTTTAATAATAAAAAATAAAATAATAAAAGATTGTGAATGTAAAAAAATCAGGTTTGGGAAGAATAAATATGCATAGAAGGGTTTCAATGACTGTCACTATTATTACCATCATAGTAGAGGCCGTTTGTATAGATATGGGTTGGGATACAGGTATAAGGAATATTGACTTTGACGATAAAGTCTCCAGTTAGAAAGTAAATTTACTTCCACCAAATATTTGTTTCATGTAGGTTTACTTTAAGCTGGAGCAGAAGTAGTTTTCTCTCCCTCTCATTCTGCTCACCATCTCTCCTCCTTCCCCCCTTCTCTGTCTGTGTGTCCCCCCTGCCTTCTTTCTTCTTTCCTTTTTTTTTTTATTTCTTGATTGTTTTTGATAGAATCTCCTAGTGTAGCCTGAGACTGGCCTCAGATACACAATCTAACTGCTGAATTCAGCATCTGGAATGCTGGGATTACAGGTATACCCCACCATACCCAACTACCACAACAGAGTTTAAAAGTAGTATTTCTAGCTGGAAGGGAGTAGGCAGGCATGCCATACAAATTTAAAAGGGGAGGGGGTCTTTCTGAATTTATTGTGAGAATGTGTGTCTTCAAGGTGCATCAGAGTCTTCAATTCTCTCAACAGTTCTGTCATTCAACTGAACCTCAAAATGTGCCCAGCATTCCCATTTTCCCTACACTAGCAAAGTGAACAATTGGCTGATTTCTCACCATATGAGGGGGGAAGCTATCTCTGCTCCTTGTCAGCTGAAAAATGGTATGCTTTTCTTTCAAACAGCAGTGTATTAAATATTTTATAAATCAGTCTCACACCAGGGTTTCTTCTCCTGGGTGCCAAGTAAGTGGAAGATTCAACAGGGAATTTCAATATATGGAGCAGTTTTCATTGACAATGCAGCCCTGAAGAGGTTGCCGAGATAAAGACCATATGCAAATTACTTCTCTCACCTTCAAGGTATTTTAAACCATTGGGATTGTTAATTGCAGTTGTAACTTCCTTTTAGAGAACTGTCAAGTGAGGAGCTAACAGGGAGAAGTAGAAAACTTCATGACGGAAACTGTCCTTTGCCAGCCAGGAGTGTGAAAGATTTATCCAGTCTTCTCTCTGCCCCATTGCATTTTCTGTAGGTGATCTTGCTAGAATTCCTGTTCTCTGACAATTAAATAACACACACTCAGCACAGGGCTCCAGTGGTAATCTTTTGGAATGCCCTCAGAAAGAGCAGCAGCCTGAACTAAGTTCTCTCTTCTTTCACTGTCTGCTTCAATTATTATCTGTAACAGATAATTTCACGTTCTTGTTCTTGCAACAGAAATATGGGTTCCCACAGTGTATGCCCTATTGTGTTTGGAACATAGAAACCCTCCCGAAGTGACAGTCAAATTCAGCTCAGTACTTAAAGGGAAAAGGAGCCATTTTCTTAGTCATTAATAAATTAACTTTCATTGCAAAAATCCACAGGGATTCCTGTCTTCCAGCCATACATTTTCTTCACATTTTACTTTTAATGAATTAAGTACCACTACTTCCTACAGTGTGTTTAATTGCTGTGCTGATTGCTTACTATATATGCTACATAAAGTGGGAAAAATACAAAAGTTAAAAAAAAAAACAACTCTCTGTGACCTCCTTGGGGAGAGAGATCAAATCCCAATAAAAATAAGAAAGCAAATTAAACCACATGGAACAAGTGCCAGACGAGTGGTCCAGATAATTGCCTAGCCCCTGTGGTCAGGTTCCTCAACCACCATCCTGCCTTCTTTCCACAAGCCCTTGGCCTGTTATCTTTATGCTTGGAAGATCCTGGTACTTTTTAAGCCTTCAAGCATCCCCTGCCCTCCATACCCTCTCTTTTAAAATCCTTTCCTAATTTTTGTTTTGTTTTGATTTCTTTACCCTTGTTCTCCATCTCATAGAATTAATGTTTTTTACTTACAGGAAATTCTTTGTGCTTTGCCTAAATTTTAAGCTACTTCTATAATTTTATCTGTTCTCGTTGCTGTGAAATGTGGGTCTCTTTTTGTTGCCCAGGCTGCCTTTGAATTTTGACTTCCTTCCTGCCTCAGACTTCACAGGGTTATGGTTTGGAACAACTAGTTGGCTTTCACTACCATATATGGCTCCTAAGTTGTTTTCAAGGTGCTTCTCAAAACTAAACTTCTAAATATTTAATTGTCTAAGATATTTTGTGAGTTTGTTTTTCTATTTGTTTATTTTATTTTAGGTACATGTGTGTGTGTGTGTGTGTGTGTGTGTGTGTGTGTGTGTGTGCTGCATTCATCTGTGAGTACCACCTATGACTGTTGCTTGGGAAGGCCAGAAGAGGGTATTAGAGACACTGTTACTGAAGGTATAGACCCCTATGAGCCTCCATGTGTGTTTTGGGAACCAAACTCAGATTTACTGCAAGAGTAGCAAGTGCTCTAAACCATAGAACTGCCTATCTAGCCCTTGAGTTTATTTCTTATGATGACAAAAAAAGCAAGCAAACAAACAAAAACACAATCACAGTTTTCAATATCAACAGAAAAATGCTCAAGCAGAAGCATATTTATCAATCTACAAACATCTACTGTGTCCACCTCTTTGTCACACCATACGTGAAATTAGAGGTCGGAGTGGTATAAACCTACTGTTCTTAGGAGCACTCAGTCTTGTCATATATGATATACATGACAGGAAGAGAGAGAGGGGTATCTAATAATGAGTTTCTACTGAGTATGACCCTATGAAAGCTTTTAAAGAAAAATGGGATTCATGGTAGTATTGATTTGCCAAGTCTTTCATCTATATAATGAAATTACACAAATAAATACCACGTATATTTTTGTTAAAAGTCACATATTTTGTTAAGACATGTTTCTAAAAATAAATTCAATTAAGGACATGCCAAAATTATAGCACACACTTCATAGTCAGTTTAGTGTAATTGATTATCTTAATGGTGCTGCAATTTTCAAAACCATAAATATGTCTCAAAAGTATTAGCTGAGTTGATAGATAAGAATATGGTTTCTAATCCCTAATGTAACCTAAGGATCTAACTTTAAATGACTGAGGATATAACTCAGCTGTTTTTCTACCTTGGGGAACAGAAACAATATAATAAACGGAATATGATAGTTTATTTTTAATTTATGTTCTATATGGTGATTTTCTTTTAAATGCATACAGACAGATAAGTATAAATACTTATAAACAAATTTATCAATTTTAGTAGGCATTATCCATAGTGCCTACTGTTTATTCCTAGGCTACATTTGATTATAAATTATAGAAAACCTCACTTTAGTATTTTCTATGCTACTTATTTTACATATGATGTTAGGTGGTTTTCAAGTTCATAGAACAGTATGATTTTGAGACCTGTCAATCTTCAATTTTGGCGTGACTACTTTATGAACAAACTTGTACTTCATGAGGTGTAAGTCTTTACCATGTCCCCAAGTCTTTTGCTTTGCAGTGAGTAGTACAATGTAGATATCATAGCAAAACGCTTGGGTAAATGCTGAGATTTTAAACTTATTGATAATTCAGTTTATTTACTTAAAGAAATATCAAATCCAGCACTCTCTCATTGTCAATCACATGGAGATTTACAAAATTGTCAAAATGTTCATTTGGAGATCAGTTAAAGTATTTGAAATTAATTCTGTGATTCTTCAAGCTATTGGTATATGTAGCATGAAAAACTATATACAAAAGGTACAGTAACTATATGCAATAAATACAGGAAATGAATACATCAACAATGTCTAGTTCATTAGCAATTGACAAATGCAGAAAAATAATCCATATCTCTCCTATATTGGTGAGTCCAAAAGGTTGTACCTAATTCACTATCTATTCTAAGTTGCTTTACCCAAACTATTTTTTTAAGGTCTCTCAACTTTAAACATTTCTTTAGAGAATTTCTTTTCTGAATTTGGTAACAAGGAAACTATAACTATTAAATCTTAAACTCCATCAGAGACATAAGAAGGAAATAATATTACCTGAATAAGCAGAAAGTGCAAGCAAACAACTTCTAAAAATTGTGGGAAATGACAGATAGAGATGGGTCATGAATAGTCACCTAAGGTTTCTTTGTAATGTTGGGTCATCTATCATCAAGGTACTGGCATAATATATCTTACAGACTTTTCTGTGGAATAGAATAGTCTGAAGGGCTAGCTTAGCTTTTCTGTGAAAAGTTTTACAGTTTTTTTTCTTTTGTGTCTTGCTTCTACAATATTGTTAGAATTTGAGGCAAGAAAACTTTCTTGCCCAATGGCTTACTTTTGCCACAAAGGAAGTAAATTCTCTGGAGCTTCTTTTTTTTTTATATATAGAAGTTGAATACAGTTTATTTTCATGTATCACATGGGAAAAGCTGAAAGAGATGACTCAGAGTTTAAGAAACCTTTCTCTTGAGAAGGACCCTGTTCAGTTCCCTGCTCAAAGAGTTTGTGTATGCAGTTTCAGGAGAATGAACACATTTTAAAAAAAAAAATTTGCTGCCACCAGGCAACTATATGGTACATATACATGAAAGCAGGAAAACCCTAACACATAAGATATAATCAATAATTCAAAAAAGTTAAAATACATTGAAGAAAATTAATTTGAAATGATATGAATTTGACTGCTGTTGATTGTTGGTACCAAATACACATAGGTGAAAGATCATTATTTTAAAATTTATAATTATTTCCTATAGTACAGATACAAAGACATTTTAGTGACAAAATAAAATTTATAAACATCTTTATTGTCATAAAATTCCTACCATTACTACCTACAATGGTAACTGTCTCTACCAGAGATTCATTTACATATTTATAAAAGTAAGTTAAAGAAATGACTGCCTTTGTAAACACAAAATCTGGAGTTTCTTTAATGCCCATCATCTCTGAAGTCGACTGGTACTTCCAGAAAAAGACATGTCTCATAAAAAATAAAAATAAAAACATATGTTATTAAAACATCTTAAATGCCATATTCTGAAGATCTTTAAAGTATTTGAAGATAACCTGTCTATATAAAATATATCTCTGCTTGACTTTGAAAATGTACCTAATATGACTACAAGTTCAATTGTAATAGGTGACTAAGTAGTAATCTGCATTCCTTATTATCCTAAGTAGTTGGTAATGTTAACTTTCAAGAACTAGAAGTTTATATTACATTGTTAAATGAGCTATATAGGTATAATACCTTGAAAATGTGTGTAAAGTATGTTCTAACAAAAATAAATTTGCATCAATATATAAAAATCTATATCAATTGTAGGATATTTAAGTCTAGTAGTTGCTTCTTTGTTTTAAAAGTAGATTCAACTATCTACTCTTATCCTATCATAACTATAGATGTCTCAAGTACATTCCAAGTCTGCATTCCCTGCTTCTTATACCCTGGTCTATTTCAGAGACACTTCTTCTGGTTTCTGATCCTCTGTAATGTGCTGACAGATGATTCCCACTGTGACAGCAATGTAATTGGTAGACTTGTATGGGAACCCCAGGAGACCGCAATTGTCAGATGGAAATTAATTGATTGTAATTGCTTTGTCATTGTATTACACTCTGAGTCTGTAGCTTGTTAAAATCACTGATTATAAAAAAGGAATCTTACTTTTTCTGCAGTAGGTTATGTTAATGAAAAGCTGCTCTTAGAGAAAAGATCAGTGAATATCAATCAATGGATAATAAGAAATTAAAGGAGAAGTTAAGTAGCCTATCTTGAATTGACAGTATACTTCAGCAGTTGGGAAAGCCATCAACTGTGCAGTGTTTTATACTGAATTCTGTGCTTGGAGTGCCTGCATGTCAACTATTTCCCATAAAATGCAAGATTGAAGCCGGGTGGCGGTGGCGCACGCCTTTAATCCCAGCACTCGGGAGGCAGAGGCAGGTGGATCTCTGAGTTCGAGGCCAGCCTGGTCTACAAGAGCTAGTTCCAGGACAGGCTCTAGAAACTACAGGGAAACCCTGTCTCGAAAAACCAAAAAAAAAAAAAAAAAAAAATGCAAGATTGAGTCTGTGAGGCTGTATAGTACATATTGCCCTAAACAACAGATCTTTGCCCTAGGGAAACTTTAGAAAACAGAATGTGTCCGTTTTACATAGCCTTTATCTTGTGGGAAGTCTTAAGAGGGAGTTATCTTAAAACAAAAAGTAGTTCCCATTTTAATCTAAAGGGGCTCCAATGCCCTGTTTTTAATATCTATGCAAAACTTATGAGTAAAGACTCTGAAGTCATCATATTGAAATATCCACCAATATTGAAATGTACCAAAACTATTCCACCTCATGAAAGTGAGATAATATCTTTTTCTTCTTGTTCTTAGAGATCCATTAAGTATTAGTAGCACTGTAATGATATCATTAATGATCTTACCTTTCATTCATGATATTTGATTGATTCGTGATGTTAGGGAGGTCATATTTTTTGTCCATATTTTACTGAGTACCAGTTGTGATTAGGCCTCAGCCCTTGCCCACCAAAAGTAATGGAATAAAGAATGGGTGGTGAAATTGTGAGTGAAATCTTGTAGTATGAAACACTGTGATTAACCTACATCCATGTGGAGAAAATTTAACCATATTAAAGGCTGAATAATTTCTTCATCGTTTACTTATAAAAACATGTATTTTCTTGTTTATAGCAGTGGAATTGTTGTTAAGGCATCAGTTGCATAAAACTCTGCAAGTAAAAGAAAGTGTAGATGAGGCAGTCGACTCATCCTCCAGTTAAGATATATTTATGGCTTGTTTAATATTTGGGATACAGGTATGCATGTATAGCTTAATGGAAAAAATAAGTAACTGTGATTTAAAAGTATATGTTTTATATGAACGTTGAAAATCACAATTATGTATGCCACTAAATATTTTTCATGATTATTCTTCACATGTGACTGTCTTCCAGAATTTGGAGCATTGAAATTTTAATTGCGTAATGAATTGGGAATGTGAAAGAAAAATTAACAGCTATTAGGCTATTATAGCTGTAAGCAAAGCACTCCGAAACTGACAGGATATATACTCATCAAATGTCTAACAACATTTGGCAGCAATAATGGGAATGAAATTCATGCTTCATATAGTATGCTGGATAAAAGTGAAATGAACCGAAGTTGCTGAGCTGTGTTTGACTTACAACCGTTTATTCAGTTCTTGGTGTTACGTGTGCTCACATGGGGGAGGTTGTGTAGCCCTAGAACAGTGGCTCTCAACCTACGAGTCACGAACCCTTTGTGGTCGCTTTATCATATACTCTGCATATCAGGTCTTTGTCTTATATTTCATAACAATAGTGAAATTACAGTTAGTGATGAAAGAGCAATGAAATCATTTTATGGTTGAGGTCACCACAACATAAGGAACTGTATTCAAGGGTGGTAGCATTAGGAAGGCTGCGAACCACTGTTCCAGAGTGACTCCATTGTCAAACTGTAGTTGAAGGACATCATTTGGGAGATTGATCCCAAGACATGCATTGGATTCTGAGTGGATGTTCAAACCCTTGCCTATAATGATTCAGTGTTTACATCTCCTATGCACTCCTTCCTGTATAATTGTACAGCATTTATGATGCAGAGTATAATACAAATATTGTTTAAATAGCTGCTAATGTCCCTTGTTTAGTAAATGCTAGATAATAGTGGTAAGGAGAAAAAGGATGAACAGATATAATATACCTGTTTATCTATCTATCTATCTATCTATCTATCTATCTATCTATCTATCTATCTATCTATCTATCTATCATCTATTTATCTAATCTATCTATCTATCTATCTATCATCTATTTATCTAATCTATCTATCTATCTATCTATCTATCTATCTATCTATCTATCTATCTATCTATCTATCTATCTATCTAGAGGGTTTTCATGTCTCTGTAACAATCCTAGCTGTCCTAGAACTTGCTTTGTAGATCAAACTGGTTTTGAACTCACAGAGATCAGCCTGTCTCAGCCTCCATAGTGCTGGGATTAGAGGCATGCATCACCATACCCAGCTTCAATTTGATTTTGTATGCAGTGCTGGGGAGTGAATTTAGGACCTTGCAATGCTGAGACTGCTTTAGCTATTTTAGTCTTTTTGTTGTTGTTTTTGTTATTGTTGTTACTTTTGGTTTTTCCCAAAGAAAGGCAATGCTGTACTACTAAGTCTATCTTTGAATTCAATGTGTAGCATAAGTTTTACTTGAGTTCATGGTCCTCTGGGATCCACCTATGTGTTGCTGACAATAGAGATAAGCTTTTTTATGCCCAGTCTTAAATCAGTTTTCCACATATTTTTTGTCTGTGGTCAGTTTAATCCTAGGATACAGGGCTGAGTATAAGACAACTAAATACTAATAGCTAATAGCTAATTCAGCTAGTAGGTTAGCTTCATTGAAAATTGGTGCTCTCTTTAATCCCCATGGGTATTGCCTTTGCATAGTCCTGGACTCACCTGTCCCGCTAATAATATAAGTGATCTGTATGATAATACATGTCAACCATATCTCTTTTTCTCTCTTCTTCAGATACCACAACATACTCCACAGAACGATCTGAGCATTTCAAACCCTGCCGAGACAAGGACCTAGCATATTGCCTCAACGATGGCGAGTGCTTTGTGATTGAGACCCTGACTGGATCCCATAAACACTGTCGGTAAGCCCCTGCACCAGATAGTTTAAAGAGTAGAATCTCACTGAGGATCAGAGATCCAGGGTTGTAGCCAGCCTTGACGATACACTGTCTGGATGAGGACAGAACAGCCGTTTTAGTGAAGAAATTGATATGGCAAGGATCAAGGCTCATATCTTGTTCTTGACTGAGGAAGAAGCAATAGAAATGAAATAGATGTGGTTATGCTTTCCCTAACAAGTCAAAGATTTACTTCTTCTCCTCTGCTGGTTTAATGGAAGTGATTATTTATTCCTCAAAGCCTGTATTTATGACATGAGATCTGTGCTTGCATCCTGCCACTCAGAAACAATTCTTTTCTCAGAAATAATCCTTTCTTGCAAATTTAAGAACTTCAGTAAGAGACACAAACTGCTCATTTCAGACAGAGAGTCTTGGCGTTCTTTGTGAAACAAACCCCAGAGGCTGCACCTGTGTCCAGAGAAAGCTGCATTTTATTATGACTCTGCTGCACTTATTAATTTCATACGTTTTTGGAAACACCTGTGATGAGGAATTGCTCTCCAGCTAGATGTTGTAAATGAAATGATTGCCCTGCAGGAGCCCAGGAAGAGAACCACTTAAGGGAAATTCCCAGTAGATTCAGGAAGGTGTTTAATTGGTTTTCAGAGATGCCAGGTTATATAACTGCTAAAAATACAAGCAAGGGGATATAAACAGTGCACTCCTAGACACTGCCACTTTAAGGCTCAACAGAAGAATCAAATTAGCATTCAGAAGATATTTCCTACCATGCTTTTATTTCCAGCACTACCATTGTAATTTGTTTTTCCTTGCAATTGTGCATGCTTCAGTGACCATATGTATCCACAACCCTTCCCTTTCCTTTATTTACTCTTCTCATATGACACAGTCACTAAATTAATTATGCTGAATCACAAAGCATGGAAAATTCTGACTTTTTTGTCTCTATTGCCTTATAAAACTTTATCCCCATGTTGTTTTATTAAGATGACTTGGAGAAATGTGTCTTTTAGTTGTGGGATTAGAATATGACAGCAAATCTAGCTTGGTTCCCTATCAACTATGAGTCCGTGGACAGGATTTGTGTGGCCACTGTTGACAGAGATATAGGTGTGGCAGAACTGAGCAATGATAGTTCTCCATCCTCTGTTAGGGCAAAGAGAAGACAATATTTCTTTACCTAGGGCATGGAACTTCAATGTGGGTTAGCCTTTTCATTTACATATCCCACCCTCTGCCTTTTGAATTTACCCCCAATTTAAAATTTTTCATTTCATGTCAACTCCCTACAAACCAGAGTGGGAAATGAGGGAAAATATGGATGGTTCCATTGCACACTTTTCCTGTATTTGTTATGCCCAGGAGAATGCTGGCAAGGGGCATCTAAATTATCTAATCTCTAGAAGGAAAAGCATATGTGTGTCCTTCTCAGAGCCTGGTATGTGTCCAAGGGTTAAAGTTACCTCAGTCCACATGACTAGGTCATGGTGTAAAAATTAGTGATAGGATTGGTGGCATAGTTTGTCACTAGACTGTCATATGTTGGAGTCAAAGTCCTCACTGCATTGACACTTAGGTAATGGCTCTGAATAATCAGGGACTAGTGGAAGGTAATTAGATCATTAATGTTCCACCCCTGTGAGTGGATTAACATTATCCCCCAAGAGTGTGTCAAATTCAGTAAGAGAGGACATGTTTCCTAAGGAGTACTTTGTCATTAATAACACTGACCCAACTTTTCTCTATCTCTTAATAATGGTTACCTGTGAACCTCTTTTTTCCATGACTAGTTCCTTTGTGTCTCTACCACAGTGTGATACAATACACAGGGATACTGGCGCCATGTTGTCTGTTTCCCCAGACATCAGAATAATAAGCCGAATTCACTTCCTTATTTTACAAATTACTTAGTCCCACTTATCTTATTATAGCAATACAAAATAAAGCAAGGCATCAGACAGGCAATTAAATCTGACCTCCTTGTTCACTGAAGGAGAGGTGAATTAGAAGAATCAGCTAATAAGGCAACTTCTTTGATGGTGCTTTACCACAAAGATGGATCAGATCTAACTGAACCAATGTGTGCCAGAATGAGTCATCTGTTCTAAAACTGAATATACAGAAAAGGGCAGAATGATTCAAAGCCTTTCAAACATATGGTCTCCCTAATCCCTTAAATGTTTGAGTAGATTCATCTTCAGTTTAATTTTTTTACGTTAGACTTACCAGCTGTACAAATTATTGGAGTTCATTGTGGCATTTCCATGTATACATACATTATTCAATGATTATGTTTAGTATTCTGTGTATGTCCTACCCCCTTCGCTCTCCAACACCTCTCCCTGTTCCTAAATTTCTCATCAGTTTTGTTCCCTGTTCTTCCACGTCTTTCCTGTGTCTGCCATCTATTACTTCATTCCATACTGCTAGAATCTCATAGGATTTTAAGGGCAAGAATGGTAGGCCACAAAGTTTAACAACTGAAACCTCTTGTCTCCCAGTTAGGCAGATTAGGGACCAGTGATCAAGATGACATTGGGGTTGGTTTCTTTTGGTGCCTCTTGACTTTGACTATGTGGGACATCTACTCTGTGTATCTTATCATTGTTTTTCCTCTGTAGCTGTTTTGAGTCCATAGCTCTTCTTTATCAATGGATACTAGTCACAATGGATTACAATACATCATATGACTTCCTCCTACCTTCATTCTGGTTTGAAAAATAGTATAGATTGTTTGCCTCACACAATTAAGCCCTGGGAATTTGCTCCTGAAATTTCCAGGAAAACAAATGAAAAAACAAATAAGCAAAAATTATCCTTCAGTAAAGAATTTCTCCACAAGCATGTTCATACTCCGAGACATTAGAAATAAGTAATTCACCACAAGGACTTATTAAAACCCTGCTTAGCCCATAACAACGGGTCTCATGTTCAGAAAGGGAATCTTTTTTGCATAAATACATGTGCATCTCTAAATTTTGTATTACGTACAATTGGAGATGTATTGCTGGCTAAGCTAGAAAGATGTGAAATACCTGGGATTTCTGTCTTCATATTTCTTGCATATTTTGGTTCGACAACCTATTATTTAACATAGAATGACAACATAGCTAATCATGACAAAAGACCAGCCTATGCAGAGTTAGAACGCAATTCTGTTAATAGACACCCAGTCTATAAATCTCTTACTAGCATGAATAAGTCACACATCACACGTGCCTGCTATTCATCTCGCAGGCCTTGCTGTGAATATCACACATCACACTTGGCTGCTATTCATCTCTTGAGATTTGCCGTGAATAAAAGGCACACATTTGTTCCTGCATCAGCCACACTTAAACTTTCTGAGGCAGTTATTAATACTCTGCCATTTGTGGAGCACTATACTTCAGTAGAATGTTTCATTCCCTCGTCCCTCGTTTGGTAAATGTTCATTGGAAATCTTCTATCACCAAGATACTGTTGAATAAATACATATAAAAATGAATTTTAGAATTAATGGTGCTTTACTTTGTGATGTGTTTGCAGAAAAGTGACTGGCATGATACGAGTGGTATGTTTAGAATGTATAAGTTACTAGAAAATGTTCCAAACAAAGTAAGACCCATTTAGTCTATTTGTGCAGCAATATAAAGGTATGTATACGTACTGACTTGATAGTATGTTTTCGGTTATAAAATACTATAAATCAAAGTCTGAGATCAGTTATGATGATGTCTTCTTGACTTTCTTTTTAAAAAGTTGCAGTGTTGTAACAAACTACCTCACCTGTTTCCATGCTGTGAGAAGCAACTGGGCTCTGACATAGACCTTTCATTGTTAACAGATATTTAGTAACAAAGCTTCCAGAAGAGATTCAAAGAATACTTCATCACAAAAGTGTTCAGAGCTCCATGTGGTCATGCCTGTCATCCCAGCACTCCAGAGTCAAAAGCACCAGAATCTTTGTGAGTTCTAGTCTAGTCTACATAGTCACTTCTAGGTCATGCAGGGCTACGCAGTGTGGCTCTGTCTCAAAAAGGAAATGAAAACAAAACTATACCAAACGACAAACTGTTTGATAAGGAAGAGTGTGAAGAGCTCATATGAAAACCACAGGGACAGATTGCTCAATAAATGACTCTCAGGCAAGCCAAACCCAAAGAATATATTTTCCTTATTTTGTACATAAAAAGTTATTTTCAGTGATGACAAAACTTAACATAATAAATTATGTAAGTAAATGAAGCCTAAAGAAAATAAAAGGGCTTGCATATTTATTTAAGTCAACAAATGTAAGGACATTTTGAATAAAAAATAAATAATGGAAGAAAAATTAAGCATAACGTTACGTTGGATCTGAACATTTGGAACACCATTGTTTGCCTGCCTTTCTTTATCTAAACAATACATCAGAAATACAACTAAAAGAGAAAACTGTCCAATTAACATTATAAAAATCTTAACAACTAAGAGACCTTACATTGTGTCCTAAGGTTGAAATTAAAACAAATTTCAAGCAGGAGAGTGGAGAAAGAGGCAGAATATGCTATTTCATTTTGGAGGAATTCTGGTGGTGGAGGGGCTAGATTTTACAAACTTTGGCACCAATTCATTTGGCCTGGTTTTGATCTAATATGATCACTTTGGAAATCTATTGACTCGAAGATGATCGAATCATTTGGAACATGGGAACTTCTAGAAAAAGAAGAAAATGATTCCGTCCCCTTTACCCGGTGACACGGAAGGGTTGTTGGACTCACATAGCAGCAATAGCTGGGAATACAGTGCTGGGTGGGACTGGAGAGGGAAGCCAGCAGCTGGGGTGGGCAGGGCAGTCCTGGAGGCTTTTCTCCACATTGTTGTATCCCATTTTTCCTGAGGAGGCCTTGACACCGAAGCTCCCATTTTAAGAGAATTGATTGGGAACAGTGCAACAATATCTCTGTGCTCTAATACATAAAATTACAGGCCTAGCCTGGTGAGTTCTCTGCTCTGTCACTTTGTAGGTCCATTAGCTCTTCAGGCTAGCAAGGGTCCTCTTTATCAAATGGTTTTCCAGTAAGTACTCTGAGAGCAGTGGATAATGATTCCCTGTGGTTGAAGAAAGTCATAGCGAAAATGGGGATCTGGCATACATCCCTGGAAGGTATCGACAAGAGAATCCAGAGGCTGATATGCCTCTGAATTCAGCCTCAGTCACAGAGACATTGCAGAATGGGGTTAATAACAAGGTGAAGAACCTTAGAATAAGTTTCAGGTTCTTCCAAGAAACGCTAATGAGAAGGATCGTCAGGGACCACATAAAATATGTTATTTTCAATAGTTATGCTTATAAGTGGTAACCTACTGATTTACTCTTGACAAGAAGAAAGGAGCTGAGTAGTAATAATTCCTCTCTGTGAACAGAGTTTGTCGAGATAGGCTCATTAACTTAGAAATCAAAGAGCTCAAAGCGTGTGATGTCATAACCCCAGGACTTCTGTGTAGTTGGTTGCCTCTTTTAGTTTTATTTCTTTGTATTTACCCCATTTGGTATCCAGGCACTTACTTAAGTGTTGTACAAAAGACTGAGGAAGTGCATCTAAGAAAGAGTAAATTAGAACGGAATTTAGTTATTTTTCAAAGACTCGGCTTATTTTAATGTGTTCTAACTTACTTGTCAACTCTAGCTGAAACAAGAACTTGCACTTTTAACTGTTATTATCATTTGGGTTTAATGTTGCATCAAATTTTTGACATGAATTTGTGTATTTAAGATAGTTTTTCTGGTGTGAGTTAGACTATGGGATAGGAAACAAATCTAATCACTTGGAGGTAAGAGACTAAGGCTAAAGCTTCGTAAAACTTTTTACTGGCTGGGTGGAATTTTCAATTTTCAGTCCACTATTTAATAACTGAAGATTAATACGTACCCTAAAAGTCTGATAAAGTGATTAAAATGAAAAATATAGTAGAGAAGCAAGATGCTTGATAGTTCTATATCAGTGTACCTGTGTGGGCATGTGAGTGCATGTGTGGGCAGTGAGTGCATGTGTGGGTGTGTGTGTGTGCATGTGAGTGCATGTGTAGGCATATGATTGCATGTGTGTGCATGTGTGGGCATGTTAGTGCATGTGTGGACATGCGTAAGCATGTGAGTGATGTTGCATAGATACCATCAGACTTCTGCAAACATGGTATTGATGATTTTCACTGTGACAAAAAAAGAAAAAGAAAACAGAAAACTTAAAGAGGACTGATTAAGTACCATCTACTCATGCAGACAGACAGACAGACAGGCACGCACACACACACACACACACACACACACACAAGCACATAGTTATCCACTTAAATCCTGGATGGAATAGCTAATTCCTGAAGCACCGGAACAAGGATGTCTACAAAGAGGTGATAGCCAGTAGATGGGCCGTGTCAGATCACTGGCAGTTGGTACACTGCTTTGCATAAGTTGCTCTTCACTTCTTTTAATGTGAAGTTAGTCTTTAGCTATGTGCCCAGCCTCTCCCAACCCCATCAGTTTCTATTCACTTGCATGGGACTCCCCTGGCGCATTTGTCAGCTGTGAAATGGAGATGGTCATGACATTTTCTGGCAGTGGCATTGGCGTGTCATAGATGTGACTAAATCGGGAATGTAAAATGAAACAGAAATGCAAAACATTGTTGCTATGTGGTATCAAAAATGATCTAATTGATCTTTGGTCTGTCTCTAATGTATTATGATAGTGCTGTTAATTAAAACACTCTTAAAATCAACGCAGTGCTGTTCCAGCTGATAGAGCCTGGGATTTACCTAGCCCATGACTTAATCAAATTTCCCTTATAGCAGCCTGATGGGTTCAGGGAGATCTATAGTCCAATAGTGTCTTTAAAGGATTTCTGAATTAGAAGGCTAAATAAATATCTCAATGGTTGACAGCATGTACTGCTCTTATGGAGGACTTGAGTTCAGTTACTAGCACCCACATGAGAAGGCTCACAACCACATGTAACTGCAGCCCCAGAGATATTTGAGGCTTCTGACCTCTTACCTTTGAAGGTATCTGCACACAGCCATTCATATTCATATGCACACACACAAGCATGATTAAAAATAAAATGAATATTTTAAAGTTACTCCTCTTTAGGAAAAGTAATTAAAATATCAGACTCTCCTTTCCTTCCTGATACTTAAATTAATGTCTCCTTGCTGTTTTAATGATTCTCACAAGGCCTGACTTGGTGGAATCAATGTCCATCTTTTCCTAACAGACTGACAGATTATATATCATCTCTGTGACTCAATTTCCTTATCTGTTGAGAAGTGGAGATGTTACTACTACACGGGAGCATTATAAGACTAGAGTAGGCATCACAAGTTGAGAAAGTTGAGTATAAATTATTAATAGTGAGCTAAACTCTCTTTCTTCCTCTTTGCTTGACCAGGTTTGCACAGCATTGGATTCATCTCTGTCATCTTCATAGGGACTCAGAGCTTGTGCACTCAAATAATCTTGTGTCTACATTTACCTTGAGCCATACAATCAGAGTTGAAGAAAATTGACAGCCATCTGTCATTTATAAGAATGGTAATGACTGATAGCATTCCAGGGCCACTTTTTCAAATCGGGCACTGTTGTTCAAAGAGTTGATATGGAAGAATGGAAAAATTGGAGACAACACTCTGTTAAGGGAATTCTTCCTTTCCACAATTCTTGCAGGAAAACAAAAGATTATGAAGCCAAACAATTCTCTCTTCCCACCTCCTGTGCAGGCTGTTCTGCCTGAGATCCTGGAGGCACATTTTCCGTAATACCCAAACATGGGTCTTGACAGGTAACTGTTTCTTCCTTGGGGCTGCTGACTCCTACCTGGACTGCAAGATGCTAAAAAGCCTCCCTGAACTGAGATAGAATCATGTAGTCATGTATGTCCTAGGTAAAATATAGCTAGTGTATACAGATATCATCAGATATCTATTTATTAAATAAGAGCAGATCTGTAAATATTTTTATCTACCATTATTCTGCTTTTATAGCCGTAAACATTGATGATAGCACCAGAAGGCCTGCTGTGCAGGATGCTTAGGCAGATATTCCACTAAAGCCTACTCAGATAAGGATGTCTCCCATGTTCTGAGCTCTCTTGCAGGGCAGTGGGAGAGTTTGTAAAGTCCTTCTATGTTTTTCCCTCACACCATTGAAAGTCTTCTTGATCTATCCTTTATCTCAGTATGATCAGAAACTGCATTTCTGTGAATGCTCTTTTTTCACCTCACATTGATCTAAGCAGCACTTTCCATATGTTGAAAATAACACAAAGACAATGTTATAATATTAAAATGCATACACCAAAATATCAGTCTTTTTGACCCAACAGGCAAGTACCAACTTCACCATTTTCAGGCCTCGCCTCTCTCTCCACTCATCCCTCTTCTTTAGAATCATTCTAGCAAGGGAATCTCCAATTCTAACTGCTTGAAAAGGAAGTGTCTGGCCCCGATTAGCATCAAATCAACCCCATCAACTCTTCAACATGTTATATTCTGAGTAGCCATGCACATAGTTATCCAAAATTCCAAACTTACTTTATTGTGTGTTTTCTTGAGAAATAGTCCCACTATGTAGCCTAGCATGACTTCAAATTTGCCATTAACTCTTGTAACTGCCTACCATGGGCCTGTGCTGGGATTATAGTAGATATACATCGCTGGATCCTGCTTAACTTTCTAACTTTTAATTTCTAACTTTTTAATTACAATGCAAATGAAATGGAAATGCATAGAAAATCAAGCCTACCATATGCCTATGTAATCCTTTTACAATAAATGGTTAAAAAAAAGTGCAGAAGAATTTGCACAGCACCGTGCCCAGAGGTTTTTGCTGTATCCCACATCTGTGTTTGTACATATCCTCATGTCATTTATATGTTACTTAGTTACCTCGTCTTAATAAAACCATATCTAGAGAGAAAGACCAGCAGTCAAGAGTACTGACTGCTCTCCAGAGGATCCAGGACCATTTACAAGTACCCATTCAGTGGCTAAATCCACCTATAACTTTAGTTTCAGACACTCTTTTGGCCTTCATGGTATCAGGTCAACATGTGGCACACAGACATACATGCAGGCAAAATGCCCATACACATAAAAAAAATAAGTAAGAGTTTTAAAAATCTGAAAAAAAAAATATCATGCGGACATCAGTCTTCTTTTTGCTGGAAAAAAAATCCAGAGCTAGTTTTTCATTGGCTAATTTCTGTATGACTGTGGTTATTGTGATGGTTTTATTGATATGAGGAAACAGTGACATGAAGCAGAATAAGGTGTGTGGGCACACATATTTATACATGATCCAATACTATTATGCAAATCACACTAGTTCTGTGGAAAACTGGACAAATGAGAGCCCTTTGTACATTCCTTGTGAGTTTAGGGGCCAGAGACATCAACACAGTTTGACACTGGCAGAGATACTGGACAAATTCTCCCCATCCCTGGACACCAAAGCCTGGACTAGGAGAGCAGGGAGAGCCTTTCCAGAGTGGTCAATTAAATAAGTTACTTCATTGGAAATATTTGTACACAAAAGCATGGAATTCTGGGATGAATAAAAGTTAAACAGTCCAAAAACCATAAGATTTAAATTGTTGGAAAACATCTTTGTCCATGCACATACTCATACATAAATACACACACACACACACACACACATACAAGTGCTACGAGATGAAACATATAATCATTTTCTGTGTTTTTCCTCTTTCCCTCTCCTCAAAAAAAAAAAAATCCATGGTTACTTTTTACACTCTTTCCATTTCTTTGCCTTGGCCTCTTAAGTCTGCCCAATGTTCCAGGCCCAATAAAGAGTGGCAAAAATATTAATAAATGTTCTCAGAATAAAACTCATAAAAGAGGGATCTCGATGGGTCTTTTCTAGTCCAATTTTGTGTGAAGGGTTCTGTGATGCAGATATAAGATATCAGGCATCCATGCTCATCGGAGCCCTGGGAGCTTCCAAGATGAGGAAGCCGCGGGATTTGCATTTGGCAAGATAAGAGCCTCTCTTTCTCATTTTGAAGTCTGCTCTTGCTTGCCAACAAGGACATGGGTTGTTGAGCAGTTATTGAAGAAGATCTCCTTCAAATTGTCGGAGGGAATGAAAGTCCAAATTATTTAGATGCAGATTAAAACAACCACATTTTATGATAAGTTTTTTATAAAACAAGTTACTTCTTTTCAGAATTATTTTCTCTCACATCCAGGTAAATCTCAAAATGAAACAGGATAACTTCATTCCTTCTATTTGCTCAAACTACTTTTATTGTGAATGCACAGTATAGATAAGCATTTCATTTTTCTGACCAAGTGTCATGCTGATTAAATTATGAAATCAAGAATATTTTTATTCATCCTCAATTAACGTAGAGCCTTCATCTGCACATGAGACATTTGTAAAAAAAAGCTATTTCATAGTATAATACAATTACTTTTTTGAATATTAATCAATTGGCATTGTAGTTATGAGAAATATTATTTTTTTCAACTGTTTGTTTTTCTCCATAAGGAGTTGAACAGATTCATTGAAGGGTGCATTTATCACTACCATTAATCATCATTGAATAATACTATTTTAGAGAGTCTTATTGGCATATCCAAATAAAAATTTCCTGCATTTTCCTAGCTGAAGAATATTTCTTTCCTGTTACATCCTGCTGTGAGAACAACACAGGTTCAAAGCCAGGAAGGCACCTTTTGCCATGCACAACAGCGCAAATATACAGTGGGAGTCAGGGCAGAAACCCATGATATTCAGACAATGGGGCGAATTTCTAGCTTTGCAAAGACTGCTCTCTCTTCAACAAATACTAAAATGCAGTGGAAGGAGTTATTATTTCAGTGGGAGGCTTCGTTAAATAAATAAACCCCAGGCTTTAGGGCAGAGGCGTGCTTGGAGATAAGACTGTGGAGAACAAAGAAGATATCCAGAAGTGAGCATTCCCTGAGCCTGGCCTGCATGGGGGTCCTCTGACAGCAGGTTGATCCCAGTGACCCTGTGCTCCTGAAGGGCAGAGAATCAATTAGAAACTCTGAGTGTTCCGCTCTCAGGCTCTTGAGAGCAAGGCTTGTGTGCCAGTGTGTATCTCTGCTGCTGGAGGAAAGCATTCTCCGGCAGTTATAAAATAGAGGCTAATAATAGACAAAGGGAAGTAAGAAAGCACCAGCTCAGAAAGAATCCTCAGGACGGAGGAGCTGATAAGGCATAGACTTTAAATAAGGTCACAGTGTTACCACCATTTGGGGTGTTCTTCTGGGCTAATTTGGAGACACAGTCAGAGTCACATGCATGCCTCCCTCTCTTTGACAAGGTTTTATTTGCAGTGCACTCAAAGCTCTTTCTATTCTGCCTGGGTTAGCATATGTGAAAGAAATAATGATTATTTTAATGATATTAAATAGCAGCTTTGATCTCTTCCCCCACGGGCTAAGGGAAACACTATCTGGATGTATAAAACAATCCGTTTGTGAATATAAGTTCTGTTTCTACACAATATTCCTGTTCAGCCACCTGATGCTCTCACCCATCTTTGACTTCTTCTTTGATTCTGGGACCTATCATCAACTAAGTAAATATAATTTAAATGAATAAATTAAAGTTCGTTGGGGCTGGAGGGATGGCTCGGTGATTAAAAACACTGACAGCTACTCCAGAACACTGGAGTTCAATTTCTAACAGCCATGTGGCAGTTTACAACCATTTTTAACTCTAGTTACAAGGGATCTAGCATCTTCCTCTGCCTCCAAGGGTACCAGACATTCCTGTGGCTCACAAGCTTACATGCTGGTAAAAGCAACAATACATGTGAAATTTTAAAATCGACAATCACTTATCATCCTTAATTTTTACAGTTCAAAATGAACTGTAAAAGAGATAATAAAAGCAATAATAACTATCTTCTATTCTATTCCAACTCAGTGTTAAGCACAAGTTAGGGCCTGTTCCACAATGCTTCATGATTACCTATCCACTGCTTCTATTAAGTATGCAAAGGAATGCTGTGTCCCTTTGGCCACAGGAAGGAAGCCCTCTCAGGAAAGTGTCAAATCAATAACACTGGTCATCACGTGGCAGGACTGGCTGCCAATTTTGGTTCTGCCTGATTATAAAGTTCAGGTATTTTGTCACACTTACTTCATTGTGAAACTCACCAGAAGGGCTTGAGAGATGGATCAGTGGCTTGAGAACCCTTGCTCCTCTTGCAGAGGACACTGGTTTGATTCCCAGTACCTACACACCATGCCTTAATCACCTGTAACTCTATCTTCGGGGCATCCAAAGCCCTCTTTGTCCTTCAGATACAAGGCACATATGTGGTTCGGTTGTTTGATTAGACTTTTCCTGGGGCAAATGCACAACACTTGTCTACTCATCCCAGATAGGGAGTCCACCACAGACCAAAGTATGGAAACCACCAAAGTCCAATTTTGTGAGCCAATGAGTTTTATTGAGTCACTTACAGGAATATGAGGGGTTACTTACAGGAGCAAAAAAAAAAAAAAAAATGCCTCAGACAGCTGCATCACCAACATTTACCCTTGTACAGGTGGAAGCTTCAAAAGTCTGGGAACTTGTCATACACTGCACAGTCTAAAGGCAGGTTAAAGCTCAGCAGGTTAGAGAGTGTCCTTTTTGATCTAAACCTCATCCAGGTAGGTTGGCTAGTGTCTGCTTCTTCCAGGCAGTATTATGGTCTCAGAGGTTTCTTTGCAGCTTGGCTTGTGTGAGACCCTCAGCTGTCTTTATTTACTGGTGGTGGTGGTGGTAGTGGCGGTGGTTCTGGTGGTGGTGGTGGCAGTGGTGGTGAGGGCAGTTCTGGTGGGTGGTTCTCGTGGTGGTAGTAATGAATCTAGTCTGTTTCAGGAATTTTCTGAAGCTGTTTTGAGTTGTTTATCTTTGGTCTTAAGGAGCTTCCTTGCAGGGTGGACTGTTTCAGTCTCTTAGGAAACTGCTACACAACAGATTCCCATGCATACAGACAAACAGAAATTCAGATGAGTTCTAATTAAATACATAAAATGGTTTGAAAAACTCACCCAAATCCATGGTTGAAAATATAAAAGCCCAAGGTCTTCTTTTCCTGACAGTTTGATTAAGGTAAAGGTCCAGGAATCAAACATTTGCTGGTTTCACTTCTGGGAGCTACATGGGAAACACCCGGTGACATTGATACCCCTCAGTCTGGGGACAAATACGTGAAGCATCTCTCTGTATGAGGACTGCGTTAAGTGAATATTCAGAGTCTGGGGACAAATACGTGAAGCATCTCTCTGTATGAGGACTGCGTTAAGTGAATATTCAGAGACAGTCGCTCTGTGATGAGACCTGAGATTCTCCATTTTGAAGGTTCCAGATGTCGCCCATTTTGGCTTGAATGAAGGCCCACTGTCCACACTGGAACCTCTGTGGAGGACAGAGCCTTCGTCCTCACACAGAATGGGACCATGATCCCGTCGAGCGGTCTGAGTGTTTCCTCCATTACCACACACTAGAAGCACAACAGTTGTGCTTGAATGCTCCTTCTCGTGTCCATTCACTGACACGTCTGCATGTTCTCGGGAAGACCTTCCTTATCTTTCTGAGTTACCTTGTATGCTCACATACGGGTCAATCAGTATCTCTCAGTTCAGCAGGGATGGATCCCACGGCCCTCTCAAGTCTTTGTTTCTGCCAGCTTCTGTGACAACGCAGCTTTCATAATCGTGGGTTTAGGCAGTTTGTCCACGTTGATGGAAAAGATTCTTGGTAACGTTCAAAGCCATGAATGCAGCACTTGTTCAAGAATGGTGGTAGCTATGCTTTTCCAATTGTCTGTCTCATCTAGGATAATGCTTCTAGTGCTGAAAATATGTGCATGTATATATTTAACATCATTGTAAAACTAGGGAAGTCCTGACACGTTAAACTAAATAACACATTAAGTAAATTTTATAGATAGCAGGGGTTTTCAAAAGAGTAATGCTTATTTATGAATAAGTTTAAAGATAGACTATTCTACTTCCTAGTAGTGTGATATTTTGGTTTTTGTTTGTTTGTTTGTTTGTTTGTTTTTTGGTTTGTATTGGCCTTAATTTCTTTATTGGGTAATGGTGGAATCGGAGGTCATTTCTAAAGGTCACTTTAGATTAACTTTTGAGAAAACTGAGTGGGGCCGTGCCTGTTCGCCTGTGTTGATAAACACTATGATCCGACTGTATTCCGAGAAAATAAAAGTAGAGGTCCTTCAGATATATAAGGTGTTTCTGGAAGTAGACATAGTGGCCCTGTGGTTTAACTTAAGTAGTGTGTGACTATCACAGAGAAATCTGCACAGTGCAGACATCTGGGACCTTCTCTCTATTGTTTCTTTCCATTCTGGCATATCCATATGCACAGCCAGGTGGTGGTCAAAGGGCAGGCCTTGCCTGTTGGTGTGTTGGGGCACATCTGGAATCCCATCACTCAAGAGGCTGAGGCAGAAGATTGTGAGTTGGAAGCCATACCAGGCTGCACAGGAAAGCCTTACTACCAAATCCGTAAACGAGCAAACCCGGAGGAAATTTCTGGATCAGTAGGTTCAGCTGGGGCTACAGTTTTACATCTGCAGTAAGCTTTAGCATGCTATGGGTATGGGTAATTATGGGATTGACTTTGGCCAGCAAGGCCTTCAATCAGACTTCCTCAATATCAATTGTACAGAGGAATCACTCAGACCCAACATTAAGATGTCCACACCAAAACACAACGAACCATTCCGATCTCTGCAAGATTCATAGTTGCCCAGTGTATTCCAGTCAGCAGCTAAGTGAGAGGTATTGCTCTGCACTGCTGCCTCAAGCCCTGTACTTGCTGCCCAGCTCTCCTTATTGACAAGTACACGACTATGATGCTAGTACACCATAGTGCAAGCACTTCCGGGTCACTTCTACCTGTTCAGCTGAGAAAATGGATTATGTAGAGGAATGTTAATGCTGTCCATCAGCCCCCTTTCATCCTGTGTTTACATAGTCAGAACATCCCACTTCCCATTCCCTTATGGTCCAGACCAACTTTGTTCCTCCCTCTATGTCTTGTGGGTCTATGTCCAGATTGCTGCTGATGACTCTATAATTGTCATTTTGAAATTACCAATGTTATCCGCTATCTCAACATTTATCAGAGTCCAGGGCTACAATTTTGAAGAATTCCTCATGCACTCTACTTCCTTTTTATTTTTTTTTTTAAATTTCCACCCATGCTCTTCTGTGCATTCACTGAATACTTACTTTCTGTCACATCTCTGGGAGCTCCAGTGAAATTTGTACAGAGATAGAAAGCTTTTCATGTGCTGTATCTTTGAATTGGAACCTCAAAATTAAATTGTTTGGCTCAAGGATATAAGCAAGTCCCTGGCTTTTATTTGCAAACAGTTTTGCAGACATTGGCACAAGTACTGGTTGTTAATTTGATAGGTGTAATATTTTGTAGTCTATTTGTGTTTAATAAACCTTCCACATCTTTTCTATGATCACAGTGTAAATTTATACATTATTTTCTCTATCTGTAGTACTTTGCAGAGCACTGGGGGACAGTGAGCTGTTAGGTAAGGGAACAACTTTTTCATTTTATGCGGCTTTCATTGATGCTTACCATCTGATGCTGCTAGTGCTTTCACTGTGTGGGCAGAACAGCAAGAAGCCATGGGGCAAAGGTGGTTTCATTTAATAAATTCTCCAGCTTTGCACATGTGAAGTAAACATACTCCTGTGGTCCTGCACAGTCAGGCTAAGAGACCGAGACAGTGAGATGGATTGAAGCTGTGTGTGTGCTTGTGTGCGACTGTGCTGCCATCAGCATCCTGCCGACGCTGCGGGAGGCCAGAATTAGAGGAAGCTTGAAGCAGTTTATTAAGGAGCTTAAGTTTTTCTGAGAGGAGAGAAATCAAGAATCCAAGTCATGCCATCCAATTCAAAAATGAAGGGTACTTGTCTAGGAAGAAGAGAATGGATTGATTGATATCAAGGGCAAGAAAAAGTCAGGAAGCACAGAGAGCTCACAATAAAAGACATCTGTTTAAACTGATAGACTGATAACATGCTTCTCGCCGTAAGGTCTGCCCTAATCTCCCCATTTGCAGTATGTGTGGGCTAAGAAGACCTATAACCCCGCAAAACAGAAAGGCTAACTCTAACCTACTTATCTCCGGAAGACTGAGATTTCTACAAACAAAACATCCAAGTCTGCATTGGCTTGCTGATTTTTAAAAGGGCTACCATTTTGCTCAATGCTGCCACCTTGTGACAGAGACCATAGTAACAACACTTCTAGCCGAATGACCATTACCTTTTTTTTTTTTTTTTTTTTTTTTTTTTTTTTTTTTTTTTTTTTGCTCAGGCATTAAGAATAGGAATTTTGAGCTAAGTTTTGGAGGAATGATTAAAAAAACAAAAATCTTGAACTTTCAGCCACTAAGGACAACTGGGAGCCTGACATCTCAGACTATTTGGAATGTTGTTTGGTTTTTGATTTTCTTTTTGTTCAAAAACTATATGTGTAGTTTGGAGATTGGAGAAAAAAAATGGTACCGTCAGCCTAGATGTTTGCTGCCTTCCCTTCTCAACCCCAACAAGGACTATGAAGAGTAAACGTTTCCAAAGGGGAATCATTCTAAGACACACATCTCTGAAAACCTTCTGCCAGAAATATGTGCTGGATGTGTATTATGCAGCCTGATCAGGAGCACCAGCTGTTGCAGTGGGGTGGGTTTAACTCAGGAAAGGAGGAACTCAGATGTTGTTCTTGATTCCTTCTACCTGAATCACTCAAATTGCTTATGACAATGTGAATTATGCGGATGAAACCTGGGCCATAGCCATAGAGGGGATCCACCAGGACACGAATGGGCAATAGATAAACTCGGGTAATGCTTTCCCTATCTTTCCCCTTTCGGACACACTAATGATGGTGACACCTAAAGCAGTGGCACCTCCCTCAGACATTCTGTCTCAGGGACACAGAATGAAGTCTGGATCTAAGGAACAACTCCAGAGGGTGCAGAGAAATGAACTGTGCTTTCCTGGGATAGGAGACTCTCATGGTATGGGACAATGGTTTGTAGTCTATCCATTATATTTTAAATAAATGCTGCTTGGCCAGTAGCCAGGCAGGAAGTATAGGCGGGACAACCAGACAGGATGTAGAGACAGGTCAATGAAAACAGGAGAATTCATATATTTATTAGTGAATCTCCCCATGTTTACTCTTTCCTCTATGTAAACATCTCACTTTGGGTTTAAGCCTTAATGTCTATCTATTTTAACATCCCCTGCTGTGCCTTGTTCATTGGTTTCATAGTCCTGACCCAGGTGAGTTGTTCACCTTCAAAGGTAAACATCACCATAATGTCCAACTACAGCTGTATGCTAATGTATCCAAGTTATTTCTCCATATCTCTAGGCTATCTCTTACATAAAAAGAGACTAAATCTAGCTGATACTTCATAATCTATATCCCTCATGTACTAATTCATTTCCTTCTCTCAGCAGACCTGTGAAGACAATACTGTTATTGTCACACATGTGTCCCCAAGGAGACATGTAGACATGGTAGAGAAAGACTGAATGGATTACCCTGACACTGTAACTATTAAACATAGGGATCCAAATCTTGTTTTCACATGAAGTCCTTCAAGTTGCTGATGGAAGAGAGGCCACATGAAACAAAGTTAATGTGAGAATTTTGTCAGAGGTTTCTGTCCTGCCCAGATCCCGCAACTGTTAAGTCCCAAAGACTTATTAACTCTTATAAATTATATTAGCTCACATTATTCTTGTCTATGTTAGCCACATGGCTTGGTACCTTATTCGACAAGGTAGTTACATCTTGCTTCTTCTGTGGCTGGGTCAGCACTACAGACTAGTGTGTGTGTCTGTGTGTGTGTGTGTGTGTGTGTCTGTATGTTTGTGTGTAAAACAATAAGTATAAAAAATGAGATCATGAACTTTAGAAAGAATAAGAGGCACAGAGATTGGAGGGGGAAGAAAAAGGGTATGAATGATGTAAATATGGTAGTTATGTATGAAATTATCAAAAATTACATGGACGGTTGCTGAATGTGGAAATGAAGAAGGAAAAAGAATGATCATTAATTTAGTAAAGATTCGAATGAGGTATTAGTAAGAATCATTTGAGCTGTATCATGTAGAAAGATGATAGATATTAGTTAGATAACATTTTAAATATTGATTAGAAAAAAGAGAGTGCAGAAATGAACATAGAACAATGTAATGTAATATTTATATCTATCTTTCAGACTGGAAATAACAATTTTTAAAAGAATACTAGTTGAAATGTACATTGGTCTAGCCACTCTGAAAAGAAATTGATAGTACCTAATCACACTGGATTCATCCTGTAACCAATTAACCCCTATTCCATAAAAATTTTTGTATTTACCTATAAATACAAATAACAAGAGTTTTCCTAGAAGGTTAATCTATAAAAACTCCAATGGAAGTAGCTTTGAAGTGCAATAGTTGTAAAATGCCAGACAGGTTCTCTATAATAAAAAAAAATTACCTACTATATACTTATATATACAGTAACAAACAGACAGATCTTAGCGTCACAGTATTCTATAAGAAAAATTAAACTTTTAATAAGGCACACCATGATTACAACCAAGCAACATTAAAAACAAATAACAAACCATAAAATAAGACTGTAAATAACAGCAAAAGAACAGCCTGGAGTATGGGTGGGGTGTGGCAGATAGGGAATAAGAGAAGAGGATGGAGGGAAAACTGCAGTCAAGATGTAAAAAAATCAATAACTACAAATAAATAAAATCAATAAAAAATAATATGCAGTATCTCACCAAATTTTATCTTTTAAAATAAAAAAATATAAAGTTAGGATTCCATTGCTTAATATCTCATAGATGTATCCAATACGTTTATTTTCAAACAGTATTTTATGTGAATGATTATGATGGTGATGATAATGGAGGTTGTGGTGTTAGTAATAGTAGTGGTGGCTAAAATTATGGTGATAATGGTAATGATGATGATGATGATGATGATGATGATGATGATGATGACAATTGTAGGCAGAGGCTGCTCGCTCATTCCTGGGTGCCCAGACTTGAAATAATCATACAGAAACTATATTATTTGCAATACTGTTTGGCCAATAGCTTAAGCGTCTTTCTATCTAGCTCTTCTGTCTTAAATTAACCCATTTCTCTTAATTTTGCATCACCATGAGGATCATCATTTACTGGTAAAGTTCCCGAATGTCTGTTTACTTCAGCAGTGACTACCTGCCTTCTCTCTGACTCTTCCCTCTTTCTCCCAACATTCAGTTTCCCCGCTGAGCTCTACTCTGCCTTATCATAGGCCAAAGCAGTTCCTTTATTCATTAACCAATAAAAGCAATACATATACAGAAGGACTTCCCATATCAGATCATAGAGAAAAATTTGTCTCCTGGAGAAAGATCTACAAATGTTCCAGGTATCTTGAGGAGAAACTTGGGCCTTATACAATGATGGACAGACCACAATGTATATACCTCTTGCCTTCTATTTAAACATAAACACTGTTTTGATTCAGAAGATCAACTTAATATTTTTTGGATCTTTAAAATTCTCATCCCAAAGTGGCCGCATTGAATAAATATTTTTCTACTTTTCATTATTAATTTAGCTTTTTAAATTAGATTATGAAGGACAGGTGGTCCTACTTGGTTTGTTGGGGTGAAGGCTACGACCTAAGTAAAGTAATGGTAGTAATGGTGACTTTTAGCAGAGGCCACACATTTGTTTTCAGCCACCCAGACCCACACAGAAACTTTATTAATTATAACACTACTTGGCATATTACCTCAGGCTTCTTTTTTTTTTTTTTTTTTTTTGGTTTTTCGAGACAGGGTTTCCCTGTAGTTTCTAGAGCCTGTCCTGGAACTAGCTCTTGTAGACCAGGCTGGCCTCAAACGCAGAGATCCGTCTGCCTCTGCCTCCCAAGTGCTGGGATTAAAGGCGTGCGCCACCACTGCCCGGCTTTAGCTCAGGCTTCTTATTAACTAACTGGTACATCTTGAATTAATCTATTTTTATTATTTTGTATTTCACCATGAGGTGCGTTGTTCAATGATAAGGTTCCCAGGCATCTGTCTTCTTTAGTGGCTACATGGTGTCTACTTGACCCTGCCTGTTCTCTCTATATATCTCTGTTCAGATTTTCTGCCTGGCTATATTTTGCTATGTCATAGATCCAAAGCAGCTTATTTATTAACTAATGATAATAAGACATATTCACAGTATACAGAGAGAAATCCAACATCACCTCTCCTTCCTTTTTCTAAATAAAAAAGGAAGGTTTTTACTTTAATATAGTAAAATTACATATAACAAAACAGTTATTAAGCAAGAATTATATAATATTTAGTCCATTTACATTTGACAAATTAAGGAAAATACTCTATCATCTATCCTGTTTTTGTGAGTCTAAATTTTTATATATAATTCATTCTTTATCATAACTAAGAAAAACTGTAACTATCTTTTTTAACTCTTTAAAGATTCTAGAAGGATATAATATTATCTAAGTAAACAAGAAGTGCATTGTAAGCAACTTCCAAAACTCTAGAATTGACAGAGACATCTTGCTGCCTGGAGAATTACCCAGTTATTTTGTAACACCAGGGCATCCATCTTCAGCTTATAGGACCATAGTATCTGACAGAACTTTTAAATACAATTTTGCCTATATTGGCATTTTGTCAGTCACTTTTTTTTGTGTTTGTTTCCTGCAGAATGTCTGGCAGACCCTTTTATGAAGCAAAAACCTTAAAAGACTGTCTCACCTTTTTAAAAGAAACTTTAGAAGTTGTTTTGTTTTCCAAGTCCTGCATGTCTAGTTTATATAGCATACTATCAAGCAGTTCAGGCAAGAGCAGTTTCTTGCCCAAATAGCTAACAAACTCCATAAAGAGCCTCTTCGATACCCAGCTTCCTCTTGAAGTAGAACAGAGCTGCCAGGAGCAGATGCATCTCATCGTAATAAAAAGTCCTAAGTTTTAAAAACATTTTCTGTCCATCTTTGAAAGATTTGAAGAATACTATCCTTCTGAAATATATATCTGTACATCAAGAAAACCTAACTAACATGACTACAAGCTTGACTATTATAGATGACTATCTATTAACCTGTATTTTTAAATTATACATAACATTTTTAAATGATCTATACAAATACAATTCCTTAATGAAGAACAGAAATATACATACAACAAAACTGACCTTAAATTTGTATCAATAAACCAAGATCCATAACAATGCAAAATATTTATCTCTATAGCAAATCCCCTCTTAAATGTAAACAAACATTTATAAACAATCATTTAGAAAACTTGGGTATTGTTCTATCCAAACTGTTTTCTGCTTTTTGGGGGGCAAAGTATTTGGGGGTTTACAGAGACCTTTCAGTATTCTTGGTCCATCAAACTACATTAGCCTGGAAGGAATTCACAGGTTTTCATCTTTTATGAAAACAAGAGCAGAACTGCTTTTCCAAAGCAACATGTACTTAGATGCAAATTTTGAAGTCAAGATACCTTAAAATACATATGTTGGTTTAGCTTAGAAGCCTGTACAATGAAATGTCTCTCATACTTAGCCATTTACAGTCAAAAAATTATAGAAAACACAAAAATATACATAATTTAGACTCTGTGTATATTTCATCTTTATGTAGCTTTTTTTACTTTTTATTCCTTTAATCTAAGACTCTCTGTACTTTTTACAACTGTCTATATTTTTTCTCTCTCAAGCCTATGTACATTTATCCAACACTGTGACACATTTAGAGGTCTTTTTTATCTAAATATGTCTTTATTGTATATCTGTAATCCTTTTTTGACCAGGACTACTTTTTAAAGTGCTAAACTGCATGGCTAGGACTAAGGCTACTTTACCTTTTGGCTCTGCCCAGTTCAAGATGGTAGAGGTCTGTTCAACACCAGCTCTGCAAGCAATGCCCACAGTCCTACTTTTAGGCACACAATGAGTCTATGTTGACATTAAACAAGTTGTAGCATTCTGCTCACAAACCCCATTAAAATGTTTCATAGCCAGACCTCCCAAAAAAGTCAGAGCTGTTTGTGCTGGAAAACCAAGAACCCAGCTCCTAAAGAAGGCCATACATCCTTCCTTGCCATTGCTGTGTCAGGAAAACCTCTCTTAAAGGAGCTCATGCTCATTGGCAGCAAACAGAGCCTATCTTCAAAAAAAGTGTGGCTACCAAGAAGCAGTGCTAAATTCTGGGTTTTTTTGTGTGTATGTATATCTAGAGTTCCTTTTTTAAGCTCTCCTCAGTTTTATGAGGATGTTGGGTGCCATTTTGTTGGCAGAGTGTCCTCATTTGTTTTCATCTGCCCAGACTTGAAAAAAAATCACAAAATCACACAGAAACTATATTAATTGCAAAACTCCTTAGTCTATTAGCTCAGACCTCTTATTAACTCTCCCATTTTGAATTAACCCATTTCTATTATTTTGCATTTTACCTTGAGGCTCATTGCTTACTGGTAAGGTTCCAGAGCATCTGTTTCCTTTAGCAGCTACATGGTGTCTCCTTGACTCCACCTACTTTCTATACATCTTTGTTTAGATTTTCTGTCTTGCTATATTCTGCCCTGCTTTGGGTATACCAAAGCAGCTTCTTTATTAACCAATGGTAATATAACATATTCACAGCATACAGATGGGAATCCATATCAGATGGCCTCAAGGGTTAAGTTGCATTAATATTTATGTATGAGTCTTCTGGTCATAGATAAAAATAACATAATAATCTCTGATATATATATTCTCACATTTGCTATTACTGTGTATATATAGACATGTGTGCTTAGATTATTTGACGATTTGTAGATTTCCTCACTTCCTCATTTATGATTTGTGTTCACTATTTTATCTTGAAATTTGTTACTGTTTGCTTGCTATACAATAGCTTTGATAGTCATATTTTTATAATGAGAATTGAAAATAGGAAAAATCGTGCTTTAATCTTTAGTTACTATATAATTGAATAATTCTGTTAGATTAAATTCATGATTCTGTGTTCATGTAATATGAAAATAACTGATCTGTTTCATAGATTTCCATTCTTATGTTTATCATTGGCTTTCTCATGATGCCATATTAAACCAGCAGTCTAAGCTGATGTAAATATGGAACAGCCTTCATTTTGACAGACTGTGAAGATCTTTTTGGTAGATGTTCATATATTCTTGTTAGACATGGGGAAAATAATGTGCCTATCATTTTTGTCCAAATGTTTTTAACAGGATGTCTTGCTCTAATGATGGGAAATATTAAACTAATAGCTTTGTCTCTACAGAAATTTCCTTGTATTCATGGGATGAACTTAATCCTATTGCTTAATTGAAGTCACTAATAATGTACTTAAGATTTTAATTCAACATTCATTAGTGAAATTGTCCTGGCTTAATATTTTTTATTAAACTTTTATTACATTAGTACTCACTTGGTTTTTATGCCACAGAATACTTTCTTGAAGGTCTTGATTTAGTCCACAAGTTTCTTAGAGATATCTAAAACAATTATGCCAAGATTTACTTCTGTTTTAAATGAGTAAGTGAGCAAGCCAGTAAATGCATCTATTAGACTCTTTACCAGTAAGATATTTTGACAGTTTGTTTGTCTGTTAGCATTGATGGGAGAATGTCCAGAATCTTGTCTTCATTGCATTTTCTCTTTTTTTATAACTTAAGACAGTGTCATATGTCTAGGTAGTATTTTTTTATTAAAAATTTACATCTCCTCCTCTCCTCTCACTTCCCTCCCCTCCCCTCCACCCATACCCCCACTCCCTCCCTCTCCAGGCCAAAGAGCCCTCAGGGCTCCCTACACTATCATAAGTCCAAAGTCCTCCCAACTCTCCCCAGGTCCAGGAAGGTGAGCATCCAAACTGGCAAGGCTCACACAGAGCCCGTCCATGCCGTAGAATTCCCAGGTGTCTAAGGAGATATTACCAGCTTGTTTATTGGGCAGCAGTGGAAAGTGTGCCTGAACTGGCCTTGTCCCATAGCCACACTGATGATTATCTTGCATATCACCATAGAACCTTCATCTGGTAATGGATGGAGATAGAGACAGAGACCCACATTGGAGCACTGGACAGAGCTTCCAAGGTCCTGATGAGGAGCAGAAGAAGGGAGAACATGAGCAAGAAAGTCAGGACCATGAAGGATGCGTTCACCCACTGAGACAGTGGGACAGATCTAATGGGAGATCACCAAGACCAGTTGGAATGGGACTGATGGAGCATATGATCAAACTGGACTCTTTGAATGTGGCTGATGGTGGAGGCTGACTGAGAAGTCTAGGTAGTACTTTTATGAAATGAAAATTTTTATTGTATTTTCTGCTAAATAATTGATTTTATTTTCATCAGTTGACTATATTTGCCAGGACATTATTTATCTATTTATCTCTCTATCTTCTCACAAACTTTAAAATTATCTTTATTTTTTTTTCAAACAAAATTCCTTAATGATTGACTAAATTATTTTCTGTAAGGTTGGTTCAGTCCCACATTTTTTAATTTTACTTTATTTTTCAGTAATTGACAATTAGAATAAATTGATAATTCATAATAATCAAAATTATTAACACCAGAACAAAAATTATCTAGGCCAGAGTTACTTTGGTAATTTCTCAATTTATTTCTGTACTGGCTTATTAATTAACTTGTTTATTATTTTCATCTCTGTGAGAATTATATGACTATAGGTATGACTGCATTTATAATCAGATAGAAAATTTTAAAGAGACTTAAAATGTATATATAAAATTCTTATCATGAAACTTTGGTAAGAAGTGTGTTCTAGAAAATCGTATATGTCAGTAATGTGATAGGATACTAAATACAAGGATGGCACAAGAATAAGAGATCTACTTGCATGCACAATCAAGAATCCCACAGAAACACTAAACTGGAAGCCATAATATCTACTTAGAGTATTCTCAATTCTCTTCTCTTCTAACAATCAATGTTTGCCAAGGAACTCTATTAAATGTTTAATTTCAAATGTGACAAAAGGTGTTCTTGACTTATCTTGAAGATATTTTCAGTAATTTCCTTTATATTCTAAAAGTTCCAATCTTTAAGTGGTGTATTAATTGCCCTTAATGATACTTTGAGAAAAAATACTCAACATATGTTCTACAAAATCTCCTGCTTGAAGCTATTGTTGGACAAATGTTTGTCCACTCTTGGCAGATTTTTCTAATATAGTGCATCACATTTAATTTGCCAAGTTGTTATTCATTTGTCATTTTTTTCTTTAACAAGAAAAAATGAAAGCAAGTGTACTTGCTAATTATAACTTGTGTTGGCCCCTTTTGACCAATTTCATAATATTTCCAACAAATTATATCAGTATAAATATATTATTTAAAATTATTTTTTATTTCAATATTTTTCAAGCAATATATTTTTGATAATGTTCTCTATCTCTGAGCTCCTCCTAGATCCTTTTGATCTCTTATCATCCAACTTTATGTTCTCTCTCAGTCTCTCTTTGTCTCTGTCTCTCTCAGAAGATGCTTATTTACTATTAATTACCCCTTTCTGTGATAGAGGTCATAGAAAACCATATTTAAAAGGTGATAAACTAAGTCTTTATGGAACTTAGTTGCCATAGGTGACATAATTTGTTAGAATAAATCAAAATTAACTCATTCCTGCTTTTTCTATGCTGATTGGAAAGGTGCAATTATTAGTGCAAAGAAATGTGTTAGGGTAATTTCAAAGAACCAAACTCATGTTTTGGGTAACTTTATGGTGGGATGTTGTGTACCCCCCAGCTGTTTATTACCAGAGTGTGAGTATGGAACAGATATTCACCCAGCAAGAAATATCTTTCTTTACCATTTTCATATACTTTTTTATTATTTTGATATATCCACTGTAATTTTGTTTAATTTTTTTAACTAATACATATCCTACATATATTTACAATGGCTAGTTATTTGTTTTTGACAAGAAGGAAAAAACAGACACTAATAGCCACTTATAGTAGGGCAGCCAAATTAACTAGATTAGCTGGTAAGTAGAATTATGAGTTAATGTTGGGCAAGTGTCTTTAAACTTGAAATCACAGTTAGCATTCAATAAAGTTCATAAATATACATGAACACATGCACAAATGCATAATTCTTCATGTAAGTTATGGTCAAAACATTTTGATGGAATACTGAAATTATTTTAAACAGAAGCCACTGACATAAAAAACAGACATTTCTACAGTGTGAAAAGATTTTATCAGAAATGTTGTATGTCTTGTTCACCAGACCAGTTCTCTTAACCATTTACCATATGGTTGGTGTGTCCATGCCCAGAGAGAAAAACTTTTTTTAAAAAAATTTATGTGTATAAGTGTTTTGCCAGCATGTATCTATGTGGACCACATGCATGCCTGTGGCACACAGAGGTCAGAAAATGATGTCAGATCCCCTGTAACTGGAGTTATTAATGGTTTTGAACCATCTAGTGTGTCCTGGGAAATGAACTCATATCCTCTAAAAGACCAACAAGTGCTCTTAATCACTGAGTCATATTTCTAGCCTTAGGAACATGGTTCGAAGCTTTTTAGCAACTAGTACGAATCACTTAATGACACAGATATAGAATTTTCTCTCCAAAAAGTAAAAACTCTGTGCAATATTAACCTCACTATATTTTTTTGGGAATAAGAAACCAGGGTACTTGTGAAGCTGTCCACTTAGAGTGTTGTTTTACATCTCAATCAGTATGCCTTCCCATGAAACTGCATTATATTTTCAGGTTCTTACAGATGCACTTTTCATAAAGTCCACTAGGAGGTTTTGGTTCTGTATCTTTGATGGTATTTCTCGAAGGAAATTGGTCACATTGACATCCAGTTATGATAGCACCATTTGCTGAAGATCATTTCTTTATTCCATTGTATAATTTTAGCTTTGTTGTCAAAGATCAACTGTTCATAGGTGTATGGAGTAATATTCAGATCTTTGATTCAATTTCATCTGTCTGTCTATCTGTTTTTATGCCAATACCAGGCTGTTTTTATTGCTGTGGTTCTATAATAGAGCTTGATGTCAGGGATGGTGATGCCTCTGAAAATTCCTTTATTGTACAAGATTGTTTTGACTATCCAGGGTTTTTCTTGTTCCATATGAAGTTGAGTATTGTATTTTCAAGGTCTGTGAAGATGGTGTTGGGAATTTGATGGGGATTGCATTGAATCTATAGATTGTTTTCGGTAGAATTGTCATTTTTATTATATTGACCCTACCTATTCAGGAGCATGGGAGGTCTTTTCATTTTCTGGTATTTTCTTCAATTTCTTTTTTCAAAGACTTAAAGTTCTTGTAAAACATATTTTTCACTTCTTTGGTTAGTGGTACCCAAAGATATCTTGTGTTATTTGCGGCTATTGTGAAGGGTAATGTTTCTCTGATTTCTTTCTCACCTTCTTTAGCATTTGTATATAGGAGGACTACTTTTTTTTTAATTGATCTTCTATCCTGCCACATTACTGAAGCTGTTTATCAGCTGTAGGAGTTTCCCAGTAGAGTTTTTGGGTTCACTTATGTAAGCTATCATATCATCTACAAATAGTGAAAGTATGACTTCTTCCTTTTCAGCTTGTATCACCTTGATCTGCTTTTGATGTCTTATTGTTCTAACCAGAACTTCAAGAATTTTGTTGAATAGATATGGATAGAGATAAGGACAGCCTTGTCTTGTTCCTGATTTTAGTGGAATTGCTCGCTTTGAGTTTTATGTTGGCCATTGGCTTGCTGTATATTGCTTTTATTATATTTAGATATGTTTCTTGTATCCCAGCTCTCTCTAAGATCTTTAGATCCTTATCTATCCCCATGCACAAAACTCAAGTCCAAATGGATTAAAGATCTCAATATAAATCTGACCACACTGAACCTGATAGAAGAGAAAGTGGGGAAACCTGACTATTTGCCTGGAATATCAGGGAAAGTAACTCTCAATGCATTTATTGAGAGCAACATTTAATAAATGGGACCTTCTGTAACTCAGAAGCTTCTGTAAAGCAAAGGACACAGTCAATAAGCCAAAAAGGCAGCCTACTGAATGGGAAAAGATCTTCACCAATCCCAAATCAGACAGAGGACTGATCTCCAAAATAAATAAAGAACTCCAAAAATTAGACATCAAAACACCAAATAATCCAATTTGAAAATGGGGTGCAGATATAAACAGAATTCTTAAAAGAGGAATCTCAAATGGCCAAAAGATACTTAAGGAAATATTCAACACCCTTAGCCATCAGGGAAATGTAAATCAAAACTACTTTGAGATATCATCTTACACTAGTAAGAATGGCCAAGATAAAAACACTGATGACAACTTATGCTGGAGAGAATGTGGAGTAAGGGGAACACCTCTTCATTGCTGGTGGGAATGCAAATTTGTACCACGTCTCTGGGAATCAGTATGGAGATTCCTCAGAAAATTGGGAATCAACCTACCTCAGGATCCAGCAATACCAGTCTTGGGCATATACCCAAAGGATGTTCAGTTATACTACAAGGACATTTGTAGAACTATGTTCATAGCAGCATTATTTGTAATAACCTGGAAACAACCAAGATGCCCCTCAACCAAAGAGATAAAAAAATGTGGCACATTTACACATTAGAGTACTAATCGACAGTAAAAAACAATAACATCTTGAAATTTGCATGCAAATGAATGGAACTAGAAAAATAAATCCTGAGTGAGGTAACCCAGACCCAGAAAAATAAACATGGTATGTAATCATTCAGAAGTGGGTACTGACTGTAAAGCAAAACAAACAAACAAAAAAACCCCCAAAAAACCTAAGCCTATAGTTTATGATCCCAGAGAAGTTTAGTAACATGGGGAACCCTAAGAGAAACATATATAGGTCCCCCTGCAAAGGGAAGTAGACAAGATAGCCTGACAAAATTGGGAACATGGGGGTGGAGGGAGAAGTGAGAGCCAAAGAAAAGAAGGAGGGGATAAGAGAAGGGGGAAGGAGAACTTGAGGGAACAGGATAATCAAGGTGGGGTAAGAACAGAGATAGAGAGCAAGGAAAGAAATATCTTGATTGAGGGAGCCATTATGGAGCTAGCAAGAAACTTGGCACTAGAGAAATTTCCAGGAATTCACAAGGATAACCCCAACAAAGACCCTAAGCAACAGTGGAGAGGGTGTCCAAACTGGCCTTGCGCTATATAGTCAGATTGATGACTATCTTAAATGTCACTATAGAACCTTTATGCAGCAACTGATGGAAGCAAAGGTAGAAAGCCAAAGAAGAGCACTGGGCTGAGCTCCCAAAGTCTAGTAAGAGTGGGAGTAGTAATACTATGAGCAAAGAGGTCAAGACCATGTTGGGGATAGTCACTGAAACAGCTTACTTACCTGAGCTAACGTGAGCTCACTAACTCTGAACAAACAGGGAGGAAACCAATATAGGGAAAAACTAGGCCCTCAGAATGTGGGAGACAGTTGTATGGTTGGGGCAGAATGTGGGGTCACTGGCAGTGGGACCAGGATTTGCCTACTGCTTGTATTGGCTTTTTGGAACCCATTCTCTTTGGAGGAATACTTTGTTCCGCCTACATATGGTAGAGAGTATGTTGGTCCTTCCTCAAAGCTATGTGCCTTACCCTCTTTGAGGAGTGGATGGGGGTTGGGGTTGGGGTGGCGGAAGGTGGCAGGCATAGAAATAGGGGAGAGAGTGGAAACTCAGATTGGTATGCAAAATAAAAAAAATCATAGTTTTTTTAATAAAATAAAAATAGAAAGAAAAAGAAATTGGTTACATTGTAGGTAGTATGATCCTAGGCTGATGGTCTTTCTCTGTGTCAACAAATAGGTCAAATATCTAGGTTGACGCATACATTGCTTGAATAGTGTTTATTTAGTTGTATGTGTTTGTTTCAGACTTTTTAGAATTATACAATAAGATTGATCAATATCTCTTATCTAAAACTTTTAGATAAGAGTAATCTCAGGGTTAAAGCTTAAAGAAAATTTTAAATAGAGTCATATTCCTCAAGAGTTACTTAAGGGAGAATGCTCTATGAAAAGAGGGCTCTATTATACATCTGATTTGAGTAGGTGATATCTAGTATACACTTTTGCATGAGGAATAAAACAACACATTCCCAGTCTCCATGACCTTTATAAAGTATGTGATCTAAACATGACTTATGAGACACCTAATTGCATTCAGGAAATAGTTGTCAGCTCTCCCTGGAATACAGGAAAAGTAAAATACTTCTTTAATGACCAACAGACTATAGTTATGTATTTAGACATATTTATTTTACATGTATACATATATGACAACAACTAATGAAAAAAAGTTGCCAGGAATTTAAATAAGAACAAGGAGAGGTATGTTAAAGAATTTGGAAAGTAGAAAGGGAAGAGGAAAAATTTTATAATTTTGTTTTATTCTCATTGAAAAATTTTAAGAGGCTGATAACACAGTAAAGCATTGTAAAATACTTTTCATCATGCATGAGAGCCTAGGGATAGTCCCCTCTTTTGCAAAAAGACAATCTGAAAGCAAAAAAAAAAAAAAAAAAAAAAAAAAAAACCAACCCAAACCTGTCTCCATCTCTACAGATGACAAATGACAGCTGTATTGTTCTGCCTTAAGGTCATAATTGGTCAATTGGAAATGTGCACAGATAAAAGAATCTATGCATGATGAAGCTTGAAAGTAATCCTGGGCACTAATAGTATATGGAGAGAGTGATGATGGACACAGGGGTATAGAATTGAAATCTGGGAAGTTGCACTGGGTTTGAGGGTGATAGTTGGTTATGACCTCAGCTTAGGAATTATTGATGAAGATTTTGGGGAATAGAATGATAAGCATTATGTATGTGTAAGAAATCTCAAAACAAAATTATTGTGAGTGGGTGCCACATGATCATAAGCATTTTCTCTCCCAAAGAACTTTACCAAGGTTTAAACATAAAAGGATGTATGGCATATTGGCTCCTTGAAGGGACTTGGTGGTCTAATGCATCTATTAATCAATCTGGAGAGAGGTCCCTTTGAAATTCCTGGGTTAGGGATGAGTTTGTGTTTTCTCAAATTTTCCTAGAAGGCCTTTTTATTTAAGAAGCCTGTTTATACCATGTTCTCATCCAAAAGAGTTCAACACAAGAAGACTTAACTGGGTAAGTGAATCCTGGAAACCTTTCATAAGTAAATGCTGGGTTTGAGCCCCCCAGTGATAATGAAGACTCAAAAGATATAGTTCAGGTCAGACAATGGCCAATGTAGCTGTAGATTGTACTGCATTCCCATTGCTTCAGCATGATATACAGTTTGAATGGGACTGTCCTGCTGTGGGACAATGGTTTGTACCCTGTCAATTGTATTTTAATAAAACACTGATTGGCCAGTAACCAGGCAGGAAGTATAGGTGGGACAACCAGGCAGGAAGTAGTGGTGGGGTGACAAGAACACAAAAATTCTGGGAAGAGGAAAGCTTGGTCCATAGTCATGACCCAGCCACAGAAGAAGTGAGATGTGACTGCCTCACTGAATAAGGTACTGAGCCATGTGGCTAGCATAGACAAGAATAATGGGCTAATATAAGTTGTAAGAGTTAATAAGAAGTCTGAGTTAATGGGCCAATCAGTTTAACTAATGTAGACCTCTGTGTGATTTCTTTAAGACTTAACAATTGCAGGAACTTGGCAGGACAGAAATCCTGACACTTTCCCCCAAGGTCCAGTTGTTAAAAGTTTGGTCTGTAAGGTGGTGCTAATGGGAAATTGTAGAACCTCCAAAGGTGAGGCCTGGTAGAATGTTTTTAGATCATTAAAGGTGTGTTCTCAGCTCTTGTTTAGGTAAACTTGGTTAGACTTTATGGGTGTAGCTTTTGGCATTCCTAGGAGACACCATCTCATAACTAACTCCCTGATCTTCTGACTTTTACAAACTTTCTATTCTCTCCTTTACAATGTTCCCTGGGTCTAAAGAACAGGAGTTGTCTTTTAGCCATTGACTCCCAATGGCTCCTAATTGTGCAAGGTGAACAGTATAGACCGACATGCCAAAATGAACAGGGAAAAGACTTTGAGGTCTTAACGCTACAGGAAGAGCTAAGGCACTTGTTCAATACCAAATAGTCAGCCCTGAAAACAGATATGCAAGTTATATTATAAGACTCAGCATGCTAGAATTCGTAATCTATATCTATATGAATATACATGCGCACATATATAAGAGCAATTAATGAAAAAGAGGCCATGAATTTGTAAGAGAACAAAAGCATATGTGACAGGGTTTGGATGGAAGAAAGGGAAGTGAAAATTAAGCAATAATATTATAATGTCAAAAATAAAGCAAATAATTAAAAAAAAATGTCCTTACATATGGTTGGTCCCTGGAATCTTCTTGTTCGCTTCCTTGTCTTGAAATGAGCAGTTCATTATCATATATTCCATATAGTTGACATCTGACAGCCTCAGCCAAGTAAGGCCCAACCTGTTCTTGGGACCTCCAAAGCCCTGAGCTATAGTAAACATTTTCCTATTTACAAGTTAATTAGCTCAGGTATTTTAGTATAGGAACAGGAAGGGTACTAGCCCCATTGGTGACATGATACAGCCAAATCCAGTCAGGGTATTCTTATATGTTAAAGCACAGGAGTGGCCATAGCACACTACCCAGTCACGTAGATGAAGGCATATCCAAAGGCATAACATTTTGGAGGAAAATACACTGCTCATTCTTCTAAATCATATATACATCCAAACATTGCTTTTTATTAAAGAAGTTCATTTTTTCTTCTTTTTGAATTACCATTTGTAAATCTCTTCACTAATGCTATTAAAAGCCAATATGAGATACATTGTTACTAGATGCTTCAAGATTGATGCAGAAATGATCATCACATATTTGGGTGATGGCCAAGTTGTTCTTTAAATTCTCAGGCATATTGCTTCCTATTCCCCCTCTCTCGCGCCACAGTAATAATTCTCATCAGCAGCACTGCCAAACTTGAGTTCTTTTTCAAGCACACGCAAAGAAGACAGAGATGAAGAAGAAATTAAACTAGGAAAAGCATGAGAATTGCTGCATGTGAATTCCACTCACATCTCGAAGCCAGTGCATTTAAAAGATTAAATGAAAATTTCCCATCTCCTGTTATCACACCCTGCTCTCTTCATCGATGTGTTCTGAGAATAAGAGATGGCAGCTTCTCAATGTATTGCTGAGATTCCTCTGCCTTATACTGCTCCCATCATTTCTATTTCCTAGCACGCTTCTGTGATAAAGCGAGAAATAATATTCCAAAATGCCAGCAGCATTCAATATAGGACACACTGCCCTCCACAATTAGCATATTTTTTTCTGAGAGTCTACTGTTTAAGATGCAATGATTTATAGGCCCTATAAATATATAGACAGTTGCCTGGGTAAAAGGCAGGTCTGCAGGAAGCTGACGCTGTGTACTAATAAATGCCAAAAGGTACACTAGGTTAAAGAAATTATGTATGGAGGATCCCAGCTATAAATTTCTGTTGCATTTTCTGGGCTGAATTGCTTATGTGTCTGTATAAACTGCTTAGCAGAGAATAGGCGAGGAGCTTTAAAACTTTAGTTAACTCTATTTCTTCAGGTCTATATAATTTTAAACTTATTTAGGACAATAGCCCATTTGTTTTATAAATCACAGTGTTCATTGCAATATCTTTCAAGCTGAAAGCATTAAATCACTTTCTATTACTGAGCCTGGAAGAATGTAGCATTACAGCATGGCTGGCAGAACATGTATCAGTGCGATATTGATCTAACCCGGCAAAAAGAAAAGTCACACTGAGCAGACTCCAAACAGCCACGAGTGTTATCTGCAGGCTGCAGGGATGGTTCCAATCCCATATTTCTAGGTCAAAGGCGTTGTATTTCTTTCTTTTTCTTTTTTTTTAAAAAGCAGATTCATGAAATTCTGTGACAATTATCAATTACGAACTTTCCTTTCATCTATAAGTTTAAGGACTGTGGTTGTTGACAACTGTTTGGAGGGAATTATTTGACATCCTGATTAGTTTATTTTTCAGCAAGGAATGAGTTAAAATTGGACTAGAGGTGAAAAGCTATCACTTCTTAAATAGAGTTTATTGTTCATTCCCAACCCGTTCTGAGGAGTTCTGCTGGTCGTTTGGTGATTTGAGAATGTCAGAAGTAAGGATATAGATATGGTGTGTAGCTGGCATAGGTAACATCTCCCTAGATAACGCCTAAGTGACAGGAGTCTCAACTAGACTGTACAGAGGTTATGCTACCCACTGACCAAATTCTCACCACTTTTCCTACAGCTCAACAGGTAGCGATCCTGTAATTTGCATGAGGCACAGAAAAGGGCCCACTAGGAGAGAATCAGATTAATATACAGTTGACATTCAAGCTCACTTAATGTGATATATTCTCATTAAGAGGAAAAGAAAATCCTGGAAAGAGAGAGAAAGACACCAATGGAATAAATAGAAAAATCATATCAGAACATGTAGAGATCTACAGGATTGAGAGCAGAAAAGAGAGAGAGGGAAGGGAGGAGGGCAAGACGAAGGAAGGGAGGTGATAGAGAAGCAGCAACGCTAAGGTGAAGGCAATAGAGAACTAAGTATGAGCATGTTGTCATTCAGGTCCATATGCTCCCTGGAAAGGAAAGCCAGAGTCACTGTGACTTAACACCAGAACATCACCTCTTAACTCATCACTTCGGTGAGAGTAAAACTGAGAGAAACAGCTGATGTAACCAGACCTTGGTCATGGCCTGGGTGGAGGTGCCTAGTCAGTTGTTCTTGCTCTCATTAAGGAAGTAAAGAGAAATCTTCAGTGTAGTAGGAAGGCCACTTGTTTATTTCTGGCCGCTCAGACTCCCAAAATAACCTCACAGAAACTGCATTAATTAATTCACTGCTTGGCCTATTTGCTCTAACTTCGTATTGGTTGGCTTTTACATTTTAATTTCTAGTAATCTGTGTATCGCTACATGGCTGTGGCTTACCGGGTAAAATTCTGTCTGGTTCCAGCAGGACTACGTGGCTTCTCTCTGCCTCTGCCTCCTTTTTCCCTGCATTCAGTTTAGTTTTCCCCACCTACCTCTGTTCTGTTCTGCACAGGCCCAAGACAATATTTTTTTTTAACCAATGATATTCACAGCATACAAAGAAGAATCCTACATCACTTCAGTAAGCCAAGACCCCTGCTAAGGTAGATTTTAATATAGGCTACCCGTATCTGTCTGCTCTATGGCCCTTTTTGCTTGGAATTGATTTCGCTTGTTTCTTGCTTATAGAAGGCATCTTGTAGGCTTATAGACTCTTCTGTCAGTTATCCTCTCTCTATTTGATCTTTCAAACTGCATGCAAATACCACTGCATATGTCTGATGGAGTAAATAGGTTCTTCCTTCCTGCTGAGTTTGCCTCACTTCTAGTGACTTGTTTGAATATACATCCTACTCCATAGCAATGATATTTTTCAATAATGGTGGCTGATATCACCACCTCGGCAGAATGAAGAAGATTCAGAAGGAAACGGCATTATTTTATCTTTTTTTTCTTTTTCTTTTTTTTTTTTTTTTTTTTTTTTTTGGTTTTTCGAGACAGGGTTTCTCTGCAGCTTTTTTTTTTTTTTTTTTTTTTTTTTTTTTAAGAGCCTGTCCTGGAACTAGCTCTTGTAGACCAGGCTGGCCTCGAACTCAGAGATCCGCCTGCCTCTGCCTCCCAAGTGCTGGGATTAAAGGTGTGCGCCACCACCGCCCAGCCAGCATTATTTTATCTTGTGTCAGTTTTGAGGGTGCTTCTTATCCCTCCCTCATATGTCACACCCTGCTTGGCATCTTTTTGATCTCCGGAACAGATGCAAGAGCATGTTTACAAAGCAGACCTATGATAGGCAACCACCTGTGTGAACCAAGTTGAGTCAGTTCTCTCCATAGGCAGAAAGCCAGCTAAATCAAAGCCACCTAGGTAAGTTATGGGCAGGCACAGGAGGAGAGAACCAGGATGCTAAGTAATTGTGGACCTGAGTCTCCTTTAGTGGCTAAACAACAAAGATCTGGAGCTCTGTGCATATCCTGGGTCAAACTCTTTTACGACGTCTCCTCTCCTTGATCACATGATTCTCCAAACACAACTGGGTGACCAAGACAAAAAAAGATAGTGCAGATTCTGAACTGATGATTGCCTAAAAGGCCCAGTCAAACTTCTTGTAGATTTGCTGTTATGAGCCATGCTTTACTAAAAACATTAGAAAAATGCAGGGGGGAAACACATTTAAAAGTAAAAGGGGCCCACCCTTTTGTTAGAAAATTACTGGCCTTTTTGTGATAATTAATATTCCTGGCTACTTCTGATGATCACCAGTAAGGAGGAGATTGTCATCAACTGAAGATGGGAGTGAGAGCTGTGTTCATTATAATCGGGATACTGTTGAAGTTTATAACAATAGATGTTAGTTTTGGATTTAATGACTTTTTCCTATGCCTACTTTCTTTGGTACTATAGACACAATCATTATTTTGGTATGGCTTAATGGGGCATGGGACCCTGAAGGTGGAATACCTTTGAACTGAGGTTCAGACATGCAACTTACTTTATTGTTGGGAAGTGTGGTTCATTTTAACCAAGGTTTTGAGGTGGTTCCCATTCCCAAGATTTATAATTCTTTCTCAGCTTTTATCTCAATTATGAGGATGGCATATTTCAGTGTGCTGTGACTTTGGCACACTGACACACCAAAATGTTATGTACATTTGTTCAACATCAGCTAAAATATGTTGTAGGTCACTGAAACATTGAGCATAATAATTTTGTATTATTGGAATGGTAGCATTTACCAGCAAAGGTGCACAAAGAAAATTTACAGTTGCATGTGTTTCAAAAATTATATCAATGTTCATAACAGACACAAATTAGATCAAGGACCAGTCACACCAATTCTTCCAAATTTCTCAGTGGTTGCTCTCTGCTCCTGCTCAAGAGAAGACAGCAACATATGTAGCAATATTGCCTTCTTTTCCAGGAATAAACCAATTTTTAAAGATAGATAACAGAGAGCTAGAATTGATCCAAATGGGAACAAAAGATCAACAGATACACACAGTAATAAAGTTGGATCTGAACTTTGAATTGAAGGTAAACCAAATTATGAGCCAGTACCTGATGCCTGCAATATAGAAGCTGCTGCTTTTTAGAAACCACAGTGCTGTCAGAGGTGATATTGACAGAGGGATGGGACGCGGATGTGATGAATGTATTCCGGAGAAAAATGCCAGGAAAACGTCTGCACAGGGGCCGTCTCGGGCTTTCAGCCCATGGAAAACTCAAAAGATAAGATGTTATAGAAACGAATCCAAACTTCATAATGATTATGAACGTTTGACTATTTATTGGAAAATCACTGCTCTGTATTATAGTCACATGATTGAGAGAAGCCAACCATGTCCATAGCACTGGTATAAGGAGAAAATAGCTATATTTTAATCCTTCTGAAAATTTCTATTACATACAGTAATAAGCATTAGTCTCATTTTTTTTATTGTTCTCTATGGAACAATGAGGACATTTTAATGTTTCGTCAATTTGAAAGTAGTGAGATGATGCTGACTTCTCTAGTTCACTATTAGGAAATAAACAGTTTGTTCATCTCCTTTGTACTGTTTTGACTTACCTTCAGTATTTTGCAAAGACTATAGTACTATGTAAAGTCATGTATAGATGCATATATGTATGTGTGCATGCATGTGGATAGATTGATGGGTTGGTGGAATGTTTGCATTGCTGGATGGTTAGAGAGGTATATAAATTGATGTGGATAAAATACTATTACCTATAATTTTCCTCTACAGAGTTAAGCCTAAATAATGTGACCCCCTTAGTACTTAATCCTCACTTCTGCTTCACACTGCTGGGAGAAAGGTGACATACCAGCATGCTGTGCCAAGTATATGGATAACTTCCTATGGTGCTTTAAATAAGAATGTCTCCCCTAGGCTCCTACATTTGAATGCTTAATCAACAGGAGTAGAACTACTTGGGAGGGGCTAGGAGGTGAGGCTTTGTTAGTCTAGATGTGGCATTGTTGGAAGAGGCATGTCACTGAGTATGTGCCTTGAGATTTCCAAAGCCCAAGGCAGGCCTAGTCTCTTCTTGCTTCCTGAGGATGTGGATGAAGAACTCTGGGCCACTTCTCCCTCAGAGTATCTGCCTGTGTGCCACCATACTGCCCTCTGGGATGACTTTTAAACCTCTGCGACTATAAGCCAACCCCAATTAAAGGCTTTTCTTGTAAGATCTGCTGTGTTCATGGTGTCTCTTCATAACCATAGGACACTGAGTAGACACCTTCTCGAAAAGACTCTATCATGGCATTCCATTGTTTTCTGCCCCAAGATTAGCTTCACAGCCTTGGTGTGTTTGGTAACCAACCTAATCTGCTCTTTTTGCAGTTATTCATGTTGAATCTACTGGCATGAGTGAAAATTGAAGCCTATTCTTCATAAACACATGTTCTGTAACTAAACCATGTAACAGAAGTCTATATACATTGTTATGATACGAACAATCATAACATACATTGAGGCCATACAAAGTGGACTTATATACTGTGTGTGTGTATTTGTGCATATGTGTATATGTCCATATGTGTATTTGTGTGTATGTACACCACTTCTCTATGCCTGGTGGGGGTTGTACTCCACAACCTTGAGTTTCTAAAGCTTTTGTTCCTATTGATGTGATGTGGTTACATTCTAACTGCTGGACACACTGGCTTAAAGTGTTTGTTAACACCTTAGGCGATACAGCCCCTGACTACCAGTTCCAGATTAGCATATGCCTCTCATTTTTGCCTTGAATCCCCAGGACAGAGCCATGCCTGATATACCATGTCTGTGCCTTCCTGCCATGTGTCATCCTTTTCCTAGTGGTGCCAAGGGTGTTCGTTTTTAGGAATCCTGCACCTTATCACTTCCATTACAGTGTTTTCTCTCTGACTGCATACTCGTGGAGTTCCAAAGCTGTTGCTACTCCAGACTGAAGCTTTTGTGATATTTTATCAGGCTTCCAAAACCTTGCACAGGCTTAAGAGAGTGCTTAAACTGTGTAGATAAAATGTATATTCTTAAAGTTGAATCAGCATTTAGAATAAAAATATATTAATTAAAAGGCAAATTCCCTTGTAATAGAAAGAAACATTATTTGTGTTGCATGATGAGCACATGCCCCAATGTTTTGCTTTGTTTGAATGAGGAATAAAACATAAGACAGGGAGCAGATTAGAAAGAAATGACCCAAGTTTGTACTGTCATAAAAATTTTCATTCAGGACGGTTTCTGTTTATCCTATTCAATATCTTTCAAGCATTTATTATCCACAGTCAGTGCAGAAGCCACTAGCCAGATCCTAAATGCCAGGGTTTTAAATGCCTGTCAAAAATGAATTGGTACCTTATTTTTATAAGGACACTTTGTAATGCAAAAGGGCAAAATAGCATACTCTCTGAGGAAATATGTGGTTAGGCTGCTAAGCCAATATTTTTCTTTTAAAGATAGATAGCATCACCCTTCACAAAGAAATTGAGTAACTGAGGTCTCCTCCAAGCTGTCTTTCAAGTATTTAATAAGAGCCAGCTTATCCCAGAGAATCTGTGGCAGATACCTGCTACCTCCTCAGAGAGGGGTGCTAAAAGCTATGCAGACCACCCGCTGCAGGGGTTAGAAGAAGTGAATTGTTCTTCTGACTTCCCACTCCAGGAGTCCAGGACTCTGAGCACTTCCTGGGGCTCCATTCTGTTCTGTTAGTCACCAGTCTGCAGACTTTCTGAAATTCCCCGCTGGGCAGTTGCTACATTGGGTACATCAGGCAGGGTGCCAGTAGGAGATAGGTACCCAAGACTTGGGTCTGATTGACAGGAGTGTTTGGGGTGTCCATTAGGTATTAGGACTCCCCCATTCCCCCTCCAAATTAAAAAAAGACAAACAAAAACAAAGAAGGCAGAAAAGATAAAGCTAGTTCTTACCATAGCAACCCTGGGGAAGAACCAGTCTCTATGATGACAATGATGAGAAAGAGCTGAGCTAGAGAGGACAATCAAAGCAAATCAAAAGTCAGATTTCCAGCAAGAAAGCTTCCCGCAGAGAGCAGGAAAAAAGAAGTGGCTTTGGGAAGGGGAGAAATAAAATATAGGCCAAGGCGCTCTTAATAACTTTTATTAGGTGGACATAATCTCTTCCAAGGGGGCTGAGCTAATTTCAGTAGCTGATGGCTGATAATGTATCTTTGACAGAGGGGTAGAATATGGTAGTGATGGCTGCTGCTCAGGAGCAGTGGCAAATTCAGTTAGAGATTAATTTCCCCCCACTCAAATTAGACATAATCAATACCTAAACCAACATTTCAAACTGCTTACCACAATACAAGAAGGCACAGAAACCAAAATTTAAAGGTCTAGTTGATGTGGGAGGGTCTTCAATTTGTGTTGATTTCATTGGTTAATAAAGAAACTGCCTTGGCCCATTTGATAGGCCAGACATTAGGTGGGTGGAGTAGACAGAACAGAATGCTGGGAAGAAGGGAAGTTAGTCAGATGCTTCAGGCAATTGCCATGCCTCTGCTCTCTGGGTCAGATGCGATGGAGCCAGCCACCAGGTCAGACATGTTGAATCTTTCCTGGTAAGACACTACTCGTGGTGTTACACAGATTACTAAATATGGGTTAAAGCAAGATGTGAGAATTATCCAATAAGAGGCTGAAACTAATGGGCCAGGCAGTGTTTAAATGAATACAATTTGTGTGTTGTTATTTTGGGGCATAAGCTAGCCAGGCAGCTGGGAGCTGGGCGGCAGGAACACAGCTCGCTGCTCCTCACTACATCTAGTTATCTACATCTCTCCTGCAAAGGGAGGGAGAACACATGTGAAAAACAGCATGGAGGAACCAGTTCAGAGTCCATCAGGAAGTACCCCTGGCCACTGGTGACTCCTGATGTCCTGACACCCACCCTGAAAACAAGGCAGCTAACATGGATTCTTGGACTCCATGCGGGTGTTCCTTCTGTTGCCTCTGTGCCATCTCTCCCTGAATGTGAGCTGAAAAAGATAAACCAAGTGGGTCAACCACTTTGAAGAGTTTGGTGCAAGGCTGCCCTTGAAATTTTCTCAGAAAATTTCAGTTCCTGACACTGTGACAAGTAATGGTTAATTTTGGCGTTGCTGTTTGTTTGTGAATCCCTCTATATCAGCACAGTTGTTAACTCGGTCCAGCTTCCCCTCTTCAGTTAAAACATAATCAGGGTCTTTATCACATATGTTTAGCTGGCAGAATATATTTACCTAATAGGCAAGTTTTTAGAGAGATTTAGAACTGAGAATTTATTTCACTGGTAAAGGACTTGCTTAATTTGAAATGTCCTGTGCCCAATCCCGAACACCATACTAAAGGAATGAATGAAAAAAATGAATGAATAAATAAAATGAGCCAATTATCTAGCTAATAATGATTATGTTGAACAATGGGATAATCTTTATTTTATCTTATTTTTTCACTCTTCTTTTGGCTATATTAAACATAGGGAATTTTGTGGCCTTAACCCATAGCATCTATAAATATTTGTAAGTATGATACAAAATGCTTCTGAGAAGTCATTATAAGAAAATGTAGGTGTTTTGAAACTCAATAAATGAATTGTGCGTGTTTCTCATGCTATAATTACCAGTAGACACTTGTCAGAGTCACTTTTGGCTTCCATGAGAGAATACTGTCAACTGGTTTGCTTACAAGTCATCAGAATATCAGACTAGGAGTCTAGCTTAATTGAATTCTGGTAACAGCCTTCTGAGTTGGTGACCAACACCTTCTGGATATAACCTTAAATGGCAGAAGGACAGAGATCCACTATTGGGACCCCATGACCTATTCAGGGCCATGCGCACCACCTGCTAGTGCTGTCCTATGAGTTTTATGGCTTCAGTATTTTGTGAATTTTGGAGGAGCATAGCCTTGCAGTTTGCCACAGGAAAGAGCAGGCCTGAGGATATGTACAAGCCATAGTAGCACCAATAATGCATCATCATATCTAGCTATCTGCATAAAGGTTTTAGCCACATTTTTCTTCTATTTAATTTAGCATACATGCATCTTCCTACAGAAATAGTTTTGCTGTCAATCTAAAATGTCCCACTGGGTCTCTATGCTGTTTGGTCAAATGCTCTATTCTAAAAGACACCGAGGCTGTAAAAGACTAACATTAGTGACTGTGAAGACAAACTGAGAAGACAAATCTGTTTGGTAGTTTACAGGTATTAAGTCTTTTAATCCTTTTTAAAAGAAAATAAAACATAGATATCTTATATAATTATCTCAAGTTGATAGCGACCATCTAGAGATGATGTGCAATAAAAATAACATGTAGAGACACTCATCCTAAGCAACGATGACAGACATTAGAGGACCTGTCACTTGTCAGACACACCAGGTCAGGAACTGAGTTAAGTGCTTGATATAGACTTGAACCTTCTATCACTTCTGTGAGTAAGCTGCTATTTTCTGAGCTTCATCATGTTCAGGGGTAGTTGACCAACACAGAAGGTACTCCACAGTTAGGTATTTTTTATTGTTGTTGTTATTGGAGGTTTTTTTGTGTGTGTCCTTTTATTTGGATAAAGTTTGGTGTCTTGTTTTGTATCATTTTTGGGTATGATTTTATTTTGTTTTCTTGGTTTGGAGGATTTGTTGTTATATTTGGTTTGTTTGGTCTTTGAGAAAGATTTTAAAGCAGGATGGGTAAGGAAGGGAAAAGATCTGGAGGGACTTGGGTGTGGTGAAGATATGATTAAACATATTTAAATTTAAAAAATGTTTTAAATAATAAAACATCTATAAAAATTGAAAAAGAAAAGAAAACCATGATGGAATGTAAATAGTTAAGGTCAATATAACAACAACCTCCAGGGTAGTAAACCTCTCTACCATGAAGCTATTTCTCTTTTAGATTCCAAAATTCTGATATAAGAATAAATGAAATAGTGCCTCTGATAGTCTATAATGTTAATTAATATGTTAGTTTTCTAGTCTTATCATTTGCATCTATTTAACATTTACATATTAGTCATAGAAATAAAATTTTCTTCTTATTAAAATCATGTTTTAAATTTTTTAAAAAAATGTGTACCTCTTCTCTCTGGGCTAGCTCTTTCTTGTTTTCAGAGGTTCACCTATTCTATCTAGGGAAATGAGATGTGCACAAACATGCCTCTTAGCTGAGGTACTGTAGATTCTCGATCAAGGGTGAAGAGGTCTGCTGTTGTCTCTGCCCCTAAGAATTTCCTGGGAAGTAAAATAGAAGCAAGCAGGCAACTCTTCTTGGGGAAATCTGGATGTTTCCTAGAAGGAGGTGATACATAAGCTAGACCTAGAAAGTAGGAGAAAATTTTGCATATGTGTGCCTACAGTAGAAAGTATTTAGATATGCAACATAAATACATGAAGCAGTTATCTATGTAACTGCTGGGTAGCCTGGGAGGGCATTATCACAGACCCCTGTGACATTGACTGCGGTACAACACTTCGGGTCTCACACATCACATGGTACTGCCATGCCCTTGTCCTTCCATGAGCATCACCTGTATGTAGGACATTTTCAGTAGCTCATTGATCTCCTTCCACATTGTTCCTTTTCCTATTTATAGCAAGTCTAATAATAGGTGCTGTGGAGCCCTTGATTTTGGAATACCTGCAGCCCCCCAAAAGAATTTATTTGAATTGCTTGAGGTTCTTATCTCCTCTTTCCTTCAGTAAAGTTACCTTTGATATACACCTTTGCGCAATTCAGCCTGATCTTTGAAGTATCCTTTAGTTATGAATCGAGTTTGAAAAAGCATTTATGTGATGCAACTTCAAGTCATAGAAATTGCATATAAATAAGAGACTCTGGAAATTACTCAATTTAGGTTCTGTTAAATGATTGGTTTTATTTAAAACAAAAATGTAAGAAGTAAACCTAAATAAATATTGAAAACTCAAATATTAAAATTAAATTTCTAGGGTGAAGTCTTATCATAAAATAATAATGTTAATGTATATTTGTGGTGATATTTTTAAAGAAATATTTTGAGTGAGAAAACATTTGAAATATTCTAATTTTACTTCAAATTCACTTCTCATTAGGTATTGATAAGTATATTACATACCTGAAAAGACCTTTAATACTTTAAGACTAATCATAAAAAAGGATAGTGGTTTTTATCATTCTACAGATCAAAAAAAAATGTTTCTTTTAAGTCAATGCTCAGCCTTGAGCAATACTATTCTACTCACTACATGATTATTTATTTTTTACAAGAAGGTAAATTTTGGATGAGTTCTGTGTCAGTCCAACTTTAGACACTGGGTGATAAGTACCTCAAAAAAGTCATTTAATGGAGGCAGGTTTTACCTTGGCTCTTGGTTTCAGAATTTCTTGTCCAGTTTTGGCGCCTTTAATATTCATGCCTGAGGTGGGGTAGTGCATCATGGCAGTGGGGGAATGGGCAGAGAATGATCATCTCATGGTAGACAGGAACTAGAGAGTACAGAGGGAGCATTCACCAAGTGCACCTTCACAGACATCCTGCTAGTAACCTATTTCTTATTATTAGGACTCAGTGGGTCAAGTTTGTTCCTTCTTCAAAAGTGATACCATCCAAAGGGGACCAATTTTCAACATTAAGTTTCTGTTAAATATGACATTCCTTGTTCTAAGTATAATATCTGAGGCCAGCTATGGATGTGTGATCAGTGGCAAGAATTGGGATTGTAGTTGCCATATTTATTAAGAATATATTTATACACACGTATATACACATGTATATATGCTATACATGCTATATATAAATTAAGTAAATTTTCCTGTTTTCTTCCATCTCCTATTTGTTTATTATATAATATTTACTGAGTTGACCATGTTAACTGTGATTCTGACTTTTTCCTGTATTTGGAGATAAAGAGCTGTGTTTGGGCCGGGCATTGGTGCCTTTAATCCCAGCACTTGGGAGGCAGAGGCAGGTGGATCTCTGTGAGTTCAAGGCCAACCTGGTCTACGTAGCTAATGTTAGTTCCAGAAGAGGCTCCAAATCTACACAGAGAAACCCTGTCTCATAAAACCAAAAACAACAAAAAAGAGAGATGTGTTTGAACCTCACGTTGAAAAGGGATGAGTTTCTTCTGCTAATCTTGATTGTCATCTTGACATGATTGATACACAATCTAGAAATGAGTAGAGCACACTTGTGGGTGCATTTGAGAGTGTTTTAGATAGGGATGACATGTATGGAAGCAGCTTAGGGGTTAAAAGCCAATCTGTATCTTGGCAGTGTCATCCAAAAGACTGAGAACCTGAAATAAATAAGGAAAAAGAGAAGGCTCGCCAGTATGTGCAAGCTCCGTTTTTGCCCCAGTGACTGTGTATACTGTTCCTGTCATCACCCATGGACAATAGTCTCCAGCTTCCTCAATGTTTCCAAAAGAAGTCACAACAGCAACTTTCCCTGGAGATTCTAGGCCTTCAACCTCATATTGGACTATATCACTGTTACCCCATGTTGTGATGCATTCAACTTAGACTGAGCATCTACAAGAGTCTCTATTATCAAGCATGCTTGCAGTTATTGTGGAGGTATCTGGCTTCCAGTAATGCAATCTAGTCTATCAGACTCTCTTTTAGAATGGAATACATACTATTAGTTTTGCTTTTCTAGAGAACTCTTCTTGATACAGGAAGTAATGAACTTCTTGCCCAGGTGATCATGTAGTTAGTTTGGTTTTCAGCTGTTCCTCAACATGGCACTGCAGACTGTAATGCAGCTTAATGCAAATGAACAAATCAGACCTTATATCATGATCGTTAGGTCATATTTAGCATGTGACAATTTCTCAAATTCATTTCTCTTCTCTACTTTCAATGGATAGCTAGTGAATACATTTTCAAATAAAAGCTTCAATCAACCTCCCTGATGTAAATGTTTGTTGCCCCTGTCCTTTCTATTTAATTTACAAGGAAATGAATAGAACTTTTTAAATCATTCAAGATATAGCTCAGTAACATCTGTGTGTGCATGTGTGACAGAATGCATGCGCTTGCTCCTAGTGACACTGAAGAAACCATTTCATTAAAAATTGATCACCTGTGAAAATAGTTCAGTGACGTTGCTGCCATACAAGTGTGAGGACCTGAATGCTATCTCAGATAACTTGTAAAACAAAAGCTGGTGTGGTCCTGAGAGCTTGTCATCTGGGTTCTGAGTGAAGCGAGACGGATGGATCTCTGGAGCATGCTATCCCGCCAGCCCAACCTGCTTGACCAGTGAGCTTTCCTGGATCAAAAAAGTAAAAGCAAGTAAAAGAGGGATGGTCCCTGAATCATGCCATTCAGAGGTTGCCCTTTGGCCTGTTATATATATGAAAATGCACACAAATACACAGATAGTCAAGTAGACAGAAAGAACATGCACACAGGCACACTCACACACACAGACAGACAGACAGATAAACGGACAAGCATACAGATGATCACCAAATGTGTTTCTTTATGTCCCTTGCTGTTTCTCTCCTATTTTTCTCTCACTTTTCCTTTGAATTTTGACAGCAATGACAGTGGATTTTATCTCAATAAATGAGTTTTTAACTATTAAAAAAATAACTGATGCAAAGTAACTCTTGTTCCTTACTAGTGTTATAACTTAAATAAATCTATGTGATATTTGGCAGAACTAATTTTCCTAGGTGGATGCCAAGAATATATGCTACCTATAAAAATCCCAATAACTCATATTTTGTGCTTGAAAGTATGATGACCATAGAGGTATCCATGTTAGACAATCATTTCAGAGCAGTTTCTAGAGACTTCAGCGTATTACTATCTTGATGATGATATATTGATCCTATTTGTTCTGTGAAAACTCTGCTCATTTGTGCACCTATCACTCAAACATTGCATAGCTTTTGACAATATCTTTTTGTTTGGACTCCAGGTTGTCATCAGCATTTTGTCTTCAGCTGCAAACACACACACACACACACACACACACACACACACACACGCACATGTACACACGCGTGCGCACGCATACACACACACAACCTTCAAACTACCCTTTAGCCAAAATTCGATGTCAATTAATTATTTGCAGGATTCATTAATTGGCAACAGCTTTTCCAGATTCTCATTAGAATTAACAAGATTCTACTTGAATTTATAGATTATCTGTCACTCTTTTTGTTCCTCTTAAAAAGGGCACGCATATTTCAAAATCACTTCTAAATCACGAAATCTTGTCATTTTCCCCAGTGACATCTGTTTTAACACATAATTAAAAACATGGACTCTGGATATATAAAATAATAGTTTGGAAAGACACACAACAGTCTCCATATTTCGAATGATTCCTGCCCACGGGATTGTTTCTAAGACAGAGAAGGCTGAAGTGCCTATTTGGCTTTGAAATAAATAGAGGGGTGATGGCACAAAAGGCCATGGACTGCCTTTCGAAGCTCCAGATCATTCAGTGCTCTTTCCTATTTCTTCTTGAAAATATTAGTTTGGTTGGACTTTGGACACCCAAGGCTTTAGTCATCTCATTTGTCAAACGGGGATGCCCAAACCAGAATATAGTGCAGTCTGTATTTTAGAATTAAAGATTTAACTAATGCATGGGAAACTAACTGAATTGTCAATAACATGTTGTGATTTGAGTAGTACGGATGTAAATTATGAATGAGCTCTTGGGAGGAAGTCTACTGATTCCTAGATGATCTACGAATTCATGTTTATTCTCTACAAGTTGGATTCCTCCTATGTATATATCATAAATAGGAAGAAGGTATCACCATTCATGTCACTGGTTATTTTGAGTGTGCAATAAGGAGATCACTTGCTTTATTCAAATTTCTAAGCTCTGTCTACAACTGTGCCATTATTGCTTCAAAAAGATCTTAGTGGGCTGTAACATGAGGCAGCTAGGTCTGCTTGTTTGGGTTTCTGTCCCGCCCAGTACCCCACAATTGTTTAGGCCCAAAGAAAATCACACATAGGTCTCTAAAGTTATAAAGCTGATTGGCCCATTTGCTCTAGCCTCTTACTGGCTAATTCTCACATCTTGATCAAGCCATTTGGTTCAGTACCTTTTTCAGTAAGGCAGATCACATCCTGCTGCTTTGGTGATCTGGAGAGGAGTGACAGGAATCGACTTCCTCCTTCCCAGAATTCTCCTATTCTCATTACATCATTTCTACTTCCTGTCTGGTTTTCCTGCCTATATTTTCTGCCTGGCCAATCAGTGTCTTGTTTAAAACATGATTGACAGATTACAGACAATTCTCCCACAGTGGGCATTCAGTGTATCACAGTGACTATTATAGCACATTGCCACCTCAAACATCTCCTGGGAGAAGGCCATGGTAAGATGGAGTGGTCCATGGACTAGTTTGTGTTGGAGCACTATGAGGTCCTAACAGTCTCACCAGATAATAGACTTTTATTTCATTCCCAGGATAACTAAGAAACAAATCTGTGAAAGTCACACAAATAGAGATGTGGAAATCTAGATCATATCATCTTATTCATTGGGTTAGATGCATGGTTGAATAAATGGAGAAATATTAGACAAGAATTTTATTAGATTAAAAAAATGCATGCGAAGGACATTTGAGTAGTTGTTTATAAATACTGGAATCTATAACCATTTTATGAGTCTTGAATGGATATAATGGAAGAAGGAGACCTGTGGTGGTAAGGGCCAACATTTTCACTCAATACTATTTCATCATCTATGAGTTTATTAAGTGTCTGATATCTTTGGAGGCACAAAGCACGGGCTATGGCAAAAGATAAATTGCTTCATAGGGATCTGCTGTGGACCAATCAATGGATTGCCTCCTTCCTTCATCCACTTAATAATTGAGGTAATAAATGAGTAAAAGTGTTGAGTGAAGAAACTGTAGTCTCTTGTAAAGCTGAGAGGTAAGTGGTGAACAGTTTGAGAATGTTTTTCAGCCTGATTTGTATATGTGTGTATGTGTCACATTTTTTTAAATTGTATTCAATCATTAGTTCTCTGGAATATGGTATATAAAAGAAATTTGTGTGGTACCATCACTCCTAATACAAGGATTAATACTGGGGTAATGCTTGAATATAGAAACGTCAAGCAAAGCGTCAAATAGCGTAGTGTCTTCAGGCCCACACATCCCAGAGCAATTATATTGCTCAACATGTAGAAATAAATAAAATTAAATCTTATAGGCTTCGGATAGCTTTGATACTAAACTGCCTATTTTTTTTTTTTTTTTTTACATAAGAATTACATTGCTTTCGGGCTGGAGAAATGGCACAGTGCTTAAGAGCATTGGTTGTTCTTTCGGAGGACCTGGGTTCAATTCCCAGCACCCACATGGCAGCTCACAACTGTCTTTAACTCTGGTTCCAGTGTATCCAACACATTCCCACAGGCATACCAACATACATGAAATAAAAGTAAATAATGTAAATAAGGATTACGTTGTTTTATTGGCATATTAACAACACCGAGAAATCTGAAATAATGACAGATGAATATATATTTTTTATTTTATCACTCAGGGAATATATGTGTATGTGTGTGTGTGTGTGTGTGTGTGTGTGTGTGTTTATAAGTGTATGTGTATGTATATTTGTGTGTATGTGCATGTGCATGTGTGTGTGTGTTTGTGTGTATACTTTCTGAAACAGCAATCAGTGAACATAGAGAAAAACAGTTAAAATCGTTACAGTGATGGGAATTCTGTCTCTCTCCTCTATAGCTTTTTGTTTTCTGATAACATTAATATATGTCCTCATAAGATGGGGAGGTCAAGATGGTGTCAGCATGGGGGGGCAGAAAAATGATTAAGTGGTTGAAATTATACACTGTTATTACTGAGGACCCAAACTCAGACTTCATAATCTTCTGTAGTTCTGGCTCTGCTTCCAAGACAGCCAACAGCTTCTGGCTTTCACTGGCATCTGAATGTGTATTAACACTCAAGACACTGACACATACTCAAAAAATGGTAGTAAAATCATCCACAGAGAGATTGGCTCAACAAAGACAAGTGACATTACAGGGTCTCATTTCAAGCTCCTGCAAACCAAATCATTTTTTAATTGTGCCTCCTTCTTACCTTTGTTACAGGGTGGGTTCTTCCCTATGTGCTCTCAAGTGATGTGCTTCCAAGTGAGAGTGGCGGCCTTTGAGAGGTGCCTGCTGGCAGTGTGTTTCACAGCCTGCTGGGAGACAGGCAGTGCAGAGACTGACATCTAGTTCAGAGACAGAAGAAAACAGGCTCATAGACACAGGTGATTTGCAGAGTTAGGCATCCTGTAGAAGGCAGAGCAAATTGTCACTTTCTGATTCCCAAGGATATTTTTACTAATAGTGTTTTGAGCAAAGTATTTAAAAATCATCACTAATTATATGAACTCAATAATTTGTTGACTTAGCAGTTTGGTCTAATTTATATTGAGACAGCTACTATTTTTATCTAGCCAAAAAATAAATTGAATTATTTCCACTTATGACTACTCTTTTGGGTATAATTAATTTTTGCAAGCACTTCATTTACAGAAATCTAGTCAGAAACTTTTTGGCATTATTTTTATTGTTTGTGTATTCAGGGTATCTCTAGATTCTCCCCCTCTCCTTGTCTCTGTCTCAGGCCCTCTCATTCCTTCTCTGAGTCCCCTCGGTTTTTTCCTTCCTCCCTTTCATTATCCACTCATTTATTTGTCTTAAGTGGCATTTGCTAAGCGCTCATTGCAAAAATGCTTTGGGGACAGATATTTACATATGATTATCCTGATGCTAGTGATGCAAGAGAGAGAAAGGCACATGAAAAGCAAGGCTACATTCCCAAGGAGGAAGATGTTGTTTATAGCTAAGAATTTAAAGGAACTTTTCAGACTAGAAACCCCTTAGGCTTGCAGATATCACTAGGAATTGTTCCCTCACAGGAATCCTTAACAATTGCCAACTAACTTATTATTGGCTAACATATGCCAGGTTTCACTTAGACTGCCACATAAGGTGGCACCATAAAGCAAGGGACATTGTCTGACAAAAAGAGAAGTTTAGGTATTTGTTTAATGAGGAGAGAGAATTCAATTAAAATACATGAATAATTTAATTCCAGAAGTATTTTTTTCTGATCAAGCCAATAAGGCTGCCTACCAATTAGTACAGAAATGAGGTCCACTGTAAAGTGTCTCCCAATTAAATAAGTGGTTTCTATTTGTACTGAGCAACAATTCATTAACTATGTATCAAATAAGTAGAAGGTTTGCAATTTGTTTAATCGTAGCATATATGTTTACTGCAATTAGAAGAAGCTACTAGTAATGTAGATCCTGTAGTTATTTATGTTTCTAAAGGTATTTATATATAATAAATTAACACTCCATTATAAAAATATGAAGTCATGCTTTTATATAGAAAACGGGAGTCGGGGTAAAATCAGAGCTGGAGGAAGTCATAGTAAATAGTGGTCAGTCTTTTGATGTGCAGAATGTGCTCCACATATTTCAGGGTTGTGCTGGCTACTAGGATGTCTGTGTGGGTCATTATCAGAGAAAATATGACCTTCTTCACTGTTCCCTTGCTCTGGTAACTATTACTGCATAACTAATTAACACAAAGCACAGTGGAGTGAATCAATGCTTTATTTTGTTTATGGATTGAGGATTGTGAATTCAAGCAGCACTCATTTAGCTCCCAGGGGGTTTCCTGCATAATCATGCTCAGACATGGGTGGTAGGATATTCACTCACGGGATTGGCATCTGAGGTAGGCCCTTGGCTAGGGATTAGGCTGTGTAGTAAATCAAAACACTTTACTATGGCCTCTTTATTTGTGCTTGAGAAGCAATCAGAATTCTTTGACATGGCATTTGGTCTCCCTGAGCAATCATTCCTGGAGAACCAGAGCCATCTGCAGCTGAAAGGTCATCTGCAGGATCGCTGTCTTTATCTGCATTCTTGGAGACAGCCAGGTTCATACCGCTCCACCAAGAGATGCTGTGAAACATGCCTCCTTATCAGAAGATCGTCAAACATGTACATTCATTGTAAAATAGTGAAATCTCTCATCAAAAATGAAACTGATTATTTACTGAGTAAACTTACTTTAAAAAACTCATTTGACGATTTTCTCTAACATAATTACTTTGAAATTCACATTTCCTATAGTTACCTTTGTATATAGTGGTAATTACTTTGAAATTCACATTTCCTATAGTTACCTTTGTATATAGTGGTAAGTAAAACTTATATAATATATATATTATACCTCATCAATTGTAAGATGCAAACATTCTTGCAATATCCCAGTTCTTTGTGTACCACTGAGAGTAAAAACAATTTTAAGCAATGGTCAATGGTCATAATACTAATCCATTATACTAACATATGTGACTATTAATTTGATTAAAGAATATTTGAAGTTTCAGATTTTTTCTGTGCATTCCATCTTTGATAAACAATTCATCTACCCTAAATAGATCCTCGAAAAATATACAAATCAGTGTTTCAAAAATCACATGTGTACGATCCATTTAAGTCAAACCGCTTTCAAAACACGTCTACTACTGTTCCTTTACTATACTTAAGCTTGTTAACAGGCCATCCCTATTTGCCTATTCATCCAGCTCCTAGGAACCATAAATCATCTCTTTGGTTTGTGGATTTATTTCTGTGCCTCCAACAGAAAGGGATCAATTCAATGCACAGCCTTCTCTGCTTTCTTTCAGCATTCACAGGTGTTACATGTAACTATGATTGTCATCGTCAGTGCCGTTATGAAATCATTTACATGACAGCACTGTAACTGATAAAACAAAAGAGAATGACTTTCCACTACATGCATTTAGAATATAATAAGATTATGTGTTCACCAATGTTCGGCTTTTTAAAACTTGAGTGGAAAGATGAGATGAAAGACAAATGTAGAAAGACACCCCCCCCCCCCATGGTGAATCTACTTTATCTATAAAAGGCCTTCAGAAACTGAGTGCCTCTTTTTCCTAACAGTCTTATTATTGGCTAGATAATAAAAAGTCAGTTGATAAAAGTGACTTTTAACAAGATATCCCCAGACTCTAAAGCCCATAATTAAAGCAAATTTGTGTAACCCAATTGCAACTTGATAACTTTCCCTCTTCCATTAAAATCAAGGCTAGGTTGAGGTGAAGCAACTGAGGGGTGATATTTTTTAGGCCTTAAATTGTGGGTATATATGGACAGTAAGGCTGTGGTTTGGGCTGGAGAGAGTAGACATGAAGAGTATATGAACAAAATCTTAACTGGTATGACTGACTAATAGATAATGACTCATCCTAAGAACATTGGACATGTTTTTGGACATTTGCTGGCTTCAAATATCAAGCAAGGAGATTAATGTTACACAACTCCACACCAACTGATACATTCTCCACTCCTTAGTCACTTTGACCTTACAATTCTTCATCCTAACTTTGGACTTGACATCATTAACCAAGAACCTGAGATTCAAATACCCCCAGTCCTGTAAGCTCTCTGAGCTCTGAATTACTGAGAAGGGATCTATTATTAAATTTTGAGATACTCTCAGACAAGGAACAGCTATTTCACTGTGTATCATTGGGTTCTGATGATTGTCTGGTTGGGCGTGTGGATAACAGAAATGCATGAAATTAACAGTAGAGACTTAGTCATTAGAAATTTCCACTTGGTAATAGAAAATAGAAGCCTGATTTAGGCGAGGTTGGCAATATGATGCTGAGAAAGAGACAGTGAGGTGAAATAGATTCATGTACGTAATAGGAAACAACTGATTCAGCTAACCAAATTCAAGTCGAGACTGGAAATAGATCCAGATTCTATCTGAGTGGTACAAAAGACAATTAAAGGTCTAGAGCTTATGCGCATAATGATTATGATGGTTAAGATCAATTGTAAATTTGATTACCAAGGATATAAACCTTTGCACATGTCTGTGAGGGATTCTCTGGATTGCGTCCTTTGACATAGGTAGTCTCTCCTTAAATGGGGGCAGCAATATCTCATTGGATGGGGCCTGAACTGAATAACAGGGAGAAAAAATAATAACCCAGCACAGGTATTCATAGTTCCTTGCTTCCTGAATTTGAATGCATGGGGAACAGACACCTCCTCCAAATGCGGCCTTACTGTGATTAGCATGATGGACTTTAATCACTATCAGCCAGCATAAACCCTTCCTTCTTGAAGGTGCTTAGTCAGCTAGTTGTTGTGTTGCAGCATGGAGACAGCTGACTGATACATGAATTTACAATGTCATTTGTAAGCTATGAATATGTTTGGGAGAAAAGCTATCTATTAGAGCATATGGGTGACTTGTAGGCCATGCCCATAATGAATTTGTCTTAAAGAATTATTGAAAATAAGTAGATAAGAACAAATTCATTGAAAGGAAGTAATTAGGATTATGGTTATAACTGTTGGGGTCTTGAAAGGAACAGATAGTATGCTTGTGTGTGTGTGTGTGTGTGTGTGTCTTAGTTAGGGTTTAATTCCTGTGAAGAGACATCATGACTACAGCAAATCTTATGAACAAAGACATTTATTGGGACTGGCTTACAGTTACAGAGGTTTAGTCTGTTACTGTCATGGCAAGAATCATGGCAGCATAAAGGCAGACATGGTGCTGGAGAAAGAGCTGAGAGTTCTATATCTTGATCCACAGGCATCAGAAGGAGATGGTGTGCCACACTAGACAAAGTTTGAGCATTTGAGACTTCAGAACCAACCCCAAACAGTGACACAATTCCTCCAACAAGTCACACTTTCGAATAGTGCCACTTCCCACTTCCTATGAGTCAAGCATTCAAATACATGAGTCTATAGAGTCTATAGGTGCCATTCCTTTTCAAAGCACCCACAGTGTGTGAGTGTGTATGTGTGTGTGTGTGCGTGTGCGTGTGCATGTGCTTGTGTGTGTGTTCATGAGGAGAACTGATGCCTCTGTTAAGATATTGGCTTTTAGGAACCTGAGGATTGGAGAATCCAAAATCCAAATCTTCAAGTAGATGAGATATTTGGCTGTGATTTCTAGTCTGATTTTTTTTTTATAATTTCACTGATTATAAATACTAACTAATCTAAAAACCCTTCCTAAAATACAAGCCTGGCCAGGATGACATTAAGATTAATAGTCACATAAGAAACACTCAGTCAATGAATTCAATCTGAGAGTGTGGATTGCAAGTACTGATGAATTAGAATGGTAGAAATGCTCACCAGGGGTTGAGAAATAAGAGCCATTCTTAAGCAATTGCCATGCCCCAGAGTGTTCACCTATTTTTATTTAGAAAGCTGCTTACTCTGAAAAAACTTTCCCTCTTATGCTTGCATGGTCTACTGTTAAGTGAGGGAGTATTTCCGGGCCTCCCCTGTTCGGCTCATTAACAGGCTCTGGAGCAACAGAGCATTGTAAATGTCTACCATAAAGGTTTGCTAGTGATTGCCCTTAATTTGTATTCAGATGGAAGCAAAGAGAAGGAAAAATACACAAGCAGGAGTCTTGTAATTATGCCACATAAAATTATTAGGCAATTTAGAAAATTGTTAGTGGGAAGCTGCCCATCATGCATAAAAATAATTTTGATTTCGACATCCAGAGTTTAATGTGAGAATGATTGTAGGGAGACCACACTGTTAATTTTTCCTTTAATTATTCAAGCACATTTGAATTTGTTTTAAAGAAAGTGATATAGCTCTATAAAGTTGAATCACTCCAGTCAAGACAATCCGGCTTTGGCTGTGTGACTAAGTTCCTTTTCCAAGGCTTGCTGTGAACTGTAAAGCTATTAGAACAAAGAATATTTGTTCTGTTCTTTGTTCCCCTAGCCCCTCTAATTACAAGTAGTAAATGACTGATATATTTTCTGGCAACCTAAAGAATATATGGTTAGGTATATCCAGGTGTTTCAGGTATTTTTGTTTTAAATCTAGAAAGCCTTGAACTTGTCAGTTTTCATGTGCAGAATTCTTTATTCATATAATTTTTTTCAATACCGACATATGCTCTAGTAAAAGTTAAGAACATGTTTTCATCCTTGTTATTCATAATATCTTACAAATTGTAAGCTAAATATGCTTGATATTTAAACAATTTACATCTACAAGCTTCGAAGTATACAATATTTGGTGTTGATGTAATTGACTTACATGCATTTATTGAAAAGTCAGTTGTTCAGGTCAACAGTGATTTTAATATCAGACTTTCAATCCCAGAACTCAGGAGAAAGAGGAAGAAGTATGTCTGTGAGTTGGAGGCCTCCCCAGCCCCCACCCCCGGGCCATACAGTATATTCCAGGACAGCCAAAACAATATAGAGACATCTGTATCTAAAAGACAAACAGAACAAAAAGTCAGTGTTCAGTAGGAACTGTGATTCATACCTTTCAAAATAATAGTCAAAATTCTTAGTATGTATGTGAATATATACAACCACACACACACATATAGTATGTATGCATGTTTGAATATAGGTGTATATATATATATATACATACATATATATATATATAAAATGTGTGAGAGTGTATGAATATATGTGTAATCTATTTGGAACACTTGTCCTAGCTCACATCTATCCATAGAAAGTTATCTCATTCCTTTCCTAGCTGTCTTTAACAGTACATGCTGGAAGGCACACTTTTGTACAGCAGTGAGGTTCTCCATCAAACACAATGATTCTCTCAAAATGTATTGTTCTATGAAAACAAGTAATGCACCCTCTGTACATTGCCAACCTGAGAATGACAGCAGTCAAGATAGTCCTTGTACTTGTGTGAGGAGATTGTCCGAGAGCAAAGAGTGTAAGGGAGAAAGACCATTGCCACCAGAGAAGGTGAACATACTCATATTCCTTTAGGCCCTAATGGTGAGCCACCTGCTCTTGACCTTGTTTGATCAGGTTCTTTGCCAGTTTGGATTATTTGTCCCTGCCTTGCTGAGTTACTCTTGCTTTGTCTTATTAGCTTCTCATAGTTGTTCTATTTGCATCTTGCCTTTGTACATCTTGGTGACTTCAGTATTTCCTGGATGACATATGAGCTTGTCCCTTCTGTGTTTTGCATTTGGCAGGATGCTTCAAAGATGCAGAGATAAATCATATCTCAGTTTATTTCCCTGATTCTGTCTTTAGTAGGATCCTTTGCACAGCAATCTTGTTCCATACTGTCCATATGCAAATGTAGAAGGTAGCTTTTTGGTGAGAGAGTTCTCTGATCCCTTAAATTACCTGTTCCCAGCATGAAACTAAATTTGATTTCTTTTTTTTTTTTCAATTAAAAACAACAACAACAAAAACTGAGACAGACTCCAATTCAGCATTTAATGTACAGGTCAAGAATTCAAGAGTTAATCTCTGGAATCATTCATTCTATCCATGCATCTCTATGATGTCCCTCTATGAAAATTTTATATACTTATTCTCATTGTGATTTGCTTCTAAATTTTTCCAGTGTTAGCAAGGTAACTTTTTCTAGCTTTATGAAAATAGAAATAAAGGAGGCTGATAACCCTTGCTAGCTAAAACAGTATGCAGTGTTAAATATGTCCAGTTGAGGTTGTTCCTGGGAAGTGCTACTGAGTTGAAATTTAAGGATTAAGTATTGGCAGAGGACTAAGAGAATAATGTTCAGGAAAAATGTGAGGAAATGCACTCAATGGAAAAAATTTAAAACCAAAACCTGAGCGAGAACAAGGATCGGACAGAAAAGCAGTAGCGGTTGTGATGGCCATCCGATCTGAATGGTGACAGCGTCAGCTGGGGCTATGAACCAGTGTTGGTCATGCTACAGTTTTGCTCATAGAACCATGTTTCGAGTGCTTTCTGTATGGCATATATTCTTTTCAACACCCAATGTACTAAGCTAGAGAAACTGAGGCACAGAAAATTACAGCAACATCTCTAAGTTCGTTGTCAGGGTCCTTGGGCAATGTAGACACAAACTAAGGGATGGGACCCAGGCTCCCTGCTCCTTATGATTAACCATCCCTGTTGCGGAAAGAGGGACATCATGGGGTAAGGGCTGCCCATCAGATTTGCTTGACTGGATCAGATTTAGCATTAGCATGGCCTTTGAGAGCACAAACTGGAAAGAGGTCAAAGGGACTCCTGAGACCAGGGAGCTGCAATAAAGAAGAACAACTGAATGATGATGGTCTTTGAAACTAGAAGAGGAAGAGGGTTATTTTGTGAAGGGAAATTTCAATTTAACCAGAACACCTTGAAGTGAAGGCTTGAAATTGCTATCAGAATTTGTCATTTCAGTGATTGAAACATTTCAGGGCCAAACGTGCAGTGCTGCACCTTTATGGAGGGACTATTTGAGGTAAATAAGTACCAACTCCTGCAGCATAGATAGGAACCCGGAAATACAGCTTCAGAGGAAACAGTAATCCACTTCATCTCAGGTCGGGGCTGATTATTCTTCCGAACAAACAGGCTTTCAGAGATCTTTTAAAACTAATTGTTCATGACCTGTGTACTTGTGAGTTCATCACACTTGGGAGAAAGATTGAATTGTATATGAAAAACTGACTTTGTAGACTAACTAAGTGGGTACAGGAACAATAAGACAAAGGTTTATTGGATTATTCAAGTTCGAAGAGGAGGGAAAATCTATCCTTGCCTAGTGTACTGGGAGTGCTGGCGTATCGATTATGGTGGAAATTACAGTGTACACAACACCTCCAGTGCCTTGGCCTTTTAGTGTATGCTATGTAAAAACTACACTCCACTTAAATCCTTTTCTCTTTTACTGAAGTCAAATGATAGAATTTCACAAACTTCACAAACTTTTGCTTGAGGGTTATTGAGCTGCTTACTCAGATGAAAAGGAGATTTTGGAATACATCAACTTTGTGCAACCAAAACAAAACTTCAAAATAAATTGCAAAATGAAAGACACTGTAGCTATACTCCAAGAATGTCACCCGTATTTGCAACTAGAAAAATAAAGCCATAATTAGCTGTTTTTTTTCTATGTTGGAGTTGTGTTGTCAAGTTTAGTGGAACAATCAATTTTTACAACAGGAGACTCCAGTAACAGAAATAAAACCTGGATTCCAGTATATAATCTACATATTCTTTTAATTTAAGGAAAATTTAGTGACAAAGATCTGGAAGAGAGTTTCTTTGCATAACTGAAGCACAGTGTAAATGGTGCAGAAATCACCAGCATTCTCCAAACTGCCTGGGGTTGGGCCAATGGATTTTCTTTGATAACTTACCTAAAATTATAAACGGAGACTGCTTGTTCAGTTCCCAGCCGCACAGACCCAAACAATCACACAGAAACTATATTAATTATAACACTGTTTGACCTGTTAGCTCAGGCTTATTATTAACTAACTCTTAGATGTTAAATTAACCCATTTCTATTATTTTATATTTTACTACAAGGCTCATGGTTTGATACCTCCTGATTCTTTGGCAGGTACATGGCATCTGCCTCCTTCAGCAGCTACATGGCATCTCTTTGGCTCCCCTGACTCTCTCTGTATATCTCTTATAGCCTGGGTATATTGTGCTAAGCCATAGGCCAAAGGACCTTTATTCATTAACCAATAAGAGCAACACATCTACAGAAGATATCCCACATCATAGAATAAGGATTGAGAATCACAAAGCACATTGCAGGTGTTTAGAAAATGAGATATTCTCTACTCATGCAAATTACTAAGTTCCTTTTGTTAAAAATTTCCATGTAACTTATGTGGTTTTCTCATGATCAGAAGAAGCTCATGGGCTCTCAATGACTTATATTCAGTAGACTGTGTGCTTTTTTGATCACATACTTCTACATTTTGACGAGTTGTCTTTATTCAAGGCAATAGATCTGTATGCTGTCCAATACAGTGAACAATCCAGTCTTTCATGTATGTGTCCCGTTTTCCCTCAATGGTCATGTACAGACTTATGATTTAGCCTCTGTTAGATGGCCGTTTGCAATCATGCAAAAGAAGGCAACTCAAGCAGACTAAGATGTGTGCAGCGATGGATCTTTTGGCCTATATGTTGCCTCTTAGAAGGTTTAATACAGTGACACCAGAGAAGTCATCCAGATCTCCCCTTCTATCTTTCATGCCCTTTCTGAACTTACATACCCATCTTTCACTACCTCCTCTCCCAAACAGCATGTCAGTTTGCTTTCCTGTTGAAATATGTAGACACAGTTATGGCCCCATCTGGGTTCTTTGACTTGCTTTCTTTTCCAGGGTGATTTAGCCTTATTTTCCATTTGGTTCTAGTCACAGAAGGAATCCTGCCTTCCTGAGTCTGTGGCACAATTGAAATCATTGAGTAATATCTCTTGTTGCTGGAGACGAGAAGTCAAATTAGGCCTGACATATTTTCCCACTACTGCTGTGGCTATTCATCACATAATCATATCTTAATGCTCAACAATATTTATCTTATATTATCGTCATCTTTAAGGAAACATAGAACTAAGAAAATTGGATTTAAAACTTACATAGCTGGATTTATCTCCCCTTTCATCTTTTGCTGTAAAAACTATCATTCTATCTCATGAAGACTACCTAAGAAATATTTTTCCTTTTCAGAACTGTAGTTTAATTTACTTTAGTTCAAATTATGCAAAGTAGTTTTTTGACAAAGATAAACAGAGATTGCTACATGACCTTATGAGAAGTTTTGCTAAAAAGAAATGAAATTCTGTTCATGTATAAACCCACGCAATGACACTTTTAGCATCACATATGCTCAAGCCTGAAAACAATTTAAATGTCCACTGTCAGGTAAATGAATAAACAGCTCTATTGTCAAAGATGTTCTACGATTAGCAAACATTGATTTATTTTATGTGTGTATCTCCAAAGTAATGATTCTTTGTGAAAGGAATCGGACTAAAAAACAAAACCAAAAACCTGAAAGCCTTTAAGAAGCAAGTGGAATGTACCCAATGAATCCAATGATTGAAGTGAGGGTCTGAATATGACATGATGAGCATGAAAGAATGCCTTGGGGCTTGGGGCTTGATTGGCATCCCATTTGTACTGGTGGCTACAATAATGTCTTCATGCATAAAAACTGATAAATCTGTATGCCAGGAAGTGAAATGTTGGAGCTGGAAAAATGGTTCAGTAGTTGTGCGAGCATTTATATCTTGAGTACAGAACCATAACCACAGAAATGACATAAAAACAGGTGTCATATGGTGGCAGACATATGTAATCCCTGTGACAGAAAGATAGACATGGGAGGATCCTCTGGATTTACTAGCTGGCCTGTTCAACAATCTAGCCTCTTCAAAAAGCTCCATATTCATGAAACCCTGTCTCAAAAAATAAGTGTAGAACACTTGAGGAAGACACTGGACATCAAACACTGACCTCCACATTTATACACACATTCGCAGGTGCACACACGCACACACGCACACACACACACACACACACACACACACACTAACACCACCATCGCTACCACTACTACAAACAACAACAAAACTTATAAGGATAAGAGAGATATACTTTTTAAGTGAATGTCAAAAAAAAATTGAACTTTCTACTGCTCAAAAATTTTCATGTGCGTGGCGAAATTCTATGACCAAAGCAATTTGATGGAGAAAAGATTTATGGTGGCTCCTAGCTCAAAGGCATAGTGTCTGGTGGTGGGGAGGTCAGGTGGCAGGAACTCGAAGTACACGTTCACATCACATTCACCATCAAGAAGCAGGAACAAATGCATTCATGCTAGCTCAGGCTCCTTTCTCCATGCCTACAGTCTACCCACACTGCAAGGGTCTTCCTCCTGTTCAAAATAATACACATCATCTCCCATATGCATTGGGAGGCACATCTCCCCTGGTGATTGTAGAATCTGTCTGCTTGACAATTGACGCTAACCCATCACACCCACCAAAAATTCTTTCCAGTTCTCACATATGCTATTAAAATAAATAAATACTAACTCTTGTCACTTGCATCTACTGTTGTATCTCCTGGTGCTCTGAACCCCATGTGACACCAAGTGGCATGGTTTTCTGATTCAATGGTTCTTCTAATCTTTGTGTGGAGTCGGAGTCTTCTAACTACATTAATAAGGCAAAACTAAGTTTTGATACAATGTCAAGATGACAGCACTTAGGATAAAGAAGAAGATGATCCTGCAACAGTGAGGTTACCTGAGCATGCCATCTAGTGACCTTTAGAAATGGCCTAAATGGGAACATCGTAAGTCTGTGGGTTGTAGTCTATTAGCAAAATAAAGCTGTCATATAAAATACTTTAATCATCTGGTGAATGTAAGATGTACGACTGAATGTCTGTCCACTTGTAAAAGTTCAATTTCCCAAATACTTCTAAAATGCTTGTTTGTCTCTACTTAGTAAAATTTGCTATTTCACTTATGGTTTATTGATTTTCCTCACTAAAGTTCAGTTGGTATTAAAAACTGGACTTCTCCCTGGTCTGTATGTGCTTGCTTCTTTGAATTAGTAAGAGCAAAGCTGTGCTGTTTCTGAGCGCAAATTCCTAACATTACTGATTTTGTGTCGCTAGAATGGCTTCTTGAAGGACCCTCTTCTGCCTTTGGAGCACACTTAAATTTTCTAGGAAAAAAAAGCATGCCGTTCTTGCAGGAAACTGAGTTCCCTCTGGGTACATCCTTTCAATACATTATCACATTATGTTCATGCTCAGGGAGGGAAGGAATCCAACCATGTCACAGCTTTACCCCTTGAGCTGGCTGGGTATCAGAAACCACATTTGCTCTCGAGACCACACCTATTTACAGGTTGTGCGGATACTTAGGCCAGCACTATTTCTACAAGGGATCTTTAGTTTGGCTTTATCAGTTAATCATGTATCTGCAAGAGCTGTGGACTCTGTTTACCCTTTAATTAGCAAGAATTTATTTTTCCCTATCCTGGACCAGACAGTGATGTAAGATGTCAGAATATACTTTCCATATGTGTTTTGAAGGAAAGACTAAAAAGGTTAGAAACGTACAATTTCTAGGTGTCAAACAAGGTGATCAAAAGCTAAATTAGGAAAAACTAAAGCGGTTTCATCACCTCTCAGAATAAAACTTGGACACTTGTGTTAATATATACAGTGATGTTCAGAGTGTAGGATCTAATATGTGACAATTCTCCAACTGCAGGCTGTGGGGTCCCATTCATTTGCCCCCAAAACATTGTAATTTTGGGATCTTTATATGCAGATTTTGCTAATATAATTGATAATGAAAGAGTCTTGCATCTCTGGAGCGTTTAATTTGGGTTAAAAGCAACTACGCTCCACTTGGCCTCACACCTGAGAAAATAGAAACAGTAACAGAAGTCATGTGCCAAGATGCTTTCAAGTTGGAGTATGTAGTAACACCATTGGTAATTTCCATAGGATTGTGATCCAGGAAATCCTATAGATACCAATTTGTTTAAAGCAGGGATCCTCAACCTTCTGAATGCTGTGACTCTTTAATATCGTGCCTCATACTGTGCTGACCTCCAACCATTAAATTATTTCATTGCTGCTATTTCATAAATATAATTTGCAAATGTTATGAATCATATAACTATCTGAGATGAAGAATATCTTACATGTGACCTCCATGAAATAGTCCTTCATCCACAAAGGGGCCTCCACCATAGGTTGAAAATTACTAGTTTAACTATTTGATGGGTTTGCTAAACAAGTTTGACTATATGTGTATATTTTCTCTACTTGGTTAAAAGGGGGCAGAATTACAACCAAATTTTAAGATTGGCATGTTTCATCCACATGTATATTCCCACCTCTTATATAATGAAGGACATGAATTGTAGAAATTATATTTGAAGTCTTAGTAATTTGAACAGAATATCAATACATAAATAATCTACAGTGTCTTCCTGGTGCTTAGCGTATACATAATTCCTTCATTTGCTGTTAAATATTATGTAGGTATATTTTGATGAAAAAATTTACTTTTCATTTTCAGATGAAGAGATTGTTAATACAAACAGAATTTAATGTAAGATAGATTATAACCTAAGAGTTAGTTTCTAGGAAAAAATATTTATTTATTTTTAATATTTTAATGTATAAAGCAAGTACACACACATATACACATATACACTGAGCAGAGTGTCTAATGAAATGTAACTATGAATTTAAAATGTCTTGGGAAAATGGCCTTTTATTAATAATCCACTCAGTTCATTCAGGCAATCTTAAATTTGCAAGTGTATTAACTTATAGTGATTTTTCATATGCTAGCATTATATTCACATGTATCTAAATTTCAGAGATAGAACAAACCTATTGTATTTTATTTTTGGAAGCACTAATCTGGGATGTGTTACAACGTTCTTCCTAGCCTCGGCTTTTTTCAGGAAGGAATTAAGATTAAATTGATCAATTCCCTCACCAAACTGACACTCACAATGCATACTTAAATTGTTCTAATGTTCATAAAATTGGGTAAGGTTTTTAGTATACTATATTTAGGAGAAAACAGAACCTTGAAAAAAAGTATTTGCTATTAATAATATTCCAAGACCTTGTAGCTGCATGTATTTCTATATCTATTTTAAACAAGGTTTGCTATGGAACAGTTCATATAGCAGGAATATACAGTTTCAAACTGTACAACTCTAAAGTTACAGTACTGACAGCTCCGCTGTCATCACTGTCATTTAGGTTTAGAAATTTCCATCATCCATCAAACAAACGTCTTACCGAATAGCAAAAATCAGCATTCACCCATTCCCCATCCCTGCCAACCACTGGTCTAATTTTTGTGCCAATATGTTTACCTGATTTGGACTGTTTGCGAAAGTAGAATAATCTTTTGTGTGGGGTTCAATGTCTTTAAAGAAGGATGTTGTTTAAAGATTTTTTTCACTTTATAGCAAAGGTCAAGGTTCATTCCTTTTTATGGCTCAATAATGGTAATGTTAGATTTTAAATATTCATTGGTTGATGGATATTTGACATTTTTTGCTGTTATGAGCGTAAATAAGCTAGGAGTGACCATATATATTCTGTTCTTTGGGGCATGTACTTGGCATGGAATTAGTGCATGGAGTCCTAATTCTAACATCTTGAGAATCAGCTCTTTTCCCAAAATGTCTGTATTGTTTTACAAGAACACAGCAAAGATTTGAAGAGATCAATTTCTTTCTTTTTATTTTTTAAATTGATTTTATTGAGCTCTACATTTTTCTCTGTTCCCCTCCCAGCCTCTTCTCTCTCCTTCAACCTTCTCCCATGGTCCCCATGCTGCCAAGTAACTCAGGACATCTTGTGTTTTTCTGCTTCACATCCCTTGTAGAATAGATCCATGTATGTCTTCTTGTTGTCTAGGTTCTCTGGGATTGTGATTTGTAGGCTGATTTTCTTTATTTTATGTTTAAAAACCACTTATAAGTGAGTACGTATGATAATTATCTTTCTGGGTCTGGGTTATCTCACTCAATATGATGCTTTCTAGTTCCATCCATTTGCCTTCAAATTTCAAGTTATTATTTTTTTCTGCTATGTAGTACTCCATTGTGTAAATGTACCACATATTCCTTATCCATTCTTTGGTCAAGGGGCATTTAGGTTGTTCCCAGATTCTGGCTATGACAAACAATGCTGCTATGAACATAGTTGAGCACATATCCTTGTCGCACGATTAAGAATCCTTTGGATATATACCCAAAAATGGTATTGCTGGGTCTTGAGGAAGGCTGTTTTCTAATTTTCTGAGAAATCACCATACTGATATCCAAAGAGGCTGTACCAGCTTGCACTCCCACCATCAATTCAGTAGTGTTCCCTTTACCCCACAACCTCTCCAGCATAAATTGTCATCAGTATTTTTGATCTTGGCCATTCTTTCAGGTGTAAAAAGGAATATCAGAGTTGTTTTGATTTGCATTTCTCTGATGACTAAGGATGTTGAACATTTCCATAAGTGTCTTTTAGCTATTTTAGATTCCTCTGTTGAGAGTTCTCTGTTTAGGTCTGTGTTCCATTTTTAATCAGATTAATTGTTCTTTGATGACCACTTTCTTGAGTTCTTTATGTATTTTGGAGATCAGTCATCTGTCTGATGTGGGGTTGGTGAAGAACTTTTCCTATTTTGTAGGCTGTCATTTTGGCTTGTTGATCATGTCCTTTGCTTTACAGAAGATTTTCAGTTTCAGGAGAGCTCATTTATTAATTGTTTCTCTCAGTGTTTGTGCTACTAGGATTATATTTAGGAAGTGGTCTCCTGTGTCAATGTGTTCAAGTATATTCCCCACTTTCTCTTCTATGAGGTCCAGTATAGCTGGTCTTTGATCCATTTTGGACTTGAGTTTTGTGCATGGTGATAGATATGGATCGATTTTCATTCTTCTACATGTTGATATCCAGTTATGCCAGTATCATTTGTAAAATATGCTTTCTTTTTTCCATTTGATATATCTTGCTTCTCTGTCAAAAATCAGGTGTTTGAAGGTGTGTGGATTAGTATATAGGTCTTCAATTCAGGTCCATTGGTCTCACTGTCTGGTTATTTTTTTTTCTTTTTGTCAATACCAGGCTGTTTTCAGTACTGTAGCTCTGTAGTAGAGTTTGAAGTCAGGGATTGTGATGCCTCCAGAAGTTTCTTTATTATACAGGATTGTTTTTGCTATCCTTGGTTTTTTTGCTTTTCTATATGAAGTGAGTACTGTTCTTTCGAGGTCTGTGAAGAAGTTTTTTGAGATTCTAATAGGCATTGCATTGCATCTGTAGATTACTTTTGATAAAATTGCCATTTTTACTATGTTAATTCTACCTACCCAAGAGCATGGAAGATCTTCCACTTTCGGGTGTCTTCTTCAATTTCTTTCTTCCAAGATTTAAAGTTCTTGTCATACAAGTCTTCCACTTGTTTGATTAGAGTTACTCTGAAATATTTTATGCCATTTGTGGCTATTGTGAAGAGTGATGTTTCTCTGATTTCTTTCTTGGCCCATTTATCATCTCTATAAAGATTTTTTGAGTTAATCTTGTATCATGTTCCATTACTGAAAGTGTTTATGAGTTGTAAAAGTTTCTTGTTAGAATTTTTAGGGTCGCATATGTGAACTATCATATCATGAACAAATAGTGAGAATTTGACTTCTTTTCTGATTTGTATCCCCTTGATCTCCTTTTGTTCTCTGATTGCTTTGGCTAGGACCTCGAGAACTATATTGAATAGATATGGAGTGAGTGAATTTGTTCCTAATTTCAGTGGGATTAATTTGAGTTTATCTCCATTTAGTTTGATGTTGACTGTTGGCTTTTTGTATATTGCCTTTATTAAGTTTAGGTATGTTCCTTGTATCTCTGCTATCTCCATGAAGAAATATTTTGTTTTGTCAAAAGCTTTTTTGGCATCTATTGAGATGATCATGTGGTTTTTATACTTCAGTTTGTTTATATGGTGAATTATGTTGACAGATTTTTATATGTTGAACCATCCCTGCATCTCTGGGATGAAGTCAACTTGATCATAGTAGATGATCATTCTGATATATTCTTGGATTTTATTTGCCAGTATTTTATTTAAGATTTTTGCATCAGTGTTTATGAGTGATATTGGTCTGTAATTCTCTTTCTTAGTAATGCCTTTCTGTGGTTTTGGTATCAGGGTAATTGTCGGATCATAAAAAGAGTTCGACAATGTTCTTCTGTTTCTGTTGTGTGGAACAATTTGAGGAGTATTAGTATTAGTTCTTCTTGGAAAAGAAGAGATCAATTTCCATCTATCTTCATTGACACTATTGTTTGTCTTTAAGACTGAGTTATTTGTCTTCATAATATTATAATAATACATTTCTTTTTGCTCTGAAATCCAGTCCCATACCCCGTAGATTATTTCAAAATGTTTCTCCTACTTGGGGGAGAAATTCAACTCAAAACTATTATCTTTGAACACATTAATTTTTATATTAATAGTTTAATTTGTCTTGTTCCTAAACTTTATACTTTCTATCTTTTCATTGCTCTTTCTAGTTTACCACTGCCCAACCAAAGTTCACAAACATCCAATCCAACTTTCAGTTTTAAAACTTTGTAGCTTCAGTTTTTACAGTTGGATATATGTATGTATGAAGTTAACTTGTTCATAGTAAGAAGTCAGATTTCAAGCCTATTTTTCACATGTGGACCTCTGTCTGAAAAGACCACATTTGCTGAAAAAAAAAAAAAAAAAAACGGTTCTTCCCCATTGGACTCTCTTTCTGATGTGTGTCGTCCTGCCTTATTCCTCTTTAATTTGGACTTTTACACCCAAACAAACTCTCTGCTTTAATTCTCTCATTGTTGGTATTTTGTGTTTTTATTGCATTAATCTTAAAATCTTTTCTGATTTCTTTTGTGACTTTTTATTGATTTCCTTATCATTTGTATAACTTCTACAGACTTACAGATTTCTACAGATTTATGGATTTCTTAGGTAATCCTTCTAATTGTATTACATTATGTTTAGGACCTGGGATGCTTTCCATAAAGAATGTTTATGACCTACTACATGATAATTTTAGTATTTGGAGGCTATTATTGTCACTATATGAGAGGCATATTCAGACACGGGAAGAAAGAATGTCCGAAACAGTTCCTAGGAATCCCACGAATTACATGTTCTAAACCAAGGATATAAATAGGAAGAAAAGAAACCATGGGCAAAGGCATATAACAAAGCATTAGCCAGATTTACCCAAAGTGAAAATATGAGTATTGTTATATAAATTATGGAAAGGAGACATTTTAAAAATCTGGAATAAATTATAACTGAAAATTACAAACTATAGAAATGAAAAATTCACAAGAGGAAACAGGAACTCATCTGAACTTTCAGTAGAAAGAACTGATGAGCTCAATGGCAGATGTACTGATAATGATCTTGTCTGAAGATAGAGAGATAAAAGAATAAAATGCCTCAGAGCTGCATAGGATATCACAATACACATGGATGGACATATGGAATGGGAGTCCTATAAACACAGAGACAAAAATGAAGCAGGAAATAATGTTTGAGAGGATGATAACCTTCTAAATTCCATGAAAAATTATAGCCCACAGTTACAGAAATTCAGAGAATTTCAAACGGAATAAATGCAAAGAGATTTGTGGCTCAATGGAGAGTAATAGAGAGGCCAATCCCAAGGACTGATGCAATGAGGAAAAACGACGCTTCTTGTACACAGAGGTCTACAAATGATGCATCAGGAAAGCCCAATCAGGCCACAAGGCAGAGGAATGGCATATTCAGAATAACAGAAGAAAAAGATGAGAGTTTATCAAGCATTCTGAATACATTTACCTAACCAATTATTTAAAAATAATGAAAGGACTAATGATGTAGTTTAGTCCTAGAGTGCCTACTGCTGCCAAGTGCTCTGGGCATAGGTGCCCAGCAGTGGAGCAGAGGCAGGGGAGACAAATGATGAAGGCATTTTGAAATACAAGTTATGGTGACATTGCTAACTTCCTTCATAAACGCTTTTGGGGTTTTGTTGCTGATGTTTGAAGAAGAGAGGGTTTAGTATGGGTTCTGTTCTCTTGAGATAGAATCTGTTCATATAGCCCTAACTTACCTTCAACACAGTCTTTTGCTTTATCCTCTCAACCTAGAGAGTAAGAAATATGTTCAACACATAAATAAACACTTCAACCTAAAAAACAAACAGTAAATTGGAACTTTGGTGCATTTATATACAGACAGACAAATTAAAAATACATGTTATATCATTTTTTGTGTGTAAAATGCACTTGTCTCATTATTTGTTTTTTAATAATAAGTCCACCATGCAATAAGTACAATTGGAGCTTAAAATGTAGAAATGTAATATGTAACACCACAATAACAGAGGAGGAAGAAGAGTTGAACTTTGATGCAAAATCACTGCTAGTCTGAGCTAAGTCATTTAGAATTAAGTAATTTTAAGACTAAGAAAATACAATACAGGGGCTGGAGAGATGGCTCAGAGGTTAAGAGCATTGCCTGCTCTTCCAGAGGTCCTGAGTTCAATTCCCAGCAACCACATGGTGGCTCACAACCATCTTTAATGAGGTCTGGTGCCCTCTTCTGGCATGCAGGCATACACACAGACAGAATATTGTATACATAAAATAAAATAAATAAATAAAAAAGAAAATAAAATACAACATATAAGTATGTTAAAAGAGATTTTATAAGAAAAAATATTCCTCAAGTTTTAGTTCATTTTATGATGTTGTAACAGATTCTCACAGGATAGGTAAAATATCAATATATTAGATGTTCTTGGCTATGGTTCTAGAGATTAGAAATTCCAGAACTGAAAGGCCATCTCTTAATGCCTCTTGTCATGTCCTAAAAGACAGAAGGGCAAGGAGGCACATCCAAGATAGGGAATCATCCCACCCCCCCTCTGTGTGTGTGTGTATGTGTGTGTGTGTGTGTGTGCGTGCGTGTGCGTGTGCGTGTGCATGTGTGTGCTGGAGTTTTACAGTGTTGGAGACAGAACCCAGGGTCTTAGGCAAATGTCCTAGCAAAATGGAATTCACTCCAGTCGTAACCAACCCACTCTAGCAGTAACATTGTTAATTCATGAATCAGAGCCCTTCATGGAAATATAACCACACTTTCATCATCGTACTATGAATAATCGTGCAATGGCAATAGAATTTCACTATGAGTTTTGAAGAAGCTAGCAAGAAAAGATGAAATTTCTACTGATAAAACTTTATCCTGCCAGAGATGCATGACAATAAAGACTATAATTGCACCTATCAACAGAGCCTTGAAGCTCATCAAGCCACTATGGCAGAAATGAAAGGAAAAGCAGGCAACTCAGCAGCTAGAACTAGAGATTATACTTATTTTCAGTATTAGGTATAACAACTGGCAAAAAAAAAAGTGAACAGAAGACTTCAAACACCATAAACTAAATGGAGCTGGCAGACCTCTACAGAGCACTCCATCTGAAATAGGCCAAGGTGTTTTCCCAGTTCACCTTGACCGTTCTCCAGGAAAGAGCATATATTAAAGCAAAATCCAGCAGCAATCAACTTGAAAGAAGAGTTCTCCTTGACCAATAATGAGGTTATAATTCAATAAACCCATTGTAAATTGAAAATATCATAGGTTAAAAAATTGACTTGCTACTCCTCACCTAGTGTAACATTTACTTTTCCTGTCTCTGTGATTCAATACCCTCACAGCCTTGCAGGAGGCAAAGTTGATGCTGTTTTACGGTTGCAGAGAATGCATTGCATTGGTCAGGAAAGGAGCAGGACAGGCTGACTGATCATATTGCATAAGAAATCATGAAGCAGAGAGTTAACTGGAAGTGGGGTCCAGCTGCAAATCCTCTAGACAGTAGTTTTCAACTGTCCCAATACTGTAACCCTTTAGTACAGTTTCTCATGATGTGGTGACTCCCAGCCATAAAACTATTGCTGCTTCATAACCATAACGTTGCTACTTTCATGAAGTTTAATGTAAATATCTGTGTTTTCCAATGGTCTTAGACGACCCCTGTGAAAGCGTTGTTTATCCACCAAAAGTGCTTAAAACCACAGGTTGAGAACCACTGCTTTTACTCATTCCAAGTTAGCTACTGCCTCCAGCAAGGCTGTTTGTCTTAAAATTACTACCGCATTCCCACTAGTATAGCCTACTGGGCACCAACTATACAAACACATAGGTCAATAGAGGACAGTGCATGTTCCAACTACACCTCTACAACACCAGACTCACAGCCTTAGACAGAGTTTCACACCATTCACGCTGTGTTTCCATGGCTAATGGGAAGTTGCCATTTTCTTTTGCTGTTCAACCTTAGAAGAGAATAGCACACTGCATATTGCTAGACTGCAAAAGGGATCAAATTTCAAATTCTCAATTATATGTTCTACTGAATGCATACCATGTAAACAACTTCAGAAAAGTTAGAAACTGATTGAGCGCTTTTATTTATGCCATACTTCCTCAATTCATTGTACATCTTTTTTTATATCAAATACTTTCAGTAATGTATTTGGCTAATTCCATAAACCAAAGCCCTCTTGTTATACTTTTTTTGGTTAAATTCTATACACTAGAAGTTTTCATAATATTATTCTGAACAGTAATTTGTACTGTTTTCACAGATTATTATTGAAGTCTCTGTTGGGATTTCTTAGAGGTTAATTAATACAATATTAGTGCTTGGTATTGCATTGAATTATATGGTACTGTATTGTGATATATATATATATATATATATATATATATATATATATCCCTCAACCAGCATAATTCCACCCCGTTGCTGATAGGCTCTGTCTTTTTGTTGGGAGGGATTCACATGTTCATTTTTGGTTCATCTTTAATTGTTGTATCCAATCTGTGGATAGGTCAAATCTAGCCTAGGTAAGAGATAATGATTCCAAGGTCTTTGCAGAGTAGACCCATACACCTGTATACAAAGTTTGAGGTTTTCAAGAATACATCAGATCTATTAAAGATCCTTACTTTGTCCTACTTAAGTTCTTTTTTTTTTTTTTTTTGGTTTTTCGAGACAGGGTTTCCCTGTAGTTTCTAGAGCCTGTCCTGGAACTAGCTCTTGTAGACCAGGCTGGCCTCGAACTCAGAGATCCGCCTGCCTCTGCCTCCCGAGTGCTGGGATTAAAGGCGTGCGCCACCGCTGCCCGGCCTTAAGTTCTTTTTTTGGCTAATTGCTCAGGCGTTTGCTGGGACTAGTGACACCATACCAACAAGCCATGATTTGAACATTTACCTGTAACGGTTCCTGTGAATACATCCTCGCTACATGAACTCTGAGTTTTGTGAATGGAGTTCTTCTGTGAGCCAAGGCCAGAGTTCAGGTAGTGACCTTTCCTTTCCCATGTCTGCTGGACTTTCCAGAGATACCAAAGTGTGATGGCTACAGTTGTGCATAACTGTTATGCTAAGGAGAGAGAAACAATAAGCACGGGGAAGATCACTACTCTTATGAATAAGCATTCGCTTTTCTGGAATTAATCATGCTAGTGGATTAACCTTCAGCAAATACCCAGAGTGTGACAATATTGACAGTTATTTGCCATACTGTCATGTCTTCCATGGAGGATTAATTTTTTTTAGATGTCTTTACTCCATTATTTTGAAAGGCATGCCTTGATACCAGTCTGGAAGTTAAATTTATGAAAGGGAATTGATTTCTGGCTTACTTACAGTTAAATTTTCTGAAAACAATTATCAGAATATGCTTCAGGTTTTGATACATAGTCTCATTATGTTGCCCAGCCAGGCCTTGAATTAACAATCCTCCTGCCCCAGGCTCCCGAGAGCTGAGATTGATTACAGATGCATGCTATCAAGCCTAGCTCGAAAGAAGCTTTAAAAAAATGTTAGCATACTATTGTTTTATGCCTCTCCCCGCCCCCAAAGTATATAGAATAAGGAGAATTCTTAGAAAGAGGCCATAGGCACTACATAGTATTATGATACTTGCACTTTTTACATAATAAATCAGTGAGCTCCTTCTGTGAAGAGAAATGCATTCATGTGGATTCATATGCGGGCCAAACACATTCTTCATCACTTTTACCATTCAAGAGAATGAGGCTGTCACCTCACTTGAGATTGGACATCTAGGTTCATAAGATAAAGTCAAACAGCATCGAGCTGTATGTTTATTCTGCGGCTTTCAACCCTAGAGACAGATAGGCCGTTCAGTTCAGCCAACCAAGTTGTGAGACAGACACACACCATCAAGTAGTGAAACTCATGTATCTAACATTTTACCCACCCAGAAGTTCTTGATTCATCTCCTCTTAACCATTTCAATTCAAATGTGATGCTGATGATTTGCCATTATCTTTAAAATATCACTCTTGTTTCTAAAGGTAAATGACACTTTCCACTCGGTTGATTGGCTGTGTATCTCTGCACCTGTCTTCTTCTTTATCTATTTATCAGTATTTATCAGTCATCATCGAGTAACTTCTTAGCTTTTGACAATTTGTAGAAGTGTTGAAAACATTGTACAGTCAATGATTTTTTTTTTGGTGATTTCTGAATAACAGCCATGACTTACGTCAATATACTTGCTTATTTTTCACACCATTGATAACATTATTTTAAAGTAAAATTGTCTAATGTCATTGAAATGTACTTTGCTGCATATTTTTTTTAAAAAAAGTGGCTACATAGAAAATTTTGCCAAAACCATTTATTAAATTTAAATATTGTTTCCAATTGAGTTGCTGATTTTTTAATTTTACAATAAGTTTTAATATTTATTTTTGTTTATTTATGAAAAATTTAAGGCTCATCTGTCTGATCTTATGATTTCAGTAATTTAAAAATGCTCTAAAATAAAAAGCATTTATCTGTCTTCATTTTCAAATATATATTGCTCGCTGTCAATAAGTAGTGTGCACAGCTACATCATCACACTCATTTCATAGATTGTTACATGTTTCAGTAAGACTTCATTTGAAATTGCATTACAGTGAACTATTAATTTGGGAAAATAACTAATACATAATATTATGTCATGAAATATCTCTTTCTAACATTTTATGTATGATCGTTGCCATATTTGGTTGATTTTTAATTATGTCTTATGGACCTGGGGCTGTATAAGTCAGAGGTTGAGCAATTACCTAGCGTATATAAGGCCTCATCCCCAGCACTGGAAAAGAAAAATTATGCCTTTGAGCACTTTATTGAATTTCTTATACCTTATGCTTTTGAGGCTGCATCACTAGCATAAATGAAAATTTCTCATATATAGGAACTGTATTTCTCATGCCCTCTTAGAATTTCAAAATGATTTGGTAGTACCTAGGTTTTTCCAAGTATTTAATAAATTTGTAGTATATAACTGTATGTTTATAGAATTTATTTTTTTCAGTTTTCATGGGATATGGATTCCTTATATCATTTCTTATCTAATTGAATTAGAACATTTAAAAATAATTAAAAATAAAGCTTTATTTAATCTGTTTTATTTCAACTGTTTAATCAAATGTTTTATTTAATCTCTTTGAGTAAGTAACTTAATGTTATCAGCACTAATTTTTGTTGGTGGCTCACACTGAATTTGTTTTATTATGTTACCAGATTTTAAAGTATTTATTCTTTTAAGGTTTCCATATATTGCTAAGGTTTTATGTTGAATTTGTGACCATATATGTTGGCATGTGCTGTTTGCCTATATTCTGTTTATTATTTATCTAAATCTTTATGCTGTTTTTGTTTGTTCTGATTTTAAGTTTCATAAAGGATTTCAGAATAACATATTATTCATTCAGATATTTAATATTATTTATGTTATAGTTTGATCTCCTATTTTAAGGTTAGCAGTTTATGCCTGGTAACCCACATAAGTTAACCTAAGCTATGTTAAAATAGCAGTTTGTCTCTCCCAACTTTGCCTTGATTATTGTAGTGTTCAGTTTGCTCATTTTAAATAGATTCCTGGGCCAGCAAGTAGTAAACAGAGTAGTAAACAGTGCTTGTTGCTGTGACTGACAATTTGGTCCTAGGACTCACTTGGTGGCAGGAAAGAAACAATTCCCATGCATTGTTCTGTGACCTTCACAAATGTGTGCAAAGTAGCATGCATCCCCCATAAAGAAATAAACAGAAAATATTTAAATAGTGTCCATAAATATCATTTGTATGCTTAGGTAAATCTCATTTATCATGTCTAATACCAATTTTGGCTCTTCTGAATTTTCTCAACAATTGGCCTCCATAGGCATTCTCCTGTTCTATTTATTTTAAAAATTAGACTCTTTAACTTTTATCTATTTTTGTGATATATTTCAGAAGTTTACTTTATTAATTACAGATCTTAATTTCACTTTCTATTTTCTTTTTGGTTTATGTGTATAGTTTTCGTTTCTCAGAGGATATAGAGACAAAGGTGATCTTAATATAATTGGGGTTCCCGAAAGGAATTTTATGTAAGCAGTAACTTTGTCACCTGGTAAGAAAATCAGTTCGCTTTTTTTGTTTATGTTTGAAAACCACTTATGAGTGAGTACATATAATTGTCTTTCTGGGTCTGGGTTACCTCACTCAATGTGATGTTTTCTAGCTCCATCCATTTGCCAGCCTACAAATTACAATCCCAGAGAACGTAGACAACAATGAAGACCCTAAGAGAGACATACACGGATCTAATGTATATGGGCAGTAGAAAAAAAAAAGATCTCTTGAGTAAATTGGGAGCAAGAGAACCATGGGAGAGGGTTGAAGGGGACATGAGAGGCAAGGAGGGGAGCAGAGAAAAATGTATAGCTCAATAAAATCAATAAAACAAAATAAAAAAAAGAAAGAAAATCATTTTGGGGGCTTTATAGTGGGGGCGCTCTTTTCCTGAGTATCATATTAGCTTTGAACTGACACAGTGGGCTGCCAGGAAGTAAGCTATGGAGAAATGGTTGCAATGCATGCATGCACATTCATAAAATTTACGCTTCGGACACTACAGATTAGCCTATAAGAAGTACATCGCCTCTCCCTGCTGCCTCCTTCTAATCATCACGTATCTGTGGCAAACCTGCTAGAAGTTTTCCTAGTGATTAAAGTGGCAGTTCTCTGTTCCACTATGGCCAGCGCTGACTCAGCTTAATTTAGGAAAACAGGCACATACTCTGGATTTCTTCCCAGAAAGGAATGTGACTTCGAGTCGTATAAATGGGTAACAGATCTCTTTGTGCTTGAAGATTTATAAATTTCCTAAGGCACAACAGGTTAACAATTAATCTTCCTTAGCTAGGTTTAGATCCTGGACCAGTTCTGTAGACTCTCAAAAGTGATATTTTTATTGGGACGCTGGTTATTTTTCTGTAGATAATGAAATAACAACAAGCTACAACAAGATTATTTGAGTAATCATAAGGAAAGAAATTGATTCTTTAAAAACAGAAGAATAAACTTTAGAAAAGTCTGTCATGCTATAAGTGAATTCCATTTATACACATCGCATGTGAATAGAGGCCATAAACCACTAGTGTTCAAATAAAGGATTTCCCAGAAAATAATGCTGGAAGCAGGTACCTATTTTCTTTGGCATCTGTGAAGGGGGTGCATGGCTAATAAGTAAGACAAAGAGAGAAGCAATTTTCAATTTGATAATATAATACAAAAATTTAAAACCAGGTCTCGATATTTAATGTGTTTTTAAATGTAATGCTCATAAGAGGGAGACTTCAAGTAAAAAAGTACTGGGCAAGACCAATGGTAAGTAAGGCATGGTATGTGGAAGTAATAGGAATGTCTCCCAGGCTGAAGGAAAGGTAGCTGCAAATAACATAACCCAGAACATCAAAAGAAAAGCTCTTGTTAGAAATATTTTGTTTCAAATTCATGAAAAAAAATTGGAAAATCACCCATATTTTTCAAGTATTTCTGATGATTAAAAAAAGAAAAAGAAAAGAAATAAAAGGACTATGTTGGGTCAAATCCTTGATTGATCTTATATCAATCAGATTTTTTTCTTTGGGTTCACCTTCTTATTTAGCTTCTCTAGGATCACGAATTATAGGCTCAATGTCCTTTATTTATGGCTAGAATCCACTTATGAGTGAGTACATACCATATTCATTTTTTTGGGTCTGGGTTATCTCACTCAGGATAGTGTTTTCTATTTCCATCCATTTGCATGCAAAATTCAAGATGTCGTTTTTTACTGCTGCGTAGTACCCTAGTGCATATATATTCCACACTTTCTTTATCCATTCTTCAATTGAGGGGAATCTATGTTGTTTCCAGGTTCTGGCTATTACAAATAATGCTGCTATGAACATAGTTAAACAAATGCTTTTGTAGTATGATAGGGCATCTCTTGGGTATATTCCCAAGAGTGGGATTGCTGGATCCTGGGGTAGGTTGATCCTGAATTTCCTGAGAAACCGCCACACTGATTTCCAAAGTTGTTGCACAAGTTTGCATTCCCACCAGCAATGGAAGAGTATTCCCCTTACACCACATCCTCTCCAGCAAAGGCTATCATTGGTGTTTTTGATTTTAGCCATTCTGACATGTGTAAGATGGTATCTCAAAGTTGTTTTGATTTGCATTTCCATGATCGCTAAGGAGGTTGAACAGGACCTTAAGTGTCTTTTGGCCATTTGAAATTCTTCAGTTGAGAATTCTCTGTTCAGTTCAGTGCCCCATTTTTTAATTGGGTTAATTAGCATTTTAAAGTCTAGTTTCTTGAGTTCTTTATATATTTTGGAGATCAGACCTTTATCTGTTGCGGGGTTGGTGAAAATCTTCTCTCAGCCAGTAGGTTGCCATTTTTTTTTTTGTAGAATTACTTAATGGAAAATCACAAAAGCAGGCCTGCAAGAGTAGCGATTTTGATCTTGTAAGATGCAATAATATAAGCACTGGGTAGACTGGGAAAGTATTTATGAACCAAGTACTTAATTTTCCTGCAGCACTTTTGTCAAAGTTGTCCCTGGGTGCTTTCTCATTATCTGTAATGCCACCATTACAAAATTCATTCCCATCATTGAGCTGGATTGAGACATTATACTCCAATTATTGGTCTGCCATAGGGGTGGTCAGCCCAAGAATCTTAAGGGCTTAAATGTTTGAAGGAAGTGGAAGGAGATCAGGACATTTCATTTCTTCATTCCTCATAAAGGCATATCTATGGTTATTGATCACACTGATGTTTTTGTCTTCTGTGGGTAAACAAATGATGATTCTGCATTTGGCGCAATGACAGCATGTTAGTTTCTATGCTGGACCCATCTCATGATGGAAACAAAGGACCTCCCATTTTAGAGAAGCTATTATATCTGTAATGGAATTGTTTTCTCATTGTGTCTTCCTCCTGCCATCCTTTCTGGCCAGCTCATTGACAAAATCATTCATCTATGGAGAGTTTCTGCAGTTAAAAGTGCAGAACTGGGTTTAGGCTTATTTCTTCTCCTCAATGAGAGAGCAATCCAGCACCTCGTCTCTCCTAATCTGGACCCTAGACACACGACTGATAGAACTCGTCCTTTCTTCTACCCAGATTGAAATGGACACTTGGAAGCCACTTTTGCTAAACAGAATTGGCTCCTTCCTTAGTCCCCTGAGGGAACTAGAAGAATGATGAAAGCCTGGCATCTGTCTCTACTTCCTGCATATACGATGGCTGAAGTCACAGACACTTGTTAATATCCTTAATCATTCCTCTTGGGTCATCTTGGATTCAAGAAATAAAAGAGACTCAGGAAAGATCTTTCCCAGATGAGAACAATTTCTGACAAGGGCAAAACTGCACATTGGGCAATGGAAAGATTAACAAGTGGATGGGGCCAAGGCTTTACCAAGATTATTTAACTATACAAGTTATGCCCTCCTTCAAAATTGAAACTCATGTTATGTACACTGAAAATGGACTTGAGAATCACAGGATCTCTCTTTTGCTTCATCTTCCCAATAAAGCCATAGTGAATATTCACCCTTTCTCTGTTTTCCACCATAGCTTGTTTTTTAATTGGAAAATCAGAGTAGGTGGAAGAGCCAGCTGCTGAGGTCACAGCTTTAAAGCTGAAGACCCCACAGCAACATCACCTTTCAGCTTCTGTAATATGTTTCACTGACTCATTGTTCTGCATATGTCCTACAACATGGGTTGACTGAGACATCTTCAGACCCTGGGCAAAGATTTCTACTGAGTGCAGAAAAAGATCCATTCTTAGATTTCTGCTTCAGTTACTTCACTATCTGGCCTCAACCAACGCAATGCATCTTCAGGCCATTCCAATTAAACTGAAATTAACATCTGTGCTTTAATTATCCAGGTTCCTAATGCCATGCACTCAGTGGTAGTCCTGCTTTTGTATTCACGGTGTGAGGTCACTCTTTTCCCCTGGCTGCCTCCTTCTCATTTGTTCATGACCCAGCTTAATGTCAGTACCTCTGAGAAAATGTCCTCTGCATCCCAGGCTGATAGCCACTTCCTTCCCAGTACTCCAATGCTCTTTATTAATAATTCCACTTTAACATTTACTCAACTGAACTCCAATTATCTATCAAGGCATATTTCTCACTGACAAAATGAAGCTCCTCCTTCCCAGAGGGTAGAACCCATGGGTTTTAAACTTACACGGTGCTGGTCCAAAGTGGGTGTCTAATAATCATCAGTGGAATGAGTGAGTGGTGAGGTAATTAATGCAGAGACAGAGCCTAAAAGTTCGGCTGTACTTTCAGTACTGCTATGCTATGTCAGGATGCCCGACAATTTTATGTGTATTTATTTTTCTATTTATTCCTCCATCCCAGATACACATGCAGGTCATACTTGTTATCTTTACGTTCTGTGTGATTTTAACAAAAGCGTTGCTTTAGTCTTGTTTTGCAAGGATGAATATCATGAAAACGTTTACTAAACTTTGAAGACGTTGTTTAAGAAGATCAAACGATTCCTCTTTAAGTGGTGCCGTGGTGTGTGGGTCGAGAATTTGTTTTATTAGTAAGGAAAGTCTCTAAAACCTTTGTGTATGCACAGTAAAAATGCCTTGTCTTCATGCTACCTAGTGTAAATACTCACAACCTGCTACACATCACTCTGCATGGATTTATTTTCCATATATATCATTTTGTTGTGCATTTTAAGTACTAATTTCTCACCAAGCCAGACCAGAGCTAATTGCAGGAAGCAATGATACATCAAAAGCAATGATGCTTTTGAGAGCAATTCTTTCAGCCCCCAAAAGAAGAAGCATTCAAGGTGATTTGATGCTGACAGATATTTGACTGAGAAATCTATAACTCCAGCTTGTCTAAAACTGCACAAAGATTCTGGACAATGTTTGAGGAAGATTCTTTTTCTTATTTTTATAATCACAGTCTCCTATTGGAAATAACTTTGAAATTTGGCCAGTGAAATGTACATTGTGCTCTCTTGGAGATTTTCCTACAAGTGGGTAGAGCAATTAGAATTGTTCTTTGAATAAGAAATGTCCTCCCTACTCTTTGGTATTTGAACTTTGTGTTTGGGACAGAGCTATGATCTCATGTCTTCCTGTTCTAGTTGCCGTGACTTCACCCTGCTCTCATGTTTCCAGCATGGACTTCTACTCCACTGGCAAGATAAATCCAAATAAACAATTTTTTCTTTATGTTTCCTTGTTCATGGTGTTTTATCAGAGCAACAGAGGAGCTAACTAATGCAGGTATTTTCTAAGCATTTGCTGTTGGTAGCCCCTCCCTTAAGATGAGCTGCAACCTGACACATTAGCAAAGAGTGGGGAAAGAGACCCTCAGCGGCTCACCTATAAAGCATATAACTGACTTACCTATAAGAATTCTTCACTTCCTTTTTCCCTCATCAGTCTTTGCTGTTGTCTGTCAACCAACAACTAAGTATGAGGTAAGTAGTCAGTCCACCTGCCTCTGAGGGACTCAGCTCTTACACACAGCAACCTGCCTTCAAATATGTTGAGTTTAGATTTTAAAGAAAATAAGCCTGTATGGATTTTGAATTTGTGTCTTTTAGACTCAAATTTACTTCTTTCCCACATACACCTCTTCGTTTTCCCAGCTAGCCTGTGCTAGGATGAGCTCACCTCTAGTGGGAGTGAAATTTCCTTCTGTTTCTTGCTAGTGAGAATCATTTCTTTTTATTTTTAGTAAAACTTATTGTATATTTGAAATGCAGAGTTTGGTACTATGGGAATAGAAAATCAGGTTTAGCAAAAAGGTTTTGTTTAGCTAGCTTTTGGTGACTGAATTGATGATTTCTCTATTTGCAAACATGTACACATTGGCATATTTTATAATTATGTATAACTCAGTAATAGTGCATATGAATGCACTCACATATGTATAGGTACATATTCATACATACATATATAAGGTAGACAATTGGAATCCATGGTAAATTATTCTAGAGCCCAGGGATAAAAAAATATGATGGAGCTCAAGTCCCTATAGAAGAAATACAGATTACCTGTGCCTGTGCTCTTGCTTATTATAGGAGTTTGTATTACCCATAATGGCGCACATAATGTAAATGTGGTGTAAGTAGTTGTTACCTAAGTGACAAAGAGAAACAGAACAACCAGTGGAGACACAAGTTTTATAAGTTTTTTGAAGCATAGTTGTTTGACTTGGAATTTCCAGAGAGAAATACAGCCCATCTCAAACACCATTGATAGCTTATGCTGGAGAGGATGTAGAAAGAGGGAAACACTTCTCCGTTGCTGATGGGAGTACAAACTTGTACATTTGTGTATAATTACCTTGCCATTTGGTGTATAATTACCTTTTCTACTGAATTATTAGTGGCAATAACATGAGAATCATAAACACAATGCAGTCCCCAGACCTTTATTTTGTTGGCTGGGCAATGACTCTTTCTTCGGACCTGGGCCTGTGCACAAGATGTTCCAAGATGGATCTGTCTGGACCAGGGAGCTCTTTGGAGCAAGACTTTCAGGTGATAAGAGCTAAGGCAAGGCACCAGCTACTGTTCTACATGTAGAAGTTTTCTGAGAAGAGAGGCAAGTTGAATTGGCTCCCAAAGACAAGGACTTCTTGCCAAGGAGGCATTTGGAGGTAAGAATGTAATCAATTGACAGCAGCAAGACTTGAGATAGAGGCCATGGTTTCATTATACTTGGACTTCGACACTAGCACAGGGCCTGACACCCAGCAACTTCTTTTTGACTAGAGGATGTATGAATGAATAAACGAAAAGGTACATATTCCACAACAAGAACAATTTCCCTTTTGATGTTTTCTAAATTTTTCTGGATACTGAGGAAAGCAGGATATGATATTTCAGTCAATAACAAAGAGTGAAATACTTGAATGCTATTACGAGGCCATATGCGAAGTCTTCCTGTTAGAATAGACCTCCAAAACCCTGAGAACCCATTTGCAGAGATCATGCTCCTATCACAACAGGACCTGCACAAACTGGGTCATTCCAGCCATGATTCTAGTCCTGGGATCTCATTTCCTATTCAGATTCCCACAGTCATTTATTTCTGAAACTGTTTCACTCCATAACACAGGCTGGACCTGAACTTTCGTTCTCCTGCCTCTTCCTCCTGAGTGCTGGATTACAGGTATTTGCTGGCAAGCATGGCTTTTAAATGTAATTTCTATATAACATTTTAGTGTAATCTATCTACAAGAGGAAGCACAGAGTGTGAGGGGATATATAGATAAGTATGCTCTAGAAATTATAAATAATATCTTGCTGGTAAATTAAAAATAATTAGCATATTACTGTTCCAAGTCCTTGGAAATCCCCTAGTAAACCAAAAATATATAGCTCTAATCCTACTGATTTTTTTTATGGTGGTTTAAGAATGTATTACCCACAGATGTTTCTGGGGAAGGCTGATTGGGGTCTTCCTACAAGGATCCATGAAAGAGGGTTTTCAATGAGATATCCACAGTCAGGGTCTGTCCACAATGAACTGGCCTTACTGTCCTTTTGTCTAGTCTGGTAGCCAGCTAACCTGGTAGTGACAGCTGGACATTCAGCCTCTCCCTGATGGAATATTATGGTTTTAACTATTTTCACCTGAGGACTTTGGTCCTGCATATTCCTTTATAAGGAAACCTACCCACAGGTTTTTCTAGAGTCAATTTGAAAATATCTAATAAATCTCATGCTGAGAAGATGTCTCAGATTCTCAACTCCTTAGCAGCAATACAGGTAACGAGTTAAATCTTTCTCATAATTTGCTTTTTATTTAGGTTTAAACACACACACACACACACACACACACACACACACGCCAATTATTCACTCACTCACTGCATTACTGATTGTGTAGTTAGTGTGGGTTTGGTATGATCAAGGTAAAAACATTTATCTAGTTCTCCACTGATATTGCTTTGGTAAGTCTTACTGACACTAGAAATCACAATGCGACGACAGCCTACTATGTGCTCTGGTTTCTGGTGAGTAAGTCTGCCTCTAGTTTCCTCTGCTTCTCTCAATGTTTAGCCCAACAGGATTTACTCATTCAGTTCTTATCAAGGGATATATTTTCTTAATATTGTCATTGAAGCAAACCAACAATGAGCTGATTCTTCACAAAACAGCAAAGGATAGGCAACAGTCTTCCACTGTGTTTGTTTTTTTGTTTGTTTGTTTTTCACTATAGATGTTTGTGAGCCACCATGTGGTTGCTGGGAATTGAACTCAAGACTTCTGGAAAAGCAGCCCATGCTCTTAACTACTGAGCTACTACTACTTTTTTATGCTCTTTAAACATTCATGACCTGAGCCGGGCGGTGGTGGCGCGCGCCTTTAATCCCAGCACTTGGGAGGCTGAGGCAGGCGGATCGCTGTGAGTTCCAGACCAGTCTGGTCTACAAGAGCTAGCTCCAGGACAGGCTCTAAAGCTGCAGAGAGACCCTGTCTCGAAAAACAAAACAAAACAAACAAACAAACAAAAAAAAACATTCGTGACCTGTAGCACTTTTGGGTAATCCAAGTTTTGGCATAGCACTAAAGGAAGATGGCATTATGAAAAAAAATCAGTATCTCATTTCTCTGGTGGGAAACAGAGATATAGAAAGAAAAAAAAAAACAACCTGCTTACATTATCCAAATTGTATCTTTCTCTGGAGCCTTGATTTGACTCCACCTGGTCTTGCTGTAGAGAATGCGTTCCCAGTGTCTCTATTACATCCCTTAGTGGAGTTAGCACGCATTTGGTCCTAAGAGAGCTCAAGTACAATTTATTTGTCTGTCAAATATTTAAAGAAATGAAGAAACACCTGTGAGTGTGAGAAGTAGGGTGGATTCATGTAGGCAAATATTAGCATTAGAAAATTTACCTGATAAATGCAAACACTTTAGTGAAACCCAAGAGTAATGGCGTGGGGAACCAGGGTGTTTGTTTCCCATTTCACAAAATAAAGCAGGCAGCCTTGCATTTGTCTCAACAAGTAGTTTGTTTAGCTTCTCCAAGGAATAGCAGCAAATGTAAATAAAATCAATAATAGCAGCTGAAAAATCTTACCAAGGTAATGAAACGTCAGTTTTACTCCTCTATTCGCTTTCAAGGTGCTGCTTCCATTATTCCTCATTTGGGTGTCTGAAATGGTTTGATCCCCAGCAATGTCAACATCTAACATTTCCAAATTCTGTTCCTAGAAACAAAGATTGCTGGTATTAAACATTGTTTCTCAACATAAGGACAGCTTAGAAGTCCCCTAACTTGCTGGGCACTGGAGGTACATGCCTTTAATCCCAGCACTCAGGAGGCAGAGGCAGGCATATCTCTGTGAGTTTGAGGCCATCCTGGCCTACAAGAGCTAGTACCAGGACAGCTATAACTGTTACACAGAGAAAAAGTCCTCTGATTTACTGAAGAATTCCATTAAGCAATAATATATATGACTATATCTATGTTTATACAAAATATACAGAGATCTATGTTTTGATAACGGTCATAAAAGAGTGTTATGTTTGAGAACAGCCTTGATTCATATTAGTGTCCAGCATGGTTTCTTCTTATGCTTATTCTACCACTCTGTGAGTGTTCTCAGATCTAAGATGTCTTCCAAAACCAGTGTTGTTATCCTTGCTGATGTCTTAAGTCCTATTTAGGGACAGTCACAGTGGAAATAATTATTAGTATTCTGAGTCTTGTTCTATGGACTCATAATGGTCTGTTTCACTGTTTTTGATGTTAGCCTTGGGCTGTTGAGCATAATTCTGTTTATGGCTATGAAGTTAGGTTGTCTATCCGAATGTGACAGATTATAAATTCACTACGTCTGCTGAATCAGCTCGGTTTGTGCAGCGGATAACACAGCCTCATTTGCGGAGCTCACGGCTTCTGACTAAACACACAGGAGATTGGGCTCATGATCATTAAAACAATTTATTTTATTTTCCTGAGTTAAATGACTTGCTTATGGTTTCCATTATACATTCCTTGTGTTTTGCTTTACTAGTTGAAACCTGTTTTTGTTTTGTTATGGTATAATAGCCAAGTGAAATCTTCTTTATTCACCTTGAACATAGAAATTCAAATAACAATATTGCCTGTCCATTGTAAAGCTGAGCTAACACATTTTCAGTCAAAATCAAAAAGAGTTTGTGATGGGCTGTCCTCTTATGGATGATTTTTTTCTGCTGTAATTCGGCATAAAGGCCCCTAATATGGGGCAATAACTAGATACATATTAACATGGTGCTCCCTGTACTTGAGCACACTCATTGAGTCCCCTTTATGTCTTGCTGTGCATCAACATCCCATGGATGGGTGGGGAGAAGAAAAGATGCTGAGTTTAAGACTTGGATATGGAGAATATGGTTAGCACTTCCTTTCCCATTCCACTGACCCCTACTTAGATACAATAGCTTCTAGAAAATTTAATCCCTTACTATATATTCAATCAAAGTAAGTATTTAATATTCTTTATTCTTTTATACCTCTTTTTTTTTGTTTTGAGACAATATCTAGGTAGTCTCAAATAGCATTAACCTTATAGTCCTTCCACCTCACCCTTCCAAGTGCGGGTAGCTGATGTTTATTACCAGGCTTTTCTGATATACAGACTTATAGAAGCAGTATCCATCTAGCAGATAGACATCTGTATCTTAGTTTTCCAGGCCTTGGTTTTCTTATTCTTAAGATGAAGTAGACTCAATCACCCCACAGTTTATAATTCTGATGTTACATAGAATGAAAAAGGTGGAATCATTCCGTGAGCCACAATGTTTAGTACTCATTTAGAATAAGTTATCTTTTTTTAAATAATTAATGCAGTTAGAGAATTGGATCATGAATTGGGACAAAGCTCACATGGTGGGTCCTAAGATAAGCAAAATGTCTTTCCTTTTTTCAGCTGTCCTTAGAGCCTCTTTCATGTCTGTCTTAGATATGCAAGCATAGCTAAGAGTCTAGCTGACAGATAGAGGTACAAGTGTGAGCGAGCACCCTAGCTTGACTACTTCATAGGGGTTTATTTTGTGCTAAGCATCAATTCCAGCTTAATGTTTTGTGGAATAAGGTCGTTCCACAAAGTATCACATATTTTATCTCTCCTGTGTAAAATCTAGTAGGGATACAAACGACTTGAATACAAAAGGGGAGAGATTGTAGATCTGGAAAAAAAAAGTGTAGAAAGGGAAAGGAAAGGACGGTAAGTCAGAGGGGAGGAACTTGATCAAATGTCATTTACCTGTGTTTGGAAAGACTGCAATGAAATCTCTTACTTAAGGGCGGGCGGTGGTGGCGCACGCCTTTAATCCCAGCACTCGGGAGGCAGAGGCAGGCGGATCTCTTAGTTCAAGGCCAGCCTGGTCTACAAGAGCTAGATCCAGGACAGGCTCTAGAAACTACAGGGAAACCCTGTCTCGAAAAACCAAAAAAAAAAAAAAAAAAAAAAGAAATCTCTTACTTTCTGTAATTAATAAATGCTAAAAAAAATCACTTAAATGTCCAAAAAATATCAGCAGGTCTAGTGAGACAGCTTAGATTCCACCAAACTCATGTAAACATGGTTGGTTTAATCTAGCAGTTTTTATAATCCAATTTTTCTTAACAGACAAAAATTTCAAAGGCAACACAATAACATACAGGATCCAGACTCTCTGTGTATTTCCCATCTTTATATTTATAATATCTTTTATATTACTTTTATTCCTTTTTAATTGCTTTATTTTATTATTTTAAAACTATGTATTTTTATGACTTTCTACACCTTTCTTTTTTTCTCTCTCTCTAGCCATTGTATATTTTCAAACACACTATAGCCTGTTTAGAGATTTTTATATTTCCATCTGAATCTGTGCTTACTGCATAGCTGTAATCCTTTCTGTCTACATGATCAAAGCCTTCATGAAATGAGTTGGTGGAGCTCACACTAGCATTTCAAGCCTGCAGATAGTGGCTGGGAGACATGTCCGGCAGGCCATGCAAGAGAATATGGGACTTGCTATTTAGTTTAGCTCATGGTGTCCTGGGAGCTGCCAGGAAACACATAATTGTATGGACAACATGACAGAGAGGAGTCATGCTTGGTTGTTTTTGTGTGCTTAGTAAATTTTTTAAGCTTTCTCATGTCCTATGTGGATGTAGGTGCACCATAATGGGCACCATTTGTTAGTGGAACTTTCTGTCAAACAAACCACTCCCAAGTAAATACACAGAGACTTGATATCTGTAGAAAGGAGCGGCAGGGCTGCGTCCCGCCACCCAGCTAGCTTTACCCAAAATAATTACACGGAACCTGTATTCTTTTAAAACACTTCCTGGCGGAGTAGACAGAACAGAATTGTGGGAACAAGGAAGCAGAGTTGGGGAGACGCTTCAGGCAGTCGCCATAGTGAGTCTCCATGCTTCTCCTCTCCGAGATGGACGCAGGTTAAGATCTCTCCTGGTAAGCCACACCTCATGGTGCTACACAGATTACTAAATATGGGTTAAAGGAAGATGTGAGAATTAGCCAATAAGAGGCTGAAACTATGGGCCAGGCAGTGTTTTAAAAGAATACAGTTTCCGTGTAATTATTTTGGGTAAAGTTAGCCGGGTGGCGGGACACGGCCCCGCCGCTTCCTTCTACAGATATTAATTATAAATTCTCACTCAATAGCTCAGTCTTGCTACTAGATAACTCTTTCAAATCTCTGTTATTTAATGGACAGAATTTATTTCTTGTAAACTCTAGTGGATTCTGTGACAGTTGCCACTGATTTTTCTAAAGTCCTTATGGCAGAGAGCATGCACTGAGGGATTCTCTTCAAGTGTTGTCACGTTATTCTCACAGTTTACAGAAATGCTATAGATTTCTAAGGGCTTTCTATTAGATAGTAGCAAAAGTGGTACTAAAACCCAGAACTGTCTGAGTATGAGATTCTTTCTTATAGTCACATTACTGTCACCAACATTTACCTGCCCAGGCTGGGAATGGTGTCTGGCTCATTGTAATTGTTCAGTAAATCACATAACTATTGATATTTGCATCTGTGTTTAGGTTAACTGCTATATTATTCAAAGGTATTCTATTCCAAGTGATCTATATGTTAGGTATACTGGTGCCCACAGACCAATGGATCCCTTACAGCTGAAAGTCCTTAGATCACAGCTCTTCCTAGACATCAATACCAATTATTAAAGGGGTCAAGAAAATATTATCAAGTAGAAAATTCATAAGAAGTTATTTGAGATGTATTTCATCTGTGTCATCTGTTGCTTATACTTTTTTTCTTACTAGATTTGTACTTGAATTTTGAGATGCCTTTAAAATTGATCATGAGAAAGAATATACAAGGCAAACAAATATTCTGGAAACAAAGAATGCAGGATACATGATAGGTGAGACTGGATAAGGGAAAGGGGTATTTAAATTGTTTTTAAAACAGATATAGAAGACAAAAATAAAGTGAGGTATAAAATATTATCGCAATAATTAAAACATTATTTACCAACAATCGGACAAAACTCAATGAACTGATGCGTGCCTCAAATATTCAAATGAAAATACATATATATATATATACATATATATATATATATGAAAATTGATTTTTGCTTAATCCTCAGCAAGTACAATTACAAATGGATTAAGCCTGCAAACCTATAAAATAAAGCCTGGAAATATCTCTGATCTCAGGAAAGAAAGCTGCTCTTTTAAACAAATAAACAAAAACAAATGAAAGGAACTCAAACTTTAACTTTGTATTTGGCTGCTGATGTGCTAAAATAAACATATATGCGTTCAAAGGCATCAAGCAAAATGTCAAGGCCAATCTTAAACTGGGGAAGTATCTGCAACTTATCCTGGACTTAACCTATGCAGTATCCCTGAGAGGGAGATAATGCCATTTGCATTGTAGGGGAGGGAATAGAGACCCAAAGACTTTAAGTGATTGAGTAGCTTTCCACAGGTCATTCTGATAATGACTTCAAATTCTTGACAAAGATTTTTCTTGACAAGTGGCATCTCTGAAAACAACAGCAAAAAGAAGCTAGAATTGTTTTGTTCTAATTGTGTTAATATGTTCTCATAATCAACAGCCCTTTACTCTCAGAGACTGCAACTTTGAAATTCTTTTCTAAAATTTTTCCTTAGTATAAAAAGTTGGACATTTTAATATAAAGAAATACGTAAAGTAAATGAAATCTTCCAGATTTCTCATCTGTGTCCTGTTTCAGTTCGGGTTTCTGTGAATCTGAGGAAGCCAGAAATCTGCAAGGAATTGGCCATGGAATGCTATAGCTTTCATGGGTGCCTAGAAAATCATCATTTTTTGAAGGTAGGAAACAGTATTAGGGTATCTTCAAAGCTATGCTAAAATAAAGTATTCACAGTTAGTAAATAATATCTGTACATCTGTTAAGACAAATCATACAAAACTGTGATTATCTGTTCACTAGAGGAGCAGATATTGTCTGATAGCCTCAAACTCTTTTGTTAGACATGTCCATTGCTGTGTCTCTCAAGTCTTACACACCCAGCTAGGACTATAGTAAGAATCATGCAAATACTGGAACCAAAACTTAGAGTGAACCACTTGAGGGCCCTGTTCCTTTGAAAGGGCATCGTTTCAGTTCCACACCCTAAAACACCTCATAGACAAGAATAGAAAGAAAGCCTGGATAAGTACCACCCTCAAGTCTTCAGGACATTGAATATCCACAGAGACAGATGTGGAAACTTGTCCTTTGGAAATGGGCTAAAGGTTTTAGGAGTGGGATCTCCAGGACAGCTTTATGAAAGCAAACTTTTCTGCAACTTAATCTATTTCCTCAAAACATAACTCATAAGGAGAAATCAGGGCCCATTTTAAAGGTTTCAAATGTCCTATAGTTAAACAAGTTGCAAAGAATATTCAATATGATCTAAAGAAAATGAACCATTTAAACAATGGTATGGAGAGGCCCCAGAAATTGCCAGTATATTCATTATGGAGATCTCAGTAGAATCTACTCTGTACCTTCAAAATCTTCCACTCACTGCCAAGTGATACTTCACAGTGAGCCCCTTTGTCTATCACATTATTCTCAACTCAACCAGTGACTGATATACTTGCTTTTCTGCTTATCAACTTGCATATTGGAAGCTGGTAAACTGTCATATATACAGAAGCACTCTGGGCATAGGAAGAGGTGTAGGGAAAAATGACATTCTAGAAAGTATTTCCATCATGGCACCCTCAATCTCTATAATGTAGTTAGTTATATTACCTGCTTTTTCACTGATATTACTTTTGAACGGTATATTTGTTAATTTTCTATTGCAGTAATAAAACGCAATGGTCAATGTAACCTATAAAAGATAGCATTCTTTTTGAATTTATAGTTTCAGAGGTTTAGAGTCCATACTGGCAAAATGAGGACGCAGTGGAATGAATTTGAGAGCTCACATATCAAAGTACAAACAGGAAACAGAGAGTGTGCACTGGGAATGGCACAAACCCTTTGAAACCTTAAAGTCTACCTCCAGTGACACACAGGTCCACACCTTCTAATCCTTTCTAAACAGTTCGACCAACTGGGGACTGAGAATTCAAACAAATGAGTCTATGTGAGCCATTCTCTCTCAAACATTCACAGCAGCTGGTATGTTTTGGTTTTTTTCAAGGTGCTAACACATAACTAGGGTATTTCCCATACCTCATTCAGAGGGAATTTACTGTTTAATGTGTGTGACTAATGTTGACTCCACCCTACTCCCACCCCAAAACACTCTGAGATTGGTCTCTGAAAGACACTTGTGCTGCCAAGAATGAAGTGAGAAATTTCACGGTATTAAACCAGCAATTACAGGATACAGTCCTCTCTGTTCCTCTGGAAGAAAGGAAAGTAAAATAGACTGATAACACTTTAAAGTGAGCTAGACATGGATCTGAGTTCTTGCTTGCTCTTTCTAACCTCTGAAAGATAGACTCAATCATTTTTAACATCGGTTTTCTAATATAAAATAGTGGACACATTTTAGATGTGTGTGTGTGTGTGTGTGATATCAAAAGCTACTGTTCCTCAGCCTTCAGCAGCCTGTGGGTAGAAGTGAGAACCTATAAATATGCATTCCCAGAATTTTTCAGAATTGTCACTTCTACTCAAAGACTGGCTAGTAGAATACTCAACTTAGCATGTTTGGTCCCTTTACCCTTGCTATGTCATAAACTGAAAAGATCCATCATTTTCTGACAACCATGTCAAGGGCTGCCACCATACTCTCTTTGCCCCTTGCCCTCCATGTCCTGTACTAGGCCCTAGTGCCACTAGGAATATCTACACATATCTTTATGTCCTTGGATGGCTGTCTACCAACTGTGTATTACTTTGGCTTGCCATCACCTTTGACACTGACACCATGCTAGCATGACATCTTGCCCTTTTCTTGCATTTCTGTGGGCTGCAGATTCCAGTCGATGAAAGGTGCTAATAGTAATTTTGAAAATGATAGAAGGTATTGAATAGAAGATGGCAAAGCCATTGTTCCCCGTATTTTGCTGAATGGAATGCTTCAGTACATTTTGTATTTCTATGATGAAAACCTAAAGACTGAGTAATTTGTAAATAAAAGAGATTTATTTATGTGAGAGTTCTGAAGGTATAAGAGTATGGTCACAGAATCTATTCTCCATTACTAAGGTCATCATGGATATGACTACATATGGCAGAGGCTCATGCAAAAAAAAAAAAAAAAACCAGAAATGATGAGATATAAGCAAAAGACCAATGAGGGTTCAGATCTATTATTTAAGAATCTGTTTTTAATGGAAACTGGTTGGGTCTAATGAAAACCACATTCATCTAATTCTAGGGTGATTCCCAATTATATAATTACCCCTACTAACCACTGCCTCTTAAAATTTGCTCCACCTCAAACATACTCTTTTGAAGGCAAAATTACCACATGTATTTTTTAGGGAAGAAGGCACAGATCCAAATCACAGCCAGTGTGGGGCTTGCTTCCTGATTCTTTCTTCCTATAATGATGCATATGTCATGCCCCTCTTTGCTGCTTGTCTTTTCTTTCTTTGCAGACTCTCTGCTACTACATCTTCTGTCTCCATTTCTCATTCCCAGTCTTCTCAAGGGTGAAGCAGTGTTAATAGCCTCCTGTGTTTTGAAAGCTGACTTTGTCCTTCTGGACTTCAGAGCCAGGTACACAGAAGAACATGTAGAATTTTGTAGTTTAGGATTATGGCTTTATCATATACTTTAAATGGGCTGAGGCATATCACTTAGTGCCCTATGACTTATTTTCTGCCAAATGAAAAAAATACCTGTTTTTAAAAGCTGAAATGGTAGCATAAATCATGTGTGTGAAGTTAGTCGCACAAAGTGCCACATACACACAGCAAGTAACAAAAGCATACTAGCTACTAATTGTGTGATTATGTTACATCTTAATGGTCTTTCTTTTGTTTCGGTAGTGCTGGATCATTATGTCTGTTTTGTTCTCTGTCTTTCACACTTTTTCCTTCCATTCTGCTCAGGGTAATTTGAAACTAAATAATACAGAAAAGACCCTGCATGTTTTCTGCCTCACTTCTTGGATGAATGCACAACAAAGTATGGTAACAAGAAAATGTCTCTCAGAACTCATAAAGGTCCTGGCTTAGCCAGAAGTTCCGGACAGTGTGGGCATAGGCCTGTTGACAAGACTCTGCCATTACTGTGATAGCCATACTTTCCCGCTGCAGTGTGAGAGATGAACCAACATTGTGCTTAGGAGATTCCCTCTGTCCTTCCACATGATTGTCCCTGGATGAATTGCCACCAATCTAGAATGTTTAATTTGTTTACCATGTCATTTGCTATATGGTTTTCCTAATAACCACTGTTCTGGCTTCATGTTACTCTGAAAATTTTCTAAATTATACTTGTATGTTTGCTCCTATAATACTGGATCCCACATCTATTACCACTATGAGCTCTACTGTTGTAAGAAGGCCACTAGTTAGTTCCCAGCTTCTCAACCCCAAAATAATCACTCAGAAACTATATTATTTGCAATACTATTTGGCCAACAGCTTAAGCATATTTCTGGCTAACTCTTATATCTTAATTTAGTAATCTGTGTATTGCCACGTGGCTGTGACATACCTGGTAAAGTTCTATAGGGCTCCAGCAGAGCTACATGGCTTCTCTCTAACTCCGTCTCCCTTTTCCCAGCATTCAGTTTAGTTTTCCCCACCTAGATCTACTCTACCCTATCACAGGCCTAAGACAGTTTCTTTATTAGCCAATGACATTCACAGCATACAGGGAATCCCACATCACTCTACTCTGTGGCAAGGTTCTCTGGGACAAAGATATATACCCTTCTCTCATTTGCTTCTTTAGATTGTATCTATTCAGCATGGAAGCTGCCACTCCCATTAACTATTGATGGACTGAACCCAGTGGGATTTTATTTGTATACATTGAGCCATGTTGGATTGCTTAAACTTGACCATTTTGGTCTGGTTGCCTATTGCACATGTTTCTAACTAGCATTTATCTACCCCCGACATGGAGCTATTGGTTACATGAGAAAGAATGCACAAAATGTCTTTCATACCACATGGGCAGCAGATGATTTGGTACTCTTTGCAAAAGTGATATCAAATAGATATGTGCTGGGTATCTACATATGCCGTGTAGATATGCTTTATTAAATCAGAATCCAATTTAAATATGAGAGGGGTGCTATTATTGGTTGAACAAAAACTGATACTCGACCCTCAGTCTTTAGAGGTTAAGAAGGAGAAAGTCAGTGTGGGACTCTGCATCATGAACTTCAAAATAATCTCTGAGCTCTAGGAGATGAACCATGGGCAGCTACATGTGATAAGAAAACTGCATATTGGAGAATCTTTTCCACCTTCTACCATGGATGTGCTACTTTTTTTTTTCCCTTTGTAACATATGCCCCAAAATATGCATTTAAAAATGTTTGCTATGTGTAAGGAATTGGAAACTCATATAATAAGTAGCAGGGAGCCAATGAGTATTTGGAGAAGGTAATTTCCTGTTGGGTCTTGAAGTTCATATTTGGTGCCTTTGCAGTAGCATCAGCGATGAAATGAAAAGGTGGAAATGAGAAATGAGGAGACCACTGAGTAACTGATGGCCAAAGACGTGGGTCCAGAACATGGGTCATGGGAGACAGTATGGACTCAGCAGACAGCAAGGACACTCATCTTGCAAGCAGAAGTCCTCAGATTGGGAGAGACTTGTGGGACTGTGTGGTCAGCAATATCACATGCCGAGACATTGAAAGAAAAGCTTTGGAAGCAGAGACTGTGATTCAGCTGCTGAGTGGGAGATGCAGCTGGACAAGTCTAGAGTCGGCAGTGGTGCTGTTATTTGTTTTGCCTTTTTCCTATTTGATAGATGTTCAGACAGTGGCCTAGAAAGGGTCTAGAATAGTGGAAAGCATCTGTGGTGCCAGCCCTATCACCACAGCAGCTACTGCCAATTCTACACTTGTCCTGCAGCATCTCCCACTCAGTACTGAGCACTAAGCAGCTGAATCACAATTTCTTATGACACTATTGAATCTCTTCATTATCTTACTAGAATATTCTCTTGGAACTGATAGACACCAGCTTCCCAGTTGTTCCTTCATGGCCTCCTTCAAATTGAATATACTAAGAAACTGACTAGTGAGCTGTACTTTTAAGATTTTAATTAATCATTAACTGGCTTGCCCTCCAAGCACTTTCTGCTCCCGCTTTGAATTTTTAGACAGATGGCAGGCGGTTATTTCCTCAGCTTTTGTCATATGTTTGCATGGCAGCTGAAACACCAAGTGCAGACTTGGAGAGGGATCATAATTCATCCTAATTAGTCTTCTCTGATCATTTGTCCTTTGTCCTAAGTACAGTAGTAACATCTAATTGTGACTGAAGTATTTCTCCAGAAGAGCATTCAGGCTGCCGTCCCTCTCCAGAAATGCCTGGGCGCCAGAGCTATTAGGAGGCCCCATTTTCGTTCTGATTTTAATAGTGACAGTAGAGTGGGAGGGGTGTTGGAGTTAGCTGCAATTACCTGGATGTGGGCTTCTTTCTTGAATTCCCTGAGTGGATATCCTGACCATTTAGCCTTATTGTCAAGAGTGGGTGGGAAAATAATGAACCTTATTTGAATGCTTATTCTGATGGACTTCAATTGGGATCTAGAAGGCTGAAGACTAGATGTAGCACACAGCTAAACACAGCAGAGGTGGCAGCCACATCTGCCTGTGTCTAAAACATTACATATGCACAGGCTAGATTGACCACATCCTCTCAGGGTTGCTTAGATTGGAACCTAACCAACTTAGATTGGAGGTGGCATTGAACTCGATAGTTGACAGCTTCTGGATAATATGTTGTGGCAAATTTGCTACCTATTCTTTCAACTTGACTCTTTTTTATGAAATAAAATAGTAGTGCTTTCTTATGTCTCTTTTGTAATTCAGATTTTGACTCTTCACAGAGCAGTAAAGCTGGATGCTGATTCTTTATTTTCAGTTACCCAACTCAGTTACCAAGTGTGAAACATTCCCATTTTACAGATGAAGGAACTGAGACTCAGCAGGTCGCAAGACTGATCAAGTAAGTTTTTGAATTAGACTATAAAGGTGCCATTGCAGAGGGTCCCTCTAAAGTGAATTCTAAGCAGAGACAAAAATAGGGTGACTCCAGCTCGGGAAATACTCTGCTCTGAGGCTGGCATTCACCTGCAAGTCATGTGGTTCAGGTTTTCTTCTTTCCACTTTAAATTTTGGCACTAAGTGATAATTATAGAGCTGGGAGGCACCCAGCACATTTGCACGAACTAATTGACTCGAAGGCGGAGAGGGTGATTTGCAGTAAGATCCTAACCACCAACTAAAAGAGAAACAAATCACGTGCTCAGGCTGCCTTAGGTATTTACATCACAGCAAAAGCCTTTCCTGTCTCTCCAGATAGACTGACTGCATGTCAAAGGACCTAGCCATTGGATGCTCAGGTGCAGGCCTGGGTCTAGCCAAGACCACTGCAAGTGCCAGGAAGCCCACCCTGTCTTTGCCCTCCTGATTGCAAACTTGACAGTTGAGAAATGTAGATTCAGGGCATAGTGAGAAAAGTCAGAGGAGGAGGAATCCGTCTACCAATTAATTGTCAGAGGAAAAAGGAATTCCTAACACACTAAGAAAACTAACTTTGGTAGCATGCATGGAGTTAGCAGAGAATGAGCACTTTGAACTCAAGATTACTACCAATTTGCAAAGAATAAGGCCCTAGACCAGCACCCCATAAGCACTGGACTTAGAAGTGGCAGGGTATAACTGCAGAGCTCTGACATCTGCTCCATCGCCAGGTCTCACCACCCAGACAGTGTCGGGCAGCAGGGGTAGGAAGTGTTCTGGGGGAAGACTTCCGTCCTCCTAAAGTTCTTCTACACAGTGATGTCGAGAGGAGGCTCCAAGGACACTGATAATCAGATTATTAACTGAATAGCGAGCTTTCAAGATAAAAATTGATGTGGGAGAGTCTTCTGTTTGAGTTGATTTCATTGGCTAATAAAGAAACTGCCTGGCCCATTTGATAGACCGCCCCTTAGGTGGGTGGAGTAGACAGAACAGGAAGAGGAAGTGAGGTAGAAGGATCAGTCAGATGCCACACCTCTCCTAAGTGAGTCAGACCGCTGTGCCTCTCCTCAGAGAGAAGCCAGACGCAATGAAGCTCCAGCCCAAGATGGACGTACGCTAGAATCTACCTGGTAAGGCACCACTTTGTGGTGCTACACAGATTATTTGATATGGGTTAGTCAAGATGTGAGTAAGAGGCTGAAAATAATGGGCCAGGCAGTATTTAATAGAATACAGTTTCCATGTAATTATTTCGGGGCACAAGCTAGTGCGGCGATCAGGAGCAAGGCTGCAGGAAAGCAGCCCACAGCTCATCACTACAAAAAATGATTGTTTCTGCATCAAAAATGTCTCAAGGAAATGGACGAGCATGTGTGGCATCACCAGCAGGCAAAATAAAAAAGCAATGATTACTAGTTGACTCTGGAATGACTAGCCTGGAGGCTTCTGTAAACGGCTGATTCTCTTCATCACTGTGCCTAGTTTATGTAGAAAAATTGCCCAGGTCCGTGCATCTGTGCTTTTCTCACCTTCACTTCCTGGAAACTGCCTGGCCTTTCTGTGTGATAGTACATCCATGACTTTTGTTCTCTGACAATGTCTATCCTCCAATCTTGTCCTTCCTTGTTGGTACTCTTATTGAAATTACCTGGCGCGAGCCAGAGAATGGATCACGAAACACACAGTGGAACCGACTTTAAGAGTTTATTAAAGGAAAAGACAAGTGCACACAGGCCTGAGAAAGTTGGTGCTTGGGGCTGGAGAGATGGCTCAGAGGTTAAGAGCATTCACTGCTCTTCCAAAGGTCCTGAGTTTAATTCCCAGCAACCACATGATGGCTCATAACCATCTGTAATGGGGTCTGGTGTCCTCTTCTGGCCTGCAGGCATACACACAGACAGAATATTGTATACATAATAAAAAATAAATATTTTTAAAAAATAAAAAAAGAAAGTTGATGCTTTGGAGAGCGTGGAGAGGGCACATTCAGCTTTTAAAGGCTGCCTAGTGCATATGAACAGGTGCTTACGTAGTACGTAATACCTACGTGACCCAACCATGCTGCACATAGGTCACGTAGGGCCTAAGGACCCTGGGTGGCTATGTACTTTACCTGAATGTTTGTGGGCACATGAGTGGCCCTCGGACCATGACGTGCAAGCCACAGCTCTGTGTGACTAGAATCATAACACATGTCTCTGACAGCTCTGGGAAAGAGTTATACCTTTCCTAGCTCACCCTTTTCCAGGAACCGCCAACTGGGTCTTCAACCCTAAAAAGATTATGTAGCATGAGAGGCGCTTGGGTAGGGTGAAGGAATATTTGAAGCTTAAGATAACCCTGATTTGGTTCTTTGATGGGCTGTTTGTGAGAAACCATCCTCAATAATGACTTTCCATTAGAAGTAAAAAATTCTGATTTCAACCAGCCTAACAAGAGTTGACTGAAACAAAGTTTCTGGACTTTGGAGAATGAGTGCCAAGAAATAGAGCCCCCTCTAAGAATTTAGGCAGGCAGCTAAGGCCAGGAAACTGGAGGAACTAAGTCAATAAATCAGACACTCTTCTAAAGACCTCCTGTAGAGAGGTAATAAATAGTGCCTGCCAGGAAAATGTGGACAGTTGATTGGAGAATAGAGGCTTGGTCACTCAGTACTTGAACCTGAAGATGCCAGACGACATAACCAGCAAGACCAGATCATTCTTAGTAATCTAAGTTAATTTAGAGATGTAGCGTTTCTCATCAGAGGAATCTGCAAGACCTCTCTCTGGGACAGTATCATAAGCACAGTGTGAAGGCAAGAGCAGGGGAGGATTGTATCCTGGTCTCCTGAAGGCCCCTTCAGCATCCTGACAGAGGAGGCAATATTTGGAGAGGCTACACTCAAACGCACGTGTCTGATCGCATGTTAGGTCCTGAACTTTATATTAGTGGATGCATTGCTGAGCATCACCATTGCTGTTTCCCCGGATTTACTTCTGTCTTTGTGACAAATAAATAAATCAATAAAAGGCCAAGACAGATGATGCTTTCCCTCCCATCTATGAGTATTAGCATGTTGAAGAATGCAACAAAGAACCAGCTGAGGGTTTTTTTCCCCGTCCCACTGAGAAGATTGACAAAACCTGGACCCGCGATTGTTTTGCCTTTCCGCCCTTTCACACCTTGAGGAGAACTCTCAGGTGGGGAACAGACCTGCATAGGCTTCTGTGAGCTCAGCAGAGGCTCCTCCCCCAGGCTTCTCTGTAACCTGCCTTTGAGAGGCGGAGCTTCATTTCCAGTGTGCTGCCAAGGCACTGCATTGAAATGTGCCTCGGGCTTTCTGCCTCCCTTTAAACAGTGCTTCTTCAGTAATTACTAGACTTAATTGATTATTAATATTTATGGTAAAATATCTCCCAGTGAAATTCAGGGAGATAGGTGAGACACGCTGAGTTCATAAGCCAGGTAGAGCTGAAAGAAAGCTCCGGTTTCATTGCTTAGCTTTGAGAAGTGGCAGAGCCGTCCCAGGCTCCAATTTCCTCTTCTCGTAAGAAAGTATTATGAGGAAAATATGAAATGAGATTTGCAAATCCTAAGTACCCCCAAAGAGGAGAATGATCCTTATTTAGCAATGTTGGTACAGAAACAGAGGTAGTGGAGGGTTCAATAGGACTCTGACGAGAGGAAAAAGACTTTGCCTTCCCAGGAGAGAGGGTGTCTGCCACAGAGGAACACCTAATGGGTTCCTAGGAAAAACTCAAAACCTCGAGGCACTTTCCGATGTTGTCTACGCCTAGCTGGGTGGAACAGCCGTGTGCCACACTGCTAACGCTCAGGGTCCCCTGACCACACTCAGGGCTTTTCAGCTCTGAAATTCTCCCATCTAGATGCTGAAGGTTTTCCTTTATAGGAATGGGAAGCGGCCATGCTTGCATTCCCGATGTCTCCACCATCTAGAAGGCTCCGGTGGATTACTGTGTCTTGCCCAGTCTCCCATGACCACAGTCTTCCTTGTGTCATGATCTCTCAAACTGTTCTGCTCTAAGACTTGTCAGAGATTCCAGCCTCCTTGGTGAACAAGGATTCTGACTCTCTCTCTCTCTCTCTCTCTCTCTCTCTCTCTCTCTCTCTCTCTCTCTCTCTCTCTCTCTCTCTCTCTCATCTCCTTTTGACATTCTGTCCTGGCATGCTGAAAACTCTCTTGGTAACTGGTTGCCCCTTGACAACCTATTATTGAAAAGGCTAGATCAGTCTGAAGCTATTTCTCAATATCCCTCCACTGGTCCTGTTCAGATGTCATAGTCCCTTCAAGATACATTATTGACATATGTGTGTTTGTTACTTCTATGCTTTATCTTTCCTTTGTGGACATGTTGATAACATAACTTTAGAGAAATTTAAACTGAGAAGATTGCGTTAACAATGGAAGATTGCATGTTTTTAAAGTTGAAACCAGATTACAGTTGATTCATTCTGTAGATAACCACTGAGTGATTACTTCACTGTTTTGTGAGGGGTTATACCTGTGCCAATTAGAGTTCACTGTTAACAAAAGTGAATGATGGAGATACTATCACATTACAATAATAATAACACAATAATAACAGTCACAATCAGACTGTATGAAAATTAACTTTAAAAAGACTCAGATAAAAGAAAACAGGTATTTGTGAGTCAATACTGGAGCTTCACAACATTTTGGTCAATGTATCTTTAGTTCAGACATGGCGTGTGTGCTAGGTACATATTAATGCAGTTATAATACAGAGCTACAGGAAGGGAGGCTGTGAAAATATATTTGTCAAACGATGGGAAATTCACTTTCTTGAAAAGCAGATATATTATCACAGATATAAGTGATAATGAGGAGTTCAGTTACTAATGATTGGAGAGAACTCTGGGAAAGAGAGGCAGGGCTAGTGACAGAAAGGACAGGGGAGTGAGACTTTATTAATGAGGCCCCTTAAGATATTTTCACACGAGTTTTTAATCATCTCCATTTGAAGACAACTCTCCTTTTGGTATCCTTGTCCACATGGCTACTTTACTGATTCATTTCAGAGGAACATACTCCCTTTGGGACAGGTTCATGGTTTTGTTCTCAGAAGACCTTGTGTGTGGTGATAAAAGCCAGGCTGTGTTTTATTCTCGGCCTTTCCCCCTCCATCATCTCAGACAATAAGAATTAACATCCTGCAGTCTTTTTCCTTAAATGCTCTTCAAACTTTGAGGGAATCATGCACCTAGTGAGATTTTTTTTGTTTTGTTTTGTTTTCTTGGTTTGTTGTGGTTCTGATTCTTTCCCCTTTATTCTTCAAAATGGCAAGGCTGCTTCTAGAGTCTCTTGAAGATGCCAGGCCAACAATAGAAATAGGGCTGCTTTTCTCTTTGGAGTAAATACACACTCTTCACTGAAGAGATGGGTGGGTGCAGACATTATAAGGAAGTGGCACTCGGTTTTCTTTTTGGTTATGCACAGCGCCTGCTGCAATTCCCCATAGCAGCCTACTCACATAACAATAAACCAATTTCAACAAAATCGCTGTAGGCTTTCTGTGAACACACCTAGCTATTGACATGTATTCTTAGCATAGTGATTGTACAGTCAGGGAAAATGGTGATGTTGTTCATAGTGTGAGACGGTGTGAAGCCTGTACGCAGGCTTGCTGTTTATAACATTCATTGTATCAAGCTACAATCACTCACACCCTTGTTTGAAGGCAAGCATTGTGCCATAGTTTAATGGATGGAAAAAGTAGCTTTTGGCATCCCTTGAATAATTAGACCACTAATTATTAAGAAAAGAAGAAAATAAATAGTAGAACAAGGAACTTTAACAACTTAGGACGCTTATGTATCAACAAGCTGGGAATGTATTTTGAGAAATACAGTATGGCATTATAACACCTGACGATAGATGAAGAAAATGACAGAGCCCCACCTTGGAGCACCGGACTGAGCTCCCAAGGTCCTGATGAGGAGCAGAAGGAGAGAGAACATGAGAAAGAAAGTCAGGACCGTGAGGGAACCTCCAGCTGGCGACAGATGGGGAAGGTGACTGAGCCCCACATTGGAGCACTGGACTGAGCTCCCAAGGTCCCGATGAGGAGCAGAAGGAGCGAGAACATGAGGGAGAAAGTCAGGAACGAGAGGGGTGCGTTCACTCATGGAGACGGTGGGACAGAACTAATGGGAGATCACCAACTCCAGTTGGAATGGGACTGATGGATCATGCGACCAAACCCGTCTCTCTGAGTGTGGCCAACAGCGGGGGCTGACTGAGAAGCAAAGGACAATGGCTCTGGGCTCTGATTGTTCTTCATGGACGGGCTCTGTGGGAGCCTTCTCAGCTTGGTCGATCACCTTCCTGGACCTGGGGGGAGTTGGGAGGACCTTGGTCTTAGCATAGAGTGGGGAACCCTGATGGCTCCTTGGCCTTGAGAGGGAGGGAGGGGAGGTATGGGTGGAGGGGAGGGGAGGGAAGGGGGAGAAGGAGGGGAGAGAAAGGGGAGAAGGAGGGGAGGGAGGGGGGAGGAGGAGGGAAGGAGATGGAAATTTTTAAATATATAAAAAAATAAACCATGAGAAAAAAAAAAACTCACAGGTACATGTATGGAATCAGGAGACTCACAGGAACAATAATCGAGTTGAGTCAACTATGGTGGTATTCAGAAATTAGAGTAAAAAAAAAAGATAACCTCTGGGGACAGGTCATTTTAGATTGGCACCATAGATGGAAATGAAAATTGAATGAAGAAGAGCAAATAGAACCTAAGAGGTATATGGACCATCATCCAACAGACCTATGGATATAGCAGGGATTGTTTAGACACACAATGAAACAGTTTCTTTGAAGTAATTAATGCTGGCTGAAAAGTTTCCAAAATGTATATATACAAATATATGAAGTGCAACAAACTCCATGTTAGATGGATTCAACACTTACCCACTTTGAGGTGCCTTGCACTCAAAAAAGTCTGAAAGAGAAAAATTTCTTTCCTGGAAACAAGAACAAAAAATGATTTGAAATCGAGAGACTTGATGATCTCTAAGGTTGTCAGACACTTTCTCCTGGGAAACTTTGTCGGCAAGAAGCTGCCAGAAAATAAACAAAGGCGAGCTTAGGTCTGAAGTAGATACTGAACTCTATGCTTTAAGTACCCAGAAACAAGTAAAACAAGAACTCATAGAAGAAGGGAAATAATTTTTAAAAATAGAGCATATTTACACAAAATGGGGCAGGAAAATAAATGTCAAAATAATAATTGGTTCTTTGAACAAATCAGTTGAACTGGCAAACCTTTAGGTAGTTTAATTAAGAATCATAAGACTCAAGCAACTAAATTCAGACTTGAAAGAGGACATTACCCCTGATATTATTAAAATAGGATTGTATAATAGCACTATGAAAAATGGATACTATTTACATAGTATATGCAAAAATGGCAAACTTTTTGAACATACAACCTACCAAGACTGATTGAAAAATACACAAACTGTGTATAGGTGTGTGAGATTAAATCAGCAATAAAGACTCCATCAAGAAGAAGCCTAAAACAGCAGTCATTGCTTTGCCAGGCAAATGGTATGACAAAGACAACTACCCATATTTTAGCCTGTGGCTATAAAAAATGATGGGGGGGGGGAGACAGAAATCCAAAGAAAAACTCAGAAAGCAGAAGATTTCATGAAACTTTTGGTTGTTGGGAAATTTTTGTTCCTGACTCAGTCTTTATATTCTATATTTTTGGTTCAAGATAGATAGGTTGAATGTTGTGAAAATTTGCCAATTTCACATATGTCCTGCTGGGGAGAATATAAAGTGATGCTTCCAGTAGTGGGGACTGTGTGGGTATTCTTCACAAAAACAACGACCCAGTATAACAGTAATTTGTTTGATATTTGTTATGGCAACTGCTGAGCACAAGCCTGAATCTAAACTCTTTACTGCTTAAATTACTTCACCCATTTGAATACGGAATGCAGAGTCTTTTGGACTATGATTTCAAGAACTGGCCTTCATTTATAGGACATTGTGGAACATTAAAAGGTTTCAGAAGGTAAGAAACAAGAGTAGAAACTGCCTTAGTTAATATAGTTTCATATGAAATTCAAGAAGTTGATGAGAGGCAGGGACTCCAGTTAGAGTGGACTGAAAACAGGAAGACAAGACCTAAACTAGGATGTGGGTTCATAAATGAAGTGTGTGGGCTCAGAATCCTCAAGAAGTCTGATCAATCAGATTGCTCTATAAATGAGCTCAACGACGCCAAAGACTAATGAGGCTTACAGTGACTCTGGGCAATAGTAACTGCAGTCAGGCCAAGAATTCAATGACTTAAGAAATGGGAAGAAAAGGGTAGTGTGAAGTTACTGAAATTAATGCTATGAAACTGATAATCAAATCCCCTGGTGATTTAAAGCATACATTGTAAAGATTCCATATTAATGTTAAAGCATAACATGAACCGTAATCACTCACGAATTCTTGTCCCTCCATAAACATTTAAGTCTATCAAGCAGGCTAGATTAGTTTATGCTATGGCTTTGGAGTAGTTCAGCCATTTGAGATGAGTCCTGGCTTGATCTGTCCTAACACTCACTGGCTTGAGGTCCTTTAGACTCATCTTGTTATGAACATTTGTCTATCACACCAGAGTAAACTTTGAAATAAATAAACATAATAGAAAAGAGCCATCTAATCACATTAGTATTTTTTTATGTCAAGAATAATTGATCAGGTGAAGTGGATTACATCTCAATATGCAGATAGGCTTCTTTTGTTATTACTTTCGACTTCTTATCTGCCTTTCAAATTACCTTGCCTACTTTGAAATTTCAGTACAGTTCTCTACTGTTTCTTTTTTTTCTTTTCTTTCTTTTCCTTTTTTTGCTGCAAGACAATGAATAGTGGCTCATAACATACAGTTGAAGAATATTCACCATCCGCTTAATATTCTCAGAGAGCTGGCATTTTTAGAGAAGCGAGGCTTTGGAATTAATATAAGGTAATAAGGTGGAGTAGAAAGGGAAAAACAAAAACAGAGACCAAACTGACTTGATTTTCATATTGGTTCTAGCACTTAAGAACTTTATGAAATTGGAAATTAAATGCAATAATCATACCTCACTTTCTTTTTCTGAAACATAGAAACAGAAAATTTGTAATTTGAGTATATTATGAGACTTGGCATATAAAGAAGTATGTATATAAACATATATACATATGCCAGTCAAAGTGTGTACATAAATAAACATATAAACACACGCACATACACACACACACAAGCATATACACTTTATAAGTAGTAAGAAATAAAATAAAAGGAAGGCCTGGCATTAAAAGTTGGAGGGTGGAATGTTGGAGGAGAGGGCCTCTTGTCCTTCCTAGCTGCCTGACTAGCTTTGACCCAAAATAATCACACAGACACTGTATTAGTTAAATCAATGTTTGGTCTATTAGCTCTACCTTCTTATTGGGTAACTCATATTAATTTAAGACATTTCTATTAATCTGTGTATTGCCATGAAGCAGTGGCTTACTGGCAAAAGTTCAGCATGTCTGACTGTGGTGACTGCTCCATGGCATCCCCTTGGCTCTGCCCTTCTCTGTCACAGCATTCAGCCTAGCTTTCCCTGCCTACCTAAGTTCTGCATTTCTATAGGTCCAAAGAAGTTTCTTTATTCATTAATGGTAATCATAGCACAAGAGGGGACTCCCACATCAATAGAAGGACTTCTAATTTCTATTCATCACCAATAGAAATGTCTAAGTTTTGTTCAATTAAGCTGGCTTGTAAATGAAACAAGCTATATATATATATAAAATTTCATATTGCGTGATACATTTTTATGAATAGTTAAGAATATGCACATATGTAGAGATAAAATATGGGCTAGTTGTTATATAGAAATGAGATATTGTGTGGAAGGAGACTGTTAATGAAAGTGTATTATCTTTTTTTGAGTAATAAAACACACTAATCTTCCCTGGTAAGAGCTGTACCATTGAATACATTTGACAGTGCTTTATGTGTTGTTAAATATATCTCAATAAAGTTATAAAAATGAAACAGATAGCATTTACATTTACTGCCCTATATATGTGAAATAAAATAATTGGTGCCTGTAGTATTAGGAAATATTACTGTGCTTGGGGGTAAGGAAGTATTTTCTATGTTTCTTTACATCTAAATATTTGCATATATGTTTTATCAGTCACAATGTCTCACAATGTTTTTCAGTCACTTATTATACATGCTGTCATCTTCTCACATTTATTTGTTTCTTTTAAACTCTATATACCTTTGCTTAGATCTGGCCCACAAGTCCTGCCTCTTTTAATTAGTCATAGCAAGGCACATAGTTTCTCTTGTGACAAAAGACAAAGGAAGCCCAATTAAATTTATTAGTTTTGAAAGGTTCTGTATGGACAGAATACATTTCATAGTTGGTCACATTAGCTTATAAGGTCACATGTTCAATCCAAGGGCCAGTGGAGTACAACATGCACTGCCAACATGGAATAAGGCAATTTTATCTGCTCACCAGAACACACAAAAAAAATCTAGCAGCACTGAGGGAAGAGGTATTCTTGAGGTGAATCTTCTACCACCAGCCCAATGTGCCCTTTACTACATATCCTAATTAAATTTTAATTCACAAACTCAGTTTTATTTTCATCTGCCTACCAATGCAATGCATATAAATAGAAAAAACTAAATCCTAAAACTCATAAAACAAATAGGACGTAGACTATCCAGAGGAACCCTGGCCAAAAAAGTAGAACCAGATATACTGTGGAGCCTGACTTTGAAATACAGTGCAAAACTATCTTGCCAAAAGCAGTTTAATACTCACCTAGAAATGGATACACTAATAGAGTAATCCATGCCTATATAACCATTGATTGGCAGCACACACACCAAAAGCACGCTGAGCAAGAAGAATTGTTGTATCAGTAAATGATGTCAGGAAAGCTAAATGTGAGTATACACAAGAATAAAATTACACTCTAATCTCTTCCCCACAAAAAATAGCAACTCAAAGAGTACCACACTCCTAAATTTCTATAAAATTGCAAGAAGGAAACGTAATAAACAGTTTTGATACATTGGTATAGACAAAGATTTTTTTAAAAAAATAAGATAAACAAAGTCCTCAAAAGGGAAGAAACACACCAAAAATCAAGAAATGTAAAAAAAGAAATGTGATATTTTTTTAAAAGGAAGTTTTTTGTTTGTATTTGTTTGCTTACATGTGTGAGTCCACATGCCAGGGTACGCTGGGGATGTCAGAGAATTTGTGGAGGTTTTTTCTCCTCCACAATGTGGGTTCCAGGGATGGGACTCATGTCATCACGTTGGTGATACCTGTCTTTTCCATCTCCCTCACTTGATAAATGAGAATTTTAACAAACTCAGAAGTTTCTGCGATGATAGAAACAAATGAAGACTGAAGAGATAAGCTTTCAATGACAGAGCATATCTGCAAACATCCACGGTGTATAAAATACTAAACTGTATAGTAAGGGAAAAAGTGTTAATTAAAAACAATCAAAAGGTAAATATCTGAAATTTTATTTCTCAAAAGAAGACAAAAAGTGACCAAAAGTAAATGAGAAAATGTCTATTATCATTGTTCATGAAATAAATAAACTTACCACACTGAGATTTTCATTTTACCTTAGTGTGATGCCTACTACCTAAGAAAGCACCATGAATGCGGCAAGGATGTCGAAAAATGGCGCACGGCCTTCCTCTCATTGCTAAGGTTGATTTCCTGGAGTCTTATATCAGGGTGGAAAGAAGAGACAAGACTGCCTGCACAGTCACCTCATAGCAAGGAATTTCTTGCCCCTGTAGCCCATGAACATCCTGAAAGATTTGGTTATAGGGTTGCCTACACTTGTATGTCTGATCACACTAACGAACAGCTGGTGCTTGCTAATCTAGAACCAGGAAAAGTCTCCTCTTCTGTGAAGACCTCCAGGAAATGGAAAAATAGATGCTGCAGCAAGCTTTCTTAATGGACTATCCTGTCGTTGGGCCACCGGCCCCAAATAATAACCTGCATACTTATTAGTAATTATAAAAGCTTGTCCTTAGTTTAGGCCTTTCCCAACTAGCTCCCATAACTTAATTAGTCCATATTTTTAAAGCTGCATTCTTCCAAGAGATTTGGTTACCTCCTCTTAATATGGCACATCTGACTAGCTCTGTGCCATCTGCCAAAATCCAAGTGCCTAGATTCTTCCTCCCAAGTCGCTTACTCTCTCTGCATCTCTCTCTATCTCCTCCTCTCTCTCTCTCTCTCTCTCTCTCTCTCTCTCTCTCTCTCTCTCTCTCTCTCTCTCTCTCTCTCTCTCTCTCTCTCTCTCTCTCTCTCTCTCTCTGTGTGTGTGTGTGTGTGTGTGTGTCTGCTGGGGAGTCCTGCTTATACCTCCTGAAAAGCTATTGGCTGCTCAGTTTTTTACTGCACCAATCACGGCATTACATCTTCACACAGTGTTCTATCCTACAACAATATGCATTAGATTTTAAGTTGCTTCTCATAGTCAGCGACCATCTGGAAATACAACTTAATTTAAACTTTTAATCTCCTGTGCTTGCTTAGCAATGAAAAAAAATAAAGTGTATTCACATCTGTGACCAGATGTACAGGAACATTATAAAAGCATGTTTTGTTTACAAAGGAAGTTATGCATTTGTTTGAAGCAGGGTCACACCCCGGCTCTTTTCTACCTGAATGGGAAGTTTGGGTATTTAGTGACTGCTCATATGTCTACAGTTTATTTTAGACTTGTGAAAGAAATCTATGGTGGGCAAGTTGAGTTTCAGTCAATCTAAGATAATTTAGATTCCAGACTTTCCGACTTTGTGTCCTTGTCAAATGGTTTAAACTCTTCAATCCATAGTTTTATTATTTGCACAGTAAGGATCATAATAATTTCCTATAATGGCATTTCATTTGTATTTTAATAAATAAAGCTTGCCTGAGGATCAGAAAAGTAAAACAGCCACACTGGCCAGCCTTATACAGACTGAGCAGCAATGATACACACCTTTAATCCCAGCAGCCACAATGACACATCCCTTTAATCCCAGTAGCCACAATGACACATCCCTTTAATCCCAGTAGCCACAATGACACATCCCTTTAATCCCAGCAGCCACAATGACACATCCCTTTAAACCGAGTAGCCACGATGACACACACACCTTTAATCCAAGTAGTCACAATGACACACACCTTTAATCCCAGTAGCCAGACTAGTGTGCCACAAAAACCAGGCAGTCTCTGTGCATGCCCTTAATCCCAGAACTAGAGAGGATTACAAAACAGAAGTCAGCTCTCAGTCTCAGTCTCATCCTGAAGTTGCCTGGAGGCAGGATCGCCATTTCAGACTGAGGTAGAGGAAAGAGCCAGTGCCTGGCTATTTTGTTTTTCTGACCTTCAGGTTGAAGTCCCAGTATCTGTCCCTGAGTTTTTACTAAGTGTGCTTCAACTTTAACCATGATTTACTTTGACATTCAATAAGGTAAGATATGTCGAGGAATTAGCGACTCCAGTCGGGGAAGCAGATTCGTGCTTTACTCAGTCACTTAGGGAAGCTTCCTGCTCTAGCAGATGGCAACAAATACGGAGACCCACAGCCTGACAGCATGCACGAGTGAGAGACCATGGAACTTTCAGCCCTAAATATGATCTTAAGCCCCTCTCCTCGGGGATTAAGAAACCCCATGGAAGGGAGATAGCGTAAAGAGTGTAAGTAACAGGGGATGGGGGAGGGCACCAAGGAAACAAGGCGCCCTAAATCTAAAGGATCAACAAGCACATGAACTCACAGAGCCCAAGGCAGCATGCACAGGGTCTACCTAGGCCTGTACCAGACGGGATCCTGGGGATAAAGGAAAAGTGGACATACTCATGCCTCCATCCCTAACCCAGAAGCATATTGATAGCCACTTGGAAATGAAATTTTAGTTTTCTCCCGATGACTGCTGTTTTCTGTCCTGTCTGATTCCCGCAGTTAAGTTCCAAAGAAATCATATATATATATATATATATATATATATATATATATATATATATATATACACACACACACACACACACACACACACACACACACACACACACACACACATCAATTATAAACGGATTGGCCCATTAGCCCAGGCTTCTTATTAACTCTTACAACTTATATTAGCCTATTTTTCTTGTCTATGTTAGCCAAATGGCTCTGTACCTTTTTCTTTTTTAACTCAGTACCTTTTTCAACAAGGCAGTCACATTTTGCTTCTTCTGGAGCTGGGCCAGGACTGCCGAAGGAACTTCCTTTTCCCCAGAATTCTCTTCTTCTCATTGACCCACCTCTACTTCCTCTCTGGTTGTCTTGCCTATATTTCCTGCCTGGCTACTTACCAATTCAGCATTTATTTAAAATATAAATGAGAGAATACAGACAATTGTCCCACCATTCTCCAAAATGTCTTACTGGGGAAACAAGCTAAATGTAGGCTGTATGCCTATCAATAGATGACCAAGAGTAAAGTAAATCAATGGCATCTTTGGGGATTCTTTGTCTAATAATGTCATCTCAGGACTTGACCTTTGTTTTTGAAATTTTTCATCATTTATTATTATTACAAGTATTGTATAACATATACATATTATATTATTTTTGTAGAATATATTTATATCATATTTCTTTTTTGTCATGGTAAGGTCCTTTGTGTATATATATTATGGCTTCCAGTTTAGTGTTTTGGGGGATTTCGGGGTGTGGGAATGAGTGGGTAGTATCTATAGCTATTTCTATATCTTACTTTGGACCCTTTCCTTCTGTTTGTTTATTTCGTCCTATTCCTATATGTTAGTTTCTGTTTTATCTTATTATGTTATATTTTATTTACTTCACTATTTTCCCTTAGAATCCTCTTTATTTTCTACTGAGAGACAGAGAGGGGGTAAATCTGGATGGGAGTGGTGGTGGGAAGGAACTGAGAGAATTAGAGAGGGGAGAAAGAGTCATCAGGATATATTATGTGAGAAAAAATATTTACTTTCAATATAGGAGGGGAAAGCTTTTGAACACCAAACATAAGTTTCTTTATTTTCTTTGTTTAATTTTGAATAAAGAGAAAAAGAGATTAGCTGAGTATTTAAAATACAACATTTGTTAGTAACTTACACTGTTATATAAATGTTCTTAAATTGCAGCTGTTAAATATTGCTATTGTTATCATTATTAAACTGATGTCCTCTTGTCCCTAAAATAACCCATAGTCAAAATTATGACCAAGTATCAAGTGTCACTCTGTCTGAATTGTCTTGTTTCTGATCACAGTAGTGATCAGCTTTACACACAACAACTCTTACAGTGGTTCTCTTATGAAGTGTCTCTACTGAACTTTAGAATTTATTATAAAGAATTTGCTCCAAGAGAACTGTGTTCCTGGTAGGATTAATGTATCAACAGAAGATGGCTATTGACTGCAAAGTGCTTCATATTTTTCCAGTTTTGGGATCCCCAGACACCGAATTCTCTAAGGGGAGTGGCTGTGTCTTGTACTGGTTTCTATATCTAAGCATGATAGTTGTGCTGGTTTTCCAAGAATAATTTTCACTGATGACTTAAAGTTCCTTCAGTGTTAATCACCTAAAGTTAAGGAATAATATCAGTTAGATGCTTATGAAATCATATAATAGCAAAGGGATTGCATGGTGTGGATCAATTCATGACTGTCTTCACAGTGCATCTTGCATGGTATCACTACAGTTAGATTATTTTAAGTGTTATGTGTTTTTCCAATGTGACCCCAGTGTAAGGACTCTACCACAGGACTCTGCTCTATTCAAATAAGCTTAGGAGCACTCAAATGCATCAATGGAATTCAAAGATAAGCATTTTTTATAGATAAACTTGAAAAAGAGTGTATCCTTAGATGAATTGGCTGTTTATAATTTATAAGACACCCTTATCCAAATTGATAATGAGGTATGTTTGAATAATTCAAGAAACAAGATGTCAATAGCTTTTAGCATCAGGTACCAAGAGAGCTTCTGCTTTTGAATATTAATTTAACTAATTTAGTATATTAGACCATTTAGTATGATAAGCACATATGCAAACGAGTAGGATTCTTGAAGGGTAATCTAACCAGAGATTGGGATGTGTAGCTTTTCTTTAAAATGCTACCATTATCCTAAATTCTCATAAGGAATATTTTGTAACTTCCCAAGAACAAGTTATTTCAAGTAAAACATAAATTGCCATAGCATACAGTTCTAGAATTCCTCTGTATTGATTCAGCACTGGTTCCTTTGTTTTACAGTGTGTCTTCCTCTTCTTTTGCAAATAAGTTTACAGGATAAAAGCAACACTTATAATTTGAAATATTTAACTCACCTTTTGTTTCCAACTGAACTCAGAACCTTGACTGTGCTAAGCAAACATGCTATTACTGAGTAAAATCCCGAACACCAGTTCTTTAATTTATATGATATCTAAAATGCAAGCAACAGGAAGACAAGTGTGACTACATCTTCACAACATCAGGAATAATTAATAAAGTAGAAAAGCAACATATGGAATGGGAAAACACCTATAAGCTATAAAGCTGATAAGGGGCTAACATCTAAAGCATGGAAGGGATTCCCATGAGTCATGGTAAAAATTAAGATGAGAAACCAAACAACCCAATTAAAACTGAAGAAGAAAAAGAGTAGACATTTATTAAAAGAATGCATGAAAATAGCTAACAGGCATACAATAGTGCTCTACCTCACTAATTGTCAAGACATATAGAAATAAACATGATGAACTGTCACCTCACATCCTTTAGGATGGACACTATGAAACAAGAAAATCAATAGAGATAGCAAATGAAGAATCAGAAAAGCAAAACAGAACAATATCAAAAGCTTAGGAAGTGGAGAAATAGAAAACAGGATGATGTGGGATTCCCCCTGTATGCTGTAAATACAATTGGTTAATTAATAAATAACTGCTTTGAGCCTATGGCAGGGCAAAGCAGAACTAGGCAGGGAAAGCTAGGCTATATGCTGGGATAAAGAGAGCAGAGCAGAGAGAAGCCATGTAGCTGCCAAAGAGAGATGCCGAAACTTTACCCGGTAAGCTACAGCCATGTGGTGATACACAGATTAATAGAAATGGGTTAAATTAATATGTAAGAGTTAGCCAATAAGAATCTAGAGCTAATGGGACAAGCAATGATTTAAATAATATAGTTTCTGTATAATTATTTTGATTCTGGGTGACCAGGACAAATAAGCAGCCTGCTACTATAGCAGTGCACTTCACGGGAAGGGACAAAATGCTACAGATCTATGAAAAATAGCATGGTGGTCATGCAAATCACCAAACACCCAAAAAATACCGATCTGTGTTCAGAGAAGTATTTTTACACTCTATCATCATTATATTATTCATACTAGCCAGGAAGTAGAAATAAATAAATCATTCCCAATGTATATATGTGAGTATACATGCACACACACACACACACACACATACACACACACGTACACACACACACACACGGGATATTATTCAGTGACCAAAGTGTAGGTAATTAAATCAAGTGTTGTATCATGAAGGGACCTTGAGACCTTGAGGATGTTTTAAGTGAAAAATGTGACATTATTTATTTTATATTAGGTTTGTAAAGTAGGCGAATTTAGATAAGTGGAAGGAGAATACTGGTTGCCTGGGGTTGGAAAAAGTGAAATCAATATATGGAATTTCAGTTGTACAAAATGAAAAGTTGCTAGAGATCTTCTGTACATTGCAATTGACAATAATGGACTCCCCAAGACTTTAAAAGGTTTAAGTTCATGCTGTGTTCCCTTTTCTAAGTGTTTTAAGGAACTGTATAACAACAGAAGTAATACAAGGATCTTTCATGAAGTTTCTATAAAATCTAATCTAGACAAAAATCAAGTAAACAAATGTATGTCAGTACAAAAGGCAAAGGCCAAGGACTTCCTCATACTGAAAATTTGTATTGTTAACATACATGCTTTAGGAAGAGGGTGGGTAGATGCAACATCATTAATGGCCAATTCATGTTTGTTCTGAGTAGAGTGTGTTAGTCTGGTACACACTTCACATCTATTGTTTGATTTTCTTCTATGATAGGAACTTTGTAAACAAATGTTTCTCTCCAATCTGCAGTTCCGAAGTAATCATTCAGAGGCTTAATATGACTTATAAACGCTAGCCGCTGGCTCAAGTTTTTTTTTTTTTTTTTTTTTTTTTTTTACTAACTCTTATACTTAATTTAATCCATACTTCTTATGTATGTTTAGCCATGTGGCATGGTACCATCTCACTGTACATCATTCTCATCTTGCTTCCTGGAGTCTGACTGTACCCTTCTACCTCCTAGAATGCTCTCTGTGTCGGCTGTCTCATCCAATCTCTCCCTGCCCAGCTAACAGCCAACCAGTTTTTTTTTTTTTTTTTTTTTTTTTTTTTTTTTATTAACAATGAAAGCAGTTTACAGTGTACAGAGACTGTTCCACAGCAGAACGGAAGTGACACTATTTTATCATTAGACATGAAGAGGAGTGGGGTCAGAGATATTCAATAACTTTCTATCCCAATTAGCAGAGCCAGCACTCAAAGGCAAGACTTAGACACGACTGGTCTATCAGCACCATGGTCCTGAAGACAAAGAATAATATATGTCACAAATAATTTCATGGCAAGGACATTTTTGACTCCAGTATCTGGGTTAAATATGGCAGGTGTTCATTGCTTGTTTGACTATTCAAATAAATCCATTTTAGGTTTCATATTTCTCCACAAATATTTGGAAACAACTACAACTATATTTACTATGTACAACCTTACGAAACAAAAGTAAATGGTATTTTCTATTATTTTCGTTGCTTATACTGTTGTGTAAAGGAAGGAAAAAAGTTCTGGTGAGATGACCCAAGGGTAAAGGTGCTTTTCTGAAAGTCTGTTGATCTAAGTTTAATCCATGCAAGCATCATGGCGGAAAGAAGAACCAACTTCCACAGTTTTTCTTACTTCTTGAGGCACCACATTGCACACATGCAAGCAAATACATGTGCTTGCACATTCGTGCACACATACACAAATGCACATACACACTAAACAAATAAATGTAAAATTACATTTAGAAGAGACAAGATACAGATAAATAATATCACCACAGCATGTCCTGCCCTACAGAGTCCTTTGGGCATCTCATGTACCCCCTGCAGTCTGGATTTCAAAGTCTTCTCTGTCAAGCCCCCAGTGATGTGTCAATATCTTGTGAATTGTGGTTCATACATAATTACAGCCTCTGGGAGCACACAATAACTAAATGGCCATCACTTAAATATGCTATTTGTTCAGGAGATAATTCTCCATATTTCATGTATGACACTGAAGCTATAACATACTCCATGCAGCAAATCTAAATCAAGATTATTTAGAATATGAAAAGGGTCAGTAGAAAGTTCGGAAATTCAGTTTAAGTAGTCGGGGGACAGTGAGAAGCATACTTTTAAATCTATTATTTTGGTTGCTTCTTCCATGAGGTTGGTCACTTAATTATTTCAAGGCTGTAATAGATAAATTGTTAAGATATCATAATGGTGTCACTAGATCATTCTGCAAAGGGATAATGTCACCGAGCTCTTTGACAATTTATATGATTCAAATATGTTATATACCTAAAATATGCCATATGCATAAATATATACATACATTTCATCTGCACAGCTGTCTTTGGTGGGAATGCTACTGTAAGTCTGTTACTTAATAATAAGTTTATGTTTTGAACACAAGATCACTAAGTGATTTTACTAGTGCTTCAACGTCATCCAGTTTACTTACACAAACCTAGATCACATGGCCAGGCACATGTGTAGGTACAGGATCTTTGTCCTTCTGTTTCTCTATCTCTCTGTGAGTCTCTCTCTCTCTCTCTCTCTCTCTCTCTCTCTCTCTCTCTCTCTCTCTCTCTCTCTCTCTCTCTCTCTCTCTGTATGTGTTTGTATGTAACCTGTCATGACTCTAGGGCCAAAATGAACAAAAGAATGTTAAATTAAGTGTAAATGTAAGAATGCAAATACAGGATATGCTGGGCAGCTTTTAATATGCTACAGCATACTATTATACAAGAAACTTTTTTGACATTTTTCTTTTTTGACATTATATTATAACTACATCATTTCTCTCTTTTCTTTCCTCCATCTAGACTCTCCCATATATCCCCTTTGTTCTCTTTCAAATCAAGTCACCTTTATCATTAATTGTTGCTACACACACACACACACACACACACACACACACACACATATATGTGTGTGTGTGTATAGGTATATATTCTGAAATATAACCTGCTCAGTCTATGAAATATTATTCAGAGCTGACCTGAAATAATTATTGGTATTAGATATTAGATACCAATACACCACAAGTAAAAATATATGGCATATAACATAATATGTCTAGATATGCTAAATTATTGGTATTAGATACCAAATGGTGTGCTTTTCACTGAAGAAGGTGACCTCCCACTCAGCATTCTGCCATTTGCTGTAGTACTTTGTGTAGGGTTGAGAGTTCCTGCGGTCTTCCCCATCCACTTTGGTGTTATCTTTGTTCAGCTCCAGTTTGGGCAGACATGTTGATGCAAAGCAATGGGTGTTACTTCTGACATTTCTAGGAGACACAGTTTCACAGCAAACTCTCGGATCCTCTGGCTTTTACAATGGTTCTACCCACTTTTCTGTAACATTCTCTGAGTCTTAGGTGTGGGGATGTTTTGTAGATGTAGCCATTGGAACTGCACTCAACAATTCTGAATTAGGATTTTTTTTTAATGGTCTCTGTAAACTGCAAAGAGAAGTTTCCTTTATGAGGTGTGAAGTCTACACTTGTCTATGGGTTAAAAAACAAGTATTTATCAAGTATTTATAGTGTATTTAGGGATTTTGATGGTTTAGAAAAGTTCTGTTGTAGTTTCTCCTCCAAGATCCCTGACCTCACTAGCTTTGGATAATTGGCTGAGTTTCCAGTACCAGGAATAATTTTCTTCCTGTTGAGTGGGTCTTTTTTTTTTCCAGTTTATTTATTTTTTATTAAAAATTGCCATCTCCTCCCCTCCTCCTCTCCCTTCCCTCCCCTCCCCTCCACCCACACCCCCCACTCCCTCCCTCTTGAGGCCAAACAGCCATCAGGGTTCTCTACCCTATGTTGAGTCCAAGGTCCTCCCAACTCCCCCCATGTTGAGTGGGTCTTACGTCTAATTAAGAACATTTTATAAAGATAAGTAGCAGTACCTATTATCCTTATGAGATATTCTCTGCTGTCCATACTGGTTACCATGTGCTTTTCTGAGACTTGCAGCTTTGGTCACAGCACTATCACCACAGGTACACTGAGCATACACACCGGAATTTCAGTTCCTGACAGTTCTACTAGGAGAATGGAGTTTTCCCTTCAATAATAACCCTGCAAGACCACCATTGTATATGAAGCCCATTGCTGATATATTGTTAGATGCCATGTGCTGTCTTCCCAAAACAATAATTTGAGAACTTCAGAAAGTATCTGAAAGCCACAAAAATCATAGTAAGACAGAGCTCAGTGTAACTCCTCTCCAATCCCAATAAAATTTTACATAAATACAAAAGATCAACTTTTATTATATCTGGAAGGCCTTAAGAAAAATATTTTCATTTTGCAACTCCTGTTTTTATTTTATTTTGTTTTGTTTTTTGCCTTTAATTACAATATATACAAAGTGATCACCATTTTTTAAGGCTAAATTTATAGACTCCCTTTGGATTGTTTCAGGATTTCTTTTTTGTAGCCTAATGTAGATCTGACCTTGAGATGGGAAGCTGCCTGGGGGTGGCACACTGTCTTGATCGTCTGTAAAAGGGAAAGATTCTGTGGTCCAGCTTATTGGCTTATTCCATCTGCAGGGCACTGGATAAGTCCTCCCATTGTGTTGCCTGTGTCGGAGACAGTAGCTTTACTAATTCTTTCATCACCACGGCAGCTTCATTCATCATTTATATTCGGACTACCCTGTCTGACACTGTGAACTACTGCCGCACTCAATACTGGTGCAGCTGGCTTTGTTCCTATCTTTTGAAAATGACATGTTTGTCTTAAGATATGTAACTACTTGCTGGAAAGAAAGCTCGAGGTGAAACAGACTTGTACAGTCATCGGGACCAAAGTTCCGATCCCAGCAGCACTTCTATAGAGCAACTCAATGTTTACCTTCCTGTAATTCCAGCTTGAAGGGTTTCAGTCTTGGTTTCTGGAATTCCAGAGTGTGCATACTTGCACACACGAATGGGCAAGCATTTATGCATATGCATACATTAGTAATTTTGTTTTATGCCCTGGCAGTGCTGAAGCATGCCTAGCAGCCCATATATGGCAGTTCTGTTGAACTTTTCTATATTGGTTTTTATGGTCTAAGTTGATGAGGATGACTGATAACATAAATAATAACATTAAATATAAATCATTTTAAAGAGACCAAACTACTAACAGATAATTTACTTGTTCCACATGCTTATGCTTTTTTTTCTTTACTCCATGAAAAGGCAAAGACCACAAGGGCATAAGTTTTATCCTTTTCCCACTTACATGATCCAAGAACCTAGAAAGTGCCTGAGACATCATAGGTTCTCCAAAAATGCTTGCTAATTATGCAAATGAGAGAAAACATGTGGCATGTCTCCTTTAGTGAGAGGCATCCCTACAAGTGTCACACAGGGAAGGGAACGACTTGAAGAAAGAAGAATGAAATCCTGGTGCAGACTGTCTTCGTTCACATGGAACAGATTTCAGGGAGTATAATGCCAGGCAGTTCATTGTCAGCATATTTAAAACACAGTACTATCTGGTAAAAGATTTCCAGACAACAATTGGTCCAATCAGCCCAATTCCAGGTGCAAATAAAGCTTAAGGTGTGACTATATATAGACTCTTTCACAAACCGCATGTGGCCCTGAAAGTGGGTTCTGTAGTTAAAAGGCCGAGAATCTAGTGTCGCCTCTGGCTGACAACATAGAAGTCAGCAGGTCATAAAGTACGTATGACATCTCCCCTAAGGATGGGTAATCGTAATCGTCTAGGGAGGGAGAACCTGGGATGATCATACTGGGGAACTGGGGTAAGGTCTGCCTTTATAGCCAAAAGTAGGTTAAGTCTGCCACAACACAGAAAGTAAAACTGTCCCCAGATTGTTAATAAAATATACTCTCAGATTTCTAGATGGGATGCAGGCATTTGATTTGTATTTCCTCCATTTAGGAGACACCCCTGTGTGATTAACATTCCCAGTTCTCTCAGTACCTCTCTGTGAGTATAAGGACCCCTGATCCCTGAACACTTTAGCAATCTCCAATTTGTAGACATTTACCTCATTTTTCAGGGTATCTAAGGGTGCAATGAATTTTCTCTGAAACCACAGCTATCTAACTGGAGACTCTTCTTCTATATGTTCATCATAGATTTATGAACATTTATTTCAACCAGCATATAAATATCTAAGAAGTTCAATGGTATTGATCTTAGTTGCTGTGTAATGGTTGCTCACAGATCAGTTCCAAGCCAGGCCACTGAATTCATTTTTGCTGATGTGTCACAGACTTATAAATAAGTGGAAGAATGTTCTTTTGGTTATTAAATGTCACCAAGTATGTATCTCTTGTCTTTTTGCTTTAGTTTAAAAAAAGTAAAGGAAATCTAATGCCTTTGTGGTGTTAGGAAGAATGTGAATTTCTCATATGGCTCTGCACCAGTGTGACTCTAATTGGACTGAGATTAATCTCTTGTTATGACAGCAAAGCCTAGCCATTCTAGGAAGCCTTGAACACTGTATTTCAATAATTTGATCTTCATGGACAGTGAATTTATCTGTCACAGTCAGTTGTCCTTTCAGCCTTTGAATCGAGTGGCATTTATCCGTATCAAACTCCATTTGTCCATCACTTCTGAAATTGTTGATAATTCCCCACTGCTCAGGGAGTTGAATGTGCAGGTTGACATGGATCATCCATTCTTTCCAGGATGACAAATAGCTTTACATGGCGATCCTCACACTTTATCTTAATTTCTTGGCAAGCATTAATTTAATTTTCTGCTAAATGGATTTAATCTCATGCAGAACCAAAATGAAGCCAGACCTACTTCAGGATATTCCCTCCTGTCAGAATAATTCTTTTCTCCACTTACATGAAAAATAAGTAATACCTAGTGATGACATTTTCAAAGTTATTGACATAATTACTAATGTCATTGTAAACCTCTGAAAAATGATAAGCTTAAACATCTCACAAGATTTTGATGGCTTAATAAATAAATGAAATAGTTGTCATATAAATGTATTTCTTCAAGCGAATTTGGATAGGGACCTATACAGACTGAGAATGTCTTGTATCTAGATGCAGGCTTTAAGGTTGTCAAACCTGATCATGATTGAGTGTGCAGATGGGTAAACTGAAGCTGAGAAAAGTTGATCAATGCAGAAATTTACAGAATATCAAACTATGAACTGTTGCCTTCTGATTAACCCCAATAAAACTGCGATTATATACAAATGTAATGAGTATCGGTAGGACTTTTGCTTTAGCAAGGTGTCCATAGCAATGTGCCATAATAGTTAACAGCTTCTTGAACATGAAGCATTGAAGTCTACCTTGCTATTTCATAGATATCTCCATTCTTTCTGTAAATAGAATTCCAAGATCCCTTTAAAATTAAGTTGCAATTTCTATTCATTTTCAGACGAGAAGAACGTTTTGTGCACTGAAAAGCATGGTGAATTAGAATATATGTCATTGCTCAAACTGAAATTCTGTGACTCTAGCATTCTGTGATCCAAATGTTGTTCTTGGAACAAGATGCTAAATATGTTTCCACATGTTTATGTGTGAATATGATAAAACACCTAATGCTTAAAATTTCTATGTAGAGATGTGTTTCATACTTTTATTTTATACTGATTTCTTCCTCATTTCTTCATTATTTATAAATATATATAGAAATCAGAAAATTCAAATAGTTTTTCTTTCTCAATATTTTATTACAGGATTCTGAAATGAGAAGACAAAAAACAATTTATTCCACTTTATGTTTTGGATTATGTATATGGATTTGTATGAAAAAGAATTATATGTTAATATGCCTAATATTTCATTGATATATTGAGAAATTTTAGTTTTTAAAACAGATCTCTAATAACAAATCTAACTACCTTTCATAAGGTAGTTTAATATCTGCTTTGTTTTAAAACTATTGCCCATAAAATGCTAATTCTCTATTTCAAACCCCATCTTCTATCCATTTATGAAACAACTGAACTTTTTTTCATTAAGAATCTTATTCATGACCAGTGTCTTTGTGATGATGTGCTATTAAATCAAACTTCCTGTTTCCTCCACCATCTCATGAGAGAGATTTAATGTACACTGTTTCATGTACAATCTAAAACAATGTACATCTTAGACCCTGACAACTAAAACAGGCTACTATGTGCCTATCAGACATGAAATCTCTCTCTAAATCATAAATTTGAATAGTTAGTATCCTACAGTCATTCTGCTTGTGATTCTTAACTCTTTGAGGCTCAGAATAATATAGTAGAATTGGACTAATACCTGAATTTAATTCCAGTGAAGATTAGAACCTTTTGGAGTGCTATGAACATAGATTTTTATTTAATCTGTTATTTATTTATTTATTTATTTATTTATTTATTTATTTTGTGATGGCTCGTCTTGATTGTCTACTTGACTAAATCTGGAATCAACAATCAACTAAAACTCAAGATGCATGCCCATGAGGGATTTTCTTAATCAGATTATTTGAAAAACTAAGACCCACCCTGAATTTGTGTGGCTACTTTTAGAGGCAACCCACTTAAAATATATGAAAGAAAGAAGTTTTTGATCTTTGCCTGCTTGCCATTTGCTCTTACTGGCAAGTTCTTTTACCCTGATACTGAGGCAGTATTTTCCTTGTATTAGAACCTTCAGTTCAATGGAGACTGAAGACCAGAAAATATCTCAAAATCCTCTAGGATGCCAGTACCTGCTTGGAACTGCTGGGACATCCAGTTTCATGACTGGAACAACCACCAGAGTCTTAGTGTTCCCACCATGAGACAGTCATTGCTGGACTACCTGGACCACAACTACTCTAATAAGACCCATTCTTCCACTTCTGATTTTAAAGAACTCGACCAACACAGTATCTTAAAGCTCAGAAAGAGAACTCAGTGGGTCAGTTTAGTTTTGCCTGTACTTTGCTTTCCTCTCACTTCTGTTTGCACAAGGAGTCTTCACGTATTGAAAACCTATGAGAGAAAGAGTTCTTAGTTGTCTTCCTCCTTCTGTTTTTGTAGAATGAGTATAAGAAGTTTCTCGGGCATATTACTTGGTCAGAATTTTGTGCGCGCACACTCTTTATTTTTTTTTTTTTTCTGAGAGAGGGTTTCTCTGTAGCTTTGAAGCCTGTCCTGGAGCTAGCTCTTGTAGACCAGGCTGGTCTCGAACTCACAGAGATCCGCCTGCCTGTGCCTCTCGAGTGCTGGGATTAAAGGCACCTGCCACCACTGCCTGGAGCAAGCACATTCTTATACAACATTAAAGAGGCTTCCTTACAACATCACAAATCTATAAACAGTGAACAGGCCTTGGAGAAGCCCCTAGAAGTGAGGAATCTGATGGTCAAATCTACACAATTGCCTGCTAAAATGGCCACTGTCCAGATCTGGCTGGGGCTCTCTATCATTGTCTGTTTCAGTGGTTCAGTACAGAGAGCATGATGCAGATGAGATGAGAGTGATACTTTGTCTTCAGTTACCACCCTACCCCCACCACCAAGAATGCAGTATTATTTAAAAGCTCCAGAGGACAAATGATATGATTTTTACTGTCTATTCTCATTGGAATTTACATTTATTGAGGTTTATAAAGTTCAGAACTGCTTTGACTAAAGACACCATCATGTTGTCTCTGGAAGGATTTCCTCATATACAAATATGTTGGAATAGCATACAGTATATTAATGTACATTGTTCTGGAAATAAACAAAAATGTTAATTTGCGGAGACTGATGTACTCCAACAACTGCAGGCTTACAGAATGTTTACTAAGTGATGAAATTCAAAGAGAAATTGAGGGTAAAAAGGAAAACACTATTCAATATCAGTACTAGGTGAGGAGACAAGGTCAGCATTCATATTTCATAAGCCTGCCTGGTAATCTGCAAGCTGCTGAGATGTGAAATGATATTCTATTTCAGAAAGCCAGCTTTCCTTTCTGTAATGTAGTCTTCCATTTCCATTTAAAGGTTATGTATTCCCAAATAATTAATAAAAATATTATGTTGGGGAAAAGATTACCTGAATTTATTTAATAAAAGACATAAAAAATTACTACCAAATTGAAGTACTTACTATTGACACAATTTCTTCTTCCATTCAGTCTTTACTATATTTATAGGTCATTATTTAACACATTTGAGAATGTTCTATGTATGTTTTCATGCTGTTTGAATTTCTCTACATTTCTCTGTGCATTCCTCATAATAAATCACTCTTTTACAGATACTGACATTAATTAGCAAATATCATTTTACTTTACTTTGTCTTTTATTGCTGGACATTTAAATCATTCCCAAACATCCCCATGTGTACAGTGACCATCAAGTATGTAGTGAATAGTTGGTGTATAAGCTGCTTCTCTAGTTCAAATCCCATTGTGAGGATAGAGTCCTGGAAGCAGAATCAGTGACTCAAAGGGACTGAATCCTTTGCTTTTTTTAAAGTTCATTTTTTTTAAACCAAAGGCTCCAAATCACCAATCAAAAGGGATTCTTTGGTCCTTAATCTTTAAAATATGAGTTTGGGAAAGAGTCTATTAATCTACCTTGATTTTCCCTCTTACGGCTCTAGTTAAAGTTTTCCATATCCTTTAGTTACACAATTAGTATATAGTCTTGGACTGACTGCAATAATGATAGGGAAAGCCATGAGGTTTCTCTTACGTTGGCTGAGTGATCATCACACCCATAATCCTGGTGTTGTCTGGACAGAGCTGGCTAAAAATGGAAGTTGGCATTTTCACCCAGCTATTTTGAAATGATCGTGTATTTCTTAATAATAAACAACAAAGATGAATATAATAGGTTTTAGGAGTGCACACTGATTTATTATAATCAATATTAGCATGCTGCATAAGCTTATGCAGAATGAGTTCTAAAATTTCATGGTGTCCCCTACCTTTCAGACGCATACAGCTACTAGTGCCACACCGACTTCTGTAAACATAGTTTTATTACATTTTACAAACATTAAATCATACAGCAATTATCTTCTGTGTCTGTTTTTTAACTTAAATATATATCTCACAATTCCATCAATTTTTGCCTGCATGGGCAGCCAGTTTTCTATAACTTGACTGACATAACTCATTATGTTACTTCAACACCTGTCATCTAATGACATTTTCCATATAGCCTTTATACCAGATATGAGATGATATCTACTTGTGGTTTTGATTTGAATGTTTCTAATAGTAATGATGTAGAGTATAATTTCATGTGCCTGTCATTAATTTGGATGTCATATTTAGGAAAATGTCCATTCTCTTTTCCTATTTATTATTGAACTACTCATTTTCTATTGAATATCACAAACATCTTAGATACTCACTTTTGATAAGATATTCACTTTGCAAATAGTTTTCCTCTTTCTGTAGGCTCTCTAGTTGTTTTGTGATTTCTGAGTGAACAGTTCCATTATTGAGATAAAACACCTATACTGTTTCTCACACTGAACAGATTCTTCTTTAAGGGGCATCATTGTAGCTAGGCTATACTGATGGACTCTGAGATACAGAGACAATTTACTCTCCTTACACTTGTGTTGTGAACTCATACACAGGAGCAGTTTGCCCAATTAGAGGCAATTAGAGTTTTATGTCAAGCTTTAATAAGTAATGACCTGTCCCCATTAATATCCATCTTCATCAGAAACAAATGACTGTTATGAGAGGAATTTTTATTGGGGTTCTACAATTGCTAGACTTTTCTGACTTTGGAGTCATTCATTATTATTGAAAATTATTGGTCTTATAGTGAGCAGGAAGTAAGATCTAGCTCTATGGACAAATGTTTGAACCTGAAAGATCATAGGGGCTTCTAGGTGAAAATACAGCCGAGAAAATGAGAAGTTCACTCCAACTTTGTGTCCAGATAATGGTTGTATTCTCAAGAAAGAGGAGGATTAGAGAGAATTGCTTGCTGGCAGTCATTCAGTGTTGTCTAAGCCCATATATTTCCCAGACACTATATTTGTTTGAAGTGTGAACAGAGACTAAAAAAGTTTCATTAGTAAAGTATTTTAGATTTAAGGAGAAAAATACATAGATGTATAGTAGATGGGAGTGGCCTGTTTCATCATGGTCTACAGTTTAGATTGGGTTTTAAGACTCCAGAGTGGATTTATGACATCAATAAGAATTTATGATGAAGACCTCTCACAGCTCAGGAGATGAGGAGACATAGTGAATGATGTGGGGAAAAACCATTTGCAAAGGCAGTGCCTTCAGACAAGTGTGGTTCACAGGGAAAGACAAAGATGCCACTAGAAATAGATGAGACTGGCCTAGTGATGATTAAATGAAATGATGTGTGAATCTGTCCCTTGCACTGTAGTCACATAGAAAAAAATGTTGAGTTCAGTTGGAAAATATAATTCTTTTCTTGGGCAAATTCTGTACCATTTGAGACAAAGAACGTTATGAGTTCCTCACAAGGCTGAGCTATAATTCAGTTTGATTTTGGTTCTCTAAACAGTTAAAAGGAGACTTAGATGATACTTTCAAAAAGGGAAGCTGAGACAGAGAACAATTTTAGAGAAAGAATATTGCATTTCTCAGGTTCATTTACGATGACTGCCTACCAAAGCAATCACAGGCAAACCTTCCTCTTTCCTCCAAGACAATAAAAATGATAATTAGCAATCTGTTCCTCCGTTTCTTCATGTTCCTTGACCTTGCCTGCTATTTAGGGTTTTTCATTCTTTCAAAAATTTTCAGAAAGAATGATTTTGTGTATTTGTAGAAGCTTTACTTTCTTTTAGTAAATGTTTTGTCCAATACTAGGAAAGCAAAACACAAGATCATAATTTTTTTATTACAGGAAATTGTATGAGTATGTATACTGAGGAATGTAACTCCCCTATAATAATTGGATATTTAAGAAGTATAAATCAACTGTGAGAACTTATATAACCTTGTTTCACATTTAATATTAATATCTAATATTAATGTTGGGGCAGAATCACAAGGTTTCAATGTCTGACCAACTTATAGGTAAAATCTGATTCCATTGTGTCAGACAAAGCTTCAGCTTTCCTAGCTCAGAAGTAGTGATAATATAGTGCATGCTGCTTGAGATTATTAAATATAACAATACATAAAAAAGAGCTTGTATGAGACTCTATGACCTCACGAACAACAACTTGTAATAATGTTGTAGAGAAATGTAGTAGACAAAAGACCTTGAACACTATGTGAATTAAGGCTAAGATGTAAATCTAAGTAACAAGAGCTTGGAAAGGGGAGAAATGGGATGTTTCCCCAAAGTGAGGTCTCATTGGATGAGAGAAAGCAACTGGTAAAGGATAATGATCGGACTTTGAAAACATTTATCAAGTTCTGAAGACACTAAGAAACCTGTTCTTGTTATTTTACTGACTCCTGAAATTTCAAATATCAGAAAATCTTAGAGAATACTCAATACTTGAATCTATTTGGAGGTGGGAAGGTTGAGACAGGGTGTCTCCATTGAATGGCCCTGGCTATTCTAAAACCTATTTTGTAGACAAGGCTGGTCTTGAACCTACAGAGACCTCTATCTTACAAATGCTGGGATTAAATGCATGTACCACCTCGCCTGGCATCCTGAGTCTATTTTTATAACATGAACGTTGCTAGTTATGTCACAGATTAAGCACAATGGTAACTTAGGATGCATTTGATTTCTGTGAATGAACTCTTTAATGTCTTAGGCTTTTCTTAATATTCCATATGTGTCATTTCCTCTGTACGCTGCAAATATGTTTTATTACCATGTGTCAATGAGGAAGCTGCTTTGACCTATGACAGGGCAGAATGTAGCAATTCAGAAAAACCAAATAGAGATAGAGGAGGAAAGAAGGCCGATTAGGCAGATGCCATGTAGCCACCCAAGAAGCAAGAGGTAAAGATCTATGAGCTTCAATAGTCACCCAACATGATGGGCATTTACATGACCATAGATAGCATCATACTTTGTTAAAGCTAGATTAATATGTTTCCTGTGAATCTTGAGGATGCTCTCTAAAATGCCAAAGTATTATCACTAGTTCAGTATTTATTGATAAAATGTCTTATAAAATTTCTACTTTGATGTTTACTTTACTGTCCTATCAAAATTATTTAGATAAATATTCTTTTCATCTTCCTCTACTGAAATTTTGTATTTTAGCAATAGGCAATGACAATACAAAAGATCCTTTAATCTAAAACTTGTTAGCTTAAATATCAGGAAAGTATTCATATATGTAAAATCACATCTTTACTACCTCTTTAATGCCTCTTCATTCCTCTTATCAACATTGGGAGCTACGGCATGTCACTCAGTATACCCTTTTTTATACTCAGAAGTATTTCCAAATGTTCATTGCAATGAGTTGTTGGTATAGTTCAAGATCTCTGGCTTCTGGTACATCACCAGTACTGTACCCTCACCGAAACTTCTCTTGGATATCTGACTGTTACCGAGTCATGGCGATCCTATGGCTATAGTTCCATAGGAACAGTTAGATCACACACTATGACAGGTCATAGATGGGGTAGATGTTGGGGTGGACAACTCAAAGCCCTAGATGTGGGGCTGGGTGGAAGATAATTTGATCAGTCTAGGCTACTAGGACTACCCTCTCAGAGGGCAAAGCCAGCTCTTATATGTCCAAACCATCTGGGCCCATTTTCCCATGCCCATAGTGAGAGGTGGAGCCATGTCTCCTCAAATTGTGGGCAATTTTCCTGTGATAGGCAGGACTATTTCTTCTGTTGGTAGTGAGGTGCAAGGCCAGCTCTTTCAAGGGAAAAAATGTTGGTATCAGCTCAACATGGTCCTCAGATTTCAACACACATGGTTATTGTGGGCCCCCTGCTTATCATGGGTCATGGAGATCAACATAGAACCCAGCTGCAGCAGGACTGTGGACTCAGACATGGACCTGGTAATGGCATATCCTTTGGATGCCAACATGGGCTCAGGTGGCTAATACCAAAGTTCTAATATAATGCATGTTCATATAAACATGAAATAGACCTTTTTAATTTTCATGTGAGGAGATAACATTCTTTTCAATGGGTCCTCAGAATGTTTGTCACTCAACAATGCAATAATGAGAATTACTGTAATAACACATGTATAAGTTATGTGCATGTGCTCCAAAGGATAACTCTGTTACTCTCTGTGGTAATAACTTGATCTTTTATGGAATTAAGCCGACTTCGTTTCTTTCCTTCCTTCTTTCTTTCTTTCTTTCTTTCCTTCCTTTTTCCTTCCTTCCTTCCTTCCTTCTTTCTTTCTATCTTTCTTTATTTTTTTCCCCAGTGGTTTTTGTTTTTTTTTTTTTAATTAAAAATTTCCTCCTCCTCCCCGCCTTCCATTTACCTGCCCTTCCCCCTCCACTCCCCGTCCCTGTCTTGTCCGAAGAGCAGTAAGGGTTCCCTGCCCTTTGGGAAGTCCAAGGTCCTCCCACCTCCATCCAGGTCTAGGAAGGTGAACACCCAAACAGGCTAGGCCCTCCCAAAGCCAGTGTACGTAGTAGAATCAAAATCCAGTGCCATTGTCCTTGGCTTCTCAGCAGCCCTCATTGTCCGCCATGTTCAGGGAGTCTGGTTTTATCCCGTGCTTTTTCAGTCCCAGTCTAATCAAAGCTCTTTCTTTCTTTTTTCTTTCTTTCTTTCTTTTTTGGATCTGTATGTTTAAGGACACTCATATTACCTCTGAGCAGTTGTTAAAGCTTCCATAGCTATAGAAATAATTATATGTAGCATAGCTTGGTGAAGTTTAGAAAACATTCCAAATTGATGGCTATTTAAGAAGAGAAAGGGATGCAGTATGGTTTACAGCTACAGATAGGCAATAAGAATATAAAGTATTAGCTAAGATAATAGAATCCACCATTCATACTTACAAGCTCTACATGTGAGAATTCAAACAACTTTGTACCAAAAACTAAGAAAAACAACAACCAAAAAGCATGCCTTTCTACCAACCATGTACAATATATTTTCCTTGTCTTTATCTTATAAACAGTATAGTACAATAATTTATGTAATATTTGCATAGTGTTAGCTATTTAAGTGATCTAGGTGTGGTTTAAAGCATATAGGAGAATGTGTGAATGTAATATCCAAATACCATGCCATTTTGTAAAGGGGACTTGAGTAGCTACAAATTTAAAGATCCTGTAGGAACACTGAACAAACCCTCCATGTATACCAATGGGTACTTTTACATTGTCTCCGAGTTGTTAAGGTAACAAATTAATGAGAACTTAATGAATTTAATTGAAACACCCTACATTGAGGCATCTCTGTTCCAAGATAAATAAGCTTTGTTGAAGGCCATTACTGCAAGATGTATAAAGTTAATGAAACAGATACGAGTTGGAGACAGATTAGAATATATGGGGATATTGCAGATACCTTATGAACTTGATGTTAAGCAAGGGTCCACTATACCAATGTACAGGGAGAAAAGTCTAGAGCACTAGTATCCACAAAACCAGAGATTTTCTGTGAGATCATTCAACAAAGATGACAGGAGGTGTCACAGAATGAGGGGCTGCCTGTTTGTCCCAGCTGCCCTGCTAGCTTACACCCCAGATAACCACACAGAAACTGTATGAATTAAAACACTGCTTGGCCATTAGCTCTAACTTCTTATTGGATAACTATTACATATTTGTTTAACCCATTTCTCTCAATCTGTGTATCACCACGAGGTCGTAGCCTACCAGAAAAGTTTCAGCACATCTACCTCTGGTTGCGGATCCATGGTGTCTCCCTGACTCTGCTTTCTTCCTCCCAGCATTTAGTTCTGTCTTCTCTGCCTACCTAAGTTCTGCCCTATCAGGCCCAAAACAGTTTATTCATTCATTAATGAAAGCAACACATGAACAGAAGAACCTCCTACTCCAAGGAGGAAAAGACCAAGTCACAGACTTCTCCTTCAAGGATTGGTAGGAACTGAGAGAGACAACACTTATTGATTTGATGATGAGAATGAAAATGTTACAATTCCACTGTCTAAGTATAGACAGACAACATACCTCTTCATAGTTTGAGCATTTCCTTTATCTTTTTAAAATTCGCCTTTAATCCCAGCACTCGGGAGGCAGAGGCAGGCGGATCTCTGTGAGTTCGAGACCAGCCTGGTCTACAAGAGCTAGCTCCAGGATAGGCTCCAAAGCTACAGAGAAACCCTGTCTCGAAAAACCAAAAAAAAAAAAAAAAAAAAAATAAAAAAAAATAAAATTTCTTTTGATACAGAGTTCATTGCATCTCCCTAAAAGTCTCAAACTCATGGCCCTCTTTCCTCAGCCCTCTAAGTGCTTCTATCTGGGGGAATATGACATGTTTCACTCTTTTGGAATTGTGAAAAATTATTAGCACAAATGTCTAGTTTCTTTTGAATTCTTTTAAACCTTCATCTAGATTATAAAAGGCTTTCTGCACACATACAATATTTTCCTTCCTTTCTGCACTTCAGAACTTGCCTCAAAAATTACTACTAGTTGATTGAAAATTTGATGACTTTCTTAATAAATTTTCTCTCTTCTACTTCATTCAAACTGTATTATAAACAATTTTACTTTTGCATTTTGAAATCAGTCTGTACCTGAGTTTTCACCTACTTTTGAGTGCATTATTTTAGGAGGGTTCCCAATCACCTCATGCCTTGGTTTCTTCTCTTATTATACATAGTGGCATCTTAGTTTCTGCTTCCCTTCACCCAACTGGTATAAAATCAAATGAAGTATGTGGTAATTACTTTGTAAAATGCCATAAATTTTCTGATTATGTAACTGTCTACAAAGAAGTTGCTTTCCTCTGGGATTTCTTTGCCTAGCCAGTAAATCAGATAGCTCCTGTTGGGAATAAGTGGAATACATGTACTTTAAATAGCCAGCTTATTTAAAAATGGAATTCTGCTCATGGATTTGCACTCTTGCCTTCTGATTTGATTTGCCTGATATATTGTGAAGAATATGTGATTAAATTATTATAAGTTGTATCTGGAGTTATTAAATGGTCCTTCTTGTCTCAGTAGAGATTACCATTTCATTTTATAATGTATCTGTTTCTACTAGAAAAGGCTCAGAAAGGAATTGGGGTGTGTCAACATTCTGTACCTCTTGACTGATTTTGAAAATGAAATACTTAGTGATGGTGAAACCGAAGACTGAAATTTATAAGCTGTATACAACTGTCTTTTGTAGTCAAAATAGCCATGTGGATGTTAGCAGGGTATGAAGGCTCAGTTTATGTCAGAGAACTGACCGAGGTGAATATTGAAATAGGAAGATCTTCAGAAATATGTACACTTGGTTCTTAGCGAGGGAGTTCTTGAAGAAGTGTGACTAGTATGGAAGGAGTTCAGGTAATTTAACTTGTGAAGAAATCTGTGCCTGGAACCCAATGTATAAGGCATTACTTTTTATCACTGTCCCACAGAAAATTATAAACTGAGCTCTTCTCTAAAAGTCGCAGAAACATCTTATATGTTTCTTAGTTAAGGTTTCAATTGCTGTGAAGAGATATGACCATAGCAATTCATATACAGAAAAACATTTCATGAGGGCTTGCTTTTAGGTTCAGAGGTTTAGTCCACTTTCATCATGCAGAAACTTGGCAGTGTGCAGGCAGACTTTTATAATGAGTCTACCATTGAGAGCTATCACCCTCACACACTTGACTGTTACTCTGATGAAAAGAGCCTTCTCTACATCTTTGAGACACATCTGCACTGCAGCATGGCTTTTTCCACTCCTGGTTTTATGAATGAAGTACTCATGGTATAGCTGAGCATGTCCTATTAATGAGACTTGTGGCACTGTGGGTGGCAAAGCGTGATAACACAGTTCTCAGTGGGGTTTTTAATGTATGAATGATGCAAAGATGACCCCCGGCAAATTGATAATTGTGGCAAGCTCGGAGATTTCTACCAAGGTACAGAGATAGGTTAATTTATATTTCCCCACAGGTGTTTGTCTGATTGACTGGTGGTGTTAAGCAGAAAACAAAACCTGCATTTAAATTAGTGTATTATAACATGGACAATTAGAAACAGAATACAAAGCAAGCATCATCGTCTCTGGGGATGACAACTGACTGTAGTATTCTTAGCATCAAATAGGAAAACACTTCCTGTGATTTATGATCACCTTGAAGAGTAACTTTTAGAACCACACCTTCCTGGAGCATTTCTATTGAGTCCAGAATGGTTTTGTTCCTCTATACATCACATATCTTTCTTTTCTTCCTCTCTTTCTTTGTACTGAAGTATAGACAAGTATTCCTACTAAAGTAATGTTTCTAAAGCTAAGTAAGATGGTGCACCAAAATGGAAAATCACTGAAGAAAGAATCTGACTTAAGAGGTAAAATGATTTTATTAGATTTTTCTTTAAGACCATAGTGAAATAATGGCCTAGATATTTTTATTTTAAATATTGCACAGATTTTTGCAATCTAAAGTACACCCAATTATTTAAAGCCATAGTATCCTATTCCCTGTGACTTAAATAGAAACAACTTCATGAAATTCAAAATATTTAATTGGCTTGAAACCAACAGAGACTAATGAGAAAGGAAGCCAGGAAAAACTCAGGAACAGACTCTTGGCAGCTTTCTTGAATATCCACTGTAAACTGTTTGGTTTGGAAGAGATGAAGCCTAGAGCAAGGACCAGAGTCCTCACCCACCAGAGGTCGTAGGTAATCTCTGCCATCCAGAGAGGGTGTGACAATTTACCAACTGATGTGAAAGCATTTTAGCATTTTAGCCTCTAGTGTCACTATATTGTGTATACCAGATAAATAAAAACTCTGAGTGGAAAACTCATTTGCTTATTTTCTTATCGTGCTGAGTTACAGGAAATTTATGTGTAACAGAAAGCTACTCAGGGCTTTGCCACAGGCTAGCTATTAGCTTTGCATGACAGCGAGTCTGTCCTGTATTTTCATAGCAGTAGGTAGCGATGTTGCTGCTTGCTTGATTAGTGAATAGACTTGGATAATCGCATGGATACTACAGTGCAGAGTCAGAAACATGGCCACAGTTGCGCTGTAAAGGGTTATTCCTTGATAGTGCTTCTCAGGCCTGGGACATCCCTGGAAAATCCTGGGACCAAGGGGTGGACAGAAGATTTAAACTAGGAGCTTTCACTCTTAAGAAGGGTGCCAGTGTTCGTGACTAGTCTTACTGTATCTTGTTAAGCCATGTTTGCCTGCTATCCCTGGGAGGGCTTCTCTTTTCTGGAAGAAAGCAGGGGAAGAGTGGATCTGGGGGAGAAAGGAGGGGAGAGGGGTTGGGAGGAGTAGACAGAAGGAAAACTGTGGTCTATATGTAATATATGACAGAAGAATTTTACAAAATAATAATAGTAGTAGTAGTAGTAGTAGTAATAATAATAATAATAAAATAGTAATAATAATAATGGGTTACAGGAGCTTTTTCAGTGGTTGACGTTCATTTGTCACTAACACCATTGTCACTAAGGGTTAGTCATACAGGAAATGGTCCAACCTGTCCCAAATCTACCTGCAAGTATCTTCCAGAAATGATATGATATACTCTGGATAGCTTGGTAATTCTTCCCCAGCAATCATTTCTAACAAGTACTTAAATATCTCAAAGCAGATTTTGTGGCTGGTAATAGCAAAATCTTCTGAATGTAATAGTGGGTTTTGTTCTATAGGAAAGTGGCTCCATAGAGTTTGGACACACCCCACTGTTTGTGTATGAGCTGTTTTCTCTTGATGGAATCTCTTCCCTTATTCCTCCCCATCCTTCCCATCTTCCTTGTATCCTTCCCTGTCACCTTTTGTTTTTCTAGTTCTGCCCTTGATATTTGAAATTTGGTCTCACAAATAAGTTTAGAGCAGCCTCCAAATTTCATGAAATTCACATGTGAGGGACAAATCTGGGCAAGCAATCTGTAACAATTATGTGTGCATCACTATAGAACCAGGAAGTGTATTAAGTTCTTCATATAAAGGAGCTCTTGGATACAGTTCAGATGCTGTGGGGTAGTTTATATGCTTGAATAATATCTGCTCCCAGTGAAGTATTACCTTCACCAGCTGTGATCATGTAGAGAGGCATACCTCTGCATCTCAGGTGGTACTATCTCTTGACCAATTTTAATGCTTCTTGTCTATTATCACTAAGTTACACACAGCAGTGAAGGTAAGACATTCCTTAAGGACCACTGTTCATGGCAAAATGTAATTGTAAGGTGGGAATTGTGTGCAGAACAATGCTGCCCTGTGTCTATTAAAGTGGGGGAGAGGGACAAAAGGGAACTCTGAGCTGTCATAAAACCTTGCATAATGATCTAAATCACACTGGGCACTGACAATGAGGGGAAGAAGGATGAAGATGAATTTCTGTTTCCTGGATTTCTATACCTATGTTAGCAGTGAAAACACGGTCCCTCCTGGGCAGGGTAAACAGCACAAAGTGGCAGAAAGGAGGATCTGCTAAGACCTGGGTATGGGTCCATGTATGTCATGTAGTAATAGTAGACTTTGGGGCAATCTTGGTTCTGTGCAAGAGACTGCTGGAGTAAAAGTTCATTTTAAGAGCAAATAGGAACTTGTCTTCAGCAAGACAGGTTGGTTCTAGACACAGTATTCAAGACTGCAAGAGACAATTGTGTACTACACACCTCCTAATCATCTAGAACAGTTCTGAGATGAAGGCATAACGATGGGAGCAGGGAGACAATTATAGTTTACTGGATTTTACCCTACTAAATACATTAGGCATCAGTGTGAGATTTACTGGCTTTGAAGTTAAGTTTCTTATATGTAGATGTGTGTGTGTGTGTGTGTGTGTGTGTGTTTGTGTGTCTGTGAAGACCAGAGGTCAACTTTGGATATCATTCCTTTGGAAGCTGACCACTTTCTTTCTTGAGTCAGTCTCTTACTGGACTGTAACTTGCTGATTCAATTGGGTTGGGAGGTCATTATGACACCAAGGATCTGCCTGGCTCTACCACTTCAGCAGTGGTATTATAACTTTATGTGGATTCTGGGGCTTGCACTCACCTTGCTGGTGTGCTATAAGTCTTCCTGAGTTACAAAGACAGATTAAAGTAGAATTCTTCAGATGTAAGAGTTAGGATTAGGTTTCTAATAGTGTCTTTATATGTTTTAGAACTGCATGATGAAAATAAGAAGAGATGATTTATTTGAATGTATTTATTTGTTTATTGTTTATTTATTTGTGTGTATACGCTCTCTTTTCTCAGTTCCATGCTGTCTATTGAAGGAAAATCAAAAGTACAAGATTGGGTAGGGTAACTTTGATTATGATACACTATAGAGAAAACATTGTCATGTTATTCTACCATGCCTATCTAATACTATTTCTCTAATAAAATATTCTTCCAAGAAGATTGTTTTTGAAACCAATTAAACAGGATGCTTTTTAATTAAATGTCCTCAAGTTTAAATTTGACTCTTGTGGGAATTAATACACTTGAACAGTTTCCCCACAAGAAATCTATGTGTCCCTAAAATCCTTAGGAATGTTCTATTCATTCCAATAGTGTTGATTAAAATGTTAACACAGCACAAAATGCAAACCCAGCACATTATACATTGTTTTCACGGAGGGATTGAAAATCAGAATATCAAATTAACCACCGATTGTGGAGATTTTTAATGTTTCAGAGCTGACACACTAATAACTGTTCCAGATCAGTTTAATCTAATATTAGTCTATTGATACAAAAAGCACTTAAGGACAGTGGTTGAACTGAAGGTATAAAGGAAAGACAGCAAGAAAATTCATGATACCACCATCTTAAAAACACCTGTGTCAAAATAAAATCTGTAAAAATGAGCATTGACAACAAAAATAGAAAAATATCAACAGGCAAGGCAACCCCAAAAGAAACTTCTATACTACCCAAAACAATCATTCAAAAGAGCTGGAAATAAATTCTAAGGAACATTTGAATTCATGAAGAATATGTTTTATAAATACTGGAAGAGCAGTTTCTATCCAGGAGGGTATGATGCTGTGCTCAGGTCTGTGTGCTGCTGGACACCCCACACTTAGATTTTTCTACTCACTTAAGTCCCAACATTAGACTTTGCTACTGAAACCCTACAGCTTTTTCCTGGTCATGTGATGAAGCTGCTGGGATACTGAACTTCTAGTTAAAAAGCAGAATATCTCAGGAAAACAAGAATAATGATCACTCTATCGATGACCATTTATCGGTCTTCTGACCTGCGATTCTCACTTAGACGCTTACCAATGGTAGCATTTCTCAGGTATTTTGTGTCCTAGTTACTTTTGTGATATGATAAAACACTGACCACACCAACTTGAAATTGAAAAGTTTATTTTATCTCGCAACTCTCTGGTCAGGTAGTCTACCATGAAAGGAAGTCAGGGCAGGAACTCAAGACAGGAACCTGGGGGCACGAACTGATGTGGACACCATGGAGGAATGTTGCTTGATGGTTTGTTCCAAAGGACTGACTCAGCCTGCTGTTTTATAAAACCCAAGGCTGACTGTCAAAGGGTAGTACTGTCCACAGTACAATAGGCCTTTCTGTATCCATAATTAATCAAAAAAATGCCCCACAAACTTGCCAAGAGAAAAGTCGGGTAGGGGCATTTTCAGAAGTGTCTAGTTGTCAATCACTGACAAGCGCATCTCTTCTTCATCTTTGTTAACGACAGGCTCTTCCTATAAGCTTATGATGTTCTTATAAGTTAATTCTCTCCCTTGCTTCTGATGACATCTAAGGGTGTATCTTCATTCTCCCCTCTATCTCAAGTTCCAGGAACACAGTTTAACTAGTCACAATCACCATGCCTTCTATAAGTATATCCATCGTAGCATTCTCAACCTAAGTTCCTCATTCTGTGTCCCAGCTTCCTGCCCTTCTGTGTCCTTGCTATCTGTTGTGTTATTCACTATATAACAAGTTTGCCTCTTAACACATCCTATGAAATAAAATCATTCTCTTTCAATTATACAGTTGTGAAAATTACAGTTTGAGAAAATTTTACTATAGTGATAGTGTCCAGCCTTTTGCCTTCTGTTGTGAGTTACAAAAGTCATCACTATAGTGTCCTACCTTATTATTTCCTCCTGTTCAAAGTGCTATATTAAAAAGATATTATAGGGTTCGTCCTTGAGCCAGTGAGAATAATGTCACATCCTTTAGCCACCCCAGGCCATGGCCAAGCAGAGTCACCAGGGAGGGGTGAGACTAAAGGCACAGGACTGTTACCTAATTAACTGCTTATTCGCTTCAGCTAAAGATTTACATTCTTAAAATGTAATCAGGTCACTTAATTCCCTGTTGAACAATAAAGTTATATATTTACATGGCAAACAAACAAACAAACAAAAAAAACAATGTTCAACTTGACCTAGATATCTCATCATGTACAAACTTCTTGTTACTTCTTCAACTTAGGTCCTAATATTTTGTAGCCACTGCGTGGTCCATTTTCTAGCCTGCACTTGTTTGCCTTAGCACAGATTACCGTTCTAGGTCTCCCTGGCCCCATTCCTTTGCAGACATGATCTGTCCTTTCTGTACTATTCTCTCTTTCTCTCTCTCTCTCTCTCTCTCTCTCTCTCTCTCTCTCTCTCTCTCTCTCTCTCTCTCTCTCTCTCTCTCTCTCTCTGTCTCTCTCTCTCCTTGTTTATAAAGCCCCAATTAAGCATTCTCCTTTGGAACTAGCAGATGTTATTTGCATCCCAGGTTGTACATTATCAGATACCTCTCCCTTTATTTCACACCTCTGTACACCAACAGAAGAGTTAGAGTCTTACTTCCATTGTTTTTTTCTATATCACCATCTTATATATAGGCCCAGTATTTGGCATCCCAATATCTCTCTCTCACTTCATCAGCAGACATTGAAGTCAGGGAAGGAATCAGATTGTTCTAATAATTACCACTAGATTAAAGTGTCAAATAGCATTTGTTAGATAAATGTCACATTCTTAAAAAAATGTGGTGTTACAGTCCCATGGTATCCCAGTCATTTAGATTGAGGTCAGGGTCCTGTTGGTGAAACACTGGCCACCTTTGCCCAAACCCTTACTAGAAAAAGTTCAGTGCTCTTTTCCTTGGTAGTTTCTGTCCAAGCCACCTTTCAGACCTTTCCCACAAGGTTGTTTATTTAAGCATCATTAGCATGTAAAAGAAATGATGTTGCGTGGGTTTTGGGTGCCACCAAAAATAGATTTTTTTAAAAACCACATTAAGATAGAAAGACCAAGAGAAAGACAGGACAATACCTGGGTTCATTTACATGTGGAACAATAAGAGAGTACAAAGAGAAGGGAATTGAAGATCATCTGTGCTCGTTTGTCTTTCTGTCTCAGATCCTCCTATCCCTTTCTGCTGCATCCCATTTACCAGATACAATCAGGAAACCAGAGAACCAAGAGTACAGGTGGCTATCCCACTAAAGCAGGATGGAGAGCTTGGCAGTAAAGAAGATAATGGCAGAGTAGAGAAAAAGGAATAAATCCACTCCCCTCTACACTATGGGTCCTAAATTCAGATTGTTTCAGTGGAGATTAACTCCTAAAAAATCCGGCACCTTTCCACTGTGGGAGATACTTATCTCCTCTTTCATTCTACCACTGCCTATATTTAGGTGACTTCACCAGGTAGAACCTGATTTGAGGTACTAAGCAAGGGGAGCTTGGATTGCTTGTTCCGCCTTAGAATTCCTGCACTTAAAACATGAATAGCACATGAAGAAAAGAAATGCTTACCTGCTCTTTAAGTGGATGAATATAAGTTGATGTTAGCATTGCCTGTTATCCATTCTAAGTGTCCCATCCCAACAGCTGCTATCAGCAAAACCACAACTGTGCTACCAAAATGCAATGCTTGACTTCTGATTCTCTTGATTACAGGAAAAACTGAGATGAAGTGCTGAAAGCATGGGAAAACATCCTGGGAAATGCAGCTCATTTCGAAGTATACAGTAGTCTAATTGAACCCATCCAGTTGAAACAAACACACAACAAAAACAATCCCAAAGAATAAAATAAGTCAGTCTTGGATTTCCATGACTTGTGCATGGATTTCTGTAGGAACTTCCATTTAGATTGCTGATTCATCTCTAGTTAGTGGCCCATTTTCTCAGTTTCTTGTGTATTCTCTGTGAGGTACGCTCCTGAAGGTGCTACTCTTCATGGGAAATGATGCCAAGATCAGCATGAGACTCCTTTCTCCTTGTCACTGTATGTCCCTGTTGAATGCTTTCCCAAAGGGATGCTATTTGGGGATATATGTGCCTTGGTAGAGTGCTTACCTGCCATGTCTGAAGTTCTCGATTTGACTCAATATGAAATTCCCGTACACAGGAGGTAGAGTTAAAAGGATCAGAAGTAAAAGCCTGGCTTGGAGAGATGGCTCAGTGGATAAAAGCCCTTGTTCCATAACTGTAAGGACTTGAGTTCTAATCCCCAAAACCTACATAAAGCTTAATGCAACAATTCACAGCTTTAATCACTATGCTCCTTTGGGGAAATTAGATCCAAAGATAAGATAATTACCCAAAGCTTGTTGGCCCACTACTTACTGTACACAGGGAAAAAGCAACAAAAAGACCTTATCTTCCATAATGGTAGAAACCAGGGAATGACACTACAGGTTGTGCTCTGAAATCCAAATGGTCTCCTACAAGTGTGTGCCCAGAATTCACAAATATAAATGCACATGCACACACAACCCATACAAATAGATAAAGTAATACTTTTCAAAAGAAGTTTAAGGCCATTTTCAGCTATATAGTATGTTTGAGGCCAGCATGAACTATATCAGATCCTTTCTCAAAAATGGGTAGGACTGAGATGAGCTAACTCATCTCAATGAAGCTCAAGCAAGCTCTTTTGGTTCTCTTCAAAAGTGTATGAAATCAATCTGTCGGCGAGAAGTCACAAGGAGCCAACAGATTTAATAGACATCAGGGTCTTTGTTAGGAAGAACAGAACAGATCTTCTCTGTGGCCTTAAATGCCCTTGTTCTGTGTTGTAAACAAAAATGAACAGTAGAATAGTGTGATGGATGGCTTGTTCTCCAGGGTCCTGTCAGAACCAGGGTGGAGTATTCTCTGACTAAAGCCTCAGTTTAAATGAGCAGAAACTAAGATGCCTATTAATTTTAGCCATGACTTGATCTTATTATACTAACTGCAGTCACCATGCATGACCTGTTTTAAGTTCAGAAAGCATATGTCTTAGATTGGGGAGTCTGGGTTTGTCAAGGAATGTCAAAGATCATTTTTGGGAATTTTACTCATCAATAAAATCATAATAATAATTAGATGGTGGCTTGTGAACGTCAGCCTGAATTCTATTTTTCTTTGTATCCTTATAGTTGGGTTTACTGTGAAATATATCTATGAATTATTCTGCTGTAACACACATGTTCCATATATTTATACTCTAAAGAACTAAGCCAGACATATATCCAAACTCACCTTCAAAAGAACACTCAGACTGGGGAGATGGCTCAGTGGATGAAACATTTGCCACACAAATATGGGGAGTTGAGTGTAAATCACTACATCCACAAATTAGTGAGATCATGACAGCCTGTTTATCATCTCAGAGCTCAGGAAGTAGAGGCAGGGGATCCAGGAGCTAAGATGTGTATCCAAACTACTTTTCTCTGCAAGTTGGAGGTTCAGGGGGACACTTTGCCTCAGGAAATAGGATGGAGAATAACTGAAGATGATCCTCAACATCAACCTCAGGCCTCTGTGTGTCTCTGTGCACATGTGACTGCACAAAACCCACACAAATGAGCAAGCACAGATACACACTTGCCATACATCACACATACATGGGAGAAAAAGAACACTCACAGTACATTTCAGCTTTGGTTAGTTCATTCTGTTTAAGCTGTACTCCAGGCTGATGGGCTTTGTTGTTGTCGTCTGATTGTTTTTCCTGCTTTATTCTTTAGCTTTATCCTATATGTACAAACAAGGACCAATGAGTTGTGTAGCTTATTTTGGTTTGAGTAACACACATGGCACTCTTCTGTTTTCCATTATGACAGTATTTTAGTTCATAGTGACTTATTTTGGGATTAGTCATATTGTTACCAATAGTTACAGGGCTTAGATGCTATCTCCCTGGACATATTCTAGAGTAATGATACTTTCTATTGGGTATGTGTGCTATTAGTTTTCCTTTCATGTGGCAAACAAGATACCTGCAATCCAGTCACTGAGTTGGGGAAAGCACTGTCTACATTTTTCTTAGATGATGCTCCAGTGTTTTCTGGAAGTTGTGACACAAGTCACAAGTCAGTATGAGGGCCCCATTGCATCCCTGGTCCTAAGAAGTGGCAGCACAGAGAACTACCAGACTTCCTGAGTTTCGCCAGTCTCATGGTAGCAACTCCCCCAGGCTTTGCTTCCTACTTTTCTAGACATTGTATAAGAATGATGTGGAGATGTGTGCATGCCACATATACATGAAAGAAGGAGACTGTTCACAGGAAGTGGTCAGATGGAAAGATAGTTTATCAGATCAAATACTTGCTGTGCTAGTGTAAGAACCAGAGTTCTGATTCCCAGAACCTACAAATATGCCAGTGGCCCTCCTGTAAGTCTAGCTTTTCATCCAAACAGATGGGAGATTCCCGGAGCTAGAGCCCACACTAGAGAGTTTAGTTTTCAATGAAGGACACTGAGTCAACATCAATGAATAAGGTGGAAAAATACTGAAGAATGTCAATGTCAACCTTACACGAACCTGCACACACATATATCTATATACATGTGGATCCATAACACATGAATGAATATGACACACACACAAGAGAGAGAAAGACAGACAGACAGAGAGAGAGAGAGAGAGAGAGAGAGAGAGAGAGAGAGAGAGAGAGAGAGAGAGAGAGAAGAGCTTTCAAATTGTGTGTCTGGTTTGGTTTGGCAGAGGAAAACAAAACATTCTTACTTCTTACTTTGGAAAAAATCCAAACTAAACACTACAACTAAACTCATCCACACACAAAAACATACACCCACAGAGATTTATATAAATTAATTAATATCTTTAATTAGTAAGCAATTCACTGTTCCTCTGTCTCTTATCTCTGAAATTTAGCTATTCCATGCACATCTAAAGCTATAAATACAAATCCTTACATAAGGGATGCTTTTTTTATTCATATATGAATTATATGATCTTTTAGTTACATTAATAAATTATAATAAATATAACAATACACTATATTGAATTCTACTTATATTTATGAATATTATTTGAATTTTATAATTTACTATTTTGAATTATATTTGACTGCATGTGACTGTACCAAATATACAGGAAGTTTAATTAGAGCTGTCTCATCTGTGTAAAGATGACCACAATATTGAAATGTATGCATTTACAGAAATGCAGGGAAGAATAAACCATCACAAGTGCAATCAATGTATTGTTGCAAGGAATCACTTGTTCGTCCTGGCTGCCCAGAACTGAAATAATCACATAGAAACTGTATTACTTAAATCACTGCTTGGCCTATTAGCTCTAGCTTCTTATTGGCTAACTCTTACATATTAATTTAACCTATTTCTATTAATCTGTGTATTACCATGTGGTTGTGCCATACTGGCTAAAGTTTCAGTGTCAGTTTCTAGTGGGGCTATATGACCTCTCTGACTCTGCCCTTCTTTCTCCCAGCACACAGCCTAGCTTTCCCCACCTAGTTCTGTTCTTCCCTGACATAGGCTCAAAGGAATTCTTTATTCATTTACCAATAAAAGCAACACGTAGACAGAAGGACCTCCCACAATCAATCAATTAAACTTGGTTTCAGAAAGTTTACTAAAGTGACCAAAAGTCTAATAATATTTTCAAAGAAATAGCATGTGACAATCACAGCCCAATTAATTCTGTGATTAATGTCTGTTACTGAATACCAGTTTATAGGAAGGCAAATACAGAATTGACAATACAAAATTCTGATTAAGGATATATGAAACAACACTCTCCATCAGTTCTTTTATTTTTAATGAATTTAAAGTTCTTTGAAATATCTTGTAATTTCCAGGATGTTCCCTAAGCAAATAAATGTCTTGGTAATTAATTTGGTGTTTTCACACCTTTAGATGAATCCCAGAATGCTATACTCTTTCTATCTGGAATATTCTTCCAGCAGAACTACTGGCATCATTTTGTCTGTTTTTTTTTCCTTAGGTCTCTGTGGAATGTCTTCCATTTATAGACACCATCTGGCCTAATGGGTTTCTAACAGTTTCTATACACTCCTTCTTTCTTTGAATTTAAATATTTTTGTTGGAGTCATTGTTGGATGTGAAATGTAAAATAAGGAAGTATATGGGAGCATGTTAATTAAATAAGCTGGACAGTTTTCTTTCTTATTTAATGAAAGTAATTATCGTCTTTTGTTTTATTTACTGAATCTATGTGTTGAGGTTGAACACTGGGCAAAGTAGTTTTTATTACTTAAATATCAAGGAATCCTAAACTGAAATTGCAGAGGTACTCAGTGCTGGGAATAATCTAGGGATACGTAACTGTGTATTTGCTCAAATATAAGTCCAAAGGATGGATGAGGTGATACAGAGATAGCTCAGAGGGGAAGATCACTTGTAGTACTTATTGTTTTTGTAGAGGACTTAGATTTAATTCCCAACACCCACAGATGATTCATGACTATCCGCAATTCTAGGCAGGGGATCAATGCCCTCTTTGACCCCTGTAGGTACCAGACACACAATTATATTTATATGTGTCCACCTATACACATGTTGGAAAAATGCTCATGCACATCAAATAAAATAAATTATTCTAAAATAAAATTTAACAAAATTTGGGAGGATATCTTCAATACAATGTGAATGTGTTCTAAGACATCACTGATTTCTCACTCTCTCTCTCTCGGTGTGTGTGTATGTGTGTGTGTATGTGTGTGTGTGTGTGTGAGAGAGAGAGAGAGAGAGAGAGAGATAATGGGGTGGTGGTTTAGAAACATTGAATATACATGTTCCTTAACATTAAGTGGAACTATCTAATCAATAGGTCATCCACTGACAATATTGTAAGTTGGCAATATACTTGATTTCTGGGACACTGTGATGTAGCAATAGCACACATTATAGAGAACTGTTCACACTCAAGTGAGGTATGATTTCCTGCTACTTTCCAGTATTAGGAAAATACTAAATCATGTATTGCTATCCTCTGAGAGAAATAACCAATATTTGAAATTTGAAATATACTTTCTATTTAACGCATTTCGCTTTGTACCCTCAAGAACTTGAAAAGGTATGAGTTGAAGAACCCCTTATAGGACCCATCCCCAGAAAACTCCACATGAGGCTGTACTGCGATTGTTCTTCTATTCAATTCAATAGTGATATAAATTAATCTCAGAGTCGATCATATTATTCTATATGAAATCGTGTGTATGTTGCAAATATTATATATGTTGCAACTGGAAAAGAAAAGTTATAGCAATGGGGAGAAATGTATGTCTTGGTAACTTTTGCCAAATGTTGTAGAGATTTTGCAGCCTTAGGTAGATCTGCATATTATAGAAGGAGACGATGATTAAGGATGTGAATGTGAAATGAGACCGACAAAGACTTCCTCTAATTACTCAGATGTCATTGGACATTTCCTAAAACCCATGAGGCTAGAAACTGACTGCAGAAGACAAAATAAGGTAGCATGTCTAAAAATATCCCAAATTCAAAGGAAACATTAATAAATATTAGCTGATATATTTTTAAAAACTATATATTTAATTAATGTAGCCATGGTCTCTTAAGCTGAATTGTTCACATGTGAGAAAAGAAATGGTCAACATAGTAAGAGAAATAATAACGTTTCTTTTTAGTTTGCCATTGACAAATATTTCTCTGCTTAGTGCCAATGCTTGGTGCCAGGATAAAGTCAATACCAGACAAAGCAAAATGCCTGTCATAATGAAACTTTCAGTCTAGTTATAATTAACATTGATAAACTGAGAAAAGAGCAAAATTGTATTAGAAAATAATATTATCAGCAAATATGCACTGTTCTTTTGTGAATAACTGGAATTACAAATATTGTTACCCATTCCTTGTTCAAAGAATGTTTTTTTTCTGACAAGATTCCTATTTGTATTATGAAATATGAACACATTTACACAGGTCAAATTAACACTGGTAGGCATTTTATCTTAGAGGGCAGCTGATGACAGGGCCATTAAGGTCTATAGAGATAGGAAGAAGGAAGGTTAGTCTGAATGGGCAATTTCCCATTTGTTGGATTGATCCTTGATTTTATCATCAAGCTCACGTTCAGAAAATCCCATTGTGAGTTATAATAGATGACACCTAATACTAAAAATCCACACACCAGCCTGAACAGTTCAGAAATTAATGCCTCCCATAACTCCAAGAGATTTGATAATGAAACCAGCTCAATAGAGGTCAAGGAGAAATGGTATTATGTGTGCTCCCCTGTGAATCAATGTAATCCTATTGCTTTTCCCCCAGATGTTCAGTCCTGGCATGAGCAGCTACAATGTGATCTCAGTGACTTTCACAGAAATCCTGTGAGGTGATTCTGTACTAACTAGAGCTTTGTAAAACCTGCTTAAGTGTACAGTGGGAGCAGTTGACACATCAGGTTCCTCTGTCCCTTAAGAGCTAAGGAAATAGTCTCAGTATTCCCTGTTCTAGGAGTTGTGGCTTGATGTGGGAAGTAATATATGGTGTGAATATGTTTTATTGCCACTGGTTAATAAAGAAGTTGCTTTCAGTCAATGGCTTAACGGAGTAAGCCAGGCTAAAAGAGATATAGAGAAAGTTTAGGCAGAGTCAGGGAGAAGCCATGTAGCTGCCTGCAGGAGACAGATGTGCCGGAAACTTGATGGTAAGTCACAGCCACGTGGTAATACACACATTAATAGAAATGGGTTAATTTAAGATATAAGGGTTAGCTAAAAATATGCTTAAGCTATTGGCCAAATAATATGGTAAATAATATAGTTTCTGTGTGCTCATTTTGGGTCTGAGCAGCCAGGGAACAAATGAGCTGCCTCTGACAACAGGGGCTGCCTAGTGCACTCTTATGAGTCCTGATGATTTTAGAGCTTTTATAACTCCAAGGTCACTTCTGGTTCTATGACTTTCTGTTCTTCCAAATCTGAATTGGTTTCCTCCTCCAGGAGTTCTTACCCTTTCTTCATCATCCTCACCCAGGTAAGAAATGTCACTACTTATTCATGTTCTCCAAGTTTAGTACTGAGTATATAGCGAGGAGGTTCAAATGGGGACATTCCTTGTCCTATACATTCTTTTGACCTTATAACCACCTGCAATGAAAGGCTTGAGACAGGTGAGTAACAGTCAAGTCTGTGCAGAAACAACAGATCTTTTGGTAGGAAAAACAATTATGGCCAAAATCAAAGCAGCAGTAGTTGCCATAGCCATATGAAGATGAGATGTATGTTATGCCCATTATGTACACTGAGCACTGCAAGTGCTTGTTAGATTCTGCATCTTGAACTAGCCTTAAGACCTTCAAGAAGATGGACTGTCGAATTTGTTAACAAAATTTCCAAGGCCTGTCCTGGAACTGGGCCTGGTAGGAGCTCTGTTATGTTATTTGAATGATGGAATAAGATGATTTCTGCCACATCCATTATGGGCTACCTTAGTCAAATATGGACCAGGAAATGGTTATTTAAAAGTCCTTTCAGTATTAAAATCCAAGTGGGTTCAAAAATATTTTAGTTTCTTCTATTACTCAGTAAGGTGATAGGAGTCAATGTTCTAGAAATGTGGGGGTTTTAATTCTACAACACTCTCTCTTTGCAACAAAAGCCTCAGGGATTACTTTTTACCTATACTTCTGTCTTAGGGTTTTATTACTCTGAAGAGATACCATGACCACTGCAACTCTTATGAAAGAAAACATTTAATCGGGGCTGGCTTACCATTAAGAGGTTTAATCAATTATTATCATGGTGAGAAGCATGGTAGGGGACAGACAGACATGATGCTGGAGAAGAACCTGAGAGTTCTACATTTGGATCCACAGGCAGCAGAAGAAACTACCACACTGGGCATGGATCGAGCATCTGAAAACTCGAAGTCCACCCCCAGTGACACACTTCCTCTATAGCAACCACGCCTACTCCAACTAGGTACCTCCTAATAGTGCTACTCTCTATTGTTCAACCACTCAAAGAGATGAGTCTATGGGCACCATCCCTATTCAAATCACCTAACCTTACTCTGCATGTTTTCTCTCCTCTTAGCCACTTTCTCATGTGTAGTTCTGGTCTTTTAAAAACTTTACTCTGAACTGTGGTTCTGAGCAGGAGCTGATAACAGGCGGGTGGAGAAAAGACAGACACAGAAACTGCTGTTCTATTTCCCACTCCCAGGTTTGTGGAAATCACTGAAATGATGGCATATGCCACTTTTGTTCCCAGTCAATTTCCAGGTCCTCATCTCTCATTGGTGTCACGTATGAGCTCCAAGATATTTTGATTTTCTTGTGAGGAACTTCCTAATTTTTGTTGTCTAAGCCCATCTTAACAGTTTTCTATGGGGTTACTGGATAAAATAAAATAAAATACCTTGTTAAAAATTGATGCTTAGCTTTAAAAATCAAGTAATTCAAATATAGCAGCATAGCTGGAGAAGGGTTTATGCTAAGTGTACTAAAACTGTTTATTGTCTGTCTAAAAATCAAATTTAATAGGATGCCTTATATTTTAATAGAAGACTGAGACATAACTCACATGATTTCCAAAGCCTTTCTTTAAAATGTGCAATTTTATATTTCTTAGTGGATTCAAAGATCTAGGCATTTATTATCATAATTATTTCAGAACATTTTTATTACTTCAAAAAGAAACCATGTGCTCTTTAACTATGACCCTTCAATCATCATCGCTACCAGTTCCAGGCTTAGGAAGCACTGCTTTGTCTCTATGTAGATCTGGTCTGGTTTAGATCTAGATCTTTCGGAAATAGAATCATTATGAACCTGTATATTTATGCCTTTTTGCTCTGAGCATTATGATTATGAGTTTTAATTGTAGCTTATCATACAAAATTATTGCATCACAGAATTATGTTGAATGGTCTGGGAATAATATACTGTATTTACTGATTCATCACTTGATAGACATTACAGATAACTTTATGATTTGGTTATTGAGAATAATGCATCAGTAGAGGATGTCATTTAAGTTTTTGACTAAAAATACTCTAATTTCTCATGAACATATGCCAAGGGATGGAGGTGCTATATGACTGCAACTTCATGTTTAAACTTAAAGAAAATATCTCTCCAAGGGACAGTACTATTTTCATTCCCAGTTTCTGGTTCATAAGCTTATGATTTCTCTGCCTTTTCCCACCCCAAGACCTCTCCTTCATGCCCTTTGGTGTGTGTTAGTAAGGGAATAGTGCAAAAATATGGTGTATACAAATGTATGAGTGTGCAAGTCCGCACGCATATAGATGTCAAAGTGCCCTGCTTTATAATTCTACACACCATTTCATTGAAACATGATCTCTTACTGAAACTAAAGCTAGGCAGGTAACTAACAAGCCTAAGCAGTAGCCTCTCTGTACCCAACAGTGCTGAGTTACAGACATGCACAGGCTCATTCTGGTGCTGGAGATTTGACGCTGGGCCTCATGCATGCACAGCCAACACTTGTTCTCCTGAGCGACCATCCAAGTCCTCACTGTTCCGTCTTCTGACTATGACTTTAGCTGTGTTTCTTTGATAACTGGTAGTGCTAACTGGCTTTCCATGTGTATCCTTTAAAAAATAGGTATGATTTATTCTTTTTTTTTTTTTTTTTTTTTTTTTTTTTTGGTTTTTCGAGACAGGGTTTCTCTGTGGCTTTGGAGCCTGTCCTGGAACTAGCTCTTGTAGACCAGGCTGGCCTCGAACTCACAGAGATCCGCCTGCCTCTGCCTCCCGAGTGCTGGGATTAAAGGCGTGCGCCACCACCGCCCGGCTTATTCTTTTAACTAGTGCATTAACTTTTGTTGTTGTTGTTTTACTATGTATTGTTCCCATCTAGGGATAAGTCTATAGTTTGTGACATGCTTTTTTTCTTTCCCAGAATTTTTATTAGCTTAATTGTACTCCAAATGGTGCCTTATATAAATTAAAACCATAGAAGATGTTTCTAAACTTATAAGCAATTTGCCTATAAAAGGCATATTATTTCCCTTTTATATTTACAGAATCCCAATGTGTACAACATTTAAAGCCCATGCATTGTTATGGTTAGCCGTCATTCATCACTCATTTCCAGATTTTCATATTGATTTCTGTGTATCCCAGGGTATGCTGGGTGTAGAGATCTGGATTTCTCTCAAGGTTTTGGTGAGCTACAGGAGAGTGTACAGGGAAGTGGATCATAGGTGACACCAAATCAAGACAGCTCACCCGCACGTTCCCTCTGGTTTACTTCCCATAGAAACTGGCCGACTACCTCTTAACAATTTCTGAATGATTAAAATGGAAACACAAAGCTTCAGTCTTGCTCACTTTAAAGGTAGAATATGCTGCGAAATGACAGGTGCACATATACAACGAACGGAGCTGTTCAGAAAGTAACTTAGACATATTAGATACTGAATAATAGTCATTTCTCAATTATTGCTTCTTACTCAAGGGTTAATTTTTATTTTTTACATTTTTCATGGTTTATTTTTTATATTTAAAAATTTCCATCTCCTCCCCTCCTCCTCCCCTTCCCTCCTCCCCCTTCCCTCCCCTCCTCCTCCCCCTTCCCTCCCCTCCTCCTCCCCCTTCCCTCCCCTCCTCCTTCCCCTTCCCTCCCCTTCCGTCCACCCATACCTCCCCTCCCTCCCTCTCCAGGCCAAGGAGCCATCAGGGTTCCCTACTCTGTGTTAAGACCAAGGTCCTCCCAACTCCCCCCAGGTCCAGGAAGGTGATCGACCAAGCCGAGAAGGCTCCCACAGAGCCCGTCCATGCAGAAGAATCAGAGCCCAGCGCCATTGTCCTTTGCTTCTCAGTCAGCCCCCACTGTTGGCCACATTCAGAGAGACAGGTTTGGTTGCATGATCCATCAGTCCCATTCCAACTGGAGTTGGTGATCTCCCATTAGTTCTGTCCCACTGTCTCCATGAGTGAATGCACCCCTCATGTTCCTGACTTTCTTTCTCATGTTCTCTCTCCTTCTGCTCCTCATCAGGACCTTGGGAGCTCAGTCCAGTGCTCCAATGTGGGGCTCAGTCATTTTCTTCATCTATCGCCAGGTGAAGGTTCCCTCACGGTCCTGACTTTCTTTCTCATGTTCTCTCTCCTTCTGCTCCTCATCAGGACCTTGGGAGCTCAGTCTGGTGCTCCAATGTGGGGCTCTGTCATTTTCTTCATCTATCGCCAGGTGGAGGTTCTATGGTGATATGCAAGAAATTCATCAGTATGGCTATAGGAACTGGTCTTTTCAGGCTCCCTCTCCTCAGCTGCCCAAGGAACTAACTGGGGGCGTCTCCCTGGAAACCTGGGAACCCCTCTAGGGTCAAGTCTCTTGACAACCCTCAGGTGGCTCCCTAAATTAAGATATATGCTTCCCTGCTCCCATATCCACCCTTCCTGTATCCCAAGCATCCCATTCCTCTGAGCTCCCCCCATTCTTCCCTTCACGCTTTTCTCTCCCCATCTTCCCTTGGCCACGTCTCACCCAACCCTCAAGTTCCCAATTTTTGCCTGGCGATCGTGTCTACTTCCAATATCCAGGAAGATTACTATATCTTTTTTGAGGGGTTCACCTTCTTATTATCTTCTCAAGGATCCCAAATTATAGGCTCGATGTCCTTTAATTATGGCTAGAAACCGATTATGAGTGAGTACATCCCATGTTCATCTTTTTGGGTCTGGGTTACCTCACTCAGAATAGTGTTAATTTTTAAAGCACACATCAAATGTCTAACTATGATATGTTCTCAGATATGCATAGTGGATTCATTCAATAATTTTCGTTTCTTTAAATATACAGTAAGAAAATAGAAAGTGCTGTGGAAACTTGGGTAGCATGTTTTACTTTTATATTATTTTCTATTCTAGGGTTATGTCACTTTCCTTAGTTTATATAGTCACAAAATTCTAAATAAATAATTGAAGTTATATTAATTCTAATATGTAAGAAGATCTTACAACATAGATACTATTTCTTCAGGACTCACATTCTTTTTAATAACAAGCCCAAATCCTCAGCTTCACAAAAGCAAAATATTCTCATAACCCTGAACAAAAATAACTGTTTTATGAGTTACATCCATAATAATTTATTTGAACCTCTTCCCATTTCTTAGTATTTTCTAGTCTTTCTTTGGTTTCTTTACTCGGTATTTCTTAGTATTTTTTCTTTTTTTCTTTTTTCTTTTTATTGATTCTTTGAATTAGATTATTTCCCTGTTCCATTGCATCTGCTCTCTGCCCTTGTAACCTCCCTCAAAACAAAACCACATTTAAAAGAAAAACCCCAAACTAAACCAACAAATAAGCATACAACAAGAAGAAGATGAAAAAAGAAGCTTATGGAAATTGTAGCGTGGCCTACTGAGACACACGGTTTACCCTTTAGTCCGTTCATCTTTACCTGAAGTGTCCATTGCCACAAGTCTTTGGCCTGGCTAGAGGCAGCACAGGCCCCTCAGATTAGCATGGCCCTGGCTCCAGCATCATCCTTGGGCATCAACATGGTGCCTGACCATTGCCCAGGCGTCCGCAGAACCCTTGGTGGTAACTGGAGCTATAAACACCACCCCAGGGTAATAGACCCAGACATGGCTCTTGGCAGTGGCCTGTGCCCGAATGTCTCCATGGTTCCAGGTGGCAGCACCAGCCTCCCAGATCAGCATGTTCCTGGTTGTGGCACAGTCCTAGACACCGAAATGCTTCAAGGTGCCCAATGAGATCCTAGTCATCCACATGGTCCTGGCTGACAACAGAAGGCCTGGACATCAACTTAGACCCTGGTTGCTAAAAGACCACGAACCTAGACATGTCCCTCTGCAGAAGCTCTGGCCCAGGTGACACAATGACCACCATGACAGGCAGGTCACTCAGATCAGAATGTCCCTGGTGGCAGAATAGCCCTTGGGTGCCCTCATGGCCAAGGCTTGTGGCCCAGATCCTGGGATCTATGTGACTCAGATATGGTTCTAGGAAGCAGAATTGTTTGGATGTCACCATGGCACTAGGTAAAGGCCACTTGGATTGGCATGACCCCCATAGCTGCATGGCCCTCAGACACCAGCATGGCCTCAGGTGGCAGCCCAGATCCACTGTAATCAGAGGTTCATCTGTCCTGCCCGTTCTGCATCTGCTTCTAAATAATCACGCAGAAGCTTAATGTTAATTACAAACTGTTTGGCCTATAATTCAGGCTTACTACTAACTAGTTCTTAAATTTGAATTAACCCATTTCTATTAATCAAAATATTGCCACATGACCTTTGCTTTTACAGGTCAGAATCTTGTTTCTTCGATGCCTGGCTTGTGTGTCTCCCAGACCTAGCCTTATTCTGGCTTGCTATAGGCCAAAGCAGCTGCTTTATTAACCAATGAGACTAATACATATTCACAGCATACAGAAGGGTTATGCCATGTACAGAAGGGTTATGCCACAACAACACATGGCATCGACATTGTGCCTGATGGTCTCAGAAGCCAGAGACCTCAACACAGACTCTGGATACTGCAGGGCTACAGACCCAGACATGTCCTGTGAACTGAAGCCCCTCTCCAGCATGTAGTGGCCCAGACCCTGGGCATCCACATGGGCCCTGGCAGCAATATAGACATTGGCCAGGGATGTCAACCCAGATTCCAGATATGGGAGAACAACTGACCCAAACATGATGATTGGGAGCAGCCAGGGCCAGGTTGAGACCATGGCTACAGGTGGCTGTGCAGGCTACCCAGAACAACATGGTCCCCATGCAAGTGCCCCCCACAATATCAATGTAACCCCAAGTGGTAGCCCAGACGCAGGCTGCTTTTTAGCCCACAGTAATGACAGGAGCCACACAAATCTTCACAGGTCCCCTCAGCTGCTCCAGGACCTCTGATCAAGCTCTGGTCCTTGATTGTAGCTCTGACCCAGACATCACCCTGATCTTGGGTGACCACTGGCCATTCACATTAGCCTGTTCCTCCCCACCTTCACCTTCTCAGATCTGCCTCTCTCCCCGGCCCAGAAATCAGTCTACCTCTCCCTCTCTTCCACCTACCATGATGTATCCTCTCACCACATGGTTTTCTACCACCTAGTACCAGGACTCCTGGCTAGATCACAGGTGGTACTTGATTGAGTACTGCCCGCTCCAGCCATAAGGAAAGGGCAAGGAGTCATTGCCTTTCCTTTCTCCCATGACTGAGACATAAAGACCACTGGAACTACTTATTATGATGGTACCTGATTGCCTGGAATGTGTCCCTTGCAGACTCAAAAATGTGTCCTGGGGTTGAGGGAGTGCCCTCTGTGCCCATCACTGATTCAGGTCCAGGGTGTGCCGGGAGCTACAGTGTTTTTCATGAGAATGAATTTCTCCTTCTCTCTTTACTCCATATATATATATATATATATATATATATATATATATATATAATATATATATATATATATATACAATAGGTCTGTATATATATATACAGCAATAGGTCTTTCACATAGCTGATGAGAGCTATCTTAGACTGAGCCAATGACTATTGGTTATATAGAAATGTCTACTAGGCTGTTGTCATCAAGGAAAGACTACGATTGGAGAATTGACATTTAACAAGAATAGAAAGAGCTGGCTTGAAAACAGGCAATATAGAATAGCACAAAACTGATGAAAATGTGTACACAAAAGAGAAAATAGAAAATATACTTTGACTTTGAGATCATTTTCTTAGATAGGCAAAATTAAAATTTCGTTCTAAGTTCAACTTTAATTCATGACTCAAACTAGGGAATTTAGCAAAAATCCTCTTGATAAACAACAGGAAATTCTGTAAAACAATTTTTTTTTAAAAAAATTCAGCTTTCATGCTAAATTTTAAACCTAAATTAAAATTGATTGAAAGTTTAAAAGGCCTGGATTTATTTTAAAGTTTCAACAGATAAGACTTCTGGGAAAATCATAATAAATGTGAAGATTTGGAGTTGCTTTAAGATCTTAACTTTTGCTTCTGAATATTCATTAAGAGGTGTCACAGGAAGATAAGCAAGCATGTCAAATACAAACAAACCTACAGAAAAGATGCTTCATGATTGAAATTTGAGAAACAAACAAAAATCAGACAGCAAAAAATAAACCTCCAAGAACTTCAGTTGTAGGTATAATAACATGCAAACCACAAATGATCAATTATGACCATGTAGAGGAAATAACTGGTGAGTTGAAAACATATTCTAGAAACAAAAATCAAAATATGTGGATTGTTTTTATGAGAAACCCTAGAACAGGCATTAGTGAGCTCCAGTATTTATTCTGTTGGAAAGCAACTACAGGAGCCATGGGGTTCAGATGGCATATATGCGCACTAAATTCCCAGTTGTGAACACAGCAGTTCACAACTATCTGTAACTCTAGTACCAGGAAACCACTCTCCTGTACTGCCCAAGGTGAGCAATGCATAGTCATACATGAAGGCAAAACATTCATATACATAATCCAAAAATGAACTTTAAAAATACAGCTACTATGAAAAGGGCGATAATGTGTATAATACTAAGGCGGCATGAGTGTGGGTGGGAGGTATCAGGAAAGCAAATGTAATCTAAGAATGAAAGAGAATTCTGGGTTATAAGCCGTAGACTGTTTACTAACCTAGGTGATGAATTGTTCTGACCTTTTTTTATAATTTCCTAAACTTTTTTTTTCAATTTTAGAACTTTCTTGTTTAAGGTGTAGTGAATGAACAGGAGGCTTAAAATAAAAACAGATGTAAGAGGTCCTGAAAATAAATGGGACAAGTTATTTTCAGCTGGAAGAGAACACAGTTTTCCTGTCTGTCTTGGGGCCTGGAGAGGATAAACTGCCAAGCAAATCATTGCTCTACACTGTGGTGGTCAACTCTGGGAAAATATAAAATATCACTTTACTTGATAAGCTATATGGCTGTAGAGTTTCCGTCTGCTCCCGCCTCCCTCTTCCTCTTTTGTTTGCATGCATGACAAGGTTGATGGTCTTTGTGAGAGCCATGGAAGGTGTTCTCATCACCCTGTTTCTCAACCTGGACATCACTGATATGGACTAGGTGATTAGGTGCTTGTGTGAGGATGGAGGATCTGGTCTACTTTCAGAGGTCTTGTAGATTCCTCATCTCTTTCTAGAATAGTCTAGAATAGGTATTTCTAGAAATACCACTAGTGCCACAGTTACTGATGACTGTAATCTGTACAGTAATGGAGCTCCAGGTTGCAACTGACCTATAGCTATGGACAAAGTAGACTTTAGTGACTGCATACTGAGTGAATTCATATTCAAACATTTATTTTGCAATTCAAATTAGGCTTAGGGTAAAAGAGTTAAAGGAGGGTAACTAGATATATACAGGTATTCTAAATTGAGGGAAATACACATATTCCTCTGAGTCCAGGTAGTAAACATGGGGTAAACGTTTGGATGGGGTAGAATGCCATTACATTTTTTAATTTCTGAATTATTAATGCTATATGCAAAGAGAGTGAGAAAGTGGGCCTGGGTCATGGTTATCTCCTAGTATAGGCTGCACTGCTTTTGCCAAAACAGTAAGATATTATCTCCTGTTTGTGGATGTTGCTGGGTTCTTTGTTTCAAGGTCTTCTGGACTGCAAGAAGGATGGCCTTGAATGTCAAACTCAGGGACTTATAATGCATAGCCACTAGTTAAAAGGTAGTTGCTTTCTTTGTTGCCCTGGAGACAATTATGCTATAAAGGATTTTTCAGTGATTCCCTGATTGCTTGTGTCCTTCAAACCAAGTTCTGAGTAAAATATATTTTTATTTTTCCATTATTTCTGAGGTTTTGCAATTGCTACTTAGTTTAGAAAAACTTTACTTTTTTTGAGATGTCAAGAAAATATTGTCAGTTCCGGAAAAGATAATTGTTAGAAATATTTTCTAACACGAGCTATGTGTCAATGCAAAAATCCCAATCATGACAATTAAAACAAGCTGAATTAAGGGATATCCAGGTTTAATAGTACTTCTGTGCAGGTTTCAGGAAAAGAGAGTTTATTAGTTAGGTTGTAAAGCCTGAGAGGTCCATGAGATCTCAGTCTTCCAGTGGTATAATGGATAGACGCTAGTGTAAATCTCTTTGCTACAGTGGTCACTTCATTTACCATAGGTTGTAAATCCACCACTGTAAAGGTTATTATTTGACAAAGCACAATTTTATTTTGATTTTCAGATAAATCTCATCCATAATAATAGCAGACAACTAACAATAAATGCTTATTTTTCACTATTGCTGAGAAAATTAATGATAAAAAAATAACCTTGCACATAATGTCAATCATTGTGTACCGACTTCCATGAAAACTGAAGTCATGTAATTGAGGGCACCAAATCCAGATGACTAAGTTCTGCTGAAGAAAAGAATTTCCTTGGGACATCATTAGTCATGAAAAAAACTGTACTTGGAGATAAGGACTTAGAACACCCTGTTGAGGTAGCTCATGGCAGATGGCTGTTTCCCAGACGACCTTCACTCATGTTCAATACAAGCGTTATTATTCAAGCACAGAAATGAGAAACCACAGTAACTGTGAAGATTTTGAAAATTTCCAACAATGAAACAATGACAATTTGTATCAGAGTTATCGTGTGCTTTAAAAAGACGTCAGTTAAGGAAAATTTCCTTTATCCAACTTAAAGACTCAAACCAAAAGTTTGGGAAACGCATCCCAATGTAGGTAGAACATCTCTTAGTAACCCCAGGCTATAAGAAATATAGGTTACTGAAGTTTGACATGGGATATCTCTCTCTCTCTCTCTCTCTCTCTCTCTCTCTCTCTCTCTCTCTCTCTCTCTCTCTCTGTGTGTGTGTGTGTGTGTGTGTGTGTGTGTGAGTGGGGGGGGTTTAACCCACAGACAAGTATTGAGGAAGCTCCGTATCATAAAAAAACAATGTTTTAAATAAATGATGAAAAGTGGTCATATAAAATTTCCTTGCAAAAAATTGCATACTCAATATTCTGGTATGAAAGAAAGGTCATCCAGACAACAGACTGGTCTTCTGGAAACAGAATCCATTGGAAAGGATGACAGTAAAAGAGAGTCAGAATGGAACAAACAAGAGGAATCCAAAGATGAGATAGAATTCAATTACTGATTCCAGCTCTTGGAATTTAGAAAGGCTTGACTTGCTATAAGAGAATTTTGATACCACTTTGATATGGATCACATCAAATCACATATGAAAATAACATCAATCTGTGATTTTCAGCATCTTAATATAATAAAATGTTTTACAGAATGATAAAAATACAGCTTCAATGCAAAAATTGCTTGGTAAAACTAATAAACAAGGATGATAGTGTAAATTGAAGAAAAATTTTCTCAATGAAGATGAATGGGCTGAACTCGTTGCATCAATCGGTAGGAAAATGAAAACAGTGTTCAGAATAGACTGAGACTGAAATCGCGACATCCGCCAAATGCATTTTCTCATCTACAGGCAAAGTCTAAAAGAGGCGCCAAAACTTATCTATGGAGTAAATGTTGATATTTGGACATATGGCAAAGAGTGTTAGAGTCAGGTCCTATGGTCAATCTACTTTTAGCGTTTAGTTTTATTATATTCACAAGAGTTAGAAAACAACCTGTCTTCCAGGCGATGAAGAAATGGTGAGAATATGGTACAAAGGCATAGTGGGATTCTATTCAGCTGTAAAGCAAAAACAAAATATAGAAATCTGCAGGTAAATGGATGGAAACAGAACCTATTATGTTGAGTTAAGTGGCCTAGACCCAGTAAGACATATATCCATGTTTTAACTTATGTGTGAATCCTAGATCTGAATCTTCAGATTTAAGTATATAACCTGGGGTATCCATGGAAACAAGGAAAGTAAAAGGAGCCACGGTGCAAGGAAGGACAAAGATCCATGGTCACCACGGAAAGGCAGGCAAACGCTGATTCTGAGAATTCTGTCCAGCACAAGCTGTTCCTTCTATTCCATATATTTGATGCTTTGACATCTTCACACCTAACTGACACTAACGTGATCACTCAGTCCACTGCTAAATGTGAACCTGCCTTCCCGTTTAGTCATCTAGACCAGAGATAATTTGCAAACGTTTTTATTTACCTGCATTACCATCCCTTACCCTCATCACCCAAAGGCCAGGCAGTGGACAATGACCCCTGTGCTTCAGACTCCTCTGAAATTGCTCAAACCAGGGATCCCAAGACTTTTCCTTGGTCCTTCTTTTTTCTTTGTAAACCACAAGGGCTCTTGTCCACTTTTGGTTCTTGCCTTCTCTGCCTCTTCACCAGGTCTAGAAGCTTCTCCATTGCTCCTCTCCATGGCCTGTGATTCTTCCTCTTTGCATCAGTGTTTCTAATTGAAATCATGTTCTCACCTGAACAATAATGAAACCTACGTTTTGTAGTAGATTTCTGAATAAAACTTGGAACTCTGGTTAAAAAAAAAAGAGCAATCAAATTGAAGTATCAACAATTTGAAACTGGTTATACATAAAATACAAATCTATGCATGTAATTACATGGCAATTTAAAAATAGCACTTTATAAAACATATTCATAATATTCATGTGTTATGGAAGACCATGATATTAGGGAGAGATCTAAATGAGGGTATTGATAAATGTATATAAGCATGCAATAAAAATAGTTTCTAATTAATTGCATATTATTTTAGATACTTAAATAGTAAGCATTATGTTTTATATATTATTGTAATGTATTATTAAGAAATAATTCTTTTACACTCTGGAAATATTTTTATTCTTAAAATAATTTTGGAAAGTATATGTCATGTCTACCAACATGAGAAACTAACATGTTGCTCGTCTTTATAAAAACATATAATTTCATTACTCTTCTCATGCTACTCCACCCACTAAAATAAATTTACAACTAAATCATGTTGTCAGTCTTCTATGGTTGTAATAAAAATGTGTTCTGTGAACAGTCACACACATGCAGAAAGAGAAACATACTCTCACAAAAGATGATTTTAAAAATTATAAATTTGTATGAATCATCAATTCTAGTTTTGTATAATTTACGTTTCCACTCCTACCTTTAATCTTATTCAAGAACAAGGTTTATAAGATTAACATGAATATTAAAACATTTTATTGTGAAGTGCACATTTATTATGTGATCTACCCTCATTTACTGGAAATATAAGTAATAAATAAACATCAACAAAACAAATCACGAGCCCCAGATGTTTGGCTGTTTGCTTTTCTCAGCAAAACACACAACACCTTACTTATAAGTACATTGCATAAAATTAAGCATGCTTTCAGGCACTATAGGAATAAATATTCAATGCAATTATATATTGATAAGTGCAGAGTTAAGGTACAAGCTGTACAGCTAATTACTGGCCTATCTAACTAGATGCCACAACAACAATCAGGAAACCACTGCCTCTGTTAGCAGAGAACATGAGCAGAACCGGATTGTCTACATCTGGCCACACTAGTCAGACAGAGTGAACTTGTCTTCAAGCCTGCAGTGTGAGGCAGGCTAGACCCCAGAAATTTCTCATCAGAAATTTCTAAATATCAAAAAAGTCATTTGGGTGGAGTTATTTATATTGCTAAATTAATACATTACTTTATTCACCTTATTTGTATGTTTTCTTTTAAACAGTGTTGCCTACTGCAACCCATTAGCTCAAATATAATTAGCAGTAATTTATAATGTAAGTATCGATAAAGTAATCTGAAAGTTAGCATACTCAAGAGCTTTTCTAGCACTTAAGTTTTAGAGTGTAAAATGTGAATCTTTGATTCAATAGAAAAACAACTTCCTTGTAAATGTTGATCCCAGGCTCAATGTATTTTACCCACTCAGTTTGGTTTGCCCAGGGTATCCCATGAGCTTATTTTGAGGAGCAATCAATCACAATGTAACAATTGATTATTCTTTCTGTGTTCTTCCCAAAGCAGACATATCACTCAGAAAGATTTTGTAATACCATTTTCATGAAGTCTTGATCTATCCAGGATTTGATGGATTTAAGAAGAAAAACAGAATAACTTGTTGCCTACCTCAGGGAAGAAAATAGACTTCAGTACAAGTATCAGAAATATGGAAAATTGAAGGCAGGAGGTGACTCACACTAGCTGAGAGAAGAGGGCAGGGCAGTCATAAAATTGTCTTCCAAAAGATGGTTGGCCAACACTGGTGCTATCCTTCTTAAGAGAAATAAAGTTGTTGTGAAACTTCTCCACTCTCCAAACAGGAACTTTTGCTTTTTCTTTGTACCTCAAGCAAACACGTTTGGGGAGCTCACCAATAAAAGGGGCAGTTAGCAGTGGAGTGGTAAGGTGTGGCTTTCTTTCTTCTTTGCACTTTATTTTCCAGGTGGTTAAAATGGACTAATATGCTCTCTGGCCTGCTTTCTGTTCTTATTTAGAGGTAGCAAGCATGTGCTTTACTACCTTCCTTGAAAACTTGTGCTGAAATCACTTATCACTTTATGGTAGCAGAGGGGTTGAAATCTAGAAGCTCTAAGCTATTGTAATTTCATAGAAGGCTCAGCTGAGGTGCAGGCTTGGTAGCTGATGACTCAGAAGATGTCCCAGTCACAGGACATTCTCTGTGCCTCAGAGAACCTGACTGAGACAGTCATGAAGTAGTCTTTTTCTGAATGCATTATAATAAATTGTCAGTTGTATTCATTAATTGAAAATTACCAAAAGCTTTCTAGATAATCTGACCCCCAAAATCGTTGTCATGAAGAAGGTGTCATTTTAAACGTGGAGTATGTAAACTTAGCAAAAAAGTTTAGGATGTGAAACTGAATACCTGTGTTAATTTGAGGAAATCTTTAAACCCCTGGTCCCTTGCCTACAAAATGCATAGAATCCTTATCTCACAAGCTCTGTGAAAGTTAATTAAGGGTCATGCTGTATCTGGACGCAATCCATAGGACCGCATTTGTAATTAAAACTAAGATCTCATTATTCTTTTGGAAATAGTTGCCATTATTGCCATTAGAAACAAAAATTCAGTTTTAGAAAAGGAGCTGAAGTGCAGTTACCCTTCAGAATGAGCTTCATTAGGAGAGCGGGGCAGAAGGACAAGGCTAGGTCTTCAAGTCGAAAGAGAACTTCATTAGGAGAGAGAGACACACTTGGGCAGCATAATGACGTGTGGGGAAAGGAGCCCTCCAATCTCCTGAACAAAGTGAGGCTCTGGTTTATGGATTTTCAGGAGAAAGGTGATATGAAGTTATACACCATTCGACTTACTCTAGCCTAGGCCTATGTGCCAAGGGGCATGGGTGTAGGCACGACAAAGGATTATCGGCTTTTCTTGATGATGGACGGAGAAAAGTCGGGGCTTACTTTTCCAGCTGAGAGCTGCTTCTTCTGGAAGCAGACTGAAAAGAGCCCGTGCCATATTTTCTCCGCAGCTGCAGTATCTGATTTTAGAGTGTCTTTGTCTTGAGGAAAAGGATTTGTGATCTGGATATAGTTTTAGATTTACAGAACTTTGTACTATGTTTTACAATCTGACCTGGCTTTCTGGTTCTATAAGTCATTGGGCATAAATCAGTGAGAAAATCTTCCCCAACTCAAAGTTTGGTGACCTTGTTTTGAATGAATTGTACAAACCGAAGCTGTGACACAAGAGACAACACTGCTGCCATTTCCCGCTTGGGAAGGGCTGTCCCTGAGCTTGCAAACATGACAACACAGTCCCTATACTAGGGCAGCGAAAACACGGTTTATGTTCAGAAAACTTTTATTTGGGAATAAAGTAAAAGAGAGTAAATACTCCAAGAACTTTAAAATTATGTTAGAAAAACAGTCAGTTTATAAAACTTTTCAGTGTTAAACCCTGAGCCTTTACCCAATGTATAAATAAGACAATCTTGATTCCAACAGAGTACAAATCACACATTGGTGAAATATTAAATATTTATGTCATTTCTAAGTAATTCTCCATAAAAGATTTCTTGGTCACAAGAGTGAGTGATTAAGTTTGCTGAAGAAAAGCTTGGCAGACATGACCTTATTCACGCACGCAAAATAAGATTGCAAGATTGTCAAAACTGGAAGAAATAAAATCTACACGATCTGAGACTCACACCCCCCCAAAAAATCATTTCAGTGACTTAGATACCGGAATGGAAGGCAGTTGGGAAGGCACAGTAGACACACCTAGATTGGGTGACATGCCTGATATGTATTGAGTGAGCAATTTATAAAATATCAGAGCTGTAAATTTCAGGGGATCACCAAAAGTCCTTTCTAGAGAAAGGGTGCTACCTGGGCTTTGCAACTAAATGAAATGTATACTCTTGATTTAGATACTTTCTAATAAGGTTAACTAGTGTCAAAAATTGGATAGGTTTTAAGAGTTAATTAGAAATTATTAGTTACTGTCCTCATTCCTGAGACAAAGGAACTGACAAAAGAAAGTTGGTAAGTATCATTTTTGTACTCAGAGTACAAGGGAGATGGCTCAGTTGTGTAAGTCATGATGCTGAGAATTTGAAGCACCGAGTTATACTGTATCTGCAGTCAGGAAACAGACAGCATAAACATTGTTGCTCAGCTTGCTTTTACCTTTTAATTCCTATCAGGACTTCCAGCCTTTGGAATGGTCCTGCTAACATTCAAAGTGTATGTTTGCTGTTTAGTTAAACCAACCTGGAAACACCCTAATAGACATACTCAAAGGTATGTTTACATGATGATGCTAAACTCTATAAAACTGAATGAAAATTGAGCAAGAGAAGGCATAGTATGTCTTTATTTATAACAAAAGGTAATGAATCAATAGCCAGTTCAACACTCTCTGCATCTCTCTATCCATGTGTCCACCAAACTGTCTCCATGACAAAGGTGAGCCTACATGGTTTGGTGAACAAGGAAGACATTCCTCGCTCTGCGTGTAAGAGCTCCCATGTTAGTTCCTCCTGCAGCCTGGTGTTCTTTCTGATAAATCTTGGGAATTCCACTTGTCTTAGCAGGGATAAACATCAGTCAAGGTATAAGATTTTCTGATCCACTTTGCAGTGCTACAATTATGAGAGCCAAGCCAAGCCATCTAAAAAATTGTCTGAGGAGTCCATAAATTTCACTGAGAAGAAACCCAGGTGTCTTTGGTATTCTTTTATTTTTCTCTTGTGATGTTTTAACAATTATAAAACCCAGTTTCTTTATCCTGAAAATGGGTGCAAATATCTGAACCATTATTTCATTACATTGCTCAAGGAACACAGGAGGCTATGGGCTAAAAATTATGTTGCAGGCTGGAAAACTTGCTTCGGGGAAAAACACCAACTTAGCATGTCTGTGTCCTCAGCACTGAAGGGGTGGATATTCTGTACCTCTTAACATATTATATGGCATTACATAATGCTACATTTTACTCAGACACAGATGGTCTTTAGAATTAGGGTATAAATTAAAATAATTTAATATTCTTTCCATGTAGATTGGTTAACTCCTAATCTGGTAAACTACATTCTTATTGAAAATGTGAGACTATGACCCCTTACACCTTTGATTAGAGATTGGATTCAATTTTTCTTGATCTTTAATCTGTTCCCCTGGCCTTATTCTGATGTAGCATTTTCGCACTGAGATGCTGCTTTCATACCCATCACTTGTTCTGACCAAGGGATGCTTACAAACACAGCAAGAGGAGATGAGAAAAATGGAGAACAAGCAACTTTCCCAACATAGTTATTACGATTGTCTGGTACAGAGTAGAGCTTCATACAGAGGGTTGACCATTGGGTATAGGTCTGCATCCAGCAAAATGAAAGACTGGCTGATTTCATAAGAAATTATTGTTCTAAGTCTCTACATAATACACGACTTTCAGTGAGGAATACCCTTACATTGTGAAGTAATGGGAAATGCTCCACAACTTGAAAATAACACTGGAGTTTTCAAAACAACATTTCCATCTGTCTCCTCCAGGTTCAATATGCACTTAGCATCTCCTGTTCACAGAGCAGCACCACATCGCCTCTACAGAAAAAAAAAATAGACTTAGAAAATAAAGTAAAACTAGTGAGAAATTGAAGTACTGACTTCACTTAAACTCCCCACACTTCTTCGCACGTCTCCGGGGTTCAGTATGGAAATACAGAGTTAAAACATGCCCCAGGATGCTCTTTGTGTGTGAAAACCTTTCAGCCATTTCAGAGTTACTCTCTGACTGTAGGAACTAAGATGACTTTCAGTTGAGTTTGAATATAAGGCGAGATCCAATTGGATACATGGCAGTTGTATGCTATGATTAATTATAATGTTGTTCTTGCCTTTAATTATGTGCATTTTAGCATTTCTTAAGCAACTGAAATTACAACAAACTGACTTTTGTTTTTAAAATCTCCCTTTTAAATATGTGAGGTAAATTTCCCAAAACTACCTTTCATCCATTTCCCTGGCTGCTTCGGGCAGTGCTACTTCTGTAAGCAAAATGGATGTGTTTTTCTAGGGCATAAAATGTACCATTAACTTTTAAACCATCTCCTCAGTAATAGATTTTGAATGGACACATTGCAAGGGGAATCAGCAATGGTGTATTCCTTCTTGTGAAAACAAAGAAACCTAGTTTTAAGAGAGCAGAAATTGGAGATGGTACGCAGGCCAGGTTCCACTTTCTGGCAACTGCATTCAGAGGAAAGAATGAGGCATGACTGAAATTCCATAGATTTCTTTACTTGTCTGTCCTTGATTAAACAGTAAGAAGCTTGTATATCAAATATCAAGACTGTGTGTGTGTGTGTGTGTGTGTGTGTGTGCATGCGTGTGCATGTTTGAGGCATGAACATGTGCATAGATGTTCCTGTGGTGGTCAGAGGTCCACATTAAATATCATTTGGTATCTCTCTCCATCTTATGTTTTGAAACAGGGTCTCTCACTGATCTAGAGCTTCCTTATTGGCTAGATTCACTGACCAGCGAGCCCCAAGAATCCTTCTGTCCCTGACTCCAATCCCTGGGGTTTATAGATTTACACTGCCATATCTGAACTAGTCCCCACTCCTTTGTGATAATTATTTTTTTTAAAAAAACACATCATATAGTAAACATGATGCGATTTAAATCTAACAAACTAGAAGATCTAAGAAGCAAGATATCTTTGCTTAGTACAGTCATCCACAAACTGTAGAACTCTTTTATTTGCTTGACTATTGCCTTTCTTTATGTACTGTTAGAGAGAAAAAGCATGTGTGACACACATTGAGAGGAAAAATATGGAGAGAACAGTATTTATAATCTCATCTTGGGATCGTACAGACCTGGGATTCTAATTATCCTTGTCTGAAGTTATGAAGATGAGTTTGGAAGTGAATCTTTACCACATGAAAGCATTCACTGGTCCACTAAGTACTTGTATAATTGGCCTCCACTCAATCATCCATTTCCACTTAACTTTCCCACTCATCCATCATGTCTGCGTGAATCGTCTCTAATTGATTTCCAAATGTCGCATCTGGCAATACACTATAAATACTAAGCTAATCAATCACAAGGCAGAATTGCAAATCTCTCATCATTGTGTGAAGTAGTTCACGCATCCTAGATAGCACTATTGAAAAATTACTCAGATCTTACACAGAGATGTTGCCAACAACATATTTGAAAAATAAAGGAGTGAGAAATAAGATTGAGAGGAAGGAAAGAGAGAGAGAAAGGGACAATGTGACAGCTGATGATGCACTAAAACTGTCAGAAATTTAGCAAAATCTCTGGGATATTTTAACCCAAAACTATATTTGTTCCTTCTCTAAACTGCTGTATTCATGATTAAGCTAACCAAAATGAGTATTAAAGTTCACATATGTTGTAGTTATGAAATATACTGAGAATATGCAGTAATTTCAGCATGCGATACACACTGCCTTATGAATATCTAAAGTATTTTTCTCCAATTCTTAACAAGCGTATAAGAAAAAAACATTTTCATGTTGAGTTTTGTCTTTTTAGCTTTAGTATTTTCTTTCTTTTCAGTGAAATCATGCTCTTTGATTGCATTTAATTTGTGACCCAATGTGGTTTGTCTTCAGATAGAAGCCTTCAAGATATTCTGGATACAAAGGAACACACAATGAACATGTGTATAACTACATATGCGTGTATTTTCAGTTTCCCAAAAGAGATGGAACACTAGATTTCCTATCCAAGTTAGATGCAGCCCATGTTTCCTTAGCTCTGCCTTGTTGCTCCAAGTTCATTATAATGAGGACAAAGAGATACAGAGCCGTGACTGCTGTACAGAGCTCCTAGCATTTCTAGATACTAGATATGACATACGTAAAGCAGAGAAAGAATAGCTGGATCTGAGATAATTGTTGAAATTGAAATCTGAATAAATATTTAGTGATAAAAAGTCAATTATTTTTTTTTACTAAGTAGAAGGACCTATTGAAAATTACTTGACTATGAAGTGAACATAGGCAAAAAAAAACAGATGAGAGAATATTTTAAAAACTATGTGACACAATAAGTTATTCACTCAATATTTCTGTCATTGAGGGAAACCTTACTCTTTAAAATACATAATGTATACATATGGCAGCTCTTATGTATATGTAATTACATGTATCTTTCACCAAGTATATACTAATGATGGAATATTTTGTCTCCTAAAATCTACAGAGTATCAAGTTGTAAGTTTTCTTTGATGAATACTAATAATTATATCTATTTGGGGACATCTTAAAAATAGAGTTGAAGAGACTTGTAATATGGTTATAGATTTTTAATCATACTAGGGCAACCTCTCTTGACTATTGTAGTCAATGTTATGATGCCACAAGGTCTAGACCAAAGGTTCTCTTTTTATATGTTAGCTTTGGGGTGATCAACATAATAGATCACAATAATCCACTGATCTCTAACACTGATACTTATTGTTTTGAATAACTATCCTCTTGTTGCTTATTGACTTGATAGGAAAAAAACAATGGCATCACAAATTATATGCCCATGATACACATATACATGGCCAGCATTGGGAATTCTAGAACTTGAGCAGCAGAGGACAGAGTCAAAGGCAGGTAGGTACTCAGGAGCCACTTTAGTCAAGCAGGATCAGGCATGCTCAAGAAGCAGAGTCATAACCATATGTCATATTGCCAGATGTATAGACAAGGGAATCGTGTAAATGTACTCAGTCCCTATAAAGGCAGGTGGAAGGAAAGTTTATCTTTCCTTGCAGCCAGATCCTATGATACGATGAGAAGCAGATGCCAGCATCAGGATGCACAGTCAACACCATGGCAACCATGATGGTACAGAGTTGACAAGGGTCAAACCAAGCCCTATTACTAAGATCGCTGGTAACCACAGTAGAATCAACTCTGGCTCTAAGTCAAACTATCCTGGTCTAAAATCTTCATGATGGCATTTACTAATAGCGTATCTGAATAAAATACCTCACTTCCTCCTCTACTAAATAGATCAATGTCAGCTCTTGAGGCAGGGTAATAGCGCAAGCACAAATTCTTTACTTACTTGAATATTAGATGAAAAATGTATACAAAGCACACAGTATAGAAATTTCTGTCTGAGTTACAATATGGGTCTTAATCACCTTTAATTCCTTCTTGCCCTTATTTTGGAAAAGAAAATAGAGGTTATTTTGACAGACAAATTTGAAAATACTATTGATTTCAAACAATCTGAAGCTCAGACTCGAGAGGTGAGAAAAGTGAAGGCTGGGAAGCCAGTCCAACAGTCACTCTACCCTGGCAGATTGATTTTCTGAAGAGAAAGATTTTCTGATTGAATTCCCTTTGCACCTGTTCCTCCATCCAGGCTCCTGTTGTATGGGACTCTAAAATAGCTATTACCACCATTTGTTACACAGCTGATACAGAATAATGGTGCATGTCTCCAGAGAAATTACATAAACAAATTCCTTAATTTTTCAGAATTATTCAGAGTCCAGAAGGAGATTCCACATGCATCCTGTTTTCTTGTCAATGTTGGACAATTAGGTTTCTGGTTCAGGATACATTTGTAGACATCAGTGGGGTGAAGAATGGTCAATGAGGCGATGCTTAGGTGGCAATAATGAGAGAACTTTTCTAATACTATTATCTTTGAACTTAGGTGTAGTACTTCCATATGAAAATACACTTTCCTTCATCCTCACTGGAAGGTTTGGGAGACACTCAGAGATGATGTGTAAGGCACACATAAAAAGACATAGGACATTCTTGCTGGCAGCAACAGAGCATGGCTTGCCATAGCTAAGAGGATTCCCAAAGAGCAGGACCAGAATGCATATGATCTGTGCTGCAATACTTGGTGAACAAGCAATTTCCTCTAATTCACTTCTTGATGTGGGGAACTCTCATGGTGCTATACATGGTAATTTTTGAAAATATCCTGCGTGCCTTAGAAAGTCTGGGGAAATGAAAGGGAAAGGGCTAATTGGAATTGGGAAAGATTCAATATTTGGTTGTTTTCCCTTATAAGCTGCTGTGCATTCCTTATAAAGACTAATTTTCAAAATAGCTTAGGCAACTTATACAAAGGCACGGGAAGTTGGAACGGCCGTAAAGGTGTAGCCCAAATCACTTTGGAGATGGTTCATTAACTTTGTATTTCTTCTAAATTAGGATGTAATTCCTCAAAAACTACCTGGTTGTTCTTTTTTATTTCCTTATCAGACCAGATACCACCACTTAGATCCAGCTAGGAAAATAAGAAAAAGGCCTCGCTAACTTAATTCGAAGACAACAAACTCCTTTGCCTGTGATGTTAGATAACCCCCTGATCTGTCCAGTTCATTACTTGGACTGCACATATAAAAAACAAGGAAATGTACCAGACATAAGGCTAAATGCATCCATTAATATTTTCACCCATGTTCTGTCTGCAGATACGCCATCTTCATTAGCTAGACATTGGATTAGTAAGTATTGACGATGATTTTTAGAGATAACATTCTAGCATGCTAAAATATATCTCAGAAATCTGAATCCTACCCACATCTACTTCTTTCACATACCGCAGAAATGAAGAATTCAAGTCTCATGCTGAAGCTTATTAGTATCTGGAAAATATGTTTCAAACCAAGTCTAGGACACTCTGTAATCTTTACTGCCCTTCAAACCTTGCATTTTAGGAAGTATTATAGGCTGCTCTTGAGAATATCAAAGTCTGAATTCTTTAATGATTTATTAAATACCCCATTATATAAGAACTGTCTCAGACAACACACAATGTTCAGATACATATGTATTCTTTAAAAGATGAATTGAGCTGAATGCAAGCATAGAGTCCCATGAGGTTAAAATACAGAATCCACAGTGGTTAGTATGTAGAGATAAAATAGATGTCTTAGAATGTTTACTAGAGAGAAAATGGCTTAAAATAACATTTTAGGTAAAGAAACACAAATCTTGCAAAAATAAATTTGCATTCTCAAGTACTATTTTTAACATTAGTTACATGCAGTTTTGTATTTTTAAAGAAGCACTTATGGTTAAGAAATAGCTTGCGAAACTTTCTCCATTTCTCTCTTAGGACAGAAGGGAAAGTCTATAAATATTCCCAGGGAATGCTTATGAATGTTAGCATAGGAGTTAAGTGCAAAGAAGGAACCTTAGCAATAATAGGGACTTTTAGTTGACAATGATTTTCTTTCTGTGATTTTTCCTGAGTTAGTTATATATGGGACTAGATAATAATACTAAAGATACAAAAATTTATGTTCCTACATCTATTTAAGAACTCTGAAATTTATTTATTAAAAGCCACATTAAAATGCAAAACTTATTAATTGCTTCAAGGCAAATAGTTGCAGAGCCCCTTTGTCGTTTCCCTAATTCCCTTTTTCTGTGGGCTTTATCCCAAATAAATGCCTCTTGCCTGGCACAAACTTCACAAAGTTAGTACTATTTGTAATGTGTTTTCTGAAATTAATTCATAGATACCTAGGATAAAGTATCATTTGGAAACTGGACATAGAACAATATTAACAATAGTAGAATAAAATGGAATAGACTTTGATAAAATCCATGTGACAGTCAATTCCTCCACCTTTCTACCACAAAATGTCTTTTTTCTGTATTGGTTATTCTTGGTGCCATTATGAGAAATAGCATAATGTCTATAATATGATGACATAGGCCATGAGTTGTATCATCCAGCTACTCTGTAATGATACTAGTACTTAGGTGACAATTGACAGGTAGCTATCAAGTGAGTAGTACATTAAAAAAACACTGAACAGTATCACAATTTTTATCTTGATAAGGATGGAACTATATGGTATGAGATTTCATATTAAAATTAAAATTTTAATTAAAATTAAAATCATCAGTAATTTTCAAGCTTCTATTTAGTAATTTTGAACACCGTTTGACTACAAAGTAACTGAAATGATGGGAAATGAGGCATAGGTAAGCAGAGAAAAAATAGTTCAAACACAAATCTTGATCTGGATGATCTAATTCAATGTTATGATGACTGATAGAAACGGGGTATGTGACCAGTATAGAATCTATTCTTGAGTGCCATAGACCCAAAGCCTGAGAGTGAATTGGAATCTAACTAGGGGCAAATGATCATATATGTGTGTGCATATGTATGGTATGTGTGTGTTTTAGTGTGCGACTTTGAGCAAAGAGAAGTTCATACAATAGCATACAACAAATGTAGCAAATCCAAAGACTTAGTCAAGCTGTTTTAAATGAAGTTTAATATAGATGTATGCAGGTTTGTATCTTACCATTCTGACATGTGATTTTCTCTTCAGGTTAATATGCTTAATTATGCTTTCTATGCCTGTTCATATTTCCTTCTTTTCTAAAGAAATTTATAGCTACAATAACTAGTGAGACACCTTTTCTAGCACAAATATAATGGGAATTGTATACAAAAGACATATAGCTTACTTGGATCTTTTTGTGTCTTCCCACAAATGCCCATTTCCTTTAATGATGTGGTGCATGCCCCTCCTGTGCCTCTGAGATGCTGACTTTATATATAAAACAAGAGCTTCCTGAGGAAAACATTTCACTGCTGAATTCTTCAGTCATCTGTTATTTAGATATTTTTATGTGATGAGGAGAAGAAATGCTCAGTGGTTAAGTTATTTGGAGCAGAAGGGTTTCAATAGTAGAAAATCGATAACCAGTGGAACCTTCTTTAGTCGTGTGCAGGAGCTGGTGTTTGGATTACCTCAGAGAATGACTCACAGAAGTTTAGATGAAAAGAAGTTGCTTAAAATACAGTTTCTCAATAGATGCTTTAAGTAACAACAGATTTTTTCACAAGGATTTACTTCTAATATTCAAATAGGTCATCTCTCCATCTGTCTCACTGGCTGATTTCAATGTTTGTACACCTGCAATAGATATTGTGTTTGTTTATCTACAAGATTTAATTAATGCATCTAAAAAAGTGTCAGCTCCTGGGAGTTATGATATGTTAATTTAATGCACATCTACAAATTTAATTGCCTATATAGCAACATACTGCATTTTACAATCTTCAGGATCAGGGATCAGCTATCCATTGCGGATACATTTTAGGGGGTGATGGTGAAAGAATGGGCTTAAAGACCATATCTCAAAGGTCTGTATAGTATGCTATAGAAGGTAAGCACCATGTTTTCATTTCTTTCATGTGTATTTGGATTTTTTTATATGCCAGGGTGTGCATATGGAAGTCAGAGAGCAACTTGTGAGGGCTAATAATTTCTTGGCACTACATAGCTTCCAGGGACCTAATTCAAGTTATCCCATTTGGTAGCAAGTGCCTTGACCAGCCAAACCATCTCAGTGATCCTGGAAAATAATGTTTGAACAAACGTGAATTAAAATTTAAAAAATAAAAGAGAACACTTTATGGCACCTCTTTTCATCCTCCAGTTCTTCTATTTTTTTCTGTCCCCCTCAATGCTCTCCAGAGTCTTTGGAGAGGGAATTGAGGGAAAAGACTTGAAGAGCTGAGCCCTCACAGTCACTAGTTCAAAGCACATTGCCTAGTTATGAGTCTCTGCATCAACTGCTATCCTTTGGAAAATGGAGCTTTTCTGACCAAGCTTGAGAATAGAACAAATCTATGCACACACACAGAAGTTCTTAGAAGGTAGTTGGATAACATGACAATTTAACAGAACAATGGTAGGTCATTCCCAAGAGCCTATAACCTTCCTTGCCATGTGTTTTGCTAAGTTTTATCATACTAGGCATGGATTCCTTCCCCTTTAACATGTCATAAATCTCACTGGAAAGCAGTTGGTTATCCCTATAACTGTCATGACACTATTACACTTGGGATACATCTTGCTGTAAGGGTAGGTATTGTAGAATGCATGATCCAGTGCTGACTAAGTCTTTTCTACCCCAGCTGCCTACATAGTACTGTCATGAACTATGAGCACTAGTAATGAGGGAAGAAGTTTCTTAGTGATTTTGGGATTGATTTCTCTGTATCCTACAATTACACTCTGTTGTGTATCAGACAATAGGATCCTACCATTCAATAACAGTGTGTAACCACAGGCCCCCACATTTCCATTTTGAAAAATGAAGAAGTAGCTGAAGAGATGGCTCAGTAGATAAGAGCTGCTCCTAGTCTTCCAGGGGTCTCAGGTTCAATTCCAGGCACCCACTTGGTGTCTCATAACTGTTTATAACTCTAGTTCAATGTTATCGTGTGCCATTTTCTGGCCACTGAGGGCATCAGGAAGGCACATGGTATGCCTATATACATGCAGGCAATATACCTTTGCACATAAAAGCCATAGAAGAGTATTTTTAAAGAAGAAAACCCAAGCTTCCTTTTATTCACCTCCTGCCTGAACTCCATTTTCCCTACCTGCTAATTTTCCTCATCTAATATTTCTATAAAAAGGAAACTATATTAAGACAGGAAGTGGTGGTGCACACCTTTAATTCCAGTACTTGGAAGAGAGACAGGCAGATCTCTTTGAGTTCACGGCCAGCCTGGTCTATAGAGTGAGTTGCAAAACAGGCTCCAAAGCTACAGAGAAAAACCCATCTCTCTCTGTCTCTGTCTTTGTCTCTCTTTCTGTCTCTGTCTCTCTCTCTCTATTATATATAATCTCTCTCTCTATATATATATATTCTCTATTAACTAATATCTTCTGTTCTCATTATTTAATATTTTACTTGAAGTTTCATTCAAAACACTGCTTTAGTTCAGGTCACTAAGTTGAACTGGCTCATGTTTGTCTTCATTTGACCTCTCTGACGCTTTTGATGGTATTCTGCGATTTTGAAACATTTGCAGGGTTTTAATTATATCTGATATTTCTGTGTTCCTATATCTCATATTGTTTTACCATCAAATTCGCAATGTATTTCTTTTCCTGTTCTTAAATATTTCCATATTCTTCAAGACTCTGGTAAGATTTTCCTTCCCTTCCCAGGAACTCAAATTAGAATTTCAGACATGGTGATGATTCTTTTCTGGGAATTCTCTAGAGAAACTTAAAACATTCTGGGTGTTCCCTCTGTCTTCAGCAATAAATTAATCACCTCTGTGCTGGGGATGTTGGCATTGTTTGACCTTTATTCTTTCTCTGGTTAGAATATGCTTTTATTGTTACTGTTTTCCTTGATTTTTCATCAATGAGGCTGAGCTGAAGACCAAGAAAGTGGTAATAGTCCATCTTTCAACAGAAGTTACTGTGCCAAGCCCTTTAACATAAGAAATCATTTGGCATTCACAATGACTCCATTTTATAGATATGCTTAAAATCTTCATGTGACAAAACAAACTTCCCCAATGTCAAAAGTCTGAGGTTTCAGTGCTGGCTTAGAATCAGCGAAGGCTGGCTCTAGAATCCCAGACATCACCAGATGGCCAGATGAGACCGAACAATTGTTACATAACAACCAGATAGGACTTGAAAAAAAACATATTGGAATTCACAGGAGTCTCAGGGAGGTCCTAATCCATCGGGAAGGACTCCCAGAGGTACTCTGTTTCAGCCAGACCTTTGAAAGATCCAGTCTGCTCATCAGATGAAACAGTTTGCAAATTGCATAGTCATGAAGGGATGTGGCACATCTTGAGCCAAGAAGACAAAGTTTGGATCACTTGCACTGGAGGCTGAGTTTGTATTCATGCCCCAGTGAGATGACTCTGAGCAATGGACCAATACTGGGTTACTTATCTTTTAGAGAACTCTCAGATTAAATTTTCCATCATTAATGAAGCCATGTGGCTCAAGCTTTTCATCCCAGCAGAGGCAGAAGCATGCAGATCTTTGTGAATTCTAGGCCAGCCTGGTCTATACAGGGAGTTTCAGGAGAGCCAGAGGTTGTGTAGTGAGACTCTGTCTCTAAATAAATACAAAACCCAAAACAACAGCATCAAAAAAGTCAAAAAAGGAAAAAACAAACGAACAACAAAACATTCTTATCACTAATGAAAGCCCAAGATGGGAAAGAGGAGGTTGGGAGAGGAGTGGGGAGGTGAGAGGAGTGGGGAGAACATGAGAGATTAGGAAGGGCGAGTTGGGGGCAAGGACAGAGAGGGAGAGCAAGGAAAGACATTTTGATAGAGTGATCCATTATGGGATTAGGGAGCAAGCTGGCATATTGTAGGAAGCCACTTATTCATTCCTGGCTGCCCAAACTCCCAAAATAACCAGACAGAAACTGTATTAATTAAATCACTACTTGGTCTATTAGCTCTATCTTTTTATTTGCTAGCTTTTACATCTTAATTTTACCCTATTTTATTTTATTAATCTGTGTATTGCTATGTGGTTGTGGCTTACCTGGTAAAGTTTCGTTCAGCATCCTGTATCTGTTTCTGGCAGGGGTACATGGCTCCTTGACTCCACCTACTCTCTCTATTTTTTCTGTCCTGGCTACATTCTGCTATGCCATTGGCCAAAAGGACTTCCCACACAACTGGCACTAGGGAAATTCCCAGGAATCAACAAGGATGACACCAGCTGACAATCTAAACAGTAGTGGAGAGGGTGCCTTAACTGCCCTCTTCCTGTAGCAGATTAATGACTAACTTAATTGTTATCATAGAATCTTCATCCAGTGACTGATGGAAGCAGATACAGAGATCCACAGCTAAGCACTGGGTGGAGCTCTTGGAGTTCAGTCATAGAAAAGAAGGAGCAATAATATGAACAAAGGGGCCAAGACCATAAAAAAGATACCCACAGAAATAGCTGACCTGAGCTAGTGGGAGCTCAATAACTCTAGACTGACAGCTGGGGAACCCTCACAGTTCCGAACTAGGCTATCTGAATGTGGGTGACAGTGGTGTGGCTTGGGTAATTTGTGAGACCATAGGCTCTATGTAGAACCAATATTTATCCCTAGTGCATTAACTGGCTTTTTGGAGCCCATTCCCTATGATGGGATATCTTGCTCAGCCTAGATATAGGAAGGAGGGCCTTGGTCCTGCCCCAAGTGATATGACAGACTTTGTTGATTCCCCATGGTAGGGAGACCTCACTCTCTCTCTCTCTGAAGAATGGATGAGGAGTAGAATGGGTGAAGGCATGTAAAAAATATTGTTTTAAAAAGTAAAATATAAAAGATTATTGTATCAAGGGGATGCAAATTAAAGACACAGTAAGACGCTATTTCATTTATTACGTTGACTAAAAGTGACTGACAACATACAAAAAGAAAGGAAGAAAGAAAGACAAAAGAAAGCACAAAATAAACGAAAGGTCTTGTAAATGGAAGTTTCTGTCCACCCAGTCCTGCATCCATTAGGTCCCCCCCAAGAAAGATACAGAGGCTTATATTAATTATAACTGGTTGGCCTATTCCTCGGGCTTATTATTAACAACTTAAATTAACCCATAATTCTTATCTGTGTTTAGCCATGTGACTTGATGCTTTTTCTCTCTAACTCATTCTCATCTTGTTTCCTCTGTGACTCTCCTCTGTCTTTCCTCTTCCCAGAAGTCTCCTACTCTGGTTGCCCCACCTTCACTTCCTGCCTGGCTACTGGCCAAACAGCATTTTATTAAGCCAATATGAATGACAGATCTTCACTGTGTACAAGAGCATAATGCCATAGCAAGAATCTCATCTTGAAATTCCAAATTAAGACTCAGAATTCTTGGAGATACTGTGACTGTTTCTCAGACAACACCCTGCTTTCCACACCATTTAAAAACAGTGTTGCTGAGGGCAGAGGAAGACTCACAGGTGTTGTCTCCCATAACAAGCATCTGAAATAGTCGGCACAAGCCACTACCCCAGACAGAGGCCAGTGCATGCGCATTAACCTCAAATCACAGAGTCCAGCAGTGTGACAAGGCACAACATTTAGGACTCATAGTAGCACACCTGTGAGATATGAAATATTTTTGAATAAATTACAGACTAATTATTTCACTTGAACTCTGACATCACAGTTCTTTGCTATCTGACCTGGATAGCTAGCTTGACAGGCCAATTCTGAGCCTAGCCTGAATTTTGTAGTGTTCTTTTTTCTTCTTCTCCCCATTGGAGATACACATTTTTATTTTAGAACTTCCTAATGAATATGTGTTAATATTTGTCATTATTTTTATATGTTGTCCTTAAAGTAATAAATAGCATTTAAAAATGTAACTAAGGTTCAGAAAGATAAGCCTTACCATTCTGAAATAGCCACCATTAATATTAACCTGGTAATACTTTAATCTACGTGCTTGTGTGTGCATGTAATTTCTGTGTGTGCATAGATCATTCAACAACATTGTGACTATATAAACGTCTATTATTTTAGTTGTACATCTATTTTCTCCAAGTCATGTTTTCCTCTTATCTATGATCTATGTTTCTTCTCTGCTCCCTCCCATCAGAGCCAGTGTAGGTAATCAAGAGAGACCCTGTCTCAAACAGACAAAAAGTAGGGATGGAAGAACTGCTTGAAAGTATGTGTAGCTCTCCAAGAAGACCTGACTTTGGTTCCTAATACCCGCATTAGGCAGTTGCCTCACCACTACCTGTAATGTAACTTTGGATCCAGAAAGATCATCAACTTCTGTCTTTCACAGCACTGGCACTTACTCACTGACTGCACACACACACACACACACACACAGAGAGAGACAGAGAGAGAGAGAGAGAGACAGAGAGACAGAGAGACAGCAGAGAGACAGAGAGAGAGAGAGAGAGAGAGAGAGAGAGAGAGAGAGAGCAAAATTTTTAAAACACAAAAATAAGTTACTCAAGTCATTTCAAATTAGTGATCATTCTCTTCGAGGTATAAATGTGCTATTAAATTTGAATTTCTAGATTTTTAACCGTGTGTTTTCAGTTTTACATAAGTCCAAGGAGCTAACACTAATGTATCACCATGTAGTCTGTCTCCTATACATCCACCTATGTAGCTGGAATTACAGACAGCTGTGATCTGATCGATGTAGGTCTTGGACAACAAACTTCCTCTGGAAGAGCAGCAAGCAGCCTTAATCTCTGAGCCATTTCTCCAACTCCACCCATGAAAAACATATGAAACTGCAACATTTCTATTAATCAAGAGAAATGTGTTTGGAGACAGGGAAAAATGTATGCAGGATTCGAAGTTTCAATAGGATGGCAATAGGATGGGGCATCACGTTAAGAATTTTATTATGCAGGCAAAAGTATATGACAGGATTGCATTGTTTGAAACATTCTACTTGCTTTCTCTTAAGGGTAATATTTAAAGCATGAATCTTAATAGTAGACAGACTTTCTTATATTGTCTAGCTTTATGACTTTGGGCCTTAGTTTCCACATTTATAAAATAAATTTATTTCTTTTGTTTTCTATGGGACAAATAAATAATAAAGTAATAATAATAGATATGTAAGGGATTGTTGCTTAGAAAGAAAGCCTCCTAGTAATTATTTATAATAAAATCTTTCACCATTGCCAGCATCTTTGTTATCCCTTGATGCTAAAGACATACACATACACAGTCATGCTAATAAGACATATATTCCCAGTCTTGATAATAGAAAAGTTAGAAAAGAGTAGATCCCAAGAATTCACTTCTGTTCTGCTAAGAAAAGATGGGAATTGTCCAACATTATAGTTTTAGTTTAAAGGCCTCCATCTTGGCCTCATAGTCTGCTGTAACACTTAATTCTAGCCACAGTGATGTTAATGTTTATGATGAAAAGAATTGATGGGAAAGCAATCATAAACTAGGAAACCTTGACATTTAAAATTTCTGAAATACAATTGACAGCTGTAATATTCAGATAGTGGTTTTTTTTTGTAAGACACAATAGTTTAACTGTGACAAGCAGCTATAACAAATAACATGATCAAATGGCTTCAAATAATTATAAAACATTCTTCCTAAACCAAGTGACAGTTTACAATGAATTTGGGAGCTATTCTGAGCTGCTGCCTCTGGGGTGAATAAAGGATCTAGTACTTCTTATGATTCTGCTATGTCGGAATTCTGTCTTTCTGATGCAAGAATAAGGAAGCAAGACTGTGGAGGACACATCCTGACTATTTCTTCATGTTCAACACATGCATTCACATTTCAGGGACCAGATATCTCACTTGTTCATACAAGCCTCAATTATACAAGACCTTCATCCTATATGCAAAGTTCCCTATATACACTAAGCCTTTATAACATGTTCCTAAGTGTCTCATATATGCTAGATCCTCATTATATGCTCATATGTACCTCATAAGCATTAAATCTTTATCACATGCTTGTGTTATCCTCATGTACACTAGACCTTTATCACATGTTCACACATACCTTATGTCCACTATGACTTCACTGTGTGTTCATAAATTTATCATATATACCAGACCTTAGTCACATACTCATCTATACCTCATATACTCTAGTGCTCCTTCATATGTTCATATGTATCTCATATATACTGTCCCTTCATTACATGCTCATATATACCTCATGGACCCTGGATATTCATCATATAGTCTATATTTTCCATATACATGATACTTTCATCACATGCTTATATGTAACTCATGTACATTATATCTTCATCACATGCTTGTATGTATGTTATATATATGACAACTTATATATATATGTATATATATACATATATATGCCATCATGAGATCTCATATATACTTTCTATATACCAGACCTTCACAACATGTTCACATATACCTCATATACTTTAGACCTTTAAAGTCTTTATATATAGCAGACCTTTGTCATGTATGCATAATGCCTTGTGCATAGCTGATATTTCAGCCTCTTTATAGTGATATACAGGCTTTCCATGCTGTCATAAATGGCAAAATGGAGCTACTTAGTTAACCTGAAGGATAAAGAAAAATGAATATACATATATGTAACAAACCAGCAACAACTTAGTAAAGATTAGGACATAACATACACATCTACACACAGCTTTGAAATTTCAATGAAATTTTGAATAAAAAACAGTCTCCACTGAAAGTATAACATTCCAAAACTGATGACTGTAGTTTACTATTCATTTTAAAATTTGAAAGCTTTAGAAGAGGACCCGGTGGTTTACATACATTTCTGAGCTATTGTCAGCATATTTTCTATTCAGGATTGCACTGGAAATTATTAATAAAATGAATTCTCATTAATTCAAATGCGTAGAATTTACTCAGTCAATAATCTAGTTTGCTTTGCATAAATAACCATTGTCTAGGTGATTTTATTGTGTTTAGTCACCCATCTGATATGGCTCTTTCAACTTCTTATACTACGCTGTACTGGGACACATTCTTCAAGTTGTGATTGTATTAACATTGTTTCTGCATCATCTCATAGTTTTGACAGTTTCACTATTTATACATAAAATACTTGGTAGCTGGGGTCTTTTCAAGTCTCTTTGTTATGCTGATGCATTCTAATGGAAATCATGCAATATGATAATGCTGCTTAATTTTTTTTCACCAATGTCCAATATTAGCTAAATTCCAGTATGCTTCTGTTATTATAAGAGCTTAATAAATAAAAAGAATTTTTTAAAGAAAAAGTTGTTATTTCATTAGATTTTTCTCAAGTATGGTGTAAGATTTTAAAATATGTGATAATGAGAGTCCACTAATCATTTTTCCATGTGTATTCATCCTTTGGAAAAACAGCTGGTTGATGATACCTAATCCGTTCAAGAAGAAATTCATTTGCAGCAAAGAAAATGTGTTTGTGAATGTTTAAGTTGAAGCTGTCAGTAATATTATTTTGCATAATTATATTGTCTGTTGATTCATCTTCCATATTTCTTTGTAGGGAGGTTCTCAGGAATTAATTAAAACGTAAATTTTGTATTCTGTTTGAATTTAAATTGTACATCAGTTACTGTGCATTGATAAGCACATTTGTAACAAAAACAAAAAGGGCCTTGTAGAGTGGGCGACCTGAGGTTTTCCAAGTTCCTTAGAACAGGGAGCTATTTCCTACCTGTCTTCCAGTCTGCCCTCTTTGAGGAGCAAGAGGATCAATAACCTGTGATGTAAATTCTTAGATCAGGCTTCCGTCGCATAATTCTGCTCTAACTTTCACTCAGAGAAAAAAAAAATCAGTCTAAGAATTCTGAGATATCATGTCCTGCTTGTTTTTGTCTTAAGTGAAGAGAAATGGCAATTCTTTTTCTGTAACTCACCTAATTTATTGCTCTTAAGCATCTGTCTGGATCTACACAGAGTGTCTATTTTCCACAGTAGGATCTCATGGTGCAAAGTGTGTCTGAGAATATTCTACCACCTCATAGTTATTACTGCTAAAGGCAAAATGTATGAGGACTCCCTGCAGAAAGATGACATTCACTGAGCACTCCCTATCTTCCCAGCTCAGTAGGGGTACTCTGGTAGAACAGAACAAATGTAAGGCAAAAGTCACTTTTCCAATTTGTCACAGCACTCCTGATTCCTGATGGAGTATTGAGCATTCCTTGGCACAAGCTTCTACATAAAATTCTGAGATGCAGAGGATGGAAACTTCCATTCAACATGCTTCCATGACATCTGGCCTTTTTACCTCGGGTCTGGAGGTCATTCTCAGGTCCTTATTCTTACAAGACAAGCCTATTACCAATTGAGCTCCCTAGTTCCTGACTTTGGTTTGTGATGCCTAATACCACTTTCAGTCTCAGAAGATACTGAGCATGGAATGCAGCCTGTCCTTGACCATAAGACACTGGGAAAACTCCTAGACACATTCCCTTCCAGCATGTTAATGATGACAATTGCAAGCACGTTATTGATGACTTTACATCATCTCTTCAAGGCTTGGGATTCCAAAGAAAGTCTGTTGTGGTATCCTAGGCAATGAAGACCCCAGACAAAGAGGACCATGACAAAGCAAACGAGGAAACAAAATAAACAAATGAGAATCATGGACATTGTGGTCGTGTCATATAGAGTTTAGATGCATAGCTTTGTGAGAAGTGTCTGGGATGGAAGTCCCCTTACTCTGTCTCATTAGCCAAAGTGAACTTTGAACAAATTAGTTAGTTGGTACCTTTGTTTCTTACTCTGCAAAATGAGTTTCTACATAATTAGGCTTACTGTGATAAATAAGAACATTAATTTTTGAAAGCCTACTTTCAATGTCCCTGACATTTAGTAATCATTCACTAAATATTCATGATTACTCCTATTTTAATGACCTAGCTTCTAATTTCAGGAATCAATGACAACCACAGATCTTTTCAGATATTTTTGTTTTCCTTTGTATTTTTGCTTGTTTGCTAAGCATTCAAATATATTTGTATTTTTACTGAATGAAAATAGTTTAATTTTATTTGAAGATATGAAAATGTATGGTAACTTGTATTTCTAAAAGGAACAAAACCATTTCTTTATGATGGGCCATGCAATAATTTATACGTGATGTCTTGGGTGTTAGAACACTTAGACACAATGGTTTATCTTTCACTCTTTAGAAGTTCTGTGAAACAAAACCATACATACATGAGGACAGCTTCTGGAATTAGTCATATAAAGGAATATCAAGGGACCATGGAGTGACTGTGGATAAAGAACTTGCATATGGACCTGGGTTTGGATCTTAGAAACATATGAAGTCAAATTAGGTGGTAGCTACTCGTGGGGATCAGAGACAGAGAGATTCTTGAAGATGGTTGGTAAGATAATCTAGCCAATCAATAAGGACCAAATTCAATGAAGGGCCCAGTCTTAAAGAAAAAGTAGGTTGACCTTTCCTGTGACAGTCACAGATCCAATAATATATGGGCATTACAATCTGTATTTCTCTGATTTAAAAAAAATGAGAACACCAAGTTGGTTGGGTAACGAAAGGGGATGGCTCTAGAAGGGAACAGAGGAAAAAGGAGAGTATGACCTAAAGCATTGTATGAGATTCTCAATGAACTAATTGAGGAAAAAGAAATAAAGTAGAGAACTAGAAACAAAGAAATCTTATGCTGACCTTCCACCCATACATGCTCAGGCACAGGCACCAACAAACACATGTGTATCTCTGTGTTTGTTTCCCTCTTCCCACCTCAAACATTCAATAGATATAATGTTTCAAGTTATCCATTGATACCTCAAATAAAATATATATTTGAAAGGTATGCTTTTACCCTCCAGTAATCTGATGAACTTAAAATTTGAAAGCAAAGACATGCAGGACACAGTCACACGAATGTTATTGTTTCATTTTGATGTGCTGTGTTGATTGTACCATCCAGTTTCGACTGATGCATTAACTTCCTTGGTGGTAGATTTTAAATCAATGAAATGAAGATCTCTCTAAAGAAGAAGAAAAAAAAAAGTCTTGTCTTAAACATAATAGGTTTTGTTAGTTGGAGCCTGTTTAGGTCGATATAAGATAATCACTCATGATGGTTTTTGGCTCTGCTGCGGTAACAATAAATTCCAATGTTTTTGTAGTCTTGCAGTAAGAGAATTTATTTCTTGATCACATAGAGTTGCTCTGAGTTTAGCAATGCTTTCCACAAAACTTCCTGCAGGCAATTCCTGTAGGATTCATGCTGCCCTTGCCTCTGATTATACCATTTCACTCATGGTCACCTTTAACATAGGAGAAGCCCACTCATACTTAAAGTCTCACAATAGAAATGTTGAACCGATTCCCAGGGCATTTATTATTTACTCTTATGCTCCCACCCTATCTAAAATGTCGAGAAATATTGTCTTCCTATTATATAAAAAACACATAGCATTCTCTCACTAACTAAAGGCAAGGTTGATGGTTAGGCTCTGGTACAGTCTTAAATCTATTATCTGAAATTACAATAATTAATAATTGTAGTTATGAAAGTTACCAACCAATCATTACCTAAACAATGCTTTCAAGAGAGTGTCTGGATTGAAGTAATGTTTACTAAGTTAACCTTTGCTATTTTGGGAGCAGAAATAATGTGTGGCAACTTGTAAACATGCATTGCCACAAAGCTATGTGCAGACTAGCCTTCCCATATCAATCTCCTCTGTGGAGACAGGTAGATGCACTTGACATTTGTGGTGCTTGCTCACAGGCAGCACTGATAGCTCAGCTAGGGAGATAATATGCAAATCACTCTTTATGCATGTAGTTTTCTTCATAAGGAGTATTCCACCCTCTTCCCTGTCATCTCTGGAATCTGCTTCCCCCGCCCCCTTCACTGAATCATTTTAAATGCTATTGGACAGTGACATTCCCAAATGACCTTATTTTATCTACACTGCCCATTATGCAAATCTTAACCACATTTTAACTTAGGAGATGTATTTGCCTTTCTTCGTCTCTCCAAGCTGAATTACTTGAATTTCTCAGCAGACCTTTGTCTGTCTACATGCGTTGTCTCACTGTGAATGCCCTTACTTAATCTCTATATGTGCACATACCTTCTTGCATGGCCTGTTATAACGTCAAATGTCATAAATTTTGATTTCCACCACACGCTTCCATGGTGTGTTCCACGTTCTTTTGTGACAGGATTGGTTTCACTGCTGCATTAGAGTCTCCCACCCTTACTTTGTCTTCCTCCTCTGTCCTTACTCCTCTCTCCTCCCTCCCCTTTTCTCTCTTTGTCCTTTTTCTCAGACAAGCTCTTACTGGCCTCTATTGTCATAAAGTCACATACTTCTGTCTCTGTCTCCTACTTGCTGGAGTAAGAGGTACAAATCACCAGGGACTCTATGTTATTGTTACTTGTATACTTTAATATATACATTTTTCGCCTAAAATGTATGCTTGATCCATTGGTGTAAACCTTCTTAAGAGGTTTTTACTCACGACAATTCATTGAACAGGAAAATTATCTGAGCTGTTCAATGGATGAAGAGAGTATTTATTCTAGCAGAGTAAGCACTTGTCTAAAGATAAGACACTCTAATATTGTTACTCCTCAGTTATTATCAATATTATTTTAAACAAATTGCTAGCCAATTGAAATCAATATTTCATATCTAAAATGGAATTAATTCTTGCCTTAAAGCATGGTTGGGAGAAACAAGCGAATGATCACAGTGTGTGAAAGCATTTTGTGCTGTTTTCATTAGGTTCTCATTTAAGTTTTTGTACATATTTTATTTTTCCTAAATCACTTTAATAAATCCTTTGTGCTTCATGGCACTATTTACTCTTGTTTCTTTCCTGTCTCTCTTTAAGTAGATTGTTATATTTAGGAATTTCTCAAGGCATGACTTTAGCTACTGTAAATGCAAAGACACAACTCTTGCCTCAAAATAGATATCAGGTGGTTTATTCTGGAGCCAAATATAAGTGAGAATGGCCAAGAACACAGACTCCGGTTACTCCAAATTCCTTGTTCATGGCAAAACAAGCATCTAACAAAGCAGATAAAACCATAAATCAAGACACTTTTCAAATACCTTTATGGAAACATCAGGTACACAGTGGCAAAATAGGGGATACTTCTGCTACAGCTACACATGTTCTGTGATGATATTCACAGTCTAGGGTTGTGTGGAAGACAGTCACAGGCACATGAAGTCAGAGGCAGAGGCAGGCAAAGAATGACAGAGTAAAGAGGTTAAAGACGGCAAAGGGGAGAGTTGTAATTAGGCTTTAGTCCTACAGCCTTCCAATTTCTCTATAACCACTGAGGTTCTGATCAATCTATCAGTGTTGGAGAAGGGTCGGTGTTAGATGAGGATTATTTCCAGGAATTTTTATTCATATCACTTTTATCTCCTGTGATTAGGGTCACGGAGGATTTGTAAGGGTTAGGAAAAGAAAGAGCATTCTCAAAATCACGTCAAGGTCATGGACTGGGGACAGGTCAGTGTCTAGAAAACAGACTTAAAAACAGAAGCTTAACTCTAATAATAAATGGTAACTAATTTTAATAATAGGGCATAATGGCCCCTACCTTCAAAATGGAGTGAAACAGGTTTCTCATAAGCTCTTCCACATGTCTTTAAAGGTATTGTCCAATGAGTTCCTTTCTCCTCTATAGCCTCATCTCTAGCTAGGCACTATTTGTGTTCTACAACATCTTCCTCGCAGTAACTGTCATAGTGGCCAGTTTTACCCTCGCTGGTTTGATTTCTCACTTAATATATGCTATTATTACTGGAGGCATGGAGTCCTAGTATGTTACAAAGATTTATTTCTTATTAGAGGTAGATCTCATAACAACACTGGAGCACATAAGGACTCAGCGCACTCTTAAGTGAATTAAAGTTTAAATAAATAGACCTATATGCTAAACATTTATTAAACTGATACTTGAGGGTGCTGATACATTGACAAAACATGTCTATGTGAATGAAATACAGTTTTGCATTCCTGAAAATTAGGACACATAGCTAGCTAGTCTATGATCAACTATGTAGAGTCAAGAGAGTGTGAGCAACCTCAGCAATGTAAGTTGACAGCGCTCCGGAGAGGGGCTTCGACTTTGTAGTCATGTGTTGCTAGAAAACAGATGTGTAAAGTGTTTTGAACCTTGAAGTCCATTCTGCTCAAACATTGTAACTGTCTCTCACTATTATTTTTTTCTCTGTAACAGGTCTCAATATTCCACACAGATGGAGAAACCCTTAGAAACTGTAAAACACTCAACACATTTCTGATAACATGAATTCCCCATTTTGTGCTTTGACCAGTTAAGGCAAAAAAAAAAAATCTTATTTTAGAAAAGACATCATATGTGCTATACTCTCCATTATCCAGAGAGTACAGTTTAGTTTCTTCTCTTTTTAAACAATCTTTTTTTAAATTTACATACCAATTCCAGTTTCCGCTCCCTCCACCTCACCCCACCCCACCCCACCTACTCCCCAGAGAGGGTGAGGCCTCCCTTGGGGAGTCAACAAAATCTGTTACATCACTTGAGGTAGGCCCTAGACCCTCTCCCATATCTAGGATGAGCAAAGTATCCCTCCACAGGCAATGGGCTTCAAAAATCCAGTTCTTTCACCAGAGATAAATGCTGGTTCCATAGCTAGTGTTCCCACAGGCTGTTCAAGCCACACAACTGTCACTCATATTCAGAGGGCCTAGTTTGGTCCTATGCAGGTTCCCCAGCTGTCAGTCCAGCATCAGTGAGCTCCCATTAGCTCAGGTCAACTGTTTTTGTGTGTTTCATATCACTAAAACCTTTATGCTGAACCCATTAGACAAGAATAGAAAAGCTGAACTTGGTTAAACATTTCTTAAGTCATATAATTAATAAATACATAGCAATCTCTCATAATGCTCTATTTAGCAATTACAGAAATCACATGCTTCTCTAATGCTTAGTTTTGCCTTGAAAGTTTTTATTAATTTTTACTACTAGTTATATTCTGCTAGCTTGGGATGTGGTTACGTGTGTTAACATTCCCAATCAATTTTCTACACTCTAATTCTATTATTGAATATTTTAATCTTGTATGAAGATATAGGTGACCCATTCTTTCCCTGGTAGATGGTTTTAAGCTATAATTCCAAGAAATTCTTGGGCTGTTGCTCATTCCTGCCCACGGACCAAATCGATATCCAAGGAGAAGCTATCTATCTATGTCTCTTCCTCCAGAACAAAGATCCATTGATCACTTGATAAATTATTTTCAATCTAGATTTATTCATCCCTTGCCAGACTCATTTTCCTGTTTGTTGTAGGTTTGAATTCAGTTTTTACAATTGTTTTTATATATGCGTATTTAGAAAAATTAATTGGTTTCTTATTTATTGCTCCTGGGGTTTAGTCCATTCAGGAAGTTTTGTCTACACTCCATTACCAAACTGTTAAATATTTGGTGCAGAGGGATAATGCCCTTATGTAATAAAGAACTTACAACAATCAGCAGAAAATGTCCCAATCAACAAATAGAAACGAGACAAAGGGCTGTGTGTAGAGTAAAGCAGAGAAGTGGGTTGAATACCAGTGGAAGTAACCTGTGATGTGCCATATCCTCAGACTTTAAACTCATGATCACTGAATTCAAATATATGATCAAATGAAAATATCCACAAATGAAAACTCTGAACCCTGGATGATGCTCCATGCGCTTTGAATGTAAACCACTCATTTCAAAGAAAACAAAGTTTTTTTTTTCTTTCCCCACATTTCCTTAGACTTCTTGCATTAAAAAAAGCTCCTTTTCACCTTTCAGTTATTTATGCAAAATTCTGGTAAAATGATGAATACTTGGTCATAGGAGTTGGGTAAGAATGCTTCTGCTGAAACCAGTACTTTAGTGTGAGTGCAAGATGCTTAACCAATCAGGGATGTGAGGAGCCATGAATAGATAGCATTTCATCATGAATTATTCAGCTAACTATGGGATGCTGTTATCTCCACTTCAGTGGCTTTTAATTGCACATGTAAGGATTCTGCTTATCTAGCATTCAATTTGATGCCAAAGTGCAGCTTGTCCAAGCAGGGCAGAGGCAGGAAATGAGGATCCCATCAGACAAGCAGCTGCAATTCATAGGTACATTAAAGGGATAGCCAGAAGTGCAGCGGGGATGGTACCAGACAGACGTGGCTGGTGGCAGCAGAGGACATAGGAGAGTATGTGACTTGAGGCTGTCTGTGCCTTCTGATCTTAGGCAAGCTACTGAGTCTTGAGTGACAAGTTGAATGAGGTGTGTATCACTTCCATCTACTGTAGCTCCTTTGTTAGAAAGCCAAGGTTGTTTCCTGTGTGGGGAGAGGGATGTCTTAGTCACTGTTCTGTTGCCATGAAGAGACGCCATGACCAAGACAACTCAAAAAGGAAAGCATCTCAGTGAGACCTTGCTCACAATTCTTGCTCACAATTTCAGAGGCTTAGTTCGTTGTTATCACACAAAAATATTCTTGGAGCAGTAGCTGAGGGCTAAATCCTGATCCACAAGCAGAGAGAGAGAGAGAGAGAGAGAGAGAGAGAGAGAGAGAGAGAGAGAGAGAGAGAGAGAGAGAGAGAGAGAGAGAGAGAGAGAGAGAGAGAGAGAGAGAGAGAGAGAGAGAGACTGAAGGGGCATCGTGGTGTGGACTTTTGAAAGCTCAAATTATCACTCCCCAATTATCAAATGGAGATGGAGGAATGAACTTTAACAAGGCTACACTGCCTAATCCTCCCAATTCTTTCAAATGATTTCATCCCTTGGTGACTAAGCATTCAAATATGGGCCAGCTCTTACTCAGACCACCACAGTCAGAGGTAAAGCTTTGTTCTTTAAACCCATTCTTTAAAGGATTCCGTGTTCTTTTGGGCTAAATGGAGTCTTGGCTCAATTTTGAGAAGCTGTTCATTTTAATTTTGAAAGTTTATTTAAGATTGATCTTTTAATCAAGGTAAGCAAAATTTTTGAAAGCTTGTTATACATTCAAAATTCATGAGATGGTATCATCTGGCACCTGTGCTGCAAATTTTCGAAAATTTACCCAGAAAATACAATTTTAAGTATCTTGAGCTAATTTTCACCATCTTTTCCATTTACATCTCATTCCTTAATGGATGATTCTGTGACTCCGTGCATCTGTTTCCAGATTCCATTGGCAGTAGAGCAAACAGTTTACCCCTTATCATTTTCTATGCACTATAAAGTTCATAGAGGATACAGAGGTTACAAGGATGCACACAGGAACACTTTCGTATTTTGGCGGTTAGAACCAAAATGAAGACAATACGAGCCCATGTTAATGCATATCAATTGTAACCATTCTGATAGGAATGAAGATAATGTGAAAATATTTGTGCTTCCCCCATAGTAGTCAGACTACTAAAAAATAGATCCCCAAAAATTGAAATTTCCCTGCAATTCTAACAGAAAACGGCAAAATCTCAAGGGCTTTCTCTCTCTGAGGAGATTACAATTTCTCAAATCACCTTTCAGGGAAGGATTTGACATCAGAACAAAATGGTGGGCAGGCCCACATCTGCATTAATGCTGTTTAAGTTATGCATCCCTCTGGTGCCTCTACTTAAAACTAAGCTTTAAGTTGAGGCTGGAAAAAAAAAAAAACTTGTAGGGGTCGCTGTTTTATCCCAAGTATGTTAGGGAGTTAAGGTATCCCATTATACTATGCTCAGGTCCTGTGTGTCTTGACAATGAATTGTCTAAACTCATCGTAGTGTTAGTGACAGTATAGATTTGTTCAAAGTGATATCAGAAATACAGAATGCTGTCCACACGATGGACAAAGCCCCATGCAAGTATGTGATTCAAGCTTAAGTTTTTATTTTGGAAAGGATTCTTTTTTAGGTTTTAATTTTTTAAGATTAATTTTTTATTTTCTATGTATAGATGTTTTGCTTGTGTGTATGTCTGTGAATCATGTTTATCCCCTGCAGAAATGGGTGCAGGAGTGGCCAATGGTTGGAAGTCACAATGTAGGTTCTGGGAATCAAACTGTAAGCAACCAGTGACTGCTGAGAGAGGAGAAATTACTCTCTTCCAGGGCTGAACCCCCTCATTGGTTAACCAATAAAAGTAGCCAGTTCTAAAATCATATACAGACAAGCAACATGAAATGAACTCAACAGGCTGTATTTATATATCTATGCACTTATAAATGTATGTGACAATAATAATCAACTAAAAAAGGGCCCCAATCGGAGAAGAATGAGGGAGGAATAATATAAGAAGGCTTAGAGGGAGAAGATGTGAGAGGGCTTGAAAAAAAAGTTAAGAAAGAAAGTTATATATTTTAATTAAAATGCAAAACTGAAAAACACGCAGAGCCTGATCATATGAGTTTTTACAAAAACTTTACCATATCTGTATCTTTTGTCCTCTCAAATTTATTTCCCTCATAATCTTGTTAAGTAGTTTCAGTGCAATATTTCATTGCAAGCTTTATTAAAAAGTGGCAAGTAAATTGATCCCACAAACTCTTGTGAAAATGTCTATTTCCATGGAAACCATAAACAGCTTTGCATTCTTATGAATAGGCAGGACCATGCCTTCCTCCCACACAGCCAAAGACCAGTGACAGATTATCACAAACAAATAAGTGTTTATTGAGTCCACAAAGGCAATAGGAAGCCCAAATCCTTTATTAGAGATTTCATTCAGCAAATTTTTAACTTTCATTATGACACTTCTTAGAGACTAGCAACTAAGTTTTTGATTAAAAGCAACCAATGAGTGACAGTGTCAATTTTTAAAAAATGAACCCAGAAGTTATTTGAACCTAGGTATCAGCAAATGTTTTCTCTGAGAGCCCAGATAGTACATCAGTTAGGCCCTGCATGCATTCTAACTCCTTCAACATATATAAAAAGAAAATGTTGTCTCTTACAATAAGACTTCATTTCAAAACTTCCCCACCAGCTTTGGGAGTAAGCTCAATGTGGAGTGGCTGCCTGACACAATAGGACCTTGGGTTCAATGCTCAGCACCATACTGAGGAAATACCATGATCAACAATTACCCAAACATCTGTTTCAACTGTGTTACAAGGGGCCAAAGGTTATATTGATGTTTTTGTATAAATGAGAAATTAAATGGCCAGACAGAGTCAAAGCATTAAAGTCAGACTCCCAATTGCTACTCTTATTTAATGATGACTGACTGACATGCAGTGTTCTGAATTTTATATATCTACTATAAATAACTTCTAATAATTGTGAATTAAATATTTCTGTGTTACTTATCTTTCTGCTGTGACAAAATACTTCAACAAAATGAATTTAACGTCTAGGGTTTCTTTCGACTCAAAGCTCTAGGGTACAGTTCATCATGACTGTGAAGACATTGCAGTTAAACCACAAAGCAATGGATGCCGTTCCATTTATATCAGGAAGCAGAGGGAGGTTAGTGCTTGTGCCAAGCTCACTTTCTCTATCTGACATGGTCCAGGATCCCAGCATATGGTATGGTGTCATCCGCATTCAAGATGTGTCTTCCCACCTCAATAAATCCAATTCAGATAATCCCTCAGAGGCATGCCCAGATCTAGATAATCTCTTACAGGCTTGCTTTCAGGCATGTCTTATAGGTGATTCTATACACTATCAACTTGAAGTATTAGCAACCACAGTAGCTGGGAGGCAAATAGAGTTAGTACCTCTATTGGGAGGTGAAGAACAAGACTTGGGAAATCTTAGTTTTCAAGGGCAATAGAAAAAGTGACTTCATCCTTGTTCACATTAACTTCTTCTGTTTAATTCAGTGAGTGAAATAATGAAATCATTCTTTAAATGCAACTGCAATGATTTCTCAAGTATATGAAGGGCCAAGCATGTTTAAAGAGCGCCTGGAACCTGGTGGATGTTGGGAGATTTGCAATGCTTATTTCTGATCTGCAGCTTTGCTTTGATTGTAGCTCGGTTCCATTCACCCTGCTTTATGAGGAGAATTTTCATGAAGAGGTAAAAAGGGTGATTGTGGTGTGTAGTTAATTAGAATTTCTAATTAAAATCATCCTGAAAAACAAAAAAAAATGAGAAAAATAGGAAACAGCAAATGCCAATGGAAGAGTAATTGCTAATCTGTAAATTAGGGGAACTGTATACTATAAGTGTTTTTTCTCAACTGGAGTGAAAAACACCTAGTTTCAATTAACATACCATGAATAAAATACTCACCTTGAATAAAGGTACAAGACACATGGCAAAATAGGGAGAACTTTATTTAGCCAAATGCAGTTCGTGTATGTGCTGAGGATTCTTTCTTGCTTCGCTTTCTCATCCCTTCAGGGCAACCTTTTTGAATCTGAGCACAAACTTGATTTTTTCAAGCCGAAGACTGGTAATTTTCCAAGTTGTTAAAATTGCACCCCTGTGTCTCTGTAAGCACACATGTCAATGCCAGCCTCAGTGTATGATGGGGGATATTTCTGTGTATTTGTGTGCTCAGTGACAGGTATAATGCTTAGCTTCATTTCTTCATATTTAGATTTTAGTTTCCCACTTTTCCCTACTCCCATAATCTTATGCCACCAGTACAAAAACAAACAAACAAAACCTTGAGAGTTTACCTGAGTAGTGAGGGAGTTAGGGGCTTTTAACTACCTGATTTGAGTTTCTAAAGCCTTATGGTTTTATTCAAGATATTCCTTTGGTTGCTACATAGGCGATCTTAGATAACTGCATTGTAAGTGGTTTGCTTACTTCAGAGTTTTATGAAGTCTGTTAACTCTGCTGACTAAAAAAAAGCAACCAAGGAGCAGTCAGGGTTCCCTGCCCTGTGGGAAGTCCAAGGTCCTCCCACCTCCATCCAGGTCCAGGAAGGTGCGCATCTAAACAGACTAAGCTCCCCCAAAGCCAGTACATGCGGTAGGATCAAAACCCAGTGCCATTGTCCTCGGCTTCTCAGTCAGCCCTTGTTGTCTGCCATGTTCAGAGTCCGATTTGATCCCATGCTTTTTCAGTCCCAGTAGAGATGGCCTTGGTGAGCTCCCATTAGACCAGCCCCACCGTCTCAGTGGGTGGGCGCCCTCCTTGCTGTCCTGACTTCCTTGCTCATGTTCTCCCTCCTTCAGCTCCTCATTTGGGCCTTGGACTGAGAGGGAGGGGGAGGGGAGTAGAGGGAGAGGGAGGGAAATGGGAGGTGGGGAGGAGGCGGAAATTTTTAATAATAAATAAATAAATAAATAAGTAAATAAATAAATACCAAAATTTAGACAGAAAGGAAAAAATAAAAGAAACCATTCTCTAGAAATATCTGATTCTTAAGTAGTCATCAAAACAGTCGGCTGGAATGTTTCTGGAACTGAGCTAAGATATGCAATGGAACATCACCATTCTATTTACTTACCATGCCAAATATCACAACAATTAATTTTTTAAATTAATCAACTATACTTTAGAACAGTTTGGGTTTATATAAAAGATGAGCAAAGGGGACATAATTCCACATAATCCCCCTCGCACAGTCTTCTACTGTTAGCCTTTACCACAGTTACCAGGCTAAACTTTGCTTTGACCTCTGTGCTGTAAATGCTTGTGGGTCATTTTCACAAATACCTATTACACATGCACCATTACACCAGGATACAGAAGAATTATAGTGGCCTGAAATTCTTTCCTGTCCCCACCTTTGAATCCCTGCTCTGCTCAGCTCCTTTCAACCACTGATCGTTGATGGGCTCTGCTCTAGGATGTCATGTGATTGAAATCATACAACTTTCTGAGATTGCATCTTCCCCTCAGTAAAATGTATTTATTCTCTCTCTTGTCTTTATACATGTCCATGAACCTTTTCTTTTCAACACTGAACACTATACAACTGCATGAATGTATCAGAGCATATGCTATTTTTTCTTTACAGTTGACCCATTAAAGAATGTCTTGGTTATTACTTCTCACTTTTGGCAGTTAGTGACAAAAATATTTCAAACATTTGTGCACATGCTTTCAGGGTGATGGGTTTCCAATTCATCTGAGAAGACATCGAAGAACACAATTGCCAATTACTATGAGAGATTATTTTGAGTGCTTTAAGACACTTGTATTCCTTGGAATTCTCTAATGCAAACACCAATTCTTCGCTCATTCGCCAGCTTCAATGACTTAGGGTTGTTTATTCACTGTAATGAGCATGAGATAGGGGGAGGTGGGTTGGCTCAATAGTTAGGAGCCTGCACTGCTCTTGCAGAGGAATTGAGTTTGGTTCCCAGAACTAATGTTGGGCAACTGGCAACCGTCTGTGAGTCCATCTCTAAGAGGTCTAGGGTCTCTGACAGAAGAATACCTGTAGTCATGTGTATATACTCGTAGTTAAAGTCTTTAAGAAAAATAAGCTCTTGATGGCATTTCCTTTTCATCATTATTCTCAAATTGTATGATGCTGGATATCTTTTCTTAACTTAGCTGTTGTCTGTCTTTTCAGTGAGGTGTCTTTCTAGATCATTTGCTCATGATTTATTGGACCGTTATTTCTTGAATATGAGGATTAACTCCTATGGTTTCTATATGTTCCTCATCAACCAAAGTATTTTGAAAATGTTTTTCCTTGCCTCTTCATTTTCTTAACACTGTTCTTTATAGGTCGAAATTGTGAACTTTAATTAGTTTCAGTTTTATAGATAAATCCTAATACATTTGTATGTAATAGATGATGCTTCTAGTAGTTCAGATAAAATGCATTAACATAATTATGGAAACAAAAGGTAAAATATTAGGGCCTTGGGTAGGTCTAAGATTGGGGAAGTTGCTCTTTTACTGGCTTAGAGCTTCACCTTTAGAATAATAAAAACTAGAGGAATGAATGGCAGTGGTGGTTATACCACATTTATGTTGTATTTGATTTAACTGATCTCTTGTACAGTATAATGTCAAAAGGCTGAGAAAATAGACAAAGAAAAATAGTCAATTCTGTGACACCCAAGGGTACTCACACTTTGTCCTATGCTAACTTCTAGAGCTTCACCATAAGTCTCTGTTTCATGCCTAAGTTTGGGAGCTACAATGAATCACTATTTATGAAAATCAAAAACCATACCTAAATATATTTCAATTATATTTGAGTACAGAGTTTTTTGCATTGCAAAGTTACTTTCCTGGAAGACTGGCAATAAATATTTTAATATTTTTATTTTTATGACAAAATAAGTTTCTAGTATATTTTCTGTTTTGTTTGTTATTTAAATATGAAGCTAATTTACAAACAGGTACGGCAAAGACAGTTTGTATCACAGTTGCACCCTTCTGTAACATTCCCCTCCATATCTCTGACCACTGGCACCATCATTCAACCGTGGGGTTGATGGTAAGTGTTGGTAACAAGCATAGATTCTCATACCTGGCTCCGGTGCCAAGCCCTTGGACTAAAAGTGATGGTGAGAAATAGTCCTCCCCAGCAAGGAAGAAGAAGCCAACAACTCCTGCTATCAAAGATAAATATTCAGTCTCCTCCTAGTTTCCTGGCCTCTCAGTCTTGTTGGCTGTCAGGTACTCCTAGTGGCATCTGATGCCTGATGCTAACAGGGCACATGGACAGGCAGCTTCTCTCAAGACACCAGGGTTCTGCCCTGACAGCAGATCAAGAGTAAATTTGCTTTTCATTTGCTGTCTTTCAAAAATACTATAGTGTTTAAGTGATATTTATGAAATAGAAATTCCACTAAATGCCTATGTTTGGGTGTTGGCAGGATTTTTGTCTCTTTTTCTCTTTCCTGATACTCATTAGTTGGAGGTAAACTTATCAAAAAACTTCCCTTCTCAGTGTGAGTACCTTGGTTGCTATGAGCTAGAGAGTATTGAACTATTGGAGATCATAAAGAGAATAGTTTCATAATTCAAGTTTCCTAGGAGAAGAAATCGATGGGCCAATGGCTCAGCTGGGAAAGGCATTTGCTGTCAAGACAGGGCACCTGCCTTCTGTCCCTGCACCTACATGGTGGAAAGAGAGAACTGACTCCTGCCGGTGGCCCTCTGACCTTCACAAACACAGCATGACACACTCAAACCCTCCCCCCAATCAACTTAGTAAAACTTTTAAAAAGGAAGTTAAGGATATACTACCTATTTGAAGCAGATGTGGGAGGAGATGGATACAGCCTGTGGGACATTCCTTTTTCACAAGTGGTTTGAAGATGGATGCACTCATGGGTAGAGCCTTTTCTGCTTCCCTATTGACCACAGATATTACATGGCATGGCTCTGTTCTTATATTATTTTTCATATCTTCCCTGTGAGAAAGTTCTTAGACATTTTGCTCCCTTAAAAATCAGATATACTAGTGAGAAACTTGGCCAGATTTCAATCAATTGTATAACCAATACTCCTGTTTTCATAGTCAATTCCAATATGTCTACAGGTTGACAAGGACCAGAAATGCATGGGAAAGATATAAATAATAATAAACCCACATGTGTATGGATATCTTATGCAAATATAAATACACAGATATTTTTTTCTCCTTTCCTTTCTTAGTAACAGGACAAAGTAGCTTAAATAAGTGTCTTGGCTTACACTGATTTTAAATTTGATAATTTCTATAATCTAATGTGGAAAGATACTCCCCTTTTAAATTATCATCAAAACTGAAGTTTATTTTTGCGTAGGAATTCAAATCTTTGAGCTTATTTTTGACTAGGCAAGTAATTTTCTGTCCTAGGATAGATAAGAGGCCATTAAATCTCACCCAGCAGACTGTGAATTCAGGAAATCATATGATAGATAAGGAATTGAAATAGAAACTGCCTATCAAGTCCTGAACTTAGGCAGTTGAAGGAAAGAAATGTTTTGATGAGTTTAATGTAAACTTATGTTTTGAAAGCATATGCTCAACATATACTTAGCAGAAGGGAGAAGGAATCAAGACAAGAGAGAAAAAAGGTGAAGGATGGATCCTCAGTGGTCAATGTTTCAGTTTATAAAACAATTGATATTAAGATCATATAAAAATATCCCCCTTTACCATTGACCCAATTCAAAAACAATACTGATTAAGTCACCTAAAATCAGAAATGAGTTTTCTCCACCAGACCCTTCAAAAACTCACTTTGACAGGAAATACCATTTTTCACTATTAAAAATGAAAAACGGTGAGTGGGATATTTACCTGGGAGAAATAGCTGTGCTTCATGTATTCTTCTTATTTCTTTGATGTTTATGTGTGATTGAATTTTCTTATATCTGAAATTCAGTTTAGTAACCTCTTACTATAGAAACACATCTAGGATGCCCGCAACTTTTGTATAAAAGATGACAGAGTTTGCACATATTCTGAGTCATGTCCAACATGATGTACTGTAGCCAGATCACTTACAGTACCTGCAGCAGTGTGGGTGCTCTGGTAGGCAGTTAGGTAATAGAGGGAGAAAAAAAGAAACAGTGTATGCTCATTTTGCAGGTGTTTTTTGTAGTACATTTCAATTAATTTATTTTACTTTTAATCTCAATTTAATGTGTGTATGGGCATGTGTGAATGGCATGTTTATGTTCATATGTGTGTGTAAACATGTGTGTACACTTGTGTGTGTGTTTGTGAGTGTGTGTAATATGCAAGTATGGTTTGAACTATGCATGTAACTGTGCATGTAACTGTGAAAGACAAGAGGAAATGTTAGTGATTTTTATCAGTTTCCAGGTTACTTTTAAATAAATGGTTCTAAATGGTTCATTTATTTATTATTTATTCTCTCTATGTCTCTGTCTCTCTCTCTCTCTCTCTCTCTCTCTCTCTCTCTCTCTCTCTCTCTCTGTGTGTGTGTGTGTGTGTGTTTGTGGTGTAGGTCAAAAGTATTTTTCAACTCCTTTCCTAGCACTTATAAACTATCATCAGTTCAACCCATGGATATGGAAAACTATTATAGACAGTTGACTATGTTTGATTCTGTGATGATCATAGCTTCTATAAGACTCTTTATGTTCCACAAAATTTAAAATGTCATTTTCTACTATTTTTGTTACTTCAGTAGTGTTGTAAGGGGCCTCTTGTTTGTTTCCCAGCTGCTCAGACTCCTAAAATAATCACACAGAAACTATATTATTTAAATCACTGCTTGGTCCATTAGGTCTAGCTTCTTTTAGCTAGCTCCTACATCTTAATTTAGCCCATTTTTATTAATCTGTGTATTGCCACGAGCCTGTGGCTTACCAGGTAAAGTTCCAGCATCTGTCTCTGGTGGGGCTACATGGCTTCTCCCTGACTCTGCCTTATCTCCTCCCAGCATCCAATTTAGTTTTCCCCATCTAGCTAAATTCTGCCTCCAGAGAAGTTTCTTTATTCACTTATGGTAATCACAGCATTCAAAAAGGAATTCTACAACACAATAGCATTCCAGAGCAAGTTTCCTTTTTAAAATTTATTTTGGTTCATGGAGCATGTCTGTCAGAGTTTCAATGAGTCCCACAGTCAAAACAGCCTAATAGCTAAGTGCTCACTATTCTTCCAAGTAATTTTTGCACAGGATTTCCATGTAATCATTTCATAGTGGGCACTTCAGATCCTGGAACTGGTCTAATATTGAAATTCAAATACAAATTTCAGTAACAAAGAAATCTTAGTCAAGTCACCTCCCTGGTTTGTGGCTATGTGGATATGGAAAGATGCTTGGCTTCAGCAAAATTATTCTACTCAAACTAATAAAATGAATATTAAAATTGTTTACCCAAACTGGATGAGATAAACTGTGGAAAGCCACAAGGATAGTTTCCTTTTCTGGGTTCTACACCATTAAAAATTAGTTGACTTCCTGATACCCTATGGCCAGCAAAGCTAACAATAATGTATTTTCCAGGTAACAAATATAACTTGTGTCTCAATTGGGCTCCAATTATTGCGTTGATAATTAAAACCTTAATGTGAAATACTTTTTTTCCAGTTTCTATTCCTGTCTCTCACAGGGCATGAATTTACATTATTTTGTTAAATTTTCTCAGTGACTCATTAAGACATGAGTATTAATTCATGGTTATGATCACTCTCTTGACTCAAACCATCTCTGCATTGACAGTCACGGCATAGGTTACTATTTTGGAGAAAAGCACTGCGAGCAAGAATCAGAGAATAATGCCAGCATACATTGCATGCACCACTTCAATAGAAAGTATCATTTGTGCATTCATACATTTAGCAAAGCTGCATTGAAATTACAAAGCAATGGTTATGTATAACTAGATAGTTTGTTCAGATCATCTGACAGATGTGTAAACAAAACAATATTTTTGTGGTAGAAAATGAACATAAAATAGGATATCTAATTTATTCTAACTAAACTGTGTGACCAACTCATTCTTCTACAGCTGAAACACCTGTGCTCTAAATGACTATAGACCTTTTTGTTTGTAGAGGCATTGCTACCCCTCTGCAATGCAAATATACACTACCTTACCCCAGCTAGTTTGTCAGTACTTGCTTCACATATGGGCCTGTCAGTCACATATCAGATTACATAAGAGTCTCTGCCAAGCCATCTGAATTCCATTTTGATAAAGAACTTGACTTTGAAGGAAGCTTTCTTCTCTATTGCACTTTATCTAATCTCTCCAGATGCAGAATTCATTTGCAAATTCAACATAATAATGATAATCTTTGCTCTATTGCCTTCAAAGCAATATGTTAATGAGCACCTTAGAAAATATAAGCCAAAGCATTTTCTAATCTGCATAAATCAGTATTAATATTGTACTAAGATGTAGCAAGTATAATGCTAACAATATCATTTTTAATATTGACTCAGTGATAATTGAAACTAATCGGATAATATAGCTTTACATTGAGTGCTTGGAAACAGCTCATCTTATACCAGAACTGTAGCCATTTTCTGAGTTTGTATACTAATCAAATAGATTTTTAAGCCACCAAAAGAGAGAACATTATTTTTTGTTTTCAAAGAACCTATTGATGTATAGATCATAGATAATAACTACAAAAGAAATATCTTCAAAACAGAGAGAACTGACTGAAATATTTTTACTATCCTTAAGGGAAAATAGGGGGGTGGCTTGATGCTTTAGAAAAATTTCCAATTCCCCAAAATAGCTGTGGAAGTCACCACATTGATGGTTAAGGTCAAGGGCAGGGTAGGGTGGTGTCCTGCTCATTAGAGCCAGAAGCCAGTGTTTATGGCTTACTCTGCCACTTATTGTGAAATAGTTGGAAACTATTTAGTTTCTCTGCTGATTACTTTTCTCAATTATAAAATAGTAGTAGTCTTTTTGAGGTGCACTTATGAATGAATGTACAAGATTAGGACAGTATTTGGCATTGTAATTATTAAGTACATTTCTTAGGGTGTTGATAAATTTGATCCTATTCATTGTTTTTATTTCATCTTAGTTTTTGCTAAACCAGCATTCAAAATTAAAGAAATGAATCAAATTCTGCTACAGAGCTACAGTAATGAAAACAGCTTGGTACTGGCATAAAAACATATAGGAGGATCAATGGAATTGAATCAAAGACCTAGGTATCAATCCACAAACCTATGAACAACTGATTTTTGACAAAGAAGCTAAAAAATATAAAATGGAAAAAAGAAAGCATCTTCAACAAATGGTGTTTGTGTAACTGGAAGTCAACATGTAGAAGAATGCAAATAAATCCATACCAGTTGCCATGCAAAAAGTGCAAACCCAAATGGACCAAAGACTTCAACATAAAACCAACCACACTGATCCTCATAGAAGAGAAAGTAGGAAGTATTCTTGAAAGCATTGGCACAGACAAAACTTAAGTATAACCCTAGTAGCACAGACACTGAGAGCAACAATTAATAAATGGGATCTCCTAAAACTGAGAAGGTTCTGTAACACAGAAACATGATCAACGAGACAAAACAGCAGCCTACAGAATGTTCTTCACCAACCCCACATTGGACAGAGGACTGATCTCAAAAATATACAAAGAACTCAAGAAACTGAACACTAAAATACCAAAGAATGCAGTTGAAAAATGGGGTACAGATCTAAATAGAGAAATTTCAATAGACAAATATCAAATAGCCAAGAGACACTTAAGAAAATTCTCAACTTTCTTCAGAGAAATGCAAAGCAAACCAGCTCTGAGACACCAGTGCACACCTGTCAGAATGGCCAAGATAAAAAATAGTGATGACTGCTTATGCTGGAGAGGATGTGAAGTAAGAACACCTCTCCATTGCTCATGGGACTGCAAACTTGTACAGCCGCTTTGAAAGTCTGTATGATGTTTTCTCAGAAAATTAGGTATCAATCTACCTCAAGACCCAGCAATACTACTTTTGGGCATATAACTGGAAGTCAACATATAAGAATGCAAATAGATGCATACCTATTGCCATGCATGTCCTGTACCAGTTAAAGCCAGACTAAATCTCAGTTTGAGATGGGAGTTGGTCATGAAACCTACCCATAGTTATGGAGCTATTGATAATTGTTAGCTGCTTGAAGAGGGAGAGACAGCTTTCTGAGTGTAACCTCTGCTACGTTGACCATGCTCCCAATGGAATACCACATGCAAAAAATAGCTACACAGCTTATATTGGTCTTTATGGGTTTATCATTTAAAAGAGAAAGAAAAACAGAGGGGACACAAAGATAGGTGGGAAAGGAATTAGGAGTGTATTGGGATCCATGCCACATTGGGCTGCCATATGTCAGGAGCCACCTTTTGGGGGTGACTTCTGCCAAGCTACTAGCCATGGCAGGTTCATACATTTCATGGCAGGGTTGTGAGGATTAGAAGTGTTTGCTAGGACACCAGAGATAAGAAAGAAACACAGAGACATAAGATAATATCGGGAGTGTAGCTCCGTGCCTCCTGCACACTGAGTTCTGAGTTAACCTGTGTTTAATTTTCCATACACTTTTATACCCAAATAGAAAAGGAGAGAAGACTGTTTTAACATGACACAAAGGATAACTAGAACAGTTACTTGCCCTAATGCTTGAGATATCAAGTCATTATTTCTTGAGAAAATCATTCTGTTGTTTATCGAGTGAATTTACCCTAGACCAAGAATCCTAAAGTCAGCCACTCCCTTGGTCAATAGAAGGAGCAGAAATATTGTTCGAATTGTCTGATCCTTGGACAGGGTGGAATGGATCTACTTCGATGGGCCATCTGAATGTACAAAACACCAAATAGCCACACCCTGGGTCAGGATGTGTAGCCACAGTTGTCAATAACTTTGAAAAAGCTCAAATTTTCTGACCTTCAGACAAGGTGCAACAAGCTCACATTTTTGGACTTCCACAGGAGTGGGTCTGGGAAGAGTTGAGGTAGGGGGTGAATATGATTTTTAACAAAGTATGAAATCATCAAAGAATAACTAGACTAACTGTTGTCAGAGGAACACCATCCAGCAACTGAAGGAGCAGATGCAGAAACCCATAGCCAAACACTAGGCAGTTTCAGGGGAATCCCACAGAAGAGGGAGAGGAAGGATTGTAGGAGCCAGAGGGTTCAGAGATACCACAAGAACACAGCCCACAGAATCAACTCAGCAGGGCTAAGAAAGGCTCACAGAGGTTGAAACAACAAACATGGAACCTGTATGGGTATGAGCTAGGGTATATGCACATGTGCTGTGGTTGTATAGCTTGCAAGTTCTTGGATTCCTCATTGAGCCTTAATATGAAGGTTTGTGCCTACTGTTGTTATAACTTGTTAGCCATAATTAATGGATTTCCCTGGGATGCCTCCTTTTTTGTTAAAGGGAAATGGAGGAAGAGGGAAGGTACTGCAAGGAGTAGAGGGAAGAGAAATTACAGTCAGAATGTAATGTGTGAGAGAAGAATAAATAATAATAATAATAATAATAATAATAATAATAAATAATGTAATAAGGATCTGGCTATGGTGTTGACAGGCAGAAAGAGCCGCCATGGAGTCACCAGAGTCAGACATGCTGAATCTTTCTCAGTAAACCACAACCTCATGGTGACATACAGATTATTAGAAATGGGTTAAATCAATAAGAGGATAGATATAATGGGCCAGGCAGTGTTTTAATTAATACAATTTCTGTGTGGTTATTTTGGAGGCTAAGCTAGCAGGGCAGTGGTGGCACACACCTTTAATCCCAGCACTTAGGAGGCAGAGGAAGGCAAATCTCTTTGAGTTCAAGGCCAGCCTGGTATACAAGAGCAAGTTCAAGGACAGACTCCATAGCTACAGAGAAAACTTGTCTTGGAAAAGTCAAAAACAAACAAAAAAGAAAGAAAAAGAAAAGAAAGAAAGAAAGAAAGAAAGAAAGAAAGAAAGAAAGAAAGAAAGAAAGAGAAAAAAGAGAGAAAGAAAACACTCCTTCCTGCCATGCTGGGGTTTGCTTTGTTAAAAGGCCAAGGCAGCTTTTTTATTCAACCAATAAAAGCCACACAAATAGAGAAGAACCTCCTGCACCACTATGGAAATAAGATGAAGTATGTAGGTGAGGTTAGCACCAAATCAGGGCTCTGCAAGCACTAATGGCACATAAGGAATAAGTAAGACAAAGTTATCCCTTATTTTAACTAGAACATTCCTAAGACTGAAAGGAGGTATATTCAATACTAGGGTTGGAAAAGCAGGTATCCCTGCAGGCCAATAGGGATACATGCTCTTATAAGGATTGGGAATTTTTTTTTTCTTCAGTTTGGACAACACAGTAGCATTTCCCCCTTTATCTTCTCACTCTTTCTTGTCTTGGGAGTAACTCATTTTTATGTCCACTTCTGGTTTTAAGAATACTGAAAGGTTAATGTAATCCCTTCTTTGCAATCCCTTCTCTGGGGAAAACAATGTGACTTGGTTTTGTTTTCAAAGAATGCTCCTCTTTGTGAAGTCTCCTGGAGGAGGAAGAGGATTCTACTTCACTCTCTAAGCTGCAGTTGCATCCTTAAAAGAAGTCTGGGAAACAGTTCTGTCTGTAACTGTATAAGTCAATGAGCATCATTTTGTAAATAAGGAAACTGAAGACCAAGGAAAGAAAGGGGTCTGCTCTCACTCTCTATAGTAGCTGAGTTAGCACAATTCTAATCATATACCTTTCTAATTCTGTTTTCCATTAGCGATTTTCATCAAGTCTCAGATGCTGAGGTCTTCACTTTATTCTCTCTGGAGTCATTACATATCTCACAATCAATGGTATGTCACAACTAATTGGCTGCATTGTTTGGATGTGTAATATATAAAATTCTGAAATTTGTTTATTCTTTAAATTTGAAGAGCTAAAGTTTTTCATTCATAATAGGCTAATACACATGATGGAGGATGCAAGGTTTCAACAATAAACTTTGCTGGTAGGAAGAACTGTGCAGTGAATAAATACCCTGAATAAGAAATCATTTTCTAAATGTGTAAGTTTGAGTATTCTATATGATGATATTTGGAGCGTTTGTATTTTTTTTAATAATTAATATACCTACCTTATATGCATTTGGCAGCTAAATATGGTTGCAATAAATAAGTTAGTTTCCTCTTTATACTAAGAAACTCCTAGGATAAAAACTAAGGAGGCAGATGCATGAGGACACCATTGCCTACGACTTTCAGGGCTAAGTAATTATAACCAGCTCCTTGGTAGAGATCTTCCAAACCTCTTGACATCATTGAGGAAGACTTATCCTGAACTTCTCACTAGAACTCGTGCATATTTGGTCACGTTGGTCAGGAATTTATCTAGGAATTGGTTGCACAGTAGTCCTATCCAAGGCTTACACAATGGAATGGAGACTGTTTCCCCTCTGCCATCAAAGAAACTCATGAGATGCTAATGTTGTTCATATCTGTTTTATTAGGAGCCAAGAATGCATTCCCCCAATCTTGGAATGTAAAGAAAGGTCAGTTCTAAGAGACATTTGGTAACTATGGGGCCAGACCTTCCCTCTCTGTTTGGATGCCCAATGAAACACCCAGGAAAATAAAATACCAACTCAATCTCTGAAGAAATGGTGCCAACTAAAGGTGTGTGGCCCAGTTTGGACTTCAGGAAAGGCCACCTGCAGTCTCACCCAGATGTTCTTTCAGACATGTGGTATCACTATTGGGGAGAGCCTTTACAGAATAGAACAGTGATGATTCTCATAATGAGCCTTTGAAACACCAGGTGTGAAGCATGCCAGGTGAGCCATCCTTGCTAAAGGATGGGTAATGGGGAGCAATTCTGCTTGATTTGGATATTTATATAATTTGCTAGGAAACCCTTCTGTTAACGATAACCCTCAGTGTTTGAAAAAAAATGTGTTAGATGTACAGAGTGCTTAGAATTTTTTTCTTCCTACCTCTTAGAACGTAAATGCATGACTCTGCAAGGCTAAAATACAATCAGTGAAGCAGCAGAGCGAATATTAACTTCTAAGCTGAGACTGCATCCAGATTCATTCTTTCATACATTACACATTCGTAATTTCCCATTGACTAGGGTAATTGGCAATTCCAGTGAGCTAACTTAAAAATCCGTTTTTCTCTTTAACTAAAACATAATATAAAATCAGGATCAGATTTCTGCTCTGTGCCTGTGGAAATGGCTTATTTCCAGAAATGTTTAGAGAGTATAATAGTTTGCACCCAGATGTAGTTTCGGAACATTCTGAAAAATGCTTGTTTTCTTGCCTCTAATTCCAACCTTCCACCCGTGCTAATTGCTAATGACATTTTGGGTTGTTTTTCAACACTTTAATGAGAATGAAAGCTTCCACGGGGGTTTTATTTCATCTCTTATGCAAATGAATTAACGATTGATTCCCTTGTCAGTCCTCAAGGGAAACCTGACCTCCAAGGAAGAGCACCCAAGACAGGGCTAAGGTGCACAATAGTTTAGCTCTGAAAACACTAAAGTGGAAGACTGGTTCCAAAAGAGATGTTTGGGGCAGTGAGGAAACCTTCAGGAGGCCTTAGAAGGATCCATGCCCCCTGAGAGCTATAGGATTGCTCACAAAGCGAACAGGGTAAATAAACCTGCCAGCTTGTTTGACTCCCTTGGGTTCCTCAACATTTATTTGCATTCTGCTTTCCCAAAGGGGGGGGGGAGGTCAAACTAGCCTGAAAACTTCCCACCAGAGGCTGAGAAGACCTACTCAAAGACTTCCAGAACTGTAAGCTCAAAATTTTTTAACAACATACATATTAAACATTACACATTGTCAGGCATTCTGGCAATAGGAATCAGGCAAAGAACACTAGGAAAATATTTAAATTTTAGCTGTAGCAAAACTTGAGCAATGGATAGGAATCTTTTAAATCTGAATTATGAACCTGCACGGACATATGGAAAGTCCTGCAGGTGGACGTTTTCATCAGGACCGCAAGCCAATTCCCAAAAAACTACACAGAGACATATTATTAATTATACATGCTTAAATGATAGCTTAGGTTTGTTAGTAACTATCTCCTATAACTTAAATTAACCCATGTATCTTATTGTTGCTCTACTATGTGGAAGTACTTCTTCGTCAGCACAGCATATTTATCCAGCTTTTCTCTGCACCTGGCTGGTGACTCACCCTCCTTCTTCCCTGTGCTCTCTTTTTTTTCAGAAGCCCCACCTAACCTTTACCTGCCCAGCTATTGGCCATTCAGCCCTTTATTAGCCCAATGAGAGTGACAGATATTCACAGTGTACAAAAAGATTACTTCATAGCCGAGTGCATGTGCTTATCGTCAATACCTGAGTACAGTTTATTAGAAGACACGCAGGAATTTAAGTAGTATGACAGTGAAATGTTAGAAGGATCTCAAAGGCTCCCCAGTAGAGCTAAGGGGTTAGTATCAAAACTTGGTATATACTAAAAGGGAAGGCCAATACAATAAATATTGCTAGATCAAAATGTAGCCCGTGGTCTTATACCATTGGTATCCATAAACTTGCAAATTTCATCCCCCCCCCCCAGTTTCACTAAATTGACTTAGCAATCTTCCCAAGTGGTTAATATATAAACATTGGAAAGGTCTGTTAACAAGAGGTTGTAGTGTTTAATATGGGTCATTGTGAACCATCAGCTAACTGTCTACTAGTACAGTGAGTAAGAAAACAGGGTTTATGGTACTAGTGTTGCTCAGCAAGGACAAAATGGATTATTGTTTGAAAGCAACAGTCAAGGTAAATTTTCAGTATTAAGGAAAGGATAATCACAATCAGAGAAGGGTATAGGAGTTCATAGTAGTCAAAACCCCTGATTCAGGAGAAGGTCAGGATCCAAGATGGGTAAGGCACAGTGTATTCATTAATACAGCAAGTAATTAAATAAAGTCAAAGCAGCTTCATGATCAATGCCACACAGCAAGGAACAAGGCTATAGGAGTCCTGGAATGCCCACGATGCATATTAGCTTTCAGTCAAAAGCCATATTTTTATTCCTCCCTTAGTATCCATGATTCTAGCAGAATATGAGCTGTGGTAACAACTAAATACTAATAGTTGAAACAGTGCCATACTTGCATCTGAAGCTGTACCCTGAGCAGTTTTAATGCCTAGCGTGCTTTTAAGAAATTGACATTTATTATCTTTTTATTATTATTTATTATACATCAAAGTCGTCATATACTGACTTCTAGATGTATCATGTCTTTAATCCCTTTCATCAATACAGTGAATATAAATATTGGCTGTCTCTTTATTAATGCCAAATAATACTTAACAGAGGAAAGAATAGTGCAAAGACCATAATAGAATATTAAATAAAAACGTATCACACATTCTTTTTTCAAATAATAAAATATAATAGGATAAAACAAGAATGAATACATCAGAGTTTGGTAAGACAAACAAATGCAAGGAAACAAGCCCAAGAGAAAGCGCAAAAATTAGAGGTCCACTTATACACATACCCAGGGATCCCATAAAAGCACTAAACTGGAAGTCATCATATCTAAACCGAGGATCTGGTGAAGACTCCTGTGGGCCCTGTGCTTGTTGCTTGAGTCTCTGTGAGTTCTTGTGAGCTTTGCCATACTGATTTAGAGCGCCTGGTTTCTTGGTATCCTCAATTCCCTCTAGCTCTTACACTATTTCACCTCTTCTTCTCGTTGTGTGGACCCTGAGGGGAGAGATTTGTTAGAGACATCCCATACATGACTAAGTGTTTTCATATCTATCCCTCTCTGTCTAATATCTGGCTGTGGGCCTTTGATATTGGTTGAGTAAGGCCTGATCTATGAGTATAGCATATTGTCATTAGGAATCATTTTATTAATATCTTTTGTGACAGTAATATTTGGTTTTACCTTAGGTCCCTGGTCTGTCTAGTGTCTGGTTATTGATAATTCATTCAGTGTAAGGTATGGGTTCCAATTTTTGGAGCAGGCCATAATTGAAATCAGATAATAGTTGGTTATTCCCACAAGTTCTGTGCCCGCATTGTCCTGGCATAGTTTTTAGGCAGGACACCCCTGTTGATCAAAGCGTTCATGGCTGGCTTGGCATTTTTATTTCTGTTTTGTTAACATGCAGAGTGCATTCCTATACCAAATACGCTAGGATGTAAGTGAAGGCTCTAGTTAGGCACAATCTATGCTTTTCCGTGTCCAATGACTCGTGTTGGTGTTGTCTTCAGCAACGGGTCCTTGTTATCAGTTTGTAGTCTTATCAGCAATAGCCTGCTCTGTTTGTAAACTCAAATGGGATCCCTTTGGCCAACAGCTTGATTAGATGTAACCCGATCCCAATCCTGGAAGTCTGATTTAGTGACAAGAGATAGGTGGCCAGTTTGAACTGTCTTTTCCATTAGTTGGTGATTTCATTTAGATCACCTTAATATATGTATTTATTTTAGGATTCTAGTGTTACAAACCAACCCCTAATCCACCCATATGTATCTATTCTACTTCCTTTCCTAAAGATAGCTCTATATATACTTTAGTCCTTTATTCTATAAACTAACTTCTGTGCTTCTACAGATTGTAGCTTGGTTGTCATTGATATTAAAGTTATATATGTGAATGCAATCCATATTTTTCCTTCTGGATCTGAGTTACCTCATTCAGAAAGATTTCTTTCTAATTCTATCAATTTACTCTCAAATATCATAATGTCCTTTTTTATAGTTGAGTAATATTCCATTGTATAAAATGTGGCACCTTTAATTAATCCATTCTTTTGTTGGGGGATATTTGTCTTTTTTCCATTTCTGGCTGTTATCAGTGAACACAGACACAACAAACTTTCAAAGATAGCCTTACAAAATGAATCCTGATATATTCTACAATTGCTGGCATTAGTGAGGTGTCAAAAGCATTATTCACGAAAATTGTTTCTTCAGTGATTTAATCTAATTTCTCAGACTTTATCGGTTCTTGACATCTATAGATAAACATGCAATGATAAAAATGATCACAAAAAAGTTTTCTCAGTTTTTAATCTTATTCTACAAGAGACTAGCTTTGTTCTAATTCCAATCATGTATTTTCCAGAAGCATCAAAGGTTTTATCCTCTGCACTCTGTGAATCTCATTTTCTCTTGAGGATCATATGGTATTTCCTTCCTTCCTTTTTGTATCTTGATTTCCTACAGTATCATTATGAATTAGAACAAAAGAAACTTTGTAGTAGTAAACATGCCCAAATATGTAAAGGATGGATTAAATGTAAGATTTTTGAGATACAGGTAAAGTGCTGTGTGGGGCAGAATTCAGGTTTCTGGGCACAGTTTTCACGGTCACCTCTAAGATGGGGTTTCCAAGGCATGGTTGAGGGTTCTCCTTATAATTAGTCAACAAGAAAAAAAAGATAATGATTCTATAAAGAAGTACATTTTCTGAAACAAACTTTGAAACTTTATGGTTAATATTACTCCCATTATCAGTGTTACATGGCATGATTAATTAATAAGGAGGCAAATAAATATATGATGGGGGAGCTAACCAATCCCCTTGTTTGAGGGGCGTGTCTCCTCGGGGGGTGGCAAATACCTTTAAAACATCCATGTGCGTTTTCACTCTCTTTGTTTCCTGCGCTTCGCTGGAACTCTGGCTTTGTAAGTTTTTCCCCTTTCCTCCTTTTATTAAAGCTGAGTATTTTATAATAAAGCTAGTTTGGTTAATTCCAATTGCCAACCGACCACGCCCCTTCAAATATAAATTATCTTGTGCATAAAATGGAAGAAATAAATTTTTATTAAGCAACTAGTATATTTTGGGATACTAGAAATGTCCAAATGGAAGTCACAACCCAGAAGAGGAGGCCACAGCCTCTGCTCATACCCATAAGATCTCTTCTAGTGAAGCTAGTCACTGGCTGAAATAGCAATGTTCAATATCACTGGTAAGGTGACCCTTGTTCTCCTATCTCTGCTGTTGACAACAAACATTTCTTGTTGAACTGAGCTTCTGGAGGCTGGAAGATGCAGATCTCTGAATTTGCCCTGCTATTTATTGGAGACCCTTAGGAAAGTTTCAAAATCAATTTAAAAATGTTTAGTGGTCAGCAGAGAGAGGGATAGAAGTCTATAAATGGCTTTGTTACACCTCAGATCACGCTTTACCATCCAAAATTGATGGTGCAACTATGACTCAGGAAGTTGCTTAAAGAGTCCTTGAGGTTTGTGGAAATAATGAACTATTGTGATTGGTTCATACACACACACACACACACACACACACACACACACACACACACACACACACACACACACAAAGAAACCCTGCAAACTCCAATCTCAACTTCCTATCCTATACTTAGTTTACTTGAGTTCTACTATGTTTGTCTCTTTCCATTGTCTGCATTCTATTTATATTCAAGATTCTAGTGTTGTAGCAAAGGTTAAACTGGTGGCATAAGTTAGTAAAGGTAGCAACATATAAAAAAATCATCCCGTTAAAAGATCTGCAGAAATTGATCTGCCTTGCTATTGATCCTATAGTATTGGCCACAGTTGGTCAGACAAAGGACACTGTGGTTACAGCTGATACTGATAGATGAATATTGTCTAGAGTTCAAGCTCATTGTATCAGATATGGGAGAAATATGATGTTAGAAATTGAATTTAATTTTAAAAACTGACATTTATAAAGAGGAGAAATTTATTATGCATCAGAATTTTGTTCAAGTTATTATTGATCTTGTTTCCTGTGTGAACGTCAACAAGTTAATCAACTATCTAAGCTCAATTTGTTTTCATAAAAATGTTATAAATAACACTTACCACACAGGCTTGATTTTAGAATAGATAATTATGCTAAAGGATTTAGCATTGTGTTAATCACCATGTTAGTCTATAGTCACTGACATTCAATGTGAAAAAAATAAGATGAATAGATGTGCATCAAAGAGGAACAATGCTTTTTGCCTGTGTAAAGAAAGACTTTGAATAATATTTTAGATAATTACATATTGCATATTGCATGTTTATATTCTTTCAATAAATGGTGATATAGAGGCAGTGAAAATTATTTCTACTACTGATGATTCCAGCATGAAAGATATGAAACATTTTATTTTTCAATCATTTTAGATATTCAAAACATTGTTTGAGATTTTGGAAAATTCTGGCATTCTCAACTTTCTTTGAGTAGATCATTTTCATCTCAGTACTGTATTTGTTTCATATCAGACTCAGTCTAATTTTGGAATATGCTTAGTCTTCTTTTTAAAAATTTTTGAGGCTTTAAAAATTCAGCTGGACTAAAAACAAAGAATGAGTCTTTTAAAACTGATTTTCTAAGTATGAAATCCAGAATGATGAATGGTTAGAATAATGCCCATATTATAGTCTTAGAACACAGAGGACACACAGATCCCCTTCAAAATGCATTTCAATATATAAGAAGTGAGGCTTGTTTTATTGATTTTTTTGCATACAAAAAAGCTCAGACTAAGCCGGGCGGTAGTGGCGCACGCCTTTAATCCCAGCACTCGGGAGGCAGAGGCAGGCGGATCTCTGAGTTCGAGGCCAGCCTAGTCTACAAGAGCTAGTTCCAGGACAGGCTCTAGAAACTACAGGGAAAACCTGTCTTGAAAAACCAAAAAAAAAAAAATAAATAAAAAATAAAAAATAAAAAAGCTCAGACTACAATGCCATCTCTATACAAGTTCATAGTAGCCTATATGTAGCCTAGTCAATTTTAATATTAAACTATAAACAGAGTAAGAAACACAGCAGGAGTTTATTTTGTAGTTTTCAGTTCATAAAAGTACTCTTTTCATACTAATTGTTTGCTTCATCTAGAGAACCTACCTCTGTCCTTTTCATAAGCCAGTATACTATCTCACTACATTCTACTGCTAGCTCTTAGTCCCACCTATAAGTGCAGCTCTCATCAAAGGTTTTCTCTTTGCCACACATAGAGATCATTACAGACAGTCACAACATATCAAATTAAATAATATTTTGCAACTACCAAGCCCCAGCTAATACATCTATAACACTACCCCTAAAGCTCAAGGAACATCATGGTGTGGGAAATTGTAAGAGCATGAAACCAGAGAGTCTTCCGTGAGATACTACCTTCTGTGTGTGACCAGGAACCTGAAACCATAAAATCTCAAAGATATGACCAATTAACCATGACTTGCACAAGGACAACACCAGTTGACATGTGGATAGAGGAACTCTCCAAATGTCCCAAATTTATATAAGACCTACAGATAATTAATAGATGCTAGGAGAGAAAGAATTAGTCTTCTTCAGTTTTGAGCCCAGTGATAGGTCATCTACTCCCAAAAGATCTTCCTTCCTCCTTAAAGAAATGCTCATATGGATTAACGCCAAAGTGACTCAGCAGTATATAGATAGATAGATAGATAGATAGATAGATAGATAGATAGATAGATAGATAGATAGATAATAGTTAGATATAGATATATAGATAGATAGATAGATATAGATATAGATATAGATATAGATATAGATATAGATATAGATATTGATAGAGATAGAGATAGAGATAGAGATAGATATATAGATAGATATAGGTATAGATAGATATATAGGTAGATAGATTAGCAAATATAAACATTTATATGTAATGGTGAAGAAGAGATCGTGAATTTAAGAGGAAATTGGAAGGACACGGGGAGTTGGAAGGAAGAGGAAAAGATGAAAAAGCACGGGATAAAACTGGACTCCCTGAACATGGCAGACAATGAGGGCTTCTGAGAAACCAAGGACAATGGCACTGGATTTGGCTCCAACTACACATGGCTTTGGGCGGGGGGATAGCCTGATTGGATGCTCACCTTCCTAGACCTGGATGGAGGGGTGGAGGAACTTGGACTTCCCTCAGGGCAGGGAACCCTTACATGTCTTTGGATAAGGGAAGGAGGTGGGAGTGGAGGGGAGAGGGGGATGTAAATGGGAGGCAGGGAGGAGGCAGAAATTTTTAATAATACAAAAAAATAAAGCTATAAAAAAACTCATATATGGGATTCTAAAAATCACCGAAATAACATAAGGTCTTCTCAAAGAACAATTTTGTCATTAAAATTTTAAAGTGTTAATAAGGTTTGTGCCTAGTAAAATATGTAAAAATCTATATTGTTAATAATAAACTTAAACAGTATTTCTCATATAATACTTATTAATAACCATGATCATTAAAATATCTATCATACTTATCCCTTTGAAGACATTAATTTATAGAATATATGTTATGAGATTTAATCTAGCTAGCCATGTTTTATAGAAATGACACTGAAAGAAGATATTTGCACAGTGGATTGTGTACAGGGTTGGAGCTGAAATAACAATCTAGGAAGTTTAGCTGCAGACTATATTTGAGGGTCTTGGTGGGTCTTTATGCTGCTGCGCCTCCCTTTGCCACAATGAAGACAATGTATGCATATTTGCTTCATATTGTTTCTCCACGTATAAGTGGAGAATTCTAAGAGTTTTTCAGATTAATATATTGTAAATGAGGCATATACTACTGAGATATAACTTTTAAGAGCAGCTGGAGCATCACAGCTGGCTTGGACATCCTAAAGCACAGGAGACTTGTTCTTGCAAACACTAGCTTGAACCAGTCATTTCCACCAAGGGCATCATTTAGGACATACATTGATCAAAGAGTTTTCTGGACACAGCCTGTTGATAATATTGCAAACAACATGTACAACCTAATGCCATGTTGTGTGCACTGTTGTGTTCTGTGGTGTGGCACAAGGGCATTGGATCATGATTGGCTATAATTTCTCTTTTCCCTGGTCCTGCATAGGTCAGAAATTTATATGATTGTCTTCTAGAAATAATCCTGACCCAGTAGTCCTACACCACACACACACACACACACACACACACACACACACACACACACACTAGTATGTTATATGAGATGTATATATTACATAGACAGATGTGTATATAATACACTTGCATGCACACACACACACACACACACACACACACACACACATATATATATATATATATAACATATATTTATGCAACAGTAATTAAAGAAGAGGTCATGAATTTTGAGGGAGTAGGGAGGGCACAGGAGGATCTTGAAGGAGAGGGAAAGGGTGAAAATATACATACATTTGAACATGCTCTGTCCTGCAGTCTCAGTGACTACTGTTTTGGGCCCAGTATGTGGTGAATCTGTTAGGTTTTTGTTTCATTTTGATTTTGTTTGTTTACTTGTTTTAGCCACATGTATTTGAAGACTCCTTGGCTAGGTCTTGGCTTTCCATCTTTTTCTACTATAAGTAGACATCACCTGTTTCATTGGACATTCACAAACACAGCTAAGTTCTGTAGTCAATGCTTGGCTGGGGTGATGAAGGTGTTCTAGAAACCCTGATTCTGAATCTTGGTTCACATAGATAATTTTGTCTTTAATATTATCTGACAATTTACCCAAATCATTTATCCGAAGAAGTAGGCCTTTTTATGACCTCCTGTTGCTCCTTGTGGGAATGCACAATCTTCAGTCATGTGACCTCTTCTAAACCTGCTAAAGCCTCTTGATTATCCCTTTTACCCAGTTAGGGTAACCACCTGTGAAGATAAACTTGTAAAGGTTCCACACAGTATTTTGTTGCTTATTTGGGGGCTCTATTTGGGGAATTCAGGTAGATTTTTAAGGTTAAGGGGATGATTACCTTTCCTGGATGATAAAGTTGAACAACATCTTTTGGAAACAAATTGATTTCATAAGGTTTATGAGCTCAGCTTGGATTCCACCTATTTATTTGACTGTAGGCAAGTCATTTAACCACTATAAGAACTATCATATGACTGAAACCACTACTCCATTAGTGAGGCAAAGCACTGAGTAATTTATAAGGCTATAACCATGTGCCAGTTATTGAGAGAAATAATTAAAATAGTTTTTAATATGATTCATTCATTAATATTATTTTATAATGCAAAAATTTGGTATAATATTCAAAATATATTTATATTAACATAGATATGGCATTTCTAAGTTCCTAGGGTGGGTCATGATGAATATGCATGTTTGCACAATAAGTTTTTGTTGCTCTCTCAGAAAGATAAACATGGTTAATAGAAGGATAAAAACACAAAACAATTTTAGGGCACTCTAAAAGTATGTGCTCACTTTGCTTCACCAAGTACTTGACCCATGAGAAGCTGGACTTGGTAGATCTAGGAAAGATGTGACAATGGGAGATTTGCAAGGATATTTATGATAGGCAGATATCCTATGGAGGCAACAATGAGATGAATGGAAAGAGTTCAGGTGTGTGCCCCTGTGAGACTACAACACATTAGGTATGCAGGGGTCAGAAAAGTAGCCCTCTCCATTCTGCAAAGAAGGTAGTATAGAGAAACTGTGTGACTTTCATGTATATAAGTAAAAGCCAAGTTATGGAGTGAATAGTTGCCTATCTTCTTTCATGAACACGAGAAAGAGTTTGATAGCAATGTTCCTTATCTCATCCATGGGTGTCCTCTATTGTTGGGATACACAGGGCATTGGGGATGACATGACTGTAGCATTAGTAAAATAGACCCTACTTCTAGAATACAGAAAATATTGAATTAGAAATGAGAACGTCACTGAAGTTCTTTTTGAAAACAGAGCAAAGGCTTGTGTACTCCATGCCAGAAGAAAAACTTCAGATTTTCATCTCAGCATAGAGCAAGTCTATTTTGTTCTTATTTAAATTATTTTACTTTAGGACCACTTTAAAATGAGCTATTATTGAAAGGCAGGTTTCCAAGTTGGCAGAACTCCAAAGCAAAGTTCCAGACAATGGATGCTAGAGAGAAGAGATGGGCATCTTCTGCTGAGGCTCTCCACCTGTCAAGCACTAGGAGCTATACCAAAAAGACAACTGGTGGAAATCAAGGGGATTCAAATGGGAAAAGACATCAAAGTATCTTTATTTGCAAATTATATAATTGTATACATAAACTATCCTAAAAATTCTACCAACGAACTCCTAAAGCTGATAATCACTTTCAACAAAGTAGGAGGAAACAAAGTTAGCATAGAGAGATGAGTAGCTTTCCTATAGACAAATGACAAAGAGGATGAGAAAGTAATCAGGGAATCAATACTTTTCACAATAGCATGTGTGTGTATATATATGAATATATATACATATACACACATACTTCTGTGTGTAGTGTGTGTGTTTCTCTAGCCAAGCAAGTGAAAGACTTGTATAATAAAAACTCAATATGTTGAAATAGATTGAGGAAAATATCAGAAGATGGAAATATCTCCCATGCTCATGGATTGATAAAATTAATATAGTAAAAGTAGCCATGACACCAAAAGCAATGTACAGAGTCAATACAATTCTCATCAAAATTCCAAAACAACTCCACACAATTCAAAAGGCCATTTTTAACCTTCATACAGAAACATGCACACACATACACCAAAAAAACCACCCTATGATATCTAAAAGTAACTCTTAATAATAAAAGAACTACTGAAAGTATCCCCATTTTCCATCTCAAATTGTCCTGTAGACATATAGTAATAAAACAATGTGATACTGGCACGAAACAGGACATGCTGATCAATGGAATTGAATTAAAGGGCCACACATAAGTCCATACATGTTTGGTCACCTTATTTTTTTTTTTATAAAGAATCCAGAAATACACAGTGTTAAAAAGACAGCCCATGAGCAAATATTGCTGGTAAAACTGGATGGTTGGATGTAGAAAAATGCAAATAATCCATACTTATCAACTTATAAGTGATACTTACACATATACATATACTTATTACCCTGCACAAAATTCTAATCCAAATGAATCAAGGACTTAATAATAATGCCAGAATCACAAATGCTAATAAAAGAGAAAGTCGGGAATACACTTGAACTAGTTGACACAAGAAAGACTTTCTGAAGAGAACACTGGTAACACAAGCATTAGGAATCAGTAACTAATTAACAGACCCGTATGTAACCATAAGATTTCTATATGTGAAAAGACACCATCATTCATAAAATCTGGTAGGCTACAAAATGGCTAAAGATTTTTTTTACCAACTGTAAGAAGACAAGATTCCCAACTGAACATTAAAATCTAAAATATATAAAGAACTTGAAACCAACCAAAGATGGGATACAGCTCTAAAATGAGAGTTCTCAAAAGATGAAGCACAAATGGCCAAGAAAACACTTTAAAAATGTTCAACATCCATAGTCGTCATGGAAATATAAATCTAAGATACCCTGACATGTCTTCTTATATTAGTCATGATGACCAGGATCAATAAAGTAACAATTCCTGCTGATGAAGATGTATGGTTAAAGGTATACTCATCCATTGCTAGTGGGAGTAATGAAAACGTTACCAACTACTATGGAAATCAGTGTGGCTGTTCCTCAGGTAGATAAGAATCATTTTACTTCAAGATTCAGGTATATCACTTGCATAAATCCAAAGATTCTACATCCTACTAAGGAGACCCTTGCTTAAACATGTTTATTGCTGCTCTATTTTTAATAGCCAGAAATTGGAAACAATCTAGATAGCTATCAATCTATGAATTGATGAAGAAAATATTACCATTTATACAAAGGAATATTTTGCTCAGATGGTTCATAAAATGATATTGTAAATTCACAAGTAAATGGATAGAATTAGGAAAAAGGTCCCAAGTGATGAAACCAAGACCCTAAAAGACAGGTATGTTATATATATGCTTATATGTGTGTATTACCTCTTAAGTCTTCAATAAGCAAGCTACAATCCAGATAAGCACACACATTAGTTATAGGGTAAGGGAGTGAATGGGGGATTATATTCTTTATTTGTGTGTAAACATTTTATTATTTTTTATTTTATTATTTTTATTTTTTTCATTTTTTATTAAATTATATAATTTTACAAATTTTCACCTCCTCCCATTTCCTCTCCCCTCCCCCTTCCCTCTCCCTCTCCAGTCCAAGCTAGATAGGAAGGTGAACCCAAAGAAAAACATCTAGTTATCCTCCTGGATATTGGAAGTAGACAAGATTGCCAGGCCAAAATTGAAAGCTTGGGGGTGGGGGTAGGATGGGAATAAGGGGAGATGGGGAGGAAAAAGTGAGAAGGGAAAGATGGGGAGAACTTGGGGTAATAGGACAGTTGGGATGGAGGAAGAGTGGATATGAAATCAAGGAAGTATATATCTTAATTAAGGGTGCCATTTAAAGATAGGCAAGAGACTGGACTCTAGAGGGTCCCCAGGTGTCCATGGGGATTATATTCTTTAGAAGGGAAAATAGATGTTTTTAAGAATGAATGGAATAGTGGAAACTGGAACAGGGGGATAAAATGGGGAGGGAAGAAGAAAATAAAAAAGAAATATGGAGAGGCACAACTAAAACTAAGAGCCATTTGAGAGGCCTATTGAATAGAGTTCATGGTGCTGAATGTACTCTACACATCACCAAAGGCAAAAGGTGAACACTTGCTTTTTCTAATTTTATAGTTTTATGGGATTTCTGTATGTGAGAATGCGTGTGTCTCTGTGTCTGTGTGTGTGTTTCTTGTGCTGTTATCTTTGGCTTCTTTTTAAATATTTATTTCTTTTGTTTTATTCTGGTTTGTTTGTTTGCATTTTATCTTATTTTACTTTTCTAGATGTCTGTTTTCCCAAGAGAGAGAGCAAGAAAGTGTGTGGATTTTGGTGGATGAGGATGTGTGAGGAGCTACAAGGAGTTGGGGCAGGGGGAATCATAATTGGAATATATTGTATAAAAAAGTCTTTCAGTTAAGAAATAATAATTCATACCAAAACAGATGTGAACAGAAGAAAAACACATGAATAAATGAAATGAGAGATATAGTAAGATGAAAGCAAAATAACTGGTATGATGCTAATAACTAAATGTTACCACACATAAAGAGACCAATGGAAAGGCGCATGTCAAAAATCACCCAATACTTGAAATTCAGGCTGACAGCTGTCGTACCAGTGCTTGGAACGATGAGGCAGGAGAAACATACACATTTCATATATAAGTCAGTCTGGGCTATATACTGAAAACGTACAAAGCAAACCAAACCCCTCATATCTTTGAGTGGTGAGGGTCACTGAGACTTTGATGGTAGCAGGATGTCATATTACATGTGGATAAGATGATGTGTGGAAAGAAGATGAGTAGAGACAAAGTGGGGAGACAATAAAGGTGCCCCCCCCTTGCCATATTGATTTAAGCTGATTGCAGATACTTTAAAATAAAATGTCTTCCCAAATCTATAGGTGTTTTTATTAGCCTACCTAGACTTTGGCTTATATTAGAAATAGGGAAATTTTCTTCTCACAAATTCTCCTGTGTTTTGCTACTAAATTGTCCTATAGTTACTTTTAACCTCACGCTTTATGTCCTTTTAAATGTTGCTTGATTAAATATATGACACCAACATTTCTCTGCTGTGTAATACGTGTATCTGAATGTTAAGGTATAATTTGTGATCACTTTAGGCATGAAGACAAATCTTGCTGTTTTGTGTTGTTCAGCTACCATGGTCTGAGTCATTATGATACAAATTGTTCAAATTCATCCCTGTTACAGACAGGTTTGAGGGACTTTCCAGGACAGAGTTGGGGAAATTGCATTCAAAATGAAAGATCTTAGTTTGAAACTTTCCTTGTCCTGTAATAACTTGCAGATACCCCAATCATTTCTCTTTCGGGTAGAAAACCAATTCATTCTCCTGGGAGAATATAAAAATAAGTATCTCCTTGTGAGCAATAAAATCATACTGAGTTAGTAGCAGTTGTGGGAATTAAATCATGCCTTATCTGCATTTAGTGGGGTTGCCAGGGAAGGACAACAGATTAAGAACAAACAAACAAACAAAAGAACAAACAGACAGAAAAGGAAGATTGCTTCAAGTTTATGCCTATGCTATTGAAAGTAGCTTCCAAATATTTGATTATTTAAATAATTCTTAACTGTTATGCTAATAATAACTAGAAGTCTGGAAGAAAATAAAGCTAGTTACAGACTAAGAAGAGATTAAAATATATTCAGTGTCATAGAAGCTGAGAGAGACAGTTTCAACACAGATTGGATGGATGGATGGATGGATGGATGGATGGACGGATGGATGGATGAATGGATGGATGGAAGTTGGAAAGATGGAGTGAATATATCAAATGATGATTGATATGAAAGAAAAATGAAGATAGGCAGAATCCCTTTGTGTTTGCAAAATTTTGTATCCAAGGACTTTGAAATATCAAATCAGAAACAGGAAGAATAAAACACACTTAAGTATTCCAACGTATTTATTGACATTAGGAAAAGATATTTTGTTTATCCTCTGAAAAGATGTGAGAAAGGGCCATCTACTCATATACATACTTAGGTCTGAAAACAAAGGGTAATATTTGGGATTTGAAATAAATTTACACATTATTTTGTTTTTATTTGAGAAAATGGAAAGCTAGTAGGTAGGTACTTATGCTAGTAGGTAGAACTGGGGCGGGTGTGGAAAAGTAGAATTTTTTACTTGATTTTTTTGCAGTGATGACTGTAATACAGGCTTTGTCAAAGGAGAGACCAGAAAACAGCTGAATATATGAAGAGGGGAAATGAGTGATGAAATTCTATCTGAGAAGGATTTAAAGTATAAACCAAGTATAAAATGCATTAGGTACAAAGCTAATAGAATTTATTCACAGATAAGTAATATAAAGAACCAATCAAGCCAGATAAGAGAGAGAAAGTAGTGATCTGAAGAATTGCATTAAATTTCAATATCATTCTAACACAGAGCTAAAGCCAAGAGTCAAAAAGAGTTTTTGTGGTGAAACTAAAATATAAAAATGTTTAGTTAATAAATTAAAAAGTTAAATATGTCTATCTCCTCCAGCATGGCTCAGTCATAGAAAACTGACTAGGGTAGCAAGGGAATGGGAAAGGGACAGACACACAGACACATGTACAGAAAAACTGTGAGCAGGTGGGGTGGGCTCATTCTGATTGAGTGACACCAAGCAAGCAATGTGGCACCTCAATGAAATGATTATGTACAGAGTGAGGAAAGGGGATACCACCTCTCAGTAGAAGGGCTCTGTGGCTGAACCATCTCAGGTTGGAAACTTCCTGAAAGAAAAAGCTTCGGTGACTGTTGCATGGGAATTGGAGGAAGGTGGAGGAAGCCTTTGCCAATTCATGTGGGCCTAAGGCCTTAGGGAGCTTGCAAATAATCCCTGTTCACTCAGGACTTCATGTGTACCTTGCAAATTCACTCAGGGCTTCCCCTGCTCCCCACAGATGTTGTGTGGCTACAAGCAAAGCAAGGTGGATGATGTACAAATACTCATTCATCTCTTCTTGAACAGTGAAGAGTCATGCTATACTGAAGAGGGAATTAAAATATTTTATGAAGGCACTTGAAAATGAGAAAGAAAAGCACATTGTATAGTAAATGCATATGCAAATATTGAAGTATAATTGATTATATGTATACTGTCTATGAGTAAAGATCATTAATGTTTGCAATTGGATTTAAAATCCATTTCAAAGAGAAAATAAATCTTATGACTAAATTTTACTTGTTAAAATAAATGAACCAAAATGTAAACTGTGGAATCTAGGTTGTAGATATTCACTGTTCAATTGTGGGTATTTTAATATTCCATTATATTTTAAAAAAACCTTATTGACAGATAATCTTGCTATATAGCTCAGCATGGCTCAGGACTTTCTGGCCTCATCCTTCTAAGTCAGGATCACAGGTTTGGGTCACCACATAGCTGTGCTTAAATTTTTTATAGAAAACTTCTGAGAGTATATATCACAAGGGAGATGGGGAAGAACAAAAGAGAAAGAAATTGGAAAATTGGAAATCCCATCATGCTGTATCACTGAGTGGAAACAGTGGATGTGTTTAGAGAAATTACCTATGATGACTAGACATTGTAATTCAATTATTAAGGTAGCGACTATAAAGTTTGAGAGCAGATATATGTTTTTATCAAGTGTTTTGCAGTACTAGTCGAAGATTACCATATGGTGTTTTCATGTGCTAATACCTGTTGGCTCATGTGGGAAAAATGAAGGACGATCCAGACCCATCTTTATCTCAAGAGTAAATACTCATGCCTCCCTGTGGCCAAGGATCCTTCCTTATCTAATCAATTACTGACTAGATAAGAGGTCTGATATTATGAGGGTATACCATAAGATTATATAAATAAATATATGTGTGTATGTATGTATGTATGTGTGTATGTATGTATATGCATATGCATTCTTATACGTACATACATATAATTTATATATACTTATACAATTCTTGTGCACATTATATAATATGTATCCATGCATATAATATATACATGATATAATGTGTATGCATGCTATTATATTATATGTAAATTTACCATGTATTATATAAATGTATATTTTACCATTTTTCCTTCCATTTATTTGTCAAAATTGCATTTGAGACAGGAGTAGATTTTCAACTTTGTGATTGGGTTTGATACTTCACAATCCCCTTGATGACATCTTGCCAATTTCCTTACCTTCTCCCAGTGTTGACCCTGCCCTGTCAGAAAAGAAACCCTTACCACTGGTGGTCAATTGGTATTGGCTCCAAAGCTTATGACCCCATTTTGGTAGCTGTTAGAAAGCTACTGATGGGTAATGGCAAATCATTGCCCACGGATTCATTCATACAGGTGCCTAAGTAACTGATTTACTATGGGATCTCTCTGTAAAGTCTTTACCCCACATACTTTGCAAAAGCATATTAATTAGGTGTGCTCTGATGACCCTTTATGTGCTTACTGATTCAATGGATTTCTGTGCTTCTAATATTAATACCTAGATTTCATTTGTATACAGCTGGTTGGCTGGTCATATCCCCAGCATTTATTTAAAGTTTGTGTATAGTAATTAGTGGCATAGGTTTGTGGTAGCATGAATAGAGATTGAAATCTGTGCTCAAGGGACCCTTGCAAGGGCTACTGGGCATTCACTCAATGATTTCTTTCTATTTTAAGTAATAAATATAAATATCAAATTCACACACACACACACACACATATATATATATATTTATGTATATATATGATGCAGTTTTTCACCATATTTCAAACAACTGAATTACTTTAACATATCCTTGTATTGTTCATGTTTGAGGGTATTTTATTGTAGTTAGGAACATTTGAATTTATATATTAATATCTCTTTTCTCACTTTAGCATCAATATTTTAATGAGTTCATTCATAAATGTAATGGATACTCTTATGTTTGCAGTTTTGACTAGGTGTCAGGTTTCTAACTGCTGGTCGTTGTAAACAGTAAATTGAGGATTCTCAGGAATAGAGCTTTCTCACACTGGCATTATTCTGTGTTTAGATGTTTCTCTGAAAATAGGAACACTAGAGCCAATGGTGTGAATATTTTCATTCCTTGTGAGTATTTTTCTTCAAACTGTGTTAGAAAGTTCTTTTTTCCTCTGCTGACCTCCATTAGGGTCCTAATGCTGCTCAATAGCGGATATTTGAGAATATTTCTTGGGCCCACAGTGTATTCATTTCCCACTTACCTTGAATTTTACAGCTCTCTTTCTCATTGCTACAGTAAAGTAAAGAAAGGCTTGTTTCTAGGAAAGGAATATTTTAAAGTAAGAAGTGGCGACTGATCTCCGTACATGCAATTCTTTCCAAAGCAATTTGATATTAACCAGGGATTAAGTGCCTAGTTTACACCTTGCTATCCCACTCTGGGTTTGCCCTTTAACGCACCGCCTTCTCTGGTCTGCTGGCTTTGCAGGGAGATTTGTGGTAATTATTTTTTGCTTCCATGTTTTGCTTTTCTGCTTATCTCTGCTTGCTTACCATTTTGACTAGAGATCAAGGGATCAAGTAAATATCATATGACATCACGGAGAATGCCATTAATTTTAGGGAAACTATAATGTACTGAAAGAATGAGCTTCTGCTTGCAGTGGGTGTGGAGAGTCTCACTGTATGCAGAGTATATGTATTTCATTATTTCGGGTTAACATCGCTTGGCTCTGGAAAGCAAATTATTACCCTTCTGGATGCAGGTTCCACCACTTTTCAGCTTAGATAAATCTTTGCAAAATGTTTGGCTTCAGAAGAGGTAAATACAAAACTTATTACTACATAATATGATTCTACTTTGAGCATTAAATTAGGTCATATAAGAAGACTCAAGTACAGTTGCTTAGAAATAATTAATATTCAATAAATGCTTATTATCTGGCCGCATACCCTCTTGATAAGCAGTGGGCATGGTCAGTTACCACAATGAAGCATGGTGAATGGCAGGGCCGTTGAAGGGCACTGGGATCCACCTGAGCATCTTCACCCTTTCAGAGAGTGCACACAAACACTTTGCTGTTGAGGTATTCTGAAGGCTGGGCATACCTGGGTCCTTGACACTGATTCCTCTTTGTTTAATAAAGATACAACAAGACTTCTGGCCAATTATAGTTCACATGGAACAGAAGGGTTGAAAAGCTGAAGCCTCGGGTGATGAATAACAGGTAACAAGTCAAGCAGTTGAAATCACTGGTGAATACTGCTGGCCCTGTGGATGCAGGAAAAAACTAGTCCTTGAAGATGAACCTTGGTCTGGCCTGGTTGCTGTGATCTTTTGTTCCATGTGCATTGTTACTGTTATTTCCTGATTCAGCGAGTTAGTGTACCTTAACATTGACCTGCCTTTGTTGTATTAATTGGAACAAAGAAAAAGAAGTGACATAGAATGCCCTTATTGGGAGTTAGCCCAGTTTGCAGAGCCAGTAACTTATTTTCTCTATCAACATCAAGCGTGATAGAATCCGACTGTTAGAAAAGAGGATTCTTGTTGATGGTTTCTCAATATTTCCTCTTTATTATACAAGCCATTTTCTATTGTGAGTATGGTGGTTTTCTTGCATTCTCTAGAAAGGTTTTCCACATTTGCATAGATAGAGGGGCAAGTGCCACTCACATTCAGAGTAAATCTCCCCTCCTAATGCATTACTCTCAGGAAGTGCCTTAAAAACATCCCCATATATTTTTGTTGCTTTATACCTCATTTATCAGTGAGCAGTGACCCCTTGCATTGATGCCTCAGTTTCTATTTATCCACTGAGGAAGACCTCGTTGTTGCTTGAAAGTTTTAGCAGTCAGGAATAAAGCTGTTCTGCCCAATTATATGGCCTTCTCTAGGGGAAGTTCCTAGTTAACTTGGGTCAGTACAACAGTGCATAGTTGCTGGATCAATGACAGCGCTGGTATTAGGATAGTTTTCAATGCTACTATATAACAGCACTCTGGGTTATTATAGTGGGAAAAAGATCATGGAAACCAACGAGCTCAGAAGTAGACATTCAAAAAGAAAGTCAACTTTGGCAAAGGAGCAAACATAATTCAAGAAATGAACAATATAGTCTTTTGCAGCAAACAATGTTCTAACTTCATGAAATAAAGAAAAGGGATTTTGTCTTTATTTTACCTTAGACCTTGTGTACAGTGAGATTCCAACCATTTGTCAGTTACCGTTTAAATTTTTCTACTATGGTAGCTCCCTTGATTTATTTAAAATAATGAGAAAAAAAGATTTGACACAACATGAGGGTCTCTCTTCTTATAAACAGACTTCAAAATTTCTCTTTGAGTATAAGTGTTTAGTTACCAAATTGATTTCTGAATTCATGACGGTAGGAAAAACAAGCCAACTTTCAAAACGCACAGAATAGCACATTTTACAGGATAAAAATGGCATATCGAAATGCTTGTGAAATGTGCTTCTTTCCTTGTCTTTCTGTCGGAATACTGCGTTAAGTGGGAACATCACAGGATTCTGTCCATGGTAACTGAATTCAGCAAATTCCACATAGTGCTCATGCAGCACCCAGCTGTGTTTGATCCTGATTTGTGCATGGTATCACCATGCAGAATTGTGAGGTTCTTCTGAGGTGTGTTCAGCAAGGCTTTTGTTTCAATGCTACATTTCAAAAGAAATGTGTTTCCTTCTGCCATCTCAGTAGTGCTGTTCTCTGGAAAACAATAATGGTGCCCCTCTACTGGAAGAGATAGCGAGCTTCAGATTAAAATATGGTAGGTGACACTGTGACAATGGATTACATTTCTAGGAATAATTGGAAAATGTATTAGAAAACTCATCTGCTTACCATCATCCCACTCAGTAAGGTAACTGTTTTCCAAGAAATTACTAAACCATATCTGAAAAATCCGATTTCATATTAAAATTTAATTATTTTAAATTCCTCATTGTACATTCAAAAAAGTCAAAAGGGCAAAGAATAAATAAAGTAGAATTAACTGTGTAACACAGCACTTAAATACTTGTAATGTATGTGGGAATCTATGGATGGCAAAGTGAATTTCCCCACAAGTAGCAGTGACATTTATTCCCACAGAGCATTAGGTGTGATAAACTTTCCTGACTTGTCTGCAGTCTCTTGAGGCTGAGCACTTGTCTAGGGGATGCAAAGGGAGTGATCTTACAGGCTTACTCTGGTGACCAGTGGATTGATCTGCTTGTGGCTGTAGTACTGCCAATCATCTCTACTGTCAGTTAGGGGTCAAATCAGTCCACCAAGAAGCACCGCTCTTCCCAAGATTTCCTGTCCATTTTTTACCCAGCATGGCTAATTCTTGGCCACCCCAATGTTTTGGTCTTACTGGGGTTCTGCTGTTACACTTTTTCTGGAGTAGAAGAGGAAACATTTGAGGTGACTAAGTTGAGACAACTTTGATAATCTCTGCACTGTGTGGTTTATTAATGCTCTCTGTAATACTTGTTTTTGTCCTGTGGAACTAGAGGAACTGTTGGCATGGCCACAGGGCATGAAGTGTCACTAATATTTTGTAGAGTCTGAAATAAGTTGGTTTTCTGCCGTCCATGAGATTCTAAGCCCCCGAGAATCCCTTCTAACTTTTAGAAAACCCAGCCCAGACAAATAGTTTGAGAATCAAGACTTTATACATAGTGACATTAGTTGACTACAAAGGCAAAACATTTTAACCTGATTATAAAGAAGTGTTCTGAATGACATTGCTTCTGTTAGTCTTCATGGGTTGTGATTAAAGTGTTTCTTTGAGAAATTGTCTTCTAATTGCTTTATGAAGGGGGAAATCATGCTTTTTCCAACTTCCTATTTTGTGCATCAAGTTCTGCCTACCATTTATGTAATATTTTAAGTAGAACATAGTGTGCTGCTTCATTTATTTAATTACATTTGAAAATAAAGCAAACATTAACAATTATAGATGCTCTCCACCACATTTTCACTTGGTGGATGCTCACGTTTCTAGAAGCCAAGTCTGACCATCGCTGTTCTAGACTAACGTGGAGGCTGCACTTTCCCTTGAGTTGCTTCTTTTCATACCTGCTGCCATGATAAAGTGTAGATACAAAGTGCACACCTTTGAATGTTGCATCATTGGCTTCGATTGAGTTACACAAATTGGAAAATGTTTATAAATCGATTTTTAAAACAAAATTGATTTAAGAAGTATTCACTAGCTCTAATTTTGTGGATTAAAAGATCCTTAATAAAATGATCAGTACTTAATACTAATATATGCAGTTTGATGCTTTATCCAGTGTTCCCCACAGCCAAGGGAAATGCAGTTGAGGAGAGAGTAGCAGTTTTCACGAACTTCAGAGGTGTGTAATTGTCTAACAGTCTCTTTCCCCCCTGCTATTTCATACTACCCAAATGGGACTCTCAAAATGTAATCTCCTCCCAAATCTCCCAGTAAGCTTATTGTTTAAAACAGACTGTGACATGTCACTGTCATTCCTAGAGTCTAGCCAGTTAGTGTCAGGAGAGCCTAAACAAGTCCCCGGCCGGCTCGAGATTTCTTGTCTGAGATCTTGCCGCTGTGAAATCATGTGCACAAAAAGGTTTCATCCTTGGTGAGAGATCCATTGTCATCATCTCTACTTATTCCAGTGAGAGCATGTTGAGAGCTCTGGAACTCCAGACCTCATCGATAGGAAGATCCTATTAGTCTCCTGACATCCTGGAGCCTGTTAATTACCTGTCACAGGGTAGGCCCAATCGAGTAATCTATTATTTATTGCTCTAGCAGGCTGGCTTTTTTCCCTCTGTCTGGTCTAGTGTATGAATGTATCCGTGTACTCTGGAGAAATTTCTAATACATCTTCTTCTGATTTTAAAAATATAAGTAAGGGAAATGGGGGTCTGTAGAGCCAGAAATTTGTCTGGAAGCCTCCTCAGAAGACGCAAGGACTGTCTTTGTTAAATATATATATATATATATATATATATATATATATATATATATATATATTCATTAATTGAATTACTGTTTGTCTCTATTTCCTCATTGTTAATTGTGATGTTTTTCTCTTTATTTTGCCCATGAACATCTATAGAAGTTTTTCGTGTATATTTACCCTTTGTATTTTATATTTTTAATCATCTGTTTCTACAACTAAACACATTGTAGAATTGTCAGTGTCAACTATAATTTAAAACTTACCCTAAATCTATTGAAATCAGATTTAAAGTTTTCTTCCATAGGAATCGTAAGACCCTATTAGACATTGTTACTGCTTGGGAGCATCCTTCACTGCTAAGTCTTCCTAAGATATCTTAGGCTTTCAGATTCATGATAAAACTGGAGACGCAGCTCATGGTAGCACATTGGTCTATCAGCCAGGAGTCTGACCCAACACTAAAAATCAGGACATCTCACTAGACAAGTAGAAACAAGAGATAAACCAAATCAGAAATAGTCTGACCAAATCTAGCCATGTAACCTTTAGAGAGACGTGTGACAAGAATCAGATGAAGTGGACACGCTCATTCCCCTGCCTGCCCCCAAAAAGTCAAATTACTAAGTGCAAATGTAAAAGATAAGACAAATAATGATTGTTTCATGGCAATGACTCTGGGTTTTCTAGCAACAAACTACACAAGCAGATGTGAGATAAAAGTTAGCAAGAATTTTAAGACATTGGATATATGAATGTGCTCTGTCTCAAGCAGTACTTTTTAGAAAACATTTGCATGTGTGCATGTGGATGCACACACACACACACACACACACACACACACACATACACACACATTGTAAACCTCCAAGGCAATACCTTTCAATATGTGTTATCAATCCATTATGATTTCCCAGAAAACACTATTGCCATGGTAACTTGAAAGTCATTGTATTCAAAATTAAAACAACCATTTTTTTCACTATGCAGGATATTGATTTGTGTTATGTACTGTCATTTGGATTTAATTAGAGGCACCAAGGCATTTTCATGCTGAAGACCTTGAATCTAAGCAGACACCAATATTTCACTTAACCCAAAGGGAGAGGTTTATCATATTGTTTATTATACACAGTGTTTTCTGTTTTATTTTCTATTCATATTAATCCAGCTTCTTCACAGTAAAGTCAGGCTGGATACTGTGTGTGGATTGCCCTTTCCCTGCTAACCCCAGCCTTTTAGATATAAGAATATCTTTCTGAACTCAAATCTCACTCTGGATGTTTTTTTTCTCCCTTTTCTGTGCCATAGTGACTCTGAAACTCATTGCTAACCTTTTCTCCCCGAATTATATCCTTCCTTACCACCCCGTAACTCTACAAACATCTGTTTTTACTTTTTCTGAAACCAGCTTCTATTTTCTAAATGTATCCTTTAATAACTATATCACAGTGTATAATGATTGACATCAATGGATTGCTTTAGTACTGAACTGTCCCCTCTCTCTTTCCAGAAATACCTTTCAGGAATGAAGGTCAGAATAACACAAGTTTTCAATCAAGCCCCACCCCAGCCCCAGACTTCTGTTGCACACCTATTTTGATTGCTTAATATGTCGCAGAGTTTTATGATGAATTACTTTTGTTTCTATATGAAAACCTGAAAGCTCAGTAAATCCCACTGATGAGGAAATGTCAGCCTTTCTTCCACGCAAGTGCACTGGGAAATTGCAAAGCTCTAATATTTTCCATGTTGACTGAGAAGAGCTTTGCTGTGTGCCCTTTCCCAGGGTGATATGAACATGTCTGTTCTTTTCAGAACTGGCACCGAGACACTTTCACCGAAGTCATATTAGAAAACCAGTGGGTTTATTGTGTTTGCTTATAAGCGTGTGTGTGGGGGGGGCACATTGTTTTCCAGAAGCCTGTATCTGCAACACTAAAGTACCCACTCCAGAACTGGTGGAGATTCTCAGGAGCTATGTCTCCTGAAGTCCCTCACGATAGCAGTCAGCTGAGCTATTCAGAAAGTATCCGTTCCCAGCCATTGTTCCTGCTCATGGAACTTGTCAGAAGGACTTCGTAGATGTTGCAGCTTTCAGGAACTTGCTTAGCCTTAACACTAGTTTGCATCCCGGGTCTTCGATGTTTATTCATTTCCTGGGTCTTAAGACTTTCCATCTGAGATGTAATGTTTCAATTCAGGTAAATCAGCTACACAGTAAGGCTTTGCCCTTGCAAGATGGGTAGAAGATCCCTTACTTACATGTTCACATATGTGCCGTCTTGCACCCACAGGAAGGGGGTCAAAGTTTTAAGGATGGGCAAAGATAGTACAAGGGGAGTCTAAGACTTCATACATAAGGAGAAGCAGTCCAGGACCCCTGGGAAAGAAAAATTCTGATTTAAGTGTCTACTGAAGAAAAAAATACACACACATATACATACACACACAAAATAAAACAGTGCTTTGGGTTTTCCTGCACAGCAAATTTTCCTAAGAAATCTAAAAAGAAAACAAAAAAATGCATAGAGAGGTAAGATGCCTGATGAAAGACTGTATGGTTGGCATGTGTGCAAGACAAGAGCCTGGGGCTGCAGGGTGCTCCATGGATGAATAACATAGAAATAACTGCTTCAAGCTCTGCTCTGTACACACATCCTGAGCTGTCAATTGTGCTTGCAGGGTTCGCTCATGCAAAGAGCTGAGGAGCATCTGTCCACATCATGCAAGTGAATCTGATATGCCATGAGCGAAGCTGGGCTCAGGTTATTTGTGACTTCTAATAATGTCCACTAATGTGAAATATCGCAGGGGGAGAGCAAATTGTTCCCGAGGACTCCTGTGAGGACATGCACTCTGGCCAAGAAGTCCACCTGCCATCCATTTATGCCCTGCCTGCCTGGGCCTATGAGACTTCTGCAAGTATACAGCTTACCCAGTGTTTTGGACAGATCTCCTCCAAATCGCTCCATTTTCTCAAACAGGCTACAGCACTATTGTGATTATTTGAGTATAATTGAATTATATTACAAGACTGACATTTGTCTTTGACTCTGGCAGGGAGCTGGCCTCTTTGTCACCGTAACCATCAGCCAGCCAGAGCAATGGTGCCAGACACAAATGCCAGGCAGGCTAATCTGATGAAGAGCGGTGTGTGTGTGTGTGTGTGTGTGTGTGTGTGTGGATGTGTATGCATCTGTGTGAAAAATCAGAAAGACCCAGGTGAATTTGTCTCCCTGATTTTCAAATGTTGAAATTCTAACTTAACACTCTTTTGAAACATGATTAATGATAATGACAATGTTATTAAATAGGTGAATGAGTTTAACTGAAATCCCAAGAAAAATTTCTGTCTCAATATGTGGGTGTCCTTTAAGATACTTTATGGGCCATGCCCAGGACACCACTGCCATAATATTTGAAGTGAGCCAAATAAATTCCTTTATTTTATAAGTTTGTCCATGTTCAAGCTTGTAGTAATGTGAAATGAACCAAACCCTTCACTGCCTCTCTAGAATACAAGGTCTAGCAGGTATCATGTCCCATCTTTCACCATTGTTCAATACTCGTGTCCAAATCTGACTTTACCCCGTCAGGGAATTTAGAGCAACATAGAACTCCAAAAGCTATCTACGGGCTAAACAGATTCTTCATTGGCTAGAAAGCAGAAAAGGAATCAGGTTGCCAGGAGCCAGACACATGAATTGACCTTGCTTCTTATCACCTCTCTTTCTTCAGAACTTACTCTTGCAAAAAGGAAACCAATCTGAAAGAAAAAGAGTTCATTCATTCCTGAGAATGATGTCCCCAAGAACCAATTACCTTCTGTTAGGCCCAATATAAATGCTTTCCCCATCTCAGCATTGCCACAGTGGGACAACATTTCAAATGCATGTACCTTTGGGAAGCATACCAAATCTAAAGCCCAGCAGGGGACTTCCTGTTCTGATAACTGCTTTACTCGTATTGACTCCCTGTACTTTCTAAATCCACATGAGAATGATTACTCTCCCAAAGTACAGAGTATCCAATAAAAACATCATGAACACAGGTTATTTTATTTCAGTTGACTATGAAGTAAAAGTGATGGGATTGTCTTGAAGCAGCTTATAATGGGGTGAGGAAGCAAAAATCTCATTTAATCCTTGTGGAAGACCTAAGAGGAAGCTGCCCTTCTTAGCTCCCTTTTCAAAAAGATGAAATGGAAGATCACTTAATTCTCAAGGTCACAGAGCAACAGAGAATTGTAGTGAGCCTGCAAGTTCTGGCTTGCCTGACACAGGTCTGTATTTTCTGTAGCTCCCTCCGCCAAAGGCTGCTGCAAAGCTGCTACCTCCTAAGGAGTCCATATGTCTTCCTTGTTTCCTGAGCATCTTAGCCAGGAGTAGGTGAAACAGAACCCAAGATTTAGCTACAGTGCTTCCCACCTCAAGGTACATGTAGCCACAGGATGTGAGATGGATAGAGAACGTTTTACTTTCCTCTCGAGTCGGCATCCAGAGATAGGGAAAATAGTCAGGGGCGGAGAATGAGGTGAATATGTGTCACATCCGTGTAGAGGGGACTTTATAGACATATGATGTGACCTTCTGTTGTTGCGTTTCCTTTTGTTAAAGTTTAACTTCACATATTTTCAAGGAACAGCTAGGCAGCCCATGAAAAGTTAACAATGCTAATTGTCATAATGAAGGTATTCTTGGTTCTGCCTTCTTCTGGATTTTAAGCCAATTTCTCTCTTAGGACAAAAACTTGTGTCTCTGAAAATTATACCATGACACTCATAGTGTAGCAACTGAAGGGCAGCATAGCTCATCAAAGATAAACACAATGTCCATCACCTTCACCCCAGCCTCCTTTTTTTCTGGATAGTTTATACTTAAAATGAAATTTTGCAATCTTACATTATTATTCAAATACCCCGGACTCTCTCGATGACAAGACATTAGAGTTTTGCAAGACTCTTCTTCCTCCAGCTCTTCCTGTCTCTCCATCTCTTCCTTAGCAGTGGTTTCTGAACCTTAAAGAGAGATGATTGCTGATAACAACGTCTCATTTAGGAACTTATTCTTCATACCGTGATCAGTTTGGCCTCTCAGTGTTGACTGTCGCCCACAAAAAGAAATGTCCCTCACCAAGACTGCAGGTAGCTCTGGTTTATTGATATAAGCATAAATATTTATGGAGCAATTTGACAACATGACCGTTTAGCAAAATAGCAATAAGAGGTTTTACCTAAGAGCCTATGAGATTCCCAGCCATGGGCTTTTCACCAGGATTTCAGTACAAAGCATGATATTCCCATGTGTAGAGAAAGCACCAAATCCAATCAGAAATGGTTACTGAATAACAGTCATGCCATTATTGTACCAGCGGCATATCTTGGCTGGAGCTCAGAATTGTAGCATTCGGGATTCAGGGCTTCTGTTAAACCACTAATGTGTTTTCTCTTCCAGCAGCCTGTAGCAACTATCACCTTTAGGTGTAATAAAAGATAAACTAGTGTATAGGCAGAAGGCTGCTTATCTGTTTCCAGGCTCCCAGATCCGAAATAATTACACAGAAACTATATCAATTACATCATTACTTGGCCAATAGTTTAGTCATATTCCTGGCTAATGCTTATATCTTAAATTAACCCATTTCTATTAATATGTGTATCGCTACATGGTTGTGACCTCCCGGTAGTTCCCACCAGTGTCTGTCTCCTGCGGAGGCTACATAGCATCTCTCTGACTCCACCTACTCTCTCTCTATATATCTGTGTTCAAATTTTCCACCTGGCTTTACTGTGTTAAGCCATTGCCCGAGAGCAAGTTCTTTATTAACCAATGGCAATAAAACATATTCAGAGCATACATAGGGAATCCCACATCCATAATGGATTATTTTTATAAGCTTTGAGTTTCTAACTTTTATTTGACTAAGATCAATGATTCACCCAGGATTCCATAAATCACTATGACAATGTCCATCAGGATCTGATCATTCTATTTTTTTCTCTTTTCTCTCCTTTGGGAGGAGAACATGGAAAATTGACGCTGGTTGGCACCTCTTTGTTTACTATGGCCTTGAGATTCTGCCTAGACTACCCTTTCCAATTCTATTTAGCCCATCTGCCTCTCTCCATGATGGTCTCTAAGGCAGATTTATTTTCTGCCTTGTCAAATTTTCAGAATTGCTCCTGCTCCTTATTCATTAATCCATCCCACACTTGAATGTCTTCTCTTCAATGGCATTTATGAGACGTGGGGCATCATTACACAGTTTGAGATGACTGACAGGGCTCAGCAGTCTGGAAAAAGCTCTCAGGCACCCTTCACAACACCAAGGAGACAGATAAGCCTAGCATGTCTTGCAAAGCAGGAAGGAAATGAAGAGACATAAATCTTCAACATAAGTTTCTTTTTTTTCTTTCTAAAATCAGGGTTGGGTGAACAGTACTAGCCCTTGGATGCTACAATTATGATCTCCCAGGCAAGATGTGCCCACTGACACAACAATGGCGTGATCGTTATGGGGAAACTATATCTGCTTGAATTTGAAAATTTTTCCACAAAAGGCAATTTCATGACTGATAAATAGGGTTTGAAAATATATGTAAATATTTAAAATGTATAATGTCTGCTCAATATCTTATGATACATTATGAAAATAAAGCCATGGTAAGGATCCCAGCTACAGTCAATAGAACTCACCTTAGGTTACGTACATGGCACATTTTGTTCCTCATTTGTGCGTGTCCTTAGAGAGAGGTGAAACAGGAAGGAAATTCCTGAATGGCTTGTGTGTCATACTGTGTCTTTTAAGCACCTAACTCTTTCCTCTGGATGGTTGTGACATGATCTCTGAGTGCACATTGTACCATAGCGTAGAGGCAGGAGGAAGTGGTCTTTCTTCATCACACAGCATCTCTGAGGTGTTATTTTGCCATGTGAAAGTATGTCTAGATAAGAGACATGCCTTTGCAGCATTGTTATCAATTTTAATGACACAATACCCATAAGCCCCACCTATATTCGGTATGTCTCAACTTAGTGTAATTTTGAAATATTTCAAATCTTTAAATCTTCTTTAAAACAAGGAACATCCCCACTGTCACAATTATTTATGTTTCTGATTTTCTATGATCAAACCTCAAAGGTTTATTTTTAAGGTAGAAATGTTCTTTTACTTTATTTTATCCTAATTACTGCTGCCGATCTTTTCTTTCTTTAATTTTCACCTTAACTGTGATGTTTCTCCGCTGTCAAAAGCTAGTGATCCACATCCTGAAACACAAGCAATTAAGTCACAATGAGTTATCTCTGCACCTGAGGAATGTATGGAATTTCACACCATATCTCATTCAACTGCTGATATAAGTCAAGAATAAAATATTTGTCAATAAAATGTGTTGATTAATACTTAAATTCAGAGATTAATATTACCAAACTGCAAATAGTTGCACATCTAATTTACCATTTCTTTTATTAAATACATAAATATATACACGCATATACATATGTATATGTATATTTATAACATATATAGCACATAATATGTTCACTTTAGTAATAACAGTAACATCGTGTTAACACATTTTCATCAACAATATGGGTAATTAAGTGTTTATACAATTCTTAACAGATGAGGCTCTGTTCAGCCCTTAGGAAATGCAAATATCTTCCTAATTTCAAGAAAGACTAGTATATAAATTATGTGTATTTATTATTGTATTGTGCATACTTCTATATATATCAAAGAATACATATCTGTAAGTTAAAAGGCTCTTAAAGGTCTTCCCTACTGCATGAAAGGCAGAAGTGATATGAGTACATTTTGCAGGCAAAGTAGATAGTATATCAGTTGCCTAATTCATCTGTGGGTCTCTCATACTCCAGGAGAAGTATTCATAAATAACTTGAAGACAAGGAATCATGTCTCTCAACACTAAATTCCCTCTAATAGCTGCAAAGAATGGAGCAGAGGCTGTTGAAATTTTTGTACCTAGTCCATTTACCCATTAACCTACTAACTTTTGTCTTTCTTAACAAATTTTAGTAGAAAATAGAGCCACATATCATCAATTAACATTTATATGAGAGACTAATGCTTCTATTATCCAGAATCATAAAATAGCTTTCCTAATTCCAACACTGATTTACGTGGAACCTTAACTAATTTGTTCGTCATGAAAAGGCGTGAGGAAGAGAGTTTAAAAATTATACATAAATGGCATTTTTCAGTCTTGGAAGCAAATGTTCAGTGGCAGGCAATCCTTGTGTGTGTGTGTGTGTGTGTGTGTGTGTGTTGTGTGATCAGACCCAGAACCTTGGGCATGATATACCTTTGCTCTACAACCAACCTATACCCTCTAGGCCCAGGCAGTCTTTTTTAATAGGAGTGTTCCTTGGGAACATCACAGACTATTTCAGCCACTGTTTTCCATCTGTCTGATCTCTGCAAAGCCGAGCAGATGTAAATGGTAGAGTTCTGAGCCATTCAATTACATTTCATGCACCACTGACCCAAACATTTCTCTAACACTTATCTGAGTTGGGAGCAGATGTGCGAATGTCAAAAAGCATTTCCAAATTAAATATGGAAACATATTGTGTGTTGGTTAAAATGACCACAATATATGTAAATGGTAAAATGTGTCACCACTGTAGCAAGAACCATGATGCAGAAGGAGACAGCATGATTATGTATTTCTTTATTGTAACGTGTATGGTCCCAGAAGATAATGAAAAGCATGGTGTCAATCATGCAATGGTATTGTGAGCTTCCTACTATGTGTAAAACACCAACGCAGAGCTAATTGGTTTGGGCTGTATCTGCCTTTCCTTTTGCTAATACATGAAATCTTTGTAAAATGGCTACATCTGTGAGGGTCTGTGTACGTAGGTCAGTTACCAGCACTGAGCCTGATGGGATCAACATTTTGGACTCTGAATTACCAGCACCACATCAGCAGGTGATGATCCTCTGAATCACAGATCCACTCAATCTCTGGATTACCAATTAATAGCCAATCAATGTATTGGATCCATATTATTGACTAAATAAGTTTTATAAGTTATTTTAAGATATGCAGGCATGATATAGGGAAAGGGAAATAAAGTTAACCATGAATAATCTATCAGTGTTATGGGCCCTGGGAAAAGTAGAAATCCATGTGCTTTGGAGAAAAGAAGGATTTGTCAGACAACTATATCAAAGACTAAATGTAGCTGGGCAGTGGTGGCACACGCCTTTAATCCCAGCACTTGGGAGGCAGAGGCAGGCCGATCTCTGTGAGTTCTAGGCCAGCCTGGTCTACAAGAGCTAGTTCCAGGACAGACTCCAAAGCTACAGAGAAACCCTGTCCCCAAAAAACCAAAGAGAGAGAGAGAGACAGAGAGAAAGAGAGAAAGAGAGAGACAGAGACAGAGAGAGAGGGGGGGGTGAGGTATACATGGAGAAGACATGAGCAAACACCTCCACGCACACTGTCATTTGAAAGAGTCCAAGAAGTTCATTACAGGATTGAGCTTTCTAGTTACGACAATGGAAACTACCTCGAGGAATCTCAACCTGATGGACTCCTAAATAACATCTGAACAATTCTAGCACCAGTGTCCTCCCAATATAGATGAGGAAAAATTACATAGAGCCCACCCACCCGTAGATGAAGAGCTACAGGGAAAATAAGTCTTTGCCAGGGGTGAACAACTGATTGGCTATCCAATATGGAGTTGTCAGTCCTCAAAACATGTAGGTACGTAAAACTGAACAATTCATCAGGTTGCATTTATATGTTGATAGTGTATATGTATATGTAATAACAATAGTTATAGAAGAGGAGGTTGTGACCTGAAACCATTGTACATGGGAGAAGTAGGAAGAATGAGAAGAAAGAATGAAATAAGACAATTATATTTTAGTTAAATAAAAGGACTACATTTCACTGCAAAGGTAGCTCACTTGAACAAAGAATCTTGGCTAAAAACTCATACCTATAGACTAATACAGAATATTAGAGGTAATTTAGCTTGACCATCCTTTCGTTGACTACTTGTTTCAAGTGCTCTGTCACACACATACAACATGTATGTCCCCAGAATATATTGAATTTGATATTACCCAGTCTTTTGGTCTGTCCTCATCTAATTTTTGATTTCTCTTGTCTGCCTGGTTCTGTCAAAATGTTCCTCTCTATCACACTCAACATTGACCTGTGATAGAAGTAACAGACCCTTACCATGTTATTCTAGACCGAGTTCTTTCTCTGAATTCTTTTTTCCTCTCACCTGCCATGATGACCGTATATGATCTGGGCCAGTGGCCCATTGCTCATACCAATGTTGATTATAGTTTAATGCTGTAATGGTCACATTTTAACCAAGAAGATATGGCTGGCTTCGGAAAGATGCCCAAAATATAAACAGGGGTACAGCATCTCCACTGACGGATATCCAGCTAGACTTTGCCCCTCTGCAATCTGCAGAGCAGTGAGGCTGAAAATGCCAGAGTTCTCCATTTAAATCACTTTGAGCAAAACATGGATTATGTGAACATATCTGTTGCAACCTTCATGCCCAGTGGTAATTTTGCAAAATTACTGAAAATCTACTTTAGGGCAAACTTGGCATTTAAATTAGGTGGTTTTAATTAGCATCTTGACTGCATGCAGTCAACAGCAGGAAAGAAAGGATGGAGAGAATTACATCGGCTTATATTTGTTGTGGAAAAAAAATTACTAAAGGGTAACACACAGCAAAATAACTCTGCACAATTTGATGCAAGATAGCATGCTATTTCTTGGAACCTCCATATGATCTGAACAAAAATGACATGCAATATTTTTTTTTAGAAATCAGAATGGTAATCCTTTTTATCATATATGCAACTTTAATATACTGAAGGACTCTTTTTAAAGTCTCCTTCCTACATTACTTATATATTTTCCATTCTTCTACACATATACCGCTCTACTGGTACAATTACTCTGACAGAGATGCTAAATGAATGCTCATAAACCTCTCCCCCACTACTATTGATGTTTGCCTCTCATTCAAACCAGAACTCAAAACTTTCTTGTAGCCTGTGTAATTGTAACTTTGGTCCCAAATGTTACCTGTGTCTTAAGAGTTACAAATTCTGTGTGGTCACAGTGCAGGATAATAATACCATTTTTTATTTACTTGTGCCTAGGGAGCATCCTGGGCAATAAACAGTCTCATTTAAACTTCCTAGTAGTCCTGTGAGATATGCTCTCTTAGTCTATCCTATTTTACAAGCCCAGAAACAAAGACACAAGTCCTGTCGTCTCCCAGTCAGTTCTGGTAAAGAGTAGAACTGGGTTTGACGCCAAGCTAATTATAGATAAAACTTACAGCGATTATAGATTTACAAATTATGGGAAAAAGTGCAGTCATCACAAGCGTGTGTGTGTGTGTGTATGTGTGTGTGTGATTCTGTGCATTTGGAGACAATAAAGTCAGCATCAGATGTCATCTTCTCTACCTTGGTTTTGAAACTGGGTCCCTCACTGAATGTGAAGATTGCTTGTAGAGCCAGCAGACCCATCTCAACCTTTACAGTACTGTGAGTCTCAGATTCTACTACTGCCTGTGGATTTGAACTCTGGTCCTCAAGCTTATGTGGCTTACTGTTTGCCAACGAAAACATCCTCCCAGTCCCTCTAGTCATTTTTGGTTCAACCACAAAATAGATTCATTATTTTTACGCCAACAATTTGGCAGCATTTACCAGTCTAAAATGTAATATTTTTGTCTGTTTCTTCCACAGAATCAGGCATAGAATATAAGGCAAGAAGGGGGGAGGTGAATATCATAGGCAGTGGTCAAGGACGAAATTGCCCTAAGTATTTATAGTTCAGCATATCATTACTACCCAAGGAGGATATTTAGAAAGAATATATTTAAAGATTTTTGTTGGATGTGGAATTTAAAGTAGTATTTGGGAATGAGCTTTGAATAATTTCATTTTATTTATTTTTATTATGAAAGTATTGTTTTAGCCTCTTTTCTGTAGATAATACATCACAAAGTTGTTTTGGAGTTTCTTCATTCTGTAGCATATTTTATAGCTTGTCCTTTTATGATGGAAAGAACCCCCAAATTCTCAGATTGGCTTAGCTACAATCTGAAATCAGACAATACGAAGATGAGCTTTTATCCATAATAGAAATAATCTCTAGCCATACTGTAGAACTTGGCCTTGTTGTCAGTGTAGTAGAAGTGGCTGCATGGCTTGGGTAGAAACATTCTGCCAAGGGCCTCATTGGGGTCTCAAGGGGTTCTTCTCACACTTTTGTGATGGGGCCTCCTGAACTGAATGAAGTTTGATATTACAAGGGCAACAGGGATTCCACTGACATAGTGCTACACTCCTGTGCAATAGCTTGGTGAGTCCAGTGCCTACACGGGGCAGCATTAAGAAGTGATGACCCATTGCAAGAAGCAGCTGGGAACATGGTCATTTCCAGAACGGTTAATGAAACAAAAATGTAATTGCACCTTTGGGGGCTTTGTCACCATCTTCAGTGTTTGAGCAACTCCTATATGGAAAAGTACAGATCTCTTTTGTACAGAAGAAACACAGATTTAGCTAAATACTAAATTGTACAATATGCTAATTGTACAATGGGTACACAGTGTCCTTGAAGGACCACAGGAATTTTATTTCATATTTGTAGAATATTTACTAGGACCCAGGTGCTGCTGCCATCTTAGCTTGGATGTCAGATATTTCTGAAATGATTTTCCTCAAAATTGAGCAAGATGGTGTCTATCTGCTATAATGAAGAAAATAAAAATGATGAATGATTGACTATGTAGGAAACACACAAACATTAGGGAGGATCACTCAAGATTAATCGAGGGAGTGTATCCTGCTAGAGATTCTGGTGGAAGCTAAGTAGGTAGATAAACCTGTAAAATATTACAACCTAGAAACTTTATGAAGAATGGAAATAAAGACAGTTTCCCCACACAATCTCTTAAAAGGTTCACATGACAGCAACAAATTGTATTCTATGAATGAACGAGTTAATTGGGCCACTACTTTAGTCCAAGTTTGAGGAAGTTGAACATTGAAATAAAACAAGAAATGTTTGTATTTTATGGTTTAAGGTTACTTTTCATAAATAATCTTTTCCATTTATTTTTTTTTTATAGGACAAGGTCTCACACTGTAGTCCTTCCTTCTGGTCAAAGATCCTCCTGCCTAAGCCTCTCAAGCACACTGGATGATAGTCTATTCTAAGGCAAGTTCTTAGACCACATATATGGATGTAATCTGAAAACATACCTGCTCCAGCCTAGTCAGTGGAAGACATACATGGAGCGGTAGACATGTAAATTTTGAAATGAAACAACCTTGGTCAAGGAGTAGGAAATGGCAGAGCTGTTGAGGTGCCACTGTAGTGAACTTTCTAAGCCAACTGATCCCAGGTGAACGTCACTGGGAGGTTGTGACCTTCCTACCAAGGAGCCTGCTGCAGCTAGAGATTAATGAGCAGTCTCTGAGTAGAGGAGTTTCCAATTCCGATTGTAAACTAGCACATTTAGTCATTTGGTGCATCCCTAGTCTAAGAAGCACCTTCTCTGTGTGGCACCATTGCACATCAAAACTTAAGAGCCTGGCCTGGCAGCATCATATTTGCCACTAATGACATGGGAAACTGACAGAATCTCAAGGATAGACTTAGAAATGAATTTAGGGAACTAAATTAAAAAAACATTTCCTTAAAAAATGGCTTTGCCTCCTAGATGGAATCAAATCTTTCTTCTTTGAGAATAAAAGGAGAAGGTGTGACAGGCAGATGTTCCAACATCATGATTCTGGAGAAACTCACAGGAAAGGAGCCGTGGCTCAGAATACATCTCCCCTGCCAGGTATAAGAGGGGCAGAAGCCACTGGAAACCAAACAATGGCTCTCAAGTGTGTGTGTGTGTGTGTGTGTGTGTGTGTGTGTGTGTGTGTGTGTGTGTGTGTGTGTATTTCTGTGTGTGTGTGTGTAAGAGAGAGACAGATACAGAGAGAGACAGAGACAGAGAGACACACACACAGAGAGAGAGAGAGAGAGAGAGAGAGAGAGAGAGAGATCTGGTACCCAGTATGAGAAATAGATTTTTGAACGCACATTTGAACTCCAAGTAAGTCATAAATTAGGAAAGGAAAATAGGAGGGACAGGAGAGATTAAGCCTGGTCAAAGTAAATACACTTTCAGGAAACAATGTCATGGGAACTGTCTCCATGTAAGATTTTACACTAAGTGCTGCAATCAGCATCATGAAAAATGGACCTACCTCATATTCTTCTTTTCTTTTACAGTATAGGCAGCTCCTTACAAAAACCCTGGTCATCAGGAAGATTCAGTGAAGTATGCCAGGTGTAGCCTGCTCACCTGAACAGATACCCTGTTGGTCCTCGTGCTATTTCCCTCCTGCCACTTTCAATATAACACTTCCTAATTAGAAATTGTTTAAATAGACAACTTTATATTTAATATTCACAAGTCACAAAATACTTATTGTGAACCCTTTGAAACCATAATATTCATAGCTATACATTGTTCTTTAAATACATGTACTCATCTATTGTCTTCTGTTATTAAAAAGTGAGGCTTGTTTCTGTCACTCTTACAATTAAAATAGTTATTCTATACTCTGTGTGTGTGTGTGTGTACACATGTATGTACACGTCCAAGGATATACAAATGCCACAACACTCTAGTAGATGTCAGAGGTTTACTGATTTTTTTTCACCAAACTTTGGTCTTCTTCCTCTGAAACAAGCATCTTTATAACCGCTCAGGCATTTCCCTTCTCTCTATTACCGTTTTTCAAACTGTATTCTTATTTACCAAAGATTTTTATCTTTCAATGACATTGTGTGGTAGAGATATGGGACATGAAAGTAGTTGAGAGTTTTATTTATAGCCCCATGATGAGTTTTCCAATTGTATTCAGATAAGCAAATACCAAGTCTGACTTTTCAGAACTTCTCAGAGGCAGGGTCTGTTAGTTTCTCTAACCTTCTTTTCAGAAAAGGTCTTAGAATTAGTCATTAATCTGTCTCCTGAGAAAAAGAACATAGAGTATTTTGCAGAGAGCTGCTAATTAATCCTCCCCATTTTCTGGCAAGACAGGGAGCTGGAAACCTCTCCGGTGCTGTGTTGACTGGGAAATGTTGCTAATCGATGTGACAGGCACCAAGTCCAATTTTGCAGCTGTGGGAGTGCCCTCCTGCTAGATGATTGTCAAAATGACCCAGCTGGATCGATAGGGTTTCTGGAGGACTCTGGGTTGCTGATTCTGTCCTGTGTAATGTCTGTTGTAAGCACATGGTAGCTTCTGGGTCCAGGTACAGTGTTTACCCTGTCCACGATGAGATCTGTAGGCACATGATGGAATGTACATCTTCTTTGAGACAATGTTCCGAAATGCTGTCTCCAAATTCTCCTCAAGTTGACTCTCATTGGACTGAGCATTGACCTCTATTTGAGTCTTTATAAAAGTTCACATTCTTTTCCATTTTGAGAGAGCCTCTTCTTCTATTTCATATGTTTACAAAATATAATAGGTCTGTGCAAATCTGATAGGGTTAATGTTTGTTTAATGTTTTTCTTTCCTTTTACTTTTTATTTGGAAGTATTTTAAACTTTACTGAAAAGTTATCGTAGTGGGAACACTTCAGAAACTACCACATAGGTTGGGAAGATACAGCTCAGTAGTAAAGTGATTGTCTTGCAACCACGAGGACCTACATTTGATCACCACTACTAAATAAAGGGGTATATCTTTGTAATTCCAACATTGGGAAGTCAACCTAGCCTACTTGTTGAGTTTCAGGTCAGGGAGAAAGACTGTCTCCAAATAGAGAGACAGAGACAGGAAATGAGTTGTCAGCCCATGAGGAATAACAGCTAGGTCAGCTTCTGACCACCACATATATGCTCATGTACACCAGCATACAGACATGTGACTCCCCTCCTCCACATATTTCTGAGGCTCAACTATTGATAACACTTCATCACTTCATTGTTTCCTGTGTATCTAGCAGCCAGATGATGAATATAAAACTTCTTTCTGATCTATAAATTGTCCATTTTCTAAGTATGTCAAGGTATGTAATCGCCCAGGTGCTGTTAGTGTGTACTAAGTAAAATCAGCTTGAAGAATAGAGGTGTTTCTGGAAACATCACCCCAGGGCACATTGGCTATCTTGGTGTTATTATTTTCTGGATTTGGAGATTTACTCTGCCCTTATTAGTCAGGTAAGATTCCCAGAGTCATGCTTTGAGGTACTAGCTGTTCTTGAGTGAGTCATCATTCTGTGTTCCCTTCCCCTGGAGTACTTCTTATCAGTTCCCATTCCATGTTTGAGTCACATTTTCTGTTCCTGAAAACAGTTATGCTTCAAGACCCAGCTAAATATCCACTTTGATGATATTTTCTGAAGATACCCTCCATATCATGCCCATATACTTATAACCATGCACATTTATGCATTTGTGTGTATACATAGATACAATGATATCAGAGCAATAGCTACAATTCTGAACTTTCATCCTGAGGGTTTCCCAAGTATATGTAGGAAGAATGATGGGGAGCATTCTAGGGTAAGACAGATGTATGAGTTCAGGCAGTGTATTCCTTGTACCTTAGTAGCAAATCTTCCCTGCAAGTTTAGGATTGTTTTAAAATAAGAATAGGAGAGAGTGAAGGGGATCAATGCTGAGTGCAAGATGAGCATTATATGTGTGATTATTTCTAGCTGAAATACTCTGGTTCCAGAGAATGTTTCTGGGATTAGCAAAGGTCAATAGTAGAAGCACTGGTGTTTGCCATGCCGTGTTCACAGGTGAAATGGATTGTTGTCTGTGCATTATTTTTAGTCTAGAATGGTGCAGTTAATTTAAACCTAGTGAATTTAGTAGAAACCACATTGGAATTTAAAAACATAGAAGCCACATATTACACTATGTCCTTGGAGGCATTTTGGCTACCATTAAATTGTTCACAAGTCATTATGAAAGCAGCTTTGCCTTTGTTCAGTTTGACATGGTGACTAATGCTCTAGCTAGTTTTCTCAACTGATGACTTGGACTAGGTCTCACCCACTGCTGTGGATGACTTCTTGCCAGGTGACTGAGGTCTAACAAGTATCCAAAAATTACACTCTAAATAATTCAGAAATTTAGTAAGAAATTCTATTATATTAATTGTAGACTGGTGAGACTTTCAGAGTAAAATATCCTCATTTTAATTATTTTGTTTTATTTTTAAATGAGCGTCTCATAAAACTCACTCTGGCCTACACTGACTATGATCCTGGTGAGGACCGTGAGCTTCTGATCCTCCTATCTGTACTTCTTAAGTACCTGGTTTACCAGGTTTGCACCACCATGCAAAGCTTCTATAGTGCTCGAGATCAAAGTAATGGTTTTAAACTTGCTCAGCAAGCACTGTCACAACTGAACTACATCTCCAGACCATCAAAGTGATATCTTCTATTTTAAAACATGCCCTTGCATTGGCTAATGTAAAATTATATAATATATTATATAATTATATATAAATATAGTAATTTATTGCCTAATGTCTCTTCATTAGGAAGACTTCAGACTGAGTACAGACAGCTGTGCCTTAATCAAACAAAGGAACAAAGAGAGCAGAAGTAATGAAAGGATGGAAGAAAGACAAAAGAAGGAAGGAAGGAAGAAAAAGATGGAAAGAAGGAAATAGAAAAGGCGGAATAGAAATTTATTTCTTAGACTTTCTAAGGCTCTGTAGCCAAGATCAAGATCAAGATAGCAACAGAATCAGTGGTCCCTGGTGACATAGCCACAGAGACCTTCTTTCTGTAGCATGCCATGAGCATCTTCACATAAAAGCACAAATTCCATTGGAGAGAGTGAAGACCAGTAACTCTCATCTCTCTCAGCACCCCTGTCAATGCTACCATCTTCTCTCATAGGTTTTAACCTGTGCATGTAGGGCTGGGAGTCAAACACTCAGACTGTGTCATACACTGACCCATCAAAGAGCTGTTCTGTTTACTGTATAGCTAGGCTTCCCCGAAGCTGACTCCTCACAACCATATACAAAACTAAGATGATGTTTCTGGAAGGATGACCATGTTCCCTTCCATTTTTGTTGAAATTACTCTAGGTTGCCAGTGTTAAAGATGTTTTAACTTTTCTATTGAATACCCAGGGGCTATCCTCATGTAGATATTGGCATTAAAATACCTCCCTTTCTCCTTTAGATTTGTTTCAACTGTAAAAATTTGATGACAACAACCAAAAGACAGGACTACCTTATTCAGTGGATGATATAGTTTTGGTCAGTAAATATTAGAGCTATGGCCACTTGGGACTCATTTATAGAGAATGAGTCAAGTGCTCCTGGATAATGTTTCTTAAGATCACCTCTTGAGTCCTACCAATCTCTTAATCTAAACAAAAAGATAGCATTAGGTAAAAGCAACTTTTTCTGAGGAATGAATAAATGTGAACCTTTCTACTTTGTAGACTATACCAATAATACATATAAGATCTGTACCTCAAGATAGATGGACCAAGAATGTGTTTGCAAAACACTTTCAAGAAACAAATGCAATGAATGTGCTAAGTATAGTTATAAAATGGTAGAAGAATTATTTAGACTATATTTCAAAGTTCTTTATTAAACATGATTGGGCATTATGTTCATTAATTCATTAAGCTCCACTTCAAATGCTAGATAAATAAAATAAATACATTATTAATATGCCATAAACTAAATGGAATAATGCCACACAGGCCTATTATTTTAAAAGTGTCTTGCAAATATTAACTAATTCATGTATACTGTTCTTTTAAGAATCATTTATATGATTTAAATTTATTTATTTATTTATTTTTATTTATTTATTATGTATACAATATTCTCTCTGCATGTATGCCTGAAGGCCAGAAGAGGGTACCAGACCTCATTACAGATGGTTGTGAGCCACCATGTGGTTGCTGGGAATTGAACTCAGGACCTTTGGAAGAGCAGGCAGCGCTCTTAACCTCTGAGCCATCTCTCCAGCCCCCATTTATATGATTTAATAAGATTTTGAACAGTAATTTTGTCATGGTTCCTTTGAAATATAAACACTAAATTTAAAGACTTTAAACTTTAGGTTATACATGCTTAATTTAAAGCACAGATTAATATAAATATGTACATAAAAATTTTTGTTAATCATTAAACTACAGAGAAAAAAATTATTTATGCTATGAAAAATTTCAGTTACTTTTTCTAAGCGTGTACTTGAACACTTGTGTACCTGTGGATATATGTGCATATATGTGTATTTTAAAATTGATGATAATAATAAATCAGCTTGAAGGAAAATTCCTAGCAAAGCCATTTGTTGGACAATATGAGCCTTTCTATTGGTAATAACGTTAATAGGTTGAAATATGTTAAATATGTCTAAACTATGAATTTGCAATAATGTGAAGGAAAAGAACCGTGATTGTTCATCCTCGTGTGCTTGTGGATCAACTTGTTCTGTTAAAACAATTTAATGCATAGTCTGGAGTATCAGATATTTATCTTAGATTTTATCTCACATATCAAATTAAAGAGGAAACAATATTTTAAACAAATATCTCCCTTCATTCACAAGTGAGAAGTAAGTGAATTAATTTAGGGTACCAATAAATTCCAAATTTCTAAAGAATAAAGTCAAGCACCTTGACTGTTAACAGCTGTTTGCATCAAAAAAGAAAAATTGAACAAATCCCTGGTGGTACATGAAAGCATGCTACTTGTGATTGATGGAGAAGCCATGACCATTTCTCTAGTTAAACTTTTAGACCCAACTGCTGATTGGGAGACACTACAGACTCTGTAGGGATATTATATGAAATCCTGGTTGCAACTAGTAAATATAGAGAATTCTACAGAGAAGAAGAACGTATTTTCTAAAAGTTGCATCAGAGACAAGGAGAACAAAACTAAAAATTATAGAGCACCAGAAAGTTAGAATGGGCTGTCAGTCGGCTGTAGTGTCTGAACTTCTTTTAACACAAATGCAAAAGCACGTTAAAGTTAATGTTTAATAAAAAATGAGTAATGAATATTTATTGGCTAAGAAATATTGTTAAGTTTTAGGTAAGACAGTTGTCTGTGTATATGTGTGTGACATCACATAGGTATTCAAAGGAACATTTGTCAGATACAAAGAGATTCGGAAGAATGGGTGTGCTTGATGTGATAGGCAGGAAGTAAGAGTCAGTCATTGCTAAACTTCATCCTATGGTTTCCTTATGTCCTGTCTCCCTTTATGTATGTTAGAAATGTCTATGATAAAATGTTGAAACATGTATAAATATCTTGATTGGGGGTCATTACAACAAAATTATCTTTGACGTGTCCTAGGGCACAAATGGCAATTTGTTGTTATTTTTTATTAAGTGGACCACGTGGTCTGAACCCAATGAACTGACATCCTAGAGAAGATCTGAATGTTTAAAGAGATGTTTTGTTCCAATTTTATCTTTTGTCAATCCTCACAACAAATCCTCCAGTTTCATTCTTTTTTTTATTGTCAACTTTTTGGAAGTAAATACAAGACCTTTCTTCAGGGGCATGGATAGGAAAATATTATGTTCCTTACACAAACTTCATGCCCCCTTCAGTCATTTTCCTCCTTCAGAGATACTTAACTTCAATGCCTTAAGTTTTCCATGATGTACGCATATTTTCTTGGATTTCCTTGCTCAGTGTATGGGTTTTAGATTTCTAAGGTGTTTTCTTACTATCAAGTATCCCAACTTCCAAGCCATAGATAACCTTTGATTTAGATGTAGTTTCAGCTGCTGGAAATAATTTCCAAAATAAATAAAACTACGATGCAACTCTGAACTTAGTTAAGGTTTTGTTTAACTTACAATCGGTTTGATGAATACTGCAAAGAACAAGTGCATTTCCTAGAAATATTAATGAAAAACTGTAAGCACAGTCAAAGCTGTATTCACCACATTGGTAGAGTAGAAACAATAGAACCTCTACCAGTTATCAAGAAATGTACACACCTGTGATCAGGAATCATTTCATATTACTGTTCACTATTTGCAATGCATCAAGCTGTGATGTAATCCCCACAGGTTCCATTATTAGAGACTGTGCCGTTTATGTACTGAAACATTTATCCCCATATGGCCCAAGCAGGGATGAAGGCATAATTAAATGGGTCACCCGAGTTAAAAATAAACCTCACCTTTTCTATTTTCTCAGTGAACTCTGTTAGATGACATTAAGCCTCGATGCTTGCTCTCAATACAAAATATTTGCCTTTAAATTTTGATAAAGGCTGTAGATATTAAACAGAGGTTCCCTGGGTTTTCCATCTTAGTGTTATGGGATGTATTATATTTTTCATTGTGAGTATTTTATATGTGCATCTTTTTAGAGTTTATGATTTTTGATACAGGGTCTCCTGTGTCCCACGCTGTCTTATAACTCACTATGTAGCCTGGGGCTGGCATTGGGACTCATGATCCTCATATTTTACCCTACCAAGTGCTGAAATTACAAGAAATTGCCACCACTTTCAGCTCCTTTTCAAGGTTTTAATGAGTCAGAGCCTAAAAAGTTATGACAGTATCCAGAAAGCATTTCTGAATTTTCTACATCCTTAAGTATTATAAAAAAATGAAGATTAAAATTATTTTAAGATTTCATCATATCCTAGTAAGAATGGCCATCATTAAGAATACAAGTGACAACCAATGTCAGAGTGGATATGGAGAAATGGGAAACTTTATACACCATGGGTAGAAATGAAAACTAGCGCAGCCACACTGGAAATCAGTCTGGATGTTTCTCAAAAAGACTAGAAATATAAAATATTGTAGGATACAGCTATACTCCTGAGAGTATGCAGAAAGGACTTTATGCCATACTGCGGAGACACTGCACATCCATATTCACTGGTTCTTCATTTACAATTTATATTTCCATACAGGAAGTGGAATCAGTCTAGATATCCTTCAACTAATAAACACATAATTAAAATGTGGTACTTATACACAACAGAATTCCATTCTGCTCCAAAAGAAACAAAATGAAATTAGTAGATAAATTAATGTGACTGTGAATGGACTTAAGAAAAGTATCTTTAGCCGGGCGGTGGTGGCACACGCCTTTAATCCCAGCACTCGGGAGGCAGAGGCAGGCGGATCTCTGTGAGTTCGAGACCAGCCTGGTCTACAAGAGCTAGTTCCAGGACAGGCTTCAAAGCTACAGAGAAACCCTGTCTCGAAAAACCAAAAAAAAAAAAAAAAAAAAAAAAAAAAAAATCTTGGAAACCTATCATCTTTTGAACCAATTAAAAATATAAAAGATTGAAGGGAGACATCCTACATGGCTAGTTAATGTAGTTCCAGAAGCAGTGGGTCATTAAACAAAATTTCCAGTGCCCGGTGTAGGGGAACCTCAATAGGAAGTTGTTGGTCAGGGAAGTCCCAGCAGTCCCATAAACAATACAGGCTCTTGTCAGTTTTCTTGGTTACCCTCAAGAGCTATATCATAAAACCTTGTTGCTGAGGACTACACAAATCTGTCTTAAGATCCAAGGAAAACAAGCCAGAATTAAGCTGAAAATTTTCTTCTTGACAAGTAGCTCTAGCTCTCAAGATGCTAGAAAGTGTTACACCAGAGAGGGCACCAGCAACCTTTTCTATCTGTGAACCCTACAAATGATGTAGCCAACATATAAAGCAAAATGTGTCTACTTGTACAATAGTATCATGATTACCATGGGTGTGATTAGCCACACATTTATTGGCTTTAAACTGTTCAACAGTGTATCCATGCCTGACACTATAAAACTACTCAACAATCCCTGTTTATAGAGGACATGGGTCTGGCTATCAAACTGTCTTCTATTTTGATGTTTACTCTCAGAGACAAATGTTAGTTTCAGCCTTAATCAGAAAAGGCTCACTTTGCAGTGAGCAATGGAGAACACAAAGACTTACAGCTGCCCAAGTTGCTAATAATAAGTTAAAGCTGAAGCTTAGCCTTAAATGAAATACTTGTGCTGCCCTCTCTAAGTCTCAGAGGAAATTGAGAAACAGTGAGGTCATAAAAATATAATAGTCAGAAGACAGGGACAAGGGTCATGGAATTCTGTCCTCTAGGCATGGCATAACCATATCAATTACAAACTCATAGCAGCTATGGTTACTTCCACTGAACTGCATAAGCCTGGTCCTACCTACAATCAGACATAGATGGTGGACAGATTCATGATACCCTCTCACTTACTGCTGAACTATTGACTATATGATAATTTCTAGGAGAAGGAGAGTCATTGTCTTCAGATATATGCCTACTGCTCAGTCTACCAGGCTCCATTGTATAACTCCAAGTCCATGGTCACACACAGCCTAGATTAACTTCAATGGATCACACAATAAAATAAATTATTAAGAAGGTGAGAAACAGATTTGTCTGGAGCATAAAGGGTAGACAAGGATGGGCAGGAAAAGGTATTAAAGAGGGTGGATGATATAGGATGCCTTCCAGTATATGTGTTGCTTGTATCAGTTGATGAATAAAGCTGTATTGTCCAATGGCTTAGCAGAGTAAAGCCAGGAGGGAAATCCTAACAAAGACACAAAAGGAGTGTAGGCTGGGGCAAGGAGACACCATATAGCCACCAAAGAAGAAAGATGCCAGAACATTACCAGTAAGCCACAGTCTTGTGGCGATAGATGGTTGAATAGAAATGGGTTAATTTATGTTGTAAGTGATAAATAGGAATATGCCTAGGTTACTGGCCAAACAGTGTTGTAATTAACATAGTTTCTGTGTGATTATTTGGGTTGGTCAGCCAGGAAACAAAAGTGCAGTCTCCATTTATAAGTGGGAGTTTCAATAACCAGTATGTATTGCATATATAAATGAAATATCAGAGGAAATTTTTAATTTAAAAATAAATTTAATAAAGCAAAAGAAATAAGGAATGTAGGTGAGAAGGAAGGGAGAAAGGAAGGGAGGGAGGAGGAAGGAAGAAAAGTGATAAGAGGAAATCAGGTCACCTGTTAACACATAACACTATTTCTCCACTTATGACAAGAACCTTCTTCGAACTTGAGTCTCTTTTCATAGGAAAACAGTACAGCAACAAGGCTCCTTAAACAAAATATTTGCGCCAATACCAGGTGCTTAGGGAGCTATCTAACCTATGCAATATTCCAAATTTTTCTACAATTACTGAAAAAAGTCATCCAAAGTTTACTATTCCCAGAGAATATTTCCTCTTGAAGCATCTTCTATTAGGTGAGAGATTACCTGATTAAAGAGAAGATCAAGGAGAAGATCAAGTACATCATAGAATTTCTTATTCTGGGTATCCCCATATGAGGTTCACTCTCTTAGATAATCAGAATCATTTGCCTTAAAATGCCATTGGTTGTCTAGGCCTCTGACCTCTGTTATCTGTTTCTGTTACTTAGTCTGATTTAGTATCTCTATCATGTTGTTCCAATGTTGATTTGGATTGCATAGATTCCATTAATCTCATCCATGACCATTATCTACTGCTATGACACATGCAATTTGTCTCTGATTTTCAATGAAAAAATTTATGGCAAGTTAGAACTGCTGATATATATCAGACATATATGAATGTATGAGTGTTGAGAATAAATGAGGATTGGTCTCAGGCAGATATTATGTGTGGTGGGTGGAATAATATGAAGAATATTTTCTTCACATGACTGGGCTATCTGGATATTATGGTCATTGCTTATGCCGATGAAATACAAAGATTCCCCCCCCCCCAACTTAAGAGAACAAATTCAGAGTATTTAGAAGTTAGGCTCCTATCTATCTATAGGAACTGAAAAAGATGTAGGTCTCTACTTTGTTCCACCCACACATATACACAGTCTTTAAAAAGATTTACCAATAAGAGGACAGGGAAATGACCTAAAATTGCAGTCTTAAGCTGTTAGAAGTCAAAAAGAAAGTTTGGTTGAATCTTCGTAAGTCTTGAGTTGGATGGATTGGTTATTACTGAGAGATTTTGTAGTCCCTGAAAAAAACACTTCCTTAGAATAACCTACATGTGGCCTCATTGTTGTCATGGATACCTTCAGTAGATCACACCCTTGTAAACTTCTCAAGAATTGAACTCAGCGAAATCCAGGAAGTCTCAGGAAATTAACTGTTTTATTTATTGTGTCAGATCGTCAATGGAACCAGGTGACAACTTAAGACTACTTGGAAATAAGGTTATTACCTGAGGCCAGCCTGGTCTACAAGAGCTAGTTCCAGGACAGGCTCTAGAAACTACAGGGAAACCCTGTCTCAAAAAACCAAATAAATAAATAAATAAATAAATAAATAAATAAATAAATAAATGAAAATAAGGTTATTACCCTCAAAAGAGTGTGACCTTGTTCCCAAAGCTTGTGAGTGTAGCCCCATAGCATAGTTTTCATGTTTTGTCTTTTACAGTTGCAAAAAGAATCCTTATTTAGGAGTTTGAATTTCCTACCATTCTTTAACCAGAATATAGGCCCGAAATGACATTTTATCTCCCAAGTTTCCTCATACAACATTAACACTTGAAAAATATATTTTGTACCTGATGTTCTGTCTTTGCTTTATAATATATCACATTAAGGAAAGAACAAAATGACCCCAAAGATTGTCTGCCCTCTACACTGTCACAAAGAACTCGGTCCTAATACAAGTAGTCACAGAAGTGATGCTCACATCTTGGTGACAAAGTGATTCACAGATTCAGTGAGCCATTAGATGCAATTCCAAGAATCAAGTATTGCTGTACATTTTTTTTTCTTTGAAAGGGCTACTGCAGCAGCCAAAATTTTCATCTGGAAAGCAAGGTGCATAGAATACTAAGGCAAGTAGGCTATATTATATGTGCCATTTAGATGGTTGTGAAATGGAAGTACATATACCATTTTTCCCCAGAGCTTTCACAGGATGTGATTTTAGACGACAGTACATCATGATGACAGCTTGGATACAATCCCCTTCTCTCTTAAAGGAAGGTTAGAAGGGTTCTATAGAGAGAGAGGATTTAGAAAGCATTTTGTTATTCTCAAGCATTTTATCTCTCATTGCAGGCTTTTTGGAAGGTAGTTAAGGCTCCATGCAAACCATTTTAAAATAAAGCGAATTGGTGTGCTGGCTAGCTGTGAATATAACTCAGACTTTCTCCCAATAGGATGGCCAGGGCTACAGTGCTGAACCTGAGTGAAAGGAACTTGGCAACAGCAGCCCTTCTAACCCAGAAAATGTCATATTTGAGAAGGAGATCCCATCTTAGCATGTGAATCCATAGCTTTGTATATGTAGACATCCTGAATTTGTTTTATGTGTTTGTAGAGCATAATTAGTACCTGAATGAATATTTTAAATGCACCCAAAGTTCATTCATTCATTCTTTCATGCTATATTGGCTGATTTGTTGAATTGTATAGATTTTGTGGATGTAGGAGAAGATAGAGTAGAGAAGAAGAGTTCCCAATGCTTGTGACATCTACTAGGGAACAACCAGGAAATCTTTATGCCATCTTGTTACAGTGGCATTTACAATAAGGATAAACATAAGGTCAGTCATTTCTCAGCATGGGAAAAATAGAGTTGATGACACATCTGCTAATATAGAAGCAACACTAAGAGTAGAAAAACTAATTAAAGAATCTCCCACTAAAAATATATTACTTCACAAATTATATCATATTTAAAAAGAATAAACAATTATATGCTGATTTTGAAAGACAGCTCTTAATCTCAGTAAATAATATGAAATTTATTTTGCTAAGAAAAGCTTAATTTATTTAGCTATTTATGAATCACATTAAGTTGTATCTATTTGCTCTTAAAATTGTATGTATTTTAAATTATATACATATTTTCTATATATAATACATTAAATATAACATTTCTTTCATTATATATAAAATTATATGTATATAGTATATATATATATGTATGCATGTATGTATGTATCAAAATTAAATATGAGAAGCAACTCCAAAGCATAATGATTGATAATAGATTTGATTAAGGACTTCAATAAGTAAAATACATACACAGACACAAGCACAGGGAAAATGGCACGTGTAATTGATTGCTAGGCCTCCAAAAGTGAAATAAAAAAGTCAATCAAAATGGTTAAAATGAAATTGAAAACATAAAAAACTATATCTACTGTAAGAAATGTGAATAAAATAGAATTTCCAGATCCTTTTATGGAAGCACAAAATGGAACACAATGTTGAAAGACATTTTAGGAATTTATTATATATATATTTAAAAGATATATATCTTTTATATGATCAATTTATTAGTCTTATCAATATGCATTCAAAATATATTATATATGATTACATATGTAATATATTGCATATATTATCATGCACATGTGTGTATATGTGTGTGTATATATGTGTATGTGTGTATATATATATATGTATATATAAAACACATACCTATTCTCAGTATTTTCATCTTTAACTGGAAAAATTTGGAAGCAAAACAAATGTCTAGCAAGACATATTACATGCATACATGTCAACCTGGATGAATAAAAAATTTTGGATATGAAATTAAAGCAGCAAAGGGAGAACACACAGTGAATAATTTAAGACAGAAACAACAGAATGATTACAGACTTCATCAGTAATAACTAGAAGCACATAAGAGGCCAACTACTCATAAATATGGGGCCTTCCCTGGAGTGTGTTAATATGCCCAATGTCACTCCATTTAAGAAAAGTGATTTCCCATCTCCTAGCAGCTATCAATTGTTAATAATTTTTTAGTTGGAGTGGGATTTTCTGCCTACTTTTTATTTGTGCTTGGATTTTGTCTGCCTTGAGTGTGTGCAGATTTGTGTTTGCTGTCACCGTCTCTGAGTTCATATGTATATCTGCCCTGTTTTGCCTGAGAACTATTTTCTTGCTGTCCTGCATGACCTGTAGTTCTCATACTATTTTTGCCCCATCTCTAGCATCGATCAGAAGACTTCTGAGGAGGGGTGTGATCATCTCTTTTACGACTAAGCACATCAAAGTATCTCACCCTCTGTATGCTGTCTAGTTGTAGGTCTAGTAGATACCATCTACTGAAGAAGAAGTTTCTCTAATGGGAGTAGGACAGTGCAGTGATCTGTGAGTAGAGGAATATGCCATTAGGACTGGTTTTATTGGTATGTTCACTTAGCAGAATTATCACAGTAGGCTTTTTTTCTAGGGCCTAGGACCTATCTAGTCTCAGGTTCTTGGCTTCATCAACTGGGTCAGACGAGTTCCATATCATTTATCAGGACTTAAGTACAATTTAAACAGCAGTAAGCTTTTTCTATAATATCCACGACATTATTTCCCCAGTGGGTTTATCTTACAGGCAGGTTTTATTTTAGTTCACAAGGTCTATATTTTGGGAGGTTGATGCGTACATGCTTCTCTAGTAGTATATCCACCCCTTCTAGCTTCCCAATGAGTACCTCACTGCTAGATTTCTCCATGTTCTCTGAATAAATATGTGGTATCTTTAGAAGTAGGGTCTTATACTCAAGTTGTTTATGGTAACCAAAACCTTGTGCAACAATCTATAATGTTGGGGGGATCTTGGAACCCATATGGTCAAAAATTAATAAGTATTCAAGCCAATACTGATACAGTAGGTTTTATTTGGTAGTTTGGCATTCACTCCTTCCCCATCATATGAAAATTCCATTTTAAGTTGTTTTTCTATATGTATACATTTTAGGGAGCTTGAAGAGCAGTAGGTTTCCATAGGGCTCTTCAAAAGGGCTTTGTGATTAGTTATTTCTGTTTGTATTTGGAGAATGTTAAATGGGAATGATAGGACACTAATTGTTTGGTTCTTTGACTGCAATACTTCAGACTTGAAGGCCAGCACCTAGACTGCACAGATACTGGGCTTTCATTCACCTGAGCTCAAACAGTCTGTAGACTCTGGCATAAACAAACTGCTGACAGAATCAGTATCCTGTCAAGGTCATAAACAAACTCATTCTAACTAATGACAAGTGCACTGTTTGATCTCTTTTCTCCCACGTCACCAAAAGACACATGAAAAGATTGTCTCCATTTTCTCTTTGTTTTTTTTTTTTTCCTTTAGTAAAGGGGGCCATTGTGATGACAGAGCAGATAAAGCATTTAATACTCAAGCCTGAGGAGCTGAGTTTCATTCTCAGAACCCACATTCAAATGAAAGGAGAAAACTGCATCCACAAAATGCCCTCTAGACCCAGCATGTGCAACACAGCGGAACTTCCCGCCATCGTCCAAAAACACACAATAATAAGTAAACCAGTGCAATTAAAATTTAAAGCTATCAGAAAACAGGATTCCTGCGTTCTTGTTCTCTACATGTTAGTTACTCCTCTCAGAGTTTCACAGATTGGCGCATTCCCAGATTTTCTCTGGAAAATTTAGCAGACATTAGAATTGCTTTTCTAAATGAAATTTAACGCTAACTGGCAATGCGATTTAGCAAGATAACTGCAGAGTTAGAAAATATTCAGAGATAGTTTTGCTATCAAGATTCTATTCATCCTCAAACAGGAAAAAAAAAATGTTACACGGAAATGTACTGAAATATCCTCTAAGCCTCTTTTAACTTTAAACAATCAACTTCCAGGTCCTAATTATTTATGTTTGAGCTACTTATACTGGGCTTTTCACTGCTCATATGTCAATCTATTAATCTATTAATCTATTATACAATTTCCCTGTTTGCTCTCTGCCTGGTCAGGTTCATTTTATTTATTTATTTATTTTTAAAAAAGTATTGTACTTTTCTTTAGAGAAAATTAGACTTTGCTGTTACTTTTTATATTTAGATATCCAGTCTTTTCTAGTTGATATGTATGTGTGTGTGTGTGTGTGTGTGTGTGTGTGTGTATGCACATTTGTGTGTATATATTAATGCTTATTTTCCCAGGTTGTTTTGGAAAAGATAATTGGGGGGTTCTCTTAATCCATAAATCTGCATAGGATTAAAGACAAGGATCAGTTTTTCTTATAGCATTTCTGGACCCACTAATTCCATAAACAAGTGTTTACTGATTCTGTCTTGTATTCCAGATAATGTGATAATATTGGAAAGTTTCTATTTGAACATTTACTTGTTCTGTCATCCAAAAGTAATTCATTTTGTTTTCTTATATACTAGCCATTGTGATAGAGTTAAAATTTATTATTATCACAAATGAATTAAATCTTTTTTCATGTATCTTGTATTCTACTGAGGGAGGTGACTTCTTGCTCATGGTAATATAAGACATTTGCAATGCATAGAATGAATATTTTGGATATGTGTGTGTGTGTGTGTGTGTGTGTGTGTGTGTGTGTGATATTTGGTGTCATATAGGTTCACTTATGTCTAGCGAGAAACGTGGTTTTAGTTATTTTATTAGTCTACTTAGTAATATAATGTTCCATTTGGGTAGGCACTAAAATAATTTCAAACCTTTCTTTCTATTTATTATAAGTCTAATAAATATGGATGATAAGCAATAAGTTGTTACCTACTTGGAGAGAGAATAGGAGAGAGGATGATAAGTTCCAAGAATTTCTTTGAAGTATGCTCCCCTTTACCTACACACCCCTCCCTATGCTACAACCCCTAAAGTCCTGCCACCTCCCACCTGCATCCCTGGAGGATCAAGTTTTTATGTTCCAGTCATCAGAAAGGAAGCAGTAGACAAATGTAGCATGGTAAATTTGTCTAAGTGTCCCACTCGTCATAGATTAGGAAAGGTGGCTCAGAGGTTTAGAATTTTGGCTTTTCTTTCAGAGGACTCGGGGTTCAGTTCCTAGCCAATCAAATATTAAAAGAAGTGTAATTACCAGTTCTCCAAAGAAATACATTAAGAAGGAATACTTTGCGATTTAAATGTCATGCCATTAATAAATTTAGGTGGATAGGTACCTTATCTGTGGTTAAGATTAGAGTTTCTCAGGGATGACCTGCTGGAACATGTGAAGGATCTGGGCCTGTGGAGACATAGACACGGGATCTCCATGAGTCACGGCAATAGCAGAATATCTGAGAGAAGTCTCAGTGAGAGTCTAGTATTGACTATGTGCCAAAAGTCAGAGGCCTTAAACCAGACCAACAACTCATTGTAATGAGCATTTACAAATAAAGTTATTTGGGCAAAAGTGTACATGGCAAAAGGGTGACGCATTGAAGCTCCCAGTGCTGCTCTGAAGAATGAAAAAGTGATGGAGGAGGCAGCAAAGACAGAGGAATGAAGTGATTTTTTTTTTTAAAAAAATGTATTTCTATTTTTTTTAAATTTCCTTTTGGAAGGGAGGCTAAAAGGTTAGAGGGTAAACAAAGAAGAATAGGGAAATGAGTGGAATTGAGCTGCATAATGTGAAATTCCCAACTATATATATATATACATATATAAGCATATATATTAATATATTATGTATATGTGTATATTAAAGGTTCTCATGGAAAGTTTGAAAAACAGGCATGTCCTTATGAAAACAAGAGACAGAGGAAAAATCAGTCAACATAGAGTGAGACAGAGTATCCATTGATCTCTCTCTTTTTGTGCAAACACTAATGTTCTTCAGGCTCAAAGAGAACTCTTAATAGCACTACAATTAATAAAGGGCTTGTGGCTTTGGGGATATGTGTCCTTGTCCAATAACATATGAGTATCATCACAAGAACTAATGAATAATAGAAACAATCACTACAGGGTCTCTCTGGGGATGCTTGGAGATGCAGTCAAGTCACATATGTGTTAGGTTTGCCTGTGTAAATTTTGCTAGGTAATAAGCATCCTTACATGAATGTACTTAGATTACTACTGCTGCTGCTACTACTACTACTACTACTACTACTACTACTAATAATAATAATAATAATAATAATAGGCAAGAAGTATTGTCTGGGTTAAGAGACATGACCAAGCCAACTTACTAAGAAGACCCTGATCTCAGTTCAGTGGTATGTGCAATTTCATGAGCATCTTGGGCCAACAAGCTGGACAGCCTTACATACTGAATCATAGCATCCCTGGTTGAGTATATGAGAACTTGGCAACTGAAGACTTGTGGTTTGATATTCACAAGTGTTCAAGTTTGCTACTTTTATGCTTGTCTGTGTACATGTTCCTAAAGGTGTCTTTCTTATGATCAGCACTAGGGCTGCTTAAATAGTTAAACTCAAAACTGCTTTAAGGAAAACACACCCAGGCACCTTTTGCTATTATTGTCTGCACCACCTCTTTGCTTTCACGTCTTCTCTTTGTCTCTTAGTGCTCTATTATGACAGGAAAGTGTGTTCTCTGGGGTCACTGAGATGGCTCAGGTACTTTGCTTGCTACTCAAACCTGATGACCTCACTTCAATCCCCAGATCCTGTGATGGAAAATCTGGCTTCTAAAATATATCCTCTGACCTCCACATGCCTACTCTGCTATATGCATGCATGCGCGCACACACACATAGAATAATAATAAGCGTATACCCTGTCCATAAATCCAGTAGATTGTGAATGTGAAATGTTTGAGGCTCCCAATCCTGAGATAGTTTGTATAATCACTGGTGGATTAGAAACAATTCACTAATGAAGACTTTCTTTTAATTATTGGGGAAAAGGCATTCATTAATTAACAGAAAGGAGCCCTGGTTTCATCCAGATTAATTGTGGCTGGGAATGGATCCCAAGCCTACTACACACAAGCTATTTAAAGCAATTATAGTAGCAGCAAAGTCAAGCAGCTTGAGATTTAGTCCTAATAATGTGGACCGTGGCAATTAGTTGGATCTTATGTGTGGATTTCTGCAGGAATTGGTAACTCGTAAAACTTGTAAATTCTTCTGTAACCTTCTCCACTTCTCCAAAGGGTACATGATAACAAGAGGCAGCCAAAAGTTTCATGAGTCACTCTCTTCCTATGACCCACAATATATATTCCAAGTACCTGCTGTTGTGCTGTAGTGGTTCAGTCACACAATATTACAATGGTTCCATCCAACAGCAGGATGACTAGAACCCTGCCATTAAAATTGCAGAGACAACTCTCTCTAGTCTCTTGTTTCTAGTGTTTGCTGCTACATATTTCACAATCAGTACTCAGCAGTTCACGGCCTGTATCTTGTGGCTACTCATGGTGAATTCTACTGCATCCTTCCCCATAGACTTTCCCTGTGATATCTGGAAGGCAGTACCATGCTCAAGAGGAATCCATATATTCCCATTCTATGTTATCTTCAGATTATTTACTTTATCCCTCAGAGGATGCTGACTGTTCCCTGTGGCTTGTTGGGGAGATACTTAGGTTTTATGGATGTCCTGTCCTCCCCTGAGCATTTACTTTTTTAGTTCTTGAAAGATAGCATATTGTTCTCTGAGATATCATATCACAATGAATCCTATGTCAGCTATTTTTATCTACAAAAGTATTCACACATTTTTTATTAAAATTATGGCACAACTTCAGTCCTGAATCATAACAGCCCCACTTCTATTTTTTCCACTCCATTGTATCCACTAGTGTCCATGATCAGTTGTTCAACCTGCCAAGACCTCTGCTAACTCTAGCAATTCTATTCTGAACTCTTCATTCTTGGTAGTTGGCTTGTTCACTGAAACCATATGTATATCCTTCATTTTACTCATAATCATCACTAGGTTTTTTTTAATATTTTACTTCCTTAATGCCAGATTATCAAGTCATGGTATTCCCATTTCCTTCCTTATCCTGTTCAGATTACTTGGTTCAACAGTCTAATAACATAAGCACACCCCCATATTCAGATATACAGGACACTTTTCATCTCCTCCATTGAAGTCTCAACATTGCTTTACCTTGTTGAATATTCCCCTCTGTGGTGGCTTTGCTTTCCACAGCCTTTCATTCTATCACAGTCCTCTAGCAATCCCCTCACTATGCAGCTAGATAGTGACTTATCTGCAAGTGCATCCTCTTGGCAGTCACTAAATGCCAGAGTATCTCCACTTACTCACATTCCTTTCTTATAGAACAGCAATTCTTCCTAATGTGAAACCTGGCATCCTGTGGCTTTAGTTACCCACCATGAGCCATGACAGAACAGTATATATGGAAAAGTCCCATATAAATAATTCATAAATTATTGGTAGTATAATAAAATACCGTGTATTCTTATTTTGACCTGCTCAGAATGTAAAATATGTTTTTGTACAGTGTATATGAACAGTATGTGCTATCAACTCTACATTAGAAGGGAGCAAAGAAAGGAGGGAGGCCTTTATACAATTTTTTATTTTTATCACAATATTATGATTTTTCTGTTATTATTAGCTATTAATGTTAATCAATATCCTTAGCAAATAAATTAAACTTCAAAATATCATATCTGTGTAGGAAAAATACTTTATAGAATTCATTACTAAACATACTCTCTGGAACTTACCCAAAAGTATAGGAACTTGTCCTCCACAGGTAAGAGGAGAGGAACATACTCTGTTCTTTCTTTGGGGTGATATTTTCAGCTATTTTAATACACAAGAATTCCTAATCCTTAATAAAACTCAGAAAGAACACTTCAGCAAGCTGTTGACTTTCATCACATTCTTCCTTGACTGTGTCAATGGCATGTTGAGTACAACTACTCATAGCTGAAGTACCCACCATCCTATTTAACCATCTCATTGGGCAGATCATAGTTCTCAGAATACCACTCATCTCTATCTGCTCCTCAGCCTCCTCTCCCACACTATCCCTTTTCTTATTTGCCATATGCAAGACTGAGTTTTCTGATTCTCAGATAAACCCTTTTCCCTTTATCTTCACCTTTACCAGAGAGCTGAAGTAGCTGTTTATAATCTTATCCACTAATGCTCACTATTTTCCAATCTAGTACCGTTAAATATTCAATTCCTTTCTTTTATTTGAATATGCTAGCACACATTTGTAGGCAATCGTGATGGTACATGACACATACCAATCATTGTTTAGTGGGGCGTTTACATGTTGTATATGAACTTTCACATACCAGTAATCTAAACAGATTACTTTCTTTTATTTTTTTATTCTTAATTATTTCTAGGAGGCTCATATGCCAGGCTTATGATAAAAAAAAACCCAGCATTCTATACCTCTAGCTCATGTCTACTGCAACAGAGTCTTATTTTCTCTTCCTAGTCTCCTTGTCTTGAGTTCCAACCCTTATAATGAGAAGAGGGATTGTAGTCCTCTGAGCCCAGGAGCGGCCAAAGCACAGCCTCAGTCTCAAAGGAAACTGACAGATTTGGGATTAATCCCTACTTCTGTGGCTCACAAGATTTTTACCTTCCTATGAAAATGTGCACCCACCCAGAGGTGACAGCCATGGTTTTGAGGGCAAATGCTCCTCCCAATGCCTCAATTCAGTGGTGAACACAAAGGATGATGCCCCATCACAAGTGGTGGTCTGAAAATAAAGTTCTTTGTCATCCATGACTGACACTTAGAAGAAAGTGCCTACAATAGTTATCATAGAGGCCCTCAAGATACTTACACATGCCAGGCAGACTTGCTTGTGGTTAGTGAACAAGTCTAAGAGACTGTTAGAGGAAAAACAAGTGAAATTTCAAAGGCTGCTTGAAAAAGTGGCAGCCCAGCCAGTTAAAATCAAGTCGTAAACCTTGCAAAGTGCATCAGACTGGCTGTTTCCTACAGTCCTCTCAGCTGTGGCTTCAGGTCTCACGGTAACTGGCACGCTTCAAGATTCCACTTTAAGAAAGAATCTCATATAACCCCAGATAATTTAATACTGCATATACATATCTACAACACACACACACACACACATGCAGGCATGCACCCACTCATACTTACCTGGAAGTTTTAAAGACAAAACTGATACTATAATATTTTCATACAACATTTATTAATTATAAGTATGTTCTGAGAAATGAAAATATATGAAAAATTAATATTTGCAGATAATATTTTATTTGTATAAAAATTATCTAGATAGTTTTTCAATGGAAACCAGAGATATAAAAAAAAATACCTATCTACTTCTAAGTCCCTCTCTCTTCCTCTCTTCCTCCTACACATACACACACGCACACACACACACTCACACACCCAAACTTACACACACATTCAAACACACATACATACACACTCATGTTCACAAGCACACACACACATGCACACACACACACACACACACACTTACATACTGCATACACACACAGAGACTTCCTTTTCCCCTTTACTGTTTTTGATAACTTACGGCCTGCCAGCCTTTTGCTTCTGTTTGAACTGCATTTTGAGATAGACTGACTTGTGGTCCAGTGGTTGGGAATAGATCCTTCTCTGGAAAAGCAGACTTGTTTATGGTAGAGTTGGTTTTATCAGGACCTTAGTGTTATTAGAAAAACAAAAACTGCTCTTAACTGATCCTGAATGTAGCTACTCATTTTCATAATGTAGAGATCTGATTCTATTAATCCCTCGAAGTTGGCACTTTGGGCTTGTATTAGGATAATCACCACAAGCAGCAAGCCAGTACTCTTGCGCCTACATCATTTGCCGAATGTTAGTAAACAGGAGGTTTTCATATAGGCTTTTTGAAAGCTGTCCCATTAAAAAAATTCCAAACACTGTCCTCTTCTGATGTTGGTATGGTTATTATTAGATTGGGCTAGGCCAATCAGGAAAGATCAACATACTGATAGGCCAAGTACTTGCTCTGTACTTTATGAAGGTGTCTATGGTTTCCTCTAGTCTCGACCCCAGTAACTCTCTTGACTCTCATCCTCCAAAAATAAAGAAATTCAGAGGAGACAAGATATGGAACAAGGAGTAAAGAGTCAATTAGAACAACAAGAAACAAGCATATTCTCTTGCTAAGGGCAGGTGAAGTAGTGGCGTGGATCTTCGTGTATATGGGCCTTTCATTTTGAAAGCTATTGCAATCTCCTTCTTTCTGCCTTCTCTAGGTTGTTGGTTTTCAGGACAAGGGCATGATTTTCTCCAAATCCCATTTTACTTAGAATTCAGTTTGTTATGAGGAGATTATGCAATGTAAGATTGTTTGTAGGGACTATTTTTTGTCATTATAACAATTTATTTAAGAATTCAGTTTCACTGGGAGGTGTTAGCACATGCCTTTAAGTCCAACACTTAAAAGGTAAAGGCAGGTGAATTTCTTGAGTTCAAGGCCCACCTGGTCTACAGAGTGAGTTCCAGGACAGCCAGGGCTGTTACACAGAGAAACTCTGTCTCAAAAAACCAAACCTTTTATTCTTTGAAGTTTAAAAATTCACTAGGGGAATGGATAATGGCACGTTTTACATACTCCCCTGGTAAGGAATTCCCAAAAGTCAGATTGAGCTGACCTAGACACCTATTGTCCTGCACATCCTGCTTTGGAGCCCTGAAATAAACTTCCATTTATTCCCACTTATAAACAGATTTCTGCATAGCAGGTCTTTAATGAAGATGGCTGGACCTCATCATAATTTCTTCCAAACAGTACATAGTTCACTCAGAAAAAAGTAACAAGTTCCTCCCATGTGCCAGGTGTTCTTAGTGGTGCTTGGGTGAACCTATGAGTGAACAAAATATAGTTTGCTTTCACAAGCCAAGAGATTGGGCTATGAACCCCTGAGATGTGCATGCCTTGCATTATTGGTCCTATGTATGACTGAGTGAGAACTCAGGTCATGTTTGTGGTGAGGATCACTGAGTCAGGGGGCTTGGCTTTAAGGCTGTGGTACTTGTGGTTGATATAAATACTCAAGAAATCATTCAGGGCTTCCTTTTTAATTTATTTTTCATCACCTCCTGTAATTACCATGACAGTGCCAGAGCTGGAGTTTGTGGAATCAGTGATGTGTTTGCTTAGATCCAAATATTAACATATGACAAATTGAGTAGTCCAGCATCCCATCAATATAAAAGAACAATTATGGACTTTCAGTAAGGAACAGAAGATGAAGATAATAACAGTGATAATCAGGAATAACAACTTAGAGTTATTTGAAATTGAGGAACTTGAAGAGTAGTCCTTCTCTAACTTCTATTTGTACTGTAGCCAGTTCCAATTTTTAAAAAAATGATGACTTTTGAATGGTTTGAACAAAAACATATCCATGTTTGATTCTTTATTTTCTTGGTTATTCAGTTTGAATTTGCTGCTCCAATTCCCTACCAATTATAGTTTATTTACTATAGAACTACAGAGCTCCCTAGCAATTTACTGTGCTGAGACTTTATGTGACTGCCAGATGCAAATTCCAAAGCATAAAGAAAAGTTTGCCTTTGGCAGTAATGGCTCCTATGGGACACATTCATCAAAATTTGAAATTGGAATCAAAAGGTTGAAACATATGGCTTCCTTCCCCATCTTCTTTTGAAGTTCAGGTGACACGACTTTATTTTTTTTCCAATTAAAGAATACTGACAGTCACTTTGTATGTTAAAATTTTTTGCTGTTTATATTCTTAAAGGTCATTGTAGCTCTCATCAGGTGTTCAGAGACGTAGTGGGCCACTTCTCCATGCCCTCTGCCCTCAGCCCTCTGCCCCATCGTCCATCCTCACTCTCCATACACACCTCTCACAGAATAAAGTGGAGGTGGTCAACTCATGCTCTTCAGAAAGCAGGAGGAGACTGAGAAAGGGGCCATGGGCAAGACCTACCCTCCGTGAACAAATGCCCAGTGGCCTGCCTTCCCAAAACTGCCCCAACTCCTACCACCTCCCAACAGTGCAATTAAATTGTGACTTAACCAATAGAACCATAAATTAGGTGAGAGCTCTACCATTCCATCATATGTCAATGATTGGATCTACCATCTAGGAATCAAACATGAAACAAATGAATCATTTGGGGACACTTCATGTATGAACCATATCATTATCACCTCTGCCCTTTCCTAGAAATTTTACAGGTACTGTAAAAAAATATATCAAGCTTCACTTTACTTCAACTGATTAGTATTGGAAAGATTCACCTCTGGATAATGTGTAACAGGAAGGCTGCTTGTTTGTCCCGACTGCTTAGAACCAAAATAATCACACAAAAACTATATTAATTAAATCACTGCGTGGCCCATTAGCTTTAACTTCTTATTGGCTAATTCTTACATCTTAGTTTAACCCATTTCTATTAATCTGTGTATCGCCACATGGCAGTGGCTTATGAGCTAATTTTCAGCAGCATGTCTTAGTCTGGCAGCGGATTCATGGCATCTCCCTAACTCTGCTTTCTTCCTCCCAGAATTCAGTTCTATCTTCCCTGCTGCCTACCTAAGTTCTGCCCTATCAGTCTTCCAGGTCAGTTTCTTTTTCATTAACCAATGAAAGCTGCACATGGACATAAGGACCTCCCACACCAGTAATGTGCAGTTTTTGAGCAATTAAAAATTATTTAATTATTATTAATGGAAAAACTCTTATTTTAAGAACTCTTCTACTTATAAATAACCAAAATCAATGAAGGATGGGTGATTTATTTCCATAATTGACTGTTATTAGGGTCTTATCTGGTTTCCTAGGATCCCAGACTAAAGGCCTATCTGTCTAGCAACCTGCTAGCTATTCTGAACATTCTGGAGACTACACAACAGGTGCAGCTGTTTGTTACTGAAGTACAATTCTGGCTCCAGAGTTCATGGTCCCAGCCATGAATATTTCAAGCAGTTGCCCCTGATTGTCCTTACAACCATCGCCACCATGTGAGATGATGTTTTCTCTGGTGGCCTAGAGCAAATGAACTATTATGTGTAGTAGGAGGCAGCGGGCCGCTTCCCGCCGTCCGGCTAGCTTTACCTGAAATAATTACACAGAAACTGTATTCTTTTAAACACTTCTTGGCCCATTAGTTTCAGCCTCTTATTGGCTAATTCTCACATCTTGCTTTAACCCATATTTAGTAATCTGTGTAGCACCATGGGGCTTACCGGGAAAGATCTTAACCTGTGTCCATCTCGGAGAGGAGAGCTATGGCGTCTGCCTGACTCTGCTTTCTTTCTCCCACAATTCTGTTCTGTCTACTCCACCTACCTAATTCTATGTCCTATTAAAGGGCAAAGGCAGTTTATTTATTAGCCAATGAAAGTAACACATAGACAGTATATCAATTATAAATGGTGCAAACCCAGTCCTTGGTTCCATAAAGATACATTGTGATTGGTATAAAAATCCCTTTTCTGGCTAGATAAGCAGGCTCACCAGCCTTCTTTGTGAACTCACCAGGAGATTCCCTGCTGGTTTTACAATGTTAGAACCAATAAAAGACACCTCTTTTATTTATTTCATGGTACCTCCCTTTAGCATTCATTATTAGTAGAGAAGTTTGAACTGGCAACAGGAAGCAAGATGTATTGGTAGTGATGACAGCAGAGCGGTAGCAGCTATAACAATGGAGTGCTACAAGCAGGGGTGGAACTACAGAACTGACTGACCAGTGGCCAAGGCAGAAAAGGTGTCAAGATGTTCCTGGCCAGCTTAGTAGTGCTAGACATGAAGCCACAGAAAGGCAGCAACATAGAGGAAGCAGAAGAAGGGAGTGGAGGCAGTGACAGCAGCCATCATGTAGGTAGACAGTAGACACAGAGACAGGCAGACCAGTGGTCTCAAAATAGAGGATGCTGAAGACCACTGTGACTTAATCACATCTTTTGAGATTCTCTTGAATGATGCTCAGAGTTCAGCCCAGCAGATGTTTTCAGACTTTGGTCCATGGATTACATGCACCACAAGGTGACTGTGCACTCTGCCACAGAAATACTAAACTTACTCAAAACATCATAAGGTTGACTTTTGTAACTCCATCATATACATTGTAGATGACACTGTCATGTCACAGTGTCAAATTAGACATAGAGGTTAGTTAGACTAATCTGGGTCCCAGGTTCTAATTCTGGTTATGTTAATCCCTGGTTCTCTTAATCTCTGGGTACAGAACTTAAGACCTCTCTTATCTGGACCTTACTTTCTGAAACTGGATAAGCATCATTTCATCTGTAGTGAAGTCACTGATCATGGGTGAACCATGAGAAAGGCATATTGAAAAGTTAAAACCTTCCTCAGAGAGACTCTCATGTCACATCTGTGAACAAGTCACAAGAAGAGGCAGAGAACTGCCAAATAATTGATCAGCGGCAAGAAATAACTTGAAAACCAGCCTATATCCATTTAACATAAGAAAACTTTCACTGAATCAATCAAAAATAATTGTTTTTTTAATTGTTCATCAACTAATACTGAATTACCTGCCTTTTATATACTCCAGATCCAAATGGACATAGCCCTTGGATTATAAACGAGGGTTCTTCAGTTTCTTTGCACAGAAATTTCCAAAAATCCCCACTTAACTCCGCAGATAAATAACTTACAGGAACATATACTTACAGAAGACACACCAGTAATATGCAGCCTAGCTTTACATTCAGATACCAATGTCCATTCTGCATATCTACCTCACCAGCTGTGTAAGGAACCACCAGAATGCTTCTATGAATTTATGTAGTACACAAAAGTGACAAAGGCTAGGTGTTATTCTCTTGGTCCCCGCCCCTTTCCACGCCCCCTCCCAGTGACCTCTGGTCTCTAGGAGTCATCCTGAATCTTTTCTCTTCCCTCTCTTCTCACTGTCCCCTTTTGCATGTGCACACGCACCTCCATCTTCCCCCCCTCTTTCTCTCTCTCTCTCTCTCTCTCTCTCTCTCTCTCTCTGTCTGTCTGTCTCTCCCTCTCCCTCTCCCTCCCTCCCTCTCTCTCTCCCTCTCTCTCTCTCTCTCTGTCTGTCTGTCTCTCCCTCTCCCTCTCCCTCCCTCCCTCTCTCTCTCCCTCTCTCTCTCTCTCTCTCTCTCTCTCTCTCTCTCTCTCTCTCTCTCTCTCTCTGTCTCTCTCTCTCTCTCTGTCTGTCTCTGTCTCTCCCTCTCCTCCCTCTCTCTCTCTCTCCTTTAATAAAGCTTTATGCCTATTTTCTGTGTCTGTGCTGTTAACCTGCCGCCAACGTTCGCCGCTGCCTGTTCACGGTCACGTGTGCTCACCCGCCGCTTTGATCACACGTGTTCCGCGAGTCTCCGCGCAGCTACACCGGCCCACTGGGCAGGCAGCTGCACCGCTCACAAATTTTTTTTTTCTTCTCATGGTTTATTTTTTTTATATTTAAAAATTTCCATCTCCTTCCCTCCTCCTCCCCCCTCCCTCCCCTCCTCCTGCCCCTTCCCTCCCCTGCTTCTCCCCCTTCCCTCCCCTCCCCTCCACCCATACCTCCCCTCCCTCCCTCTCAAGGCCAAGGAGCCATCAGGGTTTCCCACTCTATGCTAAGACCAAGGTCCTCCCAACTCCCCCAGGTCCAGGAAGGTGATCGACCAAGCTGAGAAGGCTCCCACAGAGCCCGTCCATGCAGAAGAATCAGAGCCCAGAGCCATTGTCCTTTGCTTCTCAGTCAGCCCCCGCTGTTGGCCACATTCAGAGAGACGGGTTTGGTCGCATGATCCATCAGTCCCATTCCAACTGGAGTTGGTGATCTCCCATTAGTTCTGTCCCACCGTCTCCATGAGTGAACGCACTCCTCTCGTTCCTGACTTTCTTTCTCATGTTCTCTCTCCTTCTGCTCCTCATCAGGACCTTGGGAGCTCAGTCCGGTGCTCCAATGTGGGGCTCTGTCATTTTCTTCATCTATCGTCAGGTGGAGGTTCTATGGTGATATGCAAGAAATTCATCAGTATGGCTATAGGAACTGGCCTTTTCAGGCTCCCTCTCCTCAGCTGCCCAAGGAACTAACTGGGGGCATCTCCCTGGAAACCTGGGAACCCCTCTAGGGTCAAGTCTCTTGACAACCCTCAGGTAGCTCCTTAAATTAAGATATATGCTTCCCTGCTCCCATATCCACCCTTCCTATATCCCAAGCACCCCATTCCTCCGAGCTCCCCCCGTTCTCCCCTTCACACTTTTCTCTCCCCATCTTCCCTTGGCCCAGTCTTGCCCAACCCTCAAGTTCCCAATTTTGCCTGGCGATCGTGTCTACTTCCAATATCCAGGAGGATTACTATATCTTTTTTTGGGAGTTCACCTTCTTATTATCTTCTCAAGGATCCCAAATTTATAGGCTCGATGTTCTTTAATTATGGCTAGAAACCGATTATGAGTGAGTACATCCCATGTTCATCTTTTTGGGTCTGGGTTACCTCACTCAGAATAGTGTTTTCTATTTCCATCCATTTGCCTGCAAAATTCAAGATGTCATTGTTTTTTACCGCTGAGTAGTATTCTAGCATGTATATATTCCACAGTTTCTTCATCCATTCTTCCACTGAAGGGCATCTAGGTTGTTTCCAGGATCTGGCTATTACAAATAATGCTGCTATGAACATAGATGAGCATATGCTTTTGTTGTATGATTGGGCATCTCTTGGGTAGATTCCCAATAGTGGAATTGCTGGGTCCTGGGGTAGGCTGATCCCGAATTTCCTGAGAAACCGCCACACTGCTTTCCAAAGTGGTTGCACAAGTTTGCATTCCCACCAGCAATGGATGAGTGTACCCCTTACCCCACAACCGCTCACAAATTTTTAAGAACAAAACTAGAACATCAAAATTTCTTCATCTCAGTGAACACTGAGTTACTCCAAAAAGAAACAGGTGTTGAGCAGGCAGAGGCAGCCAGGGAAGAAGGCTTTACACCATGAGTACAGAAAATACAAACAACCCCATAGCAGGAGGAAACTTCACCACTGGGAGGAAGAATGGTTGGTGGTTGACAGAGCTCAGGAGAGAAAGAAGCTAGGAAAATACAGGGAGTCACTCAGCATTTCCAGAATTCCAGCTGGCCAGCTTTCAGAGTTAGAGGAAACAAGCATGCAGAAATTAGGTATATTAACCCCAAGAGTTAATAGGAAAATGTTTTCATGCCTACTGTTTTGGTACACGCCAACAACACAAACGCAAGCTTTCTGTTTGCATTGTTAAACTGTTTCAATGGCACACGTGACACACCTCTTATTTGGAAGACTAGCTACCGTAAGAGCAATGTGTCACTTTGATAGAAAAGTTTGGGTGGCCTAAGGAAGACTGGCTTGCTTTCTGCTCCATTTCTGGGTGTTCACAGTGCTTGTCGCCTAAAAATGAGGAGACTTTAGACATTCTTCTGAAATCATGACCTAGACCACACAAAGAGATGGAAATTCTTTTGTCACACTTTGCTTTTGCTCTCTGGTAGAAGCCCCTGGATTTTTATTTGTCTTTGAACATCAATTTTTTGGTGGTTTGAAGCTGCTCTTAGGGTGAGTAAATGCACTTTGGGGTCTCTGGGTCATACCAGGGTGGACAGTGTTTCATGCAGCCTGCTTGCTTTCCAGAGATGTTTGAATTCTTCTAAGTCTTGTGGTGTTTGCGCTCAAGTAGATCATGTAGATCAAGATTTCAATTTTTAATCAAGTTTTTATTTTCTGTATAATCATTCTTATTTTAGCTTATGTGTTGTGAATGACTTCCAAAAATGATTTCATGTAGTTTTGCATCTAGAATCAACCACTAAATTTGCTTTACACTACTGATACCTTTAAATGCAGCAGTACCTTCCATGCAAAAATTGAAAGATAAGTGGGACCTTTGCTTTCCAAATTTCTCCTTGCACCTTCCCTTCATCCAACACTTTTCTCCCTTCCCCAAAGTTTTTTGTTTGTTTTCTTTTGTTCTTTTCCTGGAAGGAGAACATTGCTTAAAGTTATAAAACAGCCATGGACACTCCCAGACATTTTGTCTCAGAGATCATTCTGTTCTGTTTGGTACCATGGGCTCCAAGCTCCTGGTACAGTTCAAGACGGTCTTCTCAGGATGTGGGGGAAAGAAACAAAAAACAAAAGACAGTAGAATTACATTTTCCCTTGTTACATCTTCTCTGATAACTTCCAAGTTTTGTGTGGGGGGGGAGTGTGGGGAGGTGGTAATGGTGAGGGGTTATGGTGTGGGGGGATATGGTGTGGGGAGGTATGGTGTGTTGGGGGGTTGTGCTCACATGCACATGTATTACGATGAGTTTGTGCCATTCATTTTCAGTGTTTCAGATAGACAAAGCTTTTATTATTCATTTTTGATCAACACAAAACAATTGGAAAACTTCCTTAGCCGAGGCTACAGAGATAAGATACTGGGACTGGGATTGTCTCCAGGCATTTTTCTTCCAGAGTTGCCTTCATGCAAGTGAAGTCACTTCATGTGAGTGTTGGGATGTCATATGAAAGTGCATACTGTTTGCAGGTATATATCTGAAGTCCACTGGACAACCTCAAGCATTCCTCAGGTGCCATCCACTCTGATGGTATTTTTTCATGGGATATCTCACCAGGAAGGCTAGGCTCACCCGCAGGCCTCAGGAACACACCAGTCTCTGCTAAGATTGCAAGCGTGATACAGTGCCAGGGTTTTATTTTATGTCTTAAATTTTTTTATTTTTTTTTATTAAAAATTTCTGCCTCCTCCCCGCCTCCCAATTACTCCCTCCCTCCTCCACTCCCCCTCCCTCTCCTGACCAGAGAGCAGTAAGGGTTCCCTGCCCTGTGGGAAGTCGAAGTTCCTCCCCCCTTCGATCCAGGTCTAGGAAGGTGAGCATCCAAACAGACCAGGACCCCCAAAGCCAGTATGTGTAGTAGGGTCCATATCCCGTGTCATTGTCCTTGGCTTCTCAGCAGCCCTCATTGTCTGCCATGTTCAGGGAGACCGGTTTTATCTCATGCTTTTTCAGTCCCAGTCCAGCTGGGCTTGGTAAGCTCCGAATGGATCAGCCTCACCATCTCAGTGGGTGGGAGCACTCCTTGCAGTCCAGACTTCCTTGCTCATGTATTCCTTCCTTCTGCTCCTCATTTGGATCTTGGGCGCTCAGTTCCGTGCACCAGTGTGTGGCTCTGTCTTTATCTCCATCCATCGCCAGATGAAGGTTCCCTCACGGTCCTGACTTTCTTTCTCATGTTCTCCCTCCTTCTGCTCCTCATCAGGACCTTGGGAACTCAGTCCGGTGCTCCAATGTGGGGCTCTGTCTCTAGCTCAAAACAAGGTTTCCATATGTATCGTTGGTTGGACTGGAACCCATTTTGTATGTGGGCTAGGGCAGCTCTCTAATTCTCAGAGACTTGCTTACCTCTGCCTTTCAGGTACTGGAACTAAAAGTGGGTATTATCAAGCTTGTCTTTTTCTTGTTTTTCTTTTTTTATGGTTGGTCTTTTTTTTTCAAATGTGGTTTCTAGGGGCTATCCTTTTGCTTGTTAGGTAAACATGCACAGAGTAAGCTATCTCTCCTGCCTTTAGTCCACATTTTAAAAAGTGAAACATTTATATTACTTTAGTTCTATATATCCCATTTTGTGATATTTGTTTCTTGCATATGCATGAAAAATCTCCATGTTGTCATAACCAGCGTTATCTGTGCCCTAATTTGTCTAATTAGAGAAGGAATCAACATCACATAGGTTTAAACACTAAACAGCGTTTCTTTGAAATGTTTGGGAACAGAATTGCTTTAGACTTCATTGTTTTCTCAAATTTTGGTTATTTTCATAAATTTGTGACATCTTGCATGAAGAGGCTTTTGGATTTGAAAGGATTTTGGATTTTGGATTAGCGATGGTCAGCTTGTAGGACCAAACTTCCACAAATCTTTTCAAACATTGCAACACTATTCAAAGACTATCATGATATTAACATTATAGAACTTTCAATACCACCCTAAAACAGAGCTGCTGTTGTCGTGATTGCAATGACTTGTAATGAGGACACTGAGATATGATGTACATATTTGAAGCAATGATTCACAACTCAGAAACTGCAGAGGAGATGTTTGGACTCAGGGTCTTTCCTTCTATTTTGTTTTTTTAATTATGTGAGGTATTAAATATTCTATCCTTTTAATTTTACTTATTCCTGTATCACCAGTGAGCAACAGGTCAGACACATTACATAACCAATCAATATTTGATGAAGTAATGAAAGAATTGAATCCTTTGAAATTAAAAATTTAATTATGCAAGTAATACATGAATAGATTATCCTCATGCACTACTGTGAAATATTCTAAGAAAAACAGAGCCTAAGCACTTTCTCATTCCATACTTCCTTTCCTGTCATCATTGAGATCCTTATTCTCTAATCTTTTTCACTAAAGACCAAGCAAGCTATTCAGTATTTATACATTTCTGGCAATCATGAGCAAAGCCGACCAGGTTGATATTTGCTGCGAGTACAGAGTGCCGTGCGATCAAGAACACGAAAAGCTGGACTCAGCACATTTCTTGTCACAGACATAAGCCCCTCATTTCACTCCAAAGTTTCCAATTAAGTGTGAAGGCTGACTATTATGTGGACATTTACATGCCCAGGTAATTCGAGTTACTGTCTAATACCGGCATGAATTTTTTTTTTTTTTTTTTTTTTTTTTGCCTAAGGATGTTTGTTACAAGAGCACGGGGCTGCTGAGGTTAAACTGTTCCAGGCAAGGGTTTAAATATGCCTGTCATGGGGCAAGTTTATGTTTTTTCAAAGACCTCTTGGTGTTTACCCTAGGGTCAAGACCAGTCTTTGGACCAGATATTACCAGATGGTGCATGTTGACAGAGTTGTAATAGAGAGCTGCAAAGAATAAAGCATCCATAATGAAGTTTGACACAAGCCAGGACATGAGAGAAAAGACTTTGTGTGTAAGCATTATGGTGTGGTGAATAAGAGTTTTCTTTAAGAATAAAATTCCTTCGTTTGAAGCCTGTCACTACTCCTCATCAACTGAGCCACAGAGAGACGCTTGCCAATCTGCTCAGATTTCTGGGACTCTCTTTCTTCATTTCTGACCTAGAAATAGGAACAGTAGCCTCGCTCATAAGTCTGTGATAGATGCAGATCAAGAGCAATGTGGAAATACTCTGGGAATTAAATTGCCAATGAGTAAGGGCCACAAACATCACTGTAAAAGAGTAGGTGAAGTGGCTCACACCTGTAGTTCCAACATTTTAGAGGTTGAGTCAGGAGGATGACCATGAATTTGAGGGCCCGAGTTGCAGAGTGAGACCCTATCTCAAAGTGACAACAACAACCACCACCACAACAAAAATCACTATACAGCTTCAGTGAAACTGAAAAGTGCAATAAGAGATATTTCTGAACATGCCCATCTGGTTAGAAATTTTGGGCCAATTATATTGCTCAGAGATGATCAAAAGCCTCATTTGGCACTGATAGGATATGTCTGTTGATGCTTGGTTTCTGAAAATAATCTCATAAAACCAACACATGCTAATAAATAAACAAATCACCAATACGTTGGTGAACATCACTTGTTCCTGAAGAGACATGTAAAGTATTCCATGCTACCGAATGCTGTGTTCAAGAGCAAATTGACTGTGATTAGTATAATTGTGTGGACCCGTGGTGCATCATCACCCTCATAAAAGCTTTTGAACACTCTTGGTCCGCAGTAGAAAAATGAACAATTAGTGACTTACATGCTATCTTCATGTAGACACAGTTCTTTTTTCAGATGCCCTCTAGCACAGACCTCAGAATACAATTCCCCCACTCATTTCCTTTTTCAGTCTTCAGCCCAACCTGTAGCATGACATCTGCTCAGTGACTGCTTGTACGATAGAATGCAGTGAACGAGAATGAGGAGTCTGAAAGATTGTGATGGCTTATAGATGGAGAGAGAGGGGGGAGGGAGGGAAGGAGGGAGAGAGAGGGAGGGAGGGAGGGAGGGAGGGAGGGAGGGAGGGGGAGGAAGGGAGGGAGGGAGGGAGGGAGGGGGAGAGAGAGAGAGAGAGAGAGAGAGAGAGAGAGAGAGAGAGAGAGAGAGAGAGAGAGAAGACTCACAGAAAATGGACAGAAATATAATAGATGATAGACAGGGAGACAAACTCACCAAGTGACAGGCCTGACAGAAGGATGCAGATAGATCACAAATAATTAAAAAATAGTTTTGAATGTTATCTAGTGTTAGGGAATCCAGAGGAATGGAGTCAGCTTGACTCATGGTACAGAATCATGTTTATAAGTTCAAGTTTAGTGAAGATGCCCATGTTAATGGTGCAGACAGCTGTTTTTTGGATAAAATGTTTAAAGTATGCTATAAAGAAATGAAACTTAAAAAGATTATGTTAGTTGTAAATGTAGACATTTACCTGGGAATCATTTGATATACATCTGTGGGTTTCCTTGATTTTGCTTAAATGTTTACATTTCTCTTAGGCTTCTCTCTAATGTATAATCCATATAATCTTGTATTTATAGCTTCAATTTCTTTAAATAAGATAAAAACTAAACAATAAAAAAAATCTTCAAAGCTTGCTAGGAAGAAAATTTGGCAGGTGTTCAGCCCTCCCTAAACAGTTAACTTGATGAAAATCCAGAGCAGGATTTCTTATTTCCTTCTCTCCCTCCCTCCTCTCCTTGCTCATAGGCCTTTTAAAAATCATTATGTATTATACCATAGAATGTAGGAACTACAATTAAATTATTAACAGGCAAGGTTTGCCTCCAAATATGTTTAATAAAAATAAAACATTCAATAAAATTAATTTTGTATATTTTATAGTTAATACATATGTACAATAATGCATATATAAGAATGCATGCACCACACACACACACACACACACACACACACACACACACACATAGTATTTCTGCAGAGGTAAATTAAAACTATGTCTTTTTGGCAATACTAAGGAAATATCTAACCAGACTTAAGTGGTATTTTAGTTATGTACTTTGGATTGACAGCTGTAGCTATCTGATCTAACTTAGTGTTCTAACTGCCCTTATAGTGATGAAAGACATTACAAATTGGTTTAGGTTTCCTGCCAAATTCTGTTGAAATATGTGTTCCATACATAGTTTTTAAAATAGTTGTATTTTATTTTAAAATTGTTATTCTTTTAGAAAGAGTGATGTCCTATAATTTACTCTAAAGTTCTTAAGGGCTGGAATTAGAAAACGACCTTACAGCTCCCTGGGTTTTTCCTTATTTTTCCTTAAACGGTGTCCAGGCAGACAGTTTATGGTGTGAGTTCAAGCCTCTGGGCAAGAACTCTTAGGCAAATCTATCTGTAGGCTATTGAAATGAGTCTGAGTCTCTACAACCACGGTGGTTCTGGAGTTGTGTTGTGTGATTATGTTGTTAGTGTGCCTCATGCTCATTCTTTTTAATATACAATGAGAAATCCCACAAGCAGAAATATTGTATGAACTTCCCATAGATAGGCCATCCTATTACACTTCTACACAAGGATATGTTTTAATAAGTACAGAATCAGAGAGATTCTATCAGAAGGATTGAGAAGCAGCCGTTGTCTTGGTAGAAATGGTTGTTATCACCATTCTTTCTACTCTTGAACATAACATTCTAGTTCTGAAAAAAATAATAAATTAGACCTGTAGGCAAGTATTCTTAATGTTACTTTATGCTTTCATGGGATAAATTCTCAAATACAAATGTTTTCTTCAATTGTTGAGACAGGTTTCAAAATTCAGCTCTGGAGGTAAGGTGATTGATCACTATTGATAGATGGAAGGAAACAGGTTTTGTTCTTTGTTTTCTTGTCCTTGTGTTATGGTAATTTAAAGTCATCTGCAGCATTCTTTTCGCCAAAGATATAGCTAAAGTCGTGAATATAGCACACAGACATCCTGAATGTTAATGTAGAAAACTACAGGGGTTTTGATGAGAATTTAGGTAAAGATATTCTAGAGGGAGGGAAATTCCAATGTTTAATTTTGTACAAGTGAGAAGAAGGCACAGTTAAGAAGGTATGTAACAAATGTGCAACAATGTATTCTAGAAACTGTTCAAAGTAGAATTTCTAGGAAATATAATTCGGGGAGATTTGGAAAACTCTTGAGTGGCATGATAAGGGATTAGAATTTGAATATTGAGGGTATTTTCCAATAGAGGAGTGAGTTGGTGGAAAGGAGTCCATGAAAGTGAGTCTGATGAAAAAAAAATAAGTCTTCTAAGAAACTAGGCAGACGTAATTTTTTTAATATGAAAGGACAAATAACCAACAGGATATTAAACATGAATAACCAATCATATGTAGATCAACAAATTGAAATCTCCCAAATGTAGCGAAGCCCTCATCTAGCAGCAACATAGATGGTTTCCCTGTTTATTTCCTCTGCACAGTAGTTCATGCAGTTTGAAGCAAGAAGAAGCACTAAAATAGAGATGAAGCAGATGCATTGTGTGAGTGCACTCTGTGATGAATTAATTCATTATAGCCAGTGGACTGCAGGAAGAATGGAAGACATTGTTAAAAGCAGGCATCATGCTTTTCTCATTGAGCTCAAATTCAGTGTGTCTTAATAAAAAGAAAGGATCCTCAAGGTCTGGAGGCTCTTTCAACCTGGTTTGGAAAAACTCTGAAATTTGGCAAATGTTTAAGTTCGATATTTATGAAAGAAGTCATTATTTTAGATTTAAGAAAACAGCAAGTGAAATTAGCAGGAGATACGAATGTCAGTGAATAATGGGATATGAGACAGTACCTAATATTGGATTTGAAAAACAAAACAAAAAACAAACAAGCAAAAAAGCCAGCAAAATCCTGAGTATTTTCTTTGAACTAGATGACTTTGTGTTAAGGAAACGTAGAGTCAACTGGGGGTTCCAGCAAAGCTGCTCCCAATTTCAGTCTATAAGCCATCATGCCCTCTGGAACAGCCATCTTGGGTTAATTCAGATATTTGGTCTCATTAACTACTTTGGATATATCTTAGTGCTTCCTTATTTATTGTCTTCCCAGGGCTTAATGGGCTCTGGAATGTGTGTTGCCTTGGTTCTCATTGAGCCTCACCTTGCAAGATCTTAGCAGGCAGCCATTTTGACTGTCAGCTTTTATATTTCCCTCTAGGAAGCACAGAGTTCTTACAGCTGCTCCTAGATGCCTAATTAATATTTCCAAGTCACTGTGTTCATGCTTATAATTATTCTAGATACCATCTTTGTGTCCTTGACATTCAGAAATAGATCGCTTCATTCCAGTAATTCTGATTCAGCTCTTTTCTCTGCTTCAAGATGTTCAAATTTGCATTGTGCCCAGTATGAGTCTTTGTTTACTAGACTCCACATTGTTTTTATCGAAAATAAAAACTGGAATCAATCCTGAAGGGTTGTCACAGTATGGAATGACAGAGAAAGTGTGCTATAGTCTGGGAGGAGAGTGAGTTGTAAGAAGAGGAAGGCAGAACCAAACTAAATAGGTATATGGTGATCCTGCAGTAGTGGTATGTCTGGAATAGAGAGGTGCACTGATGGAGTCAAAGATTAGCATGGGCAGAAGAGTCATGATTTAAAACAATAGACTATGAATGAGTCAACAAGGTAGTTTCCACATGTTTGACTCGTCTCATTTGCACCTGGCGAGACAAAGTTATTTCCTGAAAATTAATCTGCTTGTTTCCCTACTATGGATATTTTAGCAAATTCCCACTACCTCCAACTGAATTAATTAAATATTAATCAAAATAAATAAATGAATGAATAAATGAATAAAATATTCCCTCCCGCATTCTCGAATCTGTATGGGGACGGGCTCTGTGTGAGCCTTGTCAGATTAGTTGCTCACCTTCCTGGACCTGGCGGGAGTTGGGAGGACCTTGGACTTAACATAGAGTAGGGAACCCTGATGGCTCTTTGGCCTGGAGAGGGAGAGAGTGGCGGTATGGGTGGAGGGGAGGGGAGAGAAGGGGGAGGAGGGGAGGAGATGGAAATTTTTAATAAACAATGAGAAAAAAAACAATCGCCAGTCTTTCCTCTCTTGTCATGCAACTCCCATTTCAGCTGCGCTCTAGCCATAAATCATTGACTTTCATCCATGCCCATCCCTCAATTTACTAGCCATGTATCTTCTTCTAATCTTCTCCTTCAACTTCTGTTATAAACGCCTACACAAGATTACTATACAGCTGAAATATAACTCATGTTGTATCCCTTCCCGGTCATAATTATTCACTCCCTTACAAGTACTTTCAGTGCCCTTGAATATACCTTGTAGTACAGCATTCATATTGTCTTATATCCATGCATGTGTCTGTCTACTTAGCCACATAAACTAGACACAACAGAAACGTGCCATTCTCTGCATTCCCTGTGAGTGTTCTCTTGGTACCTGGCACAAGGTAGGTGCAGAGTACTTTTCAAACTGATTGACTGAAAAACCACTCCATGTTTTTATTCTAGGAAATCCTGAGAATAGCCCAGGATTATACAATCAGACTGGTTATTGTATATTTATTGTTTTTACTATGGATTGTTCCTTAATCAGCCTTCAAGGCTCAAAATTATTCTTGCAAATCTTAATAACAAAATTATTTACTGAAAATTACCTTTGTGTTGTTAGTCATTCTCTTAGAAAAGATTTGCTGAATACTTTCAATTAATGAGATATTTTCAGTTTACTAAATCATAGTAATTTTTATTTCTCTAGAAATAAGCAAATTTTGCATATAAATTAGAATTTTATTAGATAGGAGATTTATAAATCAAGTGATTTAAAGTGGCATTCATTTAGAACTAATCCATAAGTCTTTTTTAGCAAGAAATGAAAACATAACCTCAATAATTTTCAATGTAATTTCCATATACTTTGTTTGTGGAGGGATATTATAGATTGATTTTTGGTCGTGATAGACACTGAGGCTGTTTAAGCACATAAAAGCCTTGGTGCAATTTCCCACACATAGAAAAAGCTCCCTGAACACAACACTGTAATTTGCGCACCTAAGTTCCTCATCTGTGAAAGCCCTCTCAATTCTTAAAAAGTCAGGAAATTTCTATCAAGTAAAAGTCAATGTATTTTAAAGCAAAGAAAACATTGGGTGGCAACCTATTAAACTGATTCCCAGAAAAGGTCAGCTGTTGGCAGTTTCATACAATTCACTTTGATAGTTACAGTTTGATTTGGGGGATAGGTCAGTGTATATGCAAAGTAAAAAAAAGATCTAGCTATCCACAAATATGCTTAGGAAAGAGCTGTGTGATGGGGTCTGAAGAGATGGTTTAGTCTGTAAGGAGCTTTATGCACAAGTGTCCTCACTGACTAGGTCAGTGGTGTCCATATATCTATGACCCCAACACTGAGGATGGGGTGGGGATAGAGGCTGGTAGATCTCAGAAGTTCCTTGGACTGCTAGTCTATTTGACACTGTTAGGAACAGTTTCAGTGAGAGCCCTCCTCTAGAAAAACAAGCTGGAGTTCAGTGGAAGACATCTGAAATATCTCTGTGGACTCCATATGCTTGCATATGTACATGTATCTACAAACTTGTGTGTATATACACATGCATATCAACAATAAGAATAAGCTGTAAGGTGAATAATGCCATGATCATTATAAGTACGAGCTCATAAAACTGCTGTAATATGGCTCAAGTAAGACACCATTTCCCCAGATTCTGAAACATCGCTAACTTCAAATTAGTTGTTTTCCACTAATAAATGAGTTGCTTAAACCTTTCTACAATGCCTAAAATAAATAAGAACCAATGCAAATGCTTACTAAGATGAAATTGACAGCTTGCCCTTGAATAGCTGACCTTCTGCCCCCAATCTCTTTTGGTCTCATGGAACATTTACATAAATCTATAACAAGAATGACCCACTCTGCTTAGGTATTCTATCTGCTAATGCCCATATTTTTACTGAACTTTTCTCTACTGATTTGCCTCATCAGTTACTTGGAAAAATAGACCTATCTCTTAGCCTCACACTGCAGCCTCCTAATGCCTGTATCTTCCTGATTGCCCCATCCTCTAGTTCTCCAGCATTCTGTATCTTTGCTTTTCTTTCTCCTTTGTAGTCTTTCTTTTGTCGTCCTTCATAATCAAGTTCCTTAAGAGTCCCTTGGAGTATGAGAGCTCTCTCAGCAAGGGAGAACACTGGCTGCTCTTCCAGAGAACCAGGGTTCAATTTATAGCATTTACAAAGCAGCTCACAATGGTCTATGCTCCACTCCCAGGGGACCTGATATCGTCTTCTGGCATCCTTGGAACTGCATTCATGTGGTGCATAGACATACATTCAGCAAAATTTCCTGTCACATATAATATTTTTAAAAATAAAAATAAAAAATAGTCCCTTGATTCAGAATTCCTGGGCAAGGGAGACAAGATCATCTTATCTATAAAATGCAAACAAACCTGCTGGTTTCTGGATAGACCTCAATGAAAGTATCTGGTTTTGAATCAGAGCACAGATGTCCCTGTTGATTATACTTCTCCACAACCAGATAAGCAGCTCAGCAGGGTGAAGCCTTAAGAAGAGCTAAGCTGTCCTCCTTGTGATACTAGCTGTTGCATTTTGCCCTCCCCTCCATTGCAACACTGCATTATTGTTCTGCAGCTGTGCATTAATGCCTTATTTCTTTCCACCAATGGCCTCTCATATTCTTCCAACTCCACTAAATGAACTTGGGAGGAGGGTCAAATACACATCCTAATCACTGGGAAACTCCTGGGTCTCACTGTTAGTATATAGGCACTGAATAGAATTGTGTGCAAGTCTTGTCTTAAGTCAGTGTTCTATTGCTGTGAAGAGACACCCTGGCCATGGCAAGTCTTGTAAAAGAAAGTAGTTGATTGGCACTTGCTTACACTATCAGAGGTTTAGTTCATTACCCTCATGCCAGGAAACATGGTGGCAGGCAGGCAGGTAGACATGGTCCTGGAGACGCAGCTGGAAGCTCTTCATCTGGATCTGTAAGCAGCAGGAGACCAAGACTCTGGGCCTGGACTGGACTTCTGAAACCTCAAAGCCTACCCGTAATGACACACTACCTCTAACAAGGCCACACTTTTTCCTTTTAAATGGTAGTTCTTGCTAGTAACCCAGCAATTAAATCTATGAGCCTACTAGTACCATTCTCATCTAAACCATCAAAATACTCTTATTTCTAAATAGTGGGAAATCAGAAACATAGATCTCGGTATATGTCTGTGACTGTGTAGGAAAATGATCAGTCCTGTTTCCTCCTCTTATTCTAATACTGACTACAAAACAAAAGGGAGTGGAACTTGGAACTTACACTGTCTCTTATATTTTAGGGAAGTACAGCACATGAACTGTTCTATTTAATTCATACACAAGCCTTTAGAAAATCTATTATGTTCCATAAAAAAAGCCAAAGTCTAGAGGCTTTGAGTAACATGGAAGTAACTTCCATTTGAGTAACATGGGAAGGTACACAGTAGGTGGCAGTAGACCATACATACCAGTGTGTCTGTCCATAATTTGTCTTACATACTAAGCTTCCTTACTTCAAATAAGATTTATCAAAATACATTGTAGTTCCCTCAATGGCATGCCCTTACCTTAATAAGTCAGAATTAAATGGTGATGACTGGTTCCATTTTAACAGATGTGATGACCAGCTATAGATCACATAATCCTTGAAAAGAGGAGGACTTGGAATATGAATGTTAGTTTTTCGAATTTCAATTTGAGCTCCTTTTCACTTGCATTATTATGTTTAGCGCTGGGTTCACTTATAAATGACATTTACTGAGATTCGAAGCAGAGAGTTCACCTTCACTGTGGCTTAATAAACCTGAAGGCTGATCAGCAGAAAGCAAGGACCTAAAACAAGCAAACAAAAATGCCCTGTGTTTGCATCCCTCACTGTCAGAGTAACCAGAATTATTCACTCCGGTTTATCTTGTTCACTCCTGTCTACCCTAGTTTTTTAGAGTTATTTATTGATTTCTCCTGCCAATTTCCAATTAACCTTTATAAACCCAGTTTTCCATACTCAATATGTTCTATTTAGGGAAAAAAAATCAATGTTGATATCATTTCCCTGGGGGGAATCATAGAAAAGCATTATTATGAGTTGACTGATTTAAAAAAAAAAAAGTAGACCTTATTTTAATTATATTGTAAGTATTCCTACTTGTAGAGTGCTCTAGTTCTCAATGGTACTGCATCTATCAGCAACTATGTCATCACAGGAAGATTATTGAGTCACTCTGATCACTTTTGGCAGATGGTTACTCTCTTAGCTACTGTTTTGTTGCTGTGAGGAGATGCTTTGACCAAGGTAAATTAGAAGCATTTATATGGGATTTGATTAGCATTTCAGACAGTTTTCAACCATCATGGCAAGAGCAAGGTGGCAGGCAGGCATGACACTGGAGTAATACCCGAGAGCTCATATCTGATCTTCAAATGGAAGGCAGAGAAAGAGATTGGACTCAGCATGGGCTTTTGAAACCTCAGTGCTCATCCCCACTGACATACCTCTTCTAACAAGGTCACACTTGCTAATCTTTCTCAAAGAGGTGTACTAGCTGAGGACCAAACATTTAAATGTATGAGCCTCTCTAAGCCATTCTCATTCAAACCACCACAGTTGCTACACATGTTTTGAAAGAAACTAGTTCTAACATGTGAGAGTCAATCTCTGAAGAAAAAGAAAAGAAAAGAAAAGATCCCGTGAGAGTAAAGAAAATTGCGGCAAGATCCAAGATCACGCAAAGAGCAATCTGTTAGGGGACTACCGATTGTTTGTGACAAGGGCGTCTTTAAACACTGCAGCCTCAGGATCTGGCTTGCTATACACATGAGTGAGATGAAGAGGGACTATGGCCAACACGAATATGCTTGTTCTTTCTCAAAGATGGTTAATATGCAAAGCATGAGCTAAAAATAATAACGGTTGAGGCGTCAGTGGTCTGCACACTACTCAGCTGACTATTGTACTGACCTTGCTCAGGGAGGTTTAGAACACATGCCAGCATCATCAGGTTGGCCATTAGTGTCACAGTCAAATGACTGTCATTCTGTCAAAGGAGAAACACAACAGTCCACTGGCATATATTTTTATTGTTATGTTCTATCATAAGCACACACAGAGAATGTAAAAAACTCTGTGAATGGATATATTTTTATAAACTCATTCTAAATAACTATAAAATATTACAAACAAAACATATCTCTAAGATAAACCAGCGTTATTTATTAAATGCTACAACTGAATATATATATATATATATATATATATATTCCATCAATCATTTATTATTATGATTATGTTATTTAGTTATTTAGTTTTTGAGGCACAGTCTTTCTACATGAATGTCTTGGAACTCACTATACAGAGCAGAGTGGCCTTTAATTCACAGAGAGTTGCCTGTAGCTACCTCCTAAGTGCTGAGATAAGGGGCACATGCCAGTACATCAAGCATATCGCTGCTATTAAAGTAGTCTTTTATCCCCGTTACCCGTCATAGGGTTCCCAGGGCCCTGTCTTAGGTTGGAGGTGGTCCCGCCATCAGCTGCCCATCATTGGAGCTCCTCAAAAAGGTATCTAGCAAGCAAGACCAAAGAAAGCAGGTCTTTGACTGCAGGGTCCCTGTCTTAGGCTATGTGGAAGGCAATCCTCATCCCCTGACATCATGCCATGTTGAGCCGGCCTGTAAGGCCTCTGTATGATGTGCTGTTCAGGGGAGGGTTCCACAATATTCCCGTCATTGGGCCTCTGCATGGACTATTAATGAAAAGACTGAGAGGAGCTTCTAAAACAAAAGGTATGAAAGATATAACTGGTCCCCACTCGACCTAAGACAAGAGCCCTCATCACAGGCCATCATTAAGGGCCAAAATAAAAAATAATTAATACTACCCATAAGACACCCCTCTGTTCCCAGGAGAGGATAGGAGACTCCACTCGAGAGGAGGGTCCTCCTTGTCCCAGTCCCTTCTCCTATAGGTCTGACAACGTGGTTAGATTCTGACCAGTGCTCTCCACTTATTAGCTGCCTGCCTTAATAAAAGGAAGGGGGATTTGTCAGGGACCATTTTCCTAAAGGATAGATTTGTCAGGGACCATTTTCCTAAAGGATAGATTTGTCAGGGACCATTGTCCTAAAGGATGGGTTTGTCAGGGACCATTGTCCTTACAGGGATAGCAGAGGTCATTGCTCTAAGGATGTTTACGGAGAACCCACCCCTCATCCCAACTATCTTGAGAGCTATCTGTTAACGGAATCCGCCCCTTACTCCAATGCTAATGGATCACATCTGTTAATGGAACCGCCCCTTACTCCACTGTTAATAGATCACATGCTTTGGCTTATACCAGGTGTTGACTGATGGCCTTCAGTTACCCCGGCAGAGTTCCTGCCTACCCCTACCTCCACCCCATTCAAGGGGTATATAAACTGTAACTTTCATCCCAATAAACGGAGACCTTGACAATAGAAAAAAAAGTAGTCTTTTATCATTGAGATATTGGATACTCGTTTTGTTTTGTTTTATTGGGTTGTTGTTTTTCTGTTTTTATCAAGTTTCTCTTTGTAACATTCTTGGCTGTGTTATAAAAATATCAGATGTTTACAAAGCTTAAATTGTACAAATAGGTGTAATTCCCACATGACCACATGACAGAACTTTCATTCCCATCAAATAAGTCATAGACAAATGATAAATACTGAATTTTACCATTTGTTTAAGTTGTATTTATTTTAATAATTTTCTTATTATGCTATTATTACTAAAGTTTATGAAATGAATCTGTAACATTTATTTATTTATTTGCTTGTTTCTTTGTTTTGAGAAAGGGTCTCTCTGTATCTCAGGCTAACCTGGAACTCATTATGTAGAGGAAACTCAGTGAAATTCACTCACCTCTTCCTCCCAGGGGCTGAGATTATGTGCACTACTACACCCGGCTTCTATACTATTTTATAATCTGAATATACTTATAAAACTATACACATTCACAGACATATTTGAGATGGGACACTTGCTGTTCATAATTTGTGTTCTAGTCTTTACTGCAAAGATAACGATTTGTATTTGTTATTCCAATTGTGGTGGTTAATCTCATTTTCAACTTGATGGGCCTCTGATCACATATGATGGGTGCTGTCTTGATTATGATGATTAAGTTGAGAAGGCCAGCTCTTGAGAGTGGAAACAAGCCTTTGGCCAGAGTACCAGACTACCTTAGACAGAGTGAGCTGAGCACTGGCATCCGTCATTCTGTTTTCCAGCTAGGGATGCTGTGTGAGTTGATGCCCCAGGCTCCTGCCTCTGTGACTTGTTGACTGTTAGAGACCATAACCTTGAGCTGTGTGCCAGAATAAACCCTTCCTACCATAGTGGCTTTATCGAGGCATTTGATCATAGCAACAGGAACATAATTAAGGAAACGAAATGTGCACCAATCTAAATCTTTAAAGTATAACTGAGAACAGGAGACTGAAACACATCCATGGTACGGGTGAATATTTTTTAAAGGAGTTTCATAGATTGGTGTGGAAGCTCAGCCGTATATGTATGTGCACAGAGATACCAACTTGGCCAATTCATTTGTTTTTAAAAAAATACTATTCATTTTCCTTTTTTTCTTTTTCATTTTCCAAAGTTTCTACAATATTTCCAACTTCATAAGAAGGAAATAAAAGTGAGTTTATAAAATATGCAACATAAATAGCTATGTTATTTTCTTTTAAAATCCACTGACAAAATTTCAGTAGTTTGGTTTTCATGCATATTTGTTTTGTTTTGTTTTCTGACCCTTCCAGATCACATGACTAGCATTTCATTTTTATTCCAAGTATCTTTTAGGTGCAATATTTGTGGAAACAAAAGATTCCCTTAATGCCTTTCTACACAAACTGTTCCAGAGCCTCTTTGCGTCAGCACCTCCATCTTGACCCAAGATGAGAGGGCACTAAGTCACCTTGACAGGTGTCTGTTCGCATCCAATCACCAGTTTCTGCCTCCTGTGCTGACACAACTTTCTTCGAATCCATTATTTTCTTTTGCCAAGTGCACATGCTTTCAGACAGAAAGGACACGATCTTTACTCAAAAGACACAAAAACATTTGAGCTACCTTCCCAGAATTTCTAAGCAAGATTACTAGCATCATTATTCTGAAACAAATAGAGATTACAAAAAGGAAAGCAAGGGTGGTTCTTCTTTGTTTCTGCCAGACTAAAACTATTTTTTTTTCCCAAAAACCTTCTTCATGGTAAGAAAACTTTCTCATTATGTAAAAAGCAGTCACTGGCAAATTAACATCCAAACATGTGCATTTAAATTATATGTTTCTGATATTTTCTTTTAAAGAGGTTTTGTATTAATAAGACTAACAGGAGATTGTTTTATGCGAACCAGGAAACAGGATGAGAGTGACAAGAAGCCATGAAATTGGAATTCAAAAGCAAGAAAAGGTTGCTATTGGAAAAATGGGAAGCATTAACCTGTGATCTTTATTACGAGAGGTTCTCCTTGGTTGACATCTATTTTGGGGTTCTGGTAGAGCATAAAACCCCATCATAGAAGTCTCAGTCAAGTGGAGGAAATGTAGACAAGGAGTTTGATAAACAGCTTGTTGGAGTTTGCTCAACACTTTGAGAGCAAGAGAGAGCAAGAAACAGAGAGAATTGGCTTTGTCAATGAGGTCTTCCTTTACCAGTGAAGCTGGTAGCATGTCTGTTGTTCAGTTGATAGGGGACCCAGTGCAGAGGAGGAAAATCTCCATTCCTACCCTACTCGTGCATGATCTGATGCTTCCATCAGAACATCTTTCCTAAGATTTTTAAAGAATACTTGTTTCTCTTATAGATTAAAACTTCCAAAGTTATTGTTCTAAGCCATATTCTCATACATAACTCATACTCAGAAAATGTTGATTTAGTTTTAAAAAGTTCTCCAATATTTTGAGTCCTATATTAACTAATCCAATTTTAAAGTTTTACAATTATTTATTTAATCTTATTTTTATGCATTGATGCATTTTGGTTGCATCTATGTCTCTATGAAGGTATCAGATCCCATGGAACTGAGTTAAAGATAGTTGTGATCTGCCACGTGGGTGCTGGGAACTGAAACCAGATCCTATGGAAGAGTAGTCAGTGCTCTTAACTGCTGAGCCATCTCTTCAGCCCCCATTTTAAAGTTTATTGGAAGAGACCATATTGCTTATAATGAAGCACTTTACATCCCCTTGAACCTGATTAGTATAAATTGATAAAATTGACAAAACTTTTTTGATTGAATTTATTTCAAAACCTATAAAATAATTGTACTAATTTTACTGTGATTGGATTAATCAGATGATGAATTACAGAGTAAATTAAACCAGAGATCATTTAAGGCATCCTAAAGAGAAGAGAGAATCGTATTATCATAATAAAGTGCCTTTTTATCTTTCTTCTTTGGGGAGGAGTGGTTTTTGGAGACAAGGTTTCTCTGTAACTTTGGGGCCTGTACTGGAACTCTCTCTGTAGATCAGGCTGGCCATGAACTCACAGAGATAAACCTGCCTCTGCCTACCAAGTGCTGGGATGAAAAATGTGTGCCACCATTGCCTGGTCAATATTAAAGTGCCTTAAGAAATAATTCTCCTCAATTTATGCTAAGGTATCCTGGATCATGTGTAGAAAATTCTGCAGTTAATCATCTTGCTCTTATACCCAGGAAATTCATTTATAATCTTTTCCCTCTCAGAGAGAAGTTTATGCATATAAACTTTCCACTTTCAGAGATGACCTCTACAAACCAATGTCACAACAACTTTTCTGTACTGAATTGTTAGTAGTGTTCAAAGGTGAATGGACAAAATGTTATGTCAGCAACAAGCTGGAGAACTTCATGTCCAATCAGGAAGGAGAATGATGCTTCAATTCCACCATGACTGCAAGTGACCCTTAGGCTGATTTAGTGGCATGGGGCTTTAGAAAGTGGTGGAGAGTTAAAAGCCATGAAGTGACCCAGGCTGCTGAGGGAGGGTGCCCTCAGAATTCGATTTCAGAAGGTCGTTTAGTATGTGTCACTCTGTAGTTGGTCTGAGTTTACAGAAACTCTCACTATCTGCCAGTTTTGGATGAATGAGCCATTCTGTGAGGCTGTGGCAGCCCAGTTTAGAGAGAGGGTGATGGGGAACTTTCCTACCCTGTGTAAAAAGCAAAGGATTAGCAAAGAAAATTCCTCCAACATTGTGAGCAGCTAGTGTGCCAAGAAGACCAGCTTCTCAGCCATACACAACCATACTTCCAATTATTTAAATATATTGTGGGCTTCTCCCTCCTTCCTCCTCATAGCCTATACCTTCTAACTGACGTCCCTAAGCTTCTGCATTCGGAGCACTTTTGTTTGTTTGCCTTGGAAACGTTCCCTCGTATACTATTTGCATGCTATCTGGACAGCAGATGTGACAGATGTACGGGAAATTTAAAAAGCTAATTTGATGTTAGTGCAAAACTTGTTAACGTGGCAAAAGCGGTTTCAAAAGGTAGCAGGCTTATGAAAGATGCTATGAATGCCCCACTGAGGAATTGATGTGGGTAAAAAGGCTGAGGGAATGCTTTGAAAAGATATATACAATGTATATAGTGACTGAGAAAAATTAAACATACAATTGTAAAAATCACATTTCAAAGTACAAAAATGAAGGCAAATAATATTTTCTTTCATCAACATGAGCCATTTTATTTATGTTATTTTATGGGGATCATAGTGCAGTGGCTAATGGATTTGGTTGTGAACAGATTAAGTTGAATCTCAGATCTATGAGATACAATATAATTACTAAACTGATCAGATTATTGTAAGAAAAAAATGAAACCATACATAAGTGCATGGTTCAGGGAAAGTAAGCGGTTAGCATCTAGGTAACCTGTCAGCTCTGTCAATAACAGTACTCAGTAGTTTGCTTCAAATACCACAGAATGGATTGAAGAAAGTAGCTTAGTGGTTTAGACAACTTGCTGCTCTCACAGATGACATGGGTCAAATCCCAGCATCCATGTGATGGTGTGTAATTACCTGTCACTCCAGCTGTGCATGTGTGCATTCTCTATCTATCTATCTATCTATCTATCTATCTATCTATCTATCTATCTATCTATCTATCTATCTATCTATCTATCTATCTATCTATCTATCTATCTATCTATCTATCTATCTATCTATCTATCATCTATCTATCTATCATCTATCTATCTATCTATCTATCTATCTATCTATCATCTATCTATCTATCATCTATCTATCTATCTATCTATCTATCTATCTATCTATCTATCTATCTATCTATCTATCATCTATCTATCTATCATCTATCTATCATCTATCTATCTATCATCTATCTATCTATCTATCTATCTATCTATCTAATGTGTGTGTTCATGTGCACACAGTCTTTACATAACAAGATTTCTAGTTATCTGCAGAATGCCTATGCTGGTCCACACGGTAACTCAAACACATACAAAGGACAAGTGAAGCTGCTAACTCTATCATATTCTGAGGCTGTGCAATTAAGAATATGGGATTTTATCTGTGGAGGCTCAGCAGACTGCGGTGTGTGTGCACTGTGACTTGACAGAGGGTGCAAGTGAAAATTGCTTGCAACAAGACTCCACTAAGATTGCACACTGGAAATGGATTCATTTAGGTCACCGTGTAGACAGAGAAGAACACTATTAAGATTCTGCCAGAGAAACACAGCTTCAGATCATGTGAGGCTTGTCAGCCCCGAAGACGCAAATATGGGCAAGAGTTTTAACTGGAAGTGTGAATGTACCCGTGCTAAGCTGAACTATTGCCAAGATTATTAATGCATCATTTTGATGAGCCAAAAATTTCCATTTTTCCATACAGGAGAGGACCTCTCCAGTCATCTGAGGCAGAAAGAGCGCAGAGCTTTTTATTTTAAGAATAACACATTTCAACTCGAAGAAAGAATCGCAGCTAGGTTTTGACAGAACCTGTTGGGAAGTAGAGGCAAGCGTGATGTTTTATAAATGTTGGTATTACAATTAGTTTTTGTCGTGTAGACACCTTCTGATCACCTATTTAGCATAAGATCAGATGGCCCCGAGAATCATCTCTTTTTTATAAACCATCTGCTTTGTCATAAGAGCCTCTTTATAGGACACACACAGGCAATGAATTCATTTGCTTTTCAAAATCATCCTCTGTGTTCTTTCTTTCTACACCCTGAAGCCTGCATAGCCATTTTTAACAGACTAAGAAAAACTCAGGAAGTGCAGCTGAAGAGATAAATAAGTGATCACAAGATATCCTTTGATTGAAGATTTTATCTGTGCCCCAGTGACCTCATTGTCTGGAGACATGTCTCTGACCCCTGTCAGGAAAGGAAACACTGTTCTTGAAACCAGAGGTCCTGAATCACTCACAGTGCCTGTTGAGATTCAATTTCCTTGTTTCAGTTTGGGATTGAAAACAATGGGAACTGTATGTGGAAGCATTTCTTAAACTCTTCAGTATTAAAGGGATACCAGTTGCGATATTTGTATGCATTTAGATCACTGCAACTGTAAGCAATATTTACAAAAAAAGCTGGCGAGCACCAGTCACAAACAATTTGAATGTTTCATGAATCTCAAAATTCTTCCCTAGTAGATTTTTAATTTTCCCCTATCTATTTATCTGAATCCACATACACCGGCATGCACATCTTGAATGGTTAATGAGCAGGAAATTGTGAGCTAAGATAGTCTCTTTCCTCTAAGAGATTCTACATCTATGGCTCAGATCTGCCACTCTAGCTCAAGCCTCTCACTTAATCCAAATGACATGGGCTGTCCTTGAGTACTTTGGGGAGGTCCCAGTTTGTTTGTATATTCCGTGCTAAGAAGCTCTCAGAAGACAAAGAGTACCAACATCAATCCCAGAATGTGTGGACAGTGGTCTGTCATTGAGCAGTGGTTGTGCTTATAGATGCACGCTGTTGCTCCTAAAAATAGTCCATGGGCTTGAAAGTTTGGCTCAGCAGTTAAGAGCATAATCTACTCTGGCAAATGACTCAGGTTTGCTTACCACTGGTTACCACCATCCATAAACACCTGCAACTCCTCACAGCCACCTGTAACTCCAGCTGCAAGAGACCTGACACCTCCGGCTTCTGTGAGAACCTGCACTCATGCAAACCCACCCACATGCTAATAAACATGTACTCATAATAGCAAATGATTCTTTTAAATCTTTATTCAAACAAACAGTTCATTAAACCCCAAAGAGTCATGAAAAATTTAAGCCATGCTCTACACAAAAGGAAAATGTAGCTAGCCATTCTTCAAATAGCCCCTCTTGGTATTAATAGCAACACACTGATGTCATCTGTGTATATTCAGTCCTTTATAGTTGTCTAAGGTCCTGAAAGCATATTTTCTCACAACAGTGTTTGTTTATACCCAACTCATCCTTCTCAGATAGTAAATTTGAAAATGAGAGAGCAGAATAGCTCAAGCCTCATGGTAGCTTCCATATTTTGGAAAATCTGCAAAGTACAGAACTTGAGTCTGTTTTTTAAAAATCACGTAGCATTTCAAGCACAGACTATGTTATTGTCCTCATTACAAATGTAGTAAGCAGAGCTCATGATGTTGGCTAGTCTCTCAAGACTCCTGGGGGAGCTGAGATTTGAACTGGAGCCTTCTGAACGTTAGCAGGGTGTCCTGTTGGCTTCCCGTATTCACACCTGCATCAGTCTGTGCGACTGATTCTGCTAGCTACCTGACAGAAACGAGGCTGTGTTGACAAGAGGGCCACACAGCAACTGCTGGGTTGTGGTGTATTTTATCTTGGAGAAGATAATGAATACTTAATAGTCGCCTGTGGATTCTACTACTCCCCACCCTGGGAGCTGGCGGTAACAGCTGATTCACTTTATGAGAGCAGGTCAGATGGAAAAAAAAAAATCAATGGATTGAGGTGTGGAAGGAAAAAAAAATACAATAGCTACAGGAAACAAATTGCTTTTAAATTTTGCCTCTATAATTTCAAAGCCCAAAGCAACTTATTTTGAAATTGGGGTCAAAACGTAATATACAAGAAATTTACCAGAATTTTAAAAGGACTGTTTGGCTCCTGTGAAACCTAACGCACAGGAATGTGTTTATTTCGGGGACCTTCTGCTTGAAAATGCACACACGTCCTCTGTGTTTGAAAAAGTAAGACTGTGAGAGTTAAAGAACCTTGTGGGAGCCGGGCGGTGGTGGCGCACGCCTTTAATCCCAGCACTCGGGAGGCAGAGGCAGGCGGATCTCTGTGAGTTCGAGACCATCCTGGTCTACAAGAGCTAGTTCCAGGATAGGCTTCAAAGCTACAGAGAAAGTCTGTCTCGAAAAACCAAAAAAAAAAAAAAAAAAAAAAAAAAAAAAAAAAAAAAGAACCTTGTGGGAGAAGTGGGTAGTAGCTGCTCTGAGTATTAAAAGGAAACAGGACCCACAGCCTTGATCCCTTTGATCTGGAGTTTAGCAGTTTTAGACCAGACTTAGTTATTCAAACTATCCGCAGTGATGGTTGCTTACCAGCCCAGGTAGTTCCCCTTTCTTTATCTCTGACTTGTGTACTGAAAGCACACAAGAGTTCCTACTTGGGTCCTTGACTGAGCCACACCTGTTGTGTGTGGGGGAGAAAGTCTTTTGCAAAAGGGAGTGTTTGGTGGGAATAGTAAGAAGTCTGTAGAAGATGTAGATCCTCTGTGATAAGGATGAAGCCAGAAGTCGTGAGGATTTACAGGAAACTAAGCATAGTGGCCTGTGGATGTCACTGCTCTGCCCAAACTCTCCTCCATTTCTTCCACGGAGAGCTTCTGTTTGTGCTGCTACCTTTTTCCTCCTTTTTTGCTGTCCATTTATGGATTTTTTGAAGTCGAGGTAAAGGAGTGAGACTTGCAGTTGAAAGGACACATAGAAAGTTTCTAGCTAAGAGTTATGGCAAGGGCATTTTCTAATGAATTGTGGGTGATGCATTGGAGGAGTTCATGATCACAGGAGTGGGAAAGATTACAGTATATTTATGTTTTCAGTGCTTACCATGTACATTGAAAACCTAAAGATTTGTTATCCAGTTAAGATGACTGTTTAGTTTTGTTTGACCCCTTGTTCCAAATCCAAACTCAAGAACCCTATCTTAGGTGACACCAAAGCTATCCTCCTGGAAATGATCACTTATTCCTTCCCATTATCCATAGAAGCACTAGGCATTGTGTTTGAGTGCCTATATTTGGGATCCTGTCACGATCTCAGAGCCATAATTAAAGTAGGATTATCTGACACCATTTCTTCCTTCCTTTCTTTCTTTTTCTTTTTTAAATGTGATTGATTCTCTGTGGCTTTCACATGATGCACCCCCATCTCACTCATCTCCCTGCCCTTCCTAATCACCCTCTGCCTTTGCAACATCCCCCCTCCCCAGAACCCCCCCAAAAAACTAAACTTATCTTAAAAGCTATAGTATGTCACAGTGAGTCACACAGCATACCCTTTAGTCCATGCATCTTTATTTGAAAATGTTCATTGCAATGAGTCATCGGTCTGGTTTGGGGCCTCTCACTTCTGCTATACTATCAATACTAGATTCTCATTGGTTTAGACCAGACCAGACTGGTTTAGACCTGTTTCGACCAGACCAAACCAGTCTAAACCGGACCAGACCGGTTTTGACCGGTTTCGGCCATTTCAGACCAGACCAGACCAGTCCAGACTGGTTTAGACTTGTTCAGACCTCTGTGTTTCCTCTGTGATGTTAAGAAAACAAAAAAAAATGAAAGAAAAAGAAAGAACAAAAGAAAGAAACAAAGGAAGAAAGGAAGAAAGAAAGAAAGAAAGAAAGAAAGAAAGAAAGAAATTATGCCCATGAAATTTCAATGTACATCACTTGATCTTGTCAGATTGTACTTCCATGAATATATCTTGACATTGAACTAGTGTTAACATGTCTTAAATTCCGTCCCCATAGCTCTTCTATAACATTGTGTAACAACGCTGCAGCCACAGCACAGGTATACATGAACAAGTACAGACACCACCACCTGACCTTTAACCCAGTCCCCTTTTGGATTCTTGGAAGGACTATGCAAAGAGACCACCTATGGCATACTGTGGTTGGCTTCTGTCTACCTTGCTGTTCATGAGTTTGAAGAACATCAGCCAGTCACACTAATTGTATAACTACTTAGACCACACCAAATTCTTCTTTTTATCATACAAGCACATTATCTACTCCACTAACAACCAAGAAATGCTCTGGTACATGTTATACTCCATAGTCTAATAGTGGCCCCAAAGGAGACAGTTTTATTGCCTAGGTTTGTCTTATTATTCCAATCCATGTGGAAACTTTGTCATAAATCTTCCCGGTTTTATTACATAACACTCCTCATTCTATTTATCCAAGTCTGCTTTTGTCTCTTTGAAATGAGGATAGGTGGTAACTTCCAGCCCATTGGTGTCTCTCACATCCTATCTTTCTGCAAATATTTCAGTCATATTTGTAATGTGTTCATTCATAAATGCTTTTCAAACAAAATATTTAAAAATATTTGCATTTGATGCTTTATTTTCTCAGAATCTAACTGTATAATTGTTTCAAAGCTCTTTATACAAAAAAAGAGATGCTCAGAAAGCTACAAGAAGCAGGCTGAGCCCCTGCATCCCACTCAAATCACAGAAGAATAGAAATCAGGAAAAAATAAAAATAAATAATACTAATATTAACAAATAACCAGGGAGCAGTTGGCAATGAACAAAATGTTCTATTGCATATGAAGTTAGCCCAAAACATACAAGAACATGGAAACCAGAATTCACCAAAGAAGGAAATACAGAATGGAAAGAGTTGTGGATCTATGGAATTTAAATTTTCATAATCAGAAAATACCAGACAAGTGTGCACAGCTGGTGGTTCTCAAACTTCAGTTCCATTTAAGTCACCTGAAGATCATGTCAAACATCCATTATGACATCATAGAAGATGCCTTCGTCTCCTTTTCATGTTAACACTGCAAATGTTTATTATTTGCTTTAATAGAAAGGCCTGCATCACAGGCTGTCTGGAGTCAGAGACACAAGTTATATTTTCTTAAATAAACCTTTAGGTCAATGATTCTCATCCAGCGGGTCATGACCCCTTTGTGGGTGCAATGGCCTTTTCACAGGGGTTACCTCAGACCACTGAAAAGCACAGATATTTGCATTGTGATTCACAACAGTAGCAAAATTTGAGCAATGAAGTAGCATCCAAAGAAGTTGTATGGTTGGAGTCTCCACATAGGCAACTGTATTAAAGGGTTGCAGCCTCAGAAAGGCTGAGAACCTGCACTCTCGGTCTTTCTGATGCCTTCTGAGAAAGGAAGCCGTGCATCCTACCCTGTTCCACTGGCCTATTTCTTTCCTTTTGTTACCATATTATATGCATCCCCCAAACCATCCTTTCTCTTAGGCTGTGGGTCCCACAAGTGTTTCTTCCCAAGCTTAGAGCCCTCTGAAACTCTGCCCTCAAAAGTATTAATTAATGCTTTCCAGAAAGGTTTACATGTTGTTGCCTCAGGGAAAACAAAGCAGATTTGGAGCTAACGCTTATCCTTGCTATCTACTTGAATCTGAACAAAAGCAAATGAATCTCTTTTCAGAGAGAAAAATCTATACTAGTGATCCGCGACAAGATAAAGTATTGTTCCCTTCTTGTATTTGCATGATGGCCCCTCAGGCTGTTCCCCAATTCCCACTCACCTGTCCCAGCAGGGCAGGGTCTTTGATGACAATATGAACAATATCAGGTGTCTGTGTATAGATTGATGGTTTTAGGAATCACCCCAGGACAAGCACAGGACATCACATAGTAGACAAGGAAAGATAATTGATTATATACGAGCTGAAGGTTAGTGACTGTAGTATGTTTATATTTCTGTCTCCATAGCGACCCAGACTATAAGCTTTAGACTTAGAATTTAGGACTTTTTGGAATACCTTATCAACCTCGAGTTGAACCTAGTTTAACTTCCAGAATCTTGTGGAATCTCCTACCTACTAAGTAAACATGTACTCCCCTCTTCTTTTCTTCCTCAGTCTTCAGCAATTGATATCAGCCATTTGCAGATAGTCCCATCTCAGGGATTTGTGGCAATATCATCAGCATTAGTACCTCATTAGAGCAGGGATGTTAAATGCTGCCGGTGGAGGGTAGAGCAACAGAAGGCGTGCCTCCCCAAAATGACGCTTGCAGCTCTCCAGGGAGACACCTGGGGAATTTGAAAATGCTCCCAAGAGATTTGCTTATTTACCATTTAGGGATTTGAGATTCTCGTGTGTTTCAATCATGTCCCCGGGGTGGAGTAACTCTTTACAAATATCAGCAGTGTTTGTTTCAAATTCCATACTATTTTGAAGACGTAATAATAGTTAAAACCCCTTAACCATTTTCTTGCTGCTCTACCGTGCAATGCCACTCCTCAAGCATCCCATAGCTATCAGTATCTTCACCAGAGCAACTAGGATGACTCACAAGAAACGTTTAACAGGGATGGGGTCTGTTGAGGTTCACTCATGGAAGGAGGAGTTAGGGAGGGTAAATAAGGAGGATAATATCCCAACCCTTCTCTCCAGGTATCTGTAAGTCTTTCCCAGCTGCAAAGAGTCTGGCAGTGCTAGAAGGTATGTAGAGGACCACAGTTTAATTGGCAGGGAGGGGTTGGGGCCTGGTGTCATCATTCATGTTGGCTAGGATTTTGCAGTGATAAATGTGACTGTTTCGGGTTCATCTATGTTCCCATAAATAACCCCTTGGCCATAGTTCTGTAAATAAATCCAATAAATTAATTGCTTTACCAAGCTGGATTTGGGTCAAGTTATGTCTTTAGTCAGTCCTTGATAATGAATCTGGAGTGATTAGATACTTGTTTGTGTTTTCCTGGGAAATGTTCACATAATAATTTTAAGCCACTTTCCTTCCTTATGAATCTCCTGGCCTGGGCCTGCTAGCTCGCCCAACCATACAAATTTGCTTTCTATAGTGTTTCTCCTTTAACATCAGACATTATAAATGTAATCATTTGGGTAACATCAGATTCATTATACTTGAATATTTTATTCTGAATAAAGAGTGGAAAAAAGTAAAAAATTGAAAAATTTTAAAATGATTTTAGGACAAAACAATGAACAAATTTGTATATAGTTGAAAGCTTTGTGATATAATTATTCACACATTAGAATCAGGTCCCTTTGACAAAATAACTTAAAATATAATAATGATCAATTTTTCCCTTTCATCTTTGTTTCTTCTACAAAAGCTATTATCATAAATCAAAGAAATTTAATTCTGTGAATTCTGCTGTGATATGCTCCTCACTAGTTTGGAGAGTTTTGATATTTTCAGGTTAACAATGATGTTTCCAGTTGTGTGCTGATCGATTTTATTGTACGAGCTAAGTGTGTGAGGAGTTACTGTGCTTGCTTAGTAGAGAACTGGGTTAGTTTTTTTCATGATAATTTGTGCCTAGCTGTTTTCCTTCTTGTTTGCAAAAATTATTTTTTTGTTTGTAGTTTTCCCTATATATTTCATGAATTGCATTTCCTTCTACCCTACACCTTTTTTCCCTCTAATGATTTCTTCCTTTGTCTCTTTGGCTTTTGTTCTGGACCATATTTTCATTAATTTGCTTTCCAGCTGTATATAGAAAAGATTATTGTACTTCTATATTTGTTTTGATATTGAATGATATATACATATACTGTTTTTAATAAACTCTGAACAGCAAGGGTTGCTTTTCTCCTATGTTAATAATTAATCTCAGCAAACATATTGAATATCTTCAAAGCAGTTGTTTTGTAGAGTTCTGATTCTTCGTGTATTTTGAACATCTGATTCACATATCATCTGACAAAAGTTCTATTTTCCTGGTTGTCCCTCTCGCTCAATATTAATTGCCCTGCTGTCTTATTGCTCCTATTTGGACTGTCTGCCTCTCTCACAGCCAAGGAGCAGTCAATCTGAACTGACTCTTAAGAGGCAATCACATTAGGGAGAGAAGGCAGATCTCAGAACTAGCAACTGCCCAAGCTGCCCTCCTGAGCTCTGCATCTCTACCGTCTTCTCTTCCTATGCCTCTAGAATGGGCACTCAACAGTACTCAAGCAAACAGCTGCTAGGCCAGGATTAGATACTAAGTTCTCTAATTAAATTTTAAATTATATTTTTTGTTTACAATGGCCTCTGTACCTATCAGCTAACTTATACCATCACCGCAGTGTTCCTACTGGACAGTGTATTCAGACAAGTAATTCCAAGGCCCCCCCTTTCCCCTTCTGTGGCTTTGATGCCAATGTTCTTTGGAATAAAGATGCAGACACCCTTCCCCCAAGCCAGGCAGAGTCTGACTTTATTCTTCAGTCAAATGAGATGGCCTTTATCCTGGTGGGCCAGATTCTCAGACCTTGTGTCTTCAGCTGATTAATACAGGGCTAAAGAACCCTGGTCTGCTTTGGGTATCTGTTGCATTTTTATTTCATCATTAAACCCGAGGCTGCTCTTATATTTTAAGCACTGCAAATAAATTATTTAGAGCAGAAAGGTTTTTGAAGCAAAAATTCCGTTCACCTCTGCTGGGAAGTGAATAGTCTATTGTTTTATTGCACATACTGCATTCTGTCAGGTTTCCAAACTGTGTTTGCTTACACATATCTGTTCTGTGGCCATGATGGCTACCACCAGCTTCCACAATTCATATGAACATTGTCAATAACTTTCTTGTACAGTTTGAGCATGAATGTGAGAGCTCCCTTGTGGAAATTCAGACAGAAAAGGAGTTTTCATGTGCAGGGCACATCACACTCAGCATTGGAACTCACATGAGCAGGGCACATCACACTGAACATGACTTTAAAGTGTCACTATTATTGCACTGGTTTATATACCATTACTACTATATTTTTCCAAGATTAAGACCTGATTGTTGCACATGTTAGGTATAAAATGTCTCTGACTTGAATTCTCATCACTCTAATTACTAGAAGTTATCTTTAAAAGACATTTCTGTTTTCTTATTGTTTCTTCATTTGTTTTAATTTGGTGGTGGCTCGTTGATTTGCTTCTATTTATTTCTAATTTAATGTCTTTTCTTGTGTTTTCTTGCTGATCTTTTACAAAGAAGTGCTTACACATAATGTAAAATATATTCTGTATTTTGTATTGTAGTGCTGGTCTGCCTTTTGCTTTCTTTGATGTTTACTTTGACTCATTTATATATTTTTATTTTATGTATGGCGTTTGTGGCTGAATGTGCATCTAAACCCCACATGAGCGCAGTGCCCACAGAGTCCAGAAAAAGGCATCAGATCTCCTGGGACTGAGATCAGAGACAGTTGTGAGCCATCATGTAGGTGCTGGGAACTGAACATGGGTGATCTGGAAGAACAGCAAGTGTTCTCAACCTTTGAACCATCTCTCCATTCTAAACTTACTTTTTTGACACTAAGTTGTGCCTCAGTGTTAGCTAGGAATTCTGCTGGATTCATTTCAAAATAATTATTTAAAAAAATAATTTTTCTTTTATGTGTTACTGGGAAAATTGTTTACTAACTTAAATTGATGGTGAACACTTCCTTCTATGATTTTTTCAGAATTCGTTTCTATTTCATACTTAAACATATAAGGTATCTGAGTTCCTTTGTGACTATAAGCGAGTATGCTATGGATGCGTTACTCATGTAGGTAGCCCACTTATGTGATCAGCTATCTGAATTTTGTATTGATCCTGTCCACCCCGACTCCTAATGCTACTTAATATTCTATAGACCCCATGAAGCTTTATCCTCCAGCTATTTCCCTGTTGTTTACTGTCAGTATGTTTAACACACAACAGCTTGTTCTTTTCTTTATTAACAATGCTTTTATTTAGAAGGATGGGTGCACCTGTGTTGACTGAGGTTTCTGTCCCACCCGATCCTGCAGTCATTCAGTCCCAAAGAAAACACACACTGTTCTACATTAATTATAAACTAATTGGTCTATTATCTCAGGCTTCGTATTAACTCTTACAACTTATATTAGCCCATAATTCTTGTCTGTGTTAGCCACGTGGCTTGGTACCTTTTTCAGCGAGGCAGTCACATCTTGCTATCTTGCTTCCTTTGAGGCTGGGTCATGACTGACAGATTGAATTTTTCCTCTTCCCAGAATTCTCATCGCCCTGCCTCTACTTCCTGCCTGGCTGCTCTGCCTATACTTCCTGTCTGGCTATTGGCCAATCAGCATTTATTTAAAACACAAATGACAGGGTATACAGATCATTGTCCCAGAGCATACCTGGGTCATCACTGTATAGAACTTGGAAGATCGTTTTCCTTATCCAATAACTACTTTGACATTCCAGTTTTCTGTCTAGTTTTATTTGAATTATATACATACATACTCGCAGGGAAATTTTATTAGTGGACAGATGCAGTTGAGAAAATCACCATTTATATTGTTATTTCCACTTGGGAAAGTTTTTTTTTTGCCCATTTCTCCATTTATATAAATCATTTTTAGATCCTTTATGAAATTTCCCAAATTTTTCCAATCTTTTTTTTTTTTTTTTTGGTTTTTCGAGACAGGGTTTCCCTGTAGTTTCTAGAGCCTGTCCTGGAACTAGCTCTTGTAGACCAGGCTGGCCTCAAACTCAGAGATCTGCCTGCCTCTGCCTCCAGAGTGCTGGGATTAAAGGCGTGCGCCACCACCGCCCGGCTCTCCAAAGAGGATCTTATTTTTTGTTGGGTAATTTCACAGTGGTTGTCAATTCTAACTGCTATTTTAAATGGTATTAACCATTTAAATATTCCCATAAGTGTTTCTTTATAGATATAGAGAAAGCAGACATCTTAAATATTTACTACTTAGTAGGATTAATGAGGTTCACTTTTAATTGTAAGAGACTAAATTATTATAAAGATGTTACTAATCTTTAAAAGTAACAAATCGGTGTTTTACAGTATTTTCTTGCCTTCGACCATCAATAAACTAGCTGAGCTTTTGAGAGCAGGTTATGCTTGATTTGTGTCTCACTGAAAGGAAAGCAGTTTGTTTCTCGATTATCTTATGGCAGAACAGTGACTATCAAACCTTAGAAGGTATCAGTAGCCCTGCAGGGTCACATTAGTCACTTGCTGTTCTCTACCTCTGGAGTTGGAGTCAAGGAATCATGCATCTCATTGCTAGTTCTCACAGCGTCTAGAGCTGTCTCTTTAAAAGGAAACCTGAAGGAGTATGGTGAGGAACAGGCAGTTGGACCTAGAGCTGCAGAGATGGAGATGGGTCTGGGTGGTGCTCAGTGTGAATGCCATATAAACAGCTCAGTGGCCTGCAAGAGAGAGCCAGCCAGGCTTAAAAGTAATCATGGTGAGCTGGGCAGGGGTGGCATATGCCTTTAATCCCAGCACTCTGGAGGTAGAGGCAGGTGGATCTCTGTGAGTTCGAGGCCACCCTAGTGAACAGAGTGAGTTCCAGGACAGCCAGTACTATTGCACAAAGAACACTGTCTCAAAAAACAAACAAACAAACAAACAAGTATAGGTGATTGCTGTAGGGTGTGACTGAGAGACTGACCCGAGGGTGGTAGGAGGCCGGGAGGAGGACTTCCAAATGCCATCGTGAGTCTTTTAGAGACTTGTTCTGAGAAGTAAGTGAATGTGACTTACACACTCAAATGTTTACCTGATCTGTGTACAAAACAGATATTGAGGAGCAAGCATGGAGACAGAGAACACAGAAGTGCCCTACCTGAATGGTGACCCCAGTGAGGAAGAAGGGATGAACTTACACTTTCTACTTTGTGTAAGCAAGGGAAGAAAGGCAAGAGATCACAGAGGTTTCAGGTCCTCCAGGCCTAAGCAACAGGAAGCTCACTGAAGTCACCAGAGGACGTGGTACCCTTGAGTGTAAGGAATTTTTTTTTTTTTAAACAAGGTAGTGTATATGAAGAAACTAAACTGTCCTCTGGGTGTTGAGCAAAGAAAACCATAGAAGAAGTATTGATTTTGTATCTAGAAGCTTGTGTTTTTAATGGCTTGTGTTTTTAACGAATCATGGTGGTTTGGAGGGGTAGTGGTGAGGTGACGTCTCTGTTGATGTCTCTGTGCAAGCATGAGGACCTGACTTTAGATTCTAACATCCTAGGTAAAATCCAGATAGAGAAAATCCATCAGTGCTGAGGAAGAGACTAGACCATGGGACCTCATTGATGATCAGTAAAATAATTCCCAAGAGAGATCCTGGTTCAAAAAATAATATGGAGAAAGATCGAAAAAGGCATTCAATTTTGAACTCTGGTCTGTACATGAACACACACACACACACACACACACACACACACACGGGCTGCAATATACTTTCTAGTGGGGGTCATTCATCTTCAAAGGATCTAAAGTTAAACTACCTCTGTCTCTGTTATTGAAATCTGTATGGCAACACAGGGCTGGTGTGGTTAAACTTTCTCTTTATTCCTGCCTCCATCTTGTCTCCAAATTAGTCATTTCAGCTCTCACTATGTTTGCTTTTCCTGGTAATGCAGATGGATGCTCCTCCACAAAGGTGAACCTTCCCTCCCCCACCAAGATGCCTGTTGTGAGCAGCTGCAGCGGCAGCGCCATGTCAGGGACAACAAAAGGGCACTGCAGATCCTCTGCACTGCAGGCTTCTCTGCAAAGGGTTCCTATGCACTAGGTTCACTCGTTCTCAAAATGCCAGCAATGGAGTTGCTCTGGTTACGACTTCCAGCAATCATTTATATAAAGATACAATTTTTTCTTTTCACTTTAAAGATGGTACTTTGGTTCTCCCTGCATATGGGAGGATTGCATCACATTATAACGATCAAGTTTTCACAAGAGAAAATTATACCACAGATCCTAAATTTGGACTGAGTGATCTACACTGCTGATCTTGCAGGAAAATAAGGTGGCATATCAGAATATACATGTATATGTACATATCTATGTATACATATCAGAATATACATAGGTATGTATATATAATTTATTTAACTATCAACTATTAATTAAATACATCTGGATTTGTGGTATTTGTTTTAGAAATAGTCTTGCTGTATAGCTAAGACTTGACTAAAATCCTTAATCTTCCTATCTCAGTGTCATTGCTGAGTTTACATGTTTGAGTTCCTAGCACCTGGCTTTATTAACTATATTTAAATGAGACTTCTCCCACCCCAAGATTAGTGGCTCACAGCAATGAGACAGAAAAGGTCATCATTTGATTATTAAAGATTTGGTAACAATTTTCTACAGTGTTTCTGATTGTGTATTTTTAAATGTTTCTTATTTTCTGTTCTTAAAATTCTTAAATCTAGGGCTTTTCTTATGTTTAGCTTTTACTTTAATACAAATAAGAAGTCACTAGGAGAATTTCCTTTGATATCCCTACTGAAAATCACAGTTCAGTTTCTAAAATAGTGAGACTGAACTATTTTGAGTCAGATTCATAAAAGTAGGACCAACATAGGAGTAGAAAAGACCTTGCAACACCTTCACTAATATACATACATATATATATATATGTATATATATATATATATATATACCTTCTCTGATACCTTTTCTGTTCAGACTGAATGCTATGGTTACAGAAGAAACATCCCCTTTCAACCCTTTAAATTTTCTGAACCTCGGCTAGTTCAACTATTAAATTCAATTTGAAAAGAAATGTCACAGGGTAGTTCCCCGATAATATAAATAAAATGCATATGTAAGAACTATTGACATTTCAAAAGTTCAGTCAGAGATGCCTTGAAGGAAATACAACGTCCCGGAAAAGGTTAAGTTGAAAACCCTCCTCGGTAGTTTGTGCTGCACCAGTGCCCAGTGGCCAAGTACCTTACTTAGTTCTGGTGACTGAGAGGTCTGAGATAAAGGTGACAGTAGGGGGAGTGTGGATGAGGGTCTCCTCCCAGGAGACTACCAACGTCTTAGCATATGTCCTGTGCAGAAAGAGAATACTAGACATTACGATACCACTTGGGAGGGGACTAGTAGCATTTCTAAGGACTCTACCCTCTCAACTTCACGACTTTTCAAAGGCCCCGCCTCTAAGGACCATCTCGTGAAGATGCATTTTATCAGCATTTGAATTTAGAGAGAATCTATACGCAGAAGCACACACAGAAAGTGAACTTATATAGTTTTCTATTAGTTCAGTTGTCGTAAAATAGTGCAAGAATCTGACTAAGTAACAAATTAATTATGTAGTAAGCAACTGCAGGGGTCTCTAAAGAATAGAGACTTTACGGATCAGTATTTATCTTAGGTTACAAATGGAGGTGGCTTTACGTGTACAAACATGAATACATGTCCTTCTCCATTGAGATCTATCACTCAGAGATGGCACAGAAACCTTTGTATGACCAGCTGGCCTGTAAAAACCTTCCAGACAAGTTTTGGAATTCAGAGAATCAGGGTTCAGAGTTCTACTGATCAGAACTAGAGCTGAAGTCAATGGCAGTCACCCCTGATAAAATAAGCAGTCCAAAACAAAATGTAACCTTGATTTTATTTCATGACAGGCACTTATAATTACAGAGGAACATGTTAGAGAGAAATCAGAGACCCAGGAGACTTAATACTCTGCTACCTCCTCCTTGCCTAATAGCATCATGGGAAGCAAATTAAGTTGGAAACTGATTACCACTGATTGCAAAGCTCTTTATATGTAATTTAAAAGATCCATAAAGAACAACTGGTGGTCTGGTTGCCAATATAAATTATCCTGCAACAGGAAATTTGAATGCTTTGATCCCTAAGCTGTAGATACACAATACTAAAATATTTTAGGAATCATTTATTTTAATTAAAGAAGGTGGTTTCTATTTAATCAGTGAAAGGAACTCTTCATATGCAGCCATGTGGCTCTTGATTAGAACTCATCCTTTGCCAGTTCCTTCACTGGGTAATGCAGGTTGACAAAGGACTGCACCCTCCTCAGGATGTTCACAGAAAGACCAAATGACAGAAAAATAAAGTGAAGAAAAACATCTTGGAAAAATGTAGGGTTGCTTGTCGTCATCCTAAAACCCAAGGCTGTGCTGTAAGACCTCATTCTCCATAGTGGCATTTTACAGTAAGGAAACTTATATTTCAGCAATTAAGAATTTGGGTACTTTCTTCTTCCATGATGACATCCAAGTTCACTCGTGCATATGTGAAAAGAAACCTAGAAAAGGTTGTCATTAAAGACAGCGTCACAGTCCCTTCCTTAACTGCTCACCTGAAGGTCTTTATGTATGTCAAAAGCCACACAATATAAGACCAAACTTACTGTTTCAAGGTCAACAGTCACTTTGTGATGACTAACATTACATTGAAAGGAAAGCCTTTCCTTTCAAGGATACTTTGCCCAGGCTCTTTTTTTTCCCCAAGTCACCACCATGCTCCCCTGAATAACTTATTTTCTGTGTCTCTAGAAAGACTGATATCTACAAATTCACCTGCTCATGACACATTGTATACACCAAGGACAAAGCCACCTTCATGATCTTTTCTCCACTATTGTTCATTTCCTGCTCATTTTTCCTAGAAAGAAGGGCTACTAATTGTTGTAGAATATTAATTAAAGATATATTACTTTTGTTTGTGCTATGGATCATTTGTTTAATGATGTAAAGATGTGTCGCATTACTTATGTTACATTTGTTTAATTCTGTGAAGTCATATCACTGTGCCTGTCTAAAACACCTGATTGGTCAAATAAAGAACTGAACAACCAATAGCAAGGCAAGGAAAGGATAGGCAGGGTTGGCTGCAGACAGAATAAATAGGAGGAAAGGAGAAGATCAAGGAGTAAAAGAAAGAGCCAGTCACCCAGTCACAGAGCCAGACATGGAATAAGAAGGAAAGATATACAGAAATAGAGAAAGGTAAGAGTTAAGAGGCTAAAGATAGGAGGGCTAATTTAAGAAAAGTTGACTAGGAACAAGCCAAGCTAAGGTTGGCCATTTATAAGAGTTAATTCTCTGTGTGTGATTTTTGGGGGCTGGGTGGAGGGCCCCTGAAAGAGCAAAGAGTAAAAAGCAACCAACTCCAACTAATACTAAACATTCTAATATATAGCTAGACAAGTGTGGACACAGAAAATGAAGAAACTTTCCAGCAGTCAGAAATGTAAAAGTTGTGGTCAAGAGTCCTATAACATGGATTTGTAACATATCAAACTACCAAATCATTTTATACCTCTGTTTTGATCTTTAAAACCACACACACACCAAAAAAAAAAAAAAAAACCAATAAATCCAAGACTGCTGATTGGAATGTGTAGCCAATTGTGTCATATCTAGCATAGAATCTAGCATAGAATCTGAAAAATAGAAAGCACTTGATAAACATAACTTCTCCTTTCTGTATAGCAAAGGATGTAATTACCTCTAGGAGACTCAGTCTCATCTTACTTACTTCTAACAAAATTTTGTTTTCTTTTGTTTTCATGTACTAATTATAAACTGAACTAATTATGTTATAGCCTTGGGAAGTTTTCAGAGTAGGTCATTAAAGTTGTAATCAGAATTGTTTTGCAGATTTTTCTAGATAGAGAGCTGATAATGAATCTCCCAGAAACTTTTATATGATGTAACTTTCTTATTTGAAGCCAAGGAAAAGGATGATAATATGACAGCTTTTCATCTGCAAAAGAATATAGGTGCTTCAAGTAATTAGTAGGCAGAACTCTATAATGTCCTAGGCCAGGACTTGACTGGCCTCATTGGCAGAAGAGTAAACGGCATCTCACAGGTAAAATCGTTGCTCAAAGATTCTATGAGCAGTGCATGAGGGCATGTGTATGTGCCTGTGAGTTTAATCATGGGCCATGGAGAACATCTGTGGTAAAAGAGCACATAATGTAGGTTGGAAAAGCTAGTGAAGCTCTGCAGTGAGACTAAGGTAAAGATGATTTTTACTGTAGTTTACACATACACACACACATATGCATGCATGCACACACGGGGCAGGAGAGGGGCGAAGAGAGGAACACGTGAGACCTGTTGCCTTAAACCAAATGGAGAAAATGATCTTTGGCACTGATGTTATAAAACCATGTGTGCATGTTTATATTGCATTATATATTGCATTGTTGGACCTCCACATCCATCCTTGGATCAAGCTAAGTTTTAATAGACAAAAATTGGAAGAAAGAATACATCTTCTTGAACATGTCCATATTTAGTTTTCCTATTTCCCCCTAAATTATGCAATATAACTATTTATGTAACACTATATAGTTCATATGCAGGTCCTATACTGTTTATAGAAGGGACTTGAGGACACCCACATTGTAATGTTAACAAAGTGTTCCAGAGCCAGTGTTATACTGACAGTGAAGAAAAACTGTATAAATCTAGATGTCTGTGTCAACATACAAGTGTGGACCATGTAGAATGTTTGGCCAATACTGCTCCCAAATTACCTGTTTGTTCTTACTTCTGTAGTCTGTATTCAGACCGGCCTTCTATCTGAGGAAAATACTTTTTATCGATGTTCTCTTGACCAGGGCCTTCAACCAATAGAAAGCACTAAATCCAAATGCTTGGTCTCTCCATTCATTCTCTGTGTTTGTTGTTCATCTCCTCTAGGTGTCCAGTAAAGAGACACCTGCATTTTGGTAGATCTACTTATTTACAAGTACTCTCTCATTCTGTTTCTCTCTCTTTCTCTTCTCTCTCTCTCTCTCTCTCTCTCTCTCTCTCTCTCTCTCTCTTCTTCATCAACCTTTTATATTAGCTAAAAGCAACTTAATTCTATGCTAATTTTTCACTCTCTATTGAGTTTCTTACCATTATTCACCTGTGTCATAGACTTTATTGCATTTTCTCGATTCAACAGTCTTTCTGTATTCAAGTACAGATGCAGGTTGATTGGCATGTTTAATTTTAATTGATTATGTATTTTGAGAGGTTGGACTATTTTAACATATTAAGTTCAAAGATTTATTCAATATCATGTCTGTTTTTCTTTTAGCAATTTCAAACTCTTAAATTACGGCATGAAGTGTCAATGAGTATACCGTTAAATTGTAGGTTCAGTTTTTGTTATAGATACAATAAGTATAAAATGATAGGTCATCCCTTTCTAAAAGTAGTTAATAGACCACCAAACAAAAGAACATATGTAATACTTAGGAATGATCCAGAGCTTTAAGAAATGGTGAAACAGAGCCCCAGGTGTTGGCTCAACTTGGACATTAACGTGACTTTGTGCACATCATTTCCTTGTATCCTGGGGCATTGAAGTGAGTTTCTCTCTACCCCAGCGTCCTCCCCATGAAATGGTTGTAGAGGTGCCTCCTTTTCATCATCAGCCGCCTTGGGTGTTCCTTCATCTCACTTGAGTAAAGCACTTTGCACCTAGATGCTTGATGTAGGCCTGCAGGGAAACTGGTCCTTACTTTAGCGCTTGTGCTAGAAGATGAGTTACTTTCCGAAAGCACTTTCCGGCCAATGGATTCTAAGACAAACACAAAAGGGCGCATCGGGTGTTACCCTTCACGCCTAATATTAATATATAGTAATCACGGGCAATTTTAGTGATTTCAAGTCATAACTCATCCTCAGCGCTTTCGTTTTAGCTTGCCAGCAGCCCAGTTAAGAACTGCAGTGGTGTGAAGGAGGAACGTCTCCCACCGGCTTGAGCAGGTGAATGCTTTGTTTCTAGTTGCTGGCAGTGTTTGTTGAGGTCTAGGAACTGTGGTTTTGTTGGAGGAAGACCATCACTGGTGGCTGACTTTGTGCTTGTTCAAGATGTGAGTCCTCAGCTACCTGCTCCAACTGCCACACTCCTGCTCTGCCACCATGAACTCTTGCCCCCAGGGACTGTAACATAAAAGCTAACTCTTTCTTCCTTAAGTTACTCTGGTCATGGTGTTTATTCCAGCAATAGTAAGGTAACTACAAATATCCTTCTGAAATCAACTTAGCTGACCCCACTCACTATGTGGGTGTTTGCTATTTCTCTCTCTCTCCCTCTCTCTCCCTCTCTCTCTCTCTCTTTCTCTCTCTCCATATATATGTGTGGGTGTGTGTATTTCTGTGTTTTGTGTGTGTGTATATATGTATGTATGTCTGCGTTTCTGTGTTTTGTGTGTGTGTCTGTGTGTGCATGTATGTGTATATGTGTGTATCTGTGTCTGGTGTGTCTCTGTATGTGTTTGTATATGTCTGTATGTATATGTGTAAATGTGAGTGTGAGTGTGTATATGTTTGTGTGTGATTTGTCCATGTTGTAAAGATATTCAGATATAGAACAATATTTTTTATTATTTTGTCTATTCCAAGCCAGTAGCTTTGATATCATCACTCCCTTTTACCCTTTACTTTGATGTGAAGGTGGAGGAAGACAGGGAGTTGGGCTGCAGCTGGTTAGATCACACTGGCCTCTCTACAAAGGAATGTTTCATCAGAATGATTTGGAAAAGTCTGGCACTGGATGTGGCATATGAATTTAGGAATGTCTTAGATTTTTAAGAGAAATCATGAAATCTCAGACAGAACCCTAAATTTGGAAAGAACACATGGGTTGTGGACCTTATTCTACGACTTGTGCCCCTCTATATTATCTAGGTCCCCATTTTCAAATATTTCTCCTCTATACAGGGTGGCAATTAGAGAGGTGTTTTTGATGATTTCTTCTCCAGAACATATATGCGTTGGGTATAAAATCACATATGCATCTGATTTAATTAGGAGGGTCTGGTTTTGGTTTTGTCTATGTGTACATACAAGTGTGTCTGTGCACCATATAATATTGGGTATTCCATTCATAGAAAGTCTAATGAAAATAGCCCTGCTTGATATAATCAGCACATTAAAGAACCTGAATTATATTCCAAAACTAAACTGTCTTCCACATCCTGTGTGGCATCACAAATAAATATATTTTTAAACTGGAAATACACAAATATTGCCTGTAGGTAAAGTTTTTGCCCCACTAACCTTATACCCTGACTTCAGATTGCCAGGACGTACAGAAAAGCCTAACACAGCAGTATGCCAAGTTTTAATCTCAGTATTCCTAGTGGGAGATGGAGAATCCTGTGAAGCTCAGGGTCAACTAAGCTAAAGCAGACAGCATGTGGAAGTTTTTTTGAGGCAGACCAGCCAAACATGGGCTACTCTCCAACTCCCTAGGCCTACCTCCTCCATGTAACCTCTCCCCAGGGACAAGAAAGATTGTCATATAATTTTCATTTGAGAGTTTCCTCTTTGCTTGTTTCATATCTCCAAGTAACACATGGCATCTGCGTCTTGGGTTTGTCTAGTCTAGATAGAGTAGCAACTTTCTCAGTAAATTAGTTACCCCCACCCCCTGTCTCTTCACTCTATTCTCTACTTAGGTAATTATTCTTAGTTTCTAAGTTTGTCTTAACAGCATTTCAGTGTGCAAAATAACATGATCAAGAAATGGAGCATTATACAAAACCAACATTGGTCTAGTCATACAGCTATCTGGGTTTTTCCTAACAGGTTTTCAAACTCTTAATGATTATGTTTAACTGAGCATCAATTTAAACTTAAGAGCCTGTGCCATACTTTTTTTATGCAAGGATTTGCTTTAAACTCAGCTTAATCTTGGTTACATGAGGGGCTCTACTATGAAATCATTCTCCATTCAGGCCAAAGCTTCCTTCTTGCTGACGAATGTCATACATAATGAAAGATTGCATCCCTTTTTCCTCAGCAGTGAATCATTTATCACCCAAGGGAGATCTAGTCCTGTCGATTCTGATCAAAGCTGCCCACTTCCTCTAGCCTTCTGATATGCTGGTCCTTGTCAGCTGATTGGACAATATCCTGGGAGAAACGGGAAATTATGCGGTAGAGTTGGGGCTCTGTAACTGTAGAGGCTTCTAAGAAGGTGTTAGAAAACAATTTACATTTCCTGTAGAAATTTCTATGATCTGGACATGTAAACTGGAAAAGCCTTATTTTTTTTCCTGCTTTAATTAAATAAAAAAGCTCTGTGGCTTTTCGCAGCATGCTCTGTGATATTCTCAAATGGATTTGTGAACCACACTGTGTGGCTACTTTGCCCCCTTTCTCGGGGAGACAATAATTATTTTCACTTCTATTAAAACAGGCTCTGGGTGGTTTATAAGTTCCTTTGTTAATGGACTGTCCTCCTTTATTATATAAATCATAAGGACACCCTTAAAATAAGAATTATCTCTCAGATTTATTCATTTTCTTTCCTGATTCTCCCTTATCAAGCTCTATACTGTCTTGCGTCAGGGAATCACCCATGCAGCACAGATAGAAAACAAGATGACTTCCTTGATCTCTCTCACCATCTCACCATAGCTCCTCACATGAGTCTCTTCTTCTGTCTGGTCACTGATTTTTGACAATCATTGTCCTGTGAGACATGCTTGCTCACACCTCTTTTTTAAATTTAAGAGCACATGGGTATTAAAAAAATGGCCAAAGTAAAGTGAGCTGAAGAATGAAGCAGGAAGACATCCATCCTTTTAACCGTGCATCCCAGTGCGGCTGCTGCACGGGATCTCTTCCAGTTTATTTTGATGCTATTCAAAGTATGTTGGTGATCCAGTCAAGACGGATACCTGCACTCCAGCAATTGCAAATAGTATTACTTCAGCTGAATATCACCTCTTGATAAAGAAGCCTGTCAGTACTCAGGCTGTTGAAGGGGCAGCGCTGGATTTGTAGCTGAACTGTGTGAGTTCACTGCATGCATTAAGTAGTTTATACAAGGATGCATAAGAAAGAGCAAACCAACTTTGCAAAGGTGTGAAAACATATCAGAATTCTAAATAATAGTTATGGTAACAATCATATAGCTTAGCTTAAATCTAGGTGATCCTGTTAATTTTCTCTGGGTGATTTTTCTCCCATGTAAATTTTCCAGAGTTAGCAAGTAAACCTCAATAAGCAAAGTTAGGCTGGGACTTCAAGGAAACAATGAATAAAATTTTATTTTATACCTCATATATTGCATTGTAATACACTCAGAAGTAATCCTGTTTATCTAAAATACAAATTAAACTAGTATTTTTATTTTAAATGGATACCCTGTGTCTAGGGGAACGCAAATTATGGCCTTGGCTGATCTCTGGATATCGGTTCTGCACCTTGTTATCTATATTGGTCAGAATTGTGCCTCTCCCTAAACCTCATTTGCTCCTAATAATAGAACCTGAAAATAGAGAGCCGTTAGGAGACCACCAAGCTCAAAAGCCATCGTAAGAGTAGCCTTACTCATGTAGGAATATAGCTTTAAGAGTAAGATCCAGATTACAAGGGGGAGTATTTAAAATTCACAGAGAAGAATCAGAGCCCAGCGCCAATGTCCTTTGCTTCTCAGTCAGCCCCCGCTGTTGGCCACATTCAGAGAGACGGGTTTGGTCGCATGATCCATCAGTCCCATTCCAACTGGAGTTGGTGATCTCCCTTTAGTTCTGTCCCACCGTCTCCATGAGTGAACGCACCCCTCACGTTCCTGACTTTCTCCCTCATGTTCTCGCTCCTTCTGCTCCTCATCAGGACCTTGGGAGCTCAGTCCAGTGCTCCAATGTGGGGCTCAGTCACCTTCCCCATCTGTCGCCAGCTGGAGGTTCCCTCACGGTCCTGACTTTCTTTCTCATGTTCTCTCTCCTTCTGCTCCTCATCAGGACCTTGGGAGCTCAGTCCGGTGCTCCAATGTGGGGCTCTGTCATTTTCTTCATCTATCGTCAGGTGGAGGTTCTATGGTGATATGCAAGAAATTCATCAGTATGGCTATAGGAACTGGCCTTTTCAGGCTCCCTGTGGGAGCCTTCTCAGCTTGGTCGATCACCTTCCTGGACCTGGGGGGAGTTGGGAGGACCTTGGACTTAGCATAGAGTGGGGAACCCTGATGGCTCCTTGGCCTTGAGAGGGAGGGAGGGGAGGTATGGGTGGAGGGAAGGGGAGGGAAGGGGGAGGAGGAGCGGAGGGAGGGGGAGGAGGAGGGAAGGAGATGGAAATTTTTAAATATAAAAAAAAAATAAACCATGAGAAAGAAAAAAATGAACAAAAATAAAAAAAAATTCTGATACAAAAAAAAAAATAAAATAAAATTCACAGAGAGACCCCACCAAATCCCACCAGGCTAGAAGGCTGATCTTAGGTGCATTTTTATTATTATTATTTCAAATGTGATTAAAAAAATCAAAGCTAAAGTGGAAAGGGTGGATTAGTTAGCCCATCTTTGTACTAAATCACACTTTATCCTAGGTTGTCTGGTACCCTCATTCTACGTTACATGTTTTAGTTTTGTGACTGAGGTATTAAGGGAAAAGTGGAAGTTAAGAACAAGTAGTGTCAGACAACTATATCAAAGACTAAATGTAACTGAGCGGTGGTGGTGCATGCCTTCATTTCCAGTACTGGGGAAGCAGAGGCAGGTGGATCTACAAGAGCTAGTTCCAGGACAGGCTCCAAAGCTACAGAGAAACCCTGTCTCGACAAACAACAACAACAAAAAAGACTAAATGTTCATTAAGACTAATGTGACCATACCTCAGCAATGACTCTCTCAGAAAGACTCTGCCATATTCACAGGGAGAATGACAGCATCTAGGTAAGTGGCCACTGGTTTGCTGGCAGTGACAGCAAATGACGTACCTGGCCCGGTAGCTGCTATACATGCTGTCTGGTGGAGATCTCAGGGCTTCATAATCACACGTCTGCTATCGTGTTTCTTCAGTATGCCTTTCTGATGTCACTCTTTCCTTTGTCTCTTGGTGACTGGATGTATTCTATTTCCTACATCCAAGCAGAAGACAAAAACTTGCACATGAAATCCTAGCTGTGTTACATTAAGGAATTAGTTTTCATATCCTAATTTTGCAGAAAAGGATAAATTATAAAACAAGTCCTAGATTTTTGTTATTGTTATTGTTGGTTTTTTATTTTGAATACAGTTTTATTAGTCAGAAATATCAGTGACCTTCGAAGAGTCTTTTTCATCAGCCATGGCCGTGATAACATGTTGGGAAGCCTGTAAATTGATAAGGTATTGCAAGAACTTGGTGGGAAATCTAGACCTTATAGAAGGTAGCTGCTACATGGAAATTTACACAAATCCAGCCCTAAATTCTTCCTTTTATAGTCAAAAGTGTTGTAGAAAGTCTGTACGCATAGCTAATCAGTAGATAACATTAATACCAAGTAGTTACCTTACAGATCTTGCTGTCTTAATTAGTGTTCATTTTAAAATAAGACTGCTTAATTAAATTCTCAGTTCAGCTAAAGAAAGCTTCCACTTTAATCAATGCCACAATGCTCTCCACGGCCAAAGCTACATTCTAGTTTCTGCTGAAGACTGGCTAGGGACATGAATTTGTTCTAAACCCATTAATGATTTTTAGCCAATGACTCTAGGCTGGAGATCCATAGGGAGAAAAAGTTCTGGTCCACCCATCACATTTATCATTTAGAACAGCTTTTGGAATTGTGACTTCTCCATACCTTCCTTGTTGATGCTGGGCCATTCACTTCGCATTAGTTGAATCAATCTTTTGTTTTTGTTTGGTTGGTTAATTGGTTTTAGCTTTCGGACTATTTATTTATTTATTTATTTTAATTTTATTTTTCCATTCAAAAATTTACACTTCCTCTTCTCCTCCCATTCCCCTCCTGCTTCCCCACTCACCCTCCACCCTCACCCCCTCTCCTTAAGAGAGGGCAGGGAACCCTGCCCTGTGTAAAGTCCAAGGCCATTCCTCCTACATCCAGGCCTAGGAAGCTTTGCATCCAAATAGACTAGGGTACCAAAAAGCCAGTACATGCAGTAGAAACAAGTCCCAATGCCTTTATCAATGGCTTCTCAGTCAGCCCCCATTTTCAGCCACATTCAGAGAGTCCCGTTTGATCACATGCTCATTCAGTCCCGGTCCAGCTGGATTTGGTGAGATCCCATTAGAACAGGTATACTGTCTCAGTGGGTGGACCAACCCCTCGCGGTCCAGACTTACTTGCTCATCCTCTCCCTCCTTCTGTTCTTCAGCTGGACCTTGGGAGCTCAGTCCGTTGCTCTGATGAGGGTCTCTGTCTCTATCTCCATCTGTCACCGGACGAAGATTCTACGGTGATATTCGAGATAATCATCAGTGTGATAGTGGGGCAAGGCCAGTTCAAGCACCCTCTACTCTTTTAATCCAGTTAGTCTGCCATTAAGAAGTGTCATGGTCTTTTCTATTTACCGCTGAGTAGTATTCTAGCATGTATATATTCCACACTTTCTTCAACCATTCTTCCACTGAAGGGCATCTAGGTTGTTTCCAGGTTCTGGCTATTACAAATAATGCTGCTATAAACATAGCTGAACAGATGCTTTTGTAATATGATTGGGCATCTCTTGGGTAAATTCCCAAGAGTGGGATTGCTGGGTCCTGGGGTAGGTGGATCCCAAATTTCCTGAGAAACCTCCACACTGCTTTCCAAAGTGGTTGCACAAGTTTGCATTCCCACCAGCAATGGATGAGTGTACCCCTTACTCCACATCCTCTCCAGCCAAGGCTATCATTGGTGTTTTTGATTTTGGCCATTCTGACAGGTGTAAGATGGTATCTTAACGTTGTTTTGATTTGCATTTCCCTGATTGCTAAGGAGGTTGAGCATGCCCTTAAGTGTCTTTTGGCCATTCGAACTTCTTCTGTTGAGAATTCTCTGTTCATTTCAGTGCCCCATTTTTTAATTGGGTTCATTAGCATTTTAAAGTCTAGTCTCTTGAGTTCCTTATATATTTTGGAGATCAGACCTTTGTCTGTTGTGGGGTTGGTGAAGATCTTTTCCCAGTCAGTAGGCTGCCTTTTTGGAGGCTGACCGAGGAGCCAAGGACAATGGCGATGGGCTTGGTCTCTACGACATGGACGGGCTCTGTGTGAGCCTTGTCAGTTTGGTTGCTCACCTTCCTGGACCTGGGGGGAGTTGGGAGGACCTTGGCCTCAACATAGTGTAGAGAACCCTGATGGCTGTTTGGCCTCAAGAGGGAGGGAGTGGGGGTGGGGGTGGAGGGGAGGGGAGGGAAGGGGGAGAAGGAGGGGAGGAGATGGCAATTTTTAATAAAAAATAAATAAACTGGAAAAAAAAGAAGTGTCATGGTCAACATTGGATGCCCAGTCCTAAGCTCCTAGAAGACCACCTCTCTACTGTTTCTGAACTCAACTTTTTAAATTCCACAAATGAGATATATTGTATAGTATTCAGCTGTTTGCTCTTAGCTGATTCCACACAACACAATGTACTTCACTGATGTAAACAGTGTATACAATATTTATCTGTGAAGTCCCAAAGGACAGAGCGAATTCTTTCACTATAGTTGAGATTATTTTTACTAGCTGATTTTATGTCAATTTGATACAAGCTAGAGCCATCAGAACAGAAGAAGCCTCATTTGAGAAAATGCCTTTGTAAGATTCATCTGTAAGGTATAGCAGGCTTTCTTGGACCACAAGCCCCAAATCATGACACAGGGATTTATTATTAGTTATGAATGCTTGGACTTAGCTTAGGCTTGTTTCTAGTTAGTTTATTCCCCAATGTATTTCTATTAATGTATGTATTGCCCTGAGGTTTGTTATTTCATTTAAGATGTGTTGTCTATCCAGCTTTCCTGCTTCTTCCTTGTCTGGCTAGCTGACTTTCAGCTGGAGAGCTGGCTTTCCTGTTCTCTCTGCCCACCAGTACTGCTGCAGGAAGCAGCGGCAGACAAACCTCTGTGAGATCAAGGCTAACCTGGTCTACAAAGCGAGTTCCAGAACAGCCAAGAATGTTACACAGAGAAACCCTCTCTTGAATTAAACACACACACATGAAGACTAAGTGAAACAGAAGGATAGAAACCGATGGGTTTAACTAATTATAATGTGGATGAGGAAGATAGGTTGCGAAGACCATGTGCTGGACAGATCATCTGTGAATGTAATCAAGTCATATATGAGCAAGAAGACAGAGGACATTGAGAGAACGGGTCAAGTGAGCAGTAATACCTTCCACTAAGAAATGAGAAAATTCAAAAGGAAGAGAAAGTGAAAATGTATTTCACCTAACAGGTATTTTACGTTAAATTAAACTATTCTATCAAGATGTTGAAATTAAAAGTCTGGAAACATTAGATACCTTTTAATGACACCTGTGCATTCTTCAGATTTATCCACAGTAATTTATGAGAATCATTGACTCAAACAAGTAAATTGTTGCCGGAGAACTATGAAAAGGAGGTGAAATGATGTTAATACTTGGGCTAATGGCTGCAAGAATTGCATTAAGCCCATCAATGGGGACAGCTCCTGTTGAACATAAACACATGAGCAAACTGCTTTTTTATCAATTACATTTGTTCTAATATATATATATATATATATATATATATATTGCATTCTGGTTATTTCCACTGACTACTCTTTATCTCCCTCCCACACCTGTTACCAACCTCCAACCTCCAACACATTCATGTGTCTTTTTGCTTTATGACCTGTGGATTATAATCAGGACCAGTTCTGTTACCATGGATTTGAATCTAATCATTAGAGCCAAATGGGCTCACCTTTGGTTATACAGTTGAAGCTGGTTACTGCTACTCCTTGCTACTCCTCATGAGTGTATTGATAGCCAATAGTTCATCAGGGAGGGAGCAGCCTGGAGATCCCCTCCCTGATTCATTATTGGCTGTTGACAGAGCCAGTCTTGTTCTGGCCCAATGCAGGAAGTAGCATAAGCTCTGAGGTTACTTTGAATTGTTTGTGTCATGCTCTGAAGTCTGTACTCCATTACCCTTCTCCCTGTCTTTGTGCTCTCATTCTTTCTGCTCCTGTTTCTGGATTGTTCCTTGAGACTTAGACGGCATAGTATCCATATCCCATTTAAGCCTATACACTCAACCATCACGTATTCCTTGTCCTCTTCAATGAACAGGAATCTCTACACTCATTGCTATTTACTGTCCTGCCTATATGGTCAAGAGACAGTGAAAGTGTGCCAACTGGACTATTTAAAAGTCTTTCCTTTCTGGATCCTTCCACATGCAGTCTTGATATGCTGAGCATTTCTGTTTCACCATGCCACCCAAAGCAAGTATTGAATTCTAGCCAAAGATATTGGCTGGTATCCATGACTCTTCTTTTGGCTACTGATCATCTTTTTCCCCACTAGAACCAGCCACTGGGCTTTTCCTCTGGGGTAATGAAAAGAAGAGAAAAAATGATCCATAAGGATGCCAGTTATTTCAGATAAAACTGGACATGTGCAAAGGAGAATGAGGCAAATCTAAGAGGACATGAGGAAGAACAGTCTTGTACATTTGAATTTAAACAGTCTTGCCCTCTGGGAACATGAGTGTAACATGGTACCTAGGCTCACTATTGGCTAGACGTGGCCGTTAGTGGAGCCGGGACAGCAGATTCCCTATCCCTCTCCTCACTCTGTGTCCACCATTGTCAGTGGAACAATCATGGTTTCTGCCCTACTTGGCTTCAAATGTCACCTCCGTGTTCCTCCTGCTTCTAACTTTTGTACTGGGAAATAAAGCACAATGCGACTTAAGAAGTTAGTTTTCTAAAGACACAACCCCTTCAGCTCAAAATAAACACAGGGAATTTGAGGCTAATTTTGCCTACAGGAAAATGTCTCAGCTCTTGCAAACCAACTTTGTTTTGTGGTTATTTCATAGTTGGTAATAATTCTTTCATTTCTTCATGAAACCTTTTGTCGACCCTTGCTGTTTCCTGCCTGAGTTTGCAGAATCAAAACTTGCCTGTGAAAGGACCGAACAATATTGTAGTTTTTTTTTAATATCGTGGCTATGATGCAGGTTTCTAAAAGACAAAGGAATGCAGAGAATAGGTGAACGGAGTGACTTTCAAATAAAAGCAGAGAGTAAAGTAAACAGATTACTAAGCCAGCTAAGACAAGATTTCTACTTTTTTTTAAAAAAAGAAAGCCATATTTATTGTTAAACATTATGCATGCACTCTTCAATGCCATTCTTTACACCACACATAAGATGAAATCAATATTCTGGAGTGTAAATCTCCCCCTTGTACTTTACACTGTGTTTCTCAAAAAGCAAACAGTAACTCTTGCCATCTTCCAAACTAACTGAAACAGAAGCAAACCACACAGTATTGTCAGTTATCACCCCAAGAGAAGGTCCACTGGACTCACTCGTGTGATAGAAATGCATTTGAGGACATACTCCCCCCACGCTTCAATACGGTCACAGAACCAACTCATCAGCAGTCTGGGGTAATAGTCCATCTTCATGTTCGGATAAGTCTGAACTTAGCAAGGTAACGTATGTGTGAATTTTAAATGAGAAATTTATGTGTTGTTTTTCAAACCCTCAAACCAATTAGCAGTGGCTTGCTCCTCTCTCCTAACAGAGCAGGGCTTGCTGCGTGGCAGCATATGTGGCTGTTTTGAGGTTTGTGCTGGGCTCCCTAGCCTGAGCAAGGCTGATACACCACCATCAAGCTCTATTATCTGCAGCCCACAGGTGTGAAGACACCTGGAAAAGACTCACTTTACAATTTTCCTAATCCCCCACCCCAAGGCCTAACACTCCAAGGTGGGCTCTGAATGATGGTCAATCCATTTATGACTGGAAAAAATTCACACTTCTCTCTTTATTTTCTTTTCCACTCACAAATGGAATAATATGTTTTAAGTAACAATGAACCTGTAAAAAGCAAAGCAAACAAACGAACAAACAAAAAAATCAAAAACAATATTTCCGTTGAAAAGCTGCCCTCACCCCCCTGTCAGGATGCTATTTTCACATGAAATAAACATACAAGCAGTTAAAGGATAATTAAGACCTCCCTCCTGCACGGGCTGGAAATGACACCTCCAGAAAGTGTATGTGCCTGATCACACGTGCAGGGCATAATTCACAGTCACGGAGAAATGAGGACCAAAGCTCCACTCCATGGCACAAAGAGTTCTGGATAGCATGAAGAGCAGCATCGGGGCAGCTTTCAGGAAACAGAACCTTATCTCGTTTGTCACAAATATGTTTCAGCCCTAAGTATCATCTGGCCAAATATTTACCATTAGAAATTTTATTTCGCCTATTTTATTTCAAGCACAGTAGATACTTTGTTTTTAAGGAGGTGAAGACAAGGCTTTGCACAAATAAATTCACAGGCATCTGCGATTTCCGGGGTATCTGTATACACATAGTAGGAATCTTTGTTCTTAGACTATGAGGGGACAAACACTAAATATATTTGGAGGTGCCATGTTTTAAAAAGGTGTTGAAGAGAGCCTGGCATTCCAATTTAGCTCAAAATGAAAGGTAGAAAATGGTCTGTGTGCTTTCAGAGTTGCTAGCCCTGTTACAGTAAGCCTCATCTAATACTTCCTCACACTCAGGTAGCATGACCTACTCCAAGTGAAGAATTCACAGCCCTCCTTGCCAGGGCCTATGGGACAGTCTCTTTGAATACTTGTGTCAATTTCATAGATTTCTAACAAGCAGATTGTTGTTTTTGAAACCTGAGTTTCATGTCAACCTCCCAATTTTTTCCCTCTGTAAGTAGGACAGAGTCTCCCAGGTGACAATGGTGAGTTCTCTGCTTAGTTCAAGCGTGATGGATTAAGCCTCACCAAGACCAGCAAATACTACCTTCCCACTTAAAGAGACTCTACCCAGACAGTGTTTGGGGCCTTAGTTACATTTGTAGTATGAACCGGTTGTAGATGTGTTGCAGTTGTCTGAGCTGGTCAAGCAGCCATAAATGATTGAGCCAAGCATAGGACTCAAGAATTGGATGTGCCTCATTACTAAAGCTTCCAGAGTGTGCCTAGTTCAGCAATGTACTCACTCAAGACAGTTGCCTTTGTATATATGTTCTAAATATAAAGGAGCAAACAGGACAACTTAGGCACCCCTCAGAACCTGCCAGGTGCTATGTTGATATTTCTGATCAGGAAGTGACTGTCAGAAAGGGGACCAAATTCAAAAAAAGTGAAATCAGCAAAGAAGAAAACCAAGAAATTACATGGAAACAATACAGGAAACCTAAATCTGTAACTGATGTATAATGCTATAAAATGTGTGCTGTAAGAAACACGATGCTTGCAAAATGTGTCTGAATGCATTTAGATCGCAGGGTACTGAATAACACAGCATGCACCTGGTGCCAGCCATATAGGATAACCACCATCCACACTGCTGAGAGAGGCATCTGAGATGTTGGTGTATTTGTTCTTCGAGTGTGGCATTTACAGCTATAGCTGTAGATCTGTGTTCCTCTGGATGTTTTTGTGTATTTGTTTGTATTGAGCAAAATTGGAATTTAGAATCTGCCCACAGATGTTGGAAACAGGCTGAGTCAAATTTGGAAGGCTAAGTAGACTGTTCTCCCCTCACTGTCAGTGCTAAGTCTGCTTGATGACGTCTCAAGTCTTTCTCAACCACATGCATATATTTGTCGTTTATCCCCTTTTCTCAGGTGCAAGGAAGGCTACCAAGGAGTCCGCTGTGATCAATTTCTGCCGAAAACAGACTCCATCTTGTCGGATCCAAGTAGGTCAAACCTTTTTCTTCTCTGTAACGGGGTGTTGTAGGTGGTCTTGCCTGAGAGAAGGTCTCAACCCCGCTGAAGGTTATGTTTCACTTCTGTATCTAACCTGCTGTTAGGAAGTGGGGAGGCGTCCATGCTCAAAGCACAGCCAGGATTAACTCAGTCTAGTTCCTCTCCTCTGAGACTTAGCCTTCAGCTTAAAGCCAGCCTGCAGCTCTGCTGGGAACCAACTTCAGGCAACTGCCTGCCGTAGGACCCAGGCTGGCTCCTAATATCACTCCCTTACACAAAGAAGGCTATAGAGAAAAAAGCTCATCATTTCTCTAAAGAATGTTATGAAACTGCATTTTTATATTGCTTCTGAGACTTTGTCTGGTAATTTGTGATAATGGTGAACTTATTAACATTTACCTTACTGAAAGAAGAAAATATGTGTAATAAAATTACTTAAGATGTTTTGAAACAAACTGCAAAAACTCAGCTCCGGTTTGACCACACTATTTTCATATCAGGGATTATAATACTAACAAAATTATTATTTTGAATCCATGAAAGAAGGCCATTTTTTTTACAACCTCAAGTACTGTTGGTTATTAGTTTCAGTTGGTATATGAATTTAAAGGTAACTTTCTTCGTGAAAATGACCAGTTTGGGCTAAAAGTAAAAAATTTACTTTAGCTGTGGTAATTATTTTGCTCTTTCCATGGCTGTTACAATTGAATCATCACTAAAGAAAGATTTTGATGGACTCAAAAATTTAGTTCAATGAGGATAATGGCATGCCTTTCTAAACTGTAATAGCAATATTATGGTTTTATATATCTAACATGAATCATGGGGATTTTAGAAAAGATTCTGTATCGACTATAGCTAGCTTCTCAGTCCAAACTGTGTTTTAGAACACAAAGAACATGTCTGGCTGTCTTCAGTATCTTTTTGCATTGTGTGTATCAACTTGGCCCATAAATTTCTAGCCAAATTGTCTAGCTAAATGGAAAGTTATTTAAAGAAAGGAAGTTTTTTTCTTTAATTTCACTTAAATGTGTTTTATATCCCCTTGAGGAGTTTGAAGGTTGCTAAGAGGCTAGAGAGCAGTCCAGATATATGTTCTGTGAAAGGTGAAGTGCCATTCTCTAGACCTAATCAAATGATCATGGTGTTAGGGGGTCGCTCTGTATTTCCTTCATTTTGTAGTTGTGGCGGATTGTTGAGCTGAAGCTTATTGGTGTCTAAAGCTCTTTTGTTGGTCTTGGATACATACACACATTTGGAGCATTGGGAAGCTTACATAAAATATGAGCTTGGCAATTTGTTTTCTCAGCCCCACACAAAGCTGTTTTCCTAAGTGTCTAGCTTGTATTTCATTCTTCATTCTTTCTCTCTTTCTGTATTCTCATTTTCTCACCTCCTTTTCTCCTTTTCTCCTTTTTAATACATATTTCCCAAATTAAGTTTATATTTTTTCTCTGTATGTGTGTGTTTACATACATGCATATGCATGTATTTCTGTACATACACGCATGCTATACCACGGTGCACCTCTGGAGGGCATAAGAAAACCTAAGGAAGTCAGTTAGACCCTGTTAACCGTGCTGAGTGAAGTTGGGTGGTCAGGCATTGTGGCAAGAGCCTTTCCTCACTGAGTTATCTCATTGATGGTTATCTCAGATAGTGATAGCCACCACTCTCGCCAGCCCCTCTTCCAAAAATGCAGAACTTTATATGTGGCTTTAAAAATATTTATCAAGTACAGAATTCTAGACAAGGCCTGGTATATGATACAAAGTAGGTAAAATAATTGCTCTTTAAAGCATCTAAGCAAATTTTGTGATCCAATTGGACTCAGAAATTTAATGCAATGAGGATAATGACAGATACTTTCAAGTTGCAGAGGCAAATTTCAGTTCAGTGCAGATGTTGAAAGTATGTGACCCACATTAGTGACTATGTAGTTCTCAGAGAAAAAAAATTCCCTATGAGCCTTCATGGCTAAGATTAAGGTTCACATCATTATTTCATGCAGCAGCAGTGGGAAAGGAAATACTAGGCATAACTCACAACAGGCTTCTCCTTGAAACATCTCATACCTTGTTTTCCTCCAGAATGACAAACGCCTCAGATGTTTCGATCATATGACACCATGAAACAGAAATTTAATACGTAGGGCTGCAAAAATGAACATTCTGAGATATATGGCTAGAAAATAAATACAGTGCTCTGCTCAAGGGATTTTGGGTTACGGAATTGTATAAACTCATTTTCCTGTTTCGCAATGATTCTGTAAAAATGTATATGTCTATAAGAGTCAAAATGTTAGAATTTCTTGAAATCAAAATTAGAGATTTTCACACATTAAAAATCTATAGATGTGCCATGAGGTGGTGGTACATGCCTTTAATCCCAGCACTCGGGAGGCAGATCTCTATGAGTTGGAGGCCAGCATGGTTTACAAGAGCTAGTTCCACGACAAGCTCCAAAGCTACACAGTGAAACCCTGTCTCAAATAAACAAAAAAAGAATCTATAGATAAGACCATGAGTCATATATTATTTCATGTATTCATCATGTATTCTTTTATTTCTGAGATCATTAATTCATTCCACCAGCCTTTTTTTGGGTAACTACAAAGTTGTTAATCCACCAAATTATGTCAATACAATGGACTTTTAGCTCTGTGAACCCTCCAAGCAATGAGGAAAAATAATGTGTTTGTACAAAAACATTGAGATTTTTTGGGTAAAACTTTTGCTTACTCATATAAACCATGTCACATGTATTCAGTTTCTAAGTCTCATAATTCTCATCTGAGTAAAGGCATCATGGGAGATTTTGGTATAACATAGAGATGGAGAACACCAGCACCAGGTAGATTTCTAGCCCACTCCCTTATCTTCATTGTTACCATTATGAGTCTGCAGTTCGATGCTCTGCATGCTAGGAACTGTGCCAAAGGGCTTTGACTGAATTATTTCATTAAATCTTCACAATCACAGACTAGTGGGGAGCGCATTGGAAATTGCTCACATTTTATGGATGTGGAAATTAGACTGCAGAGATGCAAAATACACTAACTCAAGGTCACATAGCCAGTTAACACCCAAGTCTCACTTCTCTTCCAAATGACTTAAGGGCCTAAGCTTCCAACTGATGGGCTCTTTTCTCCCTCTCCTGGAACCTTTCCTCTGCTAGCTATTTTCAACAGGACATTTATCACTCTCAATTTCATTGACTGAAACTCAATGACCTGCGGCAAACATCATTCTCAGGAACAATATTTGCACAATTTTCATATCTTAATGCAGCAACTTGAGCTTCCATCGAGATTTAAATCCCTAATGAAATTTCCTTGTCAAAATCCTTGCTGAAGAATTGTTTAATTTGCAGCTCATGATCTCTTCAGAGTGGCTTCATGTTCAGGAAATAAGTGTTCTTCCAATACCCTCCATGTTTTCTTTCTCCACCCTTTCTCTTCAACTCTTCTGCCTTTTCCCCTTTCTTTCAACTTGATCCTTGCATTCATCTATTGACTAAAATCCCACAATGAGATATGAATTACCTGTTCTTTTTTTCTCCCATAGGTAATGCAGAGTTGATCAGAAATGGGTACCCTTGCCTGTATAGTTTGAAAAAAAAATCACATTATTTTGCATGTACTCAAGAAAATGAAGGATAGATGACATGAGCAGAGCCTCAGTGGTTGCTGTGATGAGGATGTGGGCCCTAGAATGTGGTAAAAAGAACCTATAAGATAAATCCATACTGAGCTCCCATGTATGTAATAACTTTAGAAAGTTTTTGTAAGTCTGTTTTAAAACAAAACAAACCCTAATACATGTAGCTGCCTTTCTTCAGGATTCAGTTTATTGTGCGTTACTGCCACATCATTGTTCCATCTGGCTCTGGAGGGGCTCCATGGCTTGTCTCTGACGCTGCCATTCTTTTTCCCAGCATTCAGTTTAGTTTTCCCCACCTAGCTCTGTTCCCTTATAGCTCTGCTATAGGCCCAAAGCAGTTTCTTTATTAACCAATGGTAATCACAGCATATAGAGGGAAATCCCACACCAATTCAGTTTTCCCCTGTAGTGATATTTCGTTTGTGTTTTAATAAGTAAAGCTTGCCTGAAGAACAGAGTACAGAGCTAAGTTACCAGAGACCAGGCAGTGGCAGCACACAGCTTTAATCCCAGTACTAGGGAGACAGAACCAGAGGAATCTCTGTTAGTTCAAGGCTACCTTGGGCTACACAAGATTGAATCTTTCTAAAAGAGAAACAGAACTCACACAAGGTGATCCCAGAACTTGGGATCTCATGCCTTTATTGCCAGCACTAGAAAGGCGGAGACAGGACTGATACGGCTGGGCAGAGAGAGGAATATAAGGCAGGAGGAGACAAGAACTCAGTGAGTCCCAGGATGCAGTCTGAGTTGTAGTCTGAAGCAGTCTGAGGAGGCAGTCTGAGGACAGGATCACCCCTTTGTTCTGACCATTGATAGGAGTAAAAGGCTGGCTGCACTGCCTCTCTGATCTCTTAGTTTTCACCCTCTGATATCTTTCACTTCCTAATATCTAAATTAGACCAATTAGAATCTGTGCTACATTCCCCTTCCATTCTCCATCCAATCCCTTCCATGTCCCCTCCCCTTATCACCTTCCTCCCTCTTAAATACATGACCCCTTTTGCTTTGATTATTGCTGTTACATTATCCCCCACCCTGTGTGTGTGTGTGTGTGTGTGTGTGTGTGTGTAAATGAGTGAACAAAAGAGAGAGGGAGAAAGGAAAGAAAGAGGGAGATGGGGGAGAGTGTGTGTATGTGTGTCTACAAACACATAACTACAACTGGCTAAGTTTTCTTTAGTATGACGCTTATAAATGCATGATTTTCAGTATAACTACTTGATATTGGATAAGCAATTAGAGGGATCATCCCTAGGGAAGACTAATTCTCCCTTTCTGAGCTGTCATTAGTTTTCTGTAGTTCACTTCCTAGGGGTTGGACTCCTTGAGATGTCCCCTTTCCATGTTGCCCTCTCTGCTAGCATTGCCACTGTTGATTCCTCGCTTAGGCAGCCCTGCTCTTGAAGCGTCATGGGTAGAGCTTCCCTGTCATTCGAGGAGCAAACATATTGGGCCTTTGTCAGCTACAATCTTCCAGCCCCCTCTTCCTCAGTGTTCTCTAAGCCTTAGGCATCGGAGCTCTATTGCAGAGGCAGTGATTAGGGTTATACAACCCAGTTGTCCTCGTATTTTGGCCACTTGTGGGTTTCTGTAATAGTTTCTGACTGTGGCAAAAAGAAGCTTTAATGGAGGGTAAGAGGCGCAATTATCTGTGGGTAACATTCTGTACTTATTACCCTGCTATATGTGCATATTACAACAAAACTGATTTCAGAAAATCACATCTATACTGAACAGGTGCAGATTTCTATTCTTACTCCTTAAATAATATTTGAAAAATACAGGCACAGCATTTATGTTGTATCTAGAATTATAACCAATACAGAGATGACTTAAAGTGCACTGACAGGGTGCATATGAATACTTCAATACTCTATATTGGGCACATGCGCATCCACACATTGGCTATCAGAGGAGATTCCTATAGCCGAACTTCCCTGGGTAAGGACTGCATTTGACTTATTAATTAGACATAAGGATGGGGAGGCCCTTTCTAGATTTGTACATAAACATAGATTGTTCCATTCCATGTTCCTAACTTTTGTTTTTCCCCATTAAAAGTATGACAAAAACTGTTTTGCAGCTACTCTAAAGGTGGTTCTGTTGAGATGCTTCCAAATGCTAGGTGTTAAGAAACATTGGAAGAATAAATTGTGAAAAACTTCAGCCAGGAATTTCTAATATTAAAAGTAAAGAAATGACTGTAGGGTTGGAGAATAAGATCAGTGTTTAAGAACACTTGCTGCTCTTGCAGATGACCCTACATGGCAGCTCATAACAATTTTTCATAAATCCAGTTGTAAGGGATCTGATGCCCTCTTCTGACCTCTGAGATTACCAGACTTGCATATGGTGTACATACACTCACATCCACAAAAAAGCAAATAAATTTTAAAATGAAGAAATAACTGCAAAGCAGAATCAGTCCACACCCGATGGGGTCTGTGACATCTAATGTTATATTATTCCCTCAACTCATGGCTTTCGTGTTCTTTTCTATTTCTATTTGATATAGATTTCAAATACAGCCTCTTTATGCTCTGTGTCACATGTAGGGCTAACCATGCTGGTTTCACCCATGATCATTAGTCTTTCCTAAATGTACTGTGAATTTATGTTCTATTCCCAGGAGCTGCTGTGTTTTGGAGATGAACAACAGAATAGTTGGTTCATTTGGATGCTCTTTGGTACTATGTTCAGGGAATGACTGCACTAGGCTGTTCACATTCCATCCTTCTTTCCACCAGAGCTGCTTTAATAGATGATGGCAGTGTAGTCTCACTCTTTTGAGAGTGGCGTGAAATGAAATAGTTTACACTCCTGCCATCTTTCTTTCTAATTTGATATGACTCCTTTCAGTTTATACAGTTTTAAGAACCTGGACACGCAGATTGGAAATAGCTTCGTATAATGGATTTTAATAGGGAGAACAGAAGAGTTTAAAGGTCAGCTACAGTGTTGACAAGAATCAGAGATGCAAAAATGGGTTTTCTCTTTTCAGGGCAGTATTTGAAACTCTAACAGAGCCACTTTGGTAAACGGTGACTTATAAGCTCTAAATATTGTGCTAAACATATGTTTATGTTTCCTTTTTTCTTACCAACCCTTAATTATTGTCAGTTTACGGTGGAGGAAACTGAAATTTGGAGACTTTAATTAACCCATCCAAATTACGGGTTCCTAGGAATTTTTAAATCAGTACATTCTATACTTTAGCATTTAAATGCTTTCTGGTACAGGAATCAACATTTTTTTTTTTTTTGCAAAAGGCAACTTTTAATTTTTATTTTTATTCTTTTGTGAGTAATCAAGACTAAAGCATCCAGTTTTATTTTAGTTTAAATTTATTTTAAAATAAATATAAGCATAAAAGTACAGAAACGAATAGATATGAATGTAATACATGATATAAAATTTGGGCTGAACATTGCTCTCCATTCATTATGATATGGAGTAAACACCTTTAAACTGTTTTTTTCTGGGTTTATAAAATATATCTTATTATTGTTATTTTTAGTTACTCAACTAAATATAGTAGATCAAAACATCTCCAGACCGTCCACTGATAACTCAGTGCCCATTGGCCAGCATCTCCTATCCCTTCCTCCCTTTGTATATGGTCTCTGGGTATCTCCTTTCAGTTCTTTAATTAAATGAGCTTAACTTTAGATTCCACATCTGAATAAGACAGTGTGGTACTTGTCATCCTGTGCTTAATTGATTTCTCTAAAAGCAGTTGTCTCTAGTTCCATGCTTGTACTAAATTCCTATCAACAGTGGGCAAGATTCCTCTTTTCTCTACAACTTCACTGAGACTTTTCATTCCTCTATTTTGGGAAGAACCATTCTTAACTAGAATCAGGTGCTACATCATAGTGCTTTTGCATTTCCATTTAGTCATACTGGACAGTTTGTCCACATATTTGTTGGCTATCTGCACACATTCTTTTCAGAAATGTCTGTGTAGCTCTGTTGTCTACCTAGAATGTGGTGTCTTTTATTTCTATAATTTTCTATTTCTTCGTATGTTTAGATTATTAACCATATGTTAGAGATGCAGTATATAAATATTTTCTTCCACTTAATACAGAGTCTCCTCACTCTGATAACTAAATAGGTTATATGTGTTGTGTGTAGGTTGAGGGCTGAGAATATGTGTAAATACATGGGTACCAACTATGGAGTCTGGAAGTCAACCTTTAGTGCCATGCTACAGGCACTGTCAACCTTCTTCTTCAAATCAAAGTCCATCCCTGACTTAGAAATCCTTAATTAAGCTGAGCTAGCCAGCCAACATGTTCTGAGGAATCTTACTGTCTCAACCGCCATAGTTGTTGAATTGTAAATGCAAACCACTATCCCTGAATTTTTTATATGTATGCTAGGGGTCCAAATTCAGATTCTCATGCTTTTCATAGCTAGCATGTTAACAGCCAAACCACCCTTCAATTCAACTGGATAGGTTTAGCTGTTTCATTGCTAGGTATCTCTGTTGTTTCCATTTTCTTTGGAATCTTGGATACTTCCCTCCCTTTAGAGGATGCTTTGTGTGGATTAATAAGGTATTTATTGAAGACACACGTGTGATTTTCACTTAAACCACAAGGAGAGCTTCAAAGTTATCTTTCTTTCCTTTGCTTTCTTGTCTTTCCAATAAAGATCAGTGATTACAGCAGTAGGAAATTTCCCATGATGGGCATAACTCACTGCAGTGGTCCAGAGTTGTAATCCAGACCCATGAGAACTGTTTTGTAGATAAGTTTTAAATGCTGCCTCTCCATTCAGCAGCAGCAATGAGAAACACAAAGTTCCATTAAACACTTATGTCATACAAATACTTTCAGATACAAGTAATAACTATGACAAAATTGTTCTAGTTTATATGAGGCAATCATATATGTTCTATATGTTCAAACACTTAACGCATCAATGTAAGATAAAATCATAACCACCACTCCCAGTTTTTCTACTGGAGGCTGGACAAATAGGGAGAGAGAGAGAGAGAGAGAGAGAGAGAGAGAGAGAGAGAGAGAGAGAGAGAGAGAGAGAGAGAGAAGTGGTATCAATCTCAAAGCATAGCCCATGATGGAATCAACCTTTCTATGCTCCAACCTCAGCCTCCCCAGTGTTTGTATTGCATTTATGACACCAAGCCTGGCACCATTTATATTTTAACTGTACATATAAGACACATATGGTGAAATTTAGACGACAAAAACTCTGAAGATTCATGACAGGGCATGAAATCTACGTGGAAACCTACAGTATGTTCTGATACATTTTACAGAATACATTCTGAGATGAATATCCAGCACTACATAAAATCCCTGGACTGTCTTTCCAGCATTTTTGTTAGTATTAATCTATATATCTATCCTGTGTATTTTTCTCTGGAAATTCATAGGCAGTTAGACGATTGAGAATTAGAGTGTAGATTCTGTAGAAAATCTAGGATTTGCTCACCACAGGAACCTGTGTTTATGATGTTGCCTTCAAATCAGGCATTGAAGTAACTTTGAATTACTGAAAGAGAATTGTCCTGTGGAAAAAGTTTTGCTGGATTCCACCTTAGCATGTTTTTTAAATCTAATTCAAAAGTTATATAATATCTACAAAGTGCGTACCACTTTGCTAAATATTAAAATTAACAGAAGGTTAGACGTGGTGGTACACAACTATAATCCCCGAAATGAGATGGCTGAAGCAAGAAGATCTCTGTGTTTGAATCCAGCCTTGTATACAGAGTGATTGTCACAACAGCTAGAGCTACGTGGTAAGACCCTGTTTCAAAAATAGATAAATAAATAGATGGACGGACAAACAGATGGACGGACAGACAGACAGACAGATAGACAGATAATAGACATAACACAATAAAATTAACAGAGTAACATTTTAAAACTTTAAACCACATTTTTCACTTCAGGAGAGTAATTCTTAGAAGAGTAAAGCATTCCCACGGTTCAGTAGTATGATGGTGTTGTTTCCATTGACTATGCTCCCACTCCAAAGAAAATATGAAAGACAAGATAAGAAAAAAATCATGTTGTCACATCTGCCACTCGTCCAATGACTGCTGTGAAGGTCGTCAGTGCTCTGTTCATGGAAGAAGCATCCCAAGTAACCCATCAACCTTTCACAAACAGTAAGGAATTTTTAATACTTCCAAAGGATTAATCAAAACCTTTATCCACCAGCTCTGACCGTCTGAGTCAGTGATCAATTACACTGTGTTAGATACAGTTTTGTTTGCCCAAAAACATCCCTCTAACTTTCTGGCTTTAGGATATTTGTTTTCTCTAAAGCAAATACACATATAACTTGAACATAAAAATTAAATACAATTTCATTGGAGATGATTCAGCATTAATATATAGTAGTGTAATGTCAGGAATTAATGATATTTGTAGCTTAATATATAATAAGCATAAGCAGAAACACAAGAGGAATATAGGCTATGATGCACTTAACTGTTTGGATGTGCTTGGTTCAGTGGGTCATCATCTTTGTACTGACTGAAAAGAACCAAGCAATATTCCTAGATGTGAACTGGAGCCTCTTCTGAAAGATATTTTCCTAGAACAGGGATCAGGGCGGAAAAAATCAGTCTGAGCAGTCTCTGACATAATTAGAGTGTTTCTAGACTGCTCATGACACAGAATATCATACAACCACCCATTATAGGGAACAAGACGGAGTTGTGTCTCTTCTCACTGTGTCCCAGTTTTCACTGTGTCCAGAAATAGACTTTGAGCCAAGTTAGTTCTGACTGCCCTTGTTATAAATGTGCCTTTAATTATTCTGCCTACGTGCACACTCCCATGTGGAATACTTGGCTTCCATAGTATTCCAGTAACAGTTTGGCAAATTCTCCTAAAGTGTTCAACATAGGAACCATGTGATGTGACATTTGTTACATATCTAACATTATTCTTTTGAACTTCTCATCTTATTTCATCTTTAGGTCTCTCAAAACAGTCAAACAAAACAAAACACATCGAGATCAATATTAATGCTTCTAATTTTTATGAGAGTGTGAGTGGTATTATTAGGTGAGACTTAGGCTTGGAATTGATTTAATAAAAGTTTGGGAGACTATGGTTCTTTTGGTTTCTGACAGGGAAAAAGCCAGGGGGTTGAGATTTTCTTTCAACAGAAGAAAATTTTAGGATATTAGAAAACACAAATGAAATAAAAATACTTCTGAAAAGGTAGGGATCATTCCACCATGCATACTTGGCTAATTGATTTATACACAGCAGGCCACACATTTCCTTCAACAGGGCAGAGCTGATACATTACTTTTGTCTACAGTGACATAATAAATACAGATGCAGTATCTACTTTACATTTTTCTATTCTCAGTTAGTGTTGCAATCGTACAAGTAATGAAGGTGAGCTTTACGTGCTCTTTGTAATCCCAGCTCGTCCTGTGGTGATGACGCCATTTACGACTTGGTCATATTGAGCAGAGTTTTACAATGTATTCTTGTACCTTGCTATTGTACACAGAATAGTCGTTGATAGTTCACAGCCTACAGATTTACAGGGTAGTCTTTTTTTTTTCCCCAAATGGACAATGGTTTACCAGCTTTATAAATCCTCTAAGGAAGGAGGTGAGAATCCAATTTCAGGTCAAAGTTTTTTCAAGTCAAGAGCCATGATCCATTAGCTAGTATGGGAAAAGAATAGTCTCTGTGCTGCACAAAGGAACACACACATACGTGAAAGCAGCTGCAAGGCACTAGTCTTTTAGCAAAAGGGCCCAGAAGAACCTAACTGGACTAAGAAGTATGCAGAACCTAGAGGCCTCTCTTTTTTATCCCTAATAGAGGTGGTAACTGCATTTCATTCTTTGGTGGCAGTTCGGCTTCACATGCTAATGTTAGCTAATTGGTGCAATGAGGAAAGAGATGTTTCAGGAAACAGAGTCCCATATCAGGCAAATTATCTTAGATATAGTACATAAAATAATGCTTTTCACATGTTCATACATGACGTAGGTGTTAGGCACTTTACTTGGCACTATGACAGAATACGTACCAGGAGCAACTACCAGGAGAAGCTACTTGGGTGCAGAGTTTCAGGTTCTCCCACCATGCTACAGAAGACATGGCAGATTTCATAGTTGTGTAAGTGAACCAGTTTACATTGGTGCCAGTGTGAGGTGGCTAAGCACATTATGACAGCAAATCAGGAAGTAGAGAAGAGATGAAAATGAATATGATCCTTAAAGTTCTATCTCTGATGGCCTACATGTAAAATCCAGGTCCCATGACCCAACAACTAAAGGCTGTTCTGAAAACTCAAAACCACTTTTCATCTACGGAATACATGTTCTAAATGGAAACTTTATTATTCTTTCTTTTTTCAATTTTTAGGAACTTCATTCTCACATATCCAAAGGAAATCCTGCCCAGGTTTCTTCTTACCCTGTAATACTACACCCTCTCTCCCACCCATTTACCTTCATTCCCATCATTCTGCTGGCGTTTTCATTATTATTCTTCAAGGTCTTAGGAATTTTAGTGCTTCTGAATCTGTATATACAATTTTGTGTGAGCCTCTGATGTCACAAAAATAATGCAGTTCTAGTAACTTGGAAATAAAATAACCAACTCTTCATGGAAAGTGGGAGACCCAAAAGCAAGTGCCCGATTGTCATCTGACTCCTGGGCCCTCCTAGGATTTTTTGTTTTTTCCGGGGGGAAGTTGACCAAGACAGGGGATAAGTGGGAGTGTAATGTAAAATCCACAAAGAATCAACAAAAGTTAAAAAGAGAAATTATTGATGGTGTCAAGCCTTGCTGTGATACAGGCTGGTATGTTGCTTCCTCATGAATGTGGATTAAGCATCCTTTGTACTGCACATGCACTGTCAGAGAATGGAGCAAGTACTGTTTTGGGGACCTTCATTTGTATTCTGTTGTCAGTTAGACACTACTACAAATGGAGTTAGTTTTAATGAGAGAGAAGAGAGAGAGAGAGATTTTGGCTAACAGATCTGATTCAAGTCTTAGGGCTTGCAGCTGGTGACAGCCTTTTTACTCTGGAGTCCCAGGGTAGTGGTTAAGAATGTAAACCATTCCTTAGTGAGAGAAAGGGGGTGAGGATGGATAGACTGATGTCTACTGATTGTTTCCTTTCATGGAGCCACCAATGTTCAGTCATTAACAGAGTTCAATTAAGGACACTATGAATAGTTAAAGGGAACTAACGATCTTAGGGTAAAGACGTCTATGCCCAACAAGTTCTGTCTATCCATAATTCTTTATTCTTTTTGTTCTCCCTTGTTCTATATTGTTCTTAATTCTACACTGTTCTTAGTTTTAATCGTTCTTAACTCTACCCATTACAAATGTTCACAGTCATATATACCCTAAAACCAGCAATTTCCCAGCCCTAGCAGGTTCCAGGGCCGAAATTCTTGTGCCCCATAGAAAATCAGATAAGAGTTTCTTCACACACACCGCACACACACACACACACACACACACAGAGAGAGAGAGAGAGAGAGAGAGAGAGAGAGAGAGAGAGATCCAGTGGAGTGGCTAATACATGTCCGGGGATCTCCTTAATGGAGAAAGCTAAGAAAGAAATGAAATCATCTGGGAATTTTAGAGGGTAAAGTTAGTGTGCTATGCTGCATTTTTAGGTGGTTAGTAAGATCTAAAAGGTTTATTTCCAGTAAAATTATGAAGAGGGCAAAGATTATTTAAATCAGAGGACCACTTTTCCACAATATACATAGAGGATATCAGACAACAGGTAACCTACCTAAACAGTTAGAAAGAAGCTGATGGCTCTTGATCAGATAGCACATACACTGAACACTGTAATGTCTATAGTCCTACGTCTGGAGTTAAATTTACTGCTCGAAGAGAAGAAGAGACCCAGGCCTCTAAACTATCAGTTCTGGTTGATGCTGTTATGAACTATTCTTGTCTTGGGGTAAAACCAGAGCAGCAGCTTTGGGCAAGTACTAATTCTATGCCTTTAATATCTGTGAATATCTTTTTTTCTAGACATGTCAGTTATTTTTTATTTTAATTTTAATTTATTTAAAAAACTTTCTTTTCTTATTTTACATTTCAAATCCATTTCCCTTGTCCTGCTCCTTCCACCTTCCCTGCCACCTCCATCCCATCCCACACCTACTCTTCAAGGAGGGTAAGGCTTTCCATGGAAAGTCAACAAAGCCTAACACATTGCTTTGAGGCAGGGCCAAGTCCCCTTTTAATCTAGTCTGAGCGAGGTATCCCTTCAGAGAGAATGGGTTCCAAAAAACCAGGACATGTAGCAGGGATAAATCCTGGTATCACTTCAAGTAGCCCCACAGTCTGCCACAGCCATACACTGCCAGCCACATTTAGAGGGCCTAGTTTTGTCCTATGCTGGTTCCCTTGCTGTCAGTCTGGAGTTGGAAGGCTTCCATTAGCTCAGGTAAACTGTTTCAGTGGGTATCCCCATCATGGTCTTCACCTCTTTGCTTGTATTCTCACTCCTCCCTCTTTTCGGCTGGACTTTGGGAGCTCATTCCAATGCTCCACTGTGGCTCTCTGCCTCTGTTTCCATCAGTTCTAGATGTAGGATCTATTATGACATTTAACGTAGTCATCAATCTGACTACAGGGCAAGGCTAGTTCAGGCACCCTCTCTACTATTGCTTAGGGCCTTAGCTGGGATCATCCTTATGGATTCATGGAAATTTCTCTAGCGCTAGGTTTCTTGCTAGCACCATAATGGTTCTCTCCACCTCCGTCTTCAATGGGATGCTCTTTGCCTAAATACTGATCAAATGCCTGGGGATAAAGATAATTGCAGGAAGGCAGATCTCTGCATTTACCTAGGGGAGAGGAATGAAGACTTGGCAGTGGGAAACTGTTTTGAACTAGGGAAATAATTCCCAAATATGTAACAGCAATAGAATTCAGCTACAGCAAAAAATCTTCAGCAAAGGACAGCCTCTTATTCACAAAGCAATAATGCCAAAGAGCTTTGCCTTTTGCTTGAGCCTTTACCAGATCCTTTGGCTTTGATAAGTCGCTTGTGAAAAGATGGCTGAGTAATTGCTGTATGTTGTGGGGCTTGTAGCAATTCATCAGAGCTTGACACTGATGACTGGGGCTAATCTTAGTCATTGCCAAAGACTTCCTTCTCAGCAGCACTTCTGGATTAAGTTTCTTGGTTTTTTGATACTTGAAAATTGATACTAAATGTCAAAACAAATTTTATTGGGAACAAACTACAGAATAAAGTAAGCAAATCTTGTTGTTTATTATTTAAAGTTACCAAAGGTTCCAAGACCTTAAATGGTCATAAAATTTGAGTGGGAAGAGGAAGCCAAAGAGAAAGAAACCACACATCTGACTAATTTCATACGCTGATGCGAGATACTTCTTAGTGTGGATTCTGTGGTGGTCCAGGATTATTCAAACTTGACTTTCTAGTTACTTCATAGAATTGCTTGAATATGCCACAATTTATGTGCTGCATGTCTGTTTGCTAAATGTAAAGACTACATAGACTATTTTTATAAGACACTAAACTCCAACGTCTACCATTTACAAAGGAAATATAAAAATCCTGTCACCACAAAACAAATAAAATGAGAGTTACAAGAAAATGTATTCAATTGAAAATTACATGAAGTATCAAGTAAGCACCCAGAAGCTATCAGAATACATGAAAAAGAATGTGGGAGGAGGGAGAGTTAGGGTGTGGTCATTCGTTCATTGAGCTACTATGGTCCAAGCCCTGTTCCAACAGACATTCTAAGAACTCCTTTCCTGCCACTCAAAAGATGACCAAAGGGGATATGTTAGTTGAGAAAAATCAAATACGTTTTAGAAGAAAGTCATGTTCCTACTTTAGACTAAGTGATATAAATAGAAAACATATTCATGCAGAAAAGAAAGAAAAAACCATATGTGAAGCTTAAGATCAGGCAGTCAGGGTAGGGAGGGCCTTGGGTGTGACAATAGGAGGATGAGCACAGGATCTGAGGGGCAGAGGGATACAAGCTTAGTTCATCCTGACAAGACCAAGTTCTAAGAAAGGGCATTAGCACCGAACGGCATTCCAACCCTTCTTTTCTCTTATCTTATTCTGCTATTCTCACTGTAATTCCTTCATTCTTTATGAGTTAGAACAGAGAGATAAAGGAACTGCTTGCATTACAGTATGACACCTGGGAATGTGGTGTGTGTGTGTGTGTGTGTGTGTGTGTGTGTGTGTGTGTGTGATGGTAATTTTTTACAAAGATACTCATAGAGGAAATATTTTTATGCACTTGAATATTTGAGAAACAAGAATTTGGTAGACAGAAATGCTTTCATAAACCTACTGAAGGAAGAACTTCTATTTTTTCTAGTAGACTGCATATATTTAATTTCTTACCAAATGGATTTTCACTTAATTCTTTTCCTTACTGAATTTAAATTTTAAATTGTTTTCATTCTCAGGTTTGAGTTAGACTAGTTTTGTTTAATAATATTTTTCTTTCCAGAGCTGTAATTTTTTTCGAATCTATTTTTTTTTTTTTGCATGTTAATACTATAGAACAGTGAACTTGGCCAACACATCACACATGAATGACAATTATTTCACCTCCAATGGTTTGTCATACCCTAGCAGAAACGAAGTAGCTTTGATTTACTGCAGTTGGGGTGGAAGGAAGATTGCTGAAGGTTACAAGATTGATTCTGCTTTTATTGTCGTATTTGAAGTTGACTTTTATGCCCCAGTAACTTGCCTGGATTTGTGCTTTTGAAGCGCCTTTGATGCTCAGTGTAAGGCAGAGTCATGGATGACACACCAAGAAGAGAAAGTTTGCTGAATTGCTGGTCAGAAAGCAGATTTAAAAGAGAATTTTAGGGTTTAAAAGTCAAACTGAAATTTGTTCTCCTTGTTGAAAATGACCAGGTCAACAATTAAAGATGTGTTTGTGTAAGTGCTGGAACATGAAAGGGAATATCTCTAGATAGAACAATGTATCTCAGTGAATACAAATTGCCCACTAAATAATAAGAAAATTTGACAAATGTGACCAGCTAGATAACTGCTCACTACAAAATAGGGTAAGATTCAGTTTCATCTCTGTATTCACATTAAAAACCCATGGAAACAAATAGTCACAATTCTAACATTTTAAGGCATGAGAATTTGGTAGTTCTTGATTGCACTATTTCTGCACCTCACTGAAGAAGGTCAGGTCCGCAATCTATAGATGTCCATTTTCCCATCACTTCCCATCACTAGATAAAACTTGTAGCAGGTGGATAAATAAAGCACCACAGGAGAGTAGGGGAAATGTTTCAGCATGAGAAACTAGTCAATCCTAATTTTCCCACACTGTGTATGCACAGAGAAAGTATGAGATAATCGACTATGTTGATTTTGTTAAAGGGTCGCCTTTTTAGTTCTGTGCATGGAAGGAAAAAGTAAAGTTGTATGGTGGCAAATGAAAGAAACCACACCCACCTCAATCCAATTAGATTCACATCAGTAATAATAATAGGAGTAAAGGAAAACAGTATAAGGCATGAAGTCAGAAGGATGTTATGGGTTCTGTTAACAATCCCTCAGGTACCAGAATGAGCACAGTACCTTTTCCTGTACACACAGCTCTTGGCATATGTGGTAGACACAGGCTGAAGGAAACCATAGATGATGCTGCTCAAGGTCATGATACAATATGTAGACATAAGTTCTTGAAAGGAAACATTCTTGAAAGCAGACATTTCAACTCTTGTTGATCAAATCTGTTCAATATATCTATCACGCAATATAGTCTTGAAAGAAAGAGAGGAAAAAAGAAAGAAGGAAGAGAAGGAACAAAGGAGAACAAACATTTAACAAAATCTTCTTGGAATTGTACCTGAGGATCTGGACATTAATTTTAACATTAATCAGTTAGTCCAAATGCATGCCAGTATGTGAAATAAGCTCTATAATAAACCACCCAATGCCCACGGTTATACCACATGTTGAAGGGACTTCCCTGGGTAACCCATAAATGTCCAGCTGTGGTTTTCAGTTGGAAAATGAATCCAGAGTGGAAACCTCTGGGGTAAACTGAAAGTGGCATATAAACTGCTACCAATCTCAGCTAAGGAAAAGTTCCAGTAGAGGCAAGTCAGGAAGGTTCCGGTAGAGACTTCCTGTAGAAACTGCCCATAGACAGTAAGACCATATAGGCTGTCTGTCTTTCCATATGACAGAAATCTCCCAGAAAAATGCATAGCAAAACAAGTAAAGGGAAATATAAACATTTCATGTGTCTATTTACAGAGTTTAGTGGCCCAGATGTAAAAATCAATAAAGAACACAGAACAGAAGCGATATGAAAAACAATTGAATTAAAATTAGGTTAAATATCTAACATAATGTTCTAAGAAGGAAAAATCACAATTCATAATTTCTAGTAAAGTATCATGAAGAAGGTTAAATACCATCCTAAAAATATGAGCTTAATATTGGAGTTCTAACCAGTGTAAGGAAAAGGAGATATACAAGATAAAGTTCATTTTATTCTACACTTCAGATGGTATAAGATAGCTACAGATGAAATAAGAAAAGTCACTAGCCATTAAAAAGGAGAGAAGAAAACACAGCAGCATATGGAATCTTATCAACTTTTAGCTAGAGTTAGTTAGATGATACAATTCTAACATATCTTTCTGTGGGAAGCATAGTATACAGCTCTATGTTTTTATTGAACATATATGGAAATAGTATGCACTAGTAAATGTGTACTATAAACATAAACATATATATGATGAAATTTAAGAGCAATTATATAGACCAGGCTAAACATTCTATTTGCAATAGTTTTAGATGTTATATAATACAATTTTTCAAATTTAGTACTGTTGAAAAATTATCAGAACTAGCAAGAAACATTTACAAATAACACTAGAGAAAATGAGCACCTACATGAAACAATTATATATATTTAATATTTAAAGAAAATGCTCTAGAATAAAGTATCAAATACAAAATCAAAGCATTTAGTAATGAAAGTAAATTATAAATTTAAAAAATGAAGTTAAATTAATTTCCATCTCTCATCATCAAATTATTTTTATAACAGAAAAAAAAAATTAAATCTGAGAACTACCTTAAATTAATTTTAATAAAGGAACAGTATATTTGTGGAAGTAAAACACTTTTAATCTACAGTCTATGATCATAGCTAAAAAAAAATTAGATCAAAGATGGATGAACAAAGGCTGATCCAAATCCTTTCAGGTGAAACCAAATTTGAAACACTTCCAAGCAGCCAGCAGCTTAAATTTAAAAATCAAAGTAACAAATGAAAGATCATTCAGAAACGACTAGCAAATGACCATCACCCATTAGAAATTCTTTGGGAAAAGTACTTAGACAATGAGTCATGTTCAAGGTTAGAAAGAGAACAAGAGAAATAATTTTTAGGAGAGATAATTAAAAACGTCAACACATTTGAAAACGTAAAGTCAATGAATTGTGTCAAACTGTAAGGAAGTCACGTTTTGTTTATACAGTTTCTAGTGATGGAGAGAAACAAGGAATTTTATAGTTCTTATTATATATTCAAATATCTCAAAGTAAAAGGAAGATGTCAAACTGAAGATTTAAGCAAAGATATCCTTATTTCAGTCATGAATGGGGGAAATGGAATACAATAGTGTCAAGAGATTGCACATTTAAAATTCCAAGACAAGATTTGTGGAAACTTTACCATTGGACCCCAACATATTTTGCAACAACCTCCTGTCATTTCATTTAATTTGAAGCTTAGGAAACAGGTTGGAAGGCTAATACAGTGAAATATTAAATCTGACTTTGATAGGCAAAACTTAAAAATAGAACTCAGTCCTGGTGTAAGAGTTCCTTCTGTTTGTGTATTGCTTTCATTGGTTAATAATAAAGAAACTGCTTGGCCTGATAGGGCAGAACTTAGGTAGGTGGAGAAGACAGAACTGAATTCTGGGAGGAAGAAAGCAGAGTGAGAGACCCGCCATGGAGACACCAGATCTGAATCTTTCCTGGTAAGCCATGACCTCATGGTGATATACAGATTATTAGAAATGAGTTAAATCAAGATGTGAGAGTTAGCCAATAAGAGGCTAGAGCTAACGGGCAATGTTTAAATGAATACAGTTTCTGTGTGATTATTTCGGGGGTTAAGATAGCAGGGTGGCTGGGAAGAACAAGGCTCCACTTCTCCTTACACAGCCCCACATATAGGCAGCAATGAAATGATATAGCAAGCAATCCATACATACAAGCATATACACATGCAACCCCCTCAACATGCATGCATGCATGCACACACCTGAGTTTAAGGCATGAAAATTGTAGATGATACAATACTATCACTGTTAATGTCCCCAAATGTTGTCCTTGGCAAATATCTGGGAAGATTTTCCTGAGTCAATGCTTCCTCATGCAAACCTCATTCATTTTAATCAAGATGCTATTTGGTCATATGTGCTATCAGCTGATCAGCCTTATTACACTTTCTGTTTTTTAATCAATCTGTTGGTTTTCTTTAGTTTCCAGTTTCTTTAAATCCCCTTATTTTCTAAGTTAATCTTTAAAGATTGTTATTTTAAACATTAATTATAATTTCAATTAATACTATGATAAATGCATGTTCTTATATAAGTACTTAAAATTCAGCCTTGTTCTAAAATGTTTCCTCCTGTAAAGGCAATGCAAAGTCAGCACAATCTAGGGCTTAAACTATGAGCTGGTAGGCTAGCCAGGTGGCTCAGGGGTAAAGGTGCCTGCTGTCAGGCCTGAGACAGGCCTGAGGACCTGTTTGACACAGGAAATCCCTTTGGGAAGGGAAAGAGTCAACCTCTTCAAGGTGTTCCCTAACCTCCACATGTACACCATGGTAGTGTTCATGCTGATAAGATAAACAAATGTAATAGAACAAGTTAGTATTCGGCAAGTATAAGATAGGCAAAGGAATTTTGCTCAAAACTATAGAATCAGTCTTGGTCTGTTGGAGAGATAATAGGAAGGAAGAAGAGAGACGAGATTAGCAACAAGGGAAATTTCTGCTATATTCATGGTGTGAAAACCATGATTAAATTTAAGTTGCATAAGGTAATTTAGACTGTATTGTGTCACACTCCCTTAATGTTTAACAATACAAAGTTATCAGCACAGAAAAGAAAGAAATACCTGACTGATAGTTTAATAAAATTTAAGTTTTTTTATTTGAGGAATATGTGTCTTAAAATGCATCAAATAAACACATAAAAAGTTGTTCTTCATGGACGGGCTCTGTGGGAGCCTTCTCAGCTTGGTCGATCACCTTCCTGGACCTGGGGGGAGTTGGGAGGACCTTGGTCTTAGCATAGAGTGGGGAACCCTGATGGCTCCTTGGCCTTGAGAGGGAGGGAGGGGAGGTATGGGTGGAGGGGAGGGGAGGGAAGGGGGAGAAGGAGGGGAGGGAAGGGGGAGGAGGAGGGAAGGGAGGGGGGAGGAGGAGGGAAGGAGATGGAAATTTTTAAATATAAAAAAATAAACCATGAGAAAAAAAAAAAAAAAGAAATACTTGATAGGTTAAAAGATTAAAGACTAATAATAGCTTTAAGATAGTAAAACTAATAAACTATTTACTATTAGGCAAAGTATCCAATCACTATTTAATGAAACAGCAAAACTAAATAATTAAATCTCATAATTATGCGAAATTTTAAAGTATTAGAGTTTTATATATGATACCACACAAAATTAGAATTGGAACATAAACATGTGAATATGTGATCTTGATGATTAGTAAGTGCAGAACATGCTAATACATATGTCTTACATACATAAAACACTCTACAAAACTGATTGGCTGATTAGAACTTGAGTAACTGTGGAAAACTGGAAGGTTGTAGGTCCCAATTACCCTCAGCTATCTTAGCCACACATATAAACATTTAGGTCACCTCTTTGTTTAACCTAATATCCTTGTGTCTATTAGGTAAATCCATTTTGTATACACAAACAGAACCTTGGCTTTTCTATAATCCACCTACCAAATATTTTCACTAGTGTTTCTGAAACTGCTTTGATTTACGACTTTCATTATTCAGTTACCATAAAAGTTCCGTGTAACTGTTACAACATTGTAACATGGTTTTGGGGGTAGCCTGAATGACTGTTTCAGGCTGTGATCATACATACATGACACCATATAGAGGTTTGAGGTAAGAGCGGTGATCTGTGTCTGTTGGAATGACAATAAAAATATTGACCATCTAACAGAAAATACTCCAAAAAACACACATAAAATGAAGCAGGCAAGTTATCCAATTTGGGAAATAGGTGCATAGAAATGAAAACTAAAACATTCTAGTTTCTCAGGAATTGCTCCAGTGTTTATTAAGCCAGCATGCTTTACTGGGAAATAAAACCAAGAAGCCAGGAAGGAATGAAAAGGCAAAGTCCTGTCAAAACAGCAATTAATTTAAATCTCTCCCTCGTCCTGCTTCCCTCTGATTGAAGCGTACTAAAAAAAAGTATTAGTGTTGTGCTTGAAAAACAATGTCGTGTGCATGTCAGTATTTACTTTCTCTTAATATAGGAGCAAGGGTAGTAGACATAATTTTCGTTTGTGGCATGAACAAATATCATCTATCCGGACATGATTTTTTGGAATTATTTTGAAATGTCATCTGCTAACTGACATAGTAAGTCACCTCTAAGTAATAAAATTTAATGTGGAATTTGATTTCTATTCGCATTTTGTGTGTCCAAGGTTTTCATTTCAGAAAGGATAATATTGCTTTGCAGAAGTTAAATCTTCTTACTTTCTATTCATTTGCTTTGATGTGCCTATTTCTCTGAACAAAAACTCTCTTTTTAAATGCTCTTTTGATATATAAGCTTCTGGTTGCCTTGAAGTTGCTCCTGAAAGCAAATCGCTGATGAAGGCTTCTAGATTTTGCAAAAAAAAAAAAAAAAAAAAAAAAAAAAAAAAAAAAAAAAAAAAAAAAAAAAATACTTATTTTGATATATTTGTTGAAATTTCCTTGATAGGCAATAGGTTAGAATTTACTTTTAAAAAGTTCATTTCTTTGCATGAATATTCAAAATTAAACAGCAGCGAACAAGCATTGTGTAAAGCAGGAGAAAGACGTGTTTGGGAGGCAGCCTCTTCTCTGCCCTCTGCTCAACCCTCTCTTGTGTACTGTGATGCTCTGGCAATGAGGATAAAGACAGAAAAGATCAGACAAAGCTTTTAAGGAAGAAGTCGACAGCAAAAGATTTAGAAAAAAATACTATTTAAAAACACTTTAATCAAATCCATACAGATTTGCTTACACTGATCTGAAATGGAAAATAAAACACAGTACAAAAAGCATGAATGCCGTATTTTATATTGACATGAGGTTAGCCAGTATGGTAGTAGCTCACTACATGTTGTTGAGCTCTAAATATTCTAAAACAGTGTCCTTTTTCTGATGTCACACCAACATTATGGCCCTGCTCATGGGACCAGGGGATGGGGTAGAGGAGGCCTCTTGCTCTATAGTTCCTGCAACTGTTTCTTTTCATCCTGAGATTGTCTCTTAACGGTTACTCCACTGATGACCCCTTATATTAAATGATTTGTGATAATCAGTTTTCTTATTGTTGTGGCAAAATAGGAGACAAAACAAACTTAAGGAAAGGAGGGTGATTTTGACTCCCGGTTTCAGGACAGGGAAGCCTGGCCGCAGTGGTGTGAGGCAGCTGTTCACGTTGTATTTGCAGTGAGGAAGCTGAAAGCAAAAAATGCTGGTGCTCAACTGAGGGCTTCTTTTCTTCAGCTCAAGACCTGAGCCTGCAAAATGGTCCTCATACATGTAGAATGGGTCGTCCTCTCTAAGTGAATGTAGTCTACAATTTCCCTCACATATATGTGATGTGGGAGAGTCTTCTGTTTGAGTTGATTTCATTGGCTAATAAAGAAACTGCCTGGCCCATTTGATAGACCGCCCCTTAGGTGGGTGGAGTAGACAGAACAGGAAGAGGAAGTGAGGTAGAAGGATCAGTAAGATGCCACGCCTCTCCTAAGTTAGGCCGACTGCCGTGCCTCTCCTCAGAGAGAGAGGCCAGACGCGATGAAGCTCCAGCCCAAGATGGACGTATACTAGAATCTACCTGGTAAGGCACCACTTTGTGGTGCTACACAGATTATTAGATATGGGTTAGTCAAGATGTGAGTAAGAGGCTGAAAATAATGGGCCAGGCAGTCTTTAAAAGAATATAATTTGTGTGTTGTTATTTCGGGGCATAAGCTAGCAGGCAGCCAGGAGCAGGGCAGGGCGAAAAGCAGGCCTTCCCAAAGCCCTTACTACATATATGCCCAGTGAAATTGTTGATCAAGATTAAACATATGTGTGTATGTGCATGTGTGTATGTGTGTGTGTGTGTATATATATATATATATATATATATATATACTATATATGTGTGTACATGTACTTAAAAATTTCTTTCCTGCTTCATTCGTCAGAAAGTTTGCTTCTTGTTCCCCTACTCTATTACTCTTTTCTCATTTTCCTCCTCCTTTTTTTTTTAAAGTCCTTCTATATAGAACAGGCTAGGTATGAAATTCCCTATCCTTCTGCTTTAGTCGCACAGTCTAAATTCTGAGATTAGTGCTATGTTCTTATGTTTCACACTATTTGGCTGGGAGCAGGATTTGAGGAGTGCATTGGGAACACTATATATTTCATTAATAATGCCTTTTTGACCTAGAGCATCATCATTTAAAGATATGTATAGCCTGAATCCAGAATCCTTATGGTATTTTTCGTTTTCAGAATACCCTTAATATCATAGTTTTTTTTTTTTTATTTCAGATTGTTCCCCAGTTTCCTGTCTAAAGTCTATGAGCTACTGCTTTATATTGGGCTTGTGCTCTTGGGGCAAGAACACAGGGGAGATCTATGGAGGGACCCCATCACTCCTTACTTGATTTGGACAGTCTCAGTTTGCCTTACACAATTTGTGTGCTTACAAGTTTCTGTTGGAGCTTCTCTCTCAGTTCATTTCCTGCTGTCTTCTGTCTCAGCTCGGCCTCAGGCAAAGCTTCTCTCACCTCGGGACAATGGCTACCATTCTCATATAGACTCACAGCCTTCAGGACTAGTAGAAGGTTCTTATACTTTCTTGGTCCTTTTATAACTCACTAGTTGAAGTAGCTTTTAAATCTGTTTATCATAAAATATTCATAAATTGTATCTTGATCATATTATCTACTCTTCCTTCTAATTTCTCCCATGATTCCTCCTAACAAATCTCACTTTCAACTTCATTTCTTTTTTCTTTGGTTTTCATATTTTTAACCCAAAAATCGTAGTTAGTGTTGCCTGTTTGTTCTCTGTGTGGGATCTTTCACTGGAGTTCAGACAACATACTACTGACCACACCACCAAACAGAAGTGACTTTCTTCCCACTAGCACCCATTAATTCCCAACAGTCCCTAAGCTATGGGTAGGAGTGGTTTGATCTTGTGCCAATAACCACAGCTGCTGTGAGTTCATCTGTGCAATGCCCAAGTCATTGGTACAAAATTATCTATTCATATCACTCCGGCCCATCCTGTAGTCCTTATCATTTGTTCTGCCTCATCTTTAACAATGGTCCCTAAGTCTGAGGCAGGTCTGGGGAGAGAGCAGAGTGATATGAATATGCCATCTATAGTTGAATATATATTTAAATTTACCCCTTTATAGAAAGATAATACATATACATATTAAAAACTCATTCTTGCCAGAAGTTATCCTTGAGATTTATGTTACCATGCTAATGATCTACCTCTGCCCAGTTAAGTATAGGAACTCCACATCTCTCCTAACATAAATATCAAATACTCTCTGTATCATTCTGTGAATTTATTCACATAAAGCATGCAATTTTTCATGATAATAGTTAAATATTGTTGACTGTATCTTACTTGGTCTCAAATGGAGCTTTATTGCCTCATTTTCAGTTGAAGAAGATAGATTTCCTGGCTTTTTAAACTAGTTAAACCTCAACAGACTGACTTACGTCTGAAAAATCATGTTGCGTGTTTCAAAATAGCATTGCTGTTGTACACCTACACTTCTGGGTCTCGAGTTTGCTCCCCAGTTTAACATGTCTCTCAAGTAACTTGATTATAAAACAAAATGTATAGAATGAGCCATGTTTCTGTGTATTTAAGATAATGCATGTTAAGGGGCAATTGGTCATTAAACAGAATTCAGTGGCAAACTACCTGAGGGCCTTCATCATATCATCAGTCCTTAAGGACAGAGGATTATTATAATTTATTAGAACCAAACACTGAGGTTGAGTTTTAATACTTACTATGTCAAGTAATCCACATGAGTCCCTTACCTTAGAATGACTTAGTTGTGCTTTAAATATTCTCAGTCCAGATTTCCAGATTTCCTGCCCATACTGCCTTATAGCTTGAAGCATACACTTCACAAAAAGAATAAGATAAACTTAATTATTTTTCACAAGTTTCAAATTCACACTCCAATTAATTCTGGGCTGAATTTTTGACTATCTGTTTTTCAATAATTTTGTATAATTTTCTAAATTTAGGGAAAGTATAAACATAAAGACCATGTTTAAATATGCACATGAAAACCAGTTTATACCACAGTGATTTGGAAGGACAGGTCTGAGGTGAAGCACTGATAGTTACAAACACATGTGTTGCACATTGAGGAAAAGACCAATGGACTGCAGTGAGTGCCAAGGTGTCAGCTTGGGAAAGTCAGATGTCAAAGCATGACTATCATAAGTCAAAATATCCATTCATCCTTATGCAGGGCTTGATAAAATTTATTTCTCCCTAACCTGTATTAATATAACAAAATGTCACACACACACACACACACACACACACACACGCACGCACGCACACACGCACGCACACACGCACGCACACACACAGACAGATAAGCACATATACAGATGCCTGCTTGAGAATTATAGAACTCTGTTGATTGCTACATATTACAAATAGGTCATCAGTGACATACTGCAAACCTGGTTTTTATTTTACAAAGAATTTCATTCATAGACCATAATTGAGCTTGTTATTGAATTATGAAGCTGGAACTTTCTGTTTCTAGTATAGAATGTTAGTATATTTAAAGCAGCTATGACGTTTTGCAATAGTTAGAATAAAAGTGGTTCTTGATGTCCCTGGATCTAACCTTTAACTCCCATTGGCTTTAAATAGATTTAGAAGAGACCCACAGAGAGTAGTGGAGATGACAGAATTAATTAGTATTCACTGAAAGAATGAGAGCACACAGTGGCCAGAGACCACTATTCTGATCTTTATTTCTAGCAAATATTATGTGTTATTCTTACCATCTGGTGAACAAGCAATGTGCCCAGAGGGAGCTTGTCCCATCTAGATGACTGACAACCCATATGGAATGACACTTAGAGAAAAGTGCAATGGAGTATCTTTGCTCTGTATGAGAAAGTGTTTTGCTATATAGTAATCTGAGAAGATTTAGAGTTCCTGAAGTCATGTTTAGATAGTTATTGATTATGGACCTTCTGGATAGTTAAAGATGCCATGTCCCCATCTTAGGTCCAGAACAGGACTTGGGTTTTATTCTTCTGGTGGGTAAATAAAGTCTCTTCCTCCTGTTCTTGGTTTTTCAGGCCATTGGCTATGAGAGACAAGTGTTTTTCCAAGTCCACTAGTATTTAATGAGCTGCCTAACACTTATATTATGTATGGTTTTGATTATATTCTTATTTCTATCATGTTTTAAAGTACAAAACAAAAGCATGAATACATGTAATTTAACTTCATTAAATTGTACATACGAAAACCCAAAGTTTCTTATTATTTGTAATGTCCATTCAGAAATTACATGTATTTTCTTATTTGTTAAATATTTGAGAGAAATGAGTGAGTATACCAAATGTCTTAAAAAGTGCTATTTCCAATCACAATCTCTTTGCTCAAGCCTGTGATATAGATTCATCCACATCTTTACTCAAAGCTCTCTATTCTTAGAGACATTTTTTTCAGCACATACCTAATATGGTGGTGCTTTTTAAAATGACCAATGAGGATTTAGCTTCTGGCTGTGTCTGAATATGTTGATTGATGGAGGGGCATGTAATTTTCTGCCATAAAACCTCAGGAACATTCCAGAACCAATGTGCTAAGGAGAAACAGCGGTGCTCTATTTGAAGGAAGAATGAAAGAAATGTCAGGAGTGCATCTTGGCGAGACGAACATTTTCAGAATGGGCACCAGGGCAGAGAAGCAGTTCACAACACAGACAGTTACTGAGATGTGTACTGAGATTGATATTGGCAAGAATCTCTTTGTCCTCCTTGGGAATTTCTAGATAAATATTTGGACTATGCTTTGATGGTCTCTTGAAGGGGAGTACTCAGCAGTGCAGGTGGAAGATGCTCTTTCATTTTCCGGCACCCATACCTAAAACAATCACACAGAAACTGTATTATTACAACATTGCTTGACCTATTAGCTCTTGCTTCTTATTGGCAAGCTCTTATATCTTAAATTAACCCATTTCTATTAATCTGTGTATCACCACATTTTTGTGACCTACTGGTAAGGTTCTGTCTGGCATCAGACACCTGTCTCCTGCAGTGGCTACATGGCTCTCCTTGACTCTGCCTACTCTCTTCTTCTCTCTCTGCTTGAAATTCCTGCCTTTCCATATTCTGCACCGCAACAGGCCCAAAGCAGTTTCTTTATTAACTAATGGCATTCACAGCATACAGAGGGAAATCCCACATCATCTATAATTTTCTGTATAAATTAAAATGATGGTTTTCATTTAACATAGTAAAATTACATATAACAAAGCAGTTACCAAGCAAGAATTATAGTTACAATATTTAGTCCATTTACATCTGACAAATTAAGAAAAATAATCTATCATCTATCCTATCTTTTTCAGGCTAATGTTTAATATCTAATCTATCTTTTATAACTATATTTCTTCAACATCATCAAAGACCCCAGAAAGATATATCACCTAAATTAACAGGAAGTGCATTATAAGCAACTTCCAAAACTCTAGAAATAACAGCGACATCTTGATTCCTGGACAGTCCCCCAATGTTCATCTGTAACCTGGGGGCATCCATCTTCAGCCTAACAGGCCCATAGTATCTGGCAGACTTTTTCACACAGCAGGAAATTTGAAAGGCTCTTTTGTCTATCTTGGCAGTTTGTCGGTTACTTTCTTCTGTACCGTGAAGAATATCTGGCAGCTTCTTCTGTGTATTAGCAACACTGAAGGACCATCTCATCCTTTGGAATGTTTTAGCAGTCACCACTCTATGTGTCCTGCATGTCCAGCTCATACAGCATAGCATGAAGCAGTTCAAGTAAGAGCAATTTCTTGCCCAAATGGCTAGCCTTGTCACATTGAAGACAAATTCCACAGTGAGTTTTTTCAATGCCCATCAACCTCTCTGAAGTAATTGGTGCTGTCATAAGCAGACAGATCTCACTGTTAATAAAAGTCTAATTAAAACATTTTACATGCCATGTTCCATAGGACTTTGGAAAGATTGAAGATTATCTATATAACTGAAATATGTTTCTATATAACTAGAAAATCTAGCTAACCTGACCATAAGCTTGATTATTATAGATGATATCTATTAATCTGTATTTCTTAACAATCAATTACATATTTAAATGAACTACACAAACACAATATCTTAAACAAGGGTAAAATATACTTATAACAAAATTGATGCTAAATTTATATCAATATACCAAGATTCATACCAAAGTATTCATCTCTATATCATATCTATCCTCTCCTTTTTGTAGAAAGAGATTGACTGTGACCATTCAACCATTTATAATCAACCCCCTTTGAATGAAAATAGACATTTATAAGCAGTTATTTTAGGAATTTGGACATTGTTATCTCCAAACTGCTTCCTGATATTTGTTGGGTGAAGTATTTTTAGTGGTTCACAGAGACCTTTTGGAGGTGGGGGGTCTTGTTCCAACAAATCACCTTAGCCTGGAAGGAATCCAAAGGTTCTCATCTTCTGTGGATACAAAAGCAGAACCTCTTTTCCAAAGCAACATATGCATACACCCAAATTTTGAAGTCAAGATACCTTTATGTTGGCTTAACTTAGTAGCTCCCAGAATCAAATTTCTCTCTGCAGTCAAAGAATTCAAAGAAAATACAGTAATGTATATCATTCAAACTCTCTGTACATGGTCCACCTTAACATGGCTTATTTTTCTTTACTCCTTTAATCTATGACTATCTGTACTCTATTATATTACGTTTACTGTCTCTTTAGAGATTTGCTTTATTTTTATTTTTGGTTGTGAGCCTAGCCTTTAATGGCTGAGCCATCTCTCCAGCCCTTGCTTTATTTTTAAAACAATTTGCTTCCTTTTATAACTGTCTATATTCTTTTTCCTCTGTCTCCAAAGTCTAAGTATATTTAGCTAACACTGTGACCCATTCAGAGGTCTTTTCCATCAGAATCTGTCTTTATTGTGTATCTGAAATCATTTTTCTAACCATGAGTACTTCTTAAAATGCTGAGCAGTATGGCTAGTACTAAGGCCGCTTTGCATTTTGGCTTTGTCCAGTCCAACATGGCAGAAGTACATTCACCACCAGCTCTGTGAGCGTGCTTACTGCCCCAGCTTTAGGGAAGCTGAGGGTATACATTGCCATTAAGCAATTTATAGCACTGCTCACACACCCCACTTAAGTACTCCATAGCTTTACTCCCAAAAGAGCCAGAGCTTGTGCTGCCAGCATGACCGAGGAAACTGACATTTCTTAAAGAATCCACACAGCAATTGCTGCTAATGCTGACTCAGGAAACCTTCTCTAAGGAATCATGGCTCACTCTGCTTGCCTAAGATTTCACATGAGAAAATTCTGCTACCATGAAGCCCTGCTTAACTCTATTCTTTTGTGTCTAAAATTCCATTCCTAAGCTCTCTCAGGTTTTATGTGATTGTAGTTGCCCCACACTGGTGCCATTTGTAAGTAGAGATTGTTTTTTTTTTTTTTTTGTTCCTGACCACCCAGACCTGAATAATCTCACAGAAACTATATTAATTACAGCAGTTTGGTCTAATAGCTCAGTCTTCTTATTAACTAATTCTTACATCCTAAATTAACCCATTTATATTAATCTCTGTATCACCACAAGGCTGTGACTTACCGGAAAGGGTTCAGCAGTGATGTTTTTCTCCTTCAGCAACTACATGACATCACTTTCCTGACTTCACCTACTCTCTCTCTCTCTCTCTCTCTCTCTCTCTCTCTCTCTCTCTCTTTCTCTCTTTATCTCTGTTTAGATTTCCCACTTAGCTTTGCTCTGCTAAGCTATTGGCTGAAACAGCTTTATTCAACAACCAATAAAAGCAACACATATACAGAAGGACTTTTCACATCACTTTTGTAGAAGGATTTTCATCTCAGCAATACTCACAACAAAGGAAACTATGTTATGGTTTATTTTTTCCCTTTTCTTCTCAAAGTTTTCCTTGGCTTTTATATATACCAATATTGGCTTATAGATGCTCTGTGTAGTCCTGGATGGGTTCAGTCTTGCAGTGTATTGCCTCAAACTTCAGCACAGGGAATATAGCCCTGAGCTTCTATGCTGAACTCTCTGCATTTTACATACAAGTAAAACTTTTATAGTTTATTCTCTGTTTAAACCACTTCAAAGTTGATCCAGTTTTCTTTCCTACTGTTAACACAGTTTCAGCCCTTGTGTTCTCTCTCACCTTTTAGCCAAGCTCTCTTTCCATAGTCTCCCTAACATATAAACAATAGCCCAGCATATTCTCCACTGTTATATCTTCATGATCACCAACTCCATTTTAGATACTCAATATATTATTCTAGATGTTTTATTATACAAAGTGGATTTTCCCACTTCATAATATTAATATGCTTATATTATATATTCATTTGGTAAGACTTTCTATTTTCTTTTAAATTCTTTCAAATATACGTGTAGTAACTGGGTAAAGCACTTTTATGGTTTCTGAATAATGATAGCTACTTAGGAACCTTGGCCATAAAATTCTTACATTAAAAACCTCAGCAGAGTTTCTTTCTCTCTGTCTTACTATTTTCCTTTTTGATTTCACCTTTCTCTGTTTTCTTCCCCATACTTCCTTCCATTCTCATTGTATCTTTCTGATTTTGAGTATGATGAGTATTTTAAATCATATCCTATGCATTTTGAAATTATGTTAGAAGATTCTTAATGTTAGAATTTTAATGTATTATTCTCTTAAACAGACATTCACTGTACTTAAGAAGTGCCATGTAGTTACTAAGCTAATTATATAATATATGCCTGCTATTTTGTTAGTCTTGGATTTGGGAGAGGGTTTGGAAGAGACTAGATGAATGTGGTTTCTTCAGTCTTGTCGTCTACCTTCCTCTTTCTCAGATTTTTCCTGTAGTGTTTATAGTATTATTTTGTTAAGTTTATAGTATATTTAAGATGGATGACCTGAAAATGACCCATCATTTTGTTCAGAGTTAGTCTCAGGTTGTCTACCAATAGTACAGTTTCTTATTATTCTCCACTTAGTACTCTTCAGTTAATTTCTCTGACACACAGATAAAACACCAATGTTCCCTAAGTCTTACATTGTCAATGAGGTCGCTGGGCTGCACCTAACATACCAAAGCATAACAAATTATTTTGTCTTAGATAATAAAAGTCACTCTTTTCAGTAGATACAGCTTGCTAGGCTCAAATTTGAGATCAGAATCTATCTCTAAGTTTTTTCTTTCTAATTGCTTTTTAAAAAATCATTAATAATTGCAAGCATTTCTTGGAGCCACCTTATTTAGATCCATACCAAAAGGCAGAAAAAAGATATTATTATCCCCATTCACCAAGCCAAAATTCTACAATAGTGGGTTTTGTATGGAGTAGTTAACTTCTCCATATTTGACCTGTAATAATGTTGTGGAGAAGGGGAAGGCTTCTTGCTTCTTTATTAAAAATTAGGTGATAGTTAGACTTTTCTGAAATCAGATGAGGTTTTCATTCTTGACAGGGAGAACTAGAAATAGCAGACTAATAACCTACAAAAGCAATTCCCATGATTTCCAACTATGGCAATTATCTGAATCCTCTGTGAGTTTCTGGTTTTAGCTCATCTCACCTGGTGTATATTCCTGTAATCCAAGCATACCATTCTGATTTGCTTTCAGGTTTTTAAAGTCATCGTGCTATCTTGTTTTGATTTTTGATTGTTTGTTTCATTTTTATTTTCCCTTAGCTTCAACATTGCCAACATGGTGCTTTCTTCTGGAAACATTCAGATATTCTCTTCTCCAACCACGTCTCCTCTATACACATATGTATATACACACTTGCATGTATACACATATGTACACACACGTATCCACCTGTTTTCTGTACATCATATTTTTCCTCTTGTTCCAAGACAATATGTCAATGTGCCTTGCATTTCAAATGACAAGACACCATGGTGCTGTTCTAGCCTTTTTGATTTCTTTCATGCTTGCACTGATGACCCCACTGCAATGAACCAGTGTCCTCACTCTACCCATCCCTTCCCACTGAATTCTAGGGAAGAAGAACAATCACTACCAACTTAATCCTATTACTTGACAAAGTGCTTCTTGAGCGATCCATTTCAAGGGGCAGCACATCATAGCCCAAGTGTATAAAGAGATCAATTATATTGTCTAGGTAATGAACAGGATCCTGTTTCTGAGCTCTTCTTTCATAGATGAGAAGGCAGTTCCCAGGATGTAGAAGTTTCAGAAGGGCATTTCAGGCAATAGAAAGTGGCTTCATGGAGACAGGAAAGTGAGAGAAATACCACCTGTTCTTTTCTGCCTAAAGCAAAACTGAGCAGGTTCCTATGTCCCTGTGGACAACATCCATCTGTGCCTTCAAATCTATGCTAAGTCTGCTTCTGCAGCCCTAAGAAATTGGTGTTTTGCTGTTCCCTAGAGTCCAGCTGGCATTGCCTGGCCTGGTTTGTTACTGCTCTTTTTCCCATGTGCAGGAATGAGGAATGAGTATCAATAAATCTGAATGTCAAAACTCCAATTCAGATGTCAAGACAATTCCACATCACTGGCTATTTTGAATTCTGAACCCAGCTCCCACAGCGAACAAGGCTAGCAAAAAAAATTTGAGCATGTCACTGTTTTCATGTCAAAGAACAGTCCCAGAACACCAAGCCCAGACTGAAGGAACATGCTCTTCTGCTAGATCCACACAACGACATGAAATCTAGCTGGTTATCTCAGAATTTAAAGTTCCTTTAGGGAGTTTTAAAGAATACTTCCTATGAAAGACATTTAAGAAAGTGGTGGTGTTTCAATGTTTTGTTGTCTTGTTTGCATATTTTGTTAAAATTAGAAAATCTGGCATTATTCCTTTGTTTACTTTTTTAAGAAGAAAAATTATTCAAAATATTTCTGTGAGAGCAGAAGTTTTTGGTTGTCTTACAATCTGTTTTAAAAAAACAGAATTATAGAATGGCAACAAAATCCTAGTGTTTCATTGATGCTGGGGTACTATAAGAGAATAACATACTGAGAGAAGGAAATATGTGAAGGGCCTCATGTGAAGCAGTAAGTTAAAGGATATAAAATGTTATTTAACGAAAAAATGTGATATACCATTTAGTTAAATCTGCATTAGAAACAAGCATGGGCGCCTTGACAAAGGTTTACTCAATATTACCATTTTACAAAGTTTATTCCAAGAAGCTTAAAGGCACTCAGACATTGAGGCTATCTGTGAAACACTTTCGCTATTCTCTGATAACTTCCTAGTTTTCTTCCTTTGTAACTCACTGTTGTGGGTTGGGGTTATATTGCATAATTCCATCTAGCTTTGGAAACAGAATGGCATCCTTAAATACCTGAGGGGACTCCACAGATCCACGGCTAAATTCCTCTTTCTCGCATCATATTTTATCCTTGTAGATCAGTGTTATTTTCAGAATACATGGTGAGAATCCCTTGCATCTTATGACATGGAGTCTTAATATTTTCTGATGCATTGATATAATCGATCGGGTGAAATTTGCATGTAATCAAATTGCAGTTCTTGACCTGAAACATTTTTTCACTAGTAACTATCAACTGGTACTTACTCAGCTGAGCCATGCAATTTTGGGTTCAATAAAAGTGCAATCTGTTCACTTGTTTACTATGTTTACTCCCTAGAGGCTAAGGCTTTTGTGATGTAACACAGAGTATGCTAAGCAGAGGAAGGCCTATTGACTGTAGGCATTGCTTTGATGGCATGTGTGTCAGAGTTGGTATTGGCTGTTACTCAAGTGACTGTTGGGCAGAATGGACCAAGCTGCCTTCAAATGTAGGCTTCCAGGGGTCACAACTAGATTTTCATCTCAGACAAACCCAGTGCAGAATAATGTCCTATTTTTGGAATCAGGTCAATGGAACTCAGCCAGCATCAGCTTCACTCCCGTCCCATCAACCACCACGCCCCATGTGCTACCTTTCTCTTGAGCTTGGACCATATGCATAAAGGGGCCATTTATCCCAAAGTATCATTGGCACTCACAAAAAGGAAGTGGCCTCTGACCTTTTCCCAGGTCAGACTTCACATGTCTCTAGGTAAACTGTCATATAGATTCTAACTACTGCTTCATTGCTGGCACCAAGAAGGGTAGAACAGAACAGGCTGAAAATTCCAGGAAGGGAGGGAAGAGCAGTAGCATTAACATAGGACTTGAAGATTTTAAGAAATGATTCTCATTGTTACGTAAAAGTGACTTAAGAGGGAGGCCCAGAGCCAAGCACTAGAGCTGCTGAGTCCTTTCTGCTACCCAAGTAAAAGTACAATAGTTCTAAAAGGATGGAACAGGTAGAGGAAGAGGGAAAAGAAAGTGGGAGGGACTACAAGGAAAGGGAATATCTATCTGTTGAATTCCTATGCAACTTTATTGGGAAAGAGAATAAAAGCTGAATCAGACATGCAATGAAAATATAGTGTGATGTTGATTTCAAAGCTGGGGTAATTGTTTTCTACGCTGTCACTCACTCAGGTTAAAACTGCCAGTGTAGCCGGGCGGCGGTGGCGCACGCCTTTAATCCCAGCACTCTGGAGGCAGAGGCAGGCGGATCTCTGTGAGTTCGAGACCAGCCTGGTCTACAAGAGCTAGTTCCAGGACAGGCTCTAAAGCTACAGAGAAACCCTGTCTCGAAAAACCAAAAAAAAAAAAAAAAAAAAAAAAAAAACCCTGCCAGTGTAATTTCTTCCTGGCATTATTCAATCAAATAATTAGTCATGTTAGGTCTGATACTGCGAGCCTGTAATCCCAGGTACATATAGGACAGAAGAGGAAAGACACGAGTCTGAGGCTAGAATGTATAGCTCAGAAAGACCCTGTCTCCAAATAAAAGATAGAAATCGGACTTCAGATACAGCTCAGTGGTAGAACTGAGCTTACCTGCCATGCATGAGGCCCTAGGTTCAATCCCTAGAATTTTAACAAAAACAAACACATATAAAACAGAGCCATTGCTTGCTGACCGCAGTTCCCAAAGACTTTCTCAAGTCTATTTTAGTCTTTATCTCCCTACAACCACTGTGTTAACTCCACCTGCAGCTAAAATGGTCTCCTTGTAGCTACTTCTTTGAGTTCCCTGTGGCTTGCCTGCAGACAATGCTGCACAGCTTTCCTGCATGAGATGAGTGTTGCCAACAGGAGCTACTATTTTTTACTGGCTCAGATGGTTTTCTGGGCAGCTTGCTCCTCACCTACTAATATCTTGCACATGTTAAAAGAATTAACATTTAACAGAATTATATATAATGTAATAACTAGTGAAATAACCACAAGTATATTGAAATGTCTGAAGGTAAAGTGTCTCTAAAATTGTTCCAAGTATCATTCTTTATAAATGCATGTTTTGTCCTTTCTAAACTTATGTTTACAGAAGGCAATGTCTTTTTTGAACCTGTTTGGAAAAGTATGTAACATTTTTTTCCTTTCTCTAGTATATTGTAACCTTATACTGTAACTTCATAGCTCACCGTTGACCACAACACACAGTTAATGCAGGCTTGGGTGAAAAAAACTAACCTGCACAATAACCAAACCTAGTCTCAATGTAGAAGGGAGGAGAGAAGTGTGAGGAGAGGAGATGAAGGGAAGGAAGGAGGAAGAATCTACAGTCTCCAGGAAGCAATCTCAGTGATATACACATAAAATGACATACAAGAAAACTACAGTCTCTGGGTAGAATTTCAAACAAATACAATAGGCCACTCTGTAGTTTTCATTTTTCACAGTTTGAGTTGCTCACAGTCAACCAATATGCAATGGTAAATTTAAGAAAATATGCAATGGAAAATTCCAGAAATAAATAATTCATAATTTTATTACTGTGCATTTTTTTTTCAGTAGTGTGTGATAGAAACTCGTGCTGTTCTGATCCTTTTTACCCAGGTTGACACTCACAGTTCTCTGGTGTATTCACCTGTAGACTTGTCCTCTATCTATGAATGATTGTTTTCAGGAACCCATTCCAATTTCAGAAATCTTTATGTACTCAGTTCCTCACCTCTAACATGCATGATACATACAGATAATATGTGGCAAATCCTCTAACTTACACTAAATCATCTCTAGATAGTTTCTATGAATACGGGTGTAGATGTAGAGTAAGTAGTTGTTAATCACAGCATTCACTAAGAAAAAAATTACCGAAAACCTGCATATTTATTATTTGAAAATATAGTTCCTTCTGTGGGTGTCTGAAGCTCTGCATGCAGAATCCTCAGATAAGGGAACTAATTTCATATGAGCCCAAACCCATGTCAGGGAGGACACAGTCATAGCACATTTCAATAAATATAACCTTTGATTTGCCTGGTGTTACTAGTTGTTTTAATCTCTTAATGTGCCAACTTTGTAAATGTCATAAGTATGTAGGTGTAAGTGGAAACATCGTATGAAAACAGTATATTTTCCAAGTTACAGGTCCTTGGATAGACTTTGAATGTCCTCACTCTGTTTAAGGAACACTCAGTGAAGAAAGAGATGACAAAGTCTCCTTTTGAGAAACCAGAGATGTACTGTCTGTTGTAAACTCAGAGATAGCACTGAGCTTTTACAATTCCAAGAGTCAGATGGGACAAAATTTGCATTTTAAAACTTGAAGAACTGTCCTGTGGTAATTTCAAGGGAAGAGGAGTAAGAAGTCATTTCCTTAAAGAAATTGTTAGTGTTTGGTTTCATTATGATTGCTCGAAACAACAAAAACCAGAACTCATTTCACTAACCAGGGTTACAAAGTGCTCACAGAATATTTACAGGCCACCACTGAGAACCATGGGTCCACAGAACTGAGGTTATGCTATCAATTGCAGAGTTCAGTTTTTTATATGATGGTATCAGGTTCACTTTTTGTTTGTTTTCCAAGCCTACATTGTAAACCTATACACCTCAGATATGGAACAGGGATAGCTGAACTGGGGTGGGGTCCATTAGAATCCAGATCCAGACAACTGTTGGTCAAAAATGGGGTCTGGAGTAGTTTGAGGGAAGATACCCCATAACCTTTTGTTTTTGAATCCTAGAAACACAGGTTCTGTCAGGGCTCACACACACGGACTTCTTGGCCATATCTGGGTTGGGTCCTTGGCTTCAAAGTCTTCCTTGAGGATTTTAATCTTTGATTCTCCTCACTTCTCCTTTGTCACTACAGCACAAATCAGTTACTGTATTTGGCTTGAATCTCACTTCTGTCTCTGCTGCTCCTATCACCTATTATGTGTCTTTAAAGCCTTTACTGACTTCTAAGGAAATATATCTTCTGGCTCAAGAATCATTGTTAGTTATACTCTAGTTTTATATTCCTGTTTGGGTATGTAGCTTGCATCTGCTTAATATTTTTAATGCTGAATGATAAAAGAGCAAGGCCTAGATTGGTTATCATAGCTTAATTATTTTTGTCTATGGACAGAAAAACAGATGTGCCCTCTAATAGTAATGTGTATTGATTTTTGTGCAACTAATAATGAGTACCATTAAGTCATTTAACAAATATTGATTTGTATAGTCATCACTGTGTAGGGATTGGTGTGGAATGAGAGAATGCATCTTATGCATGGAGGTGGCATAAATAACTTAATAAATATTCAATAAATGATCTTTCATTGTTGATGTTCATAAAGTGACAACAGTGAAATATAAATCACAATTTTTTTCTTTATAGTAATATTTTGAACTTAGATAATGCTGGTGACCAGACTACAAAGTACCAAGTAAGGCACTTTAATAATAAGAGAGTAAGTAATAGTCCAAATACCAATAGGAGGTTTTTAATTTTAATGAGGAACCACTTACTTTGAGTTTTCACTTCTCTGAAGGATGACTTGTCCAAATTCTAAGGCGTGAGGTGACCTTGCGGCTGGCATGCAGGGTGGTGAAGGGCAAGGCACAATGGGCTGAAGGACTGTCATTTGGAAAACACTGAGAAATATTGAACTAAAGGGAAGACATCTGGGGAAGCAGCAGAGAGGAGAGACCATCTTCACTGATGGAGATACCTACCATCATCTTTCTAAAAGGATTCAGAAAATGACATGAAGGAAAATAGTCATTTTCTTCAAAGAAGAAAGTGGAGTGCTACAAAGTCATTTCAGGAATCTGGCCCCTAAGATACTAGGAGTGTTCTAGAAAACACCAGTTATGCAAAAACTAGTATGCTCTGCTAAGAGAAAAAAGTTCATTTCCAAATATGTGATTTGTTGTGTCTATTATGTACTTGAAACTACTTTAGACGAGATTGGGCGCGTTCAGGGTGGTATGGCCGTAGACTTGAAACTACTTTATAAACCACTTGAGTATGAATGTTCAACCATCATATATTAGTTGTGGGAACCGGCACAGTTATCCATGGTTCTATATCAAAACATTTTACGAACCGGAAGCAAGGGACAAAGATAGATATAAAACATGTAACTGAAGAGGTAACTCCTCCAGCTTCTTTACACCTTGGCTTAACAGTGTTAAAAAACTGTCTTTATTTCTTTTATTTTCAAAGAATGAGCTGATGCTTTCAAGGCCATTAGCATATTGCCAACGTGGTCAACAGTGAATTACAGGTGTCAAGCTGGGGAATCATAAATGTGAAGGTTAATCATTATGTCACTGATGTCCTCAGAGTTCATAATTTCCAGGCTTTGTACAATGGGAAAATTGTAAAACATCATCTGCCTTTGCTAGGTTATTGACTGACAGGTGTGGAGCTGACAAATGCCGGTTAACCTGGACCACGTGGTGCCCATCTATTAAGGCAACTACTTTTGAGGGATTTCTTGGGAGAGGAAATATTCTGGAAGATGGATATGCTCGCAGGACTCTGTGGCATCTATTTTTTGCCCTGTAATGTCTGTACGATGTGATGGTAAGTTCAGATTAATCTGTTCCAGTTGACGGGAGAGCCATTTACAACTCCATATGATGCATTGCTGTGTCTTGCTTTGTTTTCTCTGGGTGCCTTTAAAATTGCCAGATCTCTCTAGTAGGCAAGATGCTCTGGCTAGCATTATATTTGAAGGCATCCTGTACCATAAGTATAGCAAAATATCACCATGAATATAGATCTAATTTGCTTGACACAGAACACTAATATTAATTGGGTACTAACGGGGCTAAATTCATTAAAGACTGTTCTCTCTTCTCGTTCTCCGTCCTCTCTCTCTTCTCTCTCGCTGTGTAGTGTGTTGTGTGTTTGGTGTGTGTATGTGTTCATGTGTGTGTGTAGGTATTCATACTTAAGGGCACATGTGCATAAGTATGTAGAACCGAAAGGTTGGGATCAGGTCTTGTGGAGTTTGAATTTAATCAGCCCCCTAATACCACAGTCATAGCGAGTGGCACTATTAGGAGGTGTGGCTTGTTGGAGTGGGTAGACCTTCTTAGAGGAAGTGTGTCACTATTGGAGCAGGCTTTGAGTCCTTTTCTCAAGCATTCCTCAGTGTGACAGTCAGTTGATTTCTCTGTTGCCTGCACGATACATCAGTCTCAGCTCCAGCAACCCACTCTGCCTGCATGCCGCCATGCTCCTTGCCATGATGATAATTGACCTGGACCTCTGAAACTGGTCAGCGAGCCCCTTCAGGTTAAATGTAGAAAACCACCATCCACAGGACAGTTTGGTCCAGCCCCACCCCCAGCTTCATATATGATATTTTATAACCCTTATACCAGTCCTCTGAGCTAATACAAGCTTGTTTTATAGTAGAGGGAATTACAGTTTAAAAAGTTTTATTTAAAATGTTGCCAGCAATGTACTTTTGTAGTGAATTTGAGATTGAATCAAGGCCCCCTCATGGCCTAAACCAGACACTAGGTCTGAACCACCAGACTGTAGGATCTCTACCTGTGATGGACAAAATCAAGCCTGTCAGTGAGCTTTGTTATGGTATGAACTAGAACCCTGGAATGTGGCTTCCCAGCTTCTTTAGTTTATTTTAGAAAAGCACAGTCAGTATCTTCATAGAAATTATTCTTATAACTATTTTGTATGGGATTCTAACTGAAATCATAACTAAGAACACCTGATTACTATCCATCTTCTGATACATCAGTGAAGAAAACTAAATCAACAGAAGCTTACTTATTTTATATTTGCTGAAGGGTACATTTAAAAATACAAATGTTAGTTCAATAATCCCATTTGTAAATCTTAGAAATTTTATTTGTAATTATTTAGCTTAAACAGTTTCTTCTGTGATCTTTTTCCTTTACTGAATGCTTACAGGGAAGCAGAATCACAGATACTGTCTTGAGAAGCTGACAGATGCAGTAGGAATAGGTTCAGTGCCATCCCAAGAGGTCGCTCTTAGCTTGAAAGAAGACTTCAGCTTTCACATCAGACATACCTATGTGTGAGCACAATTTCTTACTATAAGTAAGACCTCTGAGCTGCCTATACTTCAGCTTCTTTACTAATAGAAAGGATGCAATCATTCCTCCTCACATGGTTGGGGTTAAAATGGAACATGAGGCACAAGACATACTGCTTCATGCCCGGTCAACACTAACTACAATGTCACTGCATAGATTCTTGCTGTAATCTCACATGGGGAAACCATTGATCATCTCCAAGCTTCCATTTCCAATCTTTTAAAAAAGTGACACACACATGGCAAGGTGGACCCATGAAGCCCTTGATGTTACCCAGGGCTTTCATGAGCGTTATCTTTGCCATCCTTACTCATGCAGTCACCAATTTGCTGCCAACCAGCTGCACACATCTCTCCTTGGACATGCAGATCATCAACACTGATACTACAGTCAGAGCTCTAGCATGTCAGTGTGCTTTCCTAGATTCCGGGGAAGGGATAGCATCTTTAAACCGTCCTTCCCTTGCAAAGGAAGGCACCACATGTTGAAAGTTCAAGCCCACTTGCTTAACTATCAGTTACCTTCCAGTTATAGGAAATGGGTCAATTAACTGCCATATTGGAGTTGAGGTACCCCAGATACATTAACCCAATCATGCTACTTCTGTGAGTTTCTCTTGGAACTTATTTTCATTTAGTTGGTTCTGTTCAAAATATAATCTGCTCAGATATTCTCTGGTGATCATATGAGTGTGAACCTTTTGCTTCACACTTCAGAATAAACATCAGAAGTTCTGTATTTAAGGTTGTGGAGTGTGGTGATGCTATTAATCCCACACTTTGAGTGGGTGGTTGGAATTGGAGGTCTTACACTGTGGAGAGACAATGAGCTCATACCCTGTATGGACCTGTAGGCTTCACCTACACTCCTCTCAAGGTGTACCATCCACTCTTAGCTCTGTGCTCTGTACCTCTTTTCAAAACCCCTCACTGTGAGTGAGAATGAAGCTGAAGCAGAAACAAAAACAAAAGCAAAAGAAAATCAAGCAAGCAAAAAACCACTGCTCCTCAAAGAAGTAATTGCAGTGGGTTTAGAAAGATGGCTCAGTAGTAAGAACACTTGCTGCTTTCATAGATGACCCCAGGTTCGCTCCCAACACCCACATGACACTCACAACTATCTCTAAGCCCAATTCCAAGGGCTCACCAACCCTCTTCTTGCCTCCAAGGGTGACTAGACACATAAGCAGCACACATGCCTACAAGCAGACAAAACACATATACATATAAAATAAAACTTTTAAAGCAATTCTTCCTTTTGTCTGTTTTTTTTCATCTTGTTTTGCACTTTAATGAAACACATATACATATAAAATAAAACTTTTAAAGCAATTCTTCCTTTTGTCTGTTTTTTTTCCATCTTGTTTTGCACTTTAATGATTTTGGAAAATGTCTTTCCTCTTCAACCTCAACCTTGCAAGGGCCTGCTCATCCTTCCAAATATAAGTCAAGCTTGTCATCCTGCCCTGGCTGATGCACACCACCCATGGTACGTTCCTTTCTTCCCAGAGCTTGTCAGCTCAGCAGCCACTCTTTGATGTGTTTGTCTAAATCTTCATCACCAGAGACAACAGAGAACCAAAAGGAACTGTTAGGATTCATGCTTGCAGACCACAGATATCCAACTAAGAAAGCGGGAGCAGTAGGATAGCTGGCCTGGATGCTAATTCTTTCCCTCCCCAGTCATGATCAGTCTGAAATCAAACTGGTAGCTCAGTTCTACTGACCTATGCTCCTTCCCCTAAAACTCTGAAGCAATTTTTCTCACTCTCTAAGGCTGCCTTGGTATTAAGTAACATTTTGTGTCATTTAATGCCACTACCTGCAGTAGTCACCAATCCATGCTACTAAAGCGTTCTTAATGAACTATTTACTTTCTTAATGAACTTAATTACTATTATTGGGGAAGCACTGGGAGGAGAGGAGGGAAGGGAAACTGAAGTTGGTATGTAAAATAAATCAATAACAAAACAAACAAACAAAAGCTAAAAGAAAAGAATTATGACTAATATTACTGTTATTATTATTATTGGATTGTTGTGAGAATTACATTAAATAAAGTTTAAAATGTATTAAAATGTGATCCTTTCTGTCTCATTGGAGGGAAAGAGTTCATATTGTATTTCCTTTTCATGAGCATTACAAGAGGGACTAGCTACATTCAAAGCTAAATCGATGCTCTTCATCTTGGAAAGATGATTTTGAACTACCTATCGATATAAAACAAGTCTTTGATCAATACTTCTGCCATTCATTGGGGCTGAGTAAAGACAGTGAGTTAAGCATTCCCATGATCCTCTGTTTACTGTCATATGAATTTACCTGTAAGGACATTTGTTGTGCTGTAACTTACGTTAATTTTCACTGTTGTTAGAACCCCCCAAATACTCTCTGATTCAATTGACCAAGGAATTGTCTGAAATGTTTTCTCCGTCCTCATGCCTTCCTCATAGCAGCTGAGATAATAAAATAAAAACAAGAACTCTCTACGGCAGATCCAGTGGGGGAGAATTGCCACTTTCCATACAGTTGCCTCATTGATTACAATTTGAATGCATGCTGACTTCTTTTCCAGGAGTTTAGAAAAAGAAATTATTTTATAAAACACACAGGAAATCTTCAATTAATGGCATTATTAGCTTAAGCACAATGAAGATTGTTGAAAACTTTCCTGTCACTCAATATCCTTTGGAAAATAAAGTGTGCTTACTTTGGATGAAACTTTATTGGGCTTTAATGAAGCTTCCATTGATTTCCTGCATGCTCACAGCAAGGTTTCAGGCTTCATTTTCAAGAGTGCATCCAGCAGTTGGAGAAGGGAAGAAATCAAACCCTACTATGGAATGCTGGGCCTCATAAGGAGTCAACTAGCAAAGGAAAATGGCAGAGTCAGACATCACCTTGCTTCCCCATTTCTTCCTCTCCCTCCTCCTGTATCCCCTTTCTTCCACCTCCTTTATTGAATCTCATCTGCTTTTTCTTTATTTTTTGTTGGATTCTTTTCCCTGTTTTCCTGCCACTGAGGCCAGGCAAGTATTTGCAGGACATTTTAGAAAGCCACTCTTGTTCCCTTGACTTCCCCCATAATTCCTGGGCTCTTAATGAGGGAGAGATGGTTGATGAGACACAGGTCAGTCCTAGCTGGTCTTACACACCTAAAAGAAAAAGTTACTTCCTTGCCTTTGTTACTTCACTTTTAGTCTCCTAGTCAATAGTTTATTCCATTTTATTCTTCTGTCAAAACTTTGTACTTTCAACATTATTATTTTAGTGTTTCAGTATATAAAAATCTGGACTTATTGTAAGACTAAAATAGGGACAATATATCCTCCAAACTAAGGTTTCTGTTTGCAATGAAGTCAGTTTAAGAATAAGTTCCTGTTTATCCTGTGTTAACCCTATGTGAGTTGTGGTTTCTAATTTGTTTTTAATTGTGGTTTGTAATTAAAAATAAGTTCTTGGGTTTTTTTTTTTTTTTTTTTTTGTTTGTTTGTTTTTTTGTTTTTTTTTTTTTTTTTTTTCAAGACAAGGTTTCTCTGTAGCTTTGGAGCCTGTCCTGGGACTTGCTTTTGTAGACCAGGCTGGCCTTGAACTCATAGAGATCCACCTGCCTCTGCCTCCTGAGTGCTGGGATTAAAGATGTGTGCCAGCACCGCCCAGCCTAAATTCCTGTTTCTTAGATCTAATGTAAACTGCAAACCTTGTTTTCAATCTATGCTGAACTTGGGACCCCATTGTCACGATGTGCATCCTTACCCTTGAGCTTCCCCTTTATTGTATTTTACTAACAATAAATAATAGCAACTGTCCCCGGCTATGAATGCTTTATTTCTCTTACAAAAAAAAAAAAAGACATCAAGAAGCTGACTGCTCCCTAAAATCTCAATTAGGGAATAGGGCAGGCTGGTCTGGCTAGTTCAGGTGCACCCCAAAATACAGCTAGCTTCAAACGGACAAATATGGATTCAGTTTTCTCCTGGAAATTGTCAGGATAACACTTACATGGTAGGTATATATTTAATTTTTTCTTTATTTTTCCCAGAAGTGTAATGCTCCAGTTATCACAAATGAGGCCCTGCTTTTGTTATGCCTCCACTTTTTAAATTATTTTTACCAGGTCTATTTTTATTTACCCTAGTTCTTAAAAAGAATATTTATTAATTCCGAAACCCACAAGAAAATAAAGTGATGTGGGAGAGTTTTGTTTATCTCAGGGCCATCTCTCAGCCTTGCCTTGTTCTGTCCCCCTTCGCGGCTGTTTAGCATTATGGTCCTTGCAGATAATCATTTTATTTGTTTCTATGGGACACTTATAATGAATCTTGAGTGCAGTTGTTGATGCTAGCGCTCAGAATCCTTGTTTACTGCAGCAGCGACGGTTTTCACCCTTCGGAATTTCGGAATTTCTCGCCCACCTTATTCTCCACAGTGTCACCTCTATTTGTCTTTTTCCTTTTCTTCAAAGACTTGAAAAGTTTATTCAATTGTTTATTCCTCCATTTCTCCTAAACATTAATATTGTTTCACTTATTATTGCATGTGTGCATGTGCGCTGTGTGTGGTGTGTGTGTGTGTGTGTGTGTTTGTATAGGTATAAAACCTGCTACCTCATGCACAGAAAGGTCCGAGTGCAATTTGCAAGAGCTAGTGCTACCATTCTTGTCCCCTGATTCAAACTAAGGCCATCAATTTTGGCAGCAGTCTTTGTATCAGCTGAGTCCTCGCTCTGTCCTTAAGTATTTTTTTTATTCTCTTCCTATATATTTTACCTCTATTACATTCTGGATGAATTCTATAATTTTCCCTGTGTTTACTATATATCCCCCTGAGCTATTCACTTAAACAGTTATCTTCTTACAACAACTAAATCATGCTGTAGCATCTTATGTAAGCCTTGGAAATTTCTTGCTTAATTTCTTGTTCCTTAAGTCATAGCAATATAGCCAGGGCTAGTATCATAAGACTATAATCCCAGCACTAGTGAGTCTAAAGGAAAAATGAGTGAGGTGAGTTTGAGGGCCACAGCCTGAATTACTACAGAGTCTATATCTCAACTAAGTTCAAATAGAATATGAAAGCAATAAGAATTTCAATTTAACACCATTGTTCCTGTCCGAATAAAGAAAAATTATTTCTAGGTGTGTTCTCCTTTCTTTTTGAGATGCTATTTATCTGCGCTCGTTGGATTTTTTTGAATTCTTTTTCTAGTTTTTTTTTCATTACAGATAGATCCTGATTAAATTTCCCCTACCCTCTACTCCTTCCAATTTTCCTCCACACCTCCTCTTCCCATCTAGGTCTCTACCTGTTCTATCTTTCATTAAAAGACATACAGAGTTTTAAAGAACACTAATAAAATACAACCTAAAAGCAAATACATGGGAATATGGCAAAGTAAACACATGGAAGGAAAAGAGCCGAAGAGAAGGCACAAGAAATATATGCTTAGAAACACTCATTCGCACACTCAAAAGTCCCTTAAAAACCCCAAACCATAATATACACACAAGGGACCTGTGGGATAAAAGGGTACAGGGGTGAGGAGAACATAAAAAAAAGAAAAAGAGAAGAAAAAAATCTCTGAAATGACATTATAAGACAAGAAACCTCCAAAGATGCGGTTGAATTTATTTTCTGTTGGCATTTACTTCTGGGCATGCAGCCTACCCTAAAGAGTAGTTTATTTCCCCAGTGAGATTCCCATGGAGGAAACTAAATTTTCATTTACAAGTGGTTATCAATTGGAGATAGCTTCTGGGTTAGGGATTGGAGTATGTATCCACTTCTTTCAGCTCTAAGACCCCATCTGGTACAGACTTGAGCAGACCCAATGCATGCTTCCTCAGTTTCTGAGTTCATAGGTGCCTTGATTCTATTCCTTTAGGAAGTTCTTGTTTCTTTGGTGTTCTCCATTCCATTCCCCCTCTGGCTCTTACTCACTGCTTGCCCCTTCTGCAAGGTTTTCTGGAACTTGAGGTGAGGCAGTTGATGGAGACATCCCTTTTAGGGTTAAATATTCCAAGGTCTCTCACACTTTGTAATGTCTAGCTGTAGATCTCTCTGTTCGTTCCTATCAGTTGTAGGAAGGAGTTTCTCTGGTGATGGCAGGGCAAGGTGCTTATCTTAATAGAGCAGAGTGTCATTAGGATTTATTTGATGGTTACGTTTCTTTAATAGAACAGTAGTATTTAGTTTCTCCTGGGTCCATGGGCTATCAAGTCTCAAGTTCTAAGTCACACAACCAGCTTCAGGTATGGATTCCATTTCTTGAAGTGAGTCTTAAGTCAAATCCGATGTTGGCTAGATACTCCCACAAACTTTCTGCCTTCATTGCCCTAACATATATTGCACAAGGACACCACTAGAGATCAAAGAGTTTGTGACTTTGCTGGTGTTTACATTTCTCTTTTTATTGTGTGCATAGTTTCTTCTTATACTAAAGAATCTAGAACAGGGGTTCTCAATATTCCTAATGTTGTTATTCTCATGTTGTTATGATCCCAAACCATAAAATCACTTTCATTGATACACTATAACTGTAATTTTGCTATTGTTATAAATTGTACTGTAAATATCTGATTTGCAAGATATATGATTTTGAACCTCTGTAAAAGGGTCGTTTGACTCACAAAGGGTCATGCCCCACAAGTTGAGATTCACTGCTCTAGAAAATAAGGGTGAAGACTCTGTATGGTTACCAGCTCAACTTCTCCAAGTTCACTGAGTCATATAGGTGTTGTCTTCAGCAATAAGACATTGGTGTCAGTTTGTAGAGAGTCACCAATACCCTTGCCAACAGTTTAGGTTATTTGGATGTTCCCATGGGGCTCTTTAGGCCAACAGCTCAATTATATGCATCCCATCCCCAGTATTAAAAGCTTCATTTTGTGTCAAGAGATGTCCAGTTGAGACTCTGTCTCTCTGTTATTTGGTGATTTCATTTAGATTGCCAAGTTTCCTAACATGTATATGTACATATGTGTATATAATATACATGTGTATGTATGTGTATATGTATGTGTATGTACATATATGTGTAAGCTTATAGTATATTATGTTTCTTTTTTTCCCTGTAAATCCATTTTATTTTTTTTCATGGTTTATTTTTTTATATTTAAAAATTTCCATCTCCTCCCCTCCTCCTCCCCCTTCCTTCTGCTCCCCTCCACCCATACCCCCCCTCCCTCCCTCTCTAGGCCAAGGAGCCATCAGGGTTCCCTACTTTATGTTAAGACCAAGGTCCTCTATTCAATCACTCAAATGACCTTTAGTTTAAGCTGTCTCTCCCATATTTTCTCCCTAGTCCCTTTCTAGACATGATACTTCTGTTCCAGTGATAGACTCTTGTCTATCCATAACTATCTGTTCTGTTTCCTCTTTCCAGGGAGGTTTATCCACCCCCTGCTGTTGCAGGGAGCAGGGGCCCCTTGTTCTGGCCTCCTGGCAAGCTTACACCCAAAATAATCACAGAAACTGTATTAATTAAAACACTGCTTGGGTATTAGCTCTAGCCTCCTATTGGCTAACTCTCACATCTTGATTTAACCCATTTCTATTAATCTGTGTTCACCACGAGGTCGTGGCTCACTGGGAAAGATTTAGCATGTCTGACCTGGCATCTCCATGGCAGTTCTCTCACTCTGCTTTCTTCCTCCCAGAATTCAGTTCTGTCTTCTCTGCCTACCTAAGTTCTGCCCTACCAGGCAAAGCAGTTCCTTTATTGATTAACCAACAAAAGCAACAGAAGGACCTCCTATACCACCCTGCCTTGTCCCTGACTCTACACCTAACCTCTGCAGGTCTATGGATTATTGTTTATCATTGGCTTAACAGCTAAAATCCACATAAGAAAAAATCAGAGCCGGGCAGTGGTGGCGCACGCCTTTAATCCCAGCACTCGGGAGGCAGAGGCAGGTGGATCTCTGAGTTCGAGGCCAGCCTGGTCTACAAGAGCTAGTTCCAGGACAGGCCCTAGAAACTACAGGGAAACCCTGTCTCGAAAAACCAAAAAAAAAAAAAAAAAAAAAAAAAAAAAGAAAAAGAAAAAATCAGAATAAATTTCTATTTCTGAGTCTGGGTTAACACATTCAGCATGATTTTTTTCTCATTTTTTTTATTAAAAACTTCCATCTCCTCCCCTCCTCCTCCCCATTCCCTCCCCTCCCTTCCACTCATACCCCACTCCCTCCCTCTCCAAGCCAAGAGCCATCAGGGTTCCCTTCACTATGTTAAGTCCAAGGTCCTCCCACCTCCCCCTAAGTCCAGGAAGGTGAGCAACCAATCTGACAAGGCTCACAGTGAGCCTATCCATCAGCATGATTTTTTTTTAATTCAATCCATTTGCTTGTGAGTTTCATCATTTTATTTTTGCCCATAGGTAAGGGATATTCCATTGTTTAAAAGTACTACAATTTCTTATTCCCTCTTTGTTGAGGGGCAATTAGGTAGTTTCCAATCCCACTTGATATAAACAAAAGCAACAATGAACAACGTTTGAACAAGTGTCTCTTGGCGAATGCAGCATCCTTAGATTCCTATCTCAAAATATGTATGGCTAGATATTGAGGTGATGGATCGTTGTTAGGTGAGACCCACCCCCCCCACTGACATCATAGAGCTGTGTGCCACTTTAGTTGGCATTGTGACCTGAGAGAGCAGAACTGAAAAGGGATGACTAAAATCTCATGCAATAGATAGCTTCATTCAGAGCACCAGACATTATATTCTGAGGGTACTCTGAGGGCAAAACAAGGTCATCAAGGAAACTTCGCATAAGTTTAGACTATCTGTAGTCACAAGGATAACTTGTAAGGGGATACATAATAACATAATGGGTAATCTCAATTAAATCCACTCCTATTTACTGTACCTTGGAGGGGGCAACATCAGCATCATGGAGAGCTGTTAGAGATGCAGAAATGCAGTATTACCCTGGGCCAAGCTATCACAATATCCATTTTAATAAGATCCCCTGATAAACCTGATGTACGTTAAAGACTGAGAAATATTGATTTATACACATTTCAAAGGATTCCAATGGATTCTCACAACCCCCACTTTCTCTATTACTTATTTTTCTCATATGATGCATGACTTTTCATGCATGTGGGCTATTTTTTAAATAATTTTATATATTCATAATACACATCTGAGTTTTCTTAAAATGACCAAGATCTCATAGCATTTGTCATTTATTAATTAAAATAAAACAGTTATGTGTACGGGTAATTTTGCCTGCATGTATGCCTGTGGCCGCATGTCTGAACCTGGTGGCTGTATAGATCAGAAAAGGGCATCAGGGGCCTCTGCAAATGGAGTTATAGTTATGGTTATAGTTATAGTTGTCAACACTTTAGTCCTCTGGAAGACCTAAAACTGAACTGTCTTCTCAAGCCTCTAGACGAGTCAATCTTTACACATTTCTTCATTATTTAGTCTGTTCTTTCAGCAGTTTCTTTTCTTTATCTGAAAGCACAACCTGGTGATTTCTCTGATAAATTGATTTTATCTTGTAATGTGTCATATGTATGTTACTCTGTTTATGTTGTAAAGAAGGAAGTGTTTTATACCTAATTCATTTGGAATGCTTGTATTTCATTTGCCATACATCTTGTAAGTTTGCTCACATATTCCCTGTGAGTATGATTATTTATGCATATATAATTTTTAAACGTACAATATTCAAGTGGGTTACTGTAATAAGCTCCCAAGGTGTTTTCTTTTCTATGTAAGCTAATTTCTGTTCCTTGGTGACACTTTTTCCTATCTATATGTGTATATGACACATTTAAATCTAAACAATACAGAGCTAGTGATTAGATTTACTAAAGGCACAATATAGAGCCACTTGCCTATATATTAATACTCAGGAGGCTGAGCCAGGAGAATTAAAGTTATAACCTCGAGGTTCAGTAAAAATTGTTTAGGTTAATGTAAATGTATAAAGTCATTGTATTATTTCCATTGTCCACTTCAAATCACTATTAGTATTTTTATCTATAGCAAATGCTATCCTAGAAATTGCCATGTATTCCAGGCTAGCTTCAAATACACAGAATTCATTGCTTAGCTTTCTTCCTACTATGATTAGAAGAGTGTACCACCATGCCAGGCTCCCAACGTTACAAATGAGATTTTTGGGTAATTGCCCAGATAGTCAGGTATCTCTGTCATTACTTGCACCTTTTTTTCCCTCATTTTTTTTATTAAAGATTTCCATCTCTTCCTCCCTTCCTCACCCCTTCCCTCCCCTCCCCTTCACCCATGCCCCCACTCCACCCCTCTCCAAGACGAAGAGCCATCAGGATTCCCTTCACTATGTTAAGTCCAAGGTCCTCCCAGCTCCCCCTAAGTCCAGGAAGGTGAGCAACCAACTGACAAGGCTCACAGTGAGCCCGTCCATGCTGTAGAGTTTCACGTTCATTGCCGTTGTCCTTGGTTTCTCAGTCCTCCTCCACCGTCCAGCCACATTCAAGAGAGTCCGGTTTGGCCCCTTGTTCCATCAGTCCCCATTCCAATTGGACTTGGTGGTCTCCCGTTAGATCTGTCCCCACTGTCTCAATGGGTAAACGCACTCCTCACGGTCCTGACTTCCTTGCTCATGATCTCCCTCCTTTTGCTCCTCATCGGGACCTTTTTGAAAGTTGCTTGCTTGCACTTCCTGCTTACTCAAGTAATATTATTTCCTTCTCAGGTCTTTGATGGGATTGAAGGACTAAATAGTCATAGCTACTTTCCTCTAATAACTTAGCTAACACATTTCAGTATGAGATTTAGACTGCTCAGAAACAGGACAGCTATTAAAATAATCTCTGTTAATTGCTAATTGCCTTAGGCTGAATACTTAGCTTGTGTATTTTGCTTTATGTTGTTCAGTTGACTATAGTTCTATTTTTGTGTATGTTTCTGCCTTTCCTTTATCTGGGATAATACTTGATATTTGTTCTTGTATATAGTTTTGTTTTAGTTTTACTGTCTTTTTAGACAAAAGGTGGAGGTTTTGTAGAAATTCATTCATTCCAATAGAATTTGGGATATCAGCCCCTTAGGACATGGTCTGAGGTACTATAACGCACAGACAGGAAGGATGTTCATCCCTTTTTCTCTCTTGGTTGGTGGTCAGAGTATGGTTTGCAGCTCCCAGTGCCCATAGAGCAGAGGAACACAACACCTTTCCTACTGTGAGTGTTTCCCCCAAAACATTTATTATCATGGACCTCCTTAATTACATCTACATTTTGGGACCCAATATGGGGCCACATGAATTCCGACAACACTCATTGGGGTGTGTTGTGTGTGTGTGCACTCATGCAGGTGAGTACATACATGTTATTTGGGGTCAAATTAATGAGTTGTAAATTTCAGTTTTGATAATCCAATTACTTAGTTGAATTCAATTTTTTTCTTATAATTTATTGACTTTGTTTACTTTTTAAAATAAATGTGCTCAAGCTTTTTGAAATTTTTTTCTTCTCTGTAATGTACATGCCCCTTATATACTCTGGGTGAAAACTTCTTTGTTCACGCATTCCATGTAAATGATCACTCTTGTTTTGATTTTGATAAACCGAAACTCTTAATTTGATAGTTGTTAGATATATCAACCTGTTCATTTCCGTGGAGTTTGTCATTGAAGAAGACAAAGATTCCTATTCTGTTATGTCTAAGACATCTTCGAGACTCACTACTTCAGATTCAGTATCAAATCTGAGATGACCTGGAGCAGTTGCATAAATACTGTCTTTTCCCATGTGGATGAGAACTAAAGAACTTGCACGGAGTTGTTTACAACTTGCATATTGTTTGCTAGAGTAAAGAAAAGATAACACATAAATGACTAAAGGCAAATATTCCAGTTAAAATGCTACTTACTTTTTCTAGTGCTAACATTTATTATTATTATTATTATTATTATTATTTTAAGACAGGAATGATGTAGGAAGTTCCTTTTGTATATGTGCTGCTTTTATTGGTTAGTGAATAAAGAAACTGGCTTGGCCTGATAGGGTAAAAAAACAGCTAGGCAGGGAAAACTAAACTAAATGCTGGGAGAAGGAAGGCAGAGTCAAAGAGAAGCTATGTAGCTCCCCTGGAGACAGACACTAAATGGAACTTTACCTGGTAAGCCACAGCCATGTGGCGATACACAGATTGATAGAGATGGGTTAAATTAATATGTAAGAGCTATGCAATAAGAAGCTAAAGCTAATGCTCCAAGCAGTGATTTATTTAATACAGTATCTGTGTGGTTAATTTGAATCTGAGCTGCCAGGGTGGCTGTAATGACCAAGCAGCCTTCTTACAACACAGGACTCACTGTTTTGCTCTGGCTGTCCTGTAACTCACTATGCAAAACAGATTGTTCTCTCCCTCATAGAGATCTACTTTCCCCTGCCTTGTGAGTGCTGGGATTAGAGGCATACATTACTACACTCCATTAAAAGATACTGGTTTAAACTGGTTATTTTTGGTGTGTGATGTTTTTAGTATTTGCAAGTTTTTCTTTTAAATATAATAAAGTTCATATATTTTTGAAAAAAAGTTACTGAAATAATAATATAAACACGTGCTTCTGGTTGAAAGAGGAGAAAAGAAGATAAGCAAAGTAGTTAGGAGATAATGAATAGAAAGCCTGCTTTCTACTTTTCATGGGTATATAATAACATTTTGATCCAAGTTTTCATAAATTTTCCAAAGTGGTGTAGTGCCCATCTATGTCCTAATTTGTGAGGTTCTTATTTATCCATTTACATGATGGCTTCCTTACTTCCCTACTTCCTTAGCCATTGCTGAAATGCCTTTTGTCAATTGATATCTTTTTAAAGTATACCTTATTGTGTCTCTCATGAGTATATAGGAACAAAACTGCCTGGAAGTGAGTTTCTAACCCCTTTACTATGACTTTCATTGCTGTACATTACTTATCACAATATCTATGTGACTTCTCTATGTCTATAATTTTTAATAATTGTAAAGTCTTGAGGGTAAAACAATATTAGGTGCTTTCTCACTGAAATATAACTAGGGCCTGTGCCAGCATTTTATATATATATATATTATATATATATATCTAATATATATATATATATCTATATATAATAAATGGGCAGGAAATTGTTTAAAGCAATTTCTACTTTTCCTACAATGGTGTGATTATTGTATGATTATGGAGAGATGACAACGAGCCCTTGGATCTTGTCAAATCTCAGAACATCCTACAGAATAATTGAAGAATGCTGATGACAATTGATGGTAAGTGTTATGAATCCTTAGTTTGGCTCACAGACACATTGTTAAGCCTATTCATCATCCTTATGCCACATTGACAGTGAAAAGACACAGTCTCTAAATTGATTATATCCTTAGAGAAAGAATCAGACAGTGAACAGAAAAAGGCCTACATCTCAGCACCAGGCTTGGAGAGTACTGCAGCAGTTACATTTTCTATAAGTCCTTAATTGAGTTAGCTTTGACCTTTTCAAAGGTAGGCATCCTTGTCTGTCTTAAGCCACTCTTCTGAGGAAGAAACCTCGAGACCTCATTGAATAAATGCATAGAATACCTACTCTATTGGCCCCCAGAATTTCTAACCAAACCTTAATTTGAAAAGCATACCTTCCTTACTTCATACCACACCTCAGAGAAAGAAACAAGGAAAATTCACCTGACTTCTGCCGGTACCTGCTCTATCTTAGATGGTTAAGATGACCCTCATTAGGAGTTACTTAGCTCTTCTGGTCAGGTGCTTTCAAATGTTAATTTAGAAACACCCACTATCAGCATTATCTTCCCTGCTGTGGAATCCAACTGACAGGTCTGAGTGAGGCAAAGTCCTCAGTTTCTAGCTGTTGCTGACACTCCCAGGCTAGGCTATAATAGCCCTTGGGCAACTAAACCTGAACATCTAATAAAAGTACTAAAATTTAACCACTTACATTGTGATGAGGCGAGCAGGCCTGCTTTTCATCCTGCCTGGATCCCACATGGCTAGTTTTACACCTGAAATAACAACACACAAATAGTATTCATTTAAACACTTCCTGGCCCATTAGTTTCAGCCTCTTATTAGCTAACTCTCACATCTTGCTTTAACCCATATTTAGTAATGTGTGTAGCACCACAAAGTGGTGGCTTACCAGGAAAGATTCAGCATGTCTGACCTGGTGGCTGGCTCCATGGTGTCTGACCCCAGAGAGGAGAGGCATGGCAATTGTCACACTTCCCTTCTTCCCAGCATTCTGTTCTGTCTACTCCACCTATCTAAATCTTGCCCTATCAAAAAGCCAAGGCAGTTTCTTTATTAATCAATGAGAGTCTCCATTACACCTAAGTTGGAGATTAACACTTGATGCCATTACTCTCTTTCCTTAATACAAATTACTAGACGTTAAACAATAATGTTACTCAGAAGTCAGAAAGATTACCTACTTAATAATAAATATTTTTTACATAAAATGTTGTTTGGCATTTTTTTCTTTTAAAAGCAAATGAGATGAAAACAAAATTGAAGGTGTTTCTGTGGTAGATATAATTCCAGAAAATGTGACTAAAATAAAACTACGATTTTTATTGATAAAATAAATCTGATTAAAAATCAAATTAATAAGAAAAGAAATAATTATAGAATGTAGGTAGGGTGCAGAAGCAACCCATGAGATGAAAAAGTAGCAGCAGACCTCTAAGTGGGTCAAGACATAGATACTAGACAAGGCAGACAGTCCAAACCTATGGCAGTTTAGCTTTTATTCTCTGGCTTCACCATGGTAGAAAATAATTCAGATTGGGCAGAAACTAGACCTCAAGCTTCATACTTTGAATTTTGATCCTCTCCCAGGCCCCCATCATGTGGTGTGGTACTCTCTGGTGATGCTGGGCAAATGCTCAAATCTGTTCCCACTAACCACTCAGACGCAAAGGGGAACAACTAACTGATTGCTTGCACTGCACTGTGTTGCTATGGGCTGTGATATTTGGTAGGTTAGCTGAATTGTGTGTATTGTTAGGATGGGATATTTTTTAGCTTATAAGCTTAATGAAATGTGATCCCTTCCTATGTTGAGGAGCACCTGAATTGGAAAAAGTACCCCAGGTAGAAGAGAATGAATAAGAGTAAACAGATATTATATAGCAAAAGAAGCCCTTTCAAAGCTGTTGGGATCCTTCAGGGCAAGATTCTCTCCAGGCTTAAGTTTCCCAGTCAAAAATAACAAGTACATATTCTCTGATAAGTTTTTAAGCCTGAAAACAAAAATAAGTTCTACACTACCAAGTACAAAAATGATTTCCTTTCGAAGATGAATAATTTCAGTCTAGATTAAATGCACCCTCTGTAAGAGTCAAAAAACAGAAAGCAATTTATAGAAAAACCTCCAGAAAATTACTAGAAAAAAAGGGCTGATGGAAATTTTTACATTTTGTCATTCTGTCTTTTCCTCTAATCTCAACAGAAATGCATTTCAGTCCCTCAAGGACTTGGTAAACTTACCAACCAGTACAGAGAAGGGAAGCTTGTGTACATGACTGCTCAAGGCCAATCCCTATGGAGACAGAAAAAAACACAAAGCACATTATCCATCATATTGCTTTATAAGCCTCAATGTAAGTTATTGTTAGGCTATGTGCTCTTTCTTCTGCACCATGATAATTTTGTGGGCTACAACCCTCTCTCCCTCCTTCCCATTCTCCCTCCATCCCTCTCTTTCTTTTTCCTTTCTTTGTATACAATTTTGAAATTTGATTTGCATTATACTTTGTTCACTTGTTGATTTGTGTGTGTATGTGTGTGCATGTGTGTCTGTGTGTTGCAAAGACTGAAATCTAAAGCTTTACACATACACTAGATAAACATGATATTATTGAATTATGTCTTTGGCTGTTTCTACTATCAGCGATTGTAGGAGGAGCAGTGGGTTGCATCCCGCCACCCGGCTCCACACGGCTAGCTTTATACCCGAAATAATTACATGGAAACTGTATTCTTTTAAGCACTGCCTGGCACATTAGTTTCAGCCTCTTACTCATATCTAATAATCTGTGTAATACCATGAGTGGTTTCTTACCGGGAAAGATTCAGCATGTCTGACCTGGCGGCTGGCTCCATCGCATCTCTCTCAGAGAGGAGAGGCATGGTGATTGCCTAACTTCTCTTCTTCCCAGCATTCTGTTTTGTCTACTGCACATATCTAAATCCTGCTCTATCAAAAAGCCAGAGCAGTTTCTTTATTAACCAATGAGAGTCCTCCATCATGCAATATGTTCTGAAAGTATTTATTACTTTCCTTTGATGAAAGTGTCTTAAAATATCTATTTTCTTGCTTCCTGACTGATATATTATTCCAAAGTTTGTGAAAGCAACCACAGAGACCACTAAAAAATCCATTGTAAAAAACTTTCTATAAGTGATCTTTTCCAAGTTAAGTTGCAATTTTCAAAACAACAATGGACATAGATGGCAAGGACGTTGTCTTTAGCATGAGTAGAAATATGCACATGCACAGGTGTGTGTGACAAAAATCAAAATTCAAAACAAAAAACAAAAACACAGCTTAAGACAATCAACCTGACATTGACTCTTTAGTCAAAAACATGAAGTATTGGTAAGGCCACTTAGAAGTAACGTGTTCTCTTTGTGCATGGCATTCTTTACTCCTCAGAATATTCTTTATATTGTCTGCAATTAATCACCTTCATCTCTAGAGGTCCGTCAGGATCTCTTTTAATGTGATATATAGCATAATTAAATGTAACAGTGGCAGTATTTGCTTCCAAACTCTGTGGCCTGTGACCAAGTAGAATTACTTTAATATGTAATGTCATAAAGAGGTCTTTCATTGGAGGATATTCATCTATATCAAGGGGTTAACTAAAATAAGCATACTCCCTTGTAGACTATTCTAGAGTCTAATTGTGTTATGGTACAGAGTAATAAAATGGTTGCTGATGTGTAGATCATAAATGTGTAGCTAATAGATCTGAAAAATGCTAGTGACTTGTCTAGGGTGAGTTACATAAATAATACTGCTGTCATTACTGGTAAGAGATAACAGACAATTTAAAACTCAGAGGGCCATGGAAAGTCTCTGCTTAGGATAGCTATGATAAGCAAGGAAGAGAAACCACGATGGTGATAGAAAATTTATGATCCTTCTGTTAAATGCTTTGTAGGTTTTAACCTTCCTGTAAGGCCTCTCAAGCAGGTGGGCGTAACTATTTCTAACTCATAAAGAAAATACCTCATTCTGTAACACATAAAGACTTTATTACCTGAATTGCTGGTCCCAAGTTATAGAAATTTCTATTTTTTTCCAAGTTCCAATTCATAACACCAAAGTACACATATTAATCTATGTGCATTTGCTCGCTACTGACCAAGCACATTGTCTGATGTGTATCATTTTACTTTAATCTCAGCAGTAATCTTGTTTAGGCCCTACAGAACACTTGCTAACATCATAGTTGGTGGCATGATGAGACACTTGACATGTGTTTTCTTTCCATCTTTGCAAGTGGATGTTGTGGGATCCACTGTGTATCTACCCATAGAGCATGGAAGTATTGCTCAGATGAACCCATAATCTGTTGAAGGTCACAAAACTACTAGATATTGGGATAAAAACACAAGTTTGGCCATGGTAATTTTCCTCAACCGACAAAAGATTCATCATTGCTGGCATGTGTACACTCATCACTTGATGGAGGAGGGTCTTCTATCAATCTGTTGATTTCATTGGTTAATTAATAAAGAAAACTGCTTGGCCTGATTGGTTAGAACATAGATGGGTGGAGTAGACAGAACAGAATGCTGGGAAGGAGAAAAGTTAGTCAGAAGCCTCACGCAGATGCCATGCCTCTCCTCTCTGAGACAGATGCGATGAAGCTCCGGCCCAAGATGGACGTATGCTAGAATCTTCCCGGTAAGGCACCACTTCGTGGTGCTACACAGATTATTAGATATGGGTTAATCAAAATGTGAGTAAGAGGCTGAAACTAATGGGCCAGGCAGTGTTTAAATGAATACAGTTTGTGTGTTGTTATTTCGCGTGCAAAGCTAGCCCTGCCGCTAATCACTACAATCACTAACATCTTGAAAAGAGTAAGAGAGTAGATATTGGCTTATGACACACTGTCCTTGAAAACATTTAAAAAAAATGCCATGCATCCTGAAAAACATTTGTTGTGACATCACCATAATTTCTCTTAGATGTCCCAGAGTAGCAGGCTTTTAGCTCCTTTTCTTCTTGGACTGCCAGTCTCACCTGTATTTTTTGCCTTCATGTTAGCTCCTTACACTCTATCTAGATCTGAGGCATGGTTGCTTTGCATTGATTCTTTTCCATTTGCCAAAAGAAAAAGCAAAGGTCTGGAAAAATGAACAATGTTTCCTTAATAGCTTAATATCTCAAAATGAATAAAAATGCCATGTCAGTTTTTGTCTGCGTGGGTTTCCTAATTTTAAACTAAAATTTATTCACCCTGATTCCTCTTTTGGAGTCTACATCCATTCACAAGTGGCTAGAACCCTTTCCTTCCCTAATTGAATGACCATCTCAGATCTATTCATTTTTTTTTCTAGAAATCTCAATATTCTTATACTGTGCACAAACGTTTAATTCTTTGGTTTCAGTCCTGAGTTCCCCAGACAAGTCCTCAGAAATTGCCATTGTATACAACAGATTATTTTGCTAACTTTTTAAGTTGAAAACAATTATTTTCATACAGTATATTTTGATCGTGTTTTCCTCTTCACCAATGCCTTCCAGATTCTCCCCACCTCCCTCCCCAAATAACTTTATGCTCTCTTTCCTCTCTCTCTCTTAAGAACAAACAAAAAGAACAACAGAAGAAAAACAAACAAAAACCACAAAAGCACACAAAAGAAAAAAGCAAAAAAACCCACAAAACAAACAAACAAAAAAACCCCACAAAGACAGAAATTAAAATAAACAAACAAAAACTCATAAGACAAAAAGTGCCCAAACAAAGAAAAATAAGAAAGAAAAGAAGTTTACAAAAATACCATTGATTTTGTTTTGTATTGGTCAACTATTCCTGGGAATGGGGCCTGGCCTGGAGCATAGTCAGTACATCTACCCAGTGCTACTCCATTGAAGAAAATTGTTGTTTTTTTCCTTTGCCAGCAGGTATCAATTATAGATAGTTTCCTGGTTAGGGTTGGGGCCTGTGTCCACCTCCACTTCTCAGTGCCGGGTCCCATCTTGCTTGAGCCTGAGTAGGCTTTGTGCATAAAATCACAGTTTCCGTAAGTCTGTATGTGCTAAGCAATCCTGTTCAGGACTAAGTGCTCCAAGGTCTCTCATTCTCCATATATTGTCCAGTTGCGAGTTTCTAAGTCAGTTCTCATCTACCGCAGGAAGAAGCTTCTCTGATGAGGACCAAGCAAGGCACTGATCTATAGGTCATTATCCATATGTTATTAGGAGTCATTATATTGCTATGTTTTTCATATTATGAAGGTTTTAAGTGAATATGCTACTAGAAAGGACCATCATGCTATCTATCCATCATGGAAACAGGCTTGTCTGTGGAGCAGAAGTAGTAATACCAATTTGAGGTTTTAAATGCACAGTGATCTCTTTTATACTGATAAAAATTAGCCCACCTTCAAGTCTTACACTACACATTTGTCCCTTGTGGTTTAGTTCAGGGATTCTGTTAATCGTCGTCCAAGTGATAGGTGCTCCCAGATCAGAGAGTTCTGAGGAGCTGCTTGCTTCCTAGCATTTCTTTCTACTTCTACTTCACTCCCAGGATCTACTCAAAGCTCCAAATTTCAACAGTCAGATTGCCATTGAATCACTGAGGACATCAGGCCCATAAGAAGTGATTTGCAGAAAGTGAACTTTCTAAGCTGCAAATAAAAATTCCACTAAAACTGAAGGCTGTCACAGGGAGTCAACTCTGATAAGGTGGATTTTCAATGCTTTAACCTTGGAAACTGTGTTTATGTTTGTTCCAATAAATCTCATTCTTCTTAGAGTTTGGTGTCCTTTTCTAGGCCTTTTATTTATTTATTTATTTATTTATTTTGTTTGTTTGTTTGGTTGGTTGGTTTTTTGAGACAGGGTTTCTTTGAAGCTTTGGAGCCTGTCCTGAAACTAGCTCTTGTAGACCAGGCTGGCCTCGAACTCACAGAGATCCGCCTGCCTCTGCCTCCTGTGTGTTGGGATTAAAGTTATGTGCCACCACCGCCCAGCATTGTATTTAGTTTTTAAATCTTTCTTATATACTTTTCTTTTGTTATTGTTTCATTTTTCTTTTCGTTGTTTCCTTATAATCTACTCCTGGTCAATTTTGTTCTAATAAAATTCCTAAGGTTCATTAAATAAACTTGAACATCTGTCAGAAAAATAATGGTGGACTACAAAGGAGTTAGACCTTGGAAAAAAGCCAGGGGTTGTCAGGATGGTGCATGGAAGTTTAGCATCAGATCCCCCTAGATAACTGTTTCTTGGAGTCTTAAGCGTGAACAAACTGGTTTTCTGGAAGGTCTTTGACATAACGTCCTTAATCCTTTAGAGAGGATTAGGGAGGCTATTTAGAACAGCATCTTGGTGTAATCAGAGGTTAGCCTTCTTGCAACCCCACAGCAGCCCCAGGTGACTTGGGTTAGGAAAACAGAGATGGCTGAGAAGGAAGGAGCTCGTATGACAAGTAAGAGGAAGGGCTCACTTCCCAGAAGGAAGTCAGTTGTGCGGCGAGATAAAGGAGGCCTTGTTAAGCATGGCTGGTAGAATAACCCTTTCCACTTCTTTTGAAGATGTGGACCATGCATGGTAGCTAGTTTTTATTATTATTATTATTATTATTATTATTATTATTATATTACTATTTTCCTTCAAGATAGGTCAAGACATCAAAATCAGAACCAGGGCCATAATCTTGACTTTATACTCTCCTTTTATAAAGATGTAAATATTTACATGTAAATAAATTTATATATACAAGATGCATCTTACTGGGGTACTTTTTATTTTTTATTTATTTTTAACCATACAAAGCCCCAAATTAAGCTCATTCAGCTTTTGTTACATATAGATTTCAGGGCTAAACAGAATTACCTGAGTATTCTTCTCACACTTGTAACAAAAGAGGAACATAGGATACCTTCCGTGCTCTCTCAGTACATCTCACCTCATCAAGTCCTAACTCATCAGCCATTTGGAAAACCATGTTTCTCTCAGAACTGCATAGCACGTTAAATGTGAAGCAGATTCGATTGTTCCTACAGTTTTATTTGAAATTCAACTTTTTTTCAGCTGGCCTTTTGTAGCCAGATGCCATTGACTTTCTGGGGGCAAGGCTTTCTTTCCCCAATTTTTCAAATCCTAAGTTATGAAAATGCCTTTATAAAAGTTTTAAAGTGCATAAGTAGGAAATATTTTGTAATGGGGATGAAACTAAAACATTTTCAAATTTTCCCCCATTGAAGCCACAATCCATTTTCTATGATCACTAATGGAGATTTAACTCCTACTAAACTACTAAACTAGGCTGGACAGTGTTCCCTCTGTGACTTAGTTAATGAATTTGACGCTCACTGTGGTGATGCAAAGCCTGACCCCTGCAGGATGCCCTGGAATGAGCTCCTTTGAGGAAAATAGCAACAGGCACGTCCTTTCCTGTAAATCATGTTGAGGAATGGGAAGAGAAGACTGGAGTTAGAAGGGGTAGCCTGAATAAATATTAGCTTATCCACTGAAGAAATATATTGAGTATACACCCTATAAGAGGTACCACAGCCGTATACAATTTTTGAATGAGGTAGTCTCATAGTGATGATGCTGTCCTATCTATCTATCTATCTATCTATCTATCTATCTATCTATCTATCATCTATCTATCTATCTATCTATCTATCTATCTATCTTTCTTTCTTTCTATTGAAATACTATAGCAGCTCAAGTAAAATACAGTAATATGAACTCAAATTTTTGGCAAATGATAGATGAGAATGTAGAAGTCAAAGTATTTTATAAATCATAAAGCAATTTTATAAATTTTGTTGTTTGTGGTAATAAGGGCAAACATTTAACTTCATATCAAGAGCTAAGCTTTATAAAAGGAAGGGGGCTTTATTTTTTGGGAGCTTAGGGGACTTCACCTTCAGTGTAATGGTGACATTTAGAAAATACAAAACATGAATGCTAAACTGAAATAGAGTCCCTGAGACTTAACTCAAATAATGTACCCCTCATATGAGTGAATTACTGAGACAGAACCTAGGGGACAGAATCCAGGAAAGACTTGAAAAGAGGGGTACACAGGTCTGAGCATTGACAGATGCAAAAACTCAATGGACAGAAGTGAAGCAAAGTCAAGAATAAATGCAGCAGGAGTGTAGCCCGATTAATAAAAAACCCTGAGACAGATATTTGGTTTCAACCTGAAGGTCAGAAAATCAAATCAACCAGCCACTGGCTCTTACCTCTAACTCAGTCTGAAATGGCGATCCTGCCTTTAGGAATCGCAGAATGAGACTGTGTCTGAGAGTTGTCTCCTTCGATTTTATATTCCACTCTAGGGCTAGTATTGAAGGCATGCACCACTACCAACCAGTTTCTATGGCTACTGGAATTAAAGATGTGTGTCACCACTACCTGGTCTGTAAGGCTGACCAGTGGGGCTGTTTTATTCTCTGATCTCCAGGCAAGCTTTATTTATTAAAATACAAATTTATTAACATACAGGAGTATGGTTATAAGACGGATCTTGAAAGTAAGAAAGTAAGGCTAACACCTGAAACAAAGAATGTTTTGAGGAAGTAGGAAAGAGTAGGGCAGTTCCTATTTAAAGATTTGTTATTGGCTGAGATATATGGCTCAGCCAGGAAAGGCTCTTGGGGCTGAGCCTGCCAGTCTGAGTCAGACATGGTGGGAGAAGAGAACTGATTCCCACAACATGTTCCCTGACCTCCACCTTTGCCCCTCTGGCAAATGTACACACTACACACACTAACCCACCTACCTACACACATCTGCACAATGTAAATAAATGTAAAAATGATTTACACCATCAAAGAGTTGATGCCCCTTACCAGATGAGTAACTTAGAGTCTTGATTTATATGTTATTCTTTTCTGATATCAGTTATAGCTTTTAAGGTCTAGCTCCCCCATCTGTGAGCTCTCTCTTATGACTGCTGTGAGGGCCAAATGAAATCAACATATGCCCCGCATGTATTAGTCCCTTAACGAGCATGACCCATTCTCCTACTTTATCTGTGTTCTCAGATTTGCAGTCAGCTTCTAGCACATCACGTAAAGTAGATGTACTGTACATTTGTCCTTAGCACTTAAGAGAATGTGCATGTTATGTATGCTTACATTATTCTGCTTCCAGCATCATTTGAGCCCTGGAATCACCATCCTCAGAGCTTGTCTAGTAAAGCACATAGCAAATAAGTTCATGTTTACTTTAAGTGCAGCCATGAGTTCTTTTCTCAATTCAAATGATTTCTTCCTTTATATCAATGTTCTTTAAACTACCTGAATTACATCAGTAGCATCCAAGATAAAAGACATGTCATTTCTCAAGACTCCCAAACATCTCCTGGCTGCTGTGTACTCATTGTAAGAGATGAGTTATTTTTGATTGGTGACTGTTCCAGACCTGAGCTCATTTTGTTAAGGAGTTCAGAGCAACAGCTACCTGCATACATTTTCTTCGGCTAAATCAAAGGTGACCTTTCTTTTAATATTTTCTGTAGTTTCTCATTAGAGAAGAGATAGTTTTATGAGATAAGGGCAGTCTGCTCTTGTTGCTCTTGAGCTTGGTGTTGTTTTTTCGTTCCAGTCCTTTGCAGCTACAAGATCAAAAACAATTTTTCAATGTATGGTTAAAAAAAAAAACAGAGCTGTGAAATTAGAAAGAATTTTCAAAGACTGTGGCACTGAAAAAAAAGTTCAAATTCTACTTTCTTGTCTCAGAGCAAAATATTTATTGTTCCTTCTTTCTAAGCCATCCCACGACCTCTGTTTACTTCAAACACTATCACGATCAGAGGAGTAAAGGGGAGACAGTGGAATGGCTGAAGACACAAGTCATCTTTAAGACCTCACTTATTCTCCTTGAGCTCTCCAGAGCCATGTCCTTTCTTTGTCTAGCGTATGGATATTCTCTCTTAATGGCAGGCAGTAGTGCCTTTAGAAGGGTTTTGTCTATGTTGTTAATTTTTTTTTTACTTACATTCTTCTCCTTCCGTCTTCTAGTGTCCTTCTATCTCTGCTCTCAAAATATAGAACTCATGTCTAATTTAGGAAGAGGGCTTGCCTGGAAGGCAAAAGGTGGCAGCATGGTATGGTGGAATGGAGCACTACCTATATTCACTTGAAAAATGAAAAGTAGAAGTTCCCTTGCCTGCCCACAAGACGTGCTGAGTCATCTTTTGAAGAAGCTGGGGAAATTAAAACCTTAGTATGAATAATAGGTTATATTTCTTAGTAAAGCTGTTTAGACAGTTTGTCTGACTGTGTGCACAGAAGAAACTGTAAGAGTTATAAGAATTGCTATTGAGAAATGTAATGTTGCTTCCAATGTGTGCAGAAAACTGAACATGTGGTTTAGCTTCCCTAATTTTATTTTTTCAGTCAGAAAGGTGGACATCTTATAGCCACCATTGTTTGAGGAGAAGATGTGATAGAATGCATGCAAAAACTGACACTAAACAGATAGTTGTCCCCTCTGCTTTCCTGGCTGACATAAGTAATTGCTCTTCTGAAGATTTTTAAACATTCTAAAAATGACCTTGATCCCCATGGCCACAAAGCTTTACAAAATGGAGCTCTAAATTCCAGAAGAATAACAATGGTCAAATTGTTCCTTGGTTTCCATGAATGCATAGGCCTTAATTGGAGACCTGGAAGATGAGAAAATAGGAAATTTCTGCTTTCATAAAATCAGTGGCAGTGTGGACTTTAATATTAATTCACTGGGATATGCCAGGAAGCAGGTGCAATATTCTAGCAGTAATGATCTAAGAGGGATCTCATTGTAACTTCAGCACTACTATCCACAGTTCTGAATCCAATCAAACCCTGTCCTAGGAGCTGGAAAGAGTGGGTATACAGCACTTTTGATGTGATGGTTTCTTACCTGAGGAACTTAGAAAACTTGCACTAACAGCTGATCAAATTAACCTTTGTTCTCATCAACATTCTGAACTGTTCCACTGAGCTAGAGGCAAAGACCAGTGAGTCTCCATATGGGAACCAGAAGTGTAATCAACCCCCATGATACTTTGGCCTCATCAGAGGATGCAAGGGATCAGAACCTGCCAGACCAACATAACTGGATTGTACAATGGTTATAGATGAGATTTCTAGATGAGGTGTCTGTGGCACAATAAGGTGTACTCTTGACTATTAGGCCTAGAAATGATAGGCTCATTCGGATTATCCTCAGTATGATGTGAATTACACAACATTGCATGGTAGATAGGTAAGCCTTCTGAGGATATGTCTTCTAGGCCTAGTCATCGAGATTCCCACAAGATTCATCCTTTTGTAACCGCTGGGTCAAGAGAAGAGATAGTCTAAAGAGAAACACTTGGTCATCAGATTATGGAAACAATGAATCTCTAGGGATTAGAATTTTCCCAAAAACATCATGTTGGGGGAAGGAAAAGGCTGAAAACCTAGTGCCAGGCAAAGGAGAAACTTGCTTCCTCCCAGGAAAAAAATACGAAAGTCCCAACAACTGAGATGAACATGCTCATAATCACTGGCTTGTGTTTTATCTTTTCTGTATCACAGCTACAGAAAAGGCAAGAGAAGAAACAGAAATCTTTCTTATCTGGTTAGAGACAAACTATAAATAAATCTGTTTTCCTTTCACATTTTGCTTCCTAATTTCTGTAAGAAGTGGTAGATTTATTAATATTGGTTTCCTATGATTTATGTAACCTGGAGTCTGGATGACCAGTATAGGGCTCTGGTACCAACACCCCTAAAAACTGGAGACTTAGTCAAAGTCTTTTCTGGAAGTGTGCTTTACTCTAGCCTTGGTGACACCAAAGTCTCTCCCTTAAAGTCCCTGTGCTTAATAGTGATGTGAGACTAAATACACCTTTTAGTCCCTTTAGCTTTAAAATGTGTGTACCAGGTAGGCTCTAATGCCTTCCTACCTGATGGCCATGCCAGCTTGATTATGGTTTCTTCTTATTCTTCGTCCTTCTGCTACAGAGAAACTCTGAGTATCTCTTTGATTTTTTTCCACTCTTCTCAAACATATATTTACATAACCAACTGCCAGTCAAGTATATTTTTCTCTTCTGAGAGCCAAGGCTGGCTCTCATCCCAGCTCTGGACAGATGTTGCTTCTTCAGTAGCCAAACACAGGCTAGTATCGGAATGTAGAATCTCTAGAATAAGAAAAAAAGTGAGTCTCCTAAGACTTGATATATTTTAAACAAGGTAGAGCCTCTTGGGTTGCAGAAACTCAGATCAAAGGCAGGGAAGATAAGGGTATGGGATTGGGAGACATCAAAACCAAATAAGCATCAAGCATTCTTGAAACACTTTTGTTTTTTCAGGCATTGGCCTGAAAGTATCAGAAAGGGTTCTTGGGCTTACAGAACTGAGACAGTAGGGAGGGAAACACATGATACATCTTATATGCATATGTCCTTCCTACAATCCTCTCCTTGATGTTAGGACTAAAGTGCACATTCTCCAACATCTGCCGTTGACTGACTATGGGCAGCTGAGACTGCACAGTGAAATCCTTCTCCCAGGATCTGCATGGTTGAGAAGACGTAACAAAGGGGTCAGCCAGCATCCTAAGAATCCAGATGCAGAGTGACAGCCCTTCCTACCTTAGAATGTTGCTGTCCCCAGTGTAGCCTCAGAGCTGGCTTGAGGTCTCCACTTAAAGTGTATCATAAAATAATCCCAGTTCTTTTCCATTTGTTTTCATTTTATTTTCTTCTTCTTGTCCCCTCTTGCTACCCTTTCCTTCCTACTCCCTTTTTGTATTTATCAGTTTTTTTTCTCTTTGTAGTAAGCCCCTGGGATTTGTCATAGTAAGTTTGTTCATCTGTGTAGAATGAAGCATGGTCGTCAGTTACATACACGGATGTTGCCTGCACACATACATGGATGTCTAAATCATACACCAAAAAATTCATCCCTAAGTACAAGTGTAAGCTTTAATGACTTCCTAGTGTAAACAGAAAACTGAACAACTATCTCTACTCTCTAATTGTGGGACATTTTCATCACCCCACATGGAGGAGGTTTAAGAATTGTGAAATTGCCCTTCTGTATATCTGCACATTGAATTTCTGAGTTTTCTGATTTATATATAGCCTCGCCAATGCATATTATTATCTGTCTGAATCTAGTTCACCTGGTGGGCATAAAGTGCTAACTTCTTCTGTCCTTCTTGTCATTTTCCTAAAGACAGTGATTATGTCAGGACAGCTGAGGCGGTAGTTGAGGGCTTTGTCTGTAGAACAAGAAAAAAACTCTCTTGCTTTATCTTCAGATTTTATTAACATCTTCTACCTTTTGCCAGTGTCTTTTGTATTCACTCACCAGCAGTACACCACTATATTTATGGAGAAATGTCTTGTTAGCATTTTAATTGGATTCATTTTACTATTGCATTGTATGAGTTTTTTTGCAACGCATAGACAAATTCTTTATCAGAAACATAATGTAAAATCCATCCCCTCACATAGTTTTCTCTGTATACTTCAAGCACAATGATACCGGATATATCTACTTTTTTCCAGGTAACTTATTTTTTCAGGATACTTGGGATGATAGAAACCAGGGCCTCCCACATGCCCGGCAAGCATCCCTTACAGACCTGTATTTCAGCCAGGCCATTTTGTTTGGTTATTTGTCTGTTAGAGACAGATTCTCACTATGTAACCATTGTTAACCTAGAACTTGTCATATTGACTAGGATAACCTTGAACTCACAGAGATGTGCCTACCTGCCTTATGAGTGCTAGAATTGAAAGCTTATGCCACCACATCCAATACCATTCTCATCTTTTAAACACAAATATCTTCAATTATATTTATCTAAAATGTTTTTATTGTTTGTACATATAATGTCTCCTTAGCAAAAGTGATGCATTACCCAAGGCCATGAATATTTACTCCCTTTTATTCCTAAGATTTTTTATGGTTTCATCTTATGCATAAATGTCTCTAATCTATTTTAAAATAATTTTGAAATCTATTTTGAAATAATTAGCTCTGCTCAGTACTATAGGTATCACTCTATCTCAAGTGTACACATTAATATATATTTTTAGATTGAAACTCTTACATGAAATAACCAGACAGATGTAGACACTCATAGAATACCACAAGCACTGCACAGAGTCTAGGGGCATGTTTGAATCTGCATGAGCACTGCTGTCCTAGTAAGGTTATACAGGTTGCATCTCTTACAAAATAGAAGCTGCCACATAGAAGCTCCTTGCTGGTTTGAAAAACCTGGAATATACTTTGCTGGCCTTTGCTATTTCTCTAAGAATATTATTATTTTATAGAAGAAAATGTTCAGGCAGAGAAAACAAGTATAGACAATAGTAAAAATGTGTCCAGATAAAATTACATATTTAGCTGTTTCAATATGATTATGATAAAGTCTTTTGGGTAGAGATTTGTGCCCTTAAGTATTATGAGAATGACATCATTCCACAAGAAATAAATTCAGTGATGTCTGGTCAAGACTTTGAAATCTGAGTGCCTGTATATTGTATGCTAATGTGCTTGGTAGAGTAGATGTCTGCTTATTTATTTAAAGTGAAATTCAGTTAGTACACTTAGCAAACAATATGTATTCCTGATGCTTACTGCTTACCTGTCACTTTGGAGCCATTTTAGCTCATTGTGTTGAATTACAAATTAAGCCATGTGCTGAGGACTTCTGAAGGAGGAGGAAAAAGCAGAGTTTGTTCAATGGTTTGCTGGAATGGAGTGGTTTTGCATTTATCTATTTAAATTAAAATTTGATTAGCTGTTTGAAGCTTTGTTCAAGTGTTAGGAACTCACAATCACAGACAGTTTGAGATAAAAGATGTTGTCATCAGGGAACCTGTGTCCTCATTTTATGGGAAAGGAGAAAGGATAGGGAGATACTGTCTCAAATTAGGAGTGAATTTAGCAAGAAGACCGCATCTGGGCTCTGCCCTTGGCCACTTCCATTACCAGAACTTCGTTCTTGGGGTAGTTTGTGCTGTTAAGTTAGTATATATGTGAGTTTTTTTTCTCATTTTTTTATTAAAGATTTCCATCTCCTCCCCTCCTCCTTCCCCTTCCCTCACCTCCCTTCCACCCATACCCCCACTCCACCCCTCTCCAAGACAAAGAGCCATCAGGGTTCCCTTCACTATGTTAAGTCCAAGGTCCTCCCAACTCCCCCTAAGTCCAGGAAGGTGAGCAACCAAACTGACAAGGCTCACAGTGAGCCCGTCCATGCTGTAGAGTTCATGTTCATTGCCGTTGTCCTTGGTTTCTCGTCAGCCACATTCAGAGAGTCCGGTTTGGTCCCCTGTTCCATCAGTCCCATTCCAACTGGACTTGGTGGTCTCCCATTAGATCTGTTCCACCGTCTCAATGGGTAAACGCACCCCTCACGGTCCTGACTTCCTTGCTCATGATCTCCCTCCTTTTGCTTCTCATCGGGACCTTGGGATCTCAGTCCGGTGCTCCTATGTGGGGCTCTGTCATTTTCTCCATCCAATGCCAGGTGAAGGTTGAGTTTTGTTACAATATTAGTGACTGGAGACAGGAGAAAGGGGTTTACCTCTTTCCATCAAATATGACAATATCTAGGAGGGAAGAAATGGAACAAAGAGATGAATGTGTCTCAGACATTTTCTTATACTCAGAGAAAACAACCAAGTGCAAATCCTGAAAAGAGGAAACATCAATCAGAGGATGCTGCCTAGGACAGCCGAGGTCCTTTTATACTTTGAGTACTTTTTGTAGACAAAAATAATTATATTAAAATCATAGACGAGTCCAGTGGGTTCTAGAGAGACTAGAGAAATGAAAGGGAAGCCTTGTTGCAAAGCAGGAAGTGGAGTTTCAATTTAAGTAATAACTAATTACCCACATTGGTGATAATTCTGCTATATTATTTCTGATGTTTTGAAAGATTTAAACAAAAAGTCTCAAGATAGCTTTCATAAATCACTCTGACCTTCCCTCTAAAGCAAAGCAACATTAATTCATTTGAAGCAAATAGAATAGGTTTAGATAGCAAATGTATTCCAAAGTTGATGTAAACATGATAAATCAAAAACTAAAGTGGCTCATATTTTTATACTAAAATATTTTAGGGCAGTTCTTTGTTTCATTGAATTTAAGTAAGCCATTATCAACCCAAATAATGTCTACTATCATGTCACTGCAGTGACAACCACTTTTAGTGGTGTGTTGATTTTCTGTAATCTTTAGTTCATTCTTTTATGAGATAATTTTTTTAAAAAGATTTTACATTCTATTACACTTGATGGAAGATACCACTAGCCCTAATATTGTTCCAAATGATATTACTTGGGAATCACTTACCCTTGAAAATGAAAATGAAAATGAAGACCCACTGTCTTGTGCATATACCACTCCTAGACAACCATAGCTGGCCAAGGAGGCTGGTACAATCAAGAAATTCATCACATTAGCCAGAGAAAGTATTGCATAGAAAGAGGCTTTTATGAAACAAGCTTATTTATAAAAAGAAAGAAAACAACTAAAGACAAATCAACAACAACAAAATGCTTTGAGGAAAACACTGACTTAGTTGTTAATCCAGAAATTCAGAAACAAGTGAGAGAGGGTTTCTCGTTGGTGTATTATGACATTGATCTCTACTACTGGTGCCTGATGAAAAGACGGAGAAAAGGTGGGTGCATACTCTAAGCTCAGTGAAGATGTGGAAACAGACCGCTCTAATGGCTGTGCCCTGCCCAGCTTCCCTGCATGCTACTTTTTCTTGTTTTTAGAGGAAACAGAAAACTTTGTCTCACTTTGATTGCAGGACCTGAAAAAATTCATGGCGGTAATGCAAGTGTCTATGGCTATAAGAAAGGGACAATTCTTAGTTACAGACATTTGTTTGAATTTTCTTAATTACAATGCTTAAAGTCATAGGATTTTTTACCTGATATAGATGTGCATGTTACAAACTATGAAGGCTTCTCTGAAGTTACAACATAAGACAGTGAGCAGCTACCTATGGGGAAAATTTACAGGAAATCTAACTGGCAAAGGAATGATATTAAATAGGACAGCAACATCCTCCAGGTTCCTCCCTGTCTTTTCGAATGACAGACCTGCAGCAGCTATGCTGAGCATTTGATGGGAAGTGAAAAGGCTTTATCACTGGGGGAAAAAAAGACGACCAAAGTACATTCAGTAAACAGGTTTTCCTGCACATGAAAATCCCCCCTGAGGTATAGTTAGTTCTTCGGAGAAAATGAGGTAGGTTTTTGTAAAGTAAATTTTTTAAAGTTTCTTTCGTTGTTTTTTTTTCCTCTCCAGTTTGAGAATTTGTGCTGCAGCAGCTCTAGGTTTTATGTGTGTGCTCATTATATCCCTGCTAATGGGATTTCAGAATCAATTTTTGCCTTGCCTTTTATATGCAGTTCTTCAATGGCATGTATTGGATTGAAAGTCGTATGTATCTTTTCCTGACTACAACTCTACTGACATCTAAAAAGACAGGCCTAATTGAATCCCTGGCAGAGACAAGGAGAGGGATTTGGGGTGTCTGCACTCCTGAAATCCCTCCTTGCTGCTGCTGTTTGTCAGATGTGTGAACTTGAAAAGGATATTGAACCCTGGTGAGTCATCATTTGCTTTTCTATAGCAGGGTAGTTAAATTTGAGATTTGTGCAATCAAAGAGAAGGCAGCAGATACCGGGTTGTGTAAAGCATACAGTCAAAGCCCTAAAGATGCTTAGCAATGAGACTAGGTATTCTGAGACACAGTGGGGTACAATGCTTATCAGATAAAAAGGACTTGAATAAGATGAATCTGACGCTCGTTGGCAGTGTCCAGATTTGATGCAACAAGTATGTAAGGGCTACTCGTGGAATTTGAGCCTAGGCTTGAGAAGATGAGCTATAGCTGCTGAGTGACAGCTCCAGCAGAGGGGAAAAAGCTCCAGGATGGCTTGAGTTATATTTTGCAGTCTGTGGAGGAAGCTGGAGATTGGTACATCAAGTTGTGCCTTGGGATTTTGTTTGTGATTACAGTTAACACTGACTGGAGTTAATAAACCTTGACAATATCGACTCCTTCGAAATTAATTATCGTAATCTTAAAGCCAGTCAAAGCTGTATGTTGATCTGTGCTCAAGGTTGTACAAAGGTTGCTGGTAATAAGTGTTGACCACTCTGGGCAGTAAGAGATTTTTCTCTGTGTGTAGAAGGGAGGCAGCTTTCATACTCCATAAATGGCTTAGAGTTTGTTTCAGGCTTACAATTCATTTCTGCTCATGACGACCTCTGACAGGATTGGTGTTAATGTTAAAATCATGTTTTCCATGTTGTGTCCTATGCTGTTTTTGAAATTTTAATGATGCAGAAATGAGACACACTTTTCTTTGGAAATCCACAAATTATGTTAAGGTATGAGAAATTGAAGAGACATGGACCTACATAGGAAGGAGAAAAAGAAAAGATCTTCTGAGTAAATTGGGTCACAAGAGAGAGGGTAGAACGGTCGAGGGAAGGAAAAGAGGGGAACAGAAAAAATGTACAGTGCAATAAAAAGAATTATAAGAAAGCTGGCCTTTAAAATAAATAAAAAATGAAATGTAAACATAATTTAAAAAATACTTCTGGCCATTTTAATTTTGGTTCCACCCCACATAATCTTAAACTATTTTTCCTGCTAATTCTTTTCTCCTGAACATCACACTGAAGTGAATCTGTTCAAAGTAGTGTAGAAGTTAATATATTTACTTCAACAAACAGGGTGAATTTTTCCCTTTCTATTACTGAGTCTCAACATATAACTTCAGTAAAGACCACAGAATAAATCTGGGCCTATTTTGGAGCTACATTTTTGCAAACAGCTCAGCCCAGAAGGCCTGTTTTGAAGAAATAGAGACTCGGAATTAAAAGTTCTAGAGATAACCTGCGCTGCCTATACATGGGCCTCGGTAAAGTCTCCGTACACAGGGTCCTTTATGAATGTTCAGCCTCGTGGGAAGCTGCATTCTGGTAGTAAATATCCTAGGAAAAAAAAAGTCATGTCTATGTTGAAGATTTTACAAAGTTAACTGACTGGATCCTTTTGTTTATGGAAACCTAGAATGTTGTAAATTCAGAGACCAATTATTTAGCATTTACTCCCTAAGTACCCATTCATTGTCACCTGTTTCTTACCTTATATTTGTAGACTATCAGTTAAGATGTTTGGGAATGATTCTTACTAGACAAGTAACTTTCACCAACCCCAAATCTGAATTTGTCCCCAGGTTGCACCTAACATATAAGCAGAATGCTTTTGCCTGCAACCTTGTACCCGAGTTTTCCACTCGTGTATTTGGAATATGTCTTCACTTTTTGTGTTCTATTGTTTTATGATGGTAAATGTTCATGTAACTATGTTGTGCATAGAATCAGGACCCCCAAAGACTAACAGGAAACCAGATCTGATGCGAAATCAAGGAGTCTTTTAAAAAAAAAAATTCTAGCATGCTGGGGCAGACCATCCTACACACAGGCAAGAGGCAACAACCCTGAGAAGTAGGTAGGCACTTCCTTTAAGCCTTATTGGAGGAAATGTTTAAGGAAATAAGGTCATTTCAGATATGATTTACTTAAGGAAGTGGCAATCATATTAGCATGTTCAAATTGTCTGGGAAAAGTCAGGGTTGATTAGGGTTATAGAGTTTCATTTTTAGGCAGGCCTGGAAAAGTCCCAGGCCCTGTCCTTGTGTTCCTGTGGAGGCTGGCTCAGGTCTAGCTTGGCCTAGTACTACATAGTCCAGGCCTCCTCCTTGCTGTTGGGGATGTCCTTTATTGTGACGTTTCCTCAGAAACTGCTTGTTCATTCTCAGGAAACTGAAATTGAGGCCTGATCTCTGAGAGAAGACTGAGCAGCTTGTTATGGCGTCTGCTTGGCCCTTTCAACTATTCCCTGTTGGAACATGGTATTTGTAGTACCATGAATCTATGCTCCCAAGCTAAGGGTTCTATTGTTGTGAACAGATAACAAGACCAAGGTGTTGTTTGTATAAAAGTATTTAATTGAGGGCTTGCTTGGAGGTTCAGTCCATTACCATCACGGTGGGGAGCATGGCAGCAAGTAGGTAAGTATGGCAATAGAGAAGGAGCATTTAAATACATGAGCCTACAGGGCCCAATCTCATTCAAACCAACACACAAGCCATAGTTTCTCATATTTGCCTCAAAAGAGACTATCTTTTGTTTCCTTTACGGTAAAAGATGTGTTATATGTTAATACTACATTTGTGAACAGATTGGAAGGTACCTACTTATGCAAAAATGTTATATGAAGATTGGATTGCTGAAGCTGTGGATTGTTTTAGAGTAGGGGACTTGAAGAAGGGGCAAAAGACTGCCAAGTCCACCTTTAGTTGTGATAAGATCTCTGGCAAGAGCTGTGGGTGATATGTTCTGTTTGACTGGAAGTGGGTTGGCAAACCAAAATTGAATCTAAATGTCTTTGTCAATCATTGTACTGACTGCCAGTTCTTTACCTATATCCATTTATGTTAGTTGCCATTCTGTTTTTGTGATAAATAAAGTACTGTGACTGAAGGAACAGAAGAATGAATTTACTTTGTTGTACAGTCTAAAGGAAGAATCCATAATAGTTGGGGAGACACAGCAACAGGCAAGCATGGGAGCAAGTCTGGGAAGCTGAGAGTTCACATCTCAATCATACACAGGAAGCAGGACAAGTTAGCTGGAAGTGGAGCAAGGCTATTAACTCTCAATGCCACCTCGAATGACTTCTAATGACTTACATCCTCTAGCCAGTATCCACCTTGTAAAAGTGCTGAAACCTTACTAAGCAGTACCACTAACTGGGGAACAAGTATTCAAATGCATGAGCCTATATGGGATATTTCTCATTCAAACCACAGCCTCATCCACTTCTATCACAGCTAAATGTTTTGCCTTCCACCTTGCTCAGAACTCACATGTATGTTATTGACTGATAATGGGAGCCTTGAAATATTTCTAACTTTTCTATGCTATGCTTGTCCAATTTTCTGACATTTTGACATGATATTGTCACCTGATGTCAGGTTACACAATCTCATGTTTTAAGAAAAGTTACATTTTGTGTTCCGCTGCATTCATAGCGATTCTTGGCTCCACACAAACCTTAGTTTATATATTAGGCAAGCTTTGAAATACTGTACCTAATTAACTTGGCCAATAAGATGATGTGGTGTTTATCATGGTCAATGGAGCATTGAAGGGACTAGACATGTACAATATGTGCCTTTATTTACATTTCCCTAAGGGTCTCTGATTCTAGGGCATTCAACATATGAAGGAGGATATCTGTTTACCTTGGCAAGTGAGAGATCTGCTCATCCACAGCCTACAGGGAAACACAGAAAAAAAAAAAAGAAAGAAAAGAAAAAGCTCCTTCCTGAAATGAGTACATTATCTACATAGCCACATAATTATTTACTTAAAAATAATATTGGATTGCATCAGCTTTATGTAGCATCTCTTACGTAACAAGTTTAGAAGTATTGTTATAATGAGGAAAGTCTGTGTTTAATAGAAAAGCAGTTTTTTTTTCTAGGTCATAAATAGGGAATAAGCAGGGACTATAGTCGGTTAGCAGTTTGAAAACCTTGTATGTCTTTTGAAGTGCTGACCTTCCAGGGGTGACATCACTAATGACATAGCTTTCTTCAGAAGGTCCTCATGGCTTTGCAAAGAGTTTTTGATAGTATTCAGACCCACTGCTAGTTGTTGTTTGACACAGCCATTCATCTGTATTTGTTGCTTTCTTTGTTATAAAATACCATAATCAAAAGCAACTTTGAAAAGAAAGTATCCTTCTGGCAAAGAGGAAGACCTGTCTTGTCTGCTTGGCCTGGAGACTTCTCTCAATGAAGCTGCTGCAGGGTTGTTTCATGAGGAGTGTTCTGTTAGAGGTGTGTCCGTCCAGAGTAATACTGACAATATAAAAGAGTTAAATTCTGCAAAAAATATTTGTCTTTCTAAAATACACATGCCCTTCACCTTTTAAAACGCATGCCCCAGCTATGTGTGTAAAGTGTAAATGGTACAAACACACTTTGCTTATTTATTTATTTATTTTTAACAAATTCTTAGAGGTATATTGGGCCTAGGCATCAAACTTAAAAGTGAAATCATTTCATCTTAAATGTTCCTGCATCTCATTGCTGAACAGTTTAAGCATTTTCTAGTGGTGGATATACATATTGGCCCAACTTCTTGGAAACTAAATAGGCAAAATAAAATAATATTAATATATTGCAATATTAAAAGAGTCCATCCTCATGATTCAGTAACCTCCATGTGGAGACATGGAAATCTGGTCAAAAATTTATACCCAGAATATAATAATACTGCAGGAGTATTTATTATAGTAGGCCTTGAAAAATGCTAAATAAGAGGGGACTGTTTATATAAATAACCTTGTTGCTGTTCGGTAGGGAATTATTCTGTGATAATAAAATAATTCATTTGAAAAATATATTTTAAGATTGAAGAAAGTACTTAAGATATAATACTAAGGTAAAATAGGAGCATTCATAGAAGGGCTGGGAATTTAACCTGGTGGTAGAATACTTGTAGCATTTATAAAGCTCTGGGTCTTGTCCCTATTTCTGGGATACAAAAAAAATGTCTGCATATACTTATATATGTATGTTATCAATATCAGAGGGCTTTATGAGTCTGCAGGTGTGAAGAGTTCATAGTATGTCTACAGTGCAACAGTGTTAGGTCTGTATAATGTTCTTATAGTATTGTATTTATCATCAGGTCCAAAGGTCACCCTGGGGAACCAATATATTTATTAGGATTACCTTCAGAGCATAGATGAGGAGCTACAGCCAAGTGTATAGGATGACCTAAAAGCAACCCCATTTCAAAGTCTGTGTTCAGCACAAATGGTAGCTTCCCAAAGGTTGTGTAGGGGGATTCCCCTCCCTCTACTTCTTCCCACTGTACATATTCAGTTCCCTCCCCAAGACTCAGAATTAAATGCAATTAAGGGGAAAATGTGTACAATGCCTGGAAGTGGGGGTCAGAATATCAGGACAAAGTCCAGTGATGCCCTCCCACCCTGATTTCTTCTCTTAGGAGGGAATATCTGGAGACAGCACACCACCCAGGTATGGTGATCTTCTGCAAGCAGGCACAGTGAGTCTTCCGAGACAGTGGTAGTTCTGCCAAGAAGATGGTTCTGTACAATCATCCAATCATTCCTTTCATGGGAATTCTGAATCCTGGAGTCTTAGACCTCATGGATAGCATTGCAATATAGAGAGGAAGCATCTTTCCTTCTGAAATGTTTGAATTCTAATCTTGTACAGATATAAAGGAAGCAGCAAGAAAATAAAACTCTCTTGCCTATCCATGTCTGACACAGCAGAGTGACTATGGTTTATAATTTATCATGTGTTTTATGAAGAAAAAGAGGAGTTTAGACACTCCCAACAAAAACAATGGTAGCTATTTTAAAAGAGTTAAATGCTAATGAACAAGATTTAATGATAATATGATATTCCATGCATTTAATTCCCACATTATACTCTGTAAGTATATTTGATTACTATTTGTTCATAATACATTTTTAAATCTATGATTGCTTGCTTAGTATTCTGTCATATTAGCTTCTTATAGCTTTCAACCATTTCTACTAACTCTTTTTTATTTTTGTTTATTTTCTTACTTTATGCTTCTAGGCTTAACACACAAAGCTATAAATTTGTTGTGTTGTTGATATTCAGGTATGCCACCACTCTGTTATTAATACAGAATGGCAGCGTGTGTCCTTAGGATTCTGCTTGCCGGATGAGACATGAGGTGCTGTTTCGTGTTGATAATGCTAACAAATACATGGAGAATCTTGATCCTGACCCATGCTTACCCAAATGAAGTCATGTTGTTCACTGACTCATGTCACTAACACTGCTTGTTCTTGGAGCATCCATATTGCTTCTTCCAACCATATTCCACCTGCATGTACCCCTCTGCAGCCTCATGTTTTCCTGGCCTCCCACCAGCTGCCCATTAACACCCAATTTACAATAACTCCTGATCCCCCTTCCCTCCTATTACATCAGCTACAGCCAACTTCCCACTATCAATCCCACTATCACAGCCCACATGGATTTTAGTCCAAAGGTCTCCTGACCCATTATAGTCAATGATGCATTACCTGGCCATAGCACATTGGTACTTCTTAGAATAGATGTATCACATCCCAGACATTTTAGGCATATTATTTTGGTGAAAAGTGTAGTTGTGATGTTTGAGCTGTTTCAGTTTTTCCAGGTTAAATTATATGTAAGGACAGTTGCAATTTGATACTAGATTTGTTTCTAATTTTTAAATTTTATTATTATTGTGTGTATGTGTAAATGTGCATTGTACATGGGGAAGCTAACATGTATGAGTGGAGGTAGGAGGATAATTTTGGAGAGTCAGGTATATCTTTCCAAAATTACATGGGTTCTGGATTCCATGGATCAAATTCAGGTCTCCAGGCTTGTGTGGCCAACACCTTTATCTGCTGAATGATCTTGGCATCCCTTGAGGGTTGATTTTGAAGATTAAGAACTGACAAGAGAAAAGAACAATAGATTATTTCAGATTTCAGTTCTTTAGTCTATTTTACATTGGCAAAATGGGCGAAACTGGGATTAAAACAGAATTAGAGCAATTATTTTCTCTGTTTGCTTTGTGTGATATAATAAGTTAAAAAAATTTAGGGACCTATAAGTGCAACTAGTATTTCTGATGCACTGGTATACCCTGCTCAGATCACCAACGTTATTATAGCATTGGGTGTCTGCTGTCACAGAATGAGTAATATTTTACATGAAGAGGAGTCCTTGAATCTCAACTGTGCCTTTCTAGGGCCTCTTGGCTCTTAGGCTTTTCCTATAAACTATACCCACTAAAATCTGCATCTGCCCTTAGCCTTCCTTGGAACTAGCAGGAAGAACTCAAACCACTAAGGTCTTCACTTCTAAGATTAATATTGAGTTCTCTGTACTCAGGGTTGGCCTTTTAATTCTCTGGCTTCAGTCCCCTGGGTGCTCCCATGGAGACAATTGCTGCTCCTGAAGTCACTACTCTCAGCAAATGTCAGAGATGGAGTCACAGTGAATTGCAAATAAAGACAGCTAGGAATCATTTGGCATTTGAGGAAAGCATAGCATAAAACAGGGTCACTGAACTTAGTAAATGAGAAAAGGTAAGACTGCAAAAGAGATGTGGCAGAAAGCAAAGTCTTCTGCATAAGGATGGTCTTCATTCCTTAATAAATTACTAGCTCCTAGGGTTCATCCTTCCATCTTAAGAGGCCTTGCTTTCTCCTTCAATTGGAAGGTAGTACACCTACTGTGCTGTAGCAATTTAAGGAATTCTTTAGGAGGCACTCATCTTGCAGTTGCTCCTAGCTGACCTTCCCTCCGTATGCCCATGACTGGCTGGAATATTTCCTTTTCTTGTGTCTCTCTTATCTCAGGATTTGTAGATTGAAAACCTACCTGATTTCCAGAGACATTTATGAAGTTATGGGGTTGTGTGTGTGTGTGTGTGTGTGTGTGTGAGAGAGAGAGAGAGAGAGAGAGAGAGAGAGAGAGAGAGAGAGAGAGAGAGAGAGAGAGAGAGAGAGAGAGAGAGAGAGAGAATTGTGTTCGTAACCTAAGAAAACCTTGTGGCCAAATGAAATTGCCCCCCTTTTAGAGCAGCCATTTTATCAGTAACTTAAATTTTTTTCATCTTTGTTTAGTGTTTTCAAGCTGTCTTTGGAAGTCACTGAGCATCAAATTTCCTACATTTGCTTATTTATATCAGGTGCAATCTTGATAGAAGATTGTGTGGAGATCGTCAGCAAAATATCTCCTGAATTTGAGAACCTTTTATGCTTTATAATGGGCACTCATACAGACATTTGAAGCAGGGGATTTTATGGACCCAGCTAGTCTTTGAGCAGAGCCAACCACTCTGAGTGATATCATTACACCTACGTTTTTGAGGCTCCATCTTCATTTCTTTCAAACCAGTATACAGGGAATCAGACTTTACCTAGGAACATAGAAAGCAAAGCATTGCAGGATGAGAGGATGTGGAAAAAGGGCTGGGAACTATATCTCTGGGAACACCTTGACTGGAAATGGTTAAGGAATTTGCAAAGTACTGCATATCTACATAGACTGGACATTTTGTCTTACTTTGGATTTTTTTATTATTATTATAAAGACAGCAAGTGGCAGCAACTGACTAAATCTTATGAACTTTCATCTTTGTCTCTGTTCTGATCTGTTAGGAGGTCATTTTATTGTGATCTGACTGCTGTTAGCTCTGAAAGACAGAAAAATGATAATCCTTCACATTCTTCTCTGAGTTTCCCAAGGACCTGGTTCATCTAGACCTCTGAATCATTGTCTAGGCTATAGAATAAACATTAAAATAAACAGCACCCTTTGATTGAAATTTAATCTTACATATTTAGAGGATCTCTGACTGTAGGAAAGAAGGAAAGACTGAGATCTTCTGGGAGAAAGGAGAGCCTAGCACAAAGGGTCAGTATGCTTCCAAGTATGTACAGGCTGCTTCCAGCCCATCAGCTCTCTATGGCTTAGAAAGAAGTTAGGGTGGTGTTTAGTTTTCCCAGAAGGATCAAAAGACCAGAAGTGGAATATATTATGACAGAAGAAAATTCTCTGCCTTTCAGATGTCATTGTCTATAAATGAAGTGGGGTTTTTCTTGTTTCTTTTTATTTTAACACAGTTTTTACATTGACTGTGATGGCCCCATGACCACAGTGGGATTAAACAATCACAATGTTTAAAACTGTATATCCCCCAAAGCATAAAGTATTTGCTTTTTATAAAGAATGTTTGCTGATTATTGGTTTAGTGTACTCAGCATTAGAAATCTCCAGTGCACAAGAAACGCATAGTAATTAGTCAGTTTCCAGGCGCACTCACAGTTAAACTGCCCTTCAATTCCATGTCCATGATAACATCTTGGAATGTGCACTTATACAGAGTGATAAGCAGAGGCAGATACACACACAACACACATAACACTCTGTGTGAATTTTAACAAATGAGATGTTTATGGTAACAAAATGATAATTAAGAGAGGGGAGGGAAGGGGGAGGAGGAGGGGAGGAGATGGCAATTTTTAATAAAAAATAAATAAACTGGAAAAAAAAGAGTGGAAATTCCAATAAGTTGTACAACACTTTCAGCTTCTGCTATGGCTCTTTTCTTAGTTTAGGTCACATTGGTTGTATTTATGCTCATTTGGAAAATTCCTTTTCAAGCAAATGCTTAACCTCATTGTAAGTCCAAAGGCATGAGTTTATGACTGCCAGGGTCCAGGGCTCTATAATTGCAAATGAAAGGAAATGCAGTTGATGGACAAGTGCAGGCAATATGATGATTACTACCTGGTAAATATTTATCATGCATCATGAATTTGAGGGCTACAAGACAAAATGGTTGGCTAAGCGGTGTTACTTGGCACTGTAATCCTTATGCCCATTGTCTCAGCTTCTGTGGTTTTATAAGAAAATTAAGCAAAAGGACTTGGTAAAGGGAAAAACTTGATTAAAAGTTTGGCCAAACTTACGCAGAAAGACCCATTTCTTTTTTCCTTTCATCTTTTCCTAAAGATGACTAAGCAAAAGCAAAGAAATAAGCTCAGAAACTGTGGGGACAGAGTCTCTTGCTCTCTGCAGGTCCTCTCTTGGCATCAGGGTATTGACTCATCCTTTGTCCCTGCTCCTATGATTCCTGAGAAATTCCAGTTCTTTGCGTCTGTTATTTTTACAGTCCCTGTTTCATGTGGACACAATCCAAGCTTGTCAGTCAACGCAGAGGAAAATGATTGATGGTGTGCCGAGGGTGTTAATAGCAGTGCAAATGCTAAGGTGAGGTTGGTGTTAATTGACAAAAATAATGGGTGCCTCGGCATGAAAGTCTGTGAATAAAACACTTACTGCGGATAAGAGGGGAAATAGAGGTTCCCAGGTTTCCTTCTCAAATCATGTGAGCAGTAGTGTAGGTCAGAGACACAGAATATTAAGGGATAGTGATGTCATTCAGGCCAGTGGCTTCCACGACCTCTAGCTCAGCAACCTGAAGAAGGTATTTTTACCGACAATGGGGACAGGGAGTTTCTAGACATATATTATTGTATGTTTAACGATGAGAACTTAAGAGATAAGAAGCTGGTAGAGCTCCTGTACAGAAAAAGCAGACAGATCCCAAGAAAGGGCTGCTATTGGCATGCTATGTTAGGGTTTTTGTTTTGTTTTGTATTGTGTGTGTGTGTGTGTGTGTGTGTGTGTGTGTGTGTTTTAATAGGTGGAATCACTAAGAAGTTAGTTCCTCCATCCAGTTGACCCATCCATGAAGAATCCATGTATCTCTCTATTCCAAATATCCTCACTGGACTTTTGCTAGCTATACCCTCACTGAAGCTTTCTGGATAACTGAGTAAAATGAAGAGGAAGATAACAAGAAGCCAAATCACAAATCACTGTCCCTAAAACTTATTGATACTTCTGTTCTCTGGCAGGGACCAAATTCTTAATAGAACCAAGGATATCTCCAGATTCCAATGAGGAGGAAGAAACAAGATTCATTTCCATATCATACATGACTGGCTTCTTTCTCCTGTTCTCATATTTATTTTTTTAATTGAAAATATTATTTTTCATACAATATGTGAGGATTATGATTTCTTCTTCCTCTACTCCTCCCAGTTCTACTCCACCTCCTCTTCTGTCCAGATCCACCCCTTTCTGTCTCTCCATAGAAAGCAAACCAACATCTAAGGCATATAAAAGAAAACAAATCTCAATAGGACAAAATAAATGAACATAAGGAAAAAAGGCCTGAAAAGGCACAAGAAAGATATAGATACAGAGACCAATTCATTTGCACACTGAGGAATCCCACAAAAATACAAAAATACAAAACCCCAAATACATAATACATATGGAAATGGACCAGTAGAGAATAAAACAAATAGTAATAATTAAAAATGAAAAACAAACAAACAAACAAACAAACAACAACAAACCTCTGACATAACATTATGAGATGAGAAACCTCCAAAGACGTTGAGTTCAATTTTTTTTTTTTTTTTTTTTTTTTGTATTGACCATCTACTGCTGAGCATGCAGCCGACCCTTAAGAGTAGTTTGTTTCCCCAAAGAAACTCCCTTGGAAAAAAACTAAATTTCTATTTCAAGTGGTTATCAGTTGGTGATATCTTCTGTGTTAAGGATGGGGACATGAGTCCACTCCTCCTTTAAGCTCTGGAACCCCATCTGATGCAGACCCATCCAGGCCCTGCATATCCAGTGCCAGACTGTGAGTTCAAGTGTGCTGCTATCTTGTGTTTAGAAAATCTTCTCTCCTAGTGGTTCTCCTTCCCCTCAAACTCTTATGTTCTTTACACTGCATTTTCATCACTCTGCCCCCTGAGAGGAGAGATTTGATGGAGACAACCCTTTTATGACTATGTTTTTTTCAGGTCTCTCTCTAGGCATATTGTCTGGCTGCAGGAGGAAGCTTCTCTAACAGTGGTTGAACAAGGCACTAATCTATGTATATAGCAAAATACCATTAGGAATCATTTTGTTGCTATTTTCTTTTAGCAGAACAGAAGTATTTGTTTTCCCCCTAGGTCTATGACCTGTCTAGTCTAAGGTTCTTGGACTCTTACACAGTGCCAGTCCTGGGTATCAGCTAATAGAGTGGACCTTTCATTCAATCACATAGTGGATGATAAATCCCACAACTCTTGTCCCACTATTCCAACAGCATAATTTGCAGACAAGACACCATTGCCTAAGATCTAAGAGTTTGTATTCAGGCTAGTGTTTACATTTCTCCATTGATAGCACTCAGGTTACCTTCCTGAACCAAATGCATAGCATTGAAGGTTTAATGTGGATACAGCTCAATTCTGCCATGTTCAAAGAGTTGTGTAGGTATTGTCTTCATGATTGGGCCTTGATGCCAGTTTGCAGAGTGCAACCGATAGCCACAACAAAAGCTGTTTCTGTTTTAAGACTCCTGCAAGGTCCCATTGTCCAACAACTCAATTAGATATATACTATTCCCAGCAAGGGAAGTTACATTTGGTGGCAAGAGATGTCCATTTGAGGCTTTGTATTCTCTGTTATTTTGAGATTTCACTTACATTGCCTTCACATATGTATGCATTTTCAGAAGCTTCTGGTGCATTAGGTTTCCATATTATCATTCAAACGGCACTTCATTTTAGGTGTCTCCTCCTTCCCACTAATATTCCTGTTCTAGTCCTCCATCTTCCATCCATAAATAGCCATCTATTCTATTTCCCTTTCCTAAGTAGATCCATCCATCTCCCCTAGTCCCCAACTCTATACCTAACCTCTGTAGTTCCACAGATTATACCTTACCTATCATTGACTTAAAAGCAATATTAACAGAAAAGGCTACGGAACAAAATTTCTGGGGCTTAGGGTACCACAATCAGGATGATTTTATTCTACTTCAATCCATTTGCATGCTAATTTAATAGTTTCATTTTTAAATGATTAGGTAGTATTACATTGTATAAATTTACTGCATTCCTTTCTCCATTCATCTTTTGACAGGCAAATGAGCCTTTTCTACATTCCTAACATTATGAGTAGAGCTGTACTGAAAACTGTTGAACAAGTGTTTCTATGGTAGGACAGAGGGTCCTTTGGGTATATAGAGAGCAGCCTTCAACGTTGTTCTTATTGTCTGTGCTCCTGGGGTTCTACATAGGAAGTGGTCTCCTGTGCCTATGTATTGCAGGCTACTTCCCACTTTCTCTTCTATCAGGTTCAGTGTGGTCAGATTGATATTGAGGTCTTTAATTCATTTGGACTTGAATTTTGTGCATGGTGATAGACATGGATCTATTTTCATTCTTCTACAGGTTGACATTCAGTTATGCCAGCACCATATGTTGAAGATACTTTCTTTCTTCCTTTGTATACATTTAGCTTCTTTGGCAAAAGTTAGGTGTTTTTAGGTTTGTGGATTAATATCTGTGTCTTCAATTCAGTTCCATTGGTCAACGTCTCTGTTTTTTTATGCCAGTACTAAACTGTTTTCATTATTGTAACTCTGTAATAGAGTTTGATGTCAGGGATGGTAATGCCTCTGGAAGTTCCTTTATTGTAAAGGATTGTTTTGGTTATACTGGGTTTATTGTTTTTCCATATAAAGTTGATTATTGTTCTCTCAAGGTCTGTGAAGAATTTTGTTGGATTTTGATGGGGTTTGCATTAAATCTATAAATTGCCTTTGGTAGAATTGCCATTCTTACTATGTTGATCCTACCAATCCAAGAGCATGGGAGATCATTCCATTTTCTGGTATCCTCTTCAATTTCTTTCTTCAAAGACTTAAAGTTCTTGTCAAATAGATCTTTCACTTCCTTGGTTAGTGTTACCCTGAGATACTTTATGTTATTTGTGGCTATTGTGAAAGGTGATATTTCTCTGATTTCTCTCTCAGCTTCTTTATCCTTTGTGTATAGGAGGGCTACTAATTTTTTTGAGTTGATCTTGTATCCTGCCACATCACTGAAGGTATTTATCAACTGTAGGAGTTCTCTGGTAGAGTTTTTAGGGTCACTTATGTACACTATCACATCATCACAAATAACGAAAGTTTGACTTCTTCCTTTCCAATTCGAATCCCCTTGATCTCCTTATGTTGTCTTATTGTTATTGCTAGAACTTCAAGCACTATGTTGAAGAGATATGGAGAGAGTGGACAGCCTTGTCTTGTTCCTGATTTTAGTGGAATGGCTTTAAGTTTCTCTCCATTTAATTTGATGTTAGTTGTCAGCTTGCTGTATATTGCTTTTATTATATTTAGATATGATCCTTGCATCTCTAATCTCTCCAAGACATTTATCATAAAGGGGTATTGAATTTTGTCAAATGCTTTTATGGTATCTAATGAAATGATCATATGGTTTTTTCTTTCAGTATATTTATATGATGGATTACATTGATAGATTTTTTTTTTTTTTGGTTTTTCGAGACAGGGTTTCTCTGCAGCCTTTTAGAGCCTGTCCTGGAACTAGCTCTTGTAGACCAGGCTGGCCTCGAACTCACAGAGATCCGCCTGCCTCTGCCTCCCGAGTGCTGGGATTAAAGGCGTGCGCCACCACCGCCCAGCACATTGATAGATTTTTGTATGTTGAAACAGACCTGCATCTCTGGGATGAAGCCTACTTGATCATAATGTATGTGTTCTTGGATTCTGTTTGCCAGTATTTTATTGAGATATTTTGCATCGATGTTCATGAGTGAGATTGGTCTGTAATTCTCTTTCTTGGTTGAGCCTTTGTGTGGTTTTGGTATCAGGGTAACTATAGCTTCATACAAAGAGTTTGGCAATGACTCTTCTGTTTCTATTATGTGGAATACATTAAGGAGTAAAGGTATTAGCTCTTCTTGGAAGTTCTGGTAGAATTCTGGACTAAAACCATCCGGCCCTGGGCTTTTTTTGTTGTTGTTATTGGGAGGTTTTTTATGACAGCTTCTATTTCCTCGTGACTTATAGGTCTATTTACATTGTTAACCTGGTCTTGATTTAATTTTGATATATGGTATTTATCTAAAAGAACATCCATTTCTTTTACATTTTCCAATTTTGTGGCATACAGGTTTTTGTAGTAAGACCTAATGATTCTCTGAATTTCCTCAGTGTCCGTTATTATGTCCTCCTTTTCATTTCTGATCCTGTTAATTTGAATGTTCTCTCTCTACCTTTTGATTAGTTTGGATAGGTGATTGTCAATCTTGTTGATTTTTTGACAATCTTGTTGACAATTTTGTTGATTTTAGCCCTCAATTTGATTATTTCCAGTCTTCTACTTCTTCTGGGTGAGTCTGCTTCTTCTTTTCTAGAGCTTTCAGGTGTACTGTTAAGTCTCTAATATGAGCTTTCTCCATTTTCTCTATGTGGGCACTTAGTGCTATGAACTTTCCTCTTAGCACTGCTTTCATAATGTCCCATAGGTTTGGGTATGTTGTGTCTTAATTTTCATTGAATTCAAGGAAGACTTTAATTTATTTCTTTATTTCTTCCTTAACCCAGGGGTGGTTGAGTAGTTGACTGTTCATTTCTCATGAGTTTGTAGGCTTTCTGAGGGTGGTATTGTTGTTAAATTCTAACTTTATTCCATTTTGCAATTAAAGCTGAGTCAGGAAGCCTCTCTTAAATGAGAGCACTTACCTCTAGCAAGCAGAGCAGATCCGAGAAATTGCTGCTACCAAGAAACCATGCTTTACTCTATTTTTTTTTTTTTTTTTGGTCAAGAATTACTTCCTAAGCTCTGTCAGGCTTTATGTGTTTACAGTAGTCTGCATGTTAGCACCATTCTGTTGTCTGAGATTTCTGTCCTGCCCAGTTTTCTGTAGTCATTATGTCCCAAAGAAAATCACACAGAGGTCTACATAAGTTATATACTGTTTGGTCCATTAGCTCAGGCTTCTTATTAACCCTTGTAACTTATATTAACCCATTATTCTTTTCTATGTTAGCCACATGGCTCACTACCTTTTTCAGTGGGGGAGGGTACATCCTGCTTCTTCAGTGTCTGGACAGGACTGGGGAGAGAGCTTCATTCTTCCCAGAATACTCCTGTTCTCATTGCCTCGCCTCTACTTCCTGTCTGGTTTTCCAGGCTATATTTCCTGCCTGGTTTCTTGCCAATCTGCATTTATTTAAAACATAATTAACAGAACACAGAATTGTCCCACACCACATGGGAGTAGGCTAGAAGGTTAGGAGCTGAAAGAGTCCACAGGAGGCAGGAAAGCAATGTTTTTCACCAGGATCTCCTTAGTTTCCTGTTAATTGAGACAGAGCATGAGGAGAGGCCAAAGAAGGAATCATGTTACAAAGGTGGGCATGATAATGGGGATTGGCTCTGGTAGATAGGCAAGGGAGTGAAGATCTGAAGCTAGCCTAGCTGCTTCAATGTCCTGCTTGCTTCTCTGGCTAGCTTGACTGCTGCATTTCTGGAAATGGCCTAAAGGACTGGGCTTAGATGATAGGAAGAGTGGGGAGAAAGACTGGGAGAGAATACCTAAGATATCCACTTGAAATGGGAGCAATGAAGGGTAGGAGGCCACAGCAGGTAGTCTGCTTCAGAAAGGAGCATGGCATCCTGGAGTATTGGTTTTGGAGAAGAGGAAGAGCTGAAAAATCTACAGTTCTGTTTTTTCTCATCTTTTTAAATCTCTCTCTTGCTCTCATTGATGTGAGGTGCTGTAAGTTTTGTAGGTGAATTGTCAGGATCAATTCAGGAACATATGAATCTTAGGAAGCTGTGGAACACAGCTCAGATGTCATTAGCAAACATGTTAATCTCCGTCCACAGAGTTCTAGGGTATAGACACATTTACTTATTTTCAAATTCTTAACATGCACAATAGCATCGTGGCATATTTATCAGGACTTGTGCTACAGCTGCAAGATTGGGAACATTTACTCATGCTTTTGCTCGGTGCTAATTTGCTTAGCACTAAGCTTAAAATCCTCTTTGTAACTATGGTCTTTTCAACAAATGAACTGAAAACAGGATTTTAGAAATGAATGCATTTGTAATTGAATGTGATTTTGCTTGTCTATATAGTTCACAGAGCAATGAGTGAGAGAGACTGATGTACTGATTATAAATGCATTCAGAAGCCATCCGGGCAGCATAGTAAGAAGCAGACTGTAGAAAATGTTATTAACATATGCAGGCTGGCACATACATAGTGACATACCTTCTATTGCTGAGGGGAGAACTAGAGAGACAGAAGGAAGAAATGCTTACATCATGCACAGTGATGTGTGACAATCACAATTTAAACACCTTCCAGTACGGCAATGCTAGAAACCCATCTATCTCACCTCTTCCACACAGAAAAGCTTGTCTTTAAGTGACTGTGAGGAAGTGATCGTTTATTTCATGATCACTGATTCATATTCAAAAAGTTTTAAAGTTACTGGAAAGTAGACATAAGAAATATAAAAATGAATCATCTTTCTATGTGTTTGTCATTATGATTTATACATATTTAAAGAGAGAGAAGTAAAGTCTGTAAATAAATCTTCATAGATATTTGCTTCATTAAGATCAAGTCTAGGACTATAGAGATGGCTCAGTGGTTGAAAGCTCTTAAAGAATACTTGAGTTTAGTTCTCAACAGGGAAATTGGGCAGCTCACAGTTGTCTGTAACAACAGTGCTGAGAGATCTGGTATCTTCCTGTGAATTCTGGGGGCACCTGAACTCACATGTGCACACACATACACACACACACACACACACACACACACACACACATAAATCATACATTGAAAAAAGACTAAGTGCATTGTTCTTTTTAAATATATGTATGTGTATATTTTCCTTTTAATATCTAAGAACTTAAGTCATTCAAAGTGAAAAATGTATTAGGATTTGACTAACAAATAGCTAAAATCTCTGTTTTCATTAGTCTGGTCTATATTGCAATCTCTAGGAAAATTACCTTTTTATAAGACCAGGAAAAGCAAGAACTTTTATATTCAGCTAGCAACAAAAGCTTATTGCATTAGGAAAACTGATTTTTAAGTAAACCAACACTGCATCAAAAGTTTAGAAGCTTGGCAACATATGTTAAAATTTCTACCAAAATTAAACTATCGTGTAAATGCAGATTGAAGTCTTTTAACAATATTTTCTGCTTTGAAACGCATCCTAATATGTATTAATTATATTAAATTAAAAAAATAAAGAGAACTATGAACAATTGTCCACAATCCTTTCATAGAGATAAATAACACATCAATATTTCGCTTCAGACTTTTCTGATGTGTGTGTATGAAAGTATAAAGTCATGATCATTTTCTTTGCCATGAACCCTTATAATAAATTTACTACTGCTATCCATAATTATGTGCCTTAGTCTTCTTACTGTTCCTGTGGCAAAAATCATGACCAAGGCAACTTACAAAAGAAAGCATTTAATTTGGGGCTATTAGCATCTGAGTGTTAGAGTCCATGGCTTATAATGACAGGGAGCATGGTACTGGAGCATTAGCTGAGAGCTTATATCTTATCAATGTATGGGGATATATATATATATATATATATATATATATATATATATATATATATATGAGAAAGAGAGACAGAACCACAGCCTAACTGGGAATGGATGTCATGGGCTTTTAAAACTCAAAGTCCATGCCTAGTGAGACACCTCTAACAAAGTCACACATCCTCCAACATTTTCTAAACTATTCTACCAACTGCTGACCAAGCACTCAAATATATGAGCCTAAGGGAGTCACTCTTATTCAAACCAGCACATTTAAAAAGTTTCTTTATTATTTTTATAATAATCCATAATATTGTTAAAAATCTAATAACATGTACAGAAGTGTAAAGATTTATAAATGTATAAAGACATTTGTGTCGACTTTTTTTTTTAAACTTTTTTACTGATCTTTTTGAGGATTTTACATTATATATCCTGAACTCACTCATTCTGCCCTCTGCCCCTGCACCTCTCTCCTAAAGCAAAATTTAAAAGTAAATTGAAAAACAAAACAAAACAAAAATAAAACAAAGCAAAAAAAATATCTCCGCATGGAAGATGTCGTGTAACACAGTGAGTTACACAGTATCTTTTAGTGTATTCATCTTTATTTGTAAGCGTTTATTGCAATGAGTCCTTGGTCCTGTTCAAAGTCTCTGGCTTCTGCTACACTATTGATATTGGGCCCTCCCTGGGACTCCTCTTGGATATTCTATTGTTATCTTGTACCATGGAGATCCTGTAGCTTTGGATACACAGGTCTGGCCCCTTTCCATGCTCCAACAGTTCATAGATGATGTGGATGTTGAGGTACCACTTGGTCTCATTCCGGGCCTGGTTTGGTACCTGGGTTGGCCAGTCCTCCAGCTTTCCTTCATTGTCACCACCTGAGTGAGCTATCCAGCACTGCCCCAGACAGCTCACCCAATGTAGCAGACAGCAAAGAGTTCATACCCTCGGGTCTTCTTCACCCTCATTTGTACCAGGGCCAGCTCTGCTCTTTTGCTCAGGTGACATACAGGGTCCACTCTCTGGATTGTTGCACTTGTTGAGTGTCAAGGTCAGCTCCTCCAGGCATCTGCCTCAGAGGTTGCTGCTGGGAGCCATGTCTGTGTCTGTGGCTCTGTTACGAATGGGCTCTGAGGTGACATCCATGGCTCCTGCTGCCAGTGAGGGCCATGCAGAGGTCAACAGTCTGGGCCGACAACTGAGGCCATACTGGTCTTAGAGAGACAAGCTGCGGCAGACTTGGGAGGACTGTGCTGTCACCTGGGGCCATGGTGCCACATGGTTCTGAACAGTGGCCTTGAGCCATGCCTTGGTCGGAGCCCCTACTGCAGCCAGGTTTTTGTCAATGTCTGGGGCCATGGTGACATCAGGTCTGGGATGCTGCCAAGGTTCATATCTGGGTCCATGGTCCAACCACAACTAGAGTCTGTATTAATGTCCATGGCCCATTGCATCATTAAGGGCCATAGAGCCAACATGAGCATGGACCTCTACCTAGGGCCAGGCAAATGTCTCTGATAGTTTAAATGTAATTGGCCCCCATAAGTTCAAAGAATTTGTCACTATTAGGGGGTGTGGCCTTGTTGAAGTAGGTATACCCTTGTTGGAGGAAGTGTGTCACTGTGTGAGTAGACTTTGAGGTCTCTTTTGCACAAATTTAACTCAGTGTGACTCTGGGTCCATTTCCTGTTGCCTGTAAGATGTAGGACTCTCAGCTACTTTGCCAGCACCACCTCTGCCCCCATGCCTCCATGTTCCCTGCCATGATAATGGACTGAACCTCTGAACTATAAGGGAACCACCCAATAAAATGTTTTCCTTCATAAACATTGCTGTGGTCATAATGTCTCTTTACAGCAATAGAAACCTTAAGACAGTGTCGAAGGGTTCTGGAGCCATGCAGGTCTGAGTCACTGTGCAGCCATCTGGGGTCATGGTGCCATTCTGGCCTGGGCTGCTGTCAGGGCTCACATCTGGGTCAGAGAACCTGCTGCAGCCAAGGTCTACATTAATGTCCATGGCTCCTGTTACTACGGAAAGCAGTGAGAATAGGACTGCATTTAGTTGGCCCTGCTCCTCCCTGGCATCATTTATGTATGTATGTATGTATATATATATATATATATATATATATGTATATATACATATATATGTATGTATATGTATATGTATATGTATATATATATATGTAAAAAGATAAAATATCACACTATATCTTTCAAATAAATACTTTTTATAAAAAATCATGAATATCCATCAAATACAACTCTGCCTACTTACAGCTATCTTTCTACATACAATATAAAGTGCTATTTATACAAACATCTTCAGGTCCGATTCATAATGCTGGAACTGAATCAAATCCTCCTGTTTTTCTCAATCATAAATTCTTTCTTTCCCAGTCAGAGCCATGGATTTTATTTTCTATAAAATATTTATTTGTTGAAACTTCATATTCACATAAAAATTCAGCAAATTTTAATCCACCTATAAGGCATGACCTTATGGCCTGAAACTATAATGGAGTATTTTTACAGAATATGACTATCTGGGCTAGAAAATAAGTGTGGGAAACTGGCACCATGGGACACAGAAATGTCTATATCTCTGAGATATCCATAGGTCTGAGTTTTCTTTTTTAAAAGTCTAGCTTTTTGCTGCCTTTTCACTGCACCTTCTTCAGTAGACTTATGATAATATCCTAAATTCCACTTTAGATGGACCACCCTGGATGCCCCTTCCCCCTCTTTATTTGAAAAAGAAATCTTTACCTTACAATATACATGTTTACATGCACATTCTTAAATATGTGATTTAACATGTCTGGAATCTCACATTCTATATCACAATACTAAACCAGAAAATAATATATCAGTACTTGAGGTCAATAACATTTTAGATTTAATTAAACGCTGAATTATTTTGCTTTCTATGTTGCCTAATTAGGATTCAAAAGTCACAAAGTAAAAGATATTAAAGAGGCTCTATCAATTTTTGATATAAGAAAGTTCCTCAGACTGGAGAAGTGGCTCGGTGGTACATTTTGATCTTTCGGAGAAGTCAGGTTTTGTTTTAAGCACCCATGTCAAGGTTCACAGTTGCCGCTAACCCCGGATCCAGTGGATCTGATGCCCTCTTCTGCTCTCTGGATACCAGATATACGTTCACATAGACACAGACACATAAATAAAAACAAATACAAATTTTAAAACAAAACAAAGCAAAAGCAAGCAAACAAAAATAGAAGGAAATAAGCAAATGTCTCATTTAATACGAGAGCTCATTTTCCTCTTGTGTGTTCCTGATCATTTTGGTCTCTGAAGGACTTAGTATCTCTTGTTGCATCTTTTGCATCCAGCTAACATGCACTAATGAGGGCTGCCCTGTGTGGTGGCGTAGCCTGCAGTCCCAGCTCTCAGGAAATAATGGAAGGGGCAGCACACATTTGAAGCCAGTCTGGGCTACATTATATGGCTCTGTTCCAAAACGGAGGAGAAGGAAGAAGAGAACAAGGCAGCCGTAGCAGTGGTGAAGCTTTCAATCACTTCATCATTTAGAAGAAAGCCTGGCGTTAGTGTTTATCATTTGTTTCTTGTGTCATTTTCTAGGTTAATCTGAGCATGCCTCCTGCTATTATTTTGTGAGTTGAATCATGCCTCTACCAAAGACACACTGAAATTCTAGGTTCTAGCACCTGAATACAATGGCTTCTGAAAATCATCATATTTAAAAGTAGAATTTGCATGTCATCATGTTTATTGGAGTGACTTGGGACTTTTTTCATCTACATACAGAAAATTATATATTTTTATTGTTTTAAATTTCTTAGTTTATGGCACACCAAATTAATACCATACTCCTGATATGAAAACCAAAACCATTGTTAACTTACAAAAGGTATTCCCAGATGCTTGACATTTTAAATTTTCCAGTCTTTAGTATGTTGGTTGATTGACCAGTCTGTGGTATTCTACTATACCATTATCAAACAGACTAAGATAGTTATTTGAAAAAAAAAATAGGATAATAGAAGCATAAAGTAGATTAAAATAACATTAAAATTTCTAGGTGATTAAGTGTGAGCAAAGTAATTACTGAAACACATACAAAGAATTGGGCTCTCATATGTATACAGGTGAGGAGAGGAGAGTAAAGCCAAGCTCATCCCTGTGCTGTTGACAGAAGTTCAATGAGGACAGAAAGGGAATAAATGAAGGGATGATAAAAAGAAATTCAAGTGCAGTTTTGAACTAGAAAAGCACCAAGTTAAAAAGTGGCATTCCTTAAAGGAAGAATGCAAGGTAAGGTTAATTGGGTGTGTCAGGCTATAAAGGGACATTAAGTAACAATAAAAGTAAGATTTAGCAAGGTGATAAACATCCATTAACCAATATAAACCAATCTCCATAGTAACTAAACACATCAGGCAAAATGTGATAAATAAAATGAACTGGAGGCAAATATAATCATCATGAAACCTCTGGCATATGTGTGAACACATATATATGACACAGGCATTATCTGTGACTATTCATGTTATAAAAAACAAAGAGTTTAGGTGTTCTACATATTAATGGGAAAAAATTAACCATGAGTGGTGGCAGAGACTGCAAACATTGGCTAGCTGCTATGTTCTAATGAATGTTCTTTTTTCGTATGTCTCATTTATTTATCGAAAACACATTTCCTTAAGTGTCTGTTTTAAATTTCATTGCCTTACACATTGTGATAGACACTTCACTTAAGCTGCCAATGATGCAGGACTTCTGTATTCATCATGCTTCTAGATTCAGCCATATGTATTACATGGATGTGTTTTACTTGATAAGAGAGCACAGATATAACTCAGGAGTAAAGCTGTAATGGGAAAAATAATCCCCATCACAAAATGATGACGTAGCTATAACAATGTCATAACACAATTCTCAAAGGTAACCAATGAAGATGGCATATAAAATAGTGCATAGAGTTATATGAAGAAATCATACTTGATAAAAATAGTGCATAGAGTTATATGAAGAAATCATACTTGATAAAAATAGTGCATAGAGTTATATGAAGAAATCATACTTGATAGTGGGTGATTATGTTCCTCTATATATGTTAGCATCACGATTCTTATTACTGTTGTTTAGGGATAGATTCCTATTTTTTAAAAAAAATTATCTGCAAATTAGCCTGAGGCAGGTTCTTTGGAGATGGTCAGAAGTCACTGATATCATAGGAGGGAGCATGTAGAGATCTCAAGATATATCGTCCAGTAGGCTATGAGTGGAGACAGAAGCCTAATATTGAAGATCTTGACCCTGTGTAGGCTTAGACTAGTGATGTCATGGTCTTTAATGGAAATAAATTACAATAATTTAAGCAGGTAAAAATTTTTATTGAGAAAACATTTGTACATCGCTATGGGGTGAATCATTGCAGTTTAATACATATATACATATATACATATATAAATATATACATATATTATAGTCAAGTCATGTAATATGCATTTAAATTTCTTTAAATATTTGTCATTTTTATGGTTTGAGAATTTTTTTCTCTTGTCATTTTGCAGTATGTAATAGCTTAGGTTAACCAATAGTTATTCTAAAGTAATAAGGAAGGAAAAGGTCAGGATGTGATGAACTCATGCTTGTAACATCAGCATTTGGGAGGCTGAGGGAGAAAGATCATTGGATCATTGTCAGTTCTCTGGGAGCCTGAACTACAGAGTGAGCTCCTTTCTCAGACAATGAAAGCTAATCAAAACAGACAAAAAAATCCAAGTAAAATATAATGTTGGGTGTGTGGGCATATACATTATTTTTCTGAATGTGTGCTTCTAGTCCTCACTCATATCCCTTTAAATCCAGCATTTGGTAGGCAAATACAAAAAAAAATCTCTGTGAATTGAAGGCCAGCCTGGTGTACATTGTCATTTCCAGGAAATCCAGGTCTACATCTTAAGGCCCTATTGCAAGCAACAATAGTAACAGACAAATAAATAAAGTCAAGTAATAGAAGGAGCTCATCCATGTCAGCTATGCTTTGGTGATCTTCACTAAGTTCGGTTCCCCACTCCTCCTCCCTGTCCTTTCTGTCTCTAGTGATCACTATTTAATTCTATTTTATTTTTTATGCATTTAAAAATATTTTATTTACTTTTTGAGATTATATTTATAATATAGTAATGCCTCAAGCTGATCATTTGATATTGGGTAACTAATTAGTGTGTTCTTCCATGAAGAAGACTTCTGTTCCTAGCATTCCTTAATTGACTATAGTCAATGGGTTGAATTAGCCATAGGTTGTATGGGGCTAGATCTGCTGGTGACTAAGCTTGTAAAATTAGGAGTCCTAGTTTGGAGCTAGAAACAGTTGCATAGGGACAAGTGTGATGCTTCTGGGGCTATTTCCCTAGCAGCTCCTGAAAGGGCCAGGAAAGAAACTTCTTCAACCCCTTTCCAATGAGAGCAAGAGGTGGTTGATGCTTTGAGCACTGGAAGCCCCATTCCCGGCACCAGGAAAGTCTTTGGGATTTTAATCAACACTAGATGAACAAATGCAGGTGAAACTGATAAACTGCTTCAGTAGTTGTGGTCAAAGAATAATGGCTGGAGAGGAGAGCTGCCTTTTTCTCACTGGGAAAGTCCAGGTAGTGGAAGTTACTTTGCTACCTTTCTGATGACATAGAAACAACTTAGGCAGTTACCCAACTTAGATGAAAATTGAATATGACGTAAGATTTCACAACAATAGTTACAGCCCCTTACTTGTGTTCTTGCAAGAGTTCCCCTAGTTCCCTTGGGGTCTGTGGCTATTGGTGGTATATCTGCAAAACACTAACGGGTGTGTTCTGCTGAGTAATTCAAGGATTTTGAAATAGTCAAATATGGGGCTAAGGTGGCATGAGGCAGAGGCAGCTGTTGGAGCTTGGCTAATGAATTGGAATGCACCCATAGTGGGTTCTTTCTCTGGCCAAAGCAGTTACTCTCAGACTCTTCTTTCCCTCGAACTGGGGTTAGTTTGTAAGAACAATGCCATTCATTCTTCCATAGTTACCGCCTGCTGCTATTGTTTGGATTGCCCAAACTTTTTCCCTTGCCTTTCCCTGGAGTTTACTTTACAACTGGTTTGTTTCTAGGCTGTCGTTCTGCAAGTTAGTGCTCATTGGGGTTCCTTTCCTTTGGCCGTTTGTATGATGTCCAGAATTCTCCTCCCCCCTCCTCCTTTGTTCATTGTTTCCCTGAATTTTCTCTGTGACAGAGTAGCGTGGTAGACACCTCTATTCAGCTCTCCTTCTAGGCTGGTTTGGAATGCTTAAAAATAGTATGAAAAAGGAGCATTTTACAGAATAATGTATAAAGTCAAAACATGATTGTGTAGCTGTACATTTGTTTTACATGATGTCACTATCAAAGGATCAAAAGTTTAAAAATTCATAAAGTAAAAAATTAATGGCCAGCTTAAGTTACCATTGATAAGTATATTTTAAAATATATATGATAGTACAGAATGAGTGAGTATACATTGTTTACAAAGTCAGCTGTGTTTCACAGAAATATCCTTAGTCATAGTCTCTCAAGACTTACCCACTGACTTACCCAGACAAACTTCAGCCATTTAGGTTTGTGTAAATACATTATAAGATATTTAAACAGTGATGAACACACATATTGATGCTTTTCTCAAATAATAAATATGACTGTAGGAAGAAAACCCTAGGAGTCAGAGTCCTACGCTAGCAAGGTTAAACTATGGCTATGAAAGACTGGGTTAGAGTTTTTCCTTTGCCATTGATAGTTCATAACTTTTATAGATGCAGAATATGTACATGTATACCTTCGGTTCAAATTTTGAATGGTCATTTAACAGTTAGATCATCATCTTTGACCATTTTCTTAGCCTCATGGATCGTCTATGTTTTCTTATCACAGAGGGAGAAATATTTCTAGATATTACTCCACCTACAACTTAAGCATCCTGTTTTATAAACAGAAAAATAGTTCCTTAGGGTCCAAGAGGCTTCTGTAATCTAAGGAACCTAATCTGTGCTAGAATCACTGAAACTCTAACTGTAGAACCATTTGCAAAATAAGTTAATTTCCTCTCAGGAGCAACAAGGCATTAATTATTTCACTGTTGAAATATAAGTTTTTTCACACCTGTTCATAAGATACTCAAAGCATAGATTGGAAATTTAAAGATTTTGGGTGGTATAAACTGATTGTGAGTTTATGTCTGACAGTGGAAACACTTCACATAAAACTTGATTTAATGGATCATCAACACATAGGAAGTATGTATGTACTAGCACATACACATAGGAAGTATGTATGTACTAGCATTCATTTAGAGGAATGAAATTAAGTTACTGATAGTCTATCATTGTTCTTTCTGTCACCAACACTGAGAGCAGTAAATGGGATTTCCTCTTCAATAAACTCCTTCCTGAGAAAGTCAATTTTTTTTCCTTATCATGATTAAAAATGAGAGGATTGCAGATCTATACAGCAAACAGGTACTGATGGGAACATGTCAATGTCCGTTTTTTTTAAAGCACATCGGTAACTAAAATCCTGCTTGGTCAGAAAATATGGTGGACTTGATCCTAAGAAATTGTAATAAATATGAATTAGAAATACAAACATTGAGGAACATAAATGATAAGAAAAAAGCAAGAAAATATAAGTAATGATTTGTTTTAGGCATTCCTAATATGCAAGAAGGAAATGGGCACATGGAAATGTAAATATTTTATTAAAAGGGAGACAAAAATAAGGGAAAGGAAAGAGACACAGTTCAGTGGAGGTTTGTTTGCATTCATTGTATCTATCAGTAAAAGTCAGTCAAAAAAAGCACTGTGAAGGAATGGCAGGGCAATCTAACCTTTAAACTGCTGTAAATGCCTGCACTCAGACACAGTGTATGGAGACAGTGGAAAACTTTTGTGCATGAAACTAACCCTGGGAATTTAATGAATGTTCCTCATAGGATGTACACTTTTCTCCTGCCCTCCACAGAGTGTGATTTGCTCTAGTGTTTAACCTTGCTTCCTAGGTGGGGTTATAGATACTGAACAACTTAGAGAAATGAACACAACCCACTATGATCTAAACAAATGCTCCAACAGGAGCAGAGCGGTCCTAAGTCCTTATTTAAACAAGGGATTATCACAACAAAAGAAAGTCACTAGGCAAGCTGAACAAGGACAGGAAAAGATTTACCTTCTTAAAAGAGACACCATGGGCCACATTCCTAAAAAAATATTTAATTTTACCATATTGAAATATTTAGGATACTAGCATTAGTTGATGATTCTGCCCCCAAAGCTGGTTATTAAAATGTACTTTAGGGCCAAAAAGATATCTAAGCAGGTGAATGTCATGTCATTGTTACCAAGACTGATAGTATGAGTTCAATTCCTCTGACCCACATGGAGAAAAGTGAGCTTCAGCTTCTACAAATTGTCCTCCAACCAATGTGTGTTCATTGTGCCAAATGCAGGCTTGTAATAAATAAACATGTAAGTCTAATACAGATAACTAAGCAAACAAACGAATAGTATTTTAAGGTGTACTTTCAAAAATGCATTTGTATAGAACAAACTCTTAACTTTCCGGAATTCCTGTATAAAGAATATTTTTTCATTATCAAGGAGAATTAAAAAAAAAACTGCTTAACGTTGATTCCTGAAATACTAATAAAAATTCCCAGGTACACTACCGTCTTTGAAATACCTGGGCAAGAGAATGAAAATACCAAGATAATGTCAATGAGGGAGAATAAAGTCAAGATGACCTGTGTGTAATATGCACATAATATGAAGACTAGAAAACAACATATTATAAAGGAACTGTGTAGAGTAGCGTATAACAGCTTTAAAATACTGAGTTGCTAGGACATTCAACAATGACAGACATCTGAGATTTTCATTGAGTGAATTTGGTAGTAGTTTCAATGGGTTGTGATTTAAACAGAACCAAAGCGAACACAGCAAATGTCCGTGCTCAAGACGCCAGGCTTTTGCTTTCATCCCTTTAGATCATATTCAGCTACAAGAATGAGAAAAGCTAATTAAGCAAATTGAAGATTTTGTTTTTCTGGAGAGACAAGAAGTTCAGAGGTTTAAGGAATCCAGTGATGTGGCATCATCACTACAAGCCCTCATTTCAGACTCGGTTCCTGGAGATTCTCAACAGCCATTGTAATTGTGGTGTCCCAGCCTCTCAAGATTTGTTTTGCATGGTGGGTAACTTCTCCCCAGCTTTGTGACTGAGAGGAGGAAGAAGACCCATTGTGTGTGGTAGTGGTATGGTCAATTTAATCCTCCCTATGATGAGCAGCTTTGCTGAAGGAGATTCTGGAAAATGATCATTTCCAGTCTCAGAAATAGCATCGCCCTGTGACAAAACTAACCAGGACACAGCAGGCTACAAAAGGTGGAGTTCCTGTCCATCACACTGACACTTTGACACAGTATGGTAGAGAAGAGAAGAGCTACCAAGTGGATAAACAGCGATGCCTGCAACACGATATTCGCATCATTGAAGCCTTTAATCCTATGCATCTTATTTCCTAAGCAGAGAAGGAAATTGAGACACAGGAAGATTAAACACCTTCCCTACAGTCTCACATGGTAACTGAAAGATAATTCTTGACTAGAAATTAAAGCCCATAGAATTAAATGCTAATATATTTCCATGTCATTTGAGATTATTTGCAGGTAACATCAAGCTAAAAGTTTCTTAGGTGGGCAATTTTTCAAAATGTATAATCTGGGTGTTAAGCAGTCATTAACTTTTAATAATGACAATTTCATTTCTCCATTTAAAACTAAAATCTCCCTTAGGGCATAGACCATATCTTCAATACTCTTTAGTTCCCAATGGTCAATGCAGGACTTTATTCATGAAAATTTTGAGAAGCAAGGTTTGGTTTGCATGAGAATGGCTCCCATAGACTCAAATATTTAAATGCTTAGTTAGCTGAACTGTTTGGGAAGGATTAAGAGGTGTGGTCACTGGGGATAGGCTTTGAGATTTTTAAAACCATCTGTCAGACACAGTCTCTCACTCTCTTCCTGTTGCAGTTGAATGAAGATGTAACACTTAGCTACTTTCCATCACCTTGCTTCTCACCATGTTCCCAGGAATGATAAAAAAGGACTTACATTCTAAAACTGTAAACAAATGCCAAATGATTTTTTTTTACTTATAATCAAATGTCTTTTAGCAAATGCTGTTCCTTCCTCAGTCATCAAACAATTCAATGACAATATAATAACAGATCCTTTGTGTATTTTCCATCTTTATGTGGCTTTATTTTAAATTCTATTTTTTTCTTTTACTTTTTGATTTTTTGAGACAGGGCTTCTCTGCATATCTTTGGATGTCCTGGAACTCATTCTGAAGACCAGGCTACCCTTGAACTCATAGAAATCTGCCTGCCTCTGCCTCCCAAGTGCTTGGATTTTAAAGGTGTGTGCCACCACACCTAACTATATTCTCTTTTCTTAAAGGACTTTATCATTTTTCTTTTCTCTCCCAAGCCTACATATATGTTTAAACACAGTGTAAGCTATTTAGAGTTTTTCTTCATCTGAATCTATCTTTACTGTATATGTCTCTTTTCTGACCACATAAGTGTTTAATTAGCTAAGTAATATGGTTAGAATTAAAGCCATGGCTTTGAGCGTTGGATCCACCCCACTCCTTAGCTTTCTGAGAGTCTAGCTTCATGGCAGAAGTACTGGCAGGAACCATGTTTATTGCCAGAACTCTATGGAGTTTCAAGGTCCCTGCCTCTACCAAGAAGCATGCTGTCAGCTATTCATAAACACCGTTTAAGTGTTTTGTGGTGGGGTTTCTTAAAAGAGCTGCAAGGTTTTTGCAGCTAAAGCTGAGTCAGTAAGCCTCTCTTAAATGAGACTCACTTGCCTGTAGCAAACAGAGCCCACCTGAGATAATGCTGCTACCAAGAAGTCATGCTTAACTCTGCTCTTTTTTTTGTCTAGAATCACATCCTAAGCTCTCTCAGGTTTTGCATGGATGCACTTGTCCACATTGGCTCCATTTGTTGTAAGAAGTTTCTGTCCTGCCCAGTTCCACAGCCATTCAATCCCAAAGAAACACACAGAGGTCTACATTAACTAGAAACTGCTTGGCCTATTAGCTCAGGCTTCTTATTAACTCTTACATCCTTCATTAACACATAATTTTTGTCTGTGTTAGCCTTATGGCTTGATACCTTTATCAGTAAGGCAGTCTCATTTTGTTTCCTCTGTGTCTGGATTACAACTACATATTGAGCCTTTCCTTTCCCAGAATTCTTCTGTTCTTGTGGCCTCACCTATACTTTTCTTCCTGGTTGCCCTGCCTATACTTCCTGCCTGGGTACTGGCCAATCAGCTCTTTATTAAAGCAATACAACTGACAAATCTTTACATTGTCCCACAGCAGCTTATTTCATTTCATACATTTTCTTATCTGTTATAGACACAACAAAAATATGACTCAACATTATTCTGCCACATTAATTGTATTTCCTTACATACTGAAGTTCTAACAAAAAGTATCTGTGAATATGACTTCACTTTAAGATAGTCTTCAATGAGAGACATCAAAATGAGAATAAAGGTGATCTCTGATCCAAAGTGATAGATACCCTTATCAAAACAAGAAATCATACACAGAGAGAATATTATTTCAAGAGAGCAATAGAAATCTAGTTAATATTTTCACTGGGCAAGGAATACCAGAGATTTCCAGTCAATGTCTGGTAGGAGAGACACAAGCAGTCAGCAGTCAATTCCTCTTTGCAACCATCAGATATAACCAGGCTACCGATACCTCACTTTCCAAGTTCTGCTCTAAGAATTGTGAAACAATGGTTTTTTACTATTTAAACCAACTCTTTTCTGGTACTTTTAAAGTAGAGGCATTAGAACACTAAAGAGTGAAGTGAAATTCCTTCATAAAGCTTTATATTATAGGGAAGGAAATAAAGAAACTCTAAGAGCCCATGTGGTACTTTGTACAGCACATTCCGAGATAAAGAAAAATTGGGGTATGGAGATAGGAAATGCTGTTCTGTTGGGGGTCTGTGAGGATATGAGCTTTCAAGGGAACAAGGCAAAGGACTGAGCCCTATTACTTCTTTAGAAAGGGATCTTAGGGAAGGAAAGCACCAGATCCAGGCTCTGAGAAAATAATTCCCTTCTATAAGTAGGTGCAAATGCACTGGAATTGGGAGAGGAAGAATGGTAGGGTGTCAGGGAACCACATTGGTTTGTTTTGAAATTTGATGCTGTCTTTGACCTCTCTCTTTTTTGTATCACTATCTGTCTGACTGTCTAACAATCTATGGATGTCTGTCTGTCTATCTATCTGTCTCTATCTATCTATCTGTCTGTCTGTCTGTCTGTCTATATCTATCTATCATCTATCTATCTATCTATCTATCTATCTATCTATCTATCTATCTATCTATCTATATCTATCATCTATCTATCTATCTATCTCTATCTATCTATCTATCTATCTATCATCTATCATCTATCTATATCTATCTATCATCTATCTATCTATCTATCTATCTATCTATCTCTATCATCTATCTATCTATCTATCTATCTATCTATCTGTCTGTCTGTCTGTCTGTCTGTCTGTCTGTCTCTATCTATCTATCTATCTATCTATCTATCTATCTATCTGTCATCTATCATCTATCTATCTATCTATCTATCTATCTATCTATCTATCTCTATCATCTATCTATCTATCTATCTATCTATCTATCTATCTATCTATCTATCATCATCTATACAGGGTGTCTGTATGTAACCTAGGCTTGTCTCAGACTTGTGATCCTCCTGACTCACCTTCCTGAGTGCTGGGATCACTAGTGTGGCCCACTATACATAGCAACCACTTTACATTGAAAATTTCTGGATTTGGGGCTGGAGAGATGGCTCAGTGGGGTAGTGGGTGGAGAGAACTGACTTCTTGGCCTCTCTTTTGAATGAAGTGGGAAGCTATGTGATTGATTTTTGAGGAAAAAGGCATGCTACCATTGTGATTTGATTAAGGATTTCTCTCTCCTCTCCCTCCCTCTCTCCCTTTCTCTCACCCCCTCCCCCTCCCCCTCCCTCCCTCCCCCCCTCTCTCTCTCTCTCTCTCTCTCTCTCTCTCTCCTCCCTCTCTCTCTCTCTCTCTAAGATAAGATGTCTCAATGTTGCCATGGCTGGCCTTAATCTCACTGTGTAGCTCAGGATTGATTTGAGCTGAGGATCATCCTGCCTTAGACTTCTGAGTGACAGGATTAGTAAGTATTTTGTGTTACTCTGGGACTTATTGAGTTTTAAAGGAACGTTTCTGACTGCTGTGTAGGGAAAAATCCAAGGAAGCACAGGTAGAACCTGAGAAATGAGGGCAGAAGCTTGTCTTGTAAACACATGGGAATGAGTGACATTTGGAGGCCAGTCAGAGAGACAGGATAGAAAAGGGGAGAGAAGGACTAGGTAGAACTTTGCAGGTTCACAAGAAAAACCTGAAAGCAGAAATGGAAACCAGCTGTGTGGAGGATGCTGCAGGAGGTTTCCAGTTAGCAGGAGCAGCTAAGAAGGAGGCAGTGAATGCCCCATGCAACAGAGCATAAAGTCTGTATGGAGGAGAATCTGGCTTGCCACCAGCTTACAGCTCTTAAAAGCAATGGCCCCTGTTAGTCACCCCACAACTCACTTGCCCTCTTTACACTATTGATTGACATTTCCGGACCTGGTGAGCTGTTGTCACATTTCAGTCTCATTGATGAACAAGTTTTATTTTCTCTATTAAATCTCTTTGAGTTGTCTACTAACAAGACAAGAAAGAAAATAAGTTAATAGGAAAGTTCAAAGTAGCTTGACATTGACTAAGAAAATTATTTGGTATAATTTTATCAAGAATTCATATAAGGATCCAATAATGAGTCCAATAACAGCATGAAACTTCACAAAACTCTATAAAGAGTTCTTTGCTGTTTAAATAATTGTTTAGTTTCTGTATGTATTATCTTATTTAACATTCCAGTTTATCAAAAGTAAGATACATATTTTTAAAAGAAACGTTTGCACAACCAAGTAGTATAAAAATAGCATGATAGCATTGAGTTCAATAAAATTGTATCTTACATGATAGGTTTCAGAATTATTTCCTTAGTTTTGCAGCACAAACAGACCTCAGTCTACAAAGTATGAGATGGCCATACATTTGTGACATGGGCTCAAGAGTAGATATTTGAAGGCTGTTACTAGAATCCAAATCTTGTCTCTATAAGGTACAGGTCAAAGAAAGTAGGTAATTAATGTGGGCCTTATCAGGTTCAGCTCTATGGGATTAAAAAATGGGAATAAAACGAAATCTCAATTAAGATATGTCAGGAATGGATGGCCCAGAGATTTAGAATAGAACCAAACATGCAAAGTCAGTCAATCAATTAACCAAACAATCAAAAATGTCAATGTAATGATGCCTAACTCCATTCTGATATACTCATAGATTGATGCCTAGCCCAATAGCCATAAGAGAGGCTTCATCCAGCAACTGGTGGAAACAGATGCACAGCCAAACATTAGGCTGAACTCAGGGAATCCTGGAGAGGAGAGGGATGAAAAATTATAGGAGACAGAGGGGTCAAGGACATCACAAGAAAACCCATAAAACAACTAATCTGGGATCATAGGAGTTCACAAAGGCAGAAGTGACAACAAGGGAGCCTGCAAGGGACTTATCTCGGCCCTATGCATATATGTGACAGCTGTGTATAATGTGTCTTCTTGTGTGACTCCTGACTGTATGACGGGGCTTTCTCTGACTCCTTGGCTGACCTTTGAGACCCTATTTCTCATACTTGGTCACCTTGCCCAGCCTTAATAAAAGGGGGGGGGGGCTTAGTTTTATTACAACTTGCTATGTTATGTTTTGTTGAGGCCTGCCCTTTTATGAATAAAAATAGAGGAGGAGTTAATTGTTTGGATATGTAGTGGGGGGGAGATGGTGGAAATGACTGGGAGGGCAAGAGAGAATAGAAACTGCAGGTGGGATGTAAAAAATTGATTAATTGAAAAACAAAAACAAGCCAAACAATCAAAATCCCAAAACCCAACAAAGAAAGATAAGGCATGTACAAAAAAAAATAGAATAAAGGCATATCTCAGATATATTATTATTCCATACCAATGGATTTGAAGAAAATAATTCCAGTTACTTCATCAAACACTGGTCAACTGGAGTTTGAGTTAGTATTTCAAGAAGAGGCATAGTTTACCCAGAAACTAGGTATTGGGGTAGATTAAGGAGGGCTGAGGATGAAGGTCTGGAGAACCCTCTATGGCATAGAGTCTATGCCTTTGTCCTGATGACATCTATCCAAATGTGCCAAATGCTTTGCCAGTTCACCAACTTCCTTGTCTTCTAAAGTCTTTATAGTCTCCTATACTGTCCTATTGATGTGGTGAGTAGAAAAAAAGTGGTTTTTATGTCTGCTTTGTACCTATGGCCCATTTCTCTGGCTATTTGCGGGCAGTTCATATGCTACTCTAAATGGGTTCTAGAGAACAAAGGCCATAGACTAGTTTTGGGTCTTCCATGCATCATAGGCTGTAAACAGGAAACTCAAAGCAGCCCTGTCTGGCAACCCTGGTTGGTAACCCTGCTTTTCCTCCTCTGATTGTAGCTGAACATCAGAAAAGAAGCTCATGGCTTGGCTGCCTTAGGGGTTATTTCTAAAGGTTTTTCTTCAAATATTCTGGCATTCTTCCACTTCCTACCTCCATATAGAAAAAAAATCAACATATTAAGCAGCAGTCAGAGTTTGGTCCTTTGTAACAGATCTTTTACTCATAGTTTTTGTCTTCTGGGCTAAGGATTTTGAAGCTCAGTGGCAATGAGATGGCTCAGTGTGTTAACACCCTTGCCACATAAACACAAGGACCTACTTTTGACCCCAGGATCCATGTAACAGTGGGTATGGTAGTGTGAATCTGTAATTTTAGTGCTCCGATGGTGATATAGGAGTAAGGGAGAGACGGGGAATCTTCAGAATCCTGCAGGCAATGTAGGGTTTCACAGCTGAAAACACAAAAGAAAGACACTTAGAAGGCAAATAATCTAAAGTCAGCCTCTGCCCTCCATGCATGCAACATTAAATGCACATATCCTCACAGTTCCTCAAAGACACACAACAACAAAAGAAGAATTTTATTACTTACCTCCCTTCCTTTATAGACTGCAAAAGAATGAATATAACATAGAAAAAAATATCACTAACAAAAATCACACAGAGCAAAAACTTTAGTCTGTGCAACTCTGTAGATTTTATTTACTAAGATGTTCTGTCTGTGCCAGGAACTATCATAGCATCTGTGCTATAAATAGAAACCAAACATGGCTATTCATACTTGCAGTCAAGAACAAAGTATGAGACACATAAACATAGAACAGTCCATAATATGTTCAGTTAAGACACAATGGAGAGGGGCATTGCTTTTGAGGTCTGGTGTCTTAAACAAAGCGGAACAAAGAGTACGGTTCACCAAACTGTGATAGGCAAGGAGGGGGCTTAAACATGGTGAGGGAATATGGAAGACTTGCTAGATGAATCTCAATGGGCTGGAGCATTACTGCATGATCTGTAGATGGAGGCAAGCAGAGTTTCCTGTAGACCACAACAATATGACTTAACCAAAGTAGATACTTTAAATGTTTGGTCCAATTAGCTCATCTTTCTGAAGCTTAGGTCCTATAAGAATATGGGCTTTAAGCACAGTGCTATAGTTGTTAACTTTCCTTGTAAACTTGACTATGTTTTTTTTTTTTTTTTCCTCGAGACAGGGTTTCTCTGCAGCTTTTTTTTTTTTTTTAGAGCCTGGCCTGGAACTAGCTCTTGTAGACCAGGCTGGTCTCGAACTCACAGAGATCCGCCTGTCTCTGCCTCCCGAGTGCTGGGATTAAAGGCGTGCGCCACCACCGCCTGGCTACTTGACTATGTTTGTATCACCTAAGAGATACTAACTCTTTTTTCTGAAAGAGTGTCTCAGAGAGGCTTGAGAGGAGACTGCCCACCCTAAATGTGGGTAGCACCATCACATTAAGTGGGGTCCTGGACTAAATGAAAAGGGAAAACGAGAGACTCAGATGAGTGCTAGCATGACCTGCTTTTGCCCCTTGGCTTCACACAGGATGTGACAAACTGCTGCATACTGTCACTGCCATTCCTGACATGGTGGACTGTACGCCTTCTTACACTGTGAGCCAGAATACATTCCTCTTCCACTTAATGGTTGCCTGTTAGTTTTTAGCTTTGTGAACCAGGACTAGGAATTGCATACAGTTATTATGAGAAGTTGCTGGAGGTCATTTGGAGTCTCAATATCTTACATGTAGATGTCAGGTTCAAGGAAAACATTATAGACTTTGTTTGCTTTGTTACTAAGTGTTGCTATTATGTTAAAAATGTTTGTAATATAAATAATTAACTTCTGACAACTGCAGATCATTATAAAAGGGTTATTGTGTTTACAGGATGCCCAACAGAGTAGCCATTTCTTTCTTTTTTTTATTTTGTTTCTTTTTCTTTTTCTTTATTTTTTGAGAGAGGGTTTCTCTGTGTAGCTTTGGTGCCTGTTCTGTAACCAGAGATCTACCTGCCTCTGCTTCCCAAGTGTTGGGAATTAAATGCATGTGCTGCTACCACACAGCACCAGAGTGACCATTTCTAACCATGCCTATAGAAAATGCTTATTAACAGTTCAAAACTGTAAAGGAAGTCAATGAGAGGAAGAGTGGAAGATATTCAAAATACCCTGATTCAACCAAGTTCCCAAATAATTATTAAGTAATAGTTTTCTCTGTCATTTTAATAAAGTAACTTCCCTTGATTTTTTTCCACACTACTAGGAATAATCCAGCTGCTTTGGGGAAATCATTACTGGGAGAAGACTCTTCTGGCTTAATTTACATTTTTTTAAAAATTTCTATTAAATAAAGGAGGCTTACATTAGTCCTTACGTTATTAACTGCTTAATGGATTTAGGAAGGAGGTAGCAAAAGATAGATTGTTCCTTGCATTTAAATGAGACAAATAGCATTCTCAACTGATTATACATTTAGGGAAAAAAGCTCCACCATATTGCTACATTTTAAGTCCACAGAAGTAATAAATTAATCCATTAGTGGCCAAGTGTGTCCTCTGTTGTGCTCATTATCAAGAATTCCCAGGTGTTTGGGAGCTTATAAGTATAAATTAATGTGACTTTTAAACTTGGTAATAGAAATATGCAGCATAAGGATCATAAAGTATGAAATGATTCCCACACCAGTGCTTTTTACAATAAAAGGTAGCATTAAATATTAAATTAGCATGTGTTTGTCAATGTTGGAATGAGTTATCTTGTCAGAATGAAGCAACAAAGCATAATCATCAATAGAAAAAAAAACATGGTTACCATGGTTTCTTACTAGCTGCCTGGTTTTGTGCATTTCTGTAAAACCACATTGCCAAACAGTAGACAACCTGACTATCTGAATATGTGCCTTTGAGGAACTGATTGACTTAGGTACTTATTCATCAACGTGTGTCTAGAACACACACACACACACACACACATGCATACACACAAAGCTACTAACTGCTAGACAAGCTTTAGAGGAGAGGCTTCCAACAGTGGTATGGACAGAATAACTCTTGGGATATTGTGTGTGTGTGTGTGTGTGTGTGTGTGTGTGTGTGTGTGTGTGTGTGTGAAAGAGAGAGAGAGAGGAAAGAGGGAGAGAAGGAGGAAAGGAGAGAGGGAGGGAAGGAGGGAGAGAGGGAGGTAGGGAGAAAGGGAGGGAGGGAGGGAGGGAGGGAGAGAGGGAGGGAGAGAGGGAGATCTAAGTCTTGAAAGATAAGAATGGAAAGTGGCTAATTGAAAGATCGGTACCTCCTGTCTCCTGAGCACTTATTGTATCCAGGCACTATTATTGTTTTAGTTCGACATGTCCTTTATAGAAAGAACCATGTGATTGAACACTTGATTCCCAGCTGGTGGTACTGTTTGGGAAGATTACAAAACTTGCATGGTAAAGACTCACTGGAGGAAGTAGGTTACTATGGCTGGGCTTTATAGCCTAGCCCACTTCCAACATTCTCTGCATCTGAGTGTGGATGCAAACTAAACAGCCAGCTCCCTGCTCCTGCAACTGTGTCATACCTGATTGCTACTCTGCCTTCCCCATCATGACAGACTTTATCCCTGAACCATGAGTCAGAATCAACATTTTCCCTTTTAAGTTGCTTTTGTCTGGGTGTTTGATCACAGCAACAAGAAAGCAAATCCAGCCCTTTCACTCATTCTGTAGGTGCTGGTTTGTGTGCATGTGGACAGAAGGCAATGATGACCTTGGATGGTTAGGAATGAGAGGCTTGAGGATGGTTTTCTCTGTAATTCTGCTGACACTGCATTTATTTATTTTTCCTTATAAACAGAAAAATAAGAGCATTTTATATCAATAGATGTCTCTATGAAGGTCTGGTTGACTGAGGTATTAGAATAGTACATAAAAATAGAATTTGCTTTTTCCCACACATGTCTGAGGTGATTCACAATTCATTGAGAAACAAGTTTTGTAACTCCAAACAGACAAACACGTGTGCATGTGCATGCACACACACACACACACACACACACACACACACACACACACACACAGGGGAGAGGAGAAATTAGGGAAGAAGTGGCTAAGAACCCACATTGAGTGCTAAGGAAATCTGGAAATTTTTAGTTATGGCTTAAGTGAAGACATTAAGATAAACTTGACATAATTTATAAATAAGTCACTTTAAGAAGCTATCATCTCAGTGTATCTGCAATGAGAAAAAATAGTATGATTAAGAAAAATAATTCAACAATTATTTAGTCACCATCTAATATTTGAGAGGCTTTGAGAAGCACTAGACAAAATTGGGAGAGCTGGGGAGATAATAGCATTTCAATTAATTAGTCATGGTATAGAGATACACCCATAAGTTACAGTTCAAGGTATAAAGTTTTGCTTGCTGGAAATTTCATCTTATTGCATAGAAATGCTAATAGAAAGCAATAGTTCAGGAAATTGGAAAGATATAGGAGAAGTCTGGCCATGAAAGATGGAAGTTGTTTGTCACAGGGTGAGTTGGGATTTCATTAAGAAGAAAATGGAAGTCAATAGAGGAACCTACAGTGCAGATTACTTATAAAAACAACATGTTTGTGAGGTTTGTCCATGGTTTCCTATTGATAAAATTTACAATGTTAGGTAGCTTCCTTCTGCATTGAAAACTATTTAAAATACAAGGGTCCCAGCATTCCCTCCCCCAATAAACTAATATTCTTAGAACAGAATAAAGTCAAAATGATATCATTAATGGAGAAGACTGCTCTTCAGAAGCTGCAGTGGCTGGGAATTTCTTTCCCCAGGAAGCTGTTGCAGGAGGTTCACCAAGAACAACCTAAGTACAGCGTGAGATTTCATCAAAGCAAGGATCCCATTTCTTTGTACTACTTTCTACATTGGTTACTTCTGTGTGCTTCATGACATCATAGTTTTAAAAGATTTTCTCTTACACCTCCTATCATAAACCAAAGACAAAACTTTTTGTTGTCTTTTCAGGAATTTGCTCAATGATGACCAAATAATACATATAAAAATATTTGCATCTATAAATGTCTATAATATCTTCTAAATATATCCAATGATATAAACAGATGGAATCCCAATATTCAAAATAAAAAAATAAGACATATTACAAATCTTGCTTTAGTTTAAGTTATTTAGTGAAAAATTCTTAAAGACTGTATGCAAAAACCTTGTAATCACCATAGTAACATTTAAAATTTTCTGAGGAAAAATGTCAATTCAATGATAGCCTGAAGTGATAAGCAGTATGTAAAAAACCTAAGACTCAGAGTATAAATCTAGTGGGCTGTCATAAGGCTTCTTCAAACATCCTTAGTTTCAGTTAAGCCATTGCTACCCTTCCTTTTCCCATTGACAAGCATTGACAAGGATCCATGCCTAGCTAAAGAGCTGTTGACAGTTGACTCTTCAGGAGCAAGAGTATCTCCTTTTAGGAATACGGCAAATGGAAAGTTGTTTGTGTCCCAGTAGATAACTCTACACTTAGGTGCATTCGGTCAGCACTAATTGAACTCAGTGGTTAAAATAAATACACAAATAAGCCATTATAAAATGCAGACAAGAGGTCGGGAAAAAGTTGTGATGCAGTTCTGGGAGGATGTAGATGGAGGGTAAATATGACCAGAATACATTGTTTATATACATCAAATTTTCAAAAAAGAAAGGCAAAACGATGTAAGTCTTCCTTCCGTCAGTCTTGAAATTTATGAGACTTTTCAATCTAAAGAACCCAGGAATCTATGAATCTGGCCTTTCGATTTTCATAAAAACTTAATTGCTTCAGTTGTTATGTAGGCCCCATTGGCACAACTTTCAAAGCTAATATTTGAGATCAAAGGTGATAATGTATGTAGAAGTTCCACAGAAAGGTGAGAAAGTTGACCAAACATGACAAAAAGCTAGCTGATGTGTGTTACATGAACAAAACAAACAAACAAACAAAAGCAACAACAACAAAAAAAACAATTCACAAATCACTCATACAGATTTACATTCACTGTGACAAGCAAAAGAAAAGCAACAATACTTTTGAATGAAATCTTTTTATATACAGTGGAAGTTCTTACTAAAATTTTTAATTAGAGGGAAAACAGAAACCTGGTCATGCCCAATGCTATACAATCCTGTCCCAGAAAAATTGTACAAGCAGTTTAGTGAATGTTAAACTTTGAATCTTTCATTTAGGTTTTTTTTATCCTGGAAATACTGGGAATTGGAATGGAGAAGTATATATTCTCTGCTAGGCAAGCACTCTACCATTGCAATACGTCCTCTGCAAGATTTAAATATTTAAATCTAGAAAGGAGATGGAGCAAATGATCATCATGAATCTCTATGGAAACTATATTTTAGAATGTTTTAAAAATTTCTCTCTCTATCTCCTCTGTGTATGTGTGTGTGTGTGTGTATGTGTGTGTTTGTGTGTGTGTGTGTGTGTGTGTGTGTGTGTGAGAGAGAGAGAGAGAGAGAGAGAGAGAGAGAGAGAGACTGCTCATGTACCTATAATCAATACTATATGGCAGTCCGTGCTGTTCCTTCTACCCGGAAATCAAATTCACTTCGTCAGACCTGATGGCAAGTGCCTTTACCCATTGAGCCATCTCACCAGTGCTTGAAGCCCTGTTTTGAAACTGTGTTCTGTGAAGCAGAATGATCGCCTTGAGTGTGAACTGCTTGAATATGTGGCCGGGTCTCCATGGCAGCTGCTTCTTCCTTAGCACAAATGAGTCGTCTTACTTTGCTTGTAAGAAAGTGAAATGAAGGTGTCTGTGTCCAACAAGGATCAACAACAGAGTTTTTAGAAAGGAAAATAAAGAGGTCATGCTCTGTGATAAGGGCCCAGGACAGGACAGCGGGGTCCTGTACTTTTCCAGAGAGTGGCTTTGCCTTTTCGGTGATTGATGACCTGTCTGTGGGGATGCTGGCTGCCATAATGGTGTCATGGCCTCTTCCCAACAGTGGACAATGCTGTTAGTCCCAGTGTGGTGGAGGTGAGCGAGCTCTGTGCTTACTGAGCTGACACAACCACAGACAATCCTCCAGCTCACACTTGTGAGGCAGGGTGATGTGTAGAGTGGATGCCTTGCTTCCTTTGCAAATATAAAAGTGGTCCTAGAAAAGACAGAAGAAAACTTACCAGTGACTGCTTCTTAGAAGCAGTGATAAAGGTTTCCATTTTTAATATTAATTTTGTACTTATTTGCAAATTTCATTCATAAACATGCATAAATTCTATGGTAAAATGTACAGGCACTGGTGAAAATTAAAATCATATGCCTGCCGAGGAAGCAAAGGAAGCATTGAGATTGGAATATGACCTACATTCAAATCCTAATGTTTCCACTAATTAGCTAGAATGATGATAACTTGCCTTTCCCTATAATGCTGGGTGACATGACTGAACAGAGCTCCTAGGCAAAAGACTTCCCCAGTTTCTCCTTGCAGGAGCATGCTCTTCCCTTTAAGAGATCCCTGTCTGTCCATCTCCACTCTTGCTGTAGGACCTGACAGGTGGGATTCAGGTTTGCTTGTTACTCTGTCTCCTGCCACTGCCTTTTCGCTCTGACATCTTAGAGTCTCTTTCCCGTAATGACACCGCTGTATGCCCTGGCAGCATTGGCAGACACAGTTTGCCTGTGTATTAACCCCTTGACTTTATTAAAGATATGTAATTAGTAAGTCCCACATATTATTTTCTAGACTGAAGAAGCTATAGCTGGGGTGCCTCTACTTTCTGCCACTGCTTTCTTCCTTAATCAGAAATGTCTGATTCCATCTCCTCCTTCCCTACTTTGCCTGTTTTGTTGTATTAAATGTGGACATGCCTGACACTGTTTCAATAAATGTTCTTGTCACTTGGTCTACAGTCTCATTTTGGAGCTAGGAGCATGCATGAGCAAACTAATATATCACAAGGCACCCAAATATCCTAAGATTCTAGAAACTTCCAGAGACATGAACTGCCCTCAAATGTTCAGGATTTAACTTAGAGTCTTCACAAATCCTATTTCATCTTCTCTGTTCCAATGGACTATTTGTTCCTGGAGTGTCATAAGAGAAAAGTCATGTGACCCAGATCTGGGATGGAACCTACAGAGTGACAGACTACCGTAGCATTATGAAGAGAAGCACTGTGTAACAGGCATGTTTTGTAATTGAGTGGGTGGTTGCTCACACTGACATGATGAGTTTTTCCTACAGCAGCTGGCAGAGATCATTAGAACCATGGGCACTCCCAGACAACACTACCCTTCTGCCAAAGTGGGAAAGCTACTGAACTATCCCAGGGACTATGTATCACATACATCAAAAGTGCTTTCAGGGCTCCTGCCGTGGAGAAGCCACTGAACCTTAAACCAAATGTTGTAGTTTTTTTAAACTTGTTTTTACATTTACTTAGTGTGCGTGTGTGTGTGTGTGTGTGTGTGTGTGTGTGTGTGTGTGTGTGTCTGAAATCCCTTGTCCAAAACAGTGTGCACAGGGAAGAGGGAAGAACCACTTAAGCAGCGAGTTCTTTCCTTCCACCTTGTGTGTTCTGAGAGTTGAACTAAGGTTTGTCAGACTTGCTAAGAGCCTTTACCAGTTGAGCCATCTCATTAGCCCCAATATTTTAACTTTATAAACCAGAGATCACTATTTTTATTTTATTTTTTTATTTATTTATTTATTTTGGTTTTTTGAGACAGGGTTTCTCTGCAGCTTTAGAGCCTGTCCTGGAGCTAGCTCTTGTAGACCAGGCTGGTCTCTAACTCACAGAGATCCGCCTGCCTCTGCCTCCCAAGTGCTGGGATTAAAGGCGTGCACCACCACCGCCCAGCTGAGATCATTATTTTTATGTAAATTTCTTCTCTACTTTCCATGGAACGAAGGTTTAAATGAACACAGAGGGGATATTGCGTGACAATGGCACACAGTTTCATTGCTTCTGATCCTGTGCTAAGACTGAAGCCTGAGTTAGTGTGACATTGTCCCAGTACTGCACCACAGGGCCTTACTCGCCCTAGTTTAGCTAACAACATATCCCATTGCATCTGCAGACTGGGATTAAGTCAAGCACTGTTGTTGCCTTTACTCTTCCTCAGCCTGTCAACTTTGGAAGGTTGGGCAGCTGTGCTTGACATATCAGCATATAAAATTTTGAGTTGCTCCAGAGGCGTTTTTGTGTTTTTATACATACATATTTGTGTATGCATGTATGTGTACATGTGTGTATATGTGTGGGTATATGTTGAGGTCAGAGAACAATTTACAGGAGTAGGTTCTCCCTTTCTGTTGTTTCTGAGGATCAAAGGCAAGTCTTTAGGAGTGACAGTAAGGTCTCTGCTCACTTTGATGGTTAGCTTCTGTCAACATGATACAATCTAAAATTACTATGGAAAGGATTGCTAACAGGGATTGTTTAGATTGAGTTGGCCTGTTGGCATGTCAGTGAGCGATTATGTGTTAATTGAGGGTGGTTCAGAATGGTTGGCATCACTCTCTGGGAAGGCCATTCTGAGTTATATGGAGGGAGAAATGGAGCTGCTCATTAATCTGCTTTCTTTCTTCTTGACCGTGGGTAAATGTAACGAGTTCTCTCAAGTTTCTGCCTCTGTAACTTCCCTATCATGATGGATTGTAGCAGGGAAGTAAGAGCTGAACAAACCCTTTCTCCCTTCAGTTGCTACGGTTCTCTATCCCCGCAGCTGGAAAAGAAACTAAACCACGTGCTGAGGAATTCTGCTGTCCCTGCACAAAAGGATTCGAGGGAGTTTCAGACATGCGCACCTTAAATTTCAGTTAATGGGGAAAAATTTATAATATCTGTGCCACACGATGACAGTTATTAATAGCAGTGCCTGATACCTGATGATTCTTATCAGCTACATTTTCAGCATTCTATCTAGATAAAAAAATAAAAAGGTAATATATGAAGAAAGGAAGATATGTGGATCTCAATTAATTGAAGTTTCTTCTTCTGAAACATAGGTGTCTTTTAACACATCATGTTACAAACTAAGAATAAATAATTTTGGTCAAAGGTAGGTGTATATGGGCATGAATTTTACAAATTTCTCTATGCATTTGACCTGAGGGACTGTGTTTCCATCACTTGTATATGACCTAAGACATTGAAATCTTTGAGTTCTATAGAAGATTCGCTGGTATCTGATAAATATTATTCTAAGTTTAAAATTATTTGGCGTAATATTTGACAGATTTTTTTCAAACAAAATTCTTTAGAACCTGCAGTATATAAAAATAGCCAAATTATCCTCATCTTACAGGAATTTCCTTGGTAACTAATGAGGAAATATTAATAGTATGCTCGTTTCGCTCCTCGATAGCACGAAACAGTTGTATTCCTTTCTACCCCCCTCAACCAGTTCATCTTTGGCCTCCCATCAATAAACAGGTAAGTAAGTGGTACTTCAGTGGTGCCTGAGGATGCTTGAAAACAATTTACTCTTTTAAGTGGATTAAATAATTCATCCCAGAAGGTCTCATTACTTAATGACATTGCAAAAATTAGCTATTTCTTCAGAATGAGGTCATTTAAAACCTGGATAACGAAGGCGGAGAGTCAGGCTACCTGGGCTCAATTGCAGTCCCTCTCATTTATAGGCGTTATGACTGGGGAACGATGTTTCCACCCTCTGTGTTGCTGTATGCCCTTTTACTGTGGGCATGGCTGGCAGTTCAGGAGATGCTGTCAGAGTATCTCATTCTTACATCATTTCCCAGAGCAGTTTAGTGCTGGGTAAAAGTCGGCCACTCTGGAACAATGCTGAGGCTCTGAATAGTCTAAAGAAACGTTAATGGAGGAGCGAAAAAGCTTAAATTGTAGATTTGCATATGTTCTTCAGGGGAAAGCAGATGTCTTTCACTTGAGCCATGTGCCAATTGCTTCACCCTAAGGTCTGAGACGTTCTTGGTACTCAGTGGTTTGGGTGAATGAAGAAATGAACTATGAATTGATTTCTTCTCACTCACATCCTCTTGATGTTTTCCTTCAGGCCGGAACATTTTCAGGCAAGCTGTTTGCCTTGAGAAACAATCAGCATAGGCTTCTGAGAAATGGTGTGGTTTATGATCTGCATGTGACTGAAATAACACAATTAATTGCTTTTCTGTCATCTGCTTTCCATTGATCTTCCGGTGTAAAACAATGCCCGTCAGTGTCTTCAAATTGATAGTGATCACAGGGTTTGGCATTTTTAATACTGTAGTGTGTAGTGAAAAACCAGGGGGTAGAGATTTTTAAATAAAAAATATTTGTATATTCAGGCTTGTCAGTTTCCATCAAAAGGGCATCATAAAAATTAGTAAGCAGGGGAGGATGGGGAGAGCTTGGGGGAATGGGATGGTTGGGGTATAGGAAGGGTGGATGTGGGAACAGGGAAATATATATCTTAATTAAGGGAGCCATTTTAGAGTTGGCAGAGACTTGACTCTAGAGGGGTTCCCAGGTGTCCAAGGAGATGTCCCCAGCTAGTTCCTTGGACAGCCGAGGAGAGGGAGCCAGAAATGGCCAGATTCTATAGTCATACTGATGAATATCTTGCAAATCACCATAGAACCTTCATCTGGCGATGGATGGAGATAGAGACAGAGCCCCACAATGGAGCATCGGACTGAGCTCCCAAGGTCCAAATGAGGAGCAAAAGGAGGGAAATCATGAGCAAGGAAGTCAGGACTGCGAGGGGTGCACCCACCCACCGAGATGGTGGGGCTGATCTAATCGGAGATTACCAAGGCCAGCTGGACTGGGACAGAAAAATTACAGGATAAAACTGGACTCCCTGAACATGGCAGACAATGAGGGCGGCTGCGATACCAAGGACAATGGCACTGGATTTTGATCCTACTACATATACTGGCTTTGGGGGGGCCTAGCCTGTTTGGATGCTCACCTTCCTAGACCTGGATTGAGGGGGGAAGACCTTGGACTTCCCACAGGGCAAGGAACCCTTAAGGCTCTTCGGACAGGAGAGGGAGGGGAGTGGAGGGGGGCAGGGGGAGGTAAATGGGAGGCAGGGAGGAGGCAGAAATTTTTAATAAAAAAATTAGTAAGCAATTTCCTTTCACTATCTAAGACCATAGACAGCACTTTGCTGGATAGTAGGCAAATTACAACCTTAGCAACTTTTATATTAAGAGAGATTTGTTTTAATCAAGACTCCTATTTATCTTTTTCAGTGTTTGAATAATTTTTAGTTGTGATGTTTGTCCGTGCTTCTGGCCAGGAGTTTGTTATGCTTGTAAAGTACATAGATTGACTTCCAATACATCAACACAGCTCACTTCCTAGCTTGGTCTACAACGTCAAGAAGACTGGTTGCCTAGATTCCTAGTCACAAACATAGGTAGAACAGTGCATCATGGAAGAATGGAGACTAGCTCTCTGTTATATTCTAGCCAGCAAGACAGACTCAGGGTCAGTGTTCATTCATGTAAGCTTTACCAGAAAGATCTTTTTCAATGTAATTTAGACTAGGGTACTCTCATGCTTGTGAATATCTATAGCCCATTCCTGGAGAGTCTATGCCTCTAGATATCTCTGGTCTTCTCCTTGAGGGGCTCTCTGCCTGTCAACTATGGTCCACTATTTGAGGACATTGTCTGTGGTCCACATGAGAGCCTCTGCTTGCTGATTTCTAAATATTTCTGGCTTTTGTTTCTTTTTGTTTATGTGCAAATGACAAATTGTATCATTTGCTGTCTTTTGAATTACCTTACCATAATTTTATGAGAGCTAATCTCACTCGAACCTCATTTTAAAATTCTATATATCCAATATCTCTTCCATGTTTCTGGAGCACACAGTTGGGGCTCCTTGTCTGCAAAAGAATACAAGCATGCACTTGTCACTTTTCCTCCTAAATTGCATTCTTTGCATAGCAACTTCTGTCCCTCCAAGGAACAGATTCTCCGCTTCTGAACTCTCCCATCATTGCAGATTTTCAGTATGGCACTTACTAAGAGAAGGATGGCCAGAATTTTACTCTGTGGTCTCCTGCTGATGATGCTAGAATTCACTGAGAACAAAAAGCTGTCTTTTTCACAAAAATGAACAGATAATTAGGAAAGTACATATCAATGCAGCCCAAGCAGTGAAAAACTTGCCATGAGGAGAAAGGGATAAACCCATATTTTAGAAATACAATTGCTATCTTTCTTCATAAAAGTAGACATTTTTTAATTCACATGAATTTTAATCACTTCAACTGAACCATTGGCAAATTGAACTGATGCAGAATGTAGAGGTTGCTTGTAGCTGATGGGAGGGGACCTGGGACATGAGACGACATAGCCTCTGACTGGTGGGATTGAAGAGCCATAAAAAACAGTGGTGGTGATGGCACAGCTTTATGAACTTAATTTGTACCAAATTAAATAACTAAAATGAATTAAGTACTTGAAATTACCGAAATGTCAAAAGTGTGTTTTATATGTGTGTATCCATAAATGCACTAATATTAATGATCAACTATCATATGTTTTCTGAAAAGAAATGCTTATTAACTAAACCCCTAAAAGGAGGGCAGCGATTGGATTTGGAAATAAATATAGGTTCAGCAATAGTTTTTTCCCTCTTATCCTCATTCCAGACAAATAGTTGTGTAATGAAACCATCATTTAGTCATGTGTTGAACTTACAAAGTGAATGAGTACATAATTGTACAATTAAAAGAAAGAAGGGGCTATTTAAGTAAATAGCCCTGGATGAGTTGGTTAGTCTCTGGACACAGACAGTCTAGCTGTTCAAGACTGTCTGTGTCTGTGGGCACACAAGACAGAGGATGATGCTTCTGGCATTTTTTTTTTTTTTGTTTTTTGATCTGATGACATGTCAAGTCAAGGAGTCATGTGGCTTGTGAATCAGGGACATGGATTTATGTCTTCAATCTACCTAGGACTTTGTGACCATTGTAAGATCTTTAGTTTTGCCACTGCGATCCCATATAACATGTCTAAGAAAGAAGTCTAGTGTCACCAATTTGTGTGCATGAATGTGAAGAACATGCACTATAGACTTTCATAGCCTGGTTAGGGCTTTGCCTTTTTTGCTAATGTAGAGGTCCAAATAAATTTATGTTGAACAAAGATGTAATCTACAAAAAAATGGCAGATTTTTAAAATATCTTTACAAGGAATTCTTTGATCCCCTTCTCTTATTTGGTATATTTCATTATTTATGCATTGTATTTCCACTAAATGCCTAGTAACAATTTATAGGCTTTGTGGAAATAAATATTAAAGACAATACAAAGAACTGTTACTGTTGACTGTCTAAAAGTTACATCTCAAAGCTAACATAGTTAAAGTAGACACATATCCTGTGTCCTGTAATGATGGTCTAACAAGCACTGATGTCCTTGTTTGGATTTTTTCTAACCCATTTCTCTTTCTGTTTCCCTTCTTTCCATGCTGACTTTGATGTAGCAGACCACTTGGGGATTGAATTTATGGGTAAGACAAAACAATTTGTTCCTTAAATATTCTGAGATCACTCTGACACTCTACACATTGTTCTCTTTCTCTATTTGATTGTAATCAAAATTATTCATTATCATTCACTATTCGTATTTAAAAAAAACCTCTTTAGTTCACTTCACATTTGGGAAAGGCTCATTATAGAAGCCTTAGCTACATAGCCAGAAGGTGATGTGATGCTCAGCATTTCTAAAATTCCACAGAAATATGATTTGTCTATAGTCTTTGATAGTTTCTTCTCATTCTTCCATTTACTTACCTGTCAAATAAGGGTGCTAACAGTTCCTACTATATATATACTGCTTAGCACAATATTATCAACATGGAAAACATGCATGATAATGATAGATAACAACATTTTAAAAAGCTATATCATTGTTTTCTGCTCAAATCCTTTTTTTCTTACGAGTTAGCTTTGTTGGTACATTTTATCATCAATAATAATTTGTATTGTAGACATATACACATTTACATTAACAAAATTGAAATAATTCTTATAATATTGCTAATTAATGACAAATTTTTTAAAAAAATTATTAGCTGTTTTCAAGGGACTTTACTTTCTATAGTCATAGACAATTTCATTAAAAATTGAAGCTACTTCTGAGTCTATTACAAGTTAAATAAGATATATGCTATGAAATTCAATATGAAAAGATAATTAGCAAAGAGTTAGCTAACTTGAAAACCAATAATTGAGCCAGAGTTCTTCGAGTTCTGCCTGTTTGGATTGTAACCTCCAGTTTTTTCCTCCTTTGTAATGTAGACAAGAGTACTAGTTTCACATGTGTTTGTGGATTGTGAGATTTCATAAAAAATCACTTATCCTCATTAATCCCCTCTCCCACTCATTCTGATGATGCTCAGCCAATCTCAGTCAGCAGAAAAGAAGGCAATTACTAGACTGGACAGAGTTTAGAGTTTAGTAACTTATGATAAAAATTGCACATACATTAATTCTACTTAGGCAAAATGATATTAGCCTGGAGTAATGGGATGCAAGAAATATAGGGAAAGGTGTTATGTATTTAGAATGTGATACCAAGAAACATTTGAAGTAAGGTAATGATGAAGGATAGATACACTGGAAGGTCTTCAAGGATAAGAGTAAATGTCACTGTTTGTGTTCTTAGTTATGAGGTATAATAATACTGAGAAAATGCTGACAGTGGAGGACATTTATAGAATATACTTGTGAGATTAGAAACAAAAATGTGAATTTGGAGTACATTATTTGAGAAAAGATGCCAAGTCAGTTGTTGTATTTCTCTAAGTTGGAGGGTTATAGATTTGTGGTCTCATTTTTGTATTAGAGTTTCTCTTCCTTGTTTCATGACCCAACTCATTAGAACTCTGTTACTTGGTTATTTCATCATTAAGACAACAGACACCTCTGTTGCTGCATGTTTGAGCCATTGATAGATAAATTGGATTCAAACACGTGAAGGGCAATGAAACTCAGGATAATTATTCAATTGAAGTTTGACTTCAACCATGGAATGTGTGGTTATTAAGAAAATATGTTAAGAAAAACTGAAATCAAATAATACTCATAACTGAAGTGCTTGAAGAAATTTGTTCCATGAAAAGAGTCACCTTTCATATTGGTGGATAATGAGTGATTTGAAGGAGTTATGAGACAGGAAAAGTTTCAAATCATGCTTATGAGAAAGTATCCAAATTGAGCGAAAGAAGCAAGCAAACCCAACTGATTTAAGGAGGTATGTTTCATTTCATGTATAAGCAGATATTATTACTGCTCAAGATGAAACCAGGGTTTCAGAATTGAAATAGATAATGTTTATTATATATAAAATTCTCCAACACCATAGTTCAGTAGACGATAGTGGGATTATTAGCAACTGAATAAAAAAAATAATTCCTCGGTGCCGCAGAAAAAGAACACTTTATTGCCAGGGAGTATTCTCTCTTGCCCAGGGCATGTGGTTCTGGTCAACATATGAGTATTTTTCATTTAAGTGATGATTCAGTGGCCTAAGCTGATTCTTTCTGGTGGCTTCAATATCTCCTAGGTTACCTCCTCAACTGCTTCTAGCTGTCAACATTGGGACAGAGAACACAGGCTTCCTTAAAACACTCGGTCTGAAATGACTCACATCACTTTTTCTTAATAGTTTTTCCCTAGAACTAATCGAATAACACCATTGTTTCACAAATATTACCAGGAAATGCAACATTAGACTCATTAAAAATTAATAGTCTTAGTAATTTATATCATAATATGAATTATAGAAATGTGGAAAGACTCAGAATTTTTAGAAGACACAAGAAAAAGTTCTCTAGGAGCCAAGGGTACAGATCCATAACTTTGTAGGAATAAACAATGTTAAAACAGCTTTTAAAAATGCCAAAGGAGAATTGGACTATTCACATAAGATTTGGGTTTTAGTTGCAGTAGGAAAAAATGGAGTCAAAAAGAGATTATGATGCTGAGGAACGCTGAAAGATAAAGCTGAGAAATTTCAGAGGAGGAAGAGGATAGAGCTAAGCCATGGGCCAGGAAACAATAAGCATGGATTGTGTTATAGAGGATAAGCCAGTGAAAGGGGCAAGCAGTAAGCACTCCTCATTCACCAATGGTAGCAGGGAATAGTTATCAATGACATGGGTTTATGGCCCTCAACATCTTTTGAGAAAAGTGAGCACTAGGCCTCATGGATAAAGAAATTTGTTTCACTGGGCTGTGGGGATTGCAGGGTCTAAGAGTGGCTGTTTCAAGGTTGAGCAGAACACCTGTACCCCTAGTAATCACCACACAGCTGCTGGTAAGGCTGGAGATTTTTAGATCCCAGAAGCAAGGTGACGAGACAGCAAGCAAATGAAATTGCTATACAAGATATTAATCATCTCTGTTGAAAGAAATAGACAAGTCTCCATCTTCTAGCATTCCTGATATGTATAATACAATAAACTAAGAGGTATACTGAAAAGTCTAAGTGAGAACTCATTTGTAGAATGCAATTCTTGGTCCAGGGAAAATAGTACGTTACTGTGTAGTTCATCCATATGCCACTTGAGCGTAAGGTTATAGCAAGTCTTGCAAAAATTAGAGTCAAATTTTAGGTCTAAAGTCTTATAAGGACTGAGTTCCCAGTGTGTGACTATTTTTCTCCTGAAATAGATACCGCCTTGGAGAGAAGAGGTTGACTAGTAAAATGGAGCTAGGGGCAATATCTGGTATGTAGGTACACAATGCCAACTGTCAAGGGATAGTTCAGAGCAGTGTGTGGGGTCTACACAATTAGTGGATATACTCTTTCAATTACCTTCCTTGCCCACTTATACCCTTTGCTTAATCTAAATATGTAAAGTGTTGTTTGTGACTTTGCAAATAAACATTTTGAATTTAATCTGTGATTACAGAATTGATGTGGGTAAAATGTCTTGAAGATGGTTATTGGATTATTACATTATTAAATCATCTATAGATGAGAATTTCATACGAAAATGGTAGTGTACAGAAAATGTTTATGAATTATATCAGGTCAGTTTGATGGGCAGATAACTTATACCAATTTTGTCCACATGTGTGTGAAAGAGGGTGGATGAACTATTTAAATGGAGCTTACTTTTACATTAAGTTCACAGCAATGTGTAGTAGAAAATTCCAAGCTTTCCTGTCTATCTCTCACATGTGCAAAGCTTCCCCTTTTTTTCAGTTTCCCACAAAAGAAGCTTATGTTACCCCTTAATCACCCACATATGCCTTTACTTTTCCCAACCCTTGACAGTCCCCAACCTTTTTATCATTACTATAGTTTTGCCTTTTTCAGAATGTCAAGATGTTGGAATGTAACCACCCTCTACACTGAGAATAAGCTCCACCGCCTTTTTACTGTCATAATAGTTCAGCAGAATTACCAGTGTGTGATGTGAATATTTGTCAAGAGACATCAACACCTCTATGTCTTTCCACGATTTTACAGAAAATCTCTTTTTATTGCTGAACAGTATCTCAGTGTTCAAATGTTTCAGTTTGCGTATCTATTTGACTCCACAAGACTCATCTGGTTGTTTCCCAGATTTAAGAATTCTCAATATAATTTTATGATAAGCAGCCACATGTATAGATGTAAACTTTCATTCCTGCTGGATCATATAGTAAGAATACATTGTTCTATAAGAAATCGTTTCACTCTCTTGTATAGTGTCTATACCACAGTGTATTTCTATCAGTAATATAGGAGCAGAATTGTTCATCCACATCCTCGCCAGGACTTAACCCTGATAGCATTCCAGATTTCAACATTTCTAGCAGGTGTGCCATGCTGTAGTGGGGAGCTGCGGGCTGCATTCCTGCCTGGCACCTGGCCGCCTGGCTAGCTTATGCCCTGAAATAACAACACACCAATTGTATTCTTTTAAACACTGCCTGGCCCATTAGTTCCAGCCTCTTACTCACATCTTGATTAACCCATATCTAATAATCTGTGTAGCACCACGAAGTGGTGCCTCACCGGGAAGATTCTAGCATACATCCATCTTGGGCCGGAGCTTCACTGTGTCTGTCCCCTGAGGAAAGGCACAGCAGTCTGTCCCAGAGAGTAGAGGTGGGGCAATTGTCTGAGCCATCGACCTCACTTCTTCTTCCTGTTCTGTCTACTCCACCCACCTATGTTCTAACCTATTAGGCCAAGCAGTTTCTTTACTAATTAATCACTGAAATCATCAGATAGATAGAAGACACACCTACATCATTTCCCCTTTTTCTGTTTAAACAAAAAAAGGCTTTCACTTCAACATAGCAAAATTACATATAACAAAACAGTTATCAATTAAGAATTAGTTACAATATTTATATATATTATCTTTTATCATAACAAAGGAAAACAACTATGACTACCTATCTATTCTTCAACTCTATCAAAGACTCCAAAGGATATAATATTACCTAGGTGAACAAGAAGTAAGCTACTTCCAAAACTCTAGAAATGACAGAGACATTTCACTGCCTGGACAGTCACCCAAAGTTCTTTTGTACTGTTGGGGCATCCATCTTCAGCCTACAGGCCCATAGTATCCAGCAGACTTTTCCATGAAGCAGGAAATTTCAAAGGCAGTTCAGTCACTATCTGCTGTGTCCTGCAGAATGTCTCACAGACTCTTTCATGAGTCATGAATCCCAAAGAATCATCTCACCTTTAGGCAAGTACAGCAGTCCTCTCTCTGAGGGTTCTTTGTGTCCAGTTTATGCAACAGTCCAGGCAAGAGCAGTTTCTTGTCCAAATGGCTATCAAACTCCATAAGTAGCCTCTTTGATGCCCGTTTTCCTCTTGAAGTAGATTGGTGCTGCCAGGAGCAGACGTGTCTCATTGTCATGAAAAGCCCAAAGTTGTTAAAACATTTAAAATGCCATATTCTATAGTCTTTGAAAGATATTAGGAATGCCTATCTAACTGAAATATATCTCTATCTAGAAAATCTAACATGACTACAAGCTTTACTATTATCAATGATTATCCATTAGCAACCTATATTTCCTAATTATACATTACATTCTTAAAAGAACTACACAATCACAATACCGTAATCATTATTAGAAATACATATAAAAGCCGGGCGGTGGTGGCGCATGCCTTTAATCCCAGCACTCGGGAGGCAGAGGCAGGCGGATCTCTGTGAGTTTGAGGCCAGCCTGGTCTACAAGAGCTAGTTCCAGGACAGGATCTAAAAAAGATGCAGAGAAACCCTGTCTCGAAAAACCAAAAAAAAAAAAAAAAAAGAAATACATATAAAAATTAACCTTAAATGTAAATCACTAAAGCAAAATCCATATCAATGCAAATTATTCATATCTATATCACCATGCCTGCACAATCTTGCCATTTGCTGACATCTAATGAGGAGCATCTTTTGCTACGCTAATTTGGCATCTATGAATCTTCTTTGGTGAGATGTATGTCAGGATCTTTGGCGCAGTTTTGACTGTTTTAGTAAATGAATTTTAAGAGTTCTTTCTATATGTTAGCTAATAGTGTTTCATCAACTACATCTTTCTTTGCCAATTACTTTCTGTCAAGTAATGGCTCCTTTTACTATTGTCTTGACAGTACAATTCACAGTTAAAAATTAATTTTACTGAACTGTGATGGTTACATAACTTTTTCTTCTGTACAAATAGTATTCTGCCTAAAGTGTCTTTGACGCCTGGTGTCATTCCAGGTTTTTTCCAGTAATGTTACAGCTTTGCATTTTGTCTTAAAGAATATGATTCATTTTGAATTAGTTTTTCTGAAGACTAAAGCAAACCTATCCTGGTGGTTTCATTTGCATGAGACAGTCAGCTGTTTGAACATTACTTGTTGAATATGATATCTTCTTTCCAGTTGACAATATCTCTGTGTGTCTATGTCTGGGGATTCTGTCTTGAAGTCAGGTAGTATCAGCCTTCTAGTTATTATTTTTATTATTTCTTTTGTTGATGCTATAAGATTACTCTACATTTATGATATCATAAGCAAATAAAAAGACATTTTTCTTCCTTTCTAATTTACATACTTTTATCTCCTTGTCTCACTTGACTAGTCATGACTGGTAGTATCAAACTGAAGAGTCTGTAAGAAGAGCTATGTCTACTTTGTTACTGGACTCAAGTGAAATGCTTGAGTTTCTTGTCAATAAGCAAAGCATTAAAGGTGGGGTATTTATAAATATTCTTTCTCAAGTTGATGGTGTCATCTCAATTCTTAGCTTTTTAAGAGTTTCTAATCCTAAATGATCTTTCAAGTATTCTCTATCAATGTATAGCTATGACCATGCAATTATTTTCAGTTTATTGAAATGATGATTATATTAATCACTTTTCAATTGTTGAAACAGCCTTGGATACCTAGATTAATTTCACATGATAATGTTGTCCAATTTTGTTTTAATTGATCCTAGGGTTTCTGCTTTCTAAAATCTCCAATTTTACTTTGAGTAACATTAATTTACTATTTAGTTTAGGTACATTGTATTTCACAAAATAATGCAAGCACATGTTTTCACCAATACTCCCAAAGAGTAGGAATATCTGTGTGCCTGCTGATCAGCTTCAAAACCTAAAATCTTCAGGGTGATTAACAAATTCCCATTATACACCCAGGAACTCCAAACCATATGCTTTAAGATTCTTAACACTATGTAATCAGCACATAGCGTATTTGAGTTACTGTATGTTGGATGTATTGAAGTACCCCAAGATTAAAAAGAAACAAAGCTAACCATAGCGAAGTGATATAATCAGGGCTATAAAATGTTATAAGCAAATTCCAATAAGAGAATGAGAAGAGGAAGTGATTAAATGCATTTGGAGAGCACTGGGACGGGATCCCAGAACAGAAGGCATTTGATCAGTAGCCAACTGGTAAGTTGCATTAATGGAGTCATAGTACAAATTCACACTACTTCTTATTGCTTCCTCGTTACTCAGAGCTTGCTATTTCAGGTACACTCTCTGGGACTAAGGACTGTCTATCGTTAGAGCTGGAGAGAGAAGACCAACTTTACTGAACGTAATAATGAAGAATCCTTTCTAGTTAATTTATCAACTTTAAGGGATAATAATACTATGCAATAATCCATGCCAAATCCAGCATTTGTGAAGCTATCAACATTCAGAAAGATTTTTTAATTAGATTTATACATTTTTCTTAATGACACTTGTGGGATTTGTGCCATGAAAAATTAAAAAAACAAATACTGATGTGGAAGGCACTGTCAGTTACAGCATCATGCCAACTGGAACAACTAGGGCAATAATTTAAACACACATATACAGAATTATGTTTCAAAAATAAAATCATAGTATTGACAAATTATAGAATTAAACAATTAGCTAATTGTTTCTTTAGTTTGATTTAAACCTTGAGTGTTAATATATTGTTTATTAAAACATTATTAAACATTGTTAATTTTTTATTTTTTTCTTTTTTATTTTATTGACTTTTATTGATCTATACATTTTTCTCTGCTTCTTTCCCTTCCTCTCCCCTCCCTTTCAACCCTCTCCCATGATCCCCATGCTCTCAATTTACTCAGGAGATCTTGTCCTTTCCTGCTTCCCATGTTGATTAGATCCATAAACATTGTTTATTAATACATTACTAAAAATAGAAAAGTTTTAGGATCCCATTTAATAAGTGTTTCTCACAATGTGACTACATCAATCTATGGAATTATAGAACTTCTTTGTAAGCCCAAGTCATCACTGGATTCTAGAAAGTCCAGACACCCCTCCATATGTGGCATTTGACCAATGAACACATCAAACTGCACACTCTTAGAAGGTCCAATGATGGAAGTACAAGGAAGATTCTACCTAACAAATACTAAGCTATTCTACTGAGTGCTCAGCCACAAAATATTTCTCCTGTGTTCACTGGAATCATTTGTTACTCAGAAACTTTCTGTCTATGCACTGATGTACTTCGTGTTCCAGGCATCAACAGTGATTGTAGAATAGCAAGTGTAATGCTCTTTGAAAGCTTTATCAAAGCACAGGGAAAGCTAATTATGTGAAATGATTTTTATGCAAATCTCTTTCATTCTCATTTAAGAAATAAAATGAACACTGCCTATTGGGTGTCATATTTGTTGTTTTGCTTTGTTTCAAGTATAACCATAATATATTTTATATGGTTTGATTGAGGAAAGACTGGAGTGATTCTCAATTTCAAGTTACAGAATTTTAGAAATTCATGTTTTAATTAAAGTATTAAATTATAGCAAGTTAATTGTTGTATTTTGATCTTAAAACAGAGCATTGAATTTCTGCCAGGAGATGCATAAAATTATGCTATATTCTAATTATTAGTGTTATTTATATTCACAATTTTAAAATTAACAGAGTTGTGACATCATGACCATGTGTTCCATATATTTCTTTAAAAAAACGTATTTAATGTATTTAGTGGCCACTAAATAAAGCCTCATGAGAATAGCCAGGTTCTAAATCTGCTTAGATGTTATTAAGTAAGGTCATAATCTCTAGCTACTCCACATGTTATAAATGAATCTATATGGTTTTCTTTAGTCTACCAGTTTTACAGGTGACTCAAGTGCATTAAACTGGCTACTGTTCAGTCTTCATTTGATCAAATCTTGCGAGGCTTATCTGAAGTACTGGCTGCAATAATCTGTAAGGCTGGACCACCTCATAAGCAGGTGTGAGGTTCTTTGGGCAACAGAATTCTGAGAAAACTGCAACAAAGGCACTTCAGAGGCTGGATCACCTGGGCCACCCATTTTCATTGGTATCTGGATATCCTTTCTCTGAATAACACACAATCTTTCAAATACATATCCATATTAACACAAGTATGGGATGTGCCATATGTACAAGGCAATTAAAGATGATATTTTTGTTCTATGTTTGAAGTAAAAGATTTCTGTTAACTTCATAAATCTGTTTGAGCTTTATAATCAAACTAATATAACTATCCATGCCATATGAAAGGATGGCATGCAATAATAAGTCATGAGGATTCTGTAGCCAACAAGATTCATCATATCTTTTCTAATATCTGAGCAGTTCCCATGCAATGGGATCAGCTTACATGCCACCTGTCCTGTAGTCTTCTTGGCTTCATCCTTCATGTCTGTAGCCGAGATACTCAGGACATCTCTCCTAGTCAAATCTGATTTCTATTAACCTGGAAGGAATTCACTGACTTTTGTTTCCTTTTGAAGCATAACTTCTTCCCTAACATAATACATTTTTACTTCCATTTAAAAATCAATGAATTTCTAAATTACATAGGTTGGTTTAATTTAGCAGTCACTTCCACAATTCAGTCTCTCAGCAGCTGTTGTCTGTAAATGGAAACCGCATTTTTATTTCGAACTCAGAGATCCACCTGCCTCTGCCTCCCGAGTGCTGGGATTAAAGGCGTGCACCACCACTGCCTGGCTTGAACATCATATTCTTAGAGTAGCTCATGTACATCATTGGCTTGAAAATATTTCAATTTAAATTTTTTTATTGCTCCTCCCAACTTTAATTTTATCTCTACATTTATAATAATTTTATTGCAACACTCGACATACCCTCTGTCACTTCTTACAACTTAGATTCTAGTGGGAAATTCTATGGTTTTTAAAATATATATTTGAATTGAATTTTTTGGTGTTAAATTTTCTTGGGATTTAAATTTTATTTTGATTTTTCATGCTACTTGTCTACATTATAAAAAGTGTAATAATATTTTACATATGAACCTTTAAATACTCTTTAAATATATTAAGGAAAGAGTGTTTGCCTCATATATACTTATGTTTTTTTGGATGTACTCTTCAGCCAAAAAAAATATCCCTGGCTCACAATTAGAAACTGGATTGAAGGTGGGCCAGATTAAGGACTGGGGATGGTCTGTACTCCCACAGGAGATCATGCTGAGGCATGAGGCATGTACTGATACTGGAGATCATGTGGATGTCTGTGGATTAAATGTCACCAGAAACCATAGGGAGCCCATGGTATGCTACTGCTGGGTATAAAGGGCAAGAAAGCTACTTTTGTATGGATGACTACAGATATACAGTTGAGAAGGAGGGAAGTGAAGGGCTTCTGTGGTGATATAGGCCTCCCCTCAACCTCACTCCCCACAAATGATGTAACAACCTAGAAAGAAAGCCATTGAAAAGAACTCTTAAAAATTGTGATAGGGTGCTTTTGTATTAGGGGCATAGATATTCAGGATTGAGACTTCATTCTGATAGATTTTTCCTGTAATGACTATAAAGTGTCCCTTTCCATCTCTTCTGATGATTTTAGTTTGAAGTCAACTTTGTTAGAAATTAGTATGGCCACACCCGCTTGTTTCTTAGGTCCATTTGCTTGATAAACCTTTTCCCAACCCTTTACTCTGAGTAGATGTCTGTCTTTGTGGTTGAGGTGTGTTTCTTATAAACAGCAGAATGTTGGATCCTGTTTTCGTATCCAATCTCTTAGCAGGTGCCTTTTTATAGGTGAATTGAGTCCATTGATGTTAAGTGATATTAATGACCAGTGGATGTTAACTCCGGTTGTCATTTTTTATTTGGTAGTAGAGATTGTGTATTTCTTTTCTTTGAGATGTGCTGGTGAAGGGTCACTAGATGTCTGAGTTATTTTGGGCAATGCTGGACTCCTTTGTTTGTGAATTTCCTTCTATTACTTTCGGTAAGGCTGGATTTGTGGCTATGTATTGTTTAAATTTGTTTTTATCCTGGAATATTTTGTTTTCTCCATTTATAGTGAATGAAAGCTTGGCTGGGTATAGTAATCTGGGCTTGCATCCATGGTCTCTTAGTTTCTTCAAAACATCTATCCAGGACCTTCTGGCTTTCATGGTTTCCATAGAGAAGTCAGGTGTTAGTCTGATAGGTTTAACTTTATATGTTATTTGACCTTTTTCCTTTGCAGCTCTTAATATTCTTTCTTTATTCTGTATGTTTTGTGTTTTGATTATAATATGGCGAGGGGATGTTTTTCTTTTTGATCCAGTCTATTTGGTGTTCTGTAAGCTTCTTGAACCTTAATAGGAATATCTTTTTTTAGGTTTGGGAAGTTTTCTTCTATAATTTTATTAAATATATTTTCTGAACCATTGTGCTGTAATTCTTCTCCTTCTTCTATGCCTATTATTCTTAGGTTTGGTCTTTTTATTGTGTCCCAGATTTCCTGAATGTTTTGTGATGAGAATTTGTTGGATTTGCTGTTTTCTTTGATCAGTGCGTTTATTTTCTCTATGGTATCTTCAGAATCTGAGATTCTTTCTTCTATCTCTTGTATTCTGTTGGTTATGCTTGTTTCTGTAGTCTCTGTTCATTTACATAGATTTTCCATATCCAGCTGGCCCTCGGGTTGTGTTTTCTTCCTTGCCTCCATTTCAGTTTTCAAGTCTTGCACTGTTTCCATTATCTGTTTGATTGTTTTTTCTTGGTTTCCTAGGATATCATTTACGGATTTACTCAATTCTTTAAACTTTTTGTTATTCTTCTCGTCCATTTCCTTAAGGGAGTTTTTCACCTCCTGTTTAAGGGACTCTATTACTTTCATAAAGTCAGTTTTTTCTACTTCTTTTTGATTAGTGTGTTCAAGTCCTCCTGTTCTAAGTTCGCTGGGTTCTGGTGCTTTCATGTTGTTTTTCAAATTGTTGGAGGAATTTTCTTGCATTGGCGCCTGCCCATTTCTTCCTCTGAATAATCCCCTTTGGGTCTTCTTTTAGAAGTTCAATTCACCCCAATGAATTCAATTTAATTACCCCAATGAATGATGGATCTTCTGGTAGACAGTCAGGTCTCCTTGCTGGCCAAGTGGCTCACTGACAAAGGGCCTACCTTGCTGCAGTCAGACTATTGAAACAGGGGACCTCCCACCGGCCTGGGTACACTCAATTCCAGGTCCCCGGCTCCCAAACAGGCTGAGCTGTGGGATTTTGTGGCCCCAAAGAAGGGAGGATGAGGCGGAGGGGGGGGGTGTTCTGGGTGCAAGCTGGGAAGGGACAGGAAGAGAGAGGCAGTATCCAGGGAGAATAACCCCTGCAGGAAGAGCAGGAAGTGTGTGTGGGGGGAGTTGGGGAATGTCAGTGGTCCCTCTCTGGGCAGCTGCCGGCGGTTCAGGCACTCACTCACCCCAATGAGTGATGGATCCTCTGGCAGACTGTCAGGTCTCCTTGCAGGCCAAGCAGCTTGCTGACAAAGGGCCTACCTTGCTGCAGGCAGGCTAATGAAGGAGGGGACCTCCCACCGGCCTGGTACACTCAATTCCAGGTTCCCGGTGCCCAAACAGGCTGAGCTGTTGTATTTAGTGGCCCCAATGACGGGAGGATGAGGCGCGGGGGTGGGGGGGGAGGGTTCTCGGTGCAAGCTGGGAAGGGACAGGAAGAGAGAGGCAGTATCCGGGGAGAAAAACCCCTGCAGGAAGAGCAGGAAGTGTGTGTGTGTGTTATATTTCCATTGCTACATCATGTAACTGTGAGAATAAACTTATAAAGAGCAAAGATTGATTCTGCCTCACTGTTTTGAAGTTTTCAGTCTATGAACAGTTGGTCCCATTTCCATGTCTTTGTGACAAGGTAACATTTCATAGCAGGAGGAAATGAGTAAGAAAGTCTACCCATGGCTAGTCAGTGAAAGAAGGAACTATTAGTCTTCAAAGGCAGCATCCCTTTAATGACCTAAAGGAATCCCACTAAACCAGTCCTAAATGCTGAACCACCTCCCAACAGTGTTACTTGGGAACCAGTCTTTACTACAAAATTAGTGAGGAGCAGAGGTGAGACGCAAACTAACTATAGGTGTATTGCTTTTGTGACGATCCTGTTCAATTAGCTTTTACGCTTGATGATATCTTTGTAAGAGAATTCTAATGAACAAAGATTCTTTGATATAGAAGCAAGTTTTAGCTTCCAGAAATGTCACAGAGGCTGCATTAGCCATCCATATTTCTGACCTGGCTGAAGTATGATATAGCAAGAGAGATTAGGTACTATGCCTCGATGCTATTAATGAGTTGCCATTTTCATGAATTTATGATCATTCCATCTGTGCTGATTCCATCTGTGTCCCTCACGCACAGCTCAGACAGAAGTAAATAGGTTGTTGTTAAATGTTTCTGGGTGAATAAACTTGTATAAGGAAGTTCTAATGCCTTAGCATACCCTGGCTTTTAGTACTTTGAAAGTGTTTTCTACTTTTACCTAGACGGCATTTAAATTTTCTTCTATATTGAAAAATAAAGGAAAGTACAAATATGGTTCAAAGAGTTTATGACAAATTAGGACTTAGCTCAGAATTAGGCTTTCTGATCCCTACTGTACAGAGAAAATTGCTAGAATCAGCAGTCATAATTGAGCTTCAAGGAAAGGCTTTGTTTTTCAATTTGTTACCAGGTAATGGGGAAAATGAGAATGAAAGCGTGGCATGTATAAATCACAGGTGTGTTCATGCTAGGTTTCTTTGAATCGTTATATTTATAGCTTACTTTGCAATGCCAAATGCACTGCACTGAAACCCACACTTAAAGGTGAAGGGACCAGTATTTCCCCAGCAGCTGCAATGTGGTAGTCATGGTGCAAGAAATAACTAGGATTCTCTCCAATATTGCCACCTTTACACAGAAAAGGAAACTGAACCATGTATAAAACATGAGGGATTAACAGGCATATTCTTGTGTGTGGAACATATGTAGGTTCAATCAAAATCATTGTAACTTATGCCCAAGTAATTTGCAGTACAGACAGAAGTTGAACTTAGTTTTACTTCTTAGTGCTTCATTGGAATTTGCAAAGTCAGTTAACATTGTTATTAGATTTGGAATATGGCATATGTTACATACATTTAAATTATAATTTAATTGCAAATACAAATCTACAAATTTGGAAAAATCTGGACATAACATGACATCATAGTGTACACTAAATCTATTTGTCACACCTGTTTTTTTTCTTTCTTTTTTTTTTTTTTAGTAAATTAAGCCAGTTATTTGGGTATTATAGAAAACAGAGTTTGGTTCAATAAGATTGAATGTGATGATAAGTCCAGCCTATAGTCACAAATAGTATTTTCCTTAGTTTGTTTCTTATTGTTATGATTGTTTGAAATGTGTGCACATATAATATAAAATTAGTAACAAATAAATGGTTATATATTCATACAGCAGAATTCCATGACAAAATATGTTGAGTGAATCCAAGGGATGTAAAATTAAATATTTGTTTATAAATTATACTCCTTACCTCTGTTATAGTAAAAATATATTTTCTGACATTATGAGTAGAAAAAGTCGTTTGCAAATTACTCAAACCTTATTCCAAAGTTCTCATTATATGAAAAAATTAACCCTTGAGTTATTTTGGTATGGCATATTTTGATAAATGGTTATTTATTTATTTAGCAAGATAGTATCATTATGTACTAATAATTGTATTGTTAGAGGTGTTGTATAATTAAAACAGAAAGATCCCTGCATAGGTAGAGAGAAAGAATACAAACAAGACAAACTTTTAAAATGTGGCTTCTCTTCTATGAATCCTAAGATGAAAAATGAAAAGGGAGTATAATAGAAATAGCAGGAGAAACTGTTGATTATTGCATAAAGGGGGCCTAGAAAGGTGCTATCTTAAGTCCTCATGGGAAGATATAAGTGTGTTTCTTACCCTAGGTACCGTACGAAAGACAGATGAAGATAACAGTTCTACCAGAGTAAAGCTTAGTAAAGCAATGAGTTTCTTAGGTTTATGTTCAAGAGTGCAAGTGTCACATGGGTAAAAACTTACAAAAGTGGCCCTTTGGAACTCCCTGTGGCCACAGCAGAAAGGAAGGAAACAGTTCAATGGTAGGAAGGCACAGAAGTTATAAGAGCCAGACCAGGTAGTCCTTGAGAAGAGCTGGTGAAGAACTGGCTTACAGGTGAATGAGGGATTCTTTGGATGGTTTGGAAGCAGTAAAACACAAGTATCCTTGAACTCTGATGATGTTCTTTTCATGACAATCAAGAGTAGTTGAAAGCGAGAGAAAAAAGGTGTGTGGCAGTGGAGGGGAACTCTGTTGCAAAGATCTAAAGGCTTAAGGTAGGTGAGTTATAGCCAGGATCTCTAACTATTTTTAAGAAAGAGTTTACTGGGTTTGTTGAAAGCTCCATGTTGAGTGTCAGAGAAAGAGTTTCCCAGGATGATTCCAGGATTTGGAATTCAGTAGCAAGATCCTAGAAAGGAGGCTTCGGGGTTGATGTTAATCATCTTGGCAGGTTCTACAAGAAGCTAGGGGTCAAATCTTTGAGTATGACTGTAAGGGTGGTTCTAGTTTGGGTTAAATGAGAAAGGAATATCTGCCCTAAGTGTGAACAATGCCAGAGGCCCCAGGCTGAATGAAGAAGAGAAAACTACTAAGGACCCATATTCACTGCTCTCAGCTTTCTGACTATGAATGAATTGTGGCCAGTTGCCTGCAGGTGCAGTCACACATTTCCCCCTCCTGCAAGAACCATGCTTTCAATGTCTAAACCAGGAAGGAAATAAACTCTTCTTCATTACTTTGTTTTTAATCAATCATTTATCAACAAATAGAACAATTCCACCAGAAATTTAGTTTGAGGTAATTTTGAGATGCTTTCTGGGTTCTAAGATAAAGCACTTATTTTGAAAAATTAAATACTGACATATTATGTGTTATTCGCATAAAGCTCATAGAAAATACATGGTCAAAATGGTCTGTACTTAAGGACTTAATGCTACTTCACAGAGCCTCAACCTGAACTAAAATTCTGTTAGCTAACGGTGGTGGTTTGGGTGAAAATGGCACACACAGGCGCATAAGGAGCTATTGCACTATTGGGAGGGATGGCTTTCTTGGAGTAGAAGTGCTCTTTTTGGAGGAAGTGAGTCACTGTGGGTTGACTTTGGGATTTTGGATACTCAAGCCAGGGCCAGTATTTCTGTCTTCCTGCTGCCTGCTGAGACAGATGTAGACTCTCTGATCTTTCTCTAGCACCTTGCCTGCCTATGTTCCTCCATGTTTCCTACCAAGATGATAATGGAGTAAGTCTCTGAACTTGAAAGCCAGGTCCAATTAAATGTTATCCTTTATAAAGGTTGCTGTGGTCATGTGTCTCTTCACAGCAATAGAAACTTTATATAAGACACTAATCTAATACTGCCATCGTACATCAAAAGAAAAAAAAAGTCAAGAAAAAGAGGTGGCAGTAGAGAAAGCAAAAATACCTGCCCCTGCCATTATAGATTTCTTAAGTCCTTGCCTTGTGTAAGTTGGAGAGTGGAGTTAGCAGTGGAAGAGTAGAAGAAGTCACTGGGTGATGCTACATCATTACCTCTGAAAGGCATCTCTTAGGCATCCTGCTTATGAAATTTGCTCTGCTCGCTCCAACTGATTCTGCCCTCCAGGAATTGTTGCTGATATGCAGAGATAGCTAGTAGCTTCAGCCTGCCACCTGAAGTACTTTGGTGACAGCTAGCCAAGAAAGCCAATATTCTTAAATTAATTAAATGGACTCTGTTCTCATATCCTTGGGTTGCTACAGAACTTTTATTAGAAAATATAGGGAATGTACGTGATCTCACTACCAGGCAGTGTTTCTTTTTTCTTTTATTTAAAAGAAATTCAGTGTGGGAAAATTTTAAATTATGGGCATATGAAATACATATATTAAAATAGAAAAACATAAATGTGCCACTTAATTTCTTTTATAGAGTTCAAACCCAGGTAATGAGCCATGTGAAGAAACAGAACAGGTTTAGCAAGCTAGAAGCCAATTTTCCCTCCGTGAATCTATATTAAGGGAGAGTTTACCAGATTTGTTGAGAGATCTATAGTGATGTAGTTACTTTCCAACTTAAAAACAATAAAACAGTTGTAAAAGTCCTGCTATGAAACTCTTTATTTTATTCAGCATTTTATCCCTGAATACTACAGCTTTAATGTCTTATTTATTCTATACCATATATACATATATGAACATATACAGACTATAAAAACATATTCAAAATATGAATTTATTAATTATAGGAATGTATTTTTCCCTTTCATCTATTACTACATGTCTGGTTTGATTATAGTTTTAGAGTATTAGAAATAATCCTTCCTTGAGCACTATAGCCATATTGTATAAGTGTGTGATCATTTCTATGGAGTATTTTGGGACTATAAGATCATCTTATACTGCAATTTCATAAGTGATACAAGTTTTCTAATGATGCTTATTTATTATTTTATCATATTTTCTCTAAAGGGGCTAATTAATTATTCCCCCCCCCCGAACTGTTGAATTTCTGTTGTTCTGTTGTTCTATGGCTGACATGGCCTCTAGTTAATATCTTGCCATTCTACTTTGCATGTAATGGTAACTTATCTTTCCCCAACGAGAATTTACGCATGTTTTCTTGATTATTTAATATTCTGGCAACATGTTCATTGATGACTTATTAGAATTTATACCCACTTTCTAATGGGTTTTTTCATTTTCTTACTGATTTTAAAAGAGGCTAGTTCTTTGGCTTGTTTGTTTGTTTCTGTGGCTTTGTTGTTTAGTTTTTTGAGATAAGGTCTCCCTATGTAACTTAGATTGGTCTAAACCTTGCTGTGAAGCCCAGGCTGACATTGGGTCATGATCCTCACACTTCAGCTTCCTAGGGTTGATTTTAAAAATTCTTCATATAACTTAATTCTATAAATCTGGCACGGTAGGTAAACCAGCTTCCTACATCTATGCATATCTTATCCTGGTTACTCCTGGGATCTGTGTTCCCAAATGAATTTTACAACCATCTAGTTATTTCTGAAAAGAAAAAAATAGAGCTCATTTGAACTGTCTTTGAAATTAGATGAAAACTACAAATGAGTCTGGAAAATATTGATAAATGTTTAAATGCTATATTGTCTAATACATGGTGATGCTGGGTTCTTTCTATTTCTGTAGATCTTTAATTTACCTCAGTGATATTTTATAGATTTCTGCCTAGAGGTCTCACACATCCTTGTTAGATTTATCCTTGACATTTAGTTCTCTGATACTGCTATAAATGATATTGATTTTTCAATTTCATTTGCTGCTTAGTGGTTCTATAGAGAAATCCAATTGATTTTTATATATTGAGTTTTTATCAAGCAGCTTTCCATACTTATAATTTTCTTATAGATACTTTTAATGTCTACAAAATTACATCATTTACATATTTATGTACTTTTATTAATTTTTTCTGTAATGGCTATAGAATCTTATGTATAATTCTAATCCAAAGTCATCATACGTTTCATTGTTTTAAGATCAATCTAAGAAATTTTAACAGTTTTTTCCTTATGTATAAGGTTATGCAGATTCTTACAATTAGGAGAAGAAAATTTCTTCACTTGGTATTTTGCAAAAATGTTTTGAAAAATAAAAACCCATTGAAAGAACTTCTGGAATCTATTAGCATCAGCCTTGAATCTATTAATGTAATGAATTAAAGAGGTTGGTTTTCAAGTGTTAAAACAATTTCCCATTCCTGAAGCAAGCTCAAATTGTCTGTCACATATTCCCATTTTAAATAGTAATAGAATTAGGTTTTGAATTTTTAAGGTGTCTTTCCATACATATACAAGTTTGAATTTGGGCCTTTTTTTTACTCCAACAATATTAAGAGGTATTGATTTAAATTTAGATCTAAAATAAAAAAATTCTCAGTCTATACACAAATCAATATGGTAAGACACAGAAAAGCAAAGATAAATCAATAGAAAAGGCAAAAGATATTAACAAAATGAATAAGAATAACTTTAAAATATAGTTATAATATGTGCAAACATGCACATATATATAGTTAGTAACCACCAGAATAGTGTAAATGCAGTATTTTCTAAATAGCAAAGATTCCCTGGAAATAAAATTCACAGTACTTAATAATTTTTTTGTCTCATAGCATAGCCTCAGAAACTAGAGAGATTCAAATGCACTGAAATATGCATTTCATACTATCAATGAAATTGACAGAAACATACTCTTGTAGTAATGCAGTGTTCTTACTCACTACTCAAGGTTTTTAAAACATGAAAGAAATGAGTAAAGCATTTCTAATTTTCTAAATCATAAAAAGCATAATTGATACTTTAATGATGTGATCAAATTAGTCTCAACATTTCAGAAACATTTCTACATTTATTAGAGTCATCTAATTTTAAACCATAAATATGGTATCAACAAATTTAAAAGTTTTAAGATAGGTACAAAGTATTTTGCAACTATAGTGCATTAAAATTACAAATTCTTAGTTAATTGGATGGGTATAGCATTTATAATTAGTGATTACTACTTTTATAATTCTAGATTAAAACTGACAATGCAGTTAGCAATAGTTAATAGTAAAAAGCAAAAGGACTCTACATAAGATTCCATAAGATGAAGAGAGGTGGCTCAGATCTTAAGGGTACTAATTACTCTTCCAGAGGACCTGAGCTGGAGTCCAAACAGCCATATAGGGAGACTCATAAGTGCCTGTCACTCTAGGTTAAGAGGACACAATGTCTCCATTTCTATTTCTGTCCTCTATGGCATTTTATGCCATGACATACATGCACATAGAGAAACAAACACAAAAATAAAATTTTGCTTTAAAATAAATTCATTATAAATGTTTAAGGTGACACTAAAGGCATGTTTGCAAGAAAGCTTATTATTTATCTTATATATTGGAAGATGATGTAACCAGTGTAAAAAGAACCTCACAGAGGGAGAGAATGCTAAAAACCGAATGTTGGTTATTATTAGATGTCTTTAAAAATCAATCTGGTTCAATTGACTTTAGAGTTAATTTCTCTGAACTATAACAAAGATGCATAATTTCAATTAATGATGTCTTTTATAAAACTGAAAAGAGAAAAGATTCAGAATTTTACTTTGAGTCTACTTTAATTTTAAAGCCAAAAATCTGAAAGAAAAAACAAACAAATCTGCTGTTCATGTAAATAAAGAGCAAGCTAAACTAGTAAAATAACCAATAGATAATATCCTTTAACCAATTTTGATTATTGCTGGAATGGAAGATTTTTTTAATATTAGAAATTATGCTAATGATAGCTCACCATTTAAAAGGATGAGTGACAGAAAAATTACCATTTTGATAGCAGCAAAAATGTCTGGTAAGCCTACTTGATTTTTAAGAATAAGAAATTTTACAATAAATGCTAAGGAAATTTTTTATTGTTTTGGGAAACATTTTAAAATCCTGCAATATGTATTAAATTTGATGATGGATTTGGAAGATGTCTTTTCAGCATGAGTAACAGGACCTAGTACACATGCATTGGAACTCAACGTCAGTGTAGTGAGACAATAAGAGCATTAGGAAATGACTTGTCATTGCTTGTGGACAAGCAAGATGGAGATATTACAATCTGAAAACTTGTATAAAGTAGTTGCATAAGAGGAAAGATTTAAATAGCAGCCGCCTTTTGAGATAACTTTAGTAAAAGATACTTTCCCTGCAGCAAATGATATAAATCCATGAAAACATACATCAAGACTCAACAAAGAAAACTGTGATTTTTTTCCATTTAAATACAGGAGAAATACATACACAGCTCTTGAGGAACATGAGCTGATCGCTTGAAGAAAATTTTCTCAAGTTGATTTACCAATTAAAACAACTTCAGGATCTTTGGTTTTGTGTTTAGAGGTTAAATGATAAGAGTATCAAAAATCACTGTGGCATATCTAAAGAGGTACACATTATCATGAATCAGTTCTCTCATACTATGACAATGTGTGCAAGAAGAACAATTTGAAGAGGAAAGAATAATTTTGTCTTGTAACTTTGCAGGCGTTGGTGTCTGGCTACATGATTCTGTTGTTTCTGGGCTTTTAGAGAGCACAGTATCATTGCAGACAGAACATGGTTGGTCAAAGTGCCTCAGCTGACTCAGCCAGGAAACAAAAAGATTGAAAGAGCCAGGACAATGCTATATTCAATCCCAAGGGAAGCCTTCCCCTTTCTGAATAGAGGGATCTTTGATACACCAATTACCTATCCTCCCTTTGGACCACTTTTACTGGATCTTTTGTTCTTTCCAAAATATTCTCCCCTTCATGATTTTGAAAATCTAGATTACTGATATGAGAAAAAAAAATCACTATGCTGTCCTTCTGAGAGTCTGACTTACTATTTCTGTCATCTTGATTTGTGCGTAGGTATTGTTACCAACATGCTCCTTTGGTCCCACTTAATTGTGGACAGCTTGAAGGCAGGAAGCTATGTCATTTATTTCTGGATCCCAACCCCAACACTTGTCCTCCATTCCCGTGGACATCTAACACACTTTATCACACGAGTCCACAGTGCCAGGGAGGATGCTGATCATCTTTGTTCCTGAGGATGGTAATTAGGGGAGTGGCATAAGTATGAAAAGTTAAATAAGCTTCACACAATCTGAGAAAAAAAGGAAGACAATTTATTATATTTTATTTATTATATATATATATTTATTATACTAGTGATTTCTAAAATTAAAACTGCAGTATTTTTAGAGAAGGTAAGCGAATATCAAAGCTTAAATTTTAACTTTTTAAGTTACTGGCTGTGAAAACTTAGTTTGTTGCTTAGAAAACAAGATCATGAGAGAATCAGATGAAATGCAGTATGTTGAAACCTCAGTACCAAAGTAAGAAATGTAACTCAGTGGGTAAGAGCATGCGCTACTTTTGCAGAGATCTTGAATTTGGTTCTCTGCACCCACATCGAGTATGTCAGCTCCAAGAACATCTCACATGTCTGGCTTCCCCTCAGGCACCCAGATTTATGTGGATATACCCATAAAAGTATACATAGAAAACATAAATATATCTTACAAAACACATCCGTGTCCCTTGCTTAGGCATCTCTTTTTGTCTCTTTCTCTCTGGCTCTCTGTCTGTCTCTGTCTTTCTCTCCCACTCCCACTCTTTCTCTCCCTCTCTGGAAGCTTAACAGTTAATACACAGCTGCAGGGCTGAAGCTGAAGCTGTGATGGATGGCCTGCCTAGGATGTGGTCCAGGGGGTTGCAAAAGGCAAGGAAAGAACAAGGTGGCATTTATTCAAGATCTTTGAAATATCAGTCCCTTGAGCAGACGGATGGTGATGTCCTACTATGTGATGCTTGTAGTCAGCCCTCAGTGAAGTCCTATAACACTGACTTTTCAGAAAGGAACCCTGAGCCAGAGACAATGTGAAGGGCATGTGTGAGATCAGGGATATCTAAATGCTATGCTTTCAGGATTTTAAAGGTACTGAGATTGTTCAGTACCTGTCAGAGAAAATGAGGATTGAGGATCTTCAGAAGGGCCTTCATGTCTCACCCAGGAGGAACAAAGAGAGTGGGCTGTGAACTTGGAGACATGCAACTACATCCTATGACATACATGCTTTTAGATTTAGAACATCCAAAAGTAAATGTTCATAAGAGGATTTTATTTCTGTTTCTTCCATAGAAACCCATGCTAACACTGGTATATTTATGATGAGTAGTCAAAAACAACTACTTTGCAAAAATATTGAAGTCAGACTCTCTTAATGTGTCTTGTCAATCCACAAAACAGCCCTGCACATATTTAATATTTTATTTCTCACACCATGTGGCTAGTGAGCAGGATGAATGATGATTTCTTCCATTGGATTTTAGCAGAAATTAAATTTGTTAAAGCTGAGTTACTGACTCTCCTGGGGGCGAAGGTGAAGTCTGCCAGAAAGGCAATGGATTGCCTGGTAAAGAAAACTCAATTCTTCATTCATCTTGACTCCAAATGTCATACCATGTATGAGTAGGAGCCAGTCATTAGCTGTATCCATGGTTCTTCATTAACACTAGTCTGGTCCACATCCATCCATCTGCTAATGAGAGATGGAGCTTGCAGTGGTAAAGGGCGTCAGGAGAAATGCAGAGATGGCCAACTTCAATAGCATTTTCCAGCACAATATTTGGTATACCTCTCTGAACACAAACTTTATTTAAATGCAGGAGAATGGACTTGAAATGTGAGTGAATGCACAATTGTGTGAGTGTGTAAGTGCTCACACACAAAAAAAGCATTTAGGAGTTTTAAATTCTTGTTTCAGAATTTGAAATTAGGTCTATGCCAAGTGGCTTTTGAGAAACAAATAGATGTTCTTAGGCTGTAGTAGAGTGATGTATGATATAAGCAAGTCTAAATGTTCCATTTTGTAATATGGCCGAGCATCCAGATATAAGTAAATACATATTGCTCATTACTGAATATACAGCTCTGCCCAATATTGCTCTGGAAGATAATGTGAGAAATCCCACAAATAAACCTGATGTTTCCTTACTTTGGACCACTTTATTTATTGAGCTAGTGGTGCTTTTAGGTGATTCCGATTTCCTAATGTATATGGTTATGGAATCCTATTCTTCCTGAGTGCTGGGCTTAATATCTGTAACCTCAATACTAGGGAGGCTAGGGCAGGAGGTCACCACAACTTAGGTTGCACAGTGAGATCCAAGTCAGCCTGTTGCTACACTGTGAGACCCTGTCTCAAAGCAGCAAAACAGAATAAGACTTTCCTGTAATAAACTAAAGCAGGTAAATGGTGGTGGTGTGGTGATACGTTGAGAAGGACGGCATTACATGTGAAAGAGACAGAGGCCATTGGGTCTGCCTCATCCCTCATCACTACTCCTGTTAGCATATTTGTTTATCTCTCTGCATGAGCAGTCAGAAATGTCCAAAATTTAATGCCCCAAGAATGGCTAAACTATACATTTTCATTCTAGTTTGCAGTATGACCCTGGGAGGACAGAGTCTACAAATGAGTCAGAGTGGAGTCTCATTCAATCGCCAACTTTCTTTAGAGCATTAGACAATTTACACTCTAAAGGTTAATTAAGCAAGGTCACATAAGCAAAATTCAAATCGTATAGAAACTCAATGACAGGGCATGCTTGGAAACATATTTTGCATAATAAAAGTAAGATGACGAGTAATCTGATGTAACCCCACTCCTGTTTACTACATCTGGGAGAGACACAAAAGCTCATATCAATAAAAACCCATGTTTGGAATGAACAGAGGTCAGAAGACTTGTTTTCTTGCAATTTTCTCACAAGCTCTCATAATTTCCCTCACATAGTTCCATTCATGAACCGTGTTCTAACACCATGCTGAGATAGTCCACGGACAATTCCTTGAGAATAGTCCTCACATGCCCACAGTGATGCTCCCCATATTAGTCTGTTCTTCATCAGTCTCTCCGCAGCCCCTCATCACTCATCTCATGCATGCCCTCACGGCATTTTCTGGGACCTACATATAAACCTTTCTGAGTCCAACTAAAACATTGGTCCAACAGAAAATAGCAAATAAAGCTTATCTTTTGCTCTCCTTGTCATGTGATGGATGCACAGCATCTTCAGGTCACCCTCTCCATAGTTCCTGGTTTCTCAGAATCAGCTGTGCTGTGTTCCACACTTGCATGCATGAAATGAGGAATACATGTGGACATACAGATGAGAAGACCACGTTCCTGTCCATAATGCCCCGGCACAGAGGAAACCTGGGCAAGAAAGGTGCAATAGCTCTGGGTCTGGATCTCTACTTGTGCTCTTGCTGCGAAATGCTCAAGGTTTGGGGATGGATTTGAGTGGGATGCCAGCTGTTAAAGCACTGCATTATTTTGACAACAATCTAGGTGACCTAGTGTTTTCCTACCTCAAGCGCAAAAGGAGGGTTGTATATACATTCCTGCATGAGGGCTTTATGGAATCTGTATGTTCTAATAGTAAAAGTCTTTAGGACAAGCAGAGTTTAGATGCCAAGAATTGTACCAAAATTCCCTTTTAAATTCTATCAAGGCAGTCTGAGTTCTTGTCCTGAAGTAATTAGGTTTCCATGCCACTTGCTCTAAGTCTCTCCCAGCTTTTGGTTTAATAAACATCACACCAAACAATGAGAAATATTATCTGGCCTGCTCTAGATAGACTCAGGGATATAGCTACCATACTTGTATTATGAGCACTACTCAAATTTTGCACCTAAACAAGGAGACGGGCTTTTAAATAAAATATGCCAATATATAAACAGTGGGTTTACTTTGTCAGCTGCTCTGGAAATGTGGATGGTATTCTTTTCTTTATTCTACAGTTGCACTAGCTAATGTGTGTCTTAGAATCAGTAGCTTTGTCAGTGTGTGCTAAGATCATAGAAGAGACAAGGCTACCACTCCCATAGCCATCTCAGAGTTTTGCAAGGCACGTTTGTTCTCAACACACCTAAATTATTCACAACCACTGCTATTGAAAGATATAAAGGAAATGCTTGAGGGATTAGTTTTCAATCAGAGGAAATTCTGTATATTTTAAAGTACCTTTAAATTTGTATTAGAGGAACTATTTAAATCAGTCATACCTATGATTCCTAGCCTGCAGATTACTACTCTAAGGAAAGCTAGTATAAAGCTGACTGCTGATGCTGAGGGAGGAGTAAAGGGAATGAAGGTTTAGTTAGTTCTAAACTAACGTAAAGGTTTTGATCTCCAAAACAGGCAATATGCTTAGTAATGCTGTCAACAAATACAGACAGAACTATATAGTTGGCACATATTTTTCTCTGAGGTGTAATCTCAGTTAGTATGACACTAGGGTGAGTCTTCAAGGACTTAGAGCACTATCCATTTCTGAATGTATGATGCAATCCCTTTAAAAGTAAATATGAATTCTATTCACTAACACTATATATGTATGAGGAGGAGTGAACCTAATTGCAGCCAGATACTGATCAAGCTACTGATGAGGCAGTAACAAATGCTACCTTCACTGTATTAGAAACTCCACTAAGTCTTTCATAGGGATTATCTAACTTTTATCACAATGGCCATTTAAGGTGAATATATTTTTTTCTCACTTAACAAATTAAGAAAATGAGATCCATGACACTCTGAACCTTGCCCACTCTTGGTAGTATAAAAATGTGAAAAGCTAAAAATCTAGGTCCTGTCTTAAAGGTTGAAAACTTTATTGTGATAAAGCATGAGGTTGTAAACATTTTTGACAACTGAGTTGTCAACAAAGGAAACTCCCTTCTTGGTATTTGCTTTCTTTTGTTGTTCTTGCTAAGGACATGAAGAAGTCAGTACAAGAGTTAGAAAGAATAAATACTTGGTAGGATGATGTGACAACTTGCATGGTTATGTTCTATTAAACTGATTTTAAAGGAATATGTTTTTTTTTACTCTTTTTTTTCTTTTCTTTTCTTTTTCTTTTTTTTCCAGTTTATTTATTTTTTATTAAAAATTGCCATCTCCTCCCCTCCTCCTTCCCCTTCCCTCCCCTCCCCTCCACTCATACCCCCACTCCCTCCCTCTTGAGGCCAAACAGCCATCAGGGTTCTCTACACTATGTTGAGTCCAAGGTCCTCCCAACTCCCCCCAGGTCCAGGAAGGTGAGCAACCAAACTGACAAGGCTCACACAGAGCCCATCCATGTCGTAGAGACCAAGCCCATCGCCATTGTCCTTGGCTTCTCGGTCAGCCTCCACCATCAGCCACGCTCAGAGAGTCTGATTTGGTCACATGTTCCATCAGTCCCATTCCAAGTGGACTTGGTGGTCTCCCATTAGTTCTGTCCTGCCGTCTCAGTGGGTGAACGCATCCCTCATGGTTCTGACTTTCTTTCTCATGATCTCTCTCCTTCCGCTCCTCATCAGAACTTTGGGAGCTCAGTCCGGTGCTCCAATGTGGGGCTCTGTCTCTATCTCCATCCATCGCCAGGTGAAGGTTAAGGCTCACAGTGAGCCCGTCCATGCTGTAGAGTTCACATTCATTGCCGTTGTCCTTAAGGTTTTTCAGTTCATATCTTCAGATGTTTGAATATGTCATAGTTTTTCAGAAAATATGCTACATATTTGGCTTCATTTTTTAAACCAGATTTAAATATTTTTAACTAAATTTGAACATTTTTTGTTTCAGAAAAATCACTCTAAATGTTTTGTGTGTGTGTGTGTGTGTGCATGTGTGTTTGTGTGTTATAATGGTTGCCCATGTCCCTGTTGTGTGGTGAGATCATTACAACACCATCATTGTCAGACACCGAACCCCTGAAGTTACTTTAGATTCTTAGCAATGGAAACCTGTTGTGTGAAGCGGCGGGGCTGCGTCCCGCCACCCGCCGCTGGCTAGCTTTACACCCGAAATAATTACACGGAAACTGTATTCTTTTAAAACACTGCCTGGCCCATAGTTTCAGCCTCTTATTGATTAATTCTCACATCTTCCTTTAACCCATATTTAGTAATTTGGGTAGCACCACGAGTTGTGGCTTACCAGGAGAGATCTTAACCTGCGTCCATCTCGGAGAGGAGCAGCATGGAGACTCACTATGGCGAATGCCTGAAGCGTCTCCCCAACTCTACTTCCTTGTTCCCACAATTCTGTTCTGTCTACTCCACCTACCTAATTTTCTGTTCTTAAAGGGCCAAGGCAATTTTCTTTATTAATTAACCAATGAAAGAAACATAGACAGATAACTCTCCTCCATCATTTCCCCTTTTTCTGTTTAAACAAAAAAGAAAGGCTTCAACTTTAACATAGCAAAATTACATATAACAAAACAGTTATCAAGCAAGTATTACAGTTACAATATTTAAATCTATTTTATCTTTTATCATAACTAAGGAAAGCTATAAGTATCTATTTATTCTTCAACTCCATCAAAGACTCCAGAAGGCTATAATGCTACCTAAGTAAACAAGAAATAAGTAACTTATAAAACTCTAGAAATGACAGAGACAACTCGCTGCCTGGACAGTCACCCAAAGTTCCTCTGTACCGTTGGGGCATCCATCTTCGGGCTTCAGGCCCACAGTATCCAGCAGACATTTCCATGAAGCAGAAAAATTCCAAAGACAGTTCAGTCACTTTCTGCTGTGTCCTGCAGAACGTCTCGCAGACTCTTTCACGAATCAGGAACCCCGAAAGACCATCTCACCTTTAGGCAAGTTCAGCAGTCCTCTCTCTGCGGGTTCTTTGTGTCCAGTTTATGCAACAGTCCAGCCAAGAGCAGTTTCTTGCCCAAATGGCTAACAAACTCCATAAGTAGCCTCTTCGATGCCCATCTTCCTCTCGAAATAGATTGGTGCTGCCAGGAGCAGACGTGTCTCATTGTCATGAAAAACCCTAAGTTATTAAAACATTAAATGCCATATTCTGCAGTCTTTGAAAGATATGAAGAATATCTATCTAACTGAAATATATCTCTACATATCTAGAAAATCTAATAACATGACTACAAGCTTAACTATTATCAATGATTATCCATTAACAACCTATATTTCCTAATTATACATTACAGTTTTTAAAATGAACTACAATCACAATAGCTTAATCAAAATCAGAAATACATATACATATAACAAAATTGACCTTAAAATCTATACCAATGCAAATTCATATCTATATCATCTCCCCCTTTAAATGTAAAAGAACATTTATAAGCAATATTTGGGAAAATGGGTGCAGTTATTTCTCTCCAAACTGCTTCCTGCTGAATGGGGGCGTTGTTATTTAGGTCTTTCATGGTATAACCTGTGTGCTAGGTTCCTCTCAGTTGGCAGTTGAGTGAAGTAATTTTTTGAAGATGTTCACAGCAACCTTTCAGGAGGGCGTGGTCTATCATACCATATTGGGATAGAAGCAATCCACAGAGTCTCGTCCTCTGTGAAAACAAAAGAAGAAACTCTTTTCCAAAGCATCATGTTCTTAGATCCAAATCCTGAAGTCATACCATTAAAATGTCCATTCTGGTCTAGACTGGCATCCCATATAATGAAATGTCTCTCTGTATTTAGCTCCTTTACAGTCAAAAATTTCAAAGAAAACACAATAAAATACATAATCCAGACTCTCTGTGAATTTTCCATTTTTACGTGGCTTATTTTTACTCTATCACTTTACTTCTTTTAATCTATAACTATCTGTACTCTGTCTCTTTAAAGACTTTAACCTCTTTTTTTTTTTAAGGCATTAACTTTATTTTCTATATTTTCTTTTTCTCTCTTTTAAGCCTACGTGAGCCATTTAAAGGCCTTCTATGTCTGAATCTTTTCTATTGTGAATCTGTAATTTTTTACTATCCAGGAGCATTTCTTAAAAGGTTAACCACTTCTTAAAATAATACGGTACTGCCTGTTTACAGCCAAGTCTAAACCTTAACTGCGCTGTTATCATGGTAATTACGATAGTTCCTGCCTGAGGTCAGCACAATTCAGCATGGCGGAGCAGAGCCAAAGCCGCTCCTGCCTCAGTCATTTGGTGCCCCTGAGCCGCACACAGTTACAGGTACACAGCAGTCCACATTGGAGCTGCACTCAGCAGTTTAATTTTGATACTGAGCGTGCAGCACAGAAACTCTTTATCCAAGTTACAGTCAAATCTGACGCGCAGAGCACCGCGCGCAGTCTGAAAACATCTCTCTCTCTATGGCGGCAGGAATCCGCAAACGCTGTCCCGCTCGCCTAAGCCTGATTCCGCCATCTGCCCAGGTGCAGGCAGGGAGCAGTGAGCCATTGGCATGGTCTCAGAGTACTTTCTTTCCGATACCAAGCGGGCAAGGTTTTTAAGTGGATTTAGTCACCACGTTGGAGCGCCAATCTGTAGTGTGAAGCGGCGGGGCTGCGTCCCGCCACCCGCCGCTGGCTAGCTTTACACCCGAAATAATTACACGGAAACTGTATTCTTTTAAAACACTGCCTGGCCCATAGTTTCAGCCTCTTATTGATTAATTCTCACATCTTCCTTTAACCCATATTTAGTAATTTGGGTAGCACCACGAGTTGTGGCTTACCAGGAGAGATCTTAACCTGCGTCCATCTCGGAGAGGAGCAGCATGGAGACTCACTATGGCGAATGCCTGAAGCGTCTCCCCAACTCTACTTCCTTGTTCCCACAATTCTGTTCTGTCTACTCCACCTACCTAATTTTCTGTTCTTAAAGGGCCAAGGCAGTTTTCTTTATTAATTAACCAATGAAAGAAACATAGACAGATAACTCTCCTCCATCAGAAACCATTTCATATTACTTTTTTGAGTGGATTAGAGCTAGAGATGGACAAACATTAGTAAATACTTTAAACTTGTTGCTATAGTGTCCTATATGTATATGCATGTCTCTGTGTTTAGGGAGTTATTTTGCCCCTGAGCCAATCACTTCAGCTTCAGAAAAGTAGGAAATAAGGCTTGATGCTGGTCGATGAGAAGCCTGAAGGACGGAAGTGAGAAATGAACAACTCATAATAGATCCTGGAGTCCTTCCTACACAAATACCCAGAAGCCTCTCATTCTCAGAATATGGACATCTGTCTTGGCCTGAAGGGCTTTTTAGTTCCACTCCCAGCAAGTTTGGAGAGTTCTCCTGAAGAAGAATGGGTCCTTTAACCATTCTCTGGAGCTCAGAGCCAAGCAGCAGGTGAGCCCACAGAAGAGGTGAAGGTTTTTAAGTACCATCAGTGAAGTAAGCACAGATGCAGAAGGCTAAATAGAAGAGCAAATGGCTGAAAGTACAAGGGCAAAGACACTTAAAATTTTACAAAGCTTGGCTATGATCAGCATTCATATTTAGGTGACTCACAGATCCCTCATTGAGTCTCGTATTTGAGATTTTATATTTTACTAATTTGAATATTCTAAAAATAGTATTTGTTTACAATAAATGTGCTATAATAAAGATGCATCCTATTTATCTTAAAGTAGACTCATTGTATACTATTTTAACTTTCTTTTAGGATTTTATTTTTTCTGTTAAGTAACTGAATGCATAGATGAATTGGTGACTATATAGATAGCAAAACCCCAACAAAAGACACACATGAGGTTGTCTCTAGTTGTCTTAGCTTCTTTTCCTGTCACTGTGATAAAATGCCACAGCAACAACTTAAGGGAGAAAGGTTTTGTTATCTCTTATAGTTCCAAATGGAATCCATCATGAGGAGGAGGACATAGTAGCAGACAAGGAAGGCTTAGTGGAGGGAGCAAAAGCTCTCCAGTAATATGGCATCCACACACAGATAGCAAAGAACAAACAGGAATTGGGGCTATGCAGTAAAACATGAAAGGCCATCCCCAATGATCTACTTTCTCCAGTGAGCCTCCACTTTCTAAAGGTTCCACAACCATCCTAAACCATACCAATAGTTGAGTACCACGTGTTCAAACTTATAAGACTTTGAAATATATTTCACATTCAAACCATAGCACCAGTAATTGCTTTCAGTATGTGTTTCATGTCTGATGTATAGAGTCAGTTATTTATAGATGAGTAATGTATTAGTATATGTATTTTACATATAACAGGCATATTTAAACATACATACATGTATTTAAAAATACAAACATGCTTGTATTTACATATGCTATAAAGACAAGATGTCAGAAAAGGCAGTGAAGTTGGCTATAGACTCTCTAGCTCCGATGTCACTACATGCGAGGCAATCACTCAAAACTTTCACATTGTACCATCAGCTTGTGTCTTACCTGTTCTGTTATCTTCTATTCAATGCACAAAATAGAATTTCTAAAATTCCAGATTAAGCAATGGTCCTGTAGTAGGTCGTAGAGGTATCAATTACCCACTCATCATTGAAGATGAGTGCTCTGGTTTTCCAGGTATGATGTGAAAACAGCATCAAATTAAGGAAAGAGAGACGTTGGAATGATAGCTCATGAAAAATATAGCATTGGTGCCCTGAAGATATAGGAAAGTAAGGTGTCTGTGTGTGCATGTCTTTGTCAAAGTAGTTTTTCCCTAATGGATTTCCCCATTTTGGAAAACAAGGGAAATGATATCCTAAAGTGTGGCTAAATACAATGCAGGGTGATTCACATTTACACATGCAGTTTTATGAATACTCATGATTTTATTGTATGGTTAATACAAAAATAACATACAAAAATACAAAATTATTGCACCAACTAGTTCACTTACTTAAAAATTCTAAATATTACTTTCAAATTTATAGTGAAGAACTGAGTCATAAAATTTTTACCTCACTTTTAATGTTTTCCATGATTAAACGCAATTCCTGACCAATACCCTTAGTTGTTTTTATTCAAACCTTGTATTGCTTTTATAGCAAAGAAAGTAATACAAAATTTAAAATACTTTTATTATCATTAATAATTTATATTTCTTGAAATTATCTAAGAGAACTCCAATCGTAGAACTCACTAGTCAATATAAAGATGAAAATAATGAGAATAATATCAAATTCAGTTAAACTCTTGTAGATCAAGTAAAAAATAAGAAGCTATGTTCTATACAACACCTGTCTCATTAGAACAATTGTACCATGAAAACTTAAATGGCGCCAACAATGAGTGTCTGTCACACAAAAACATTTTCCTTATATATGAAGACAGTGTAGCCTCAGAAAACCAAATTGCAAATAAAATATTTTACAGATCGTCATTGACTTTTCTCCACTTTGAAGTCACTTAGCACCCAGACCTTAAATAGCTTGAATGTTATATCCAGCGAAGGTGTAATTTAGAGGAAGAGAAAGGGCGGTGACACCCAGTGGGTGAAGATACAATGTCAATGTAATTGGTACAGTGTGAATTTCTTTTATTAAAACCTAGCTGGAAAAATATTGCTGGCTGGCTCTGCCTCTTGCTCCAGAGTTTGCAATCTGTTTACACATCACATTAGGCTACAGATCACTAGCAACAGAGAAGCTTTTAGGCCAGGTGAAATATGGGTAGAACCAGCTTTAGGTGAAACGTAATTCTATTTAACAAGGCTGTCTTGTTTTGCTGCCTAGTGTTTCACTGATCCCGCTCCATCTCCAAGCAGCCTCAGACGCAACACTGCATTCGCTGTCAAGAAGAGTTTTTAGTTATGGTGCTTTTATGAGCACACTGTGCGTGCTGGATGGCCACCCTGCTTCATTGGCCATCTGTGCTCAGAAGGCACATGTTGCTTGCCCAGCAGTCACTCACAGGGAACCGAGGCAACATGCTATGCAATATTTTGATGATGTATTTTTTTCCTAAGAATTCCCTGATAATTCTCCTCTCACAGATACAAGTGATAGATCTGGAGACTTTAGATAACCCTCAACCTTGCCCAGTGCCTCCTCGTTGACACTAACACTGAAGCTTTTACTTAAGAGAATGATTTTATATTTTAATTGTTTTAATGTTCATGTTTTTTTTCTTAAATTATTACTTCAGTTAGATTCTTCTGTCAAGAAGATAAAAGACTTTTCTTTTTTTTTACTTAAAATAATACCAATCCAAATTCCCACTCACCCCTTTCCACTCCCCTCCCCATCCTCCATATGCCCTCCCACTGCACCCCTCTCCAATCCTAAGAAAGGGCAATGCACTCCGCCCTGTGGAAAGCAAGGCCCTCCCTACTACATCTAGGTTGAGCAAGGTATATATTCAAAGAGAGTAGGATCCCAAGAAGCCAGTATATGCAGTGGAGACATATCCCAGTGTCACTATCAGTGGCCCCTTAGTCTGTCCCAACTGTCAACCCCCTTCAGAGGGACTTGTTTGTTCCTATGCTCTTTTACTCCCAGTCCAGTTGGAGTTGCTGAGCTACCATTAGCTCAACTTTGTGTCAAACTAAATGAAACAAAAACAGAACATTTGTGGAGGCAAATGAAAAATTCTATTAAATGATTGGTCTATCAATAACATATATAGTATATTACTTGCATTTCATATCCAGTAGGGACCAAAGTATCAAATGTCCAAAATATGTTAAAATATACATTTTATATTAAACAGCAAATCATTATTTATCATAAATTGATGTATCTTTTATTAAGTTAATTCTTTTTAATAGCATCTAAGACTAGATAAATATTATATAGAATGAGTGATAAAATGTTTATCAAAATGTGAGCAGACTTCAGAAGGGAAAAGACTGCAGTAGAATTCTCAATCTTAACCTTATCAAAACTAGCATTTAATTAAATGTTCTAGAAAATTGAGAAATCAGACTGTAACTTCACAAAATGGGAATTTCACACAAGGAGATTTTCAGAAATCCTTCTAAGATGTTGTAAGGAATATATTAATTAGGTTCTGGAAGTAGGTTATGAGGATTTCTCTCCTGACAACCTGGACCCCAATGCAGAGAGCAGAGGATAACCTGGAGTCTCGGGCTCCTGCAATGAATAGAGCCCAGGAAGACCCTCTCTGTAGCTGCCATTGAGTGGAAGCAACAAGAATGTTCTCGCTTGCCCAAATAATTGAGAAGAATGAAGTTACATACCCAGAAAACATTGACTATAGTTTATAATGTTTCCTGCACTGGAGTTTAAGGACTCATGCTAACCACTTAATACCCAGTAAAGTAATTTATTTCCCTGCCTCTATCCCCAGGTAGGGCTACCTTCTGACAAAGATCCAAGCATTGTCCTGTGTTCTGAAGCTTTTTTGTTTCTCTCCTTTAGTGACATATGAGTTTATGTGCCCCACATTTTCTTGAAGAGATTCATTTAAGGAGAAGTATGGACCTGAGTTGTATTTCAACATTATGTTGAATTATGTAGAAAGAGGAGAAAACATTTAAAAAACGTTAATCATGTTACCACTGACAAGCCATTTTTTACTCTGAACATATTTTAATTTAAATTTCATGATGTCTTATTGCCTGAAAATTCTCTCTAGTCATCAATCTATCCAGACCAGGACAATACCTCCTTAATGAGCAGTACATGAGCAGTGGGGTCACAGGTGTTCTGGGAAGCCTCTGATTTGTGGCAAGGAATCCAGATTCTGTCTCCTGAGCAGACATTCCCAGTGGGCTCCTTATATCGTGGTACACCTTGACCCAAAGGAAGATGCAAAGACACCTGCCAAAATCTGGACACAAAACAGCTCCAATTCACTGTGTTAAATGTCCAAGTCAAGCAACTGGTGATTTATGGCTGTAAATTATCATGTTGTTCATTAGTGGTAATTGCTGTCCAACCTTGAAATAAAATGGTAATCAATGTGCTAAAATGAGAACACCCACACTGGCTCCATGCTGTCCACCTGCACACCTTTGTGCATGCTTTGTATTCCAGGGGAAGAGAAGAGAGTAAGACAAGCCAGAGAAGTATATCTCAGTCTCAAGCCTGCCTTCTCCCTGTCCAGTGAGATAACAGGGTTTATCTGGATGGCCTCCTAGGATTGTCCAGATTGTTTTAGGGAATTGAGCTGTTGAAGTTAGGGAGACATGAAACTATGGAAGCCGCAGCATCTTGAAGAACAATGCCTCAAGTGACTGCACCTCTCAAGAGCCCAGCAGTTCTGGCCTAAACCAGTCTGCTGTGGCCTCATAATGGAACACACAGCCAGGATATTATGCCCTTCTCTTTATTTGCTAGTATGGCACCAAATATTGGTAAGGTGCTAGCTGTCAGACAAGTGATCTCCATTTCACATCTGTCATGATTGTTTTCTTCTTGAGACAGCTCACATGCAGAAAAATGAGTTCCTGACTTTGATACAATAGTCCCTACTGACAGTTAATACTGGCATTCGAAGGAACAGTATGTGCAGAAAGCTCACTGACTTCTTTGAAATGCTATGATCACTTGTGTGTTGACAATGATCAGATTCCCAAATCACTCCAAAGTGAAGGAATCAGTGAGTGTATAGGCATTTCAATTTCTCTTTTAAACCGATTGACAAAAATATCTGTTAAAAGGAAACAGGATTAATTCCTATTACAGAAGTGATTGCCATTCTTTTAAAAGGGGTGGTGGATTATTCTGCAGAATTTCACATTTAGCATGGATCAGAAGGGTCAACTTAAGGATGAACACTGCCATTTCAAAGGGAACAACCAAGGGCAATTAGGATTTCTTTTATGCTTGCTTAATTTAGAGCTATGAATCTTTAAATAGCTCTAACGCATGTGACATGGACCTTTAAAAAATTAATAGACTTGACTTTTTGAAAAGTTTTAGATAAGAATGAAACCGCATAGCAAGTTTTTAGTTTCTATACACCTACAACTCTCAGTTTTCCTTCTTATTAATAGCTTGCAGGGTGCTTTTCTACTATTGGGAAGTCCACATCAACACATTGTTCTCATTAACTAAAATTCACAGTCTACACTAAAATTCTTTTAGATAAGTTTAGTGTGTGTGTGTGTGTGTGTGTGTGTGTGTGCCTGTGTGCCTGTGTGCCTGTGTGCCTGTGTGTGTGTTCCTCTAAATATGTGTGGTGGTCAGAAGACAACTTGCATGACTTGGTTTTCTCCTTTACCTTGTGGGATTGGGAGATTGGATTCAGGTCCCCTGAGCCATCTCACCTGCCCTTGAATTCATTTTTAATGAGAAACACCTCTTGGTGTTACCCAAATCATCATGCTATTCATCAACTATTACAATGTCCTTCAGCATAGTTTAGCAAATATAAAACTCACCTCAAAACTCTATAGAACCTCAGAAACATCTACTCCATCCATAATTTTACCCTTTTTAAAATGTTGTATATACTTGAAATAATAAAATACATAGCCTTCCCAGACTTGTTTATAAACTTAGGAATCCTTCCTTTTTTCCTTTCTTCCTTTCTCCCTTTCTCCCTTTCTCCCTTCCTTCCTTTCTTCCTTCCTTCCTTCCTTCCTTCCTTCCTTCCTTCCTTTCTTCCTTCCTTCTTGGGGGTGGAGTTTGAGACAGGCTTTTACTGGCTGTCCTGGAATTCATTCTCTAGACCAGGTTGGCCTTGAACTCCCAGAAATCTACTTGCTTCTGCTTCCTGATTGCTGAGATTAAAGGTAGGCACCACCAACTGGAGAGGAGTTTCCTATAACTGGGTCCCACAAGATTTTTATCTTTTTAAGTGGGCCACGCTAGGGATCCAGCTATTACTCAATATTCATGTGTTCTGATCTGGTCCAGCAGTGGTCCTTCAAGCCATTCACCATCTCTCCACTTTCAAAACAACAGTTTGTGTTTATGGGCTCAGTTACCCACTGGCGCTAAGGATTTCCAGACGTTTTGTGTATTCAGCTTCTTCATCATGTGAGAACGAGACCCGTACCTCCCAAGTTCTTGACATCCAAAAAATGAAATTAGATGGTCGTTGTAGTTAGGGTTTCTATTGCTGTGAAGAGACACCATGACCATAGCAACTCATAAAGAAAACACTTAACTGAGGATGGCTTGCTTATGATTTCAGAGGTTCAGTCCATGATGGTCATAAAGGGAAGCATGGCGGCATGCAGGCAGGGGAATGTGGTGTCAGAGCTGAGAGTGCTACATCTCGCAGGCAACAGGAAGTCAAGTGGCTGCCGCACAGAGGGAAACTTGAGAAAAAGAAAGCTCAAAGCCAGTCCCAGTGACGCAGTGACACACTTTCTCCAACAAGGCCACACCTCCTAACAGTGCCACTCACTTTGGGGGCCATTTTCTTTCAAACTACTATAATCGTTTATGTATATTAATTATTAGTTATTAATAACTGATGATTGTTAATAACTAATATGCATTTTATAGATACCCAAGAAAAATGTTGTTTTAAGTAGTGGAATTAATGCCAGCTATAGAATTAGACTTGAAATATAGTAATTACAAAAAGCAAACTTTGTATATTTTACTTGAAATGTTAAATACGTTAGAAATTAAGTGTACTACAAATTTTCTAATCCCTATGCCAATAATATAATAATATAAGGATCCCTTTGAACTTTTAGCAGAAAAAAAGGTACAAATATATAATTTCCTGGATGGATATTGACTAATCTTTTGTCAACTGTCATATAGATGTATAATTTTAGAGTTTATATATGCAGTCTATTGTAGGCGGGTCTATAACTTAAATGATATTCACTAAATGTAAAAACAAGCTGATGACAAATTTTATCACAGGTTTTAGGGAAGAAAAACATTTGTTTCTAATTTCTTTCATACTTTTGTTTTTTTCAATGAAAAATTTTTATTGATTCCCTGGGAATTTCATATCATATCCCTGATCACACTTCCTGTCCAGACCTTCCATGTCTGCTCCCAACCCTTGTGACCTGACTTTTATAAAAAGTAAAATAAAAAAAAATATTAATTAAATAAAATAGAAAAAGTCTTATTTTTGTTATATTTAACCTCACTGGAGCATGATCAAACTTTCAGTGGGCTGCCCCTGAAATAGAACTGAGTCCTTTCCCTCCTACAACCCTGCCAGAATAGATCAGTTGTGGAGCGCTACACTTGGACATCCCCATCACATTTTCAAAGAGTTCTCTTGGATATCTTCCTGTCTAACTATTACATTTTTGTAGGGTTTGGGGTGGGGGTAGGGGTTGTCACAAAAGCCTTTTCATGTCCATTCCTCTCAACTGGGTATCACAGAAAAAGTAGCCACCTTGCTCTTCAGTTAGGGGTAGCATGAATCATGAGCCTCCATGAGGCATGGTTTCCAGCAATGGCACAAACTCCAAACACAGCCTAGGCTGCAGCAAAACCACAGATCCAGACAAGGCATTCAGAAGAAGCCCAGACCAGAGACCTCATCATGGTCACAGGAATCATCTTGCATCAATATTCCCTAGCAGCAGCAAGGACCCAGACATCAACAAAATTTCAGGCTGTAGCACAGACCATGGATAACCATATGACCCTTGGTGGAAACAGGCCATGGAACACAACACATACCCTGACTACAGGAGAGCTATGGGGCCTGACATGGTACTTAGCGGCAGTATGGACTTGGGCATCACTATGGCCTCAGGTGATAGCTTAGGTCACTTAGATGAGTATGGCACCCATAGGCAGCATAACCCATGGACATCAGTATGGATTCAGGTAGCAGTACCGACCATGGACATCTGTATGACCATCAGTGGACTTTTGTCACACTTTAATTGTATACGCTCAGCAAACGTGTATTGCTCTGACACAAATAAATTTAATTTTTAAAAAGATGCAGTGTTAAAGTAGTAAGATTCCTCTTACCCAAGTTGTTCCAAATTCTATATCGCAAGAAGCTAATTGTCATAGATGCTGAATAGGACAGACTTGTCAAGCTTAATTCTGTTGTTTGAGATTTTGTAATGGAAAATCATTTTTAATATTTGAGTAGTTGTGTTAGAAATTTGTCTTTTCTCACTTTTAAAAAGACATCAATAAGAATTGTACAGCACTGTTGCAGAGATCCTACTAACCTTACATAAGGTCACCTTCCTTGTAGTGAGTAAAATATTACTCCATTCAGAGATATAAGTAAAAGCATTCATGTTAACCTTGACTGCTCAGTATAAAAATGTTAATGGTGACATTGAAAAATGCCAATCAAACCAAGGACATTGACTGCACAAATGCAAATACCCCCCACCCTTTGGAATGACATTTGGAATTTTTTCTGCTCAAGGGCCCAGTCTGTCTGTGAAAGCTTTGAGGAAGTCTCCATTTCCATGGCCCTGAGATTTACATAGTCCTCAAGGAATGTAATCATATTGCTGAATTAATTGAGCTTTAAAAGACTTTGTCAGTCAGGAATTTGATAAGGTGGGAGAAAATTAAATGTGGGCTTAATATTAGCCCACTGGAGGAGAACCAAAATGATTACAGTGTAATTCTTGATTCCTTAATAAGTGCACCTACAATGCAGCTCCCATTTGAGAACACCAAGTGGCAGAATGCTCTGGGGCTGTCAGTTCCTGACTTCACTCCTATCTTAGCAACTCTTGAGAGCATGACATCATCACCCAAGAAAGTCCCCATCTGTATGAAGGAGGCGCCACAGGCTGTGACAGAAAGGAAGCAGAAGGAACGTCACTATGCCCAGGCTCATATTTAAGGTAGATACTCTCCTTCCCCTGTGCAGAGCCTTGGTGCACATCAGGAATGGATGGCTGGGTTGTAGTAAATCTGGAACAGGTGGCACATCTACAACACTGGTCCCTCGAAACATGGTCATCTACCTGCGCCTACTTTCTTTTCCTACTATCAATTCCTTTCATAGACCTAGATCATAATTTTCTGTGTAGTGGTTTGCAGTCATGGCTGGTCCACATGCCTGACACAGCATCTTAAGTATCCTAGAATAAAGGCACAAATAACACTAATACTGAAGGATCTTAGACCCCAGACCTGAGCTCTAAAGTCCTAAACATATGCAGATTCCAGTGTCCCCAGGGAGTCCTCCAGTTAGGAACAAACCCCTACTGATGTTGCTACACCTGCCTTCCAACCAGACCTTCACTTGGGATCAGCTCAACTCTGCTATATTGGGTTGAAATGGAGGAGTTCACACATGTATTTTTCTCTTCTATTTTTTAACATGCTACAGAAATAAGAAACTGAGAGTTGATATTTTTCTCTCTGAAAGATGCTCTAATCACCAATGACAGACTTAAAAATAAATAGCTGAGCTGTTTAGCTTGGCATGATTACACACTGAAGAGGTTTCATAAATACTTAACTTTTCACTTCCATATATTAGGTGTGCCAGACATTCATAGAAGGTACTGTCTTGGAAGTGCAGAGTGTCTTGGAAGAGTAAGGGGCTTTGCATTCAGGCAGTTAGGAGTTTGAATCCCACCCTCAGCAGGAAACTGTCAGCAAGCACTTTCACTTCTCTGAAAATTTTTTCTTTGTAAAACACGTGGTGAATTCAAGAACCACAAGGTGGTTTTGAAGAACAAATAAAATGTTAAGTAAATAACATTTATGAATATGCCTGACATAAGAGGGTTACTTAAAGTGGCACATTATTAACAGTTGTTTTCTAGGTACTCATGAATTGTTTGACATCCTGAATGATGCTGAAGTATGACCTCTGGTCATACCTGGGGAGACATGGACCATAGAGAATTTTGCCATCTCTTCTTTCCCAATGTGATTTTGACGGTCCTGCAGTGGAACCTGTTCACCCACAGAGAGTGCTGTTGTGCTAATGTTGTTGTGTCAGTGTTCCAGGTGGAACAGGAAGTAAAAGACTTTTACCTAGGAATTTTTGTAGTCCATATGTGCCTTTCTTTTGACTTTTTCGAACCTTGTATAAGTTCACAGATGCACAAAGAAATAGTGACACTTGTTGGTTATGAGAATTGTTAAAAAAAATAGTGTTATGTAAGTATGACATTTACTACATAATCACTTTTATAAAGCAAAAAGAGGGGCTGGAGAGGTGTCTCAGGGGTTAAGAGCACTGCCTGCTCTTCTAAAGTTCCTGAGTTCAATTCCCAGCCACGACGCAGTGGCTCACAACCATCTATAATGAGATCTGGAAACCTCTTTTGGCCTGCAGGCATACATGCAGGCAGAACACTATATATGTGATAAATAAATCTTTAAATAAAGAAATATCAAAACAAAAACAAAATAGTTGGCCAACAGCAGTATGAAAATAACCCGTCAAACTTGTCAATCATGTGACAAGGCAAAGCGTAAATGTCACAAGGACATGTGAGCCTGATCTTACGCACGGTTCCCAATAAAAGACACCTAGTTTTCACAGCATGGCCACAACCTGGAGACTTCTTCAACTGCTGGCGTTCTTTCCCCTGAGGGTACTCTAAGAAATAGATTGTCGGGTAAGGAAATTTTAGTAGACGAAGGGGGAACCAGGTATACTAAACACCAATCATTGTTTCTCTTTAAATTTAAATGTATTCAGTTTAGTTTGTCTAGTAATCTTCTGGCCATAGGTCCCTGACGTCACTGCTTTCAGACAAGCACAGGATTAGTGTGAGTGAGCATGAGAGTGGGGAACCTCTGGAACACACACAGCCTAATTAGCTGTAACTCAGAACACATAACTACAACCAGGATTTATATCGTTTTCAGGGGTTTTTTGTGAGTATTTCATTTGGCTTTCGGGGTGAAGATTTAGGAACAAGTATGCATGTCAGGGGCAGGGGAAAAGTTTCATTGGGAAATGTGATATGTCCAGCTCCAGAATAAGCCCACTCTCTAAGAGAGCTGAGGACACAGCCTTGTCTCCATGCCTTTTTAGAATTTCTCTTGGGGAGGAAGAACTACAGAGATTAGAGACAAGAGACACAAGCCACTGACAGATTAAAATTTGAGCATAAGACTAGAGAACAGTCCTCCCCTGCTTATTTCTGCCACATAAGTAACTTCTAAGGTAACAGTAATAACGTAACTAAAACCGCTGCAAAAACACACTGTTTATGAGAAGCAGCAATTATAGAAGGTCAGCACCAGGTGAATGCATGAAAAACACACCAGGAAGCCCATCATCTCTACCCACATAGAAATAAGAAGCATCAAACAAAGGCTCTCTTCTAACAAGATTAACAAAAGTTTGTATAGTACAATAACTATTTATGTGGTAACTTATATGATGCAATATGAATGCTTTCAACAAAAATTGCAGGGCCTTCTAAAAGAGAGCAGAGGAAAAAAACACACATGATAGAAACAGACCTCAACAATGCACAGATACTGTAAGACCCAAACAGACAATTTAACCATAGTTAAAATGCTGAGGACTCCCAATAAAAAATATCCATGGAAAAGAAAGCACAATGTTAATGCAGACAGAGAAGGAGTTTTTAAGCAAAACTCAATAAGGAAAGGTGGAAAATAAAAGCACTATAACAATATTGAAGGGAACTTTGCTGGTCTTACCAGATTCTACAAGACCATGATAAGAGTCAGAGAGCTTCAAGATAGGCTAAGCAGAATTTCCCACAAAGAAAAGGAAAGAGAACAGAACCATGTTTATGAGGTATGGAATGATTATAATTATACATTGTAGCATAATGAAAATGGGAATGTCAGGAGGAAAGGGGAACAAAAAAACACTTTGAGATCACAGCAGCTGAGACCTTTAAAATTTAAAAATGACAGCCATATATACTAAATTCTTTTCTGTTTCAATCACATGACATGTTGGAAAATGCAGAACTTTAGGGTCACAGAAAATGACCAGTGGTTGTCAGGATTTCTGGGTTTGGCAGAATGGAATGTTAGCAGAGAGGACTTTCAGGACACTGTATATATTTTAGTACCTCAAGTCATATGGTACTTTAATCCTGAATTGTATGCAATTGCCAGAATATGCAGAGATATAGAGCAGACAGGAAACTTAATGTGTAACACTACTCTAGCTCACTAGATTATCCTTTCATTAAATATACAATGTGAAAAAGGAATTGCACACACATACACACACTATGCACACACACACACACACACACACACACATATATATGGTATGTATATGTATATACAGAAGATATGACGAAAATTTCTGATCTCAGAGGCTTTACAATTACGATTTACAATATTAGTTGCTAAAGGAGTATACCTCAGACTCTATTTGATAATAGTTATTTTCCTCAGAGGTGTGAATTAAGAATTCGGATGTGATTATACATTTATAGTATATAAGGCACAGTTGTAGTTTGGGGAGTCAGATTTGTTGGAGTAACAGGCTACAAATAGGTCAGAAGAAGAAAGCAGAGTAATCTACAAGATAATGTTATCTGAGTTGAGTTGGACACTTTTGTGTGAATTCATGTTGGCTGATAGTTACATATGGAGATATGTACACATTTGTACACATGAGATAGAGATAAGTATGAGGTAGTATACCTATGTGCATATCTTGGCATTGTGAGTTGAAAGAACCTAGACATAGTGACACCCCAACAACCATGTATACCCATAAAAATCAGATTAAGGTTCTAAATTCTTTACAAATTATAGAAACACAGGTCTCCTTAGAGACATGGTTAATTGTAGCGCTGAGGATGAGCCAAAAGTATACTACAGAGCTAAGAATGGAAAGGCTCAAAAGTGATAATGAAATCAATAAAGTTCTCAATGAAAGTGTGGTCACATAAAAACACCCGGAAGACAACTAAAAGAGTTCTACATTGCAAAACTTAAATAACTAGAGTAAGAGAAATATCAATTTTGGATTTTATTTAGAAGAGTTGGTGTGAACATGATAAACGATTAATATCTAAATTATCCATTAAAGGTAGAGAAGAGGTAAATTTCTGTGCAAAAAAAATCTAGCCGGGCGGTGGTGGCACACGCCTTTAATCCCAGCACTCGGGAGGCAGAGGTAGGCAGATGTCTGAGTTCGAGGCCAGCCTGGTCTACAAGAGCTAGTTCCAGGACAGGCTCTAGAAACTACAGGGAAACCCTGTCTGGAAAAACCCCCCAAAAATCTAAATAATTTATATAGTTGTCTTTTCTTTAAATAGCAGGACTTTAGCTCCCGACACTATTTGTGTGGTTCTCACAGTAACTTGTCTTTCCATACACAAAGCTGTAGAAAGAAGGGAGATGTGGTAACTTTATCATTGAGTGACCTTACAAATACTCCTTCAATTCATTACACCAAGGTTAACCTCAACACTGATAAGTTATATTGACACTTAATTTTAATTGAGAAGTCCCTCCTTTGGTATTTTGTGACCTTGTTTCTTATAGCCAGGGCTGTCTGTAAACTTCTTATGTAGCCAAGGCTGACCTCTAATTTTGTAGCATTTCCTCCACTTTGCAAACACAAGTATTACAGGCAGGAGCCACTACTCCTTACATCTAAAATAGTGCACTAGCTCTATGTTTCTCTGCTAAAAATAACTCCACAAATCATATCACAAGAGAACTCCCAGAAGCATTCTACACAGGACTTAACCAGTACTGATTTAAAAAATATTAAACAAGAATCTGTCAAAACAGAAAGCCTGTAGAATCATCTCTATTAAACAGTAGTATGGAGATATGAATGATATCTAGAACAGAAGACAAATGTTGGTGGAAAATCAAATAAATTCATCAAAGTAGACTTAAGTTACCGATATTGTACCAGTGTTAGTTTTCGCATAGTGAACTATGTAGTTACTGAAACATTAAATAAATTGATAATTGAAGTTGAAACTAAAATAAAGAAAAAATATTTAAGAAACTCTTTTTCATAAATTTTCTTGTTTATTGTGTAATTCACCCCTGCCTTATGTAAAGAATGAATAAATCAAGATAACTCAGTAACTTGGACACAGCTACCTCATCTGTGAAACATTCAGCTTCTAATTCTATTGGCTCCCAACATAAATAATCAAATTTATTTTCAGGATTTGGTTTCACTACGGCAAAGGGGTACTGTAAATGTTTGATGTGATGATACTTTGCTTATTATCTAAGAAATAAAGCTTTCCTGAAGATCAAGGTGCAGAGCTAAGCCACTAGTTAGCCACAGAAATCAGGCAGTAGTGGCACATAACTTTAATCCTAGCACTAGGAAGACAGAGGCAGATGGATCTCTTTGAGTTCAAGGCCACCCTGGGCTATGTGAGACTGACTCAGTCTAAAAGAGAAACAAAGTTCACACAAAGGTGCTCCCAACACTTGGGATCACACACCTTTAATCCTAGTACTAGGGAGTTGAAGACAGGAGTGCTATGGCTCGGCGAAGAGAAGAATACAAGGCAGGAAGAGACGGGATCCGTGTAATGTGATTAGTAGTGAAGTCTAGGCAGTCAGTCTGGGGTTTGCAGTCTGAGGAGCCAGTTTGAGGACAGGATTGTCCCTTCGGTCTGAGCATCTATAGAGATAAGAACTCCAGTGGCTGGCTGCTCTGCTTCTCTGGTCCTTCAGCTTTCACCCCTGATAGCTGACACCAAGTTTTTATTACTAAAAAGAACAAAGAGAATTCATGCTGCAGTTTGAGTTTTCCGTTGGTTTCCTGCTAAGAAGTACTCAAAGTATCTGGAAATTAGTAATAACTTTTGTTAGTCCATAAAACAGAAACACAAATACTTTCATAGACTTGGAAGTAGAATGTAAACCACATACTTCAGAATAAATATTAAATACTATCTTTATGAACTTTCTATTTTATTTCACCCTTAAAATATGTGTGTACAGGTGCTCTCCTGATATGAGCCTGGCCTTATATACTGGATTAAAAAAATCCCCTTACAATTCCGAAATTCTCCTGGACTATTTGATTCCATTTCTTTAGAAAGTTGAGTGAGTATTGCTTAATGGATCTGCCAATGGAAGGCTTGGGAATGAAGAGGAGCTTTGCAAGAGGAATGCCATTTAAACTATCTGAACCTGGAAGGTTTATCCATTAGTCCAGCTCATTTGGTACCCATCTCATTGGAGCTGTGTCTCTGACCATGCCTGTCTCTCTGGACAATATCTTGATATTGGATCAAACTTGAGATTATCTTGTGAAAGGGCTTTGTCCTCTATAGTGGACCTGTTAGGAATACAAACACATCAAGCATGGTGAGAACGTCCTAGGAGTTTGTACCCACTTGCAGCAGTCCTATAGAATGATGGTTCAATCAGGAGACCATAATTATAGATTAATGTAGATTCATGTCACACTTATTTTTCCGAAGAGTGCTGAAGGGCAACTTGAGAAGTCAGATTTAGCTTCATAAAATTGATCCTATCCATCTTAACAGACCCAAACTATTCTCTGATGTCGAAGGCATTCCAGAGAATAATCTCGCATGTTGAACTGTTCAGAAAAAAAATCTATGTTTCTGCCTTTTCTGGGCAAAGGAAAAAAAGTAGAGGTCATCTATAAAATCAAGGCAAAAAAGACCAAATACTTTCCTCACATCTTCATTGAAGAAAGGAAAAAGAACAATACTGCTTTGTGAAATCATGGCTTATTGTATGTCAAATACAACACTGAAACCTACCAACGTATTTCAATAGTACTTCTTCATGCTCATAAAACCTAGATTGGAAGGCATCAGCTTACTATTTTGTAATGGGTGGTGCTTTTCTTCAAGTTTAGCGGGCTTCATTCACGGTAGAATTGATATTTGAACCTATTTCTCTTCAACTCTGATAAGTGTTGCTTCATTTCTTATTACACCTAATATAACACACTTGGTCTGATTTTTCAGTTAGAGACGTATAAGACCACATTATGTTTTCCTGTCAGCTAGTTACAAGCTGTTAAAAACATAGGTTCTATTGTCAGGCTCTCTGTGGCCACTTACTCCCTCTGTGAATTTAAAGCTCTGTATAGTTCAATTCTCTGTTTCTTAAATCCTTCATGTTCATCTACAGTTGATGATAATGATCTAGGAAATGACCAAAGGGCTAAGTGATTTTGTATCTAAGAGCTTTGTGATGTAAATTCTCAAAGGTTGTCCAGTTGTGGTCACCACTACCATTGTAACAAAGACCTTTCCTCTCAGGCATGGCTACACAGAACTGGACCAATGGAAAGCACACTTTAGTGTCCCCTCCTGTACTAATCCTAGTAGTATAGAAATAAGATTGTTCTTGAGTCAGAAATTATCAGCCAACATAGGGTCCCATTCACCCGCAGAAGATTGTGCTATAATATTTATGCGTTACTAATCAGCAACAGAACGGAATCCTTCCTTGTGTTTAGAGTCATAGCCATGCGCCTATCTGCAGCTTTGCATGTGCGGCATTGCAGCTTGAACTGGTGAAATCATTGATTGTTATACGCTAACAGTGTACCTGGGAAGACTAGCAAATTTATTGCAGGTGGCTGCATAAGCAGGGCCAGGCTGTCCATGCATTTCAAAGAACCTCAGCAGTCAGAGAGGTCATTTAGACAGTACTTTTTAATGTCTAGCTCAAAGCTATTTACCTACTTACATTCACTTCAAGCATAGTACTGGCTCCAAATTACTGAGTGAAGACTAAATAACACCAGCCGAGTTTATCACCCAGGATTACAGGCTTCCATCATTGTGCAAATATTCTAATGTACAGAGATGACAGTTGAGTAGAAAGTAATAGAGTTCATAAACTTTCCATATCAAAGAAGCTATTCTTTGCTTCCCTTTTGTCTCTTTAACGTGGATCCTTCTCTCATTTGGTGCAAGTGTGGGGTGCTGGATGATTCTTAACTGAAGAAAGTTGCTCACATTTCAATCTCTCTGAGCTGTTTATTTAAAGAAAACAAAGCGAATGTCAGAGACATGGATTCCTACACTCAAAAGAAACTATGAGAAAAAAATTGAATGGGAAGATGGCATGAGGGTGGGACTCAGTAAGGATGATGCAGCCTTGCTATATATTGTGTCCTGGGAAGAATTCTAGATGGATAGTTCTTTGTGTTGGACATCCATTAGGTCTCTACTGCTCTTGGTTTCTCTGAATTAATTCCCTTCATTGATGGGCTATTTCCATAAGCTCTTAATACCACTACTCTACTAATGGTCTCCATTTTAGTTCCTGGGAAAGATCCCAGTTGTCTCCAGTCATCAACATCATAAGTTTGAGGGCAGAATATTTGCTACTTGAACAGTGTACAGGGCTACAAATCTGCACCTGTTCAGGACCAATTGCCTTCCAGGCTGCACAGCAAAAACAGCTGCTCCAGCAGAGTTCTATGCATGGGAGCTACACAGACCACCCCTCTCATCTACCTGTTGGTGTCATGCTTTGGTGGCCTCCCATGGAATGGCAGGCTCTTATATATCCCATGAAGTAAAGGACCAACCACTATTCTTATTTCAGTTTAAAGGAAGTTAAAAACTTAGACAATAAAAACACCAAAAGATTTCAATTTAATTTGGGCATTGCTTAATTTGTAGTTTAATTTTCATTTTTATTGTTTATCAGATGATATAGTATTGCTTGCTGAATTTTCTTTCCTTGCTCCCAGGGATCAACAAATATGTCGACTTTATACAGTAGCACATGAGCAACCACGGACACTCATCAACAGATGGTCGAGACTGTAGCCCCCTAACGTGTTTATAGGAACAACTGCATTTAGCTACAGTTCTCAGGCTCTGCTCTTGCTAGTGCGTGCACTCAACTGTGTGTGCACAACACAACAACAACAATACTCAACACAGCCCCACCCTCACCCATGTCGGCATTTCCTCATCCACAGCACATCTCCATTTAATCCTGACAATCTTTGTTTCATGTAATTCAACAGGGTTTTCTTAGTTGTGAAACCAGTCAGGAGCTCTTAATGTGGGAACCAAATAGGAACTCCCCAAGAAACTGATGCCTTAGACTCAACAGTTGGCATATACATTTTTTGGGGGGGAGGAGGGGGGATTTCCACTGTTATGAAGTGAAATGTTTTCTCCAAGAGGCGAGACAATGACACTATGTCACTCAAAGCATGTGTATCATCTGCTTAGGCATACACAGGTATTCTGTTGAAAATCAGGGTGGTAACACCCTGTCCTGCCAACACTGGAAGATGCTGGAGGGAGAGCAGTAGAGATGAGGAAGAGGGGCTCCTAATACATCCTGCTTTGACAATTCTCTTTACTCTGTTGCTCGCTCCTAAAATGAAGCTGTCTTTTGAGCCATTGTTACCAAAGCTGAGCTGTCATTTCTGTGACCTGAGGGATCCTGGCACCATTTTACTTTTCAGAAAGCACATATTAAAACAGTCCCCAGGTAGCCTATTTCTCTTTCCAAATGGTGGCTCTGCCAGAAGTGCCTGTGGGCTTGTTTATCTAAATGAATTTTCCTCTGACTGTGAGGTACTTATTTTAAGTTCGGTACAATGGTTATTTCTTTGTAAAGTTGACTTCCTTGCTTACGGTAAGATTTCTACCTGTCATGAGGGATCAATTGCTATTTGATTCTAACAGAAATAAACCTTTGTATGAGACAAGGGAATATTTGATGTTTCAGCCTGTGGAAGCCCCCTGCCTTCTCTGCCTTCGTCCAGAGGGACAACAGTTGACCCAGACGGTGTGCATCTCTTTCTTGAAATTTTCAGTTTCTGGATTCTTCAGAAAGCCACTCTGTGCAGGTGTTCTCAGTTGATAATGCAGTGCACAGCAGGGAATGCCGAGAGAAGGAGAGAGGGGGAGCTTTCTTTCCTGTCCTCAACATGGATGTTACTCCCACATGCTACGTTTTCTTCCTGTTTTCCCCTATGTAGTAACTTCTTTGCAGGGTTTCTGCTTGCGTTTGTGACATAAAAATACGTCTCACTGTAGCTGCAATCAGAAACATTTACTCAGCATTATTAAAGGATTCCAGAAAGACACTTCATACGGGTCATCGGGTTTCTACTGCTGTGATGAGACACCATAACCATAGCAACTCTTATACAGAAAAAACTTAACTGGGGCTGGCTTACAGTTTAGAGGTGTAGCCCCTTATCATCATGGCAGGGAGCATGGTGCTGGAGAGATAGCTGAGTGTTCTACAGCTGGGTTGGCAAACAGCAGGAAGAAAGAGTAACACTGGAGCTGGCCCAGATTCTCAGTGACACGTTTCCTACAACAAGACACATGTACTTCAACAAAACCACACCTCTCAGTCGTCCCATTCCCTATGAGCCTATGGGAGTTATGTTCTTTTACACCACCAAAATGAGTGTAAGTTTGGGTCAGAATACACTGATGAGTTTGGAATCCTGCTTGTATCGATCCCACACTTGGTTGTGTATGGTGTTGGCAGGTGACTATACAATCTGCATAGTCCAAATGACTCTGTTGTCTGCTCAGGCAGGGTCCACCCTAACTACATCCATATTGTGTTACTTCCTCCAAATTCTTTCATAGCATGAACCAAACTGGCAGCAAATCTCCCTAGGAGTTATTATGGTTAAGATCTGACTGCCAAATTGGAACATAGTATGTCAGTTCACACAGTATTTGTTTCCCCTTCTCTATTGCCTACAGCACAGATAATGGAGGTCCCACTTCTCAAAAAAAAAAAAAAAAAAAAAAAAAAAAAAAAAAAAAAAAAAAAAAAAAAAAAAAAAAAAAAAAAACTGTTGTGGGATAGATGAGGGGAAGCTTCCACTTCATGGAAGTCTCGGGTCTAAGTAGTTGTTTCTGGATTGGTGGGTAGAATGACCAAAGCTGGAAAAAAAAGTCTAGCAAAGAGTAAAATGTACATTCATATGGAGTTGAGGAAGAGGGCTGAGTCCTGCCTGCAAGCCTGGAGAAGAAAAAGCAAGATGAAGAGAGAAGACTCATGAGTTGGTTAGCACAGGCCCAGATAGTGCAGACTAATGAGCTTACCCCATCTTACCCCCATTCACCTGCTGTTTTCTCTGCCTCTAGCAAAGTGGGCTAGTGTTGGTTCAAACAGAAAGTTTAGGCACCATGACTCATCTTTCCAGATCCTTCTCTTTCAAAGCTTCTCCACTAGCATGGTCAAGGACCTCAGGACTTCATTGTCAATTCTTGATTAAACAAATTTTGTTTTGAAGTGTTTTACCTTTAATGGCTTTAAGACTTGGATTAAATAAATGTCAATGACTAAGCTAAGAAAAGCCCATTCTTGAAATTTGGAATGCAATTCATTGTGATTGTTCCTTGGGGAGGCACTTGAGTTGCTCGGACACTGGAAACTGCACAGAGAGAAGCAAATGGCACACTGCACAATGTCTGAAGAATCAACCTGGATGAAACAGCAGAAGCTGCTCTCTTGCTTCTGTTCCTTTTTGACAAACTCTTAACTGCATTTGAAACAGACAGTTTCTTCTGTTTGATTTTGAGTTCCTTGGGTACCAAGGGATGGAGATCAGAGCCTCTCCTGCTTCTGTTTCTCCTTAATTCCTCTCTCCCTCCTGCTTCATCTAGTCTTTTTCCTCCTCATTCTTTGCTTCTCCTTATCATTGGTTTGTGTTTCTCTTTTTGCTCAGGCGGTATTTTGTGGAGGTCCTGCATTATCTGACCTTTTGATGTAGGACAGTAGATGAATGAATGTGTTCCCTTTCATCTTCCTCGGGAATGGGACATGAAGAGATCAAGGGAAAAAGTAGACATATGCCAACTGGAATCAAGAGTGTATGTTGGAGTTCAAGACCTGTTCCTTGTATACTTGAGTCCTAGATATGTTCCTCTTACAGCCCTTGTCTCCTAATCGGTAAAATGAAGATGATACTATTCTGTACTAATCTGCTGACATGATCATAGCTATTTGCGTAGATCTACCTTCTTTCTCATCCAGTGGGCAAGACCACAGGGAAGATTCCAGCATCCTGAGGAAGCTCTCAGCTTCATTCCTTCCATGTGACACTCACATGTACAGATGCCCACAAAGACCAGTCAAGGGCGTCAGATCCATGGAATTTGAGTTACAGACCCGGCCATGGGAAACACAAAAATGGGAGAGCTGGCCCTGTGCGTCACTTGGCCAAACAGTAAAGCTGGCTCTGGTGGTGTAGGTGTGAGTCTGCCCTGAGGCTCTCAGAACAGGAGACCTGCCCCTTCTTCATGCTGATGCTGCAGTGGGTGAGCTTGCCAGCACAATGCTGCAGAGGCTGTCCTGGTGGTGTAAATGGGGGAAAGCTGGCAGGCTCACCAGCCCAGCTATCACCAAAACCCAGAAGCAGGGGTATGAGTTGCCCCACCCCAACATCCACCTCATTTATGAACTTATGGAACATTTGAAGACTTCCTAAAGAAGATAGATCCAAACTGCAGGATTTACACAACAGAACAACAGGATATCAAAAGGAATCCCAGGGTGGGCCCAGAATTGATGGTGTAGCTGAAGGCAGGGGCTTTGAACCATAAAAATGACTCATTGCAATGAACACTTGCAAATAAAGACACATGACTAGAGTGTATACTGGGCCACATTACAGGCAAGACCTTTATTTTTTCCTTTTCTTTTTGTATGTTTGTTTGTTTTGCTTTTGGTTCTTTTTGGTTTCTCTTTTAAATTTTGTTTTATTTGTTTTTCAGGGAACATGTTGCAAGGGCAGGCGGTGGATATGAAGGAATAGGGAGATGAATAAAATAAGGTTGCATGATGTGAAATACACAAGGAATCATTTTTTAAAAAATCTCAAAAAAGTATAGTTCCTGCAAGGCAGGGTGACAAATGCCAGCAAGTGAAAACAGTAGCATGAAATTCACTTCACATTCTAGTTTGATAAACTTTTCAAAACCAAGTTGAAAATGAGCTTAGTTCTGCAATATCATCACAGGAACTAGTAAGAGAATAGCATCCTGGCTAGCTTACCACTGTTATAAGAAGCCTGAGTGTTTCTTTGCACCTGATTTTCATGGACTTGACCACAATGCCCATTTTAAACCTCTATATCTCTTATGCACTTAAAGACTTAAAAATCATTGGCTAACATGGAGTTTCTGTGTTACACTCAAATCCAACTATTAAAGAGGATTTTCTCAGTAAACTCTGTTATGGTACATTAGAATAGCAACAATGATAATGATGACGTGGTAGGAAATATTGATACTATATATTATTGATAACAAGTAGAGATACAAGGCTTATGCTTAGTAAATGTACCATACAAAGTACCCCATTTAATTCTCGACAGACCCAGTGAAAGAGAGAGTACCCCTTTCATATTAAAAATTGAGCCAAATGCATGTTAAATAGAATTGCATAAATCCCCATTAGCAGTTAAGGGAGGGTCTTGAAATAGGCCAGAGTTATCACATCCTCTATCTGTACTGTCCAATGTGCTACCTAACAGGGTCAAGTAAGCACTTTGAACACGACTCTGCTGTTAAACAAGGGCTGTGATATAAAACACACATGGTGACAATGAGTATGGATTAAAATAAAATGCATATAAAAATATTAATGAATTTTCTATTGCAGTGCTCTGCTGAACTATTTGAGATTATTTAACATTTAGAGTATGCTCTCCTAATTCCGTTGTGTGCATAGAGTGAAATAAAACAAATATTATAATAAGTCAAGCAATTCTATTAGGGATGAAATCAAGAGGGATAAGTATGCAGTGTATAAGGCTGTTGATAAAACACACCATTATCCTTTAAATATAGCTTTTTAAACATAAATAGGAGGAATTGACTTTTCAAAAATGATAAAATAGCCTAGATAGATATACCAGTAACATAGGTTTTCAGCATTGGTATCAAGTTGTGTGTGTGTGTTTCTAATATGGTTGGCAGTAGGTTGTTTTATATCACCTTCGATCAAGCATTTCATATATTGCCTCTCTGACATCACAAGGTCGAGGATGTCATATATTTGAAGTTTTATGACTCCATTTTGATCTCATGGAGTCTACTAAAGAATAATAAGAGCAGGAGAAATGGTCAGCCTTTAAAACATGTACATAGATGTAACATTAAAAGGATGGAACAGGTTTACTTCATACTTAAGAGTGTGTGTGCGTGTTGTGTGTGTGTGCATGTTGTGTGCATATTGTGCGTGTGATGTGTATGTAACAACAACTAAAAAGAGGCCATGTGTTTGAAATAGAGTAGGGAGGCACATGGAAATGTTGGGAGGGAGAAAGGGGCAGGAGAGAAATGTAATTATAGTCTCCAAATTACAATTGAAAAATAAACACGATGTTTATATAGCTGATGAAGAATGCCTCGAGTCTCGACATCTGCTCTGTGATATCTGATTCTCAGCTGATTCAGGGGAGCTGCCTACAGCATCCCTGTGACATAAAGCTGGAGGGTGCATACCCACTAGGCTTGTTCCAAGTTGCTCTGTGCAGGTCTGTGTTTGATGAGCAAGTGCATAGGGCTGTTAAAGGCTTCTCATTGCTGATTTAAGCAAAGGAATCGGAAATCTCCCACCCCATCTCACCAGGGTGCAGGAGGTGGAAGCCGTCATGACCACTAAGGAGATTTGATTTTAACATTGGATCTGGACGTTTTCCTGTGAAGTAAGACTGAAAGGATATTAGTGTATTAAGCTTCTCACCGCATCATAGGAAAAATACTATATTATTCCCATAAACCTTTTGTTCAGGTTCTTACTATTTCCAAGAAGTAGAATTTTCTCATTCCAAGTTACATGCCTTTATCTGAAATGTGGCTGTGTGCTTGAATCCTGAATGATAGATTCACAGAGAAAATGGTCAGAAGAGATTTCATGGGCATTTGAAAAGTCAAGTCAGACGTCACAGACAGGCTTTCTCTCAATATTGAGAACCCACTAATAGATTTATTTCGATTCAGAATTGCTTTCTGCTTTTAATTTATTTGGGAAAGAAATAACACCTGAAAGCCAGCAATGTTAAATGTAATGATGAGAGGACCCAAGGCCCGGTTCTTCTCTCTCTTCTGTCTGTCTGTCTTTCTTTCTTTCTTTCTTTCTTTCTTTCTTTCTTTCTTTCTTTCTTTCTTTCTTTCTTTCTCTTTCCTTCCTTCATTTCTTCTTTCTTTCTTTCTTTCTTTCTTTCTTTCTTTCTTTCTTTCTTTCTTTCTTTCTTTCTTTCTTTCTTCCCTTCCTCTTTCCTTCATTCCTTGCTTGCTTCCTTCCTCTCCCCCCCCTCTCTCTCTCTTTCTCTCTCTCTTTCTCCCCCTATTCTTTCCAAACTACCTTTTACAACATTCTCTTATATGTAATCATGTTACTGCCTGGAAAAAGGAAGGAAGATGGTAAGGCTTCTTATGACACTAAAGGTTAATATACAGGGAGGGGAAATGTGAGGAAACTGTAAGAGAACAAATGTGTTTATAGATTTACATTGCCATTTCCTTCTACAAGTCAGATTTAATGGATGATGCTCATCTAAAGATTTTTCTCATGGGAATAAGATAAAAACACAATTTTAACATGAACATTTCACTATGATAGAATTAATTTACATATAAGCATAAATTAAAATGTATATTTATATATGTATATTAGTGTGTGTGTGTGTGTGTGTGTGTGTGTGTGTGTGTGTGTGTGTGTGTTGTTTTGTTTTTAGAGATAGGGTCTATCTGTGTAACAGCCCTGACTGTATTGGAACTAACTCTTGTAGACTACACTGACTTCAAACTCAGAGATACACCTGTCTCTGCTTCCCAAGTGCTGGGATTAAAGGTGTGAGCATCTACCACCCGACTTTTTTCTAACATTATGGCAAAGACCACAGTGGGGGGAGATGGAAACACCCTCCCTAGAAACCATTATTAGCCCATCAGGCAGATCACCCACTGGTGAATGCCATAAGGCAGACAACCCTGAAGCTACTCATTTGACTCAAGGCTTCTGAGTAACTGTGCTTTGCAGGGCCCTCGCTAGCCAGTCAGTACATCTGTGAAGGAAAGTGACTGTTATTCAGGGTTTGTGGAGACAGAATGCCATATTTTTGGTACACAGTGATGAAGCTCTGCAAGGCATATAAGAGTGTGGGAAGAAATTTTTCAAACTTCACAGTGCACATGACTTGGTTGGCTTGAGAGGTATACTGGCTTGCTAGGGCTGCAGTGACAAAGTACCACAATTTGATGGCTTAGAGAAGAGAATCATTTTTGGCTTGGTGTTCTGAGCCCTTGAAGTCTAAAATAAAGGGAATCCAGGGTTGGTTCCCTCTGAGACTCTAATGGGGAGACTCTTCTCGCTGTTGCTAAGGTCTTGTTCATCATTGGTGGTCTTTGTCTTGTGGATAGGTCATCCTGAATATCATATTTCCATAGCTAATTTCTTCTCTTCTCTTCCCCACCTCACTGTGTTTGTACAACTCTCCCATTTTGATAAGGACACAGTAAAAATGCACTAGAGTCCTTGTCCATGAACTTATTTCAACTTAAAGATACTATGCTTGTCCATTTGGACCACTAAACAATATACTCAAACATGCTAATTCTAAAACAGAAATTTACTTCTAACCATGGTGGAAAATAAGCAGTCTAAGGCTAAGGTATCATTGTATTTGAAATCTAGGGAAACTGCTCTCTGCTTCCTAGATGGTGTCTCTTGTTCTCAAGTATCAGAAGTGACAGTGTTCTGTCAAATCTCTTTTGTTGTTAAGACTTTGATCCCTTCAGGAGAATGGAGTCCTTATGATCAAGTACTTCCTGAAGGCCTCAGGTTTTAACATACTCTGATAGAAATTGGATCTTAGCAAAATAATTATTTAGGAGAAAGACATCAGTATTCCAGTCAGAGTATACCTTATTGAAATAATGTCCTTTTGCAAGCATTGGGGCCTATTGCTTTAGCATTTTGGGGGGGACACAATTCAATCCATAAAAAGCTCTGAATGGAAACAAAGACAATAATGAATGTTGAAATTTTATTTTAAAGTAATTAATTTACTTTTCAAAAATACTTTAAAATGTACTTTTCTACAGATACCTGACAACAGTAATAGAATAAATTATAAAAATAGAAGAGTTTGAGAAGGGGACTAGAGAAAGTAATAATTGGGTTGGCTGTGGAACCTTGCATGCCCACTGGAATCCAAGTCTGTCTCCACTTGGCTAGCAGTACTGCTGGTCCCTGAACCTTTCCTGGAGAGGCTTACTATACACCTACTGAGGGCCTATCTTCAAGTGTTAAGTATAAACTCACTGAAGGTCTCTGTCATTTTCCTTCAGGATCTATTTTATCTTTAAATGTATTTTATGTGTTGAGCAGACAATTAATTCAATTTTTAGTCAATAAGTTAAAAGATGCCAATCTCAGTTTCTAAACATTCTAAATGTTCACTATATTCTCTTTATGAATTAAGGTTCATCTGAAGCCCCCTTTAAGCTCCTAATATTATAATCTGTCCCTAACATTTGTTAATGTTTAGGAGGAAACTTCAGAATGCCTTCTTTATATAAGGACAACGGCAATGAGCATGAACTCTACAGCATGGACGGGCTCACTGTGAGCCTTGTCAGTTTGGTTGCTCACCTTCCTGGACTTAGGGGGAGCTGGGAGGACCTTGGACTTAACATAGTGAAGGGAACCCTGATGGCTCTTTGTCTTGGAGAGGGGTGGAGTGGGGCATGGGTGGAAGGGAGGGGAGGGAAGGGAGAGGAGGAGGGGAGGAGATAGAAATTGTTAATAAAAAAATGAGAAAAAAGAGTAATTAATGTTGTATAAACCTACTTCAATTTAATTTTGTTACAATGATGGCACAAAGGCAGAGTCTAACAGTCAATGAGAATTTGACCTACACAGATTATGAGGTTAACTTGATGGATGGAAGCAAGTGGTGGAATTGGGCAGTGATGAATGTTGCTGCGGGCTCTTTGATAGTGTGACTTCATTAGGAAATATTGTTGTAGTATGATGATTTTGCTTCTGTATGTAGACTCTTAACTGCATGGCCTCAGGTAATGAATATTTGGATAAGGAGACTTGGTGGTATTGCAAAGCTGACTTTTAAAATAAGTCAAAGAAATCAAGCTTTCGTTATTACCTACTGGCCACAAAGGGTCTGATTCATGTATGTCGAGACTACAGTTGTCCAGCTGGAGATATGATGGCTCCTGTATGACTACAGTGATGTGTGTGTGTGTGTGTGTGTAAATTTGTGTGTGTGTGTGTGTGTTGGTGTGCACATATGTGAATATGTGCATGTGTATAGATGTAATGTAGAGATCTTTCATTTTTCTTGGTTTCCTTTTTTGCTTGTGTTATTTTCTTTTAAACGGGATTATCACACAAAAAGAACACACTTGTTAGCCCCTAAAGTGTTTATGACAGCTTGGTGCTATCTCTCATCCCATCTACTTGTGCATACATGTACGCTCAACATTTCTACTTTGATATTTTATGTGCTCTTGAAATTTGTATGTTCTGAGGTTTGTGTCTACATCCAATTCTGAGTATCCTCTTTAGTAGAGATCACTGACTCGTGGACCCTAAAGTATTTGATTAAAGCTCCCCCCCCCCATTTGCTGCGTTCTCTATTCTGTTGCTACTTGCTGCTGTTCAAACACCCATCCCAGCTTACCCAATCTGGTGCTATGTTATCCCTTCTGGATTCTATATCCACTCCATCAGTCTGTTTCAAGTTTTACTCCTATATTACAATAAAAATATGAAATTAATCTCTTAAGTACTTCAGTTACTTCCTGGGATTATAATGACAAAATCATTGTGAACTATGTCCCTGCTTCCTCTATGCTGCTCTGCTTATTCCAGATTTATCTCAAAATCCTTGTATAACAAACAAAAGAGAGTGCTGGAGAGATGGCTCAACAGTTGGAAGGACTGGCTGCTTTTCCAGGTTTCCTGGGTTCAGTTCCCATCACTGACATGGAGGCTCATAGCCATCTATAATTCCTTCCTCAGGGATCCAATGCCCTCCGCTAGCTTCCGAGACTATCAGAACATAGATGGTACAGATATACAATCAGGCAAAAATACCCATACATATAAAATATAATAATTTTAAAACTTTATTTAAAAAAATATAACTATGCACATTCTTAAAAAGACAAACAAAAAGAATATTATCTGTGGTAAAGTACTTGCCTAGCATGCATGAAGTCCTGGTTCAACAGCCAGGATTGGAGGGAAGGTGTATGCATGCATTTATGTATGTATGTATGTATGTATGTACATATGTATTGAGAATTAGAACTCGGGGAAAAGTCTCACCTGTGTTAAGCATTCTACAAGACCAACTTACTGTTAAAGAGCTAGAGTATAACAAGTTGGGAGCCAAAGTTATCTTGTATTATATTTACCCTTTACCCTTAACAGCCATGTATTTCCCATCTTTGAGTGACCTAATATCCTTGTGACGAGGTAAAGAATTTTAAACTATACAAACAGTCCCCCAGTTTTCACCAACTCAAACATCTGAGGCTTACAACAGAGACTTCCCACACTTTGCTATAACTACCTCCTTAATGTTTCCACCAATGTATTTGAAAAATGTCTTGATTTATAACTTTCTTTGCTCTGTTACTATGAGAACTTAATCAAACTTTTGCCCCATTGGAACATGGTATTTGGGGTAACCTCAATCCACTTCCCAGGCTGTGGTCATTCATGTGGCTCCAGAATAAACTCTCTTAAGTCTATAAAAAAAAAAATCTTTGTATAAACTGTTTTCTACACATAAATAATGCTTGCCATCCCATGACTTTAGTCTAAAATTGACTTCCATTTTTACATTTCACCTCTTTGATGTTGAGCACTCTAAAAAGGTGGGGTTCCCTATAATCCACCTCTGCAGCCTTGTATATATGTCCTCTGTACAACAAGCTGCTCACGTATCCTTTTGTGTTAGTTTAACTGTCAACTATATGCCCTAGTGGATTATTATACACATGATGAGGAGGACTCAGGTCTATTTCTTCTTTCCCTCCATCCTTAAAACCCAACATCATGTCTGCAAAGTGGTGGCACTAGAGGGAAAATATCACTACATTACCTACTCTAAGAGATACAGAGGAAATATATAATGAAATATATTCTGGATACTTTCAGTTTAGAGAAAAATCAGGAAACACTTTTTTTCTGGAAGATGAAGAGAAAAAAAATTAGCCTCTGAGGACAGAACATTTTAATATGAGTCAGTTCACACAGGGATGTTGGAGGAGATGCTTGTTTGGTTCCTGGCCCACTTAGCTCTGAAATAATCACACAGAAACTGTATTAATTAAATCACTACTTGGCCCAATAACTCTAACTTCTTATTGGCTAACTCTTACATATTAATTTAACCCATTTCTATCAATCTGTGTATCACCATGGTCAATGTTTTTTTTTTTTTTTTTTTTTTTTTTTTTTTTTTTTTTTTTTTTTTCGAGACAGGATTTCCCTGTAGTTTCTAGAGCCTGTCCTGGAACTAGCTCTTGTAGACCAGGCTGGCCTCGAACTCAGAGATCTACCTGCCTCTGCCTCCTGATTGCTGGGATTAAAGGCGTGTGCCACCACCGCCCAGCCCATGAGCAATGTTTTAGCACATCTATCTCTAGCGGTGGATCCATGGCGTCCCCTTGACTCTGCCCTTCTTTCTTTCAGCATTCTGTCCAGTTCTCCCCACCTACCTTGTTTCTGCCCTATCAACAGGACACTGCAATTTCTTTATTCATTAATTGTAATTACAACACAACTCCCACATTACCTCCCATTTTCTGTTTAAATGAAAAGAAAGGTTTTAACTTTGACATAGTAAAATTACATATAACAAAACAGGTATCAATAAGAATTACAGTTGCAATATTTCTGTTTACTTTTTCTTTTATCATAACTAAGGAAAACTATAACTACCTATCTATTCCCCAACTCCATCAAAGTCTCCAGAAGGATATAATATTACTGAAGTAAATAAGAAGTTCATTGTAAGCAACTTCCAAAACTCTAGAATTGACAAAGACCTCTCACTACCTGAACAGTCACCCAAAGTTCTTCTGTACCATTGGGGCATCCATCTTCAGCCTACAGGCCCATAGTATGCAGCAGACTTTTTCGTGAAGCAGGAAATTTCAAAGATAGTTTCACCTATACTGACAGTTTTTCGGTCATTTTTTGTGTATCCTGCAGAATGTTTAACAGATTCTTTCATGAAGCAGGAACCACAAGGATCATTTCACCTTTATGCAAGTTTAGCAGTTATTTCTTGGTGGGTCCTTCATGCCCAGTTAAGCAGTCCAGACAAGAGCAACTTCTTGCCCAAATGGCTAACCAACTCCATAAGGAGCCTCTTTGATGCCCATTTTCTTCTTGAAGTAATTAGCACTTCCAGGAGCAGATGTGTCTTATTGTCATGACAAGCCCTAAATTTTTAAAACATCTAAATGTCATATTCTGAAGGTCTCTGAAAGATTTGAAGAATACCTAACTGAAATATATCTCTATACATCTAGAAAATCTAACATGACTACAAGCTTATTATAGATGAGTATCTATTAACTTATATTCTTAATGATATATTACATTTTTAAATGAGCTACACAAACACAATATTTTAATCAAGACCAGAAATATACATGTAACAAAATTAACCTTAAATTTGTATCAATAGAGAAAGATCCATACCAATGCAAAGTATCCATATCTATATCATATCCCCTTTAAATGAAAACAAACAATTATAGACAATATTTGGTAATATGGGCATATATTTATCCATACTACTTCCTGCTGTTTGGGGATGCTGTTAATCAGGTCATTCATGGTGTATCCTGTGTGCTAGGTTCATCTTAGTCAGCAGTTGGGCAAAGTAATTTTTTGAGGGTGTTCATGGCAACCTTTCAGGGGTGTGTGGTCTGTCCAACAACACCAGTCTAGAAGCAATCCGCAGGTTCTCATCTTCTGTGGAAACAAAAGAAGAACCTCTTTTCCAACACAATTTACTCTCAGACCCAGATTTTGAAGTCAAGTTACATTTATATACATGCTGGTATAGCTTAGAAGCCCACACAATGAAATGTCTCTCTGTACTTAGCTCCTTCACAGTCAAAAATTTCAAAGAAAACACAATAACGTACATAGTCCAGACTCTCTGTGATTTTTCCATCTTTACATGGCTTATTTTTCTTTACTCCTTTTAATCTATGACTATCTGCACTCTGTCTCTTTAAAGACATTATCCTTTTTAAAAAAACATTAACTTTATTTTATGACTCTCTATAATCTTTTTCTTCTCTCTTCCAAGCCTACATACATTATCCAACACTATGACTCATCTGGATTTGTCTTTATTGCATATCTGTAATTCTTTATTGTAGGAGTGATTTTTAAAGTATATACAGTACTGCCTGATTACCCACCCAATCGAAAACTTAAGCTGTGCCATTAGTATGATATATATGGTATTTTCAGCTTGCTCTGCACAGTCCAGCATGCCAGAGCTGCTTGTACCTCTGAGCCATGCTCATCGCCCCAGTTACAGGCAGAAAGCTGGTCCATGTTGCCATCAAGCAAGCTGCAGCAGTTTGCTCACAAAGCCCATCAAAATACTTGGTCTCCCGAAAGAGCCAAAAGTCATCCCAGAAAGCCAGTATTTCAAAACTGCCACTTTTTTTCTGCTGCAGCTGAGTCAAGAAAATCTCTCTTAAAGGAGCTGTGGCATGCTGCCAGCAAACAGCAAGAAGCTGTGTCAAGCTCTGTATTTTATTTTATTTCATTTTATTTTATTTTATTTGTCTAGAATTCCTTTCAAGCATTCTCAGGTTTTATGTGGATTTAGTTAGCCACGTTGGCACCAATCTGTTGGGGGAGACACTTGTTTGGTTCCTGGCCCACTTAGCCCCAAAATAAATCACACAGAAACTATATTAATTAAATCACTCCTTGGCCCATTAGCTCTAACTTCTTGTTGGCTAACTCTTAAATATTAATTTAACCATCTCCATTAATCTGAGTATCACCATGAGGTCGTGGCCTACCAGCAAATTTTCAGCACATCCATCTCCAGTGGGGGATCCATGGTGTCCCCTTGACTCTGCTTTCTCCAAGCATTTAGTCCATTCCTCTCTGCCTACCTAAGTTTTTCCTTATCAACAGGCCATTGCAGTTTCTTTTTCATTAATGGTAATCACAGCACACAGAAGGGATTCCCACATCACAGGGTGAGTACTTAACAGAAAGAACATCTTCACTGAATAACTCAAAATCCCTTTTGTCCTGAGGGGACTTGGAATAAGTCCTTTTGACTTTTTATTTTAAGATTTATTTCTATTTTCGATATATGAGTGTTTGCCTGTGTATAGGTAGGTGCATGACATACAGTATCTTTAGGTGTTGTAATAGGGTATCAAAGTCCCAAGAACTAGAGTTACAGATATATTAGCTACCATGCTAGGTAGGTGCTGGAAACTTTACCCTGGTCCCTCTGAGTGGATCTAATGGGTCTAGTATCAGCTTCTATCTTTTATGGTTGTTTCTTTGGCTTTTAAATCAACAAATGTGCTTCATTCCTTGAGATTTTCTATTATCCTTCCTGACAGGACTTTACATATTTAGGTGGTACTGGATCTTATAAGAATGTTTTTAAAGAAAATGTATGTCTTGAGAAACTTCTAGACTTTTATCAATAGGCTATTAGTATGTAGAACAAAACAACTAATAATTCTGTTTGGGAGATGAACTTCTAAGTTTAATAACTTTCCAAAATTTTAGTGAAAATGGCAAAAATTGAATTTAAACTTAAATATCCTTTTCTCTAAGCACTACTTTGCTGACTATAAGACGTCTGATACAGAATAATATTTTTTAAAATACTTTTTAAAAATATTAATAATATATTTAAACCACAGGATGATTTTCAATCTTGATTACAAGTGTGGACCCATCATAAAGCTATAAAGTATGTCTTCAAAGACAAATATTACAGTAGGAGGAAATTTTTTGAATAGTACCAAGAATTTATTAAATTACTAAATGGGTTACAATCCATTAATATCTTAGAAAAGTCAGGCATCATCCCTATAATACACACAGGTGAAAAGCACTGTTTTCTGATGAAGGAGGCTTTATAAGTCATAGTGGCAGTCACCTATTCAGTGGCCAGAACCAACCTGAAATCCCAAATTGCGTGGAGCGGTCCCTTCCTGGCTGGGTGTGAGTTCTGTTTTAATTACGTACGAATCTGTGTAAGTGCCTACGAATCAAAGGCACCAAGAGCATCATCACTTGACCACAGCTGGGTCTCAAATTCATTTTAAGCTTTTACTCTTTTAATTTCACTCTTGATTTAAACTCAGAATTGGTTTTGTTGCAATTCCTAGATGACTTTTGACTAGATTCAAATATCAGAAATGTAACAGGCAGATTATACATGGAAATCACTCGTGTAAGTGGGAACAGGCTTCTTTTTACTTGATTTTGTTTTAATGGGCATCATCATCCTTCATATTCAAAACTGTATTGGTAGTGGCAGGATGGGATTAGCTGCCTTGTGAAATTTACACGTGCTTCTTTAATCATTTACTACAATCCAGAAAGATGGAAAGCTTTGGAATCATTTGTTTCTAAGATCAGCTTACAAATGTGGGATAAAAAGCATGACAATTTTTAAAATGGCAATATGACCCTAATAAGGTCTCCATGACATGTTCTGCATCTGTTTACTTTGATCACTTAATGTTTTAAAATGTTCACCCCAGACCGTTAATCCACATAACCATCCCTCTCCATTTCCTGGGAAAACAGAAAAACCTAAAGTTTCTCTTAGGTTGACTTTACCTTTCTCAACATTTTAGCCTAAACCAGCAATCAAGATGTAAATGAAGCCTAGGAAGGATGGATGCTTGTGAAGCATTGGTTTGAGATACACGTTCACAGGAGAAAGAACTCAAAAGCAGGCAACCAAGCTTAAAGGGAATCCATGGCAGATGGTCTCAGAGAAAGAAATAAAACAGACTTTTTCCATGCCAGTTTTGAGACAGGTGTGATGGGTTTGGTGCTGCAGTTAGCATTGCTGAGAGAGAAACCTCACACAACAGGGACTCATTTCACAGGCTCCTGGCAACATCTAGGGACATTTTGGGATGCTCTCAGAAAATCCTGGTGCGAGGAGTTCTGTGCCCTTCAGCCAACCCACAGCCTGCATTCTGGCCATGAATTGCCATCAGCTCCAAGCAGTCAGGCCAAACAACTAAACTGAGCAGCACATCAGTGCAGTTGGGTGGTTATGTGGGGACCAGTATTGAAGTTTCTGTCTCTAGGTTGAGCAGGCTGGGGTGAACTCTGAGGTCTGGGGACAAGTAACTAAATTCTGTGAGGAGGACTTTGGGAATACAGAATCAGGTCAGGTGGATGACAATGCCCCAGCCATGGGAGGAGTCTAGCATTGAATGAAGGGTGGGTCGTGCTCAGCTCAGAACTGAGTCAGTCTTCAGAGCTTGGGAAAAGTTAGTGTGATGAGCGGAGGTGCTGCAGCTAAGTGCATGTTAAGGTAAGAGACAATACAACGTAAATCAGGCCATTTGCATAGACAGAAATGTACATTCATCTACTCATTTATGCTGCTGAGAAGGGCTGTTGGAGGAGCTGGAGAAACAATATCCAGACAATGAACAAATATAAAAATCCGGTGTCATGAGCCAGTGAGTCTTATAGCATAGTGGAAGACATTTAGATAAGTATGTTCAATTTATTTAATTTAGGGAAACAAAAAACATTAAAAGACAGAAGAATATACTACAGAGAGCACAGAGAGAGAAATTGAGAGGGAGGAAGGCAGGCAGGGAGGGAAAGGGAACAGCAGGCATCAAGATGCAGCAGAGTAAAACATCAGACATTCTAGGAAAAAATAGATGTCACATTAAGCACTTTTCATATTCAAACCTTATGATATTATTGTTACTCTAACATAGGAGCCATTAGCTTGCTTAATAGTGAAACATATATAATAATGGGTATATGCATGTATATAAACATAATGTACATGTGTATGTATGACTTAATTTATATAATATAAATTTATATTGATTGATGTGTGGAGAAGGGTTTGTGGGAGCATAATTTTAAAAGGAACTCAATGGAGCCTGGGTTTCATTTTATACTCTGAAATTCTTTATAGTCTCAATATATTTCCTATTTTAATTTATCCCCAGAATTAATTTTTTACTGCTATAACTGGGATGAAATGAACCTTGCCTAAAATATTTAATATGGTACAACAAGCGATAATTATCTACCAATGATATGATCATTGAAATTAAGATAATGAATACTAAAATTAAGATAATGAATGTGTCTATAACTTAAAAATTCCCAACGTTGCTCTGTAATCTTTAACTCTTCATTTCCACAGACAGAAGATAATAATTTCACCTATCTGTCACGTACTTCCAGTTCCTTCAATTTTGTGTGGTTGGATACATATAGCATGGGTTTGTGTATGACATCTCACTCTGAGTGAATTCAAACTCATCTACATTATTGATTATTTCATTGACTAATTTCTCTTATTGTTGAGTAATGTTCCATTGAACGGATATACCACAATCTTTTTCACTGACCTATGTATGGGTGTTTGGAAAATTTTTAATGAGGATTAGTAATAGAAATATTTTATTAACTCGGATACAAAAGAAAATCAGTTTTTTTTAATTAAAGCTGGTTAAATGCCTAAGAATGAAATGCCTCCCTCATAAAGTGTGTATATTCTTAACTCTGTGAAGCTGTTTTTAAAATGGTATGTCATATCTATTAAAAATCTATGAATAGTCAAGAAAGAGCGATGCTCTATGTCCTTGTAATGGTATACTAAGCATTGACTTCAGTTATTTTATTAATAACCCCACCTTCTCACCATAGTTTATTTGAAATTCTCTTATGTCCCATGGATACTTCTTTATCATTCTTAAATTTTCTGAGAACTTGTTAACAGAAAAGAATTTATTCAAAATTGCCATCTCAATCTTTGGGTGTTTAAGTCATGAGAAACTGGCTTATATTTTATGTTCAGGTCTCATGTTAGTGTTTCTATTCCTATTATTTTCCAAGGGAGTGCTCCTCTTATTTTGTTTATAGTGCTCCTCTTATTTTGTTTCTACTAAGTACATGTACAAGAAATTTTTTCCTTCCATCCCGTGTACTATAAACATGCTAAGTTCACCTACCAATGCTTCTAGCTCCTTTTGTAGATTCCACCGGGTGACCACAATATCTGAAAAGACAATTTTTTTCATCCATTGCTTCAATTTTTTTCATTGTTCTATTTTTCCCTTAGAACATTGACTATAGGGCAGTGTCCAGTAGAAGTGGTGCAAGTAGGCATTGTCATTCACTTAAGGTCAAAGTGTTCAAATTTTCATGATGTTATATATTAATCTATTACATGTATGTGCACGCACTAAAGCTATTCTTTGTTAGGTGAAAAATTTCTTTCTGTTATGTCTAGTTTGGGAGAAATTTCATTAAAAGTTAGTAGACTTTGCTAAGCTTATCTATCTATCTATCTATCTATCTACTTATTTATTTATATTTTAATGATTGACATTAAATACAAGGAAACACATCTTACCAGATGTGGAAGAGCCAGCGAGTCATATGCTGAACACACTACACTCAATGCTTTCTCAAGGATTTCCCAGTCTGAAAGCACCACAGTCACCCTGAGGACTTTTCCAAAAGCAAAATTCTGTACACACTGAGGTATGCTATTCTGTAACTCCCCAGGAACAAGTGAAGGTGGCCTGTACTCTCGTAACTTTCAAGGTGACTGAACTGCACACTGAAGTTTGAGGAACCACTAACTAAACTAGTCAAGAGGGAGGGAGGAACTGAGGTTGAAAAGAAATAGAAAGCGAGCAAATGAGTGAGAAAGATTGTGCTAAATTTGTGTGTGTGTGTGTGTATGTGTGTGTGTGTGTTTTACTCTAAAATGTTGGAATAGTTTCTCTACACAGGCCTCATTTTTCATAGGAGCCAAAATACCTGAGAATAAGGGAAGTTTTGTTGAGCAGGTGCTTGAGTATAATTGGAGTAGATGAATGAATCTGGTCAGGGGAGCTAGTGAGCTGAAGACATTGTTGGGAACTTGATGCCCGCCTAAGACATCCAATTTTCAGCCTTCATCTCTTATAAAACACTTGCCCTGTAGCACACTCTTCTAGGCGTAGTATGAAGGTGCTGTTGTGAAGGTTATAAGTTTCTTGAACTTTTGTGTGGCTATGTTGCCAAAAGGATGACTGGGAAACTCCATGGGAGCAGCTGAAGAGAGCGTCTGCAAATGAGTTCCTGATTACTACCATGTACTATGGCGTTCCTGTGCTTAAAGAGAGAAATAAAAACAAAAGGATTGAAATTTGCAGAGAGAGTTCTAGAAGCTATGCAAAGCTCTTAATAAGATGGAAGAATTGTTTTACTAATCCTGTTTTAGAAAAGGATTTGAGTATATATTGTAGCAACTGAGGAGAGAAGTGGCCGAATGGGCACGTTTTGCAATGACAAGAGACAAGGTACCACATTGGTACAGAGGCTGCTGTCTACTATGCCTGAACATGGCACTAAGATGGCTACAGATGTGGTGAACCTGATATTTAATTACTGAAAATCTCCTTTATAAAGTGATGAAGATATCAATTAGAGTAGTCGAAAGAGGAATAGTGGGTTGATCACCAAGGACCAAACAAACATCAGACAGCACAGAGATCTGAGCACCACAGAATGAAAACTTAGTTGTTGCTGGCACCAGAAAGTACGGAGACTCTCACCTTCTAGTTTATTAATTAGGGTTCAACACAGTTTCCAGAACATATGCTTCTACAATGTATAGAAGTTATAAAATTCACTTATAATATTTATCAAGTTGTTATATGTTTGAACAAGAGTGCTTACTTATTTGACTGTACAAATACCAAAAGGCAATAATTAAAAGCAGTAGCAGGTTACTGTATAGATCTCTACAAAGAAACCAAATCATAATAAATTCCTCATGTTTTTCTCCTATTCACAACAGGAACAAAAAGAAAGCTGGCATTGAAAAACCCCTACCAGCTCAGAAGTACAAGGATGGAGACTTTTGCCTCTGAACCCCACTAGCATCCATTCTAATTCTGTGTTTCAAATTCACAGAGAGTGAAGACGTTTATCAAAGGCAGGTGCTGTCAATTTCATGTATCGTCTTTGGAATTGTCATCGTGGGCATGTTCTGTGCAGCGTTCTACTTCAAAAGCAAGTAAGACCATTTCTCTGGCGATTAAAGGTTACATCTGAAAGAAAGCTCTTTTCCTTTATAGTCTCAATTTCAGCTCCAAGCAGAGGGGTCCTTTGCACATTCGTTCAGCAGTGATCTACAGAGAATTAGAGTATTCTATGGACCACAGTGAATGTAGGCAGTCATGGGGGGGCATTCTCAGATACACATTGGGGGAGGTTTCAGATACACAGTGATTGCACAACTTGAGTACCTGTCTTCATAAAGGCTCAGCAGCTTCCACGAAAGGGCTAACTCTTCTCAGTAGGAACTAATCAAGGGATTGCCTGCTATGAACCTAAATGCTATCAACCATTGACAATAAAAAAGTCTTTTCCCAGAAAAGAAGGGAAAAAAAACCCACAAAAATATCAGTTTACTTTCAAAGAGATTTTGCCTTGTACTTATAAAATTTAAGTCACATTTAATGAGAGAACACCAAAACATGCGCATTGGTTCACAGTGTGGGATAGAGAACTAGAATATGCTCTGACTTTCACTTGTCAAGAAACTATCTGCAGATGAAGGGACTTAAAATTCATAAAATAGAATTAAAAGTATATTATCTAATAATATACTTTTATATTATGTTCATAACTCTACTTTTTTTTTCGAGACAGGGTTTCTTTGCAGCTTTAGAGCCTGTCCTGGAGCTAGCTCTTGTAGACCAGCCTGGTCTCGAAATCACAGAGATCCGCCTGCCTCTGCCTCCCGAGTGCTGGGATTAAAGGCATGCGCCACCACCGCCCGGCTCATAAGGAAGATAGGATTTAGGGAAATGATGTCCTTTGCACTTGAGAAAAGAGTTGGAGATCAAAGTGTTAGTCTATTGGGTTCTTGAGCCTTAAGACATTAGCTCCTGCAGCCTGTCTAAAATCTTAGTCAATGTGCAGTTGTTTTCTTTGGACCACTGTTTTTCTGTCCTTTTTTCTCTTCCAAAACCGGGCCACTTTCCAGATACAGTTTATAACCCCTCTCTGTAAGTCATATATGTCAATTTTTAAATAGAGCTACAATTATGACTTTAAATAAAGACTATTGAGGCATGACTACAGGATTAGTGACTATTATTTAAACAAACTTTTTAAAAATGCTTTTAGAATTTCAGAACTACTATAATAATAGTACAGAGAATTCCTATGCACTCTATACCTAGTGCCACTATTATTAAATCTTATATTAGCATGGTATTCTTGTCACAATAATGTTCAATAATTGTACTGTGTAATTAAAGTCCATACTTTCAGCCTTTCTTAGTTTTTGACATAATATCTCTTCTTTTCTTACCCAGGCCCTTATGCAGCACACCATATGACATTTTCTGCCACATCTCTGTAACTATTGTTGTGTGTGACATGGTGATATCCAAACGCATGCCAGGCACACTGAGCTTTTAGTGGTTAACTTTCTGCCCTTGCAACTTTCAAGTTATGCTTTCACTGCATTTTTTTCAAGTGTTGTATTAGTCAGCTTCTGTTGCACTAACAAAGAGGTGAGAGGTTGAAGTTTCAAAGCCTTCTCTGGGCTCAGTTTTGTTCGTTTTCCTCCAGAATTGGTCGGTGTGGCAGGACATCATGGCTGCAGTGTGTAAATGTGTAACAGAAGAGGGCCTTCTGCCTCTTGGCAGAATGTGAAGAAAAAAAAAGAAGGGGTCGCGTCTCATCTCACTCTCCCCTTCAAGGGAATACCTTCAAAAACCAGAGGACTTTCCAATAGTTCTGCATTGGAAAGTCTCCACCAATTGCTCTGAGACAAGATGGGGGACTAAGCCACCACACAGGCCCTTAGAGAACATGTACTAGATAATATGGGAATTTATTTTAAAATTATTAAATTATGAAAGGAACAAAGTAGAAAATGACAAATACGGTGCTATGACACTGAGGAGTTCTCATTTAAATGTATGCTATAAACTATAGTACTAAATTGGCTTATATAGTCTTCTAGCTAATGGCAAAGCTGCCCATAGTTAGGAGTTTCCCTGCTCTGGTGGAACCCCAGTGAGGCCAGGTGAGGACACTGCTTAAAATATTATACTAGCCACAGATTCATTTGGATCTCCAACTTGCCATCAATTCATGTTGCTAGGAATATTTCTTCCTGCTTTTTTTGGCAAAATATGAATTAAAAAATACCTTATAGAACTTGGGTAAGAGCTAAATGAGATGACGCTGTGAAGGGCGTTGCTTAGCATTCAAATCAGGAACACTGCGGAGAGGTTTGGGTTGTTAATATTCATTGCTTTCCACTCTGGAACTTGGAGGCTAGACCCAAATTAAGAGCAGCACTCTATCCCACAAACGGTAGCCACACCCAGCTTTATATTAGGAGTGTCGGCTTGTAACAGCTATGTACGAGAAAGAAATTAGGTAGTAATATTATATTTACAGGGCATTAAGTAAATCACTGCGAAGACAAAGCTAATCACTTATTCCTAGGGTACATAGTACAGTTGTAGAACATTTAAGCAAAAGATTTATTATAGTCATCCTAACAAGGAAAACAAGCAAGTACAGGATTTGTGCCATCAGGGCCATCAGTCCTTCTCCCTGGACAGCAAGGGGGCTCTGAGACCAACATCTGTTGCTGGGCCACAATGAGGAGTCAGCGTGTTTCATGGCAACACTGTTAAATACCAAAGTCCTCACTGGAGACTTAGAAGACCCAGATGATGGATGACACACTGGGATACTCTGCCCCTACCTGCCTTAGCTGAGGAGCTATTGGCAAATCATGGGTGCTGGGCGAAGAAGAGTCAGTTTTCACGAATGCAGTTCCTGAGAGGTTATCTACGTTCCTGTTCCCATAGAAGGTCCTACACTCATGCACAAACAGGAAGCACTAAGTTGTCTTGGAAAGTTAAAAGATACATGAACTTGGAAGCAAAAAACAGTGGGAAGAGGGTAGAGGAGGACGCTTCAGGGAGGTATGGGGTGGATTTGATCAAAATGTATTACAGAAATGTATGAATATTAAATAAAGTAAAAATAGGTTGGATAATAGAAAAAAGATAAATAAGTGTGTATAAATATATAAATAATACAAATGAAAAACGTTTCCGACTGGAATCATATTTCTCATCAAAAATCTTCCCAGGTATGAATAGTATATATTCTATTTCAGATGCTGTCTCCCTCCTATCAAAACTGAAGGTCCACTCTTAGAACACACATGTTTCTCTTGTGGATTCATGGATTCTGCATTCCTTTCCCCTAATATTAGAGATAAAAGAATCAGCTTGATATTAATTCTCATGCACAAAATATGGATATGTAGTATATATAATACAGATATATTATAGATATATGTATGTATGTATGTATGTATGTATGTATGTATGCATGCATGTATGTGTTGCCAGTTTTGGAAGCTCCAGTTCTAACTGGATCCTAAGGCACTTTTCACTGCTCTACAAATGAGTTCACTTGAGTTACACGTTTGATAGACTGAGATATAGCTGTCTGCATAGAAAGAGCAGTTACTTAGTCAAAAGCTCCATGCTCACAGTCATTTATTATCTATTGCCCATCCCCACTCAGACGCTGCTTCTCTGGTCTTTTCTCCCTGTTCTTGTACACTTGGCACTGTGCGACCTCATCAACCAGTAACTCAGCAACTGTTCCTGCTCTGATTGGTGGCATAAACCTGAAGAGTGGAGCCTATTGAAGTGGACTAAAGTCTCATGCAATAGCCAACTCCATTCCGGGCTTCAGACAGTTTATACTTGGGAGGTATTTTGTGGAGTAAGCAACACCAAAAAGAGCAAAGGTCGCATGATTTTAAGCTGTACATAACCAGCGCTTAAACAATAATAATCAATGATGGGCAATCTGAAGTAAGCCCACTCCTATTTACTACACCTTGGAGGGACACAAAAGCACATTCCTAGAACAATCCACGTTATGGAGGAACACCAGTCACAAGACTTTTGTCTTGTTTTCTTGGAGTTTTCTACAAGCTTTCAAAATTCTCCTTACACAGATTTATTCATGGAGGATGTTCCGACAGGCAACGTCACATAGAAAGTAACATTGTAACTAAAACAATAATTGAGGTGGATAGCATGAGGTGGCAGAAATGAAGACATCTTCCACTCAGAGACTATTCTGAGGGAGATAACTGAATCCTTCAACAGTGCCAAAAGATAGCTCAAAGGAATTATCATTTCCAGTAAGCCCACGTGGCCCCATTTATAGCTGATGTGATTGATTAACCGAAGCCTTTACCTTTTGCTCACTTGGTTGAGTTGGAAGCTGAAATCTTAAAGGAGTTGCTCTTTACTTTGAACTTTCCCAGGGAAGAAGGACGAGGTTGGTGGCACCAGTCTGTAGGTAGCTGAAAATCAAGCACATGGCTCAACCCTAAAATCATAATCATGGAAAGGAAAGGAAATTTTTATGGGAAAAGAAGGGTTATAAAAATTGGGGAAATAGTGGAGGAACCCGGGAATTGGATTTGTCAGTCAAATGTACACACACTACAGCAACCTGATTCTTCCCATGTGCTGTGGTCTGAGAAAAAGATTCTGGACTCACAGGGATGCTCTGATGTGCTGCGGTTGTCTTCGTCAGCAGTGGAGGTCTTCGTCCTCCTGTTGCCAGCATACAATACAGGAAATTGCTCTCAGGCAACCTGCACTGAATGATCCACCTACAACAGCAGGTCACTGTATGTCTCTGAAAAAGGGAGCAAAGATCTATACCTTCCTGCACCAGATTTCAGCTTCTGCCACCCCACAGTCCCCATTTCTTCACTTTCAAAGGTGCTGACACCACACACACCCAATACAATTTCAGAACACTCTTTCTATCCCAAGTTCTGATTCCATAGAAACTCAGGCTGCGTGACATCCACGGCTCTACTACACACATCCCTTCTGTGACATTGCACCCGAGATACCTAAAGCTCAGTAGCCTGATAAGTTTGGTCCTGACTTTGTTGAACTAGTAGCATCCCACAGTGCATAAACAGACCTTGTAGAGAGTGGATGTTCTCAGAGAGGATGGCAAAACAGTCAGATATTAATCATTTCCTCTGTTCCCATTTGCTAAAGGGAGAAGGAAAAACAAGCAAGCAAACTCCTTTTACCTGTGAAAGAATAGGACCAAGAAAGAATGGGGAGGGAAAGATCCAAAGGCAGATTCCAAATGGAAGGCCATTTACCCTGAAGTATTTATAATTCAGGCCGGCATGATAACGGTATAGAAGGTCAACTATAAAAGGATTCAAGAAACACACCCAGACATTTTATGAATATTATTTCTTTAAAAGCTTATACTTTCCAGTTTCTGAAGTAGGAAATTTCAGAAAAGACAGTGTTTCTGTCTTATTTCATAGATGTAACTGTTGGCTTTGTGCTAAGCTAAGCCTTTTATTGCTTGGGGCTGATTTCTTTGGCTAGCACCCCTCCCGTACAATTTCCTGTTTACTTCTCACATAAATCCCTGTTTGTGGCTGCTGTATGCTTCATTCATGTTCATGAGATGAATTTATTTTTATAAATAGGCTATAAATTCATTCTTAGAAAATAGATAGATTATTTTAACTGCATTAAAGAAATTGAGAGGGTTTGACCAAAAAGTCCACCCCCCACCCACACACAAATAATTGAAGAGATTAAAGAAATGTTTAAACAGACAGCTACTTAACACTGGGATTTAAATTCAAAGATGCTCATTACCTTCAAATCCTATAAAAAGTATGCCGGTGTTGTGTGAGAGAGGCAATTAATACAATCTTTCATCTTTGGGGCAATGTCCTCAATTATGCAGCATCTTTCCACAACACTGAGCATGCTGGGTAACAAGAAGAAAAAGAGGAACACTGCGCCTGTAGCTTCCATGGTATTCATGGGAGACAGTGCTTCTGAATTCAACCTAAGTAAAGGAAATGGGCTGAAGGAGAGGTTTGGGTTGTTAATATTCATTGCTTTCCACTCTGGAACTTGGAGGCTAGATCCAAATTAAGAGCAACACTCTAGTCCACAAACGGTAGCCACACCCAGCTTTATATTAGGAGTGTCGGCTTGTAACAGCTATGTATGAGAAAGAAATTAGGTAGTAATATTATATTTGCAGGGCATTAAGTAAATCACTGCGAAGACAAAGAAAAGAAATTACTTAGGTTGAATTCATGAGCACTATAATTGTGAGAAAACTGAAAATGGTGGATGGCAGGTTGTGGCCTCATGTGTCAGTCTCTCTGATAGCAGAGCCCATGTCCTGAGAGCTGCCTGCCTGGCGAGCTTGCTATGTGAGAGGCACGTTATCAGGGGATCTCTACTGGGCTCAGAACAGGAGAAGCAAACTTTAGAAAATGATCCTGCAATTACGTTATGAGTCTAGGACTGATGTATAATTGCTACCAAACCCTGGAAAAAGGAAACTACACAAAGAGTGGTTTGGTCCACCCTTCTGGTATAGATGTTGAAAGGTATAAGCAATAACCAACGTATGCAGACAAGGGCACATTTCTTGGGAGTCCACAATCCAAAAACACTCTCAGCTTCCCCATTTAGAAGCTGAAGGGCCATATACAAGTGGGTTGGCTGCTCTGAGCTGTGATTCTGAGCAGAGGTTGCAGTACCGTTGAATGGTTTGAAACCCCTGTCATCTAAATAACCTTGAGCAAATGACTTCATTTCTTTGTGCGTTTCTTGGCATTCTCTTCTATTAAATGTGTTTAGGATATTGCCTCATTGCAAAGGCTTATTGTGGAAATAAATTTAAAAATTGAGTGTAATGGACTTTAAAAAACATGATGCAAATTACTGTGTGAGATTAGCTCATTAATGGTTAACTCTGTTGGAGAGTAGATATACTCTTCAGTGGTAGACCATTTGCCTAGTCTACATGAGAGTCCACATTTGACCTTCAGGAGCATCTAAAAAAAGTTATCTATTTTATTACTTGACTCCCTGATAAGTTAAACTGTCCAAACAAAGTAAAAATAAAATATACTCATTAACATATGTATAAGCTACAAATATATATTTCCCAACATGTTAGCCAAATCTTAGCTCCAAATTTCAACTTTGGGTATTTCTCTTTGAAATCTCTATCATTTTATACATGAACACTTCATGTTAGAGCTTTCTTATGTTCATGGAGCTTCAGGTTAGCACAACACATAAGAATCATGTCTCTTTTTAGACTGTCATTGTTTGTGAACCCATCTACGATAATGAGGAATCCCAAACTATTCCCCAGTCAGAGGTATTTCTTGATGTGTTTGAAAAGGGATTAAAAATTGTCTCTGTGGCTCATATTACCTATCTAGCATTAACATGTGACAAATATGGACACTGTGAAAAGAACTTCAAAAAATTAACAATATATATCTATGTAAATATTTATCCACATATTTGTATCTGCAGGAAACAGGCTAAACAAATCCAAGAGCAACTGAAAGAATCACAGCACGGGAAAAACTACAGCCTCAAGACATCCAGCACATTGTCAAAGTCCGAGAGCCTGATGAAGAGCCATGTCCAGCTACAAAATGTAAGTTGCATGTCTCTACGTTGTTTTTGTTGTTCACCTCAGAATCTTAGGTACAGAGGGCATTAAGGAACCTGTGATCAGAACTGTGGAGTTGATTACCACAGTAGCAATTCTTGCTTAATTCATCTTGCAGCTGTGTGAATGTGTGTGTGTGTGTGTGTGTGTGTGTGTGTGTGTGTGTGTGTGAAATACTAAATTGGAAAGATGATTATAGCCTTTCGTAATAACTGACCTTTGCCAGTGATAGGACTTTTGGTTGTTTGTCCCATAAACTACTTTGGGTTCTTACTTTGTATCAGAAATATGGCAGGAATACAATGTCATACTTCGGGAGGCTGGCTCACATCCAAATCAGGTTATAAAGGGCATGAAAAGTTCATGGTAAGGGTTAGAAGAGAAATGAGAGTTGTAGTCACATAGTCACTACTAATAGCAGGCCCGCTGCTGTATGTGGGATACAGATCTGGAAGCTGAACACATACTCTGCCTGCTTCATTCTTTGAGAAGTACTTTTAGTCATTTTTGAGATACATTGCAAAGTAGTGAATTAAACACAATGAGATGCTATCTAACACATGCTGAGACATGCCTCGTAGGGTTAAATCTTTGCCCCCACATGAGATTCTGCTTCTAGTTTCTGAGACTTGAAATAAGAACAAAGGCCATGGTACAACCCGGGTGTTTGAGGATAATAGGCAATCACCCGGGCCGTATGCATGCCCTCCCAAATGCTTAAATCACAGAGAATTTGCACATCATTTGTGATTCTAAGAAATCATCACGCCAAAGTTGCCATTATGATGAGCATAACAGATGTACTTAGCTGATTTAATGTGAAATTCATAAATCTGAATTGCTTCCCAGCAAAGTTTCCTTAAACTTTTATTCATGGCAGCGTGCAGGATTGTTTTGTTCAGAAATACAGAGAATGCCTTTGCTAATGATTTCTCATGAGTGTAATCCCAGCACCTTCAACAGCCACCTTGATGAGGATTTCAGTTCCTTAGCAACTGTCCCTGAGAATGAAAAACAAAGCCAGACACCTGCAGAAGCAGCAGGGACAGACTGTGGTCAGTAAGGTAACATCGAATAGGAAAAGGGGTCCAGCAGGAACTCTCCTTAAGTTCAATAGATTCTGCAGTGACCAGACCTGGTAAAGAGCAGAGGAGAGTAGTAAAATAAGACTGAGCAAGGACTGAATCAGAGGTAGGGAATTAAGAGTGCAAAGGGTTGGACAGTGTAAATGTCATCAGGCAGCTGTGCCCGCTGGCTAGCCAATATTGGGGTCAGAAATCAACCTTCCCACAGGACTGTGATACAGAGCGCCTATCCTTCCTGATGATTGCATTCCAAAGAAAGGCCTCTATATCCTCATGAAAAATACTTTTGAGCTTAGAAGATCCACATTTTTATTTTATTTATTATTTATTTATTTATTTATTATTTATTTATTTATTTATTTTTGGTTTTTAGAGATAGGGTGTCTCTGTAGCTTTTTAGAGCCTGTTCTGGAACTAGCTCAGGCTGGTCTCAAACTCACAGAGATCCGCCTACCTCTGCCTCCCGAGTGCTGGGATTAAAAGCATGTGCCACCACCGCATCTTTAATCATGAGTGTTTTCTCAGAAAATGCTTTGGGAAGGGAAGCCAAGGAGCTGCCATCAAGTATGGCGAGAACAAATCCGAAAGGCCTTACACGTGTTTTGAGTTCCAGGGAAGAGTCATTGTAGGAAAGTAGAACAGAAAACACAGTTAGTGTTCGCTCAGCTCTTCTCATGTGGGGCTAACAAGTGGATGGAAACACACCTGGGGAGAGGCTACAGGTTCTACAGCCTACAAGCCAGACTTAATGGAAAGCAGTCAGGTCTGTTTTCAGTATGATTGCCACACACTCATGTGAGGTAACTGCATAACTGTCCAATAGGTGACCTCACTACAGTCTCCTCATCCAGCCACTGATCATAAGCACTCGGTTTATTTATATTACTAATGGTGATATTAAAAGGAAATTTTCATCTATGTTGTCTCCCTTTTCTTCCCCTGACTTGATTAATATGATTCAAATTACAATGAGGAAATGAGTTATCTACAGGTTTCCCAACATTTGAAAGACCTTTACACATATGATTTTAGGGCCTCATCCCCTCTCTTCTGTAACCTACTTGGACTCAGGAAACCTTTGTATTGGCACAGGGTACCAAGAGTCTCTACTGTATCCTTTTTATCTGGGCTTCAGGGGATGTGCAGATGGTGTCTTCTTGTATCACTATCACTGTTGTATAGGAAAAGAACATGGATTGAAAAATATCTTTTTCACTACTAGGTTCTCCCTGATAGGCTCTACCCAGGAGACAGATGAATCAGACAAGAGTTTGGCCTGGAATTAAATCTTAAATCTAACACATGAAATATTCTGAAGTAAATGAGACAAAGGGATGTTTTGAATTTAGGCTTCAATGTCATTTATACTTAAGGAAAAGAAACTTTAGTATTTCTAGGTGGGAAAGGCAATTTATGGAAATATGAGCAGAAACAATATGGGATTAGTGTTAGATTTGTTTTGCAGATTTTAATGTCCTCCTTGTAATGGTCTGTCTTGTCCCTTTAAGAGACAAGCCTCACCCACTCTTTCCCTCCCCTCTCCACTGCAGAGGTGGTGGATCTTCCTGCTTTCAGTCTGAGGTCCTTCCTTTTCTATCTCTCTCTTCTTCTGCCTCACTCCCTTCTCTCAACTTCTCCCCTTCTCCCCTCTCTGTTTCTTTTTCTGCCTCTCTCTTTACTCTTCTCCCTTCTCCCCTTCCCTCCTTTCCTTTTCCCTCTATTAGCAATATTGAGTGTCCTCTAGCTTTCTGACCTTCACACAAGGTGGAAATAGGCTCACATTTTTTGACCTCCACAATTTTTCCCGTTTATTAATAATAAAGCCTGTGCTTTTGTAGCAGGAAAGATGATTGTGCTTGCTTTAGGTGAACATTTTTTTGTCTTTTTGAGTTATACATTTTTGGTATATGTATTTTAATCACACGTGTCTACATTTAGATGCCGGGGAGGGGGGAAACAGGATTAAACCCATCTTTGACTGTTGACCTCTGAAAGCAAAGGGTTAAGGGAGAAAGTACCTCTGGGTTCTGTGTCTCTGAGTCAAGCTTTTGTCAAGAGAGCTCATCTGTAATTAGATAATGTTTCATGAATAAACGTGCTCCTATGGCCACAATCTCTCCTAATTAAAGAAGAGGAGGATCCCCAGGGTTGGGAATGCCCTTTTTAATTGGTTTAGAGGTTTTTTAAAAACTATTTTTAGCTGTATCAAAATCTAAGGTTTTATCAAATACATCAACTTCAAGAAGTCCTGGTAGAGTACAGTTAGATGTTTATGTGTGGAATTTCCTTTCCAACAGAAAACCTACCCCACCTCTGGACTGCCTTTGCTTGTTCTCAGTGAACTTTAACTCAACTTGGTCCTATAGCAAAGGCATATTTTAGGGTCATGAATTGGCTTTGCCTCATAGTTCTTGACAGAAAGGAAATGAAATGTGTGTGTGTGTGTGTGTGTGTGTGTGTGTGTATACACGTGTGTCCATATATGTAAACTTATAAGGCAAACTTTAACTCAACTTAGTCTTTACGGCAAAGGAATATTTTAGGGTCACGAACTCCAGCAGTCCTCCACTTATGTGGCATTTCAGTAGAATTCTAGGAGATAATCAGTATAAATGGCTGAACAGAGTTCAGACACCAGGAGACAATCAGCAGGAAAGTAGAGCAGCCAGCATGGCAGAGTGAGATAAACCAAGTGACTGCATCCTACACAATTCTGGCTGCCACTCAAGGGATTAAATGAGCCAGGCCCTTTAATTCTACTAGATTGAGCTGAACAAACATCTTCCCACAGGGACATGTCAGCTTCAACCCTAGGAGGCAGTGTGGGCAATTGCCAGTTTTGTAAAATCTTTATGAACATTTCCTATGCAAATTTAATAGTAGGCGAGAGCATTCTTTGAAATTTGTACACCTTTATTTGATAGTAAAACAAAATCTCTGTCAGTATATTTCTGGTCAAATTTCCTCTTTGGTGAACTGCGTGTCCACAGCCTTTGCTCACGGTTATATTGTAGGAAGCAAATAGCAACTTGTCTGCCATTTTTCACACTGTAAGTTAAGAGGAAACAGTGACAGAGAATAGATATTAATTATTCCTTCTATAGGAACATTTGTGTGGCTTCCACACTATCTTAGAAATCCATAAAAGGAAGCATGCAGGGAGTCTGTGCAGTTGCAGCACTGCAACACTGGAAAAGACTTTAGACCTTCTGGGTGGATGAATATTAAAGCGCAATGGTGCTAGAGGTAATTTGGAAAACACATTTGCCTTGTATGTTCACATGGTGTGTGTGTGGGGGGGGCTTCGGTGAGAGTGTACTGACTTCTTTAATATCTGTGAAGACACCCAGAAATTTGAACTGGGCTGGGAGATTGGGAAAGTCACTTCCATGAGCAAGCTAGGAAAGCACGTCAAGGCAAGTATGCATCTGTATACGGCAGTGGGGCAATGGACTCTCATGGGCTCTCAGCAGAGTATGGTTTGTCCGTCTACCTCATCTGGCAAAGTCTGGAAACACTTGTAAGTCTTGGAAGAAGAGTGGTGCTGGAATACAGTGGGCACACACCAGGGCCTCTGAGAAGCATCTTCCAATGCACAAGCACCTCCCATAACCAAAAATTCTCTTTCCAAAATGTGTCTACTATCCCCACAGTTCATTAAAAATTTATGGGAAATATTTCATTATACAATTGTTTAACAGGAGGTGAAACACTTAGTCACATGATATTCTAGACATACTGAATTCTGGCTACAGATAAGAGTAGGGTATCCCAGAAGTGACTCCAAAGAAGCCATGCTTTGCCTCTGCTTATACATAGATGATTTGTGACTTAAAGGTGAATTATTCTCATTAGTTGTGTTCTGGATGAGAAGGCACTGAGGATAGAGTTACGACCTACAGAGGATAGAGTTGTGACCCACAGAGCCATCGAGACAATAGCATGAAACTTCTCGGTGGAGTTCAAGGATCAGATAGATACTCATTAGAAAGGGGGAGATCTGTTCTCACATAACACCAAGAAAGCATATCATAACCACAAAGAAAGGTAAGAAAATTATATAGCCACTTTAAAGACAGGTTTATGGGTGAGAGTATCATTCAGTAGGAATTATGGGGAAATCAGGATCCTCTCTTGGGGACCTCTGTCTCATTAGTAAGAGAACTTAAAGTACAGACCCAAAAGCTAACTTGAGTATAATTTTATTAGAGTTTGAAAGAAAAACAATGACGTGGAAAAGCTGTAAATCTCAGCCTAGAAGGCAGAGATAGAGGATAGGTGGGCCCAAATGGAAGTCAGCCACAAGATGGACAAGCAGCCTTATGACAAGAGTGGGGCCCAGGAAAAACAGTGAACTCTGAAATATCAGGTAAAGCATGCTTAGAAAAGAGATGGAACTAAAAAAGGAAAGTCAGCGTTTGCTGATAATTCTGAGAACTGGGTTGCCTTTCTAAAGCTGGGGCTTGGCTCTTTTAAGAGACAAAGCTAGGGGATGGAAATCTGGGAAGGAAAGGTGCATTATCCTGTCAAAGGGATCATTATTCCTTTAGTGCTTGAGCATAGCCTAAGTTGACAGTGCCCTCATGAGAGGTGGTCCCTTAAAGGATTAACCTGCCCAACTGGAATGTTGAGCTTCTACTGGGCCAGAGATTTTATTCTCTTGATCAGAAGGAAAGGTTTCCTTTGGTGACCTCTAATGCTGTCATGACAGTTAGACAATACAGATGCTAAGACATACAAAGAAAGAATGCGATACCTAACACATTTCTAATAACTTACAGGAATGTATTTATTCAGTAATTCTTATTTAATATTTACTTGTTCCTGGGACAATACCCATGGTTGGTGACCTCAAAATATAAAGAGGCTAATAGTAGAAATGGATATGTATTAGGTTTGGGTAGGGAGAGGTAAAGGGATTGGAGATAAGCAAGCTTAAGTGGAATCATTTGCCAGTTGGAGGTTTATTGATGTAGCAGCTGGGCAGCATGGCCAGAGTCAAAAGTAGGAAGCTTTAGTTGCACCAAATGAGGCAAGGGATCCACTTTAAATGGTATCCCAGGAAAGTGTAGATTCTGCATCAACAGAAGAAATCTAAGCCAGTATATGTTTTATGTGACATTACAGAGGTAGGGAAGTGGGGTGAAGGGTTTCTACAAGGGTTGTTCTTGTAGCATAGAAGAAGGGAGCTTGGTTAATGCGTGACTGGTAAACCTGAGCTGCTTTTAACCTCTGGACAGCACAGTAGAGTTAGGTTCAACTACTTCTCTATGTAGGGCCTGTTTTTTTTTTTTTTTTTTCTGACAATATGTAAGTAAAGCCTATTCTATAAATGACCATTTAAAAATATGGGGGAAACCTCTAAATAATTTCAAAGGGAGCTTTGAAACCTCCTAATGCCAGTAATATATGAATTGAGTAGGGAGAATAAGTTGAAGTCATGGCATTTCTTGTCGGTTTATGCTGGGAGTCATTTCTTTAAAACATTTATTAATTTTGAGGAGTTCCTCATGCAGGCTGAGTTCTTGCTCAACATATCAAGTACCAACTTCCTGAATCATGCCCTCATCTTTACATTCACATACATATTAAAGAGTTAACAAATATCAGCAAGCACTTGATGAGTTGTCACAGTGAGTCAAAACTCCCTCATGGATGAAATGTCCCAGTCCTCAAGGCATTCACTCATTACTACAGGTGATATCTACTAAATAATAACCCCTCAGGTGTGAGATCTAAGGTGGACTGATAGCTTCAGCCAGTGGAATAAGGGTGCTGTGGGAGCCTCTAACAGGAAGGCTGGGGCATTGATACATAGAAAAAATTAGCTCTCTCCAAGATGAAGCCATAGCCTGAAGCAGTAGCTGCAGGAGGCATCTGGCTGAGGAGGCAGATGGAAAGGGGACTTGTGTCTGCGAGAGGGCTCTAGTTAAAATAGTTTGCTTTAGAGGAACTCTGGGGAAAGTTGTTAGAGTTCTTACTATTAAGGCACACAAGCACAAAAGTTCTCAAAGCAACAATAATAAGTTGCTTTGAACTGCTTGCATTTAAAAAAAAAAATAAAGCATGCCCTTGCAATTTCCATCTCTTGGCTCCTCAGTTATACTGGTAATAAAGAACTTTGAAACATTCATAGATGAGCTAGGAGCGGCGTAGAAAGACATGCATTTAAAACTGTTCTTCAAACATCCTCCCTCCCTCCCACCTTTCTGGCCTGGGTTTCCAGAACAGGTGATTATCTGCTCTGTCAACATTGCTTTCCAAAAGAGGCCCAGCTTTTATTTAGCCTCCCGGCTCCCACTGCGTGCAAGCACCGGGCCTGGGAACAACAATGTCATTGCTCTGCTACCTACACCAGCCTGCTTAATTTGACAGGCCTATTGATTCCAACACAGCCCCAGCAGTTCCTTAGGAGCAAGGCAGCAAGGGGGCAGATAGCAGTGGAAGGCCTCTATGCCCACAGGGAGCATTCCACACAGGAGGGTGATTAAGATGAGGGCTTCCCCCCCAAGAATCAACACTGTGTTGAAAGTAAATCATTCAGGCTCATGCTGAGGGCCAGTGAGTGGATGGCTGAATTTCCTTATTTACCTATAAATGGCACTGTATGTCTTCTACAAAATGCGTCTGTAAGAAAACATAAACACAAGACCATCGGGGTCTGAGGCAGAGAAAGCTCATGGAACCTATTACCAAACTTGGTGACACCTTAGAGGATATTCACAGGGAGATCCTGACAGGCAGAGGAGCAGAGCACTCAAATGTCACTTGAGAACAGATTTGAGAGCCAGAAGCAACAACATGCAGGTCTTAGCCCCTCCCTAAAGCATCAGGAGAAACTACAATAAATGCTGTTAATATAGAACACATGACCAAAGGTTCTGATCCTAGGTAGTTATGGAAGGCTTGGTAGAAAGAAACTGGCAGGTGGTGGTATGCATTTCAGTTGAGAGTGGGGAGCTCTTAACTGAGATACTTATAAAGCTAAGTAGAGACTAAGTCTGTCTTTAGTCTCTAGATTTCATTGCATGTGATTATGTGTCTTTTGTTGCTTGTTTGTTTTATGTATTCCCTCAAGAGTACATTTTGACCTACAGAGAAATTAAGAAGATACTACTAATAGAATTTTCACATAATCTGTGCTTAGTTTTTCATAATAGAAAACAATAATTTCTCAGTGTCCTCTATAATGCCAAAGTTGTAAAAATTTTAAAACTTAATACTGATAAATGTTTATTAAATTGTATCATTAACTGAACCCAACTATTGACTGAAATATGAGATGCTTACCTCATCATTTATTTAATTCGTTCTTTGTTTATTATTTTTGTTTGTAGTATAGCTTCATCCAGGGTGCAGCTTTGCTTCCGTAGCTGTCACCCATCCTTAGCTTCCGCTTACTCTTGTCAGTGTATCAGCATTCGTCCGACTCTGTTGACCTGGGCAGGGCTAGTCAAGATTTTGAAGGATTCTCCTTGCCTGGGGTTTGCTTGGTGTGTTCCTGGTGGTGATATTGGATGTTTTCTCCATGCAGATGCACCTGTTTTCATATCAGGCATACCCACCGGCAGTCTGATGCCTCAGTGCTGATGTTACTCTGCTTTGCTCCTGAGGTTGTTTTCAAGTTCTCTCACTGAGATTCAGTTACTCCCTTCTCCCCATCTTCTACACAAAATACAGAAGTAGTCATCTATAGCGCATATATAAGTAATAAGAAAGTATACATCTTCGGGCCAGGGCTTGGTTTCTTCTTATCCACTCATTTATGTTTGCAACAATCTCTATACCAACTCATAAATACACACTCTATATTTAGATTTATAATGCAAAGAGTTAAATACTGTAACCAGATATTTTTAGGAAAAATTATGTGCTCCAGAAACCAGGATAAGCTTGATGTGGCCACCCTATCCAAAATGCTAATGAATAGGTGAATTTGAAAAAAGGGGGATTTTTTAAAATTTAGCTGTACTGATAGATAGATAGATAGATAGATAGATAGATAGATAGATAGACAGATAGATAGATAACAAATAAATAAAAAGGAGCCCAGTTACCCGACATTAGCCATGGATGTACAGGCATGAACTTTAAGAATAAATTCAAAAGAGAAACAGGGCAAGATCAAGGTTAAGTGTTCCTGGTTCTGGTGTAGTCTTTAGGATTGTTCTGTCAATTCAGGTTTTTCAAGGTGGTCTGTTGAAGTGTTGTTCTGGCTGCCAGTGCTTGAGAGGATTGCCTTGGGTCCAGGGGCCAGCCTTGCCCCCATGGATAAGGACCTATATGTGCAGTAGAAGGATCTGTGCTGTGGGCTCTGCTGTTTGTGGAGTCCAAGTTGACTTCAGGATTAAGACAATGAGTTACCCCTGTACATTAGCCTCAAAGATGGAGTAAGTTAGACAAACACTTCTTGAGTAATTAACATGTGAAGGGATAAGTGGGTGTCCCCAAAATAAAGGAGATAGGCACAGAGTGAAGGCAGAGAGTTCAAATGAGAAGGTGGGATCTTTGTTTGCTTGTTTGTTTGTTTTTACAAAACACAGGTTTTAAGTGCCCATTTCAAAATGATTTTATGTTGTGATCAGGGTATTTGGTCTTTGTCCAATAGTTCAGTTGCCTGTGTCATTTGGATAGTAACTCTCATCAACTGATCAGCTATTGAGTGTTTGTATTGAATACTACAGGATATATCAGGTTTGTCCTGATAATCTGTCCTAATCATATAACCAGACTTTCTCCTAATAGTATTTCTTTCATTGCAGAATGCTGTTCAAGACAAGATCTGTGAGGTACAAGTGTTTCTTGGCAGTGAAACTGTTTTGCTTATAAGCCCTCTTGGCAAACAGACCACAGACAAGCACACTGCTATAATTTTTTTTATATAACCATCTGTATCTAAATCTAGCTAAAAATTACTTCACATTTATGTCACCCTTAATACCTATCAATCACTGCCTTTCATCCAACCCCCACCCAGTGCATGACTTCAGTAAATTCAGCCATGTACATAATTTTTCTTCCACAGGACCAATATTAGTAGGCCCAGAATTTAATGTGACACCTGTGTCATGTGTCTGACATCTAAACAGTGCTCACATGCAGGTCTCACCTTAACTAAGTTGCCTAAGGCTGTATTCCTGCCCTATGTCTACCTCCCATAGCTGCATCATGACATACTTGCAAGACAGAGGTCTGGTCCTCTCACTAGAATCAGCATTGCTTCATAACATCTCCATACACTTACATGTTATTAATGATATTAATACAGTTCTGTTTCCTTAACAAATCGAGGCTTCTGCTGTTAATAATTTCCTCTGTAAATTTTGATAGTTTTCGATTGTTGAAGAAGTTGGTTACATTCACTAAAAGTGTGAAGTTTGGAGGCACTGAGAAACTAGAGGATCCCCTTAGATTTTTCCCAAGCTCTCTGGTGCAGTGAGATTTGTCTCCTTTTTATTTTTGTTGATAACTTATGATAGAGATATAAATTAACATGCATGTATCTTTTCACATTGTCAAAGCGTATTGAATAATAATAAATTCCAAGGTAATATAGTGGTTATTAGCAGCAGATTGACAAGAACTCTCCTGTGTTGGTTTGAGTAATAATGGCTGCCATTCACTCATACATTTGAGTGCTGAATAACTAGGGAATTATATGATTTGAAAGGATTAGAAAGGTTTGAAGGTATGGCCTTATGGAAGTGGGCATGGCCTTGTTGAAAAGTGGATAAGCTGGATAAGGTTTGAGATTTCAAAGCCCCATACCAGGCCCAGGTTCTTTTTCTCTGCCTATGGATCAAGCATACTGTTCCAGCATCTGCCACATGCCACCATGCTTCCTGTCATGGGTAACACACTAAACCTGTGAAACTTTAAGCAAGTTCCCAACTAAATGCTTCCTTTCATAAATTTCCTCGCTCAGGATTTTTCTTCATAGCAATGGAACAATGACTAAGAAGTCCCCTTTCCTTGAAAGTCAGGGCTACATGAAAACAAATTCTTTCATTCCAATATCAGTTACTAATGTCTGCAATAAACTACCATGACCAAAAACTGCTTGTGAAAAATAAAAGTTTATTTCTATTATATATCCACATTGCAGTCTATTTTCAAATGCAGTCATGGAAGGAGCTCTCTTTGAGGTACTGATGAAGTAGTCATGGAGGAACACAGCTTTCTGGCTTGCTCCTCATGCCTATCTGAGCCTGCTTCCTTATACACCTGAGGAGCAGCAGTCCAGAGACGGCACTGTCTACAATGAGCTATGCCCTCTCTCATCAAGAAAATGTACCAAAGGCTTTCCCAACTGGCCAATATTTGGAGGTCATTTTCTTAATTGAGGTTTCATAGCCCACCACTTCCAGACTAAATAGATCATGTTGTTTTTTTATTTGTGTGTGATGTGTGAAGGGTGTACTTGTATGTGTATTCATGCCATGGAATATGTATGGAGGTTGGAGAACAACTTTAGGGATTGGTCCTTTCCTTACATCTTGTTTTGAGACAGAGTCTCTCTTTAGTTGTTTGTCGCTATGTACGCTATGCTAGACAGCCCATGTGTTTGCAGAGATGCTCCTTTCTCCACCTCCCATCTCACAAGAACAACAATGGCGCGGCAGGCTAAATGCAGTTACTAAAATGAAATACTAAGAGAGAAAACCCTTCTAAAAATAACATTGTAAAAAGAAAAGTGTACTTGCTGAACCAAGTGGCAAGAATTTTAAACGATAATGTAACAATGTCCTGAATAAGCATACTTTATAAATATTATCCATATGCAAAACCAGTTAATAGGTAGATTTCATTGAAGACATTGAACAGAGCTCCAATTTAGGATTCAAACAAATTGAACTAATGGCTCAAGAGTCTTTTTTTTGAAAATGCACTATTCTTAGAAAGTGAATGAGTTGCTGACTTACAATGATTTCCTGAGAAAATGAAGATTCTACAGGAACAGTTGGCTAATCATTGCTTTAAGATATCCCTCTGAAATAAACTTCTTAATCTGCATTCTAAATCTATTGTAAGTTGATTGTAAATTGAAAGAACAAGCACACTCTACCTTCCATATTTTTAAATATGAGTGCTTGGCATTTTTTTCAATATTAGACATTTCCAGATGGGGATAGCAAATATTTTTCCAGGGTTTTACTTTTTTCTTAGAAATCATTTTTTTATGCTTAGGGTAATTGGTTGTAGTTATTAAATAAAAATATTGTTCTGATTTAATTTATGGATCTTGTGTCTTTATTAAAAGCATTTCTGTCCCTTAAGGCTATGAACAAATTACTATTAGTCTTATAAACCATTTCCTCATTCAGAGAGTTCATTCATCCAAATCTGAATGGAACATTGATCTTATATGCTCATTGCTACATGGATTCTCTTAACTTACATAATCTCTGAGATATGTTTTTCTTTAATATTTTATTGTAATTAAATTAATAAAATCCATATTATTTTATTGTTTATTAAGAAAACTTTTTAAAAAGTTAACCCAGGCCATTTCTCTAATATATTTATGACTTTGTTTCTGTACGGTTATTTCATTAGGCTTTTAAAAAATAAAACTAAAGCAAATTTACTCTATTTTCACAAATAGCAGCTGACCTACTTCCTCTTGCTGCATCCCATGTTTTTCCTTCAGACAATGCTACGTGTACTTGTTTATCATGTAATAAAAGCGATCAAAATGCCCCAAATTCCTCCAAGGTTTTATGCTGTGCTATTAGCTATACTGTGTACTTTTGAGGTTGTTTCAAAGTATACATATTTATTACTTGCTGGGTTGTTTTCCATTATATGAAATATCAATCTTTAAAGGTAATTTTGTATAGAAGTACAAAATTGTACTTTACTTGATAGTATTGCTGTTATGCATTTTCCCCAAAATTTTCCAATAATGTCTTTATCCATCTTGCCTGATGCTTATTTTTATTGTTTGTTTTGTTTTTGAGACTGCATCTTACTACACAGCCTAGGCTGCCCTCACACTCATCAGGCCCATGGCTCATCTTGCCAAATACTGGGATGACAGGCATATCCCACAACCTCCTCATGGTCTTTTCTCTGTTGTTTATAAATATACCCCTTCAGAAGTCGGATGGCTGGATTTATTGCTGGTGTGGGAATTTGTCTCTTCATGTTTACATCTAGCAATTCAGGGCTCCTCATCATTGAGGTCGCATTCGTCACCGCAATTTTCCTCTCTGTGTACCAGTCTTTCCTGCTATATACCTGCTTCAGTAGTTTCTCTTTTTTTTTTAATAGTTTCTATACATTTATATCCTGGTTATAGCACATGTGCATTGACCAGTGTCAAAAATTAATTAGCGTTCAAAACTCCTTACTTTCGAAAACCAGAGCGGCAGTTTTGGTTTTTGTCCTGATCTAGGACTGTAGTTCTAATGCCATAGTAAAGCATGTACAAGGCTCCAGATTCAATCCTCAGCACCAAAATAAAAAAAAATAAATTACACTTGCTTTCCTTAATCTTTTCCCTTCTTCTTACCTTTAACCTTCATTTAAATTGAAATTAGATGCCCTTAAGTTTTATATGTGGTCTAAAACTGAGATTTTTTTTTTTTAGAAGGAATTTCTAAACTACTCCAAGATTTACTTTTGGATTCTTTATTTTCCTCCTTCCTTGTGGTCACACTATTTCTCTTGTCTATTGTTCCCAAGTCATTCCTGGATTTGTGTAAATATAAGACTGTAAAGAGTTGCTACCAATTGGTTAGAGATGGACTCTTGAGTTAAAACATAAGGGCCGTATTTTTCTTGATATCTGTTTACTTCCTTATACAAAGAGAGAGAGAGAGAGGGAGAGGCAGAGAGAGAGAGAGAAAAAGAGAGAGAGAGAGAGAGAGAGAGAGAGAGAGAGAGAGAGAGGGAGAGAGAGAGAAGATGCCTAGCCTTATTTCTATCATTCTTCTGGGACTCTTCAGTGCCTAGCCCTGGTATTACTAGTCACCCTTCATCATGTACCCACCGTTCACAACTCTGCCTGTGATTTCCTACAGTACTCAAGGGTGGACAGGCATCCCGTGACTGCACTGGAGAAAAGAATGGAGTCAAGCTTTGCCGGTCCCCAGTCATTCCCCGAGGTCCCTTCTCCTGACAGAGGAAACCAGCCTGTCAAGCACCACAGGTACTGTTAACTAATCATGGTGGGAGTAGGTGACTTCGCCTTAGAAGTAGACCCATGCCAGGGAGTGGCAACAGGACCCACAAGTCCAGAAAAGGTAACTTTTCTTGCATCTAACACGAGTAAGGATTTCCATGCAAGGAGTGTTCAGGCAGTTCACAGCCAGGAAGCAAATTCTTCAGTTTCCCTCAGCAGTATCACCATCCCTACAAAATCATAAAGGAGCTTTCTTCAGAGCTGCAGCTACAGACCGGTGAATGAAGCAATTGCACTGTGAAAATCTATTAAAAGTGTGATTTTTTTTCTGCCTAGCTTGCTTGGTCACTGGTTACAAAGCTAATGTGTAATTCTACTCTAGGCAGCTGATGTGACATGTGCCAAGTGTTCCAAATGTTTCTCACAAAAGAAAAGTTTCCAGAGGCAAATCCTGAAGAGTATGCTCTTTGGGCCTGCAATATATTCTGTTATCAGAGAAGCGCCTTCCTTTAGTGTATGTGAGCTGATCATAGAAACTATTTCTTTGTGGGTGAAGGCCAGCTACAAAGTCACTTGTTGCCTCACAGGAAATTCTCAAGCTGGGCATGTTCTCCACAATCTTTTCATCCACATGGTTGTGTGTTATATGTGAAGAATTTATTTTTAAAAATTGATGATGTTAGCCGGGCGGTGGTGGCGCACGCCTTTAATCCCAGCACTTGGGAGGCAGAGGCAGGCGGATCTCTGTGAGTTCGAGGCCAGCCTGGTCTACAAGAGCTAGTTCCAGGACAGGCTCTAAAAAAGCTTCAGAGAAACCCTGTCTCGAAAAACCAAAAAAAAAAAAAAAAAAAATTGATGATGTTTAGTTCAAACCAAAGGATAAATTTGGAACTAATACTAGAATAGACACTCTGTTTGTGCATACTAAAATGAACATCCTTCATCTGAAAAAGGTGCCCAAAGACTGAATATTCCTTTTCTTAGTGATAAGCAGTTTTAATATTTTCAAATCATACATTTATATCATATATATATCAAACTTTTTAAAGCTATATCAATTGTTTCTAGCAGTAGATGATAGTGTTCATCTTGTACATTAACAAGAGAGAAATACACAATGAAAGGGCTGACTTCCTACTTTCATCCCCCAAAGACTATACTTTTCTGGCTAAATTTCCTATGAGATTTTCAGTTATTTTAATACTAAGCTCACTAAACCACAGAAGCTGATGGTGATGTTGATTCCCATACCTCTTTCGTAGAAAGATTCTAGGGTACCAAGGATTTGACAAAGAAAAGAATTTCAGTATCTTCGGTTGAAGGTTGAAATAATTTGGCATCCGGGGAGTTGCGTCAGCTATTATTGACAAGTCTGTGGTATGCCATAGCTTGCATTTTCAGAATTCCTGTTAAAGCAGCCTTTTACTTCACTTGACCTCAAGGAAGCTGCCTTAATTAGAGAAGTAAAGGTCAAAATTACTAACCATTTCCAGGGCAAATAGTTTCTCCAAAAGAGTATCATCCCAGGCTTACTCTGAAATGTATTACAGTAGCTATATACCCTGTCAAGAAAAGTCATATAATATTACTCTGCAACATATTATGGCAAAAATAGTTTGAACTTGGGAGTTTTAAATAATGGCTCTGCCATATCAGAACTGTAGCACCATTGTGCCGTTATTTTTAGTCAATCTCCCATCCTTAGTGTTGATCTTGGTTTTTATATCTCCAAGATGAAATGAGGGTATCTTTAAAGACCCTTCTTTTTGTTTTCGGTTTTGTTTTGTCTTGGTGCTTCAATGACATTACAGTATCTGTTGACATAGCCTGCCTTCTGATAGATGGGGAAGGGTTGATTTATGAAGTGCCTTTAGAACTTGAAATTATAGTTTAATGCATCATAGCTTTTGTTTTTTAAAACATACAATAGACTGAACAGTTTCGTGATTGATAACCTGTATACTGATTTATATATCCTTCCAACTGCTCCATAATTTCCTGAATGTCCCTCGGTGAGAAGGCCTGAATCTCGGATTGATCAATAGGTCTACAACTGATTTTGAAGATGGGTCACTACTTCATACTGGTAGACCTTGTTTTGACAGTTCAGCAAGCTATGAATAATTAATTTCTTGTTGTGCACTGAAAATATGACTCCTTTGGATGCCTTATTTATGAAACAAAGCTATTAATCCAAAACTGTTATTTCTAATGTTTAATAAAAAAAAAACCTACCTGTTGAAAAAAAAATTTGAGACATGTCATTTTACTGTGTTATATTTTGGCAATCTAACTTCCTCACAATGGCATCAGTATAAGTTGTCAACAGTGATGGGAGTCCAGAGCTTTCGGTGAAACAGATAAGCCTTTACATTGCCAGTTATGGCATAGTAATGTATAGAACATGTGATGTTGTGAACCTCACATGTTTTAACCTCACAGGACACTTAGCGAACTTGAACTCTTTCATCTCTGGTGTGAGCCCACAAACATACTTTGCTTTGGACTGTTCCCTCCCCATTCTCACCCAAGTCACTTTATCTGCATAGCCTATGTACCAGGTGAGCTTCAGTCCTCCCTGTTTTCTGGTCTCGCAGTACCGGTGAGGGAGGAAAGGACTGGGAAAATGAGGTCATAGTCCTTCCATTCCCAACCTCAGTTATGCCTCACTCTGGTCTTCTGGGGCCACAGAACGTGCCACCTGACTCGGTCCTTCCAACACTACCTCTATTCTGGAAAATGTTCCCTCTCCTTGATAGGAATGGTTTCCTATTGGTAGTGGTCTGAGGCGCAACAATGTCTTGTGCAGCTTCATCTCTGTTCCTCCCAAGTAATGGTTCTGACCATGCCTCTTATAATCTCCTCAACTGGTCCAAGTTAAAGATGTTTTGATTTCCATCCAGGATTCTGACACAATTATCTTCCCTAGCGTTGTGCTTCTAGCAGTGTAGGGACCTGAGATTTACATCCAGATGCAGCTCACTCTGGTGCCAAATCTCCCAAACCCTAGATCCTAAACCATGTGGGATTAGACAGAAGTGGAGGTGCAGAAACAGAGTCGCTGTTCCAGAGCTCCCTAAAGATGTTGACATAGAGATTGAATGTGATGACCATGTTCTTAAGCATTTCAGGAATTCAACCTACAACAGATGACATGGCTAAGAACTAAAATATCATGAATGACATGATTTGCTGTCTGTACAAAAAATGAGAAATTAATGTGGACCTGCCACCTTACCAGAACCGCCAAGATGACTGTTAGCACTCAAGTGTTAATTTCTCAAACTTCCAGTTAAAATATTTGCAAAATTTGCCAGGTATGGCAGTGTATTTCATTAATCCCAGCACTCAGGAGACATAGGCTGATTTCTGCGAGTTCAAGGCCAGCCTGGTCTACACAGCAAATTTCAGTCAGCCAAAGCTACATAGTAATTCCCTAAAATCAGTGCCCCTCTTTTTAATAAACACATTTTATATGTAAAATAGCAATAATAGTAATATTGATGGAAGAAGTGACAAACCCCAAATGGTAGAACAATAGGGGTATAAAAGGCTTTTGGAGGCTTTCCCTCATGGGTACACTGCTGAGTTTTGAATATTTTTCATCCTGGCCTATATAGTTGCAGTGATATTTTTAGATTATGTGAATGCAGCATGAGATTTTAAGCTCACTATATGCTCATGACCTGACATCTCATGGAACACTAACGTTGGAACATAGGCAACTAACAAAGAATCAACTTGTCAATTTATCTTCATAGAACCCAGTTCTTTTAATAGAGTCTATGTATATGGGCTCACTTTGTTAAGGCCCAGAATATAGGTCATTTATGCTTTATGTTCTTGATGGCCTCTACAAATGGTCATTTGGGAAGTTTGGATGTGTACAAGCAAGAAAATTTAAGCAGGTGCTTATTAAAAGCAAACTCACATGGAGACTGATGAAAATCTGGAAAGGTAAACTGAGAATTTAACATGTTTGAAAAAAAAATATTGCCAATTAAAGTAAGGTCTGTTTATCCTATCTCTAAGAAATGGAAATTTCCCCATAAATCCCCTCTGGGCTTCCTATGCTCTGTTCTCATCACTATCTAATCAGGGCATTTTTATTCCAATTTGAAGACAGCTCCCGTGGCTTGGGAAATTAGGGTGGGGACCAAATTGTCATGCCGAGGCTCCCTTAAACCCATTTCTGTCTTAGCTAGAAAGCCAGACACAGGGAACTCTAGATCTCAGTGCCTCCAACAGTAAGTGAATTAAGCAAATTCCAAATCTAATGAATTGTATTTTTGACATTGATAGCATAGAACTTTAAGGATGAGAAGTATGAATTCAATGTCTGAGACACTTGAATGGCTTCTTAGAGGCTCTTATAATATCTTTGCTTTGCTGGTTTTGTTTCCCCAACTCAGCAGGAATATTTCTTCTTGCTGCAGTCCAGGACAAAGGAGTGGGATGCTGCACAGGAATACCTTCCGGAGGACACCACCCTCACCCCGAAGCCGACTGGGTGGGATTGTAGGACCAGCATATCAGCAACTGGAAGAATCAAGGATCCCAGAGCAGGATACAATACCTTGCCAAGGGTAGGTCTTTAAGCAAGGGACTTACTAGGGAGACTGTTAGAAGTTTGTCATTAGGTTAGTAGATAACTGTTTTAAAAAACTCGTTCTTAGGAAGAACAAAGTATCCTTTCATCAATAATATAAAAAAATATTAGCCATGTGGTGGTGGTACACGATTTTAATCTCAGAACTTGATAGGAAGAGACAGGCAGATCTCTGTGAGGGTGAGGCAGGCCTGATCTACAGAGAGAGTTCCAGAATAGACTCCAAAGTTACACAGAAACCCTGCCTTGAAAAACACAAACAAATATATACATACATACACATATATATGTTTTATATTCATTGACTTCTGATTAACAGTGTGAACCAAACCCTAAAATAACCTATAACATAAATATATCTACTTCCACCCAGTATTCTTGAATGTGGAGTTTAAGTAAATATTAAAAGAAGAAAACCACAGAGAAACGCTTAGAACTGAAATGTCTTCATTATTTGCACTACGGAGGTATCAGGGATTTGGACACCATAGTTATTGCCTACAGTACAAAGGTACCAAGTCTTCTAGGAAATACCAACATACACATTGCTCAAGGTATACTGAGCGGAATGCAAGATAGGTTCTCATCACAACTCTGCTCTTGGTGTAAACCACTCAATCACACATGGAATAAGTAAAAGTAACTTACCATTAAAGTTGTATCCCTGTCCTTTATGACTTGTGTCAGTTTTAGAAACACTGTCATCTGAGCCCAAGCTTTATTTAGATATAAACCTCCCAAAGGTTGGTGGCCAGGTCAAAAAGGGAGTATTAAGAATCTATGTCAGATACATGGTACCCAGGAAAACAGTTTTTGCCATAAGCAATTCTCACCATGCTATCATTAATTAAGAATTTAGATTTACTGTAGATATTTCCATAGTCAAGCTCTAGATGTGCCAAGTGATTGACTTCCTGAATGATCTAGGCTGGGTTTCTATGTAGTTTTGGTCCAGGGGATTATTTCAGATCTTTTGTTTCTATCCTGAGACCAAAGCAGGTAGGAAGTCCGGTTCAGAGCCTTTGCAATTCTCTTTTCTGCTAGATATGGAGTAGAGGGACTATTGCTCTTTCTGATTAAGCAAGGCATGGGTTTCCTTAAGAAGAAAGGATCTTTGGAAATCGGATCCAAGTAGCCCGTGCCTTTACTTTTTAATTTTGGAGCAATTCCAAAAGGACCAGTCCTTCACATTTGTGAGTGACTGCAAATGCAGGGCAGCAACTAAACTGTCTAAATAAAGTCTGTGGTGCGAGTGAAGATGCAGTTGGCATTTTTCATGCCCTTACCTGTGACAAGGGGTTGACATTTAGCCTGTATCTATATTGACCCTGTATATAACTGCTTTATCAGTAATCAGTGTTGATTCAGAGGAGTATGTCCCTGCACACATTTTCTTTTTTTACGTTGAATATTAGCATGCATAATTGTCTTTTATCCTAATTGTTTTCCCTCTTGGTCATAGTGGCTCTCACCCCAAATGTTCCTGACGCTAAGAGGTTCAGAGCCTGTAGCAACTTGCAGTTTGAGCTACACATCCACAGACCTTCCAGGGCTCAGAGGTTTTCATTTCCTGCCTCCTCTTTTCTGTCCTGGGTCAGCCTGGTTGTAATTTTATGTTGGCTTAATGACCACTGGATTGGCAATCACCTAATTGTCTCTGTAGCTGGCTGGACACATGCAATTGCTCAGTGTCGTGGGCATCCAGTGTTGATCAATGTTGACTCTGTTCATCTCTCTGGCCTCAGCACAATGAATCTCAGGAGTAATCTTCTTATCAGTCTTAAAAACAGCTCTTTTCCATTCCTGCGGGACTGACTGTCTCTCAGGACTGCAAATGGGGTTGGTAATGGAATTTCACATCTCTCATTTTTCAAATCTACACTTAGCCTGAAAGGGGAGTGGATAAATTTGCAAGACCCACTGGCCATATGTTCCTGTTTACCAAGCATACAGTTGTTGTCTACTAACTAGGCTTCATGTATGCTCCTTCCCTCCTGGGCAGGAAAGCTGGCCTACTTGAATGCATCATCTGCCCTAGTACAGCAAGACCTTTAGAATGGGGTAGATAGAAGATTGAGGATACCTTTCTCTGACTGATGCTCTGGGCAGTGCCATGCCTGGTAATAATGCACAAAGGATTGTACTGGATGTGTCAGGCCAATTATTTGATATATAAATAAAAAGGAGCTAATAAAAAGGAACAGATTCAGAAAAGTCAGGCTGACATCTTCAAACCGGTCATGATCCAAAACATAGTTAGTTCCCACATCATCTAGTTAGCAACCTGATTCATTTTACATCTTGATATTCTTTGAAGATGTTGGTGAACACAACAAAGATAGGAAAGTTTAAAGGGCCATCTCAGTGTAGCATTGGTCATCCCAAGAGAAAAGTGAGTTCATGTATTAGCTTTCTGACCAAATTAATTGCGAAACCAGGAAATGGATGTGCTGAAAACACAGCAATGGCTGACAGTGTAAAATGGAATCACTGGTTGTGTGGATGGTCAGTTTTATATACCTGCTATATGCCTAAACACCACTATAAGCCTCGCCACAGAAAATAGATCTTAAGAGTCAACTAGAGAAACTAAGTCATTGGCTTGATTCCTGGCTTACAACAAATCAAACAGTCACTAGTTATTGCCACCTTTCTTGACTCACATGCCCAGGGGGGAAAAAAAAACGTACTTTCTGGCCTCTGATTTCTTTGATTGATGGCAGGGAGTACAACCCAAAAAATTACAATGGCAATGAATAATTTCAGCATCAAACTGTTAAGGAATTGTTGAGATTCTAGGTTTTACAGAGCTATGAAGAGCTTCTATATTACAATCCCATCTATAAATTTTGATTCCACTTCAACATTTGCTGAAATATTATAGCTGTGACTCTTCACAGCAACCCCAAGGAAGACTTGCGGGTCACCCATACCTCTGGTTCTAGAGCATGGCCCAGTTGTTTTAATTAAACTTCACAGTTGTTTGATTTAAACCTCACAGCATCACCAGCCCCCAAGTATCCAAGTAGTATGAGAGATGATATTTTTGTTTTGTGTGGTACTGAACCCAGGCTTGTATTACACTAAGATTATACTTACTTTGATTTTTACCACCAACCCCATGTGCCTTTTGAGTTTGGAAAATTCGAGTGAGCTTCCATTTGTCTGAGAGTCCAAATTACATAATGATGTTGGCTTCTTATTCAAAATTAAATCAACTCTGGAGAACTATTATTCTTTAATGATATCTTCATTCTGTAGCAAGAGTTAATATTCAGTTATTGCCAGTTACGTGTCTAGTAGTTGGCTTGGGAAATGACACAGGGTAATTAATTTCAATTCCTCTCTCTCATTTAAGTCCTTAATTCAGTGTCAGGTTGAAGATGTGGATTTTTGAGGTTTGGCATTAATTGCCTTTGAGCTTGGCCTTGCCACATTGCTGAGTCATCACAGCAAATAGTGATAAACATCTTCTGTGATTCACCGTTTTCCCGGCAGAATTTATCTCTTGCTATCATGACCATATTACAGCTTATTGTATTTTATCCATAGATCTACCCTGATGACATTGATATAGATATGGTGCTATTCCAGTCATATTTCTTGGCTCCTTTCTGTACATAAATATCTGAAGGCATATTTTATGTATATTTGTACATTCTGAAAGTGTGGACCCAAAGACTAAAGCAAAAGGGCCTGAGGTTTGCTCATTCTTCTTATTGGAATTGATTCATGAATCTGATTTTCTGTCATATAAGACACAGGGTTAAGATCCCACAGGGAATATTCTTATGCATGGCTGTATGAAATTAAATAACCAAAGGGATGTTATAATCTAGTTTACCTTAGGATGTTTCTTCTTTAGCTGATTCTGAATTTTATAGAGACAACTTGACACTTGGATTTGAATCCTTCTCTTGCTTATGTAGAGGTGTAATTTGGGGCAGGTCATTTGAATGCCCCGTGGAAATATCTACTCCTTCATCACATAAAAATGATAAACTAATTTTTTGTGAGATAATTAGAGGAGAAAGTGATTTTCAAGTCACTGTGTAAATGTTAGCTGTTATATCTGATATTAGTTAATGAGCTATAAAAAGAGTACTTTCTTTAGAGGTATATTCATTCATTACTGTGTTAATTAGATTAGGGTTTATTGGTCTCCAACTCTATTCTGAATTCATGGAAAAAAGACACAAGTGCTATTCACCTCTCTTTACTCAATTCTGGTGACACTAACCCCATTGTGGCCTCACAGTAGAGACTTCTTTGCAGCTACTCAATACATTTCATTGTAACTATTCTTTACATATATAAAACAAACAATTTTTATTTACATTACAATATAAGCCAAGGATATTAAATATATTATACCTATTTGACTTATGCTTACATGTTAATGTTTACTATTTAAAGATCACTCACTAAGAGTATGACAAAATCTACTGTACAAAGTCTGTTACACCTGTTCCACTCCAGACACTGGAAAGATCAAAGGAGAAAAATCACCATACCTGAGTAGTTCAAAACTCAGATCCTAGAATCCTTAAATTACCCAGGGTGGCACGCTGGTATTTGTGACAAGCCATTGCTGAACATCAGCGCTCTCATTTACTGTAGGGACACTGAAGAGCCCTGTTAGGTTGGAACGATTATAGGAACACCCTTTATATTCCCACTGGACCGGCAGAGGGATTGGGCACCCCTGGTTTGGTCCTCTGGCTCAGCAATGGCCCAGCAAGCACTAAGGCACGCTATCTACAGGGCAAACTGTCAACAGCAGTTCAATATACATTTCATGTGTAAAGCAGAAGCTTCAAGGACCGCGATACCTGATGGTCAATAATGGACTTCCTGATGGCTCTCAATTATGGTGACCACACCAGTCAATAGGCAGACCCAGGTCTGAAAAGGGTGGAAGAGTTATGAGTGAAGTAATGCCGTGGTGATGTCCTGTTTGTCACGATGGAAAAGGTCACACTTACGTGCTCAATGCCCATTTACTTTGTATTCTAGGATAGAGGTCAGGAAGACTATATCCCATCTGCCTATACAGCTGTGGTGTGTTGAAAGACCCCTGGACTTAAAGTAAGAAGATCTGGGTTTGAGTCTCAGTCTGTCACTTATTTTTCTGTGTGACCTTAGGCAAGTCACTTCACTGATCTGAATTTCAATTGACTTTTCTGTCCGTGGGAGTGTAGTATCCGTCTCATGGGGTTTCTGTGAGAAGTCAGTGAGATGGTGCATGTGGAGGACTTTTTGGATGGTATGGTTCTCAGAGGCACAGTGGAGACCGGAATATGACTCTCTTCATCTTTTGACAGGTATGCATCCAATGGCTTAAGAACCCAACAAAACGCATCCATAAATATGCAACTGCCTTCAAGAGAAACAAACCCCTATTTTAATAGCTTGGATCAAAAGGACCTAATGGGTTATTCATCCCCAAGGGCCAACTCTGTGCCCATCATCCCTTCGGTGGGTCTAGAAGAAACCTGCATGCAAATGCCAGGGATTTCTGAAGTCAAAAGCATTACATGGTGCAAAAACTCCTATTCCGCTGACATCGTCAATGCGAGCATTCCAGTCAGCGATTGTCTTCTAGAAGAACAACAGGAAGTGAAGATCTTGCTAGAGACTGTGCAGGAACAGATCCGGATTCTGACTGATGCCAGGCGGTCAGAAGACTATGAACTGGCCAGCGTGGAAACTGAGGACAGTGCCAGTGAAAACACAGCCTTCCTTCCCCTGAGTCCCACGGCCAAATCAGAACGAGAGGCACAATTTGTCGTAAGAAATGAAATACAAAGAGACTCTGTGTTAACCAAGTGACTCGAGATGTAGAAATCTGTGCATTCTCTGCTTTGCTCAACAGGAAAGAGAGGAAATTAAATACAAATTATTTATATGCATTAATTTAAGAGCATCTACTTAGAAAAAAAAAACCAAATAGTCTGCCGCCCTCATATCATAGTGTTTTTTTAACAAAATATTTTTTTAAAGGGAAAGAAAAGAAATGTTTCAGGAAGGATAAAGCTTCCCACTAAAGCTTTGGGTGGAGGATTCTGAATCCACTTTCGGTTAAGCCCCCACACTGTCCTCTTTGGCTCTTGGAAGATTAGGCCAATTCCAACCTCTGGTCCCATAGTGCCAGTATCTGTATGGAAAAGAAACTGGTGTTCACCCAGCTTCAAAGACATGAGCTATATCCCAAGAGAGGATGTGCCAGTGAGCAGGTAGCCCTGGCCATTTGGCACTTGACTTCCAACCCCTAAATTTCTATTCATCAAATGCTCTCACCACTGTTTATGTCACGTCAAGGAGTGGAATGCTTTGTATTTGAATTTTAAAGACTGGCGGGGAAACACGAACAGGAAGGAAGATGGAAAATAGGAGTAACCTGGTGAATCTTAGCTACTCTCATGTGCCATCTTTCTCTGACACTTGAAAGCACAGAACCTCAGAGCGAGATGGGAAACTCTTATAGGAGAAGAGATAAAAAAATCAAATAACAAATGACAATGTTGTGCCACTAAAATTATGCTAATAGAAATGTTTTTTCTTGGAAAGTGTTTAGAAGCTCTGAAAGGGCACCTCTCAGTGTGTGTGTGTGTGTGTGTGTGTGTGTGTGTGTGTGTACCTGTGTGCATAGGTATGAGCTTGCGAGTATGTGGACTTGCTCACCCAAGCACGTACGCTGTATGCACATGTGTTCCTTGTACGTATGGGTGTGCATGTGTGTGCATATTAAGGCTTGCAAAAATTTGTTCTCAAACATCAGGGAATCAAGTATTCAAAAGAAATTTTCCCTCTTAAATCTTTTCACTTTAAAACTTTCCATTAAATAGAAATTTGGTTAACGAGTTCTTGAACCAAGGTGACTTGCATGGTGGGGGTCTTACAAAAACTCTTGACAAGGTCTAGACCCTTTTCTGATGAGAATACTATTGAAAAGAACAGTCTTTGGGTTATTGATATCAGTATCACAAAGCAAATTAATGGAGGATGTGTTTATTTTGAATCTTTTACTTAAATTACTGACACAAGCCAATTATCAAATTAACATTAATTATCAAATTAACAGTTGACCATTTTAATTTCTTGTCGTCCTCATTGCTACTTTACAGTAAGTTTGCTCTGTGGAGGCAGAGGCTCGAGCTTCTCTGTTTAACATAGAAGGAACAAATTGTTGAAAATCACAAATCCCAGACTATTCAGTTCACAAGCAATGCCCCCCAAACAATAAATTGTGTTGTATGTTCATTTGGAATAAAGCAATATTTTTACCACTGCTAAGGTGAACTGAAAACCTCCTGAAGATGTGTCTGTTTTTATTTTCCCTTATTTTTATGGGGCATTCAAGGAAACTAGTGTTCCCATACCCAGTCTTTATCTGATTATTGGTGGTGTTGTTACGTTTACACTGTTTAAATAAAAAGGCACAGTATTTGAAAGTACATAAAAGATTGCTTTTACTGTAGTTTGGGGAAAGCTTGGTTAAAATTTCAAATATTTGGTTTTCAGGAGAGAAAACATACAGTTCTTACTTCAGGTAAGTTATTGCTGTTAAACACATTGCAACTTGTTATCTGCGAGCTTTCATTGATAACAGATAGAATATCGTCTAGGGAAAAGAGAGAGCATTAAAAAACTAATCAAAGCTGCTTAACAGGAATCTGAGGGCTCATTTTGAAAACACATTGGTGGAACCCTCCCTTTTATCTCATAAAAGTTGTATGTCATCATTAGTTGCCATCAGAGTTTTGAATAAAACAGGAACATTGTTCGTGTTCATGTTTTCAAAAAAATTGGAGATTTTAAATGTTTTCTCGCTCAACTTAGTTCTCGTTTGAACATAGTTTCTACTTAAGAACATCATAGAAGGCATTTGAAGGTCTGTAAATTCCTGAAAGTTGAGCAATCGCTGAAACATTATGTTGTTTTTTACAAACAACTGTGAGACCATGCTGGTCTACTGAGGTCAACCTTGTTTATATTTTTTTTTTATTTATTTGTATGTTTTATTTTTTCTTAAAATGTTACCTATTGTTTATCTAAAGTATCCATTTATCCATTTATCTACCTAGGAGGGCTGGTATTCTCAGCAAGAGAAGTTTTTTTTTAATGTATCCTTTATGCCAAAAATGTATGAACGATGAAACAAGTCTCGACACAACATCTTATTTAAGGATTGTATACCATATGATTAGACTGCAAACCCTTTCCCCATATCCTGAAGATCATAAGTATCAGGCATATCCACCAGCCATGTTACAGAAAGTTTACAGATGTTGCTACTTTTTGAACACTCAAGACAAAATGCTCCATAGAAACAGTTATCTGCAGTAGTTTCTGGGGTCTTTGTCTCCTCTTGGACTCCTGCAAAGTGTCTAAGCTCAAAGGCACATCTTAGGTCACCAGTTGACAATTGCCCATTGTAGTTAACATTGAGGCTTCTACTTTAGCCTAGCCTGTTATATACCTGGAGCCATCAGTGCTGTGTTCTTCAAGCTCATCTGCTTACAAAGACTTGACAATTTGTACACCCTGCCTTTGAATTTACTTTATTTCTCTTGTCTTTATTATGGGAACAGATATTTGGATATTTGCAATTAAATAAGATACATATTCATCACTAACTGGAGACAGATTATCACTCATTTTTTTATTTAAGTCATTTCCTGTTATTTTTAATATAAAACACTTTTAAATTGATGATAGCTATTGTGGAATGCTGCAGTTCAAAATATGACCAATGTTATATTACTAGGGTAGAGAATAGAAATGATGTAGGCAAGTTAGTGTCTGAGTTTTCTTCTTCCTGTGTATATTAAACACTCTCTTTCAGACTCTACCCCAGTATCTACCTAGCTATAAGTTAAGGTCAGTTCATCACACACACAATGATTCACATCACTTTTTAAGTATCAATAGAAGAGACATAGAACAGTGCTGCTCTCAGGACTTCACAAACTAGCTAGATAACACACAGACCAAAAAACAGTAGAGGGCCATACAGACTTATGAATACCCCCTCAGTTGTGAGATGAATAAGAACTATCATTTTAGAAGGGCCCTGGTGCCCAATGCTGAGGCTGCTGGTAACCAGGTCTCCAACAGAATACATTCAACACTTGCAGCCATCAAAAAACCCCTATCTTGCCATATGGTGCTATAGAAAATCACGAGTCCTAATTAGTGTGTGAGGGTGTGGGGTGATTCCAGCCCTGTGAACCTGAGATCAAGTGCTAAGATACTTTTCTCAACGGAGTATATAGTATACCTAGGAACACAGCAGGTGGGGAGGGATTTTTATTTGATCTTTTGGTATCTGGGAAACATTTTATATATATACAGAATACTTTTTATTATTATTCAATTGTATAGCATCACTACAGTGTTTTTGATGAATAGCATGTCAATGCTGTTTGTATCTCGTCTTCAGAAATTTAGTCATCATTCCAAGGAAGACCAGTCCAAGCTTTAGGCTGGGTCTCAATTTTGTAAACACTCAATATGCCCTGGGAAATGAAACTTTCAAATGAGCTTTATCTCTTCCTTTTTTTTCATTCTTTCCCTTTTAAAGAAATACTGAGGGTGAAGGAAGACATTCCCTCTCTCATGTGTTTCCTACTGTGAATACACCCTCAATATAGATATGAATAATAAATTGGTGTGATTATTTGAGTATCCTCATGTTTGTTTCATTTGACAAAAACCAAGTGATTAGCTCATGAAATTCCATGAAACATCATGAACAGCCAAATATCAACATTTATTTCAGACAGACATTTTCAGTTCCTTCTCTTTCATAGCTAAACTGAAATATCCTTGGATTAGAAAATTAAAAGCAAAAAAAAATCACTAAAATATATTAGATTCTTTCCTAAAATGGCAATTAATAATGGCTGTAAATGCTTACTTTATCAAAAGTGTATACTTATCACAAATGCAGGCTTTTTAAAATTAAGTATACTTCTAACAATGTTTTTAACCAATGATAAAACTGAAATCTAGTAAGGGCAGAGTGTGTGGATATGACAAGGAGGTCTATTCATAACGTCAGAAACCTCAGTGAAATCAGTAACAAAGTTATCACATGGACTTGGTGAAACAGAGAGCAAGCTTCTTGTCCTTTGATGACTGTTTGTCATGAATACCTGTACTGATTACATGTGTATTGTTGCCAATGAAAGGACGGTGTGAAGAGAAGCAATCTTGTACTGTGGGAAATAAGTTAGATGTGCATCTCTGTGAAAGCGTTTAACCTACATCTGTAAGAGCAGTCTCTTGACCTCATTGCTACACAAGGGATATGGTCTACTTCATCTTTGATTTCTTTCCTTTCTAGTCAACCACCTTGTTATCTAGTCATTCTAATCCCGATTTTGACTGGTCAACTTACATGTTCATTCAACACTGTTCTGTAAGTACTCCATGCCCATAGATCTATCTCATAAAGTCTTGTAAGAGTTGAAACCTATGGAACACTTGTAACAACACATGCTATCGAGTAAAAGGATTGTTGCTATGGTTAAATTTAAGGTAAATTTACTGAGGTCAGGTGATGGATGAAGTCGGGATAACTGGGAAGTAACTGATTCTACAGCTTGAGATTCAAAGGTCACTCTTTGCCTTATATTTGCGCTAAAGAGAATCTGAGAGTTTATCAAAAGCAGAGTAGCACTCCTCCACAGCAGGCATCAGACCTTGACTATGCCTTTTAGCTACAGAAGCAGTAGTGAGACACATTTGGTCCAAAATGTGAACAATCTATAGATATACAGATAGGTGCTCTCAAACAATTGCATCTCAGGTTTCTTGTTTATTTTTTTTGAGAAAGGTTCCTGCCATGTGGCTCAGGCTATTAGAGAGCACACAATCTTCCTTCCTCAGTTTACTGAATTTGGTATTAACCCTGGTTCAACACAAACCTTTTAATATAAATCCTACAAAATTGACTACATTCTCAGTTGAAACTTAGCCATTAATGTTCAAAATAATTCTAACTTTGAGGGCACCAAAAAAAGCAGTGTGTACTTACTGACTTTTGTTGATAATTGCTGTTTTGATGAATCAATACCAATATGCTTCTTCAGTACCATCCATACAAGCACTGATTCCTCTATTTATTATTTGTTTTGGTCAAGATCCCATAAAGTCTGTTTTTTTTTTTTTAGTATTCAATAAAACAATGTGAAATGTTAAAATATTTGAATCAAAGACATTAAATTTCACTTGTGTTGTGATTTCAGATTATAAGAATTCTATGCTGTAGTTTGAAAAATCATATTATGGGGACCCCTATATTTCTTGGACTTGATTTTGGTATATGTAGAGGTCGGAGGAACCACGGAGACAACTGCAATATATTCTACACTGGTGGTATATATTTTTACAGTAAACTAATTTAAGGGCTTCAAAAACTACATGCACACAGATCACTAAGCTGTGTTACATATTAACCACACAAAAGGCCTCTGGTTCAGTGTCTCTTACAGAGAAGTGCACACAGCAAGAATGTGTATTGGTTTACTGAAGGCATACGTCACAAACAATCCCACACCAGTTTGGAATTATGAATAATAGAATGGTTATTTATTTAAAGGGAAAAACTTACAGATCACCGTTCCAGACAACAGCCCTCTGCGCAATCAGGAAGGGAGCCTAGTCGCTGGAAGCAGAGCCGGAAGCCAGAGAGCAAGCGGAGGGAAGTGGCCACATTTTTAAAAAGAGAAACCATGCCCCAATGGGCTGGTATCTCAGCGGCTATTGGCCGAAGGAGCAGAAGGAGCTCCCGCAACAGTTTACTCTGACTTTTATCACTGGTATCACTACCTACCATCGAGTGCTACCTTTGTCAACAAAAACCTGGAGGACAGATACATTTGTTCAGACAGACACAAATGCGAAAACACAAATTCTCACCCTAAATATGGCTACGTCTTCATGTGTGGCCTGTGGCCATTGTACGTGTACAGTAATAATTAGAAGGAAATGCCTTGGCTCATGCTTTTTGACAAATATGCAGTCATGCATGTTAAGTAAAGCAAACCATTCTTTTAACTGTGGTCAAAAGAGTTAAACTATGAACAGAAGACTATAGAAATGTTCATTTGTCATTTTAAACATTTATTAAAAAACAATGCCATTTTCCTGTGATAACCTCTTTTCTCTGAAGCATGTTACCACTTCTCTATCTTATTAAAAGAACAACAACTCAAAGCCACAGCAAGTACTCTGGGGAAAATAGACTAGACTAGACTTAATCTCTCACCATTTGGTAAAGTTTTTCTCCATTCTACCTCACTTTTTGAGTGCAGTTCTATTCTGCTGAATATTAATTTCATCATCAATTTGCATTGTGACTTCATCAGATACATTTTTATCTGGTGTGAAATCCTGGCTACCACCAACATATGTAAGCTCCTTGCACACTTTGGTTGTATCAAGGCATTCAGAATCTCTTAGGTTGTGTTCTTCCTGTATGTTTGCTGTTTAGCTTTGCTTTGTCAAATGGGGGGTTTTCAAGTAAAAGAAGAGACCAATGCTATTTTCTTCATTTTTATTGTGTTAGTGATGGATATAGGAAACTTGCAAATGGAAATGGCAAGAATGTTTTTCACTGTATCATAGGCCTGTTAGTTTTCTTCACATTGTTAAATGACTTTCTGTTCCCAGAACTGCTCCTTATGGTAGTCTGCTCCATGTTCAAGGAGGGGAAGCCAGGATCATCCAGTCAAGTCAAAGAAAGAAGTATGTGAAACCAAATGACTCTTCTTTAAACAGCAAATTGGATAGAATCACAAGCAAATCATGCCCATGAAGGCTTGATGTAAAAAATTTACTACCTAAAACTCAAAAGTGAAGAACAGAAGGAAATATGAGGCAAATATATTTATTTGTTCTTATAACAAAGTGAATTTTTAAAACATCTCTTTAATGCAAACTCAACATCATTCTAAAGAATATATCATTTTTATAGAAGTATTTTCTCAGTATTTTTTATTCCCATTGAACATGTAGTTACACTAAAAGGTTTACATTTAACATTTCTTTCAATGTGACACAGAGTGAATGAGAACCAGCATTTATTTCTTTACACAAATCTGATTTTCCAAATTATATTACCTTAACCTTATTTTCATGCTGATAAACTTCATTGAATGATTCATGTTTTAGTCTAAGCATAGAAGAAGCTACTGAATCAAATATGGAAAGACATGGACATATCTTTAAAACTAAACTACTCCAAAGCTACACAAAAATCCTGTCTCAAAAAAATAACAAAAAACCTACAAAAACCCAAAAACCTTAACTCTGTGACATAGACAGAACTTGTAGTCTGAGTCCACAATCTAAGCAGTAGCAAAGCACTCTGAAGACTGAGAAATTTTGTGATGTTCTTTTGATTAATTGGGTGAAGGATGCTTAATGGATTTCACTTTGAAAATACAAAGGGAATATGCACCACTGGCAACCCTACGTTTACCAAAAATAAGAGATAGTGCCCTTACTATTTTGACACAGGGTGATTTAAAGAATGGTGTGTTTGCTTTGTCATTTATTTTATGATGTTTTTCTAAAACTACTATCACTGAAAGTGTGAAGAAGAACAAATTAATCACTCATCAATTCAGCTATATCACAACCATTAAATGAGGTATATTTGCATGCTTTTCACCTGCATATGCTTCTATTTTATAATAATATTATCTTATTCTTTTGTATTATAATTTAAACAACTTCTTACTTTTCTGTAGTAAGATGTTTTCTTTGTAAACATTTCATTTAGAGGCTAGGTACATTGCAGTTTCTAATTTATTGAGATATACCATTATCATTTGAAATTCAAATTTTTACAATTCACTCACTCTTGTTAAATAATCCACAAGTGATATTATAAAACTTTTCTTTCCTTTGGAAAGAGATAGCAGGTTCATAAATGAGCTTCGTAGCATCTGAAGACTTAAATTGTAAGTAATGCTTTTCTTTGGGATAAAGTGTGTAACTTTTGAGATGTGGGCTAAAAGTATAAAAGTAAACATTGTATAAGGTGTGTAAAGAAAGATAATGAATCTTAGCAGTTCAAAACAACTTGAAGCCTTTTGTGATTGTGCACACTGCAAGAAATGGTATGACTGGGTCACCAAGTATGACAATTATGAAAATTCATTTCCCATTTCTCAGCTGCTTTTCTGGAAGTGGCAGACACAGAGTTTTTAACAACACTCGGGCTCTAGCTTTCTCCTTTTCATTGCATATCAATTTAAAGGATGTTAGTTTAAGTCCAATTGACTTGAGCTGAGCAAAAGTATCTCAATGTGAAAATTAGTTTTACTTTCTTACTAGAAAAATATTCCATCTTATTTTATATATAAAACCTATGAGGAAAGTTTAAATTGCTATCAGGCGATAATCACTATTAGTATCTATTTTCACTCTTAATTAAAACAAATAAACAATGTCAGAAAATTGGTGTCAACTAGCATTTAAAACGTTATATCATATTTAATTAACTACAAATATGATCTATTAGTATTTATTAGAACTACTGCTAGCATGTGTGATTGGTACACAAGCCATCATATGGTGCAAGACTTTGTAAATATCTCTTGTGTGTAATTCAATTCGTTGTTAGGTGTTTATTACTTTGACATGTGTCAATATTTAATATTACATGAATGTTCACATCAGTCAATGTTTTCTTGGCATTAGAATAGATGCTACCTTCCCTCATGGTATATATTTTGTCTTTTGATGGTATCATTGATAGAGTTTGATTAAAATATTATAAAATTGTAAGGAAAGACTTCATACAAGAATAGTTGTACTCAATTTTGGGGGGATATATTAAATTTCTACATTCATAAGGCAGTCACTGGATAATAAGAACATCACCATTTTTATCAAAGGTAAGTGTCGAGAAGGAGACTCAAAGGATCTCATGACAGTCATGGCCATTGGCTACAAACATTGCAGCTGCCATCAGGGAATAGGCATCAGCATGACAAGAGTGTGCACTCTATGATGACATTTATCTCTTCACTTCAAAATGTGAAATTCTCAAAATATTATTGTAAGCTTATATCCATTCAGTCATTGAGCCAAGATTAAAAACTTGCTAAAATGTGTTCAGTAGAAGGAGTAAGAAGAGTCATTTGACCTTCCTCATGCTAGATACAAATTCTAGAGAAATTTCTAGTTACACAAAGCAAAGAGAACATGCACTACCATAGTATGACCAACATGCAACCATCTGTGCACTCAAACACTGAGCATGCTCCCTTTAACACTCAGAGGTTGTGGCTCATTTCTAAATAAAATTTCCACTGTATATGCTGCTATATCAAAGTAAAAAAGATATGTTCAGTAATAACATGCAAGATAGTAGTTAATGACTGATAGGAAGAAAAAGAATGCATAATGTGAAAGGCAGTCAAGAGGAATCCTTTCAAAGAATAAATTTAAAAAGTGGAATTAAAATCTGACAGAATCAAAGAAGACTTTTCAATGTAAAATATGATCGAGGGAGATTAAAGCTAAAAGTCAAAAGGCTAAGAAATTTTCTGTATTTCTATCCTAAAACACAGATTTCAAGTGTTAAGAAGATAACAATTTAAAAATTGTTTAAAATAATAAAACAACTCTCAACAAAATAAAATTTAAAAAATACCTCCCCTTTAAATAGCAAATGCCATATGTGAAATAGAATAATTCATTAAAGAGCATTTGGGAAATCAAAACCAAAACTAAAAAAGGAAATTACAGCAGATCAAAATACCCCTGAAAACTGCATCATTATTAAACCAGTACAACATTAAAGAAGAAAGAGATATATAGCAATAAGATTTCAATGAATCTAAGAAAATACTTTAAACAGAACTGGAAAGATGGCTCAGTGGTAAAGAATACTTACTGTTCTTGGCAAAAGACCTGGGTTTGGTTTCCAACACTGATACAGGGCAGCTCATAAACTCCCAGTCACTCCACTTCAGGGATTAAACTCCCTCTTCGGGCCTCTATGGGCACTGACACATGTGTACATACACATGCACACACACATACACGCATGTACACACACATTCACATATACACACATAAATAAACAAAAGATTATATTTGACATTAAATATGAAATTATCTGAAAAGGTAAAATGATGTAAATATGCACAATGAATACAAAAAGAAAAATAAAAACACTAAGTGTATAGATTACAAGTATGGAAGTACTTTTTTATTAAACTGAATAAACATTTCTTGTTTATTATCATGAAACCACCAATGAAGTATACAACTCTTCAGGAAATACAAAATGGACACAAATAGATTAAAAGCAGAAGATTATACATATCAGGACATGCATGCAAATAAAAAAAGAGAAATAAAAGAGGAGATAAGTTGTCTTTTCTTCCCAGTTATTTAAATTGAGTGTCTAAGTTCAAATAATTTTACAAATAAGATTTTAGTGCATATGTGCACATACATGCAATGATATAATTAGCGATTAATATTCATCTGTGTTATTTATTTTGTACATTGCAATAACAAAATATGTGATTACTATTTACAGATCCATGCATAGACTAACAAACAAAACTAACATGCCTCCAAACTTGACAAAGACTCTCGGGTTGAGAAAGCTATAGGAGGCTTTAGAAACTATAGAAGCTCCAGGTCAGCTAAGGAGGCATGCTGAAAGGTGTCAGAATCACTTCTCAATCACCAGCATTTACTTGAATCCTTTGAAGCACGATTAATAAAAGCACGATTAATAAAAACTCAGGGTCAGAAATTGGGGTTCAACCTGAAGATCCAAAAAGCAAAACAACTGTCTCTTACCTCGGAACTCAGTCTGAAATGGCGATCCAAAGAAGACTGTGTCTGAAAGCTGTCTCGCCCCATTTTATATTCCTCACTAGGGCTGGAATTAAAGGCTTGCACCACTGGGAGTAAAGACATGCACCACCTGATTTCTATGGCAACTAGTGTGGCTACTGGGATTAAAGGTGCATATCATTGTGGCTACTGAGATTAAAGGTGTGTGTTACCATAATCTGGTCTGTAAGGCTGACCAGTGGGACTGTTTTTACTCCCAGATCTTCAAGCAGTCTTTATTTATTAAAATACAATTGAAATACCACAACAATCCTTCCCATGGAAATTGAAACTTTGGATGGAGTGAGAACTCCTGGAAAAAGAATTTCCAGAATTTTGCATTGATTTTTTTTCAGATGAAGAGAGAAACATGTTTTCTCACACTAAGGCACATTTAAGAACATTCAGAGAATTTTTTAAAATGTCATAGTGTTTGTCCTCTGGAAGTTCAAGTGTGAGCACACTAAAACACCAAGAACTTTCGCTGGAGGTTACCCTATCTTGGGTAGCCTGGAGAGACACAGGAAGAATGGGAAGGAGGATCCCTATGTGTAATCCTCAGTGTGAGGATAAATGATGTCTTTGCTCTATGGAAACCTGAAGTAAGGATTACAGAAAGCCTGCAGTGGTCCATGACTATTGGAGGGATTCTGAAAAGAAATCAGTTATGAGACATTAGCACTTTCTGGACAACTGAACCTCTAGATCTCCAGGCAAACATTTCCAACTCCAAAACAAGTCTCCACAAGAGAAAGTTTAAGTATCTGAGGAACGGCTTCATTCAAAGGATGGAATTCATGCCTGCTCACTTTCTTACTTCCTTATATTTTGTGTTTAGCTATGGGGGTCAGGTACCATGGCCAGCTGTGAGAAAACAGGTAAGCATGGACAAGACTTGTCAACCAGTTTTCTATTATTACAAGCACAGATCAACTGTTCATAAATGTTAGCATCATAAATGCTTCTTATATTAGAAAGAACATTTGGGATGCTCGCTATATTAATACTTGACAGAATTTTCATTGGGAACACTACTACTGTCCTCTGTTATAGTAAATGAAGTATGTCCAAATGGATTATAAGAGCACAATAAAAAAATAAAAATAAAAAAAGAGCACAATAAAAAACGAAATCACAACAGCTGTCTGGTACTTACTTCAAAAGTTTGAAGACATATTCCTATTAGGTCATTAATCACTGGCTTTTCTTCCTTCACAATAAACAGATAGCATTTGAGTGTGGTTGCTTCAATAAAACCATTTATCTAATTTAGTCAAATTATCTACTTCATCAACAGAATAAAGCCAGTGGTGAGTGCTAGGTGGGCAGTTAAACTTTGTCTTCATTGCTATTAGAGTGGAAGGCTACATTCCCACTCTTATGCTATTCAGACAGATGACTACGATCTAACAATAAGAAAAGAGTAGGAAGAAAGTTGCAAATGTGGTCATAGTAGAATTAGATCACAAAAAGAAACTTCAGCAGTAAATGTTCCAGAAAAATAAAAAATATTAAATTAAAAAAGAAAAACAGTTAGGAAATATCAAACAATATCTGACGGCTACATGGACTTGAAGATTCAATGTCCAGGTATAAACTAGAAGCACATGGAGAAATAAGGGTCAACTTGGTGTGGAAGCAGAAATCTCATGCTTCAGGCATTGAGCCTGATTGGTTGACACAAGTATAAAGAGAAATGGACCAGGGGCTGGAGAGATGGCTCAGAGGTTAAGAGCATTGCCTGCTCTTCCAAAGTTCCTGAGTTCAATTCCCAGCAACCACATGGTGGCTCACAACCATCTGTAATGGGATCTGGTCCCCTCTTCTGGCCAGTGGGCATACACGCAGACAGAATATTGTATACATAATAAATAAATAAATAAATAAATAAATAAATAAGAGAGAAATGGACCAAAAATGGTGCCTCTGAAATACATTTATCCATAAAGAAAAATGAACAGAATTTGAAGGTATTTTAAAATTATAATTGGTGCTATGTTAAAAGACTCACAAAGAAAGGTGAAGAAATATATTTTCACATCAAGGTTTTATAAATGTCAGTTTCAAATGGAATCTTTTTAATTTCTAGGAATAACAAGAAAAGAAGAAAACTTAAAATATATTCATTTTAGGATTAATAATTAGAAAAATGTTATGTGAATGATGAAACTGGAATATTATAACATAAGTGATTAATGTCCAGTATCTTAAATATATAACATTGAAAAATAAGAAAGTATTGAGCATCAGTTGTTAATTCATTACTCTGACAATCTTTAATGGTTTCCCTAGTGTGTGTTGTACTTCATTCTAGAGGCTAGAGGTTCCGTTAAGACAAAAATGAGATGCTTTGATTGATGCCTCAGTGAGAACTGTGTGTTAGCTGAATCACAGCCAAGTAGCAAAAAGAGAAACTTACGTGTACACACAGAAGGACTAAAAGAGAAAAAAAAAATGACAGTTTGTGTTTGAGAACCATGTTTAATGGATGAAATCGTTTGTGGTAGAAATCATTTAGACACAATCACTTGATAATTTGTAGCACAGTGATGTTCACTAGATTACAGCTTTATAGCAGCGAAAATGAAACAAATTGTTAAGAAAATTATTATTTTAGTTAATGATACAATTCCATTAAATTCTGCAGAGTTGAAATTATGTTAAATATTGTTCCCCCTGTTCTATTAAATCTGGAATGTATGGTGAGACTAAATTTTATAATGTAAGAAATGTTTAAATGCCACCTGTTTCTTTTCATGTAGCATTTCCTTATATAAGATAAACCAATGGAAAACAATAGGAAAAATCCTCAAAGTATAGCAGCAGATAAATTATTGTATAAAAAACATATAATAATATTGAATGAAGTATCAGACCTTCAAATAAATCTGTTTTAGAAAATGTTCTCAATATACACTGTTGGAAAGAAATGTTAAAATATTAAGAATGGGTATTTTTGTATCAGTAACACATTTATTCTATGTGAATTTTCTGTAGCCTAAATTCGATAACCCATTTCTAAACTGTTGTTAAGTGCTGATGTGTTCCTTATACTCCAATACTAATGAGCACATAGTTTTATGGTTTATTCCTGGAAGGGAAATTTGCCTTAGTCTGTGTCATGCCTCTTTGCTTTGATTAACTAGGGCTTCTTTCTTCTCTTTGCATTGAAACTGTGGTTTCGTGGAGGAGGCTACAAGATGCAGTACATTACTGTTTTCCTGAGGCCTCCTATTTTCCAGAGATTAGATGGGCTTATTCATGGCATTAAGTTACTGTAAAGATCTCCCTTCAGCCAGGGGCGAATGGCAACTCTCCTGACTGCCTCTTTCTACCTCAGAAAGTTAATGTCTCATTTGGTTCATAACTTAATACTTGGCAGACAATACCTTACATCAAACCATCCATGAAACCATTGTCCTTTCGTAAGATGTACTGATGTATACTTTAAACAGCAGAGTTGCTAAGGATGAACTTGAGGTTGTTTCAAAATTTTGAAAACCATAAGATATTTAGTTGTGCACGGAGTTTTATTTGTTGTTAATAAAGTAATACTAACAATTATCATCTTCTAACTCTGAGTTTAAACATGTATTAACGTTCTTTAACCATAGAAAGTCAGATTATAAAGTATTTATTCAGCAAGTATCAGAGCTAGTAAGACATCAAAGAGACACTAATTCTGATAACCAAGTCTGCTTTTTCCTAGGTGAGAGAAAGAGCTATTGTTCTTGTCTATAAACTCAACAATTTATTCTTAAAACCTAAGACGCCAAAGTTTTCCTGTACAGAGTGACTGGCTGACAAGAATGGAAAATATTCTTCATACCTATGCCCCAAACACTAAGATTGTCATCTCTCCATACCAATCCCCTCATATGTAAAGATGGTCATTTCTCTATATCTGTGAGTCCAGACATAAGCATGATCATTTCTTCCCACTTATTGCTCTATATGTAAACCTTTTCATCTCTCTTTACCATTGCTCCATATGTAAACTTGTTAGTTTCTCTCTATATAACCTCCATGTGTATCATTGTCATTTTTTCCATTTCTATGCCACCACATGGATGCATGGTCATTTCTCCATACCTATATCCTCATATGTAAACATGGCAATTTCTCTGTAACATATACCCTGATATTGAAACAAATCCATGTTAGGGATTTTTGAATTCTTTCCCTCTGTTTCATCCTTATAGGGAAGTTTTAAGAGTTAAGATACAACAGAAATTGTAAATAGAGTCCTCACTGTCCCAAAGCAAAAATTCCGCACTAGGATAACTAAATGATACAAGATTGGTTAATGGTTGAAAACAAATCAAAGAAAATAGACCATAGGAGAATAAGAAATAAAGAATGGAGGGTTGTTTTATTTAGGGGAGTAGGAATTCTGCTTCCAAGGATATTCTTCTCAACATAGGACCAAGTAATTAAAATGATCCTTCCAATCATATGGCCAGGTGAGGACTATCCAGGAGGAAGAAAGACCAAGCATGAGGCAGTCAGCTAAGAGGAAAATTAGAATGATTCTTCTTCAGCAGGAGACCAGGCTGTGTGCTGTAGAACTAACTGTGGAGACAGGAAGGAGATGGTGATGAATGGCAGGCTGGCACAAAGGGGCGATCGACAGCCTTAGAGATGGGAGTAGTGACATTAGTTCGAGTGCATTGAGACGTCACCAAAGAGCTCTAAGGAAACAAGGACTCTCTTCCACATTTCCTTTCAAAAATGGCTTTTTTTTTTTTTTTTTTTTTTTTTTTTTTTTTTTTTTTTTTATAAAAGACAGCTTTAGGGTTTGGCGTGACAAGCATGGATCAAGGGATTCCGATGAAGTAATACAAGTAAGAAATATTTGGTTAGATTAATGCATATGCAAATAATCACACATTGAAACAAGAAAATGATTCACTTATGCTTTATATTTGTGATGAGATTTCTCACACAGTAGTCTTTAAAGGCCCTTCTAACTCCAAAATCTGATGATTATTTCTCTTTTTTAATCACACACTTTTTATTCATTACCTGCAGACCTCATGTAATACAAGAGGACAGTTTGTCTCATAAGTACTTAATGAAGGTAAGTTCTAGACCATGAGGAGAATTCTTTTTTATATATATTTAAATATTTCCATCTCCTCTCCTCTTCCTCCCCCTTCCCTCCCCTCCCCTATACCCATACCCCCCCTTCCTCCCTCTTCAGGCCAAGGAGCCATCTGGGTTCCCTACTCTATGTTAAGACCAAGGTCCTCCCAACTCCCCCCAGGTCCAGGAAGATGATCAACCAAGCTGAGAAGGCTCCCACAGAACCTGTCCATGCAGAAGAGTCAAAGCTCAGCGCCTTTGTCCTTGGCTTCTCAGTCAGCCTCCACCGTCGGCCACATTCAGAGAGTCTGATTTGGTCTCATGTTCCATCAGTCCCATTCCAACTGGAGTTGGTGATCTCCCGTTAGTTCTGTCGCACCGTCTCCATGAGTGAACGCACCCTTCACGGTCCTGACTTTCTTTCTCATGTTCTCTCTCCTTCTGCTCCTCATCAGGACCTTGGGAGCTCAGTCCGGTGCTCCAATGTGGGGCTCAGTCATTTTCTTCATCTATCGCCAGGTGGAGGTTCAGTCCATATGGAACTCCAGAGCACAGGATCAGGGATTCCAGGCAGCCCAGGGAAGCCACCAGGACAAAAAGGGCCAAGGTGGGGGCAGGGCGGGATCTCTGCTGATTATTTATAAACTTAGAGTAGTTCAATACTAAATTCCATTATCCGAGATCATCTTAACACATTGGACAGTGACCATGTGTTGGGGGAGGGCTGAAGAAAGACTAAGAGTATAGCCGATTTTATTCACCATGCTTCTTAGCATACAAATACAAGTATATTTTATTATACAAATTATGGTGTTCAATTTCATTGAATTCATAGAACTCCTTAATATCATATTTATACAAGACTTAGAAGGACATTTTTTAGTAGGTGTTGTATTCTGTTATAAGAAATTTGGAATTTTTTTCTCATTTTTTTTAATTAAAAATTTCCATCTCCTCCCCTCCTCCTCCCCTTTCCCTCCCCTCCCTTCCACCTATACCCCCATGATGGAGGAGAGTTATCTGTCTATGTTACTTTCATTGGTTAATTAATAAAGAAAACAGCCTTGGCCATTTAAGAGACAGAAAATTAGGTAGGTGGAGTAGACAGAACAGAATTCTGGGAAAGAGAGGGGAGACGCTTCAGGCAGTCACCATGATTCTCCTCTATGAGATGGACACAGGTTAAGATCTCTCCTGGTAAGCCACACCTCGTGGTGCTACATGGCTTACTAAATATGGGTTAAAGGAAGATGTGAGAATTAACCAATAAGAGGCTACAGATAATGGGCCAGGCAGTGTTTAAAAGAATACAATTTCCGTGTAATTATTTCGGGTGTAAAGCTAGCCGGAGGCTGGGTGGCGGGACGCAGCCCCACCGCTTCCTTCTACACCCCCACTCAGATCCCTCTCCAAGCCAAAGAGCCATCAGGGTTCCCTTCACTATGTTAAGTCCAGGTCTTCCCAACTCCCCCTAAGTCCAGGAAGGTGAGCAACCAAACTGACAAGGCTCACAGTAAGCCTGTCCATGCTGTAGAGTTCATGCTCATCACCGTTGTCCTTGGTTTCTCAGTCCTCCTCCACCTTCAGCCACATTCAGAGTCCGGTTTGGTCCCCTGTTCCATCAGTCCCATTCTAACTGGACTTGGTGGTCTCCCGTTAGATCTGTCCCACCGTCTCAATGGGTAAACGCACTCCTCATGGTCCTGACTTCCTTGCTCATGATCTCCCTCCTAATGCTCCTCATCAGGACCTTAGGAGCTCAATCCGGTGCTTCTATGTGGGGCTCTGTCATTTTCTCCATCCAATGCCAGGTGAAGGTTCTATGGTGATATGCAAGATATTCATGAGTATGGCAATAGGATCTGGACATCTGGCACCCTCTCCTCAGCTGCCCAAGGAACTAGCTGGGGGCGTCTTCCTGGACACCTGGGAACCCCTCTAGAGTCAAGTCTCTGCCAACCCTAGAATGGCTCCCTTAATTAAGATATATACTTCCTTGTTCCCATATCCACCCTTCCTATATCCCAACCATCCTATTCCCCCAAGCTCTTCCCATCCTCCACTTCACACTTTTCCTCCCCATCCCCCCTCCCCCATCCCATCCCACCCCCATGTTCCCATTTTTTGTTCAGCAATCTTGTCTATTTCCAATATCCAGGAGGATAACTATATGTTTTCCTTTGGATTTACCTTCTTATATATCTTCTCTAGGATTTTTTTATGAATTATAGGCTCGATGTCCTTTATTTATGGCTAGAAACCAATTATGAGTGAGTACATCCCATGTTCATCTTTTTGGGCCTGGGTTACCTCACTCAGGATGGTGTTTTCTATTTCCATCCATTTGCATGCAAAACTCAAGATGTCATTGTTTTTTACCGCTAAGTAGTACTCTAATATGTATATATTCCACACTTTCTTCATCCATTCTTCCACTTAAGGGTATCTAGGTTGTTTCCAGGTTCTGGCTATTACAAATAATGCTGCTATGAACATAGTTGAACAAATGCTTTTGTAATATGATTGGGCATCTCTTGGGTAAATTCCCAACAGTGGGATTTCTGGGTCCTGGGGTAGGTTGATCCCAAATTTCCTGAGAAACCTCCACACTGCATTCCAAAGCAGTTGCACAAGTTTGCATTCCCACCTGCAATGGATGAGTGTACCCCTTACTCCACAATCTCTCCAGCAAAGGCTATCATTGGTGTTTTTGATTTTAGCCAATCTGACAGGTGTAAGATGGTATCTCAACGTTGTTTTGATTTGCATTTCGCTGATTGCTAAGGATGTTGAGCATGCCCTTAAGTGTCTTTTGGCCATTCGAACTTCTTCTGTTGAGAATTCTCTGTTCAGTTCAGTGCCCCATTTTTTAATTGGGTTCATTAGCATTTTAAAGTCTAGTCTCTTGAGTTCCTTATATATTTTGGAGATCAGACCTTTGTCTGTTGCGGTGTTGGGGAAGATCTTTTCCCAATCAGTAGGCTGCCTTTTTGTCTTAGTGACAGTGTCCTTTGCTTTACAGAAGCTGCTCAGCTTCAGGAGGTCCCATTTATTCAATGTTGCCTTTAATGTCTGTGCTGCTGGGGCTATACGTAGGAAGCAGTCTCCTGTGCCCAAATGTTGTAGAGAACTTCCCACTTTCTCCTCTAACAGGTTCAGTGTGTTCAGATTGATATTGAGGTCTTTAGTCCATTTGGACTTGAGTTTTGTGCATGGTGATAGACACGGATCTACTTTCATTCTTCTACAGGTTGACATCCAGTTATGCCAGCACCATTTGTTGAAGATGCTTTCTTTCTTCCATTGTGTACTTTTAGTTCCTTTATCAAAAATCAGGTGTTCATAGGTTTGTGGGTTAAGATCTGTGTCTTCTATTCGATTCCAATGTTCGACTTCTCTATTTTTATGCCAATACCAAGCTGTTTTCAATACTGTAGCTCTGTAATAGAGTTTGAAGTCAGGGATGGTAATACCTCCAGAAGTTCCTTTATTGTATAAGATTGTTTTGGCTATCCTGGGTTTCTTGTTCTTCCATATAAAGTTGATTATTGTCCTCTCAAGATTTGTGAAGAATTTTGATGGGATCTTTAAGGGGATTGCATTAAATCTATAGATTGCCTTTGGTAGTATTGCCATTTTTACTATGGTGATCCTCCCAATCCAAGAGCAAGGGAGATCCTTCCATTTTCTGGTATCCTCTTCAATTTCTTTCTTCAAAGACTTAAAGTTCTTGTCAAATAGGTCTTTCACTTCCTTGGTTAGAGTTACCCCAAGATATTTTATGCTATTTGTGGCTATCGTGAAAGGTGACGCTTCTCTGATTTCTTTCTCTGTTTCCTTATCCTTTGTATATAGGAGGGCAACTGATTTTTTGGAGTTGATCTTGTATCCCGCCACGATACTAAAGGAGTTTATCAGCTGTAGGAGTTCTTTGGTGGAGTTTTTCGGGTCGCTTATATACACTATCATATCATCTGCAAATAACGAAAGTTTAACTTCTTCCTTTCCAATTCGAATCCCCTTGATCCCCTTGTGTTGTCTTATTGCTATTGCTAGAACTTCAAGCACTATATTGAAGAGATAAGGAGAGAGTGGACAGCCTTGTCGTGTTCCTGAATTTAGTGGGATGGCCTTGAGTTTCTCTCCATTTAATTTGATGTTAGCTGTCGGCTTGCTGTAAATAGCCTTTATTATATTTAGGAATGACCCCGGTATCCCTAATCATAAAGACCTTTATCATAAAGGGGTGTTGAATTTTGTCAAATGCTTTTTCAGCATCTAATGAGATGATCATATGGTTTTTATCCTTCAGTTTATTTATATAATGGATTACATTGATAGATTTTCATATGTTGAACCAGCCCTGCATCTATGGGATGAAGCCTACTTGATCATAGTGGATAATTTTTCTAATGTGTTCTTGGATTCTGTTTGCCAGTATTTTATTGAGAATTTTTGCATCGATGTTCATGAGTGAGATTGGCCTGTAATTCTCTTTCTTGGTTGAGTCTTTGTGTGGTTTAGGTATCAGGGTAATTGTAGCTTCATAAAAGGAATTTGGCAATGACTGTTCTGTTTCTATATTATGAAATACCTTAAGGAGTATAGGTATTAGGTCTTCTTGGAAGTTCTGGTAGAATTCTGCATTGAAACCATCTGGTCCTGGGCTTTTTTTGGTAGGGAAGTTTCTGATAACAGTTTCTAATTCTTCGCGACTAACAGGACTATTTAGATTGTTCACCTGGTCCTGGTTTAACATTGGTATATGGTACTTATCTAAAAAAGTGTCCATTTCTTTTATATTTTCCAATTTTGTGGCATACAGCCTTTTGTAGTAAGATCTAATGATTCTCTGAATTTCCTCTGTGTCTGTGGTTATGTCCCCTTTTTCATTTCTGATCTTATTAATTTGTGTGTTCTCTCTCTGCTGTTTGATTAGTTTGGCTAGGGGTTTGTCAATCTTGTTGATTTTCTCCAAGAACCAGCTTTTTGTTTCATTGATTCTTTGGATTGTTTTCTGTGTTTCTATTTTGTTGATTTCTGCCCTCAGTTTGATAATTTCCAGTCCTCTACTCCTCCTAGGTGAGTCTGCTTCTTTCTTTTCTAGAGCTTTCAGGTGTGCTGTTAAGTCTCCAATGTGTGCTTTCTCCGTTTTTTTTTTTTAAGTAGGCACTTAGTGCTATGAATTTTCCTCTTAGCACTGCTTTCATAGTGTCCCATAAGTTTGAGTATGTTGTGTCTTTATTTTCATTAAATTCAAGGAAGACTTTAATTTCTTTATTTATTTCTTCCTTGACCCAGGTGTGTTTCTGTAGTTGACTGTTCAGTTTCCATGAGTTTGTATGCTTTCTGGGGGTAGCATTGTTGTTGAATTCTAATTTTAATCCATGGTGATCCGATAAGATACAGGTGGTTATTAATATGTTTTTGTAACTGTGGAAGTTTGCTTTGTTACTGAGTATGTGGTCAATTTTTGAAAAGGTTCCATGAGCCGCAGAGAAGAAGGTATATTCTTTCCTGTTTTGGTGGAATGTTCTATAGATGTCTGTTAAGTCCATTTGGTTCATTACCTCTATTAAGTCTCTTAATTCTCTGTTAGGTTTCTGTCGGATTGACCTGTCCATTGGTGATAGAGGAGTATTGAAGTCTCCCACTATCAGTGTGTTTGGTTTGATTGCTGCCTTGAGTTCTAGTAATGTTTCTTTTACATAAGTGGGTGCTTTTGTATTAGGGGCATAGATATTCAGGATTGAAACTTCATTCTGATAGATTTTTCCTGTAATGACTATAAAGTGACCCTTTCCATCTCTTCTGATTGATTTTAGTTTGAAGTCAACTTTGTTAGAAATTAGTATGGCCACACCGGCTTGTTTCTTAGGTCCATTTGCTTGATAAACCTTTTCCCAACCCTTTACTCTGAGTAGATGTCTGTCCTTGTGGTTGAGGTGTGTTTCTTGTAAACAGCAGAATGTTGGATCCTGTTTTCGTATCCAATCTCTTAGCCTGTGCCTTTTTATAGGTGAATTGAGTCTATTGATATTAAGTGATATTAATGACCAGTGGATGTTAACTCCGGTTGTCATTTTTTATTTGGTAGTAGAGATTGTGTGTTTCCTTTTTTTGAGATGTGAAGGGTAGCTAGATGTCTGGGTTATTTTGGGCAATGCTGGACTCCTTTGGGAATTTTCTTCTATTATTTTCTGTAAGGCTGGATTTGTTGCTACGTATTGTATAAATTTGTTTTTATCCTGGAATATTTTGTTTTCTCCATTTATAGTGAATGAAAGCTTGCCTGGGTATAGTAATCTGCGCTTGCATCCATGGTCTCTTAGTTTCTGCAAAACATCTATCCAGGACCTTCTGGCTTTCATGGTTTCCACAGAGAAGTCAGGTGTTAGTCTGATAGGTTTACCTTTATATGTTACTTGACCTTTTTCCTTTGCAGCTCTTAATATTCTTTCTTTATTCTGTATGTTTTGTGTTTTGATTATAATATGGTGAGGGGATGATTTTTTTGATCCAGTCTATTTGGTGTTCTGTAAGCTTCTTGAACCTTAATAGGAATATCTTTCTTTAGGGTTGGGAAGTTTTCTTCTATAATTTTATTAAATATATTTTCTGGACCAATGAGCTGTAATTCTTCTCCTTCTTCTACGCCTGTTATTCTTAGGTTTGGTCTTTTTATTGTGTCCCAGATTTCCTGAATGTTTTGTGATGAGAATTTGTTGGATTTGCTGTTTTCTTTGATCAGTGCGTTTATTTTCTCTATGGTATCTTCAGAATCTGAGATTCTTTCTTCTATCTCTTGTATTCTGTTGGTTATGCTTGTTTTTGTAGTCTCTGTTCATTTACATAGATTTTCCATATCCAGCTGGCCCTTGGGTTGTGTTTTCTTCCTTGCCTCCATTCCAGTTTTCAAGTCTTGCACTGTTTCCATTATCTGTTTGTTTTTTCTTGGTTTCCTAGCATATCATTTACGGATTTACTCAATTCTTCAAACTTTTTGTTATTCTTCTCGTCCATTTCCTTAAGGGAATTTTTCACCTCCTGTTTAAGGGACTCTATTACTTTCATAAAGTCATTTTTTTCTACTTCTTTTTGATTAGTGTGTTCAAGTCCTCCTGTTCTAAGTTCGCTGGGTTCTGGTGCTTTCATGTTGTTTTTCAAATTGTTGGAGGAATTTTCTTGCATTGGCGCCTGCCCATTTCTTCCTCTGAATAATCCCCTTTGGGTCTTCTTTTAGAAGTTCAATTCACCCCAATGAATTCAATTCACTCACCCCAATGAATGATGGATCTTCTGGTAGACAGTCAGGTCTCCTTGCTGGCCAAGCGGCTCACTGACAAAGGGCCTACCTTGCTGTAGGCAGGCTATTGAAACGGGACCTCCCACTGGCCTGGGTGTATTCAATTCCTTCAATTCAATTCAATTCAATTGGTCCCTGGTGCCCAAACAGGCTGAGCTGTGGGATTTTGTGGCCCCAAAGATGGGAGGATGAAGGGGGTTCTGGGTGCAAGCTGGGAAGGGACAGGAAGAGAGAGGCAGTATCCGGGGAGAATAACCCCTGCAGGAAGAGCAGGAAGTGTGTGTGTTTGGGGGGGTTGGGGAATGTTGGTGGTCCCTCTCCGGGCAGCTGCCAGGGTTCAGGCACTCACTCACCCCAATGAATGATGGATCTTCTGGTAGACAGTCAGGTTTCCTTGCTGGCCAAACAGCTCGGTGACAAAGGGCCTACCTTGCTGCAGGCGGGCTAATGAAGCAGGGGATCTCCCACCAGCCTGGGTGCACTCAATTCCCAGTCCAGGCGCCCAAACAGGCTAGGCTGTGGGATTTTGTGGCCCCAAAGACGGGAGGATGAAGCGGAGGGAGGGTGAGAAATTTGGATTTTTTTGAGACAGAATTTCTCTGTAGCTTTGGAGCTTGAGACAGGGTTTCTCTGTAGCTTTGGAGCTTGTCCTAGGACTGGCCTCAAACGCATGGAGATCCTCCTGCATTTGCCTCCCGAGTACTGTGATTAAAGGCATGTGCCGTCACCACCACCCGGCTAAAAAAAAAGTATTTTTTAACTATTAATACAAAACTCAGATATTCACAAAGAATATAAAGTAATTATATTTGATAAATTGAGATTGCTAAAGTACCATCAACTTTCTGGGATATAAAAAGCTAATCTCCAGCCAGCTTCAATTCTTTATTTTTCTCAGTCATTCATTGATGAATTGAAACAATTATTTATTGGAAATGATCACTGTTTATGATATTTGAATATTTTGAGATAGTCTTCATTTTGTTGTTTTTCTCTGACATTAGAAGCAGCTTCCCAGCAACACTACACTCTGGATCAAGAATTACCTCAGGTTCAAAGAATCCATGCCTCATACGAGCAGACATACTGCTACCTGAATTAATTACTTCAGAGGACTTTCCATATGAGTCACCATAGGTATTAGAACAAGAGGCATATACTCCTGGGCCTGCTAAGGATAAGGCAAATATGTAAGTTAGAGCTATTAGGGATGCAGATGCTTTATAGTTCTCTATAGATCTCTATAGTTATCTATCTGTAGCAGGAGTCCTATCATCATGCTTCTTAGCATTTTTATTATATAAATTATGGGGTTATATTTTGTTGATGTCACATACTCAAGAGCCAACTTAGACAAGACATTTTCCGGTAGGTGATAGAAAGGAATTAATGAACACAGAGAAGGTAGTGATGAGTCCTAGAAGAGGTGTGAAAAGAGAGGTTCACTGGGCAGAAGAGAGATAATGGCTTGCAGCGGATCATTCCCTACAAGGAAAATAAGGCGCATAAATGTGGATGCAAGCGTTCACATCACATGTGTCAATGTACATTCTTCATTGAGTATAAAAGCATTGGTCTGCTGAAAATAAGATCATTAACTTGTAAGAAGGCAAACAGGATGCAAGTAACATTTCACATACAAATAGAAAAGATTGGCAGTGAAACATGGTCAAATAAAATTATCTGGTCCAAGCTGAGTAAAAAAAAAAAGAAACAGATGAATACACTAGCTATCAGTTTACATCAACATTAGAATAGGTAGAGAAAGGAAGAAACTAGGGAAGGGCCATGTCCACGGTGTTTGGGCTTCTTTGAAAACAAAGATGAAAGAGCTGGACTATGTAAGAGCTGATATTACAAATACAGGTTTTAAATTTCTTACAATTGCATCCATAACTGACTATGGCAAAAAAAATGAGGCCTTTTGTATCCTGAAGGAAGACAGGTAGAAAAACTTCAATACAAGAAGTTCACAAACACCATGTATTAGTTCAGTGGTTCTCAACCCTTTCATAGGGATCACATATTAGATATCATTTGTTTTAGATAATTATGTTTTGATTCATTATAATAGCAATATTACAGTTATGAAGTAGCAATAAAAATAATTTTATTGTTTGGGGTTAGCACAACATTAACAACTGTGTTAAAGGGAGGGAGGTTGAGAAGCATTGTATTAATTATCTACAATGTGAGAGATGCACCAACAAAAAATGGGTTTTATTCCCTGTTTCTAAATACATAATTTTAATACTAAGACAATTGAATCATACTATTCACAAAATTATTTCATTTATACCTAAAACTAAAACTCAATTCTGTTTGATTCCAATGTCTAAAGACAACCTTTGAAGGAATTGAAATTTACTAGGAACACAAGTAGAAGTCAGTGAGAGGCATGTGGACAGGTTGATCACAGTTTGAGGTGGGGATGTGAGTATTCCCCATTTTATTATTTAAATCATTACTGCTAACACCTAGACTAAAGGCATGTGTAATTGTTGGTGAGAAGTGAAAGTTCCTGGAAAAAACAGTGCATGTATTCTTTGAGAGGCACACTGAACAATGAAAATTGCTGATATTATTTTTAGAAGCATGTTATAGTTTGTTAGAAGAAGCAAATTAATAAAATAAGCTAACATAGAGATGGGGGTCTGAGAATTGGAGGTTATGGGAGCTGTACCCTCTGGCTTTCTAGTTCGCAGATATTGTGTAAGATTTTTTTTTTTTTTTTTTTTTTTTTTTTTTTTACTAAATCAGAGCACCTAAGCATATATGGGTATCTTATGAACTCAAAGACAGCAGTGCAACTGGGCCTTTTAAAGACTGGAGCAAAAAACATGATATATGGCAGTTAACTCAGTATTCTCATACCACCTTACACATGGACAGATGACTCAGTGATTAAGAGCACTCACCACGTTTGGAAGGGACCCAGATCTCACGTCCAGCATCCATATGGCACATCCACAACAATTTGTAACTCCAGTTACAGCATATCTGCTTCCCTCATCTGGCCTCTGTATATATACATGCATATACATAGCATACATGTGGTACACTAACATACATACAGATAAACATATGCATGGATATAAGTAAGCCTTTTTAAAAAACAAATATACATCTATAAACACACCTATAATATGTAAAGGAAATCTATATTATATGTTATAATATGTATATTATAGATAATATAAATTACATTTTATAATATGTGAAGTAGGTAACCTAGGAAACTGTGGGATCAAGAATCCTTTAGGATTTTGCCAACTAATAATAAATATGTCTCAGGAGGGTGATTTAGGCAAATAGTTGAGATACTGTTACTCCTTTCTATTATCCTTACTATTAATGGTCAGTGATGTATTTAATACATGCATTTTTCAGTGTTTTCTTAAAAATCCAATTATTTTCCATAAAACTCCTCAATCAAAATGAAAGTTGTGCTTGTTAGGATCTTATAATAGTAACCACACACCGGAAATCAATAAAAACTATTAAAATTCAAGCTCTCCAAATAAAGATTGTATCCTTTCCTATTCAATGTGTTCACAAACTAAAACAATCTTAAATTTACATGAAAACAGAAACACAAAGATTCTTTAGTGGGTCTGGCAGGAATTCTACCCTTCTCTCTCCTGAAGTGCCTCTTTAATCCCTCCCCTGCTATAGGAAATCCTACAGGCAGTAACCTTTAAATTACCCACACATTTGGGCATGGCCTCTCATCCTGATGTAAAGTGAGCCTTTCCTCTCTCTTTTGGTTGCTGGATTTGGTTCCTGTTCCCCATTTTTGCAGAAGACTGTAATCTGTGAGTCTACTCCTAAATAAATAACCTTTTACTATACTCAGTTCTGAGCTAATGTGGGATTTTTCTTTTTAGTGTCTATCTTCTCCTCGTGCCTAACATGGATCTGAACTCTACACCTACTGGGTGGACCAGTGTTAAAGGCCCAAACAGTGAAATCAGGGAATGAAGGGGATAGTTCTAAAGAATGAAAAGAATTAGTTATTGTATTCTTCATTCTTCTTAATCTGTAGCTGGCACTGGATTTTACTGGGTTAAAACCTCAACTTTTAACAGCATCAAAGGCCTATTGTTTAATGTCCTATTAGTTCTGGAACAGGAAATAGTCTTTCTAGCTCATTGCTGGAAAGTTAATTACTCAAGATTAGATAACTCTTCTACAAAGAATCTCAACTACTAAACCCTGGCAGCCCACATTCCTGTCAATATTTTCAGGACTACACCTTCCCATATGATCTGCCTTGGCAGCACAGAGTTTTCCACCAATTCTCTGAGGTGTGAATGAGAAAGTAATGAATAATTTTCTACTAAATTATTATATTCCTGAATTTTGATTTCCCCTCTTTTTTTTCTGGCTGCTGCACCGCCACCCACACTGCATTATCATCTAGCATGAGGTTGCTGAGGAGAGTTTGCCTGTTTTGATAATTTGAAAGCAATAAAAGAATAATTGCAGCAAAGTGGAAGGGGTAAGCTTGCCTCTAACAGAAGAGACTGATCTAAATATACATATGCTAAAACACCAAAACTCGATCCCCTTTTCCTTCCTTCAGATATTTTAGAATGATGTATTTACAGAGTCTAGATGATGTTTGTGGGGGGTTCGATAAAGGGTGTCTCTGTGTAGCCATGTCTGTTCTGGAACTCACGCTGTATATCAGCCTGGCCTTAAACTCACAGAGATCTCCCTGCCTCTGTCTCCCAAGTGCTGGGATTAAAAGCATGTGCCATCACTGCCTGTTTCGAGATGATAGTTTTAAATCTACCTGAATATACTCTTTCCCAGCAGGAGAACACACCTTTCTCATTTTCTGAACAGGCATGCATATATTCCTAAGAAACTAATTTTTGAGGACTGACATTTGTATCCCTGACAGTAGTTCAGTAGTTACCTAAATATGTGGAAGAACCTCAGACATTCTGAAATGCAGTGAAATTCTCCACACTCTTCTGGAACGGTCCACAAAGTATCTCTGCCTTCTATGAAATTGTGCTACATGAACATCAGATCAAGAAGTGCAAAGCATTCAGGAGCAAGAGCACCTTTGCCTGATTTAAATCTTTAGAGCATGCCAGAATTTTCAGATGCTGGATTCATAGCCAAAGTATATTCTGAGGTTCAAAGATGTAGGACTCACTAGGTATGTGAGCCTGCTTTCATTTCCCTTGCCTGATAGCATGCCTCAAGGTCTTTTTTCCACTGTGAATCCATTTCATCTACATTCTGTTATCCAATTGGTTATTTTCCCGGCATTAAGATTCCCACCATGGGCACTGTTTTTTTTCTCCTCTCATTCACAATTTCATTTTCTTTTCAGTATCCATGTAGCTTTAGTGACTTACCTCTTTACCTACTCATATCTTAGTTTTCCTTCCACTCTCTATTTCTTTGATAGATCTACCTACAAGGCTCCACTGGCAGAAGAAACTCTACCAGAGACCTAGTGAACACTAACTTCATGTAAATGGAGCCCAGTGAGGATTATGGATTTCTAAGATATTTAGGGGAGAAGTAAGGATGCACATCCATGAAAGCATTTCTAGAAAAGTGTCTAAAGGAAACCCAAACAAAATGAATGTTCATATCTGAGACCCTAATAATGCCATTGAGAATGTGTTTCTTTTTTGAAAAAAAAGTATTAACACTTCATGTTTCATTCTGCTTCCTAATGAATCTTCTTCAAATTGCATAACATTGAAGTCCTGTACAACCGAGATCTGATCTTGACCATCACATTATTCACAGAGACTTTCAAGCAGAATACAGGCAGAATAAATTGACACATTCCTCTTGGAGAATAAGGTAAGTTTCAAGAATCAAATCAGAAAAGTCATATTCATTGAAATTATTAACTACCTGGAGATGATGCTGCCAAAGAATAGACTATATTCTAGATGTGAAGTTGAAGCCTGGGGTCCTAGGAATTAATGTTTTCCCTTACAAAAACATATTCTTCCCTTGTCCCTTTTCATTATGGTCTCAGTTTCTGCCACAGCTGGTCTCTAAAAACATTCTACCACAAACGCATTAGTAAGTGAGTACAAAAGATAGTCTAATCTTATAAAATATCTAACTAATTATCTGATATGTAGAATATACATGATCCTATAATGTACCTTTATTTGGGCATCACCTAGGAAGGAATGTGCTCCAGCCTCTTGAGATACAAATTGGCTCTGAAACCTACTAACTGATGTGGAAAGATAGGAATTATTTTGAGCCAAATATGGCTTACCACGACAAGAGGACATGTATTTAGAGCTCCATGAGTAACATATTCTGATATAGAAGAGGTTACATGAAAATTTTAAAGACACAGACAATAGAAAGACATAAGCAAAGTCATTTTTTAGTAGGGACATAAGTGGGTACGTGGGGGGGGCACATCTCTGCCATATATAGATTTTTGTAACTGGAAGTTTTCCTCCTGCTAATTCCCAGATATTACCACTCTGAGGTTTAATATTAATTACAAACTGTCTGGCCTGTTAGCTCAGGTTTATTATTAACTAGCTCTTACAAGTTAAATTAACTCATTTCTATTAATCTATGTATTGAAACATGGCCATGGCATTACCTCATACTTTGCTTCTCCTGAGGCTGACTTGTGACTATGTCTCTCCCTTTTCTTTTCCCAGAATTCTTTTAGTCTGCTTTCTCCACATATACTCACTATTTGATTGCATTCTCCACTTTTGGTTTGGAGAAAGTAAGTGCTTTGCTAAGTTAATACACAATAAAGGTAGTACCTGATAGTTGAAAGAATGTTAGGCCAGGCACTGAGGGCAATATTGGCAACAATATTAAAGATAGCTCAAGATAATTTGTTTCTGGATCTACAATATTCTAATTCTGCACTGTGATGGACTTCTACTCAACCAACATTATATAATCCTTAACACAGTGTTGCTTTGTTTGGGGAACTTCAGCTCACAAGATTTTTCAATATGTTCTACCAGAAGTCTAGTTACTCTGTTATGTCCTTTCATTTGGAACCTATCTTTCCCAACTGTCTTCTGATTTGTAATAAAGCATTTCAGGGAGTCCTTGCAGAAGATAGCATTAACCAGTTATCATCTCTTGTTATAAGAAATGTTTCAATCAGAAATGTAAGTCCCTTCAAAGTGAATCTTGTTAAAATCAGCACTTTTAATGGTTATATCAGAAACCTGGGGACCTACTGAGTATAATAGAGCCATGACTAGAGAAGTCAGTTACACCCTTCTTGGTTGTGCATTTTGGATTGGGTCGGACAACATAGTCTCTGTCCTGAGCTCACTGCTTCTTCTTTCCACCAGCAGTTCATTTAGTGCACCCATGTAGAAGGAAGCGGCGGGGCTGTGTCCCGCCACCTGGCCTCCGGCTAGCTTTACACCCGAAATAATTACACGGAAACTGTATTCTTTTAAACACTGCCTGGCCCATTATCTGTAGCCTCTTATTGGTTAATTCTCACATCTTCCTTTAGCCCATATTTAGTAATCTGTGTAGCACCACGAGGTGTGGCTTACCAGGAGAGATCTTAACCTGCGTCCATCTCAGAGAGGAGAATCATGGTGACTGCCTGAAGCGTCTCCCCTCTCTTTCCCAGAATTCTGTTCTGTCTACTCCACCTACCTAATTTTCTGTCTCTTAAAGGGCCAAGGCAGTTTTCTTTATTAATAATGAAAGTAACACAAAGACACTCCTCCATCACACACAGGTGGCACAATGCTTCCTATGTCAGTTAGGGAGACAGACCCAATTTCATGCTATCTTGTCAGTAAGATTTCCCAGAAGAGTCTGTACTATCTGGCTGGAAGATATACTAACCATTACTAAAGGAAAGAGCTTCCATTAGGTAGTCAGAGATTGGTTGACACATTCACAAAAGGTATATGCAAGTATGACAGATGATCATAATCTCCAGGACTTCATGTCCTAGGCTATATAACTATCCTGCTTCTCAAAATACATTAATTAGGATAAATTATAAAGATGAGATTTGAAGGAGAAATAGACTAGATGCATGGTTTTGAAATCTCTCCTAGTATTTAGTAATCACTGTGGTTGCTGTAACACAACCTCAAAGATGATATGTTTGATTTTGACAGCAGTTACTCCAGGAGGAGTAAGCTTAACCCTCCCACCTTAGTTGTTGTCTAGAGAGAGTATGCAAAGTTAAAACTACAACTTTGCAATGGGTAAATCAGACAAGTCACATTGACTATGTTTATTTCCTATACCTAATGATGTGATCCAAAGACTACAAATCCTTAACATTCCTTCTTGAAATCTGGAACTACAGTGTGGTTGTGAGGAAGTCAAGTATTCATATCAAGTTGCTTTATATACTACTTGACCTATCGAAATGCCTAATATCACAAAAGTTAGAAAACTACTGACAAATAGTCACGGATAGTTAGGACTTTACATAACAAAGAGATGAAATAAGGTGGTATTGTCCACGGAAAAATCAAACGTTAGCATTTTAGAACATAACTGCATTAGGAGATAGGGTCTGTAGGAAGGCAGTTTTGCTAAAAATTAATTCCTGTGAAGGAGGCCTTCCTCCAACATATATGATGACCTTCTAAGAAGAGGATGCTGGGACACAGACAGAGAAGAAAAAAACAGGTAAGTTCACAGGGAGAGGCAGTTCCTGCAGGTCATGGATGGATGATGAGGGTAAACAAACAGGAAGACCCACTGAGTTTTAATTTGGAGCCTGTAGAACTGAGAAGATAGATTTCTGCTGTTTGTGCCTCTTTGAGAGCAGAGTCCTGTGCTTTGTTACTGTTGTTTGAACAGATTAGTAGACACAGATGCTGTATGGCATTGGAGAAGACAAAGAACCATTGTGGGAAGGCTAATGAAAACAGAATAAAGCTTAAGATGCAATCATTAGTATTATGACTGTGATTATTTCTTGTTTTTAATAACCCCAAGGTGTTAAGACCTAAAGGTTAACATTAAGAAAATTTAGTAACACTTATGTGGTGACTCTTTAATATTTTCAATTCTTTTATGAATAAGATCTTAAAAGAACAAGCTAAAAAGCAGTGGCCAAATAAGCAATCTAAACAAGATATAATGTATAAGATAGAAACTCTTAGCAGTAAAACAAAACCCTATAAAAAGCACAATAAAAAAGATACATTGAAGTGAATTTAGAGAGGAGAAAACCGTGGCACTGGGAGGGAGGCCAGAGAGCTGTCACTTTTAATGAACCTTCTCTTCTTTATGTGCACAACCTTTAACTATATCCTTAGTCAGTCCTTGTTGTCATTTTTGGAATGTTCCCTCATTTTTGTCTTGAGAGTATTAAATCTGAACACCAACTCCACAAGGGCTGATGGGCATTCACACTTGAATTCACACACAGAGACATTCACACTTGAAGTAAAAGCTTATTGAAATTTAGTCTAAGGTCAACATTCACAGTTATGCTTTCTTCCTCATTAAAGTCCCCAACCTGTATTTTACACACACACACAAACACACGCAGTTGATTCATCCCCATGCCTGGTCACCCTGAACTCACAGTGGTTCTCTTTGATATGGATTTCAATTTGAAGATGATGATGATGATGATTGTGATGTTGTTGATGATGATGATAAAGATAATAGTTTTTGGATACCTGTACCCAGCAACTTATGATGTTAAGAATGCATATGTATTCATGTATGCAGAGACTATCAAGGCTTCAACTGTTGTTTTCTTACTTGGTTCTTCTGTTGTGCTTTGGAGAAGAGAAAACACCCAATTCTGTCAATAGAGCACATCAGGTGCCTCACTTTCGAATTTTTATTTCTTGACATTTGTCATAAGGCAGCCTCATTTTCTGTTACAGTATCATAGTACATGCTCAATTAATAAGTTGTGAATGATGGATAAGTACAAAATCAGATGAGAAAGTCTGTTAACCAGAAGTTTAATTTTGTATTATTACCTGTAGACATATGCAGAGATGTCAGACCTACCATCATGTTGAGAAAACTGAGCTGAGAATCCTTATTATGTATGAATAAATCATCTTTATATTTGTGGACTTAAACTTCCTTGATTCAAAAATTAAGAGAACTCAGTTAATACACCCTATAAAATAACCTTTATATAACTCTAAGTATTCAGAATTATAATGTGCAATTCCAATTTGAATGTATAAAAGTTAACAATCAATAATTTGTCCCATTATGTGTTTACAAATATCTATTCTTAATATAGAGACATACAATTTACAACAATAAGATGATGGCAATCTGCCTCCACAACTGAACAGAATAAAAAAAAAAACATGTGTCCTTGAAGTGAATTATAAACAGAGACAAAGATGAAATACTCTAGGTACATATGTGAGGTTCCATTTACAAGGTATATTAACTAGAGTTTTAAGAGATAAGGAGAATGTGAAAATCCTGTAGTATTTCCAAAAGTCTAAATAGCTTTAATCATATACTAGAAGGCATTCATGAGGCTCATTTCCTAACAAAATTCATGTTACCAAGTAGAAAAAAGAAGTAGAAAAATGTTCCATATCTCTTCTCCAACAGCGCAAGTTGTCATTAATTGCTGTAATCTAACTGTCCACCTGACAGATGTGTTTAAGCAAAAGCTTGTAAGCCTTTAATGATTCAGAAACGTCTCTGAGTTTGGGTTGATAGCCACTCATCTACATGAATAATGAGACTCATCACATTGTCTGACTCCCAACTATTAGCAATCCTAGTGAGTGAGTGTTTACATCCTATCCTCTTCTTAAGAAATCTGTCCAGAAGATACTTTACAAGAATACATTAAATATCCTTGTAGCTCCTTTTTGAAAGGGAACAAAGTGGTATTGAGTTCATCAATGGTATAAATTTTGAAGAATTAATCTGGAGCCTAAAATCTGTGGGTTGAAATCTAGTCCTAGAGGCCTTAGCGTGAAGCAGGAATTGAGAACTTTTCCTAGCAGGCAGACACATGCTTGTCCATTTTATTACATATATATGATGAATTTCTGGGAACATCATGTTTCAGTTCCCTCATTTATAAAATTAATACTTTAACCCTTACCTCAGAGAGTATATAAAGATCTTGAGAAAGTAGAAAAATGCTATCTATAAGGATCAGTAGCCACTGTCCCTGCTTCTAATATTTATTTGATTTGTTTCTATTGCAGAGAACTAGGTCACTGCTCTCAAATCAGAAATACAATAGCACAGCAGAAAATCATAAAGGTATAAATAACACTCTGGCTTCCATTTTCAAAGCATTCTTCCTGGCAACTTCAGCAGAGGGGGAACACAGGTAACATGAGGGAACAGCTCCTTTCACTGAGGTTTAGGACTGGCCAAAGGGGCCTGAAGAAGTCAAATGGACACAAAGAATTCCTCTTTGTTTATACTTAACAGGAGAGGTACCTGTTTATTAATTCCCCAATGCATAATATGGTATTATTAACTATAGGTTTGCCAATGCATGAAAATGTGTATAACTTGCTCATTTGTTCTAAAGTGAAAATTTTAGCCATTGATTATTTATTGCTTCCCCTTTTACTCTATGATCCCATTTATTTATTTTAGGTGCCTTATATAAGTGGAATAATGCCACATTTGACCTTGTATGAAGGATTATTTCACCTAGCAAGGCAACTTCAAGGTTCGTCCAGGTTATACATATTACAGAATTTCCTTCTTTTGTGGGTGATTTGTATTTATTATAGGTGTACCATGTTCTGTTATCCATTTAAACACAAATTCTTGTATTTTTCATTTATTTTAGTGTCCATGAATATATGCATGCACGTGTGTATGTGTGTGTGCAGGTGTGTGTGTGTGTGCCATGAACCATTTTGAAATATACTTACATATATGTGTGTGTGTGTGTTTGTGTGTGTGTGTGTATTTAAAAAACCTTTCATGAGTTGGTCCTCTTCTCTAGCCAAGTGGGTTCTGGGGAATGAACTCAAATAATAAAGTTTGATAGTGGACACCTTTATATGTTGAGTCATATTACCAGCCCTACAAAAGTAATTCTTAATGAATTTCCTTGTCATTCCTCATGTGGCAACTTTCTGAGGCTTGACATTGTAGGTAGTTTATTTGGAGTCTGACGATCCCAGGATCCCGATTAAGAGCAACAGAAAAGTCCAAAGTGAGGGCTTCATCCCCAAAGGGAACAAAAAGATATCTGCATAGGTCAGTAAAAGCGGTGAGCCAAAGCAGGTTGTCATAGACTAAGAGTATATGACAGAAGTAAGACAAGCACAGAGAGGGAAAATCATTGCCTACATGGGGACCACGTGAGCAAATAAATACTTAAGTATAATGAGGACCCGTTTCCTCACTATTTTAGAAGAACAGATGAACATGACCAGACAGACTAAGAAAGCCTTCTGCTATATGGCAGTGAAGAAAGAAGTGACAGTGAAAAGTATTGGTGGTCAACACCTCTATAGCATGGGTCTGCAGGACACCAGGATCCCGTGACCCACCTCTCCCTGCAGAAAGACGCAGTAAGACAAACACAGCCCAGAGGTTAAGAGCAGATACGGCACCTAATTCTTTGCTCTAAAATACTGTTGTTTTGAAATGCACAAGGATTTCTTGACAGATACAGACTTAAACATGATATAAATATAAAGGGAAGCATCAAATTATCCCTGTTTACAGAAGATTTGATCCTGCACTTAAAAGACCCTCCAGACTTTGGTAGAAATGCCTCTTCTGGTAACAACGTTTATAAAGTAGTAGGGAAAATTCAGCACATGAAAATGAGTTGTCTTTCTGCATCCAACAATGAACTTGCAGAGAAAGATGTTAGTGAGAAAAATACCATTCAGCATAGTTCAAAAATTGTCTAGAAATGCATCTGCATAAGAAGAGAAAGACCTCTCCAATGTAAACTCAGGGACACCAAAGAAAGAAAAGGAAGACACTAGGTGACAGAAAGACAGAATTTGGTTATACTGTCAAAAGTAATGTATAGATTTAACACAACCCTCACATTTTATAATTCTCTCTAGTTCTAGGATTACAGGCATGCACCACTGGGATTAAAGGCATGTACCACACGGTTTCTATGGCAAGCTAGTATGGCTACTGGGATTTAATGTGTGTGTTAACCATTATCTGGTCTGTAAGTCTGACTGTCAGAACTGTTTTATTCTCAGATATTTGGCAAGCTCTATTTATCAAAATATAATTGAAATGCCACTACAATTTTTAGCTGTAAAAAAGTAAATATGACACAAGCTTAAAACATACATAAAATTAGAGATTGTATTTATATATATGCATAATAAAATATGTCATACTCAGAAAGAGAAACACCTGCGTGTGTATGTGTGTACACCTGTATGTATATATATGTATGTATGTATATATGTGTATATATGTATGGTGTATATACATATATATATATATATATATGGTATGTAAGTGGAAAGGCACAAAGTAGAACAAGAGGCATGAGAGAAAGCAATCTTAAGGAAGAAAGAAGCAGGGAAAGGAGAAGGTCATAGAAAGCATGTGGCATGAAATCACAAGAAGGACTATTTAAATGTCGAAGATAGGAAGGGCACTAGCAAGAGGAGTTCAAAAGGCATGAAGAGAGCAGTGTGGGATGGGAATGATTAAGAAGAAGAAAATATAGAAACACCATGTACTTAAATGAAAAACTATAATCCACCAATTTATGTATTAACTTAAAATTTTATAATGTGTTCACTGAAAAGTAAAACAATGGAAGACAGCATGAATGTCTACGGAGATAGAAATAGATGGCATAATAAAAAACAGGATATTTTATTTATGAACAGCAACCAATGAAAATACAGAGAATCATAGTATGAGAAAAATCATCTTTATGTAGTTCGAGTGATAATATGGCCAAGACCCAATTAATGATGATACAGTAATAGGGAAGCATTTCACCAGGGGCATCCTATTGACAAAATTTCAAAGTGTTTCCAAAAATAGAGTTATACAATTGAATTCCATGTCACTGAATTGTAAGTATAACTACTTTTCCTTTTCTACGCATCATCTTTAAAGCAAGTTTACCATTTTATAGCGTCAGTTGTTCTTGTCTAATCGTGGAGAGGGAGAAGCACACATTGCTAGGCTCATTTGGAAGGAGGAAACCTCAACTGGAAAGATACTCAGCAGATTGGCCTCACCGTCTCTTTTCTTGTTTCAAGAATTTCAAGATTTTGACGTAGTATGCACTCTCTTGATTTTTTTAAACATGTAAAATTATATTGTTTGAATAAATCAACAATTACAAAACTATACTAAGTTGAAAAGTTTGGATTATAGGCAGGATATAAAGTAAGGGCAGCAACAACAAGACCATTGCTGTAGATTACAAGCTGTCGCCATCTTCCAGTTACAAGTTTCATTCAAACCAGACTCTGAATGTGGCTGACAATGAGGGTTGTCTGAGAAGCCAATGTAATGGCACTGGGTTTTGATTCTACTGCATGTACTGGGAGCCTAGTCTGTTTGGATGCACATCTTCCTAGACCTGGATGGAGAGGGGAGGGCCTTGGTCTTCCCACAGGGCAGGGCAACCTGATTTCTCTTAGGACTGGAGAGGGCGGGAGAGGGGTGGGAGGAAAGGAAGAGAAATGGGATGAGGGAAGGAGGTGGAAATTTTTAATAAATAAATAAATTAAAAAAGAATATATAAAGTTAAGAAAATATTTCTTGTACATTATATTAAAATATAATCTGGGAAAGGTATTAAGTAAGGTGCCATACTTATTTTTTTAATGCTGTGAAGAGATACCAAGGCAACTTATAAAAGAAAGAGATTATTAGGGGTTACAGTTCTAGAGGGTTAGAGTTCATGACCATCATGCGTTTTGTGTGGTGGGGATCATCACAGCAGGCAGGCATTTTATTAGAGTAATAGCTAAGAGCTTACATCTTTATTTCAAATATGAAGCAGAGATAAAGAGAGAGGAAAGAGAGAGAAAGAGAGAGAGAGAGAGAGAGAGAGAGAGAGAAAACTAAAACACTAACTGGGAATGGCATAGTTGGCATGGTGGACTTTTTAAACCTCAAAGTTGTCAGTTGATAGACTTTCACCAACATAGCCACACTTCCTAATACTTCCCAAACTCTTCCTACCAACTGAGGACCAAATATTCAAATATATAAGCCAATTAATTAGAGCATTTTCATCAAACCAATACTAAAACTTCCCATGTAATTATAACTGTGGAAAAAATAATACCTTAGATCCAGTGAGTCAGATATCAAACAAGTTGGCTTTATCACCAGTCACACATTAAAGTTTTTTAAATGTACACATTGACTACAGCAAACCTTATAAAAGAAAGCATTTGACTTGGGTTTGCTTGCAGTTTCAGAAGTCTAGATCATTCTCATTATGGAAAGGCACATGTAGGTATGCAAGGCACTGGAAAAGTAGTTGAGCGCTACATCCTGATCCACTGCTCAAGAGAGAGACTGAGCCTTGTATAAGATTTGAAACCTTAAGGCCCATCCCTAGTGACATACTTTCTCCAAAAAGGCCGTATCTTCTAGTTCTTCTAACATTGTCAGTGTTCCACTTATTGCTGACTATCACTAAATATAAATGAGCCTATAGGGTCCATTTTTATTCAAACCACCACACGCCCCATGTGCTTTTGGCAAGCAAATTCTTACTATTTTATAGCTTTAATTGTCATATAAATGGGATCACTTGGAATATAAATATCATGTTGCATTTTAATTGTTCAGAAAATTTCTGAATAAAAGTGCATTGCATTCAATTTTTGCTTACTCATAAAGTACTATAATTATTCCCCTAAATTCAAATGCAACCACTGAATAAGGGCAATATAAACTCCATTCAAACACCATAAATATTTTATTAGGCATTCAAATTCTCATTTATACTTTTGTATTTTTTTTCAGAGGTAGGGACATCAGAACTTGCTTTGAAAAGGAAAATTTTTCTCTAGTTTGAAGGGAAAGTTAGTCATGCAAGTTAACCACAGAACTTTACCCACAATTGAACACTTTTCATTTCAAACACAAGATGTTTAAACACTGATAAAGACAAGGATACAATATTGCCACCGATATGAAGGATTTTAAAAACTACAAAGTATTTTGTTAGCCAATGCACATTGCCACAGATATGAAGGATTTTAAAAGCTACAAAGTATTTTGCTAGCTATGCACAGTAGGTTTCACTAATATTGAGAGAAGTGGGGGTGGGACCAACATATAAAAGAAAGAAATGCTCTAAATTTCCTGGAAGCCAGAGACAAATGGAACTACAGCAACCTGGAAGCCAGTAGTGTATAGATACACACTTTTTATTAGCAACAAGGCATGGCCACACATTTGCACATTTCTGTGAGTATTTTAGGGACTTGACAGACAGTCTTTCAATTCTACTTCCCAGATTTATTGCCAGCTGAATTCTTGCTCATCTTCTCTCAGTAAAAGGCTGCCAAGTGATCTGGAAGAAGGAACAGTGACTCGATCATTGTTAACACCTGTAACAGCTGTGCCAGGTGCAGGACCAGCAGTTGTGCAGAGAGGATTGGCGACAGCTCTCTGGACCCTTGCAGGGAATCACTAGCTTTTGTTTAGAGTCTCTACAGGTTCACAGGATTCCTTGATTTCTGAAAATCACTGTTTTCTGATCTCCCGGATGCTATCCCTTAGAAATAAATGTTTCAGTTCTTTCATAAAGTCTTTGAGTCTTTCTTACCCAACTCTGGTACAGTATTTGGTATTAGACTATATTCAATAGCCATTTGTGCTTGAAACCTGAAAATGATTAGGAGATAGGCATGTGACTTCATTTCAATTACATGCTTATCTGTTCTAAACAATAGTAAAAGGAAGTCATTGACATCGCTTCTGCTATAAAAAACCAGAATAATAAGTAGTTACCATATCATGTTTTCTTGCAGAGGCCTATGTATTTTCCTACAGGCAAGTAGAATTACTTATAATGTTCAAGCCCCTGGAATAATGTCCTGACTCACTGAAGTCATATTTCTATCTATGCTAAGAGTGATTTTTCTGAATGTAGTTCATAAAATGTGAATACATATACACAACTCCATAGGTACTTGCAACTCAAAATAATGAAAATATAAAATAAAACTGTAAAGTCAGCAAAACAACAAAGTTAGTATTCATTAGATGTTCAGAGTTTTCTCTTTAAAATATACTTTCTGGTCTCTATTTATTGTGCCTGCTGACAGGTGTCACAAAAACATTTTCATTCAAGTGTTTCATGAACTTTGACTTTATTTACCTTCTTTCTACCCATCCCACTTGTTTTCTTTCTTCCCCAGGTAGTTTAATTTCTATTTTCAATTCTCAACAATTATAGTCTGTGTACATAAATGATTTTATATGTCTAAATAAAACCTGAGATACTCAAAAGAGAAGAAACATGGGTAGTGTCTGTGTATTTCACTTAATATTATGTCTCATCAAATGGCTGAACGTAACTATTTGTTTATACATGGCCTCATTTTCTTAATTCATTCATCTTTTGACACACATCTAGGCAGATTCCTTAAAGTAGCTGTAACAAGCACTGCTGTAATATACATAAATGTGCTAATACCTCTGGAGTATATGCATAGAGTTCTCAGGTGTGTACCCAAGTGTGACATGGATGCTTCATACTATTTTCTTTTTTTAAGGAATCTCAGCACTGTTTTTGTAACTAATACACATCTCAGATGGAAGTTAAGACATATATGGATATATCATCTATTAAAAATCTGTACTTATCACATCATTCAGTGCTTGATTATTTAGATGTTGCTCTGGGAATGAAGAACTGAACACCTGCATTAGTCATCTGAAGCAACCATCACAGACTGAAAAGTTTCAACAAGAGAGACCTTTTCATAGTTCAAAAGGTAGAAAGTCAAGACCCAGACAAAGGTCATGCTCACTCCATGGAGAGTGGTGATCAGTGGCTAGCACCCTGTGCTGTGCCCTATCTGACTCTTCTGTGTGTTCATGGTGAAAAGCTTTAGTATATTCATTTGATTTTGAAGAGTCAATCATGTTCTGGTTTGGGAACCTTGACTAACATTGGCTATTTTCTCAAAGGATCTATATCCAACTATAGTCAGATTCAGTGTCTTAGAGTCACATTTGAAGAGAGATCTCCTTTTTGCCTCTATCATCCGGCAACTTTTTCTTTTGATCATTAATTCAGAGTCATTTCTTCACTTTTCTCTTCTGGTTCATTTTTCTCTTATCAGTTCTTCAGTAAATACTTAAATGAATACATTTGGCTGATTTTCTTACCCACTTTACTGCTAATCATACCCATGAGCTTCAGCTGGTACAGCTGACTCAAGTCGTCCATTGCTCCTGAGTCATCTACATATGCCCACCAGAACCCTAGTTCTAAGTAAAAGGTACTGTCTCATGCCGTCCTCCTGCATAACACACCATAATTGGCCACCTTGATGCCAACAGCATCATTCTTTCTAATAGGGTGTTTTTTGTGCTATAAAGAGAGTCATCTCAGACTAAGTGGTTAAGTCTATTCATACTTACGTTTTCATACTTTCCTTGAATCTAGGAACTAGTCTTAATAGACGTAGTCTTTGATCAGGCACTCCTATGGATATAGCCAAGACATGGAATGAGCAGTGTTTCATCTGTAAGCCTGACAGCAGAAAATACATGTCCAAGGATTGTTTGGATTGTCAGCTTTCCCCTCACTCTAGCTATAGCACTAAGATCCTCATATCCTGGAAACCACTAAGTCTCGTCCAAGTGGCCTTCTTCATCAGCCTTCTGATGCCAACAACAGTTGCTCTCTCCAGTCTCACTTCAGTCCCTTTAAAGAGTCTTCTACAGTAATATATAATTACTGTACAGAGTATAGTCTATCCAAGACAATGGCATTTCATCTTGTTTGCCAAATCATCTTGGTTAACACAAGTGACAGCACTTTTTAAGACTAAAAAAGGAGGCCACAATCTGCTGTTGGACAAAGGTCTTTTATTCTGTGAAGATTTGTCACTTGTATTGCTTTAATAAAACCCTGAATTACCAGTAGCCAGACATGAAGTATAGGCAGGGTGACCAGACAGGAAGTATAGACAGGGCAACCCAAACAGGAGAATTCTGGGAAAAGGTAAGTTCAGTCTGCAGTCGTCACCCAGATGCAGAGAAAACAAAATGAGAATGCCTCGCTGATAAAAGGTACCAAGCCTTGTGGCTAACACAGACAAGAATTATGGGCTAATTTAATGTAAGAGTTAAAAACAAGCCTGTGCTAATAGAATGACCAGCTTATAAATAATGTAAGCCTCTGTGTGTTTATTTCAGACGGCTGTAGGACCAGGTGAAACAGAAACCTCTGACAACAATTATTCAGATTGTCACACCAGAGAGTAGACATCATAAAAGTTGCCATAGACTTTATCAAGCTCAATTAACTTCCTTTAAAGCACCTTTGTTATATTAGGCTTTTCTAAACGAATCCTTCTTCTTCATAGCACCACTGGGTACTATTCTGGTTTCTAAACCACTTGCCAATTCAGGTATAAATTTGTCTAATTTTCATGCCCCAAATGCTAGTCTAACATTAAATCTTTACATGTGAATCCTAACTCTTTCACTGAACAATACTTCTGATATTCTAGGAAAACATCAAAGTTAGCAAATTTAGCTTCTCATCCTAACTTGAAAACTACAAAGTGTACGAAAACTTAGAAGTTGCTTGATAATGTTGAAAGAAAAGCACTAGTTTATTCCCCAGCTGCTCAGCCCCCAAATAATCATACAGAAACTATATTATTTAAATCACTGCTTAGCCCATTAGCTCTAGCTTTTTATTGGCTAACTCTTACATCTTAATTTAACCCATCTTCATTAATCTGTGGATCACCACGAGGGTGTGGCCTGTGTTCTGGCACGATGAGAACTAAGAATGTTGACACAGATTGGGCACGGGTAAAAACCCGCAGCAATTAGGAAGACAGATGTCACTGCACATAAACCAAAATATCCCTAGAAAATCACAGGTAATCTCACCAATGGTGAACCAAAAAAAATGAGTATGATGGTTAGAACAATGGCATTAAGCCTCCTGGAACTTACCAGTGAGAGAATAAATGTTAAATTTCAATATTAAGAGAAAATTTTATGCTTCTCTTTCATACCCTCTCTGATAAGCAGGCCAATGAAATAGTATTATTTACTTGCTACACATGTATATGATAAGATAACTTCTTGTTCAAGTGTTATATATAGTTTCAACATACACCACCAGAATAAAAATACCCCAGTAGTAGGAAAGAAGAGATCAAAACCAGCATTGAATGGAAGCTTCTTGTCCCATGGCTTTTGTGGTACTTGTGTGATCATTTTCTCTCTTTCACCCTCTGCTTTTCATTGTAAAGTGAAGGATTTGGATTGATAACTTCAAAGAGTTCTTTTCATTCATACCTTCCCGAAAGCTAGATAATCTAATTACCTTGCTTTCAGTTAATTTTAAAGATGTGATCCCTCTGTGTTGTGATATTTATATTTTGTCCCCTTGTGCAGTGAGAGTGCATTCCTGAGTGTGTAAGAACAATCATAGGGCTAAACACCACCCTCAGGTAAGAGCTGCCCCACAGACTCTTCTCTAGTTAATTAACTGTAAGCCCACTGAAGTTGAAATGGCCTTGTGGGATAGAGTACCCCAGTGTGGAGAACTGGGGGTCAGTGTTTATAGGCATAAAATAGTTTTGTATTGGTTTCACAGCTACCTTCATTTCCATATACATATTGTCCATAATAAGCCATGTGCCTCTTGTACTTATAAGAAGACAATGAAGCAACCACTTAGGGATGCCATTGATGCTTCCTGTTTGATTCAATTACTTACAAATCAATGTAGCTTCCTAACTCATGGTCTTTCCTCTTTTGCCACTTATGAACAGTCAGAAAGTAGCTCCAATTACAGTTCCAGACTGACAAGTTTAGCCACCCGCTTCTCATTTATCCAAGTACCAAGAAGTAAGATACTCAAGTATATTGTGTCTATTAATTTTTAAGAAGTTAGAGATGTAGGGACTCATTCTTCCATTTAAAATGAGGTAAAATTAATATATCATGCGCCTTTTGAAGAAAAGTCATTCATTTTTCTCTTCTGATTTCAAACCAACATAATGAAGTAGGATGATGGAGGGAAAAATTGAGTTATCGAGACATTTCAAGCTGTTATTGAATTAAAAGTTTGGGTGAACATATGGTTCTCATCTTCTGAGGTATCTTTAGTGTGATGATCAAAACTTAGCTAAAATTCACTAGGAGAGTTTGTTTATCTTCTGAGCTTCTCATGTGAAAGTCCCACACACTCAAAAGGATACCAGACATAGGGAATTAAATAGATCAAGTAGCCATTCAGTAGAAAAAGATATTGAGAAACATAACTATGGAAATTGTGTTGTTTGTGGGCATTGTTTCTATTGCAGATACCTAGATTATCTTAGTTTCTGATTAATCATAAAAGTTTATTGAGAATTTGTATTTGTTGCACTTCAAAATTATTTAACTTTCTAGAACGTGAATTGAGATGATTCAAAGTACTTGAGTATGCATGCTTATTAGAAATGCCTTTTGTTGATTGCAAGTAATAGAAAGAAAGATAAGGAGACTTAAATATAGATTTGTTGGTCTTAAAATTAGTTTTGAAATCTGCAGAGTGTAGTGGTGACTTCTAGATTCTCCATGCTAAACTTACTAGCTTCTATTTGCTATGTTAAGACAATACTGACTTCTCTAGGGCATTATGTTATTGCTGCAGAAAAACAGAACTGCAAAAATCAAGGAATTTCCTGGTAATCTGTCTCATTTTGCTAGGAAAATAAAATGTTTACTGCATGATTTATTTTTAGATCACTTTGGCAATGGTCTTGAAGATGTTCTATAGCAGTTTCCTGGATATTGAAACATTCTATAATGTAAAAAAAAACTCATTAAAACAGAAATATAACTCAAAACAACTTCAAGGAGTCCCTGAAATTGACCAGATTCACTAGGTCCCTTTTCCCAAAGGTCCCTATTTATGATTGACTGTAAAGATTGCTATGAGTCACTCTCCAACATACAGAAGCTTACAAAGACCCCTTAGAGACAAACACTGCTGGCTGGAAAAAACAGAGACCAGGCAACCTGCCTTCAAGAGGCTCAAACCAAACAAGCCATAAGAAAAGGACACCATTCCACTGGTTGAACTGTCTGCAGGCTATGCAGTGTGCTCTAGATTTTCAGCATTTTGATCTGTCACTTTTGCTCAGGTGGGCTTTAATGACAGTGCTGTCTTGAGTTATTTCTGCTTCTGTAATTCTGCACCCATATTGCTGTAAGCAACCCCAACAGAACTCACTGGCTCAGCAAGTTGAACTTTGGTTGTATCTGTACTTTGGTCAGTCATGTGCTCCCTATCTGATGTGAGTTGATGTGTATGTTTGCATCTCCCCAAGAAAAGACAGTCACGCAGCACCTCCTATGGAAATGTATTTAGGTTGATGATGGTCACAGGTGGAGAGATAGGAGGAAACATCCAATTGCCAAACTACACTTGTCTAAATGACAACTCTTACACTATGTAAGAGCTGATTAAGTAATCTGAAGCACATATGCAAAAGTTTAGAAAGCACAGGTGTGCATCTGGGAAACCAATACTTCACCGCATGAAGTACACACTTGGCGACCCAGAACATAAAAGGTTTTGATGTTACATACAGGGGTTGTCACCTCCCTTAGAAGAAAGCCTTTAGTCTGTGAATTTATCTCCATTTTATACCCAGTCTAGAGTGATGTTGTCTGTGGAAACCTGTCTCATAGAGTCTAAAAAGACAATTCCTTTTCATCTTTCTGCTTTTCTCATTACACGAAGTCTTTGGTCAAAGCCATTCTTACTCAATGGATGTGAACTCCTTTTCTAAGAAATACAATTAGTCTATTTGCTAAAAGGCACAAGTTATAATGCTGTCAGCTACATTAGATGTGGCTACCTGCCCTTCTCTCCCTTCTCTTGGTAAGAAGTGGATTCCAGGCATTGGACTTTCACTTCTGTTCCTCAGAAAAGCATCAGACATGGAGACAATAACTTAATCATATTGACTGATATGAAAGTTCTGTCAATTTTTCTTCAGCAGAAAAACTATTATAAAATAGCCTCTCTGGACTCAATATGATATTTTTCAGTGACACTTATAAGGAATGAAATGGGTGCTACCCACGAGGGCCACATTTCTTGGTCTGTCTTGACTTATTGCTTGCAGTTTGCCAATTTCTTCCCAGTATAAAAAGTAATATTTTTTCTAGCAAGTCAGCTAAAGTTTTTTTTATGTTTTCTCTTCCTTTGAAGGGTATTTACTTTGTTTAAAAATGAAATGATTCTAGATGTTAGAATCACAGTAGATAAACCAAGAGATCCAGTCTTATAAGATCACAATGGAGATCTTCAAACATAAGGAATCATAAAATCACATAATAATGAATTCCATTCAGATCTATAAGAAAAATATGACCTAACGTAGAACCCAGTGGTAGCATCCTCTTAAAATATGGTGACAATAGCTCCTTACACAATATCTCATCTTACCTTGTAGTAATGTGTAAGTCAGCTATAGTTATCCCATTTTGCAGGTGAAGAATCAGATGGTTAGTCACTTTCTGGCAATAGTTGCTTAGTACTTCAAGATAGAATTCAAACCCAGTCACATAGCTGAATTTAGAGCTCTCTCCAAATTCTCAGGATATATTTGCTTAACTCCTTTTCAGTGGGATCTTATATCTTAGGGATTTCAGAACCCAGTGGCCTTCAAATACATTCTGGCACCACATGGGTGAAGTACTTAATATCTAAACACATATTTATGTTTAAACAATTATTTCATATTTGTGTGTGTTATGATATGTATGTGTGTGTGTTTTCATGTGAGTGCATGTGTGCCATTGTATATATGTAGAGGTCAAACACTTTAGATATTTGTCCTCAGTATATACTTTATTTGAGCCAGAGTCTCTTAATGTTTATCAATACTATACCAGAGTAGCTGACCTAATGCTTACAATGTTTCAGCTATCTCCACCTCTTACCTCACTACAGAAGCAATTGCTTTACATGTTTGTGTTATCATTCCTGGTATATATGGGTTCTGGGTCCAAACTAAGTTCTCAGTGCTTGTACAGAATGCATTTCATTCACTGAGCCATCTCCCTCACCTCAAAAAAATAAATAAGTAAAGACAGATGATAGATAGATGATAGATGATAGATAGATTAGATAGATAGATAGATGATAGATTGATAGATAGATAGATAGATATAGATAGATAGATTCAAACACATTCATAATATGTATAATATATAAAATACATAAGCATGTATGAGAATTGTGTAGTCAGATATATGAAGGTCAACATTTAGAAAGGATTCTCTCCTTCCAGCATGTAGGCTCTGGGCATGAAACTTAATTCACCACACTTGGCTATGAGTGCCTTTAACTGCTGAGATACCTTGGTGGTTGAAGCTGAAAGATTTTTGATGAAAAACTTTGAGGCTTTAAAATAGTACAACTCACATAAATTTTTGGTTAAAATTGCTGTGAAATTTTGCTTTATTTAGTAGTCTTTGAAGTGGTTGCAGTACCACAGTATTTTCCAAAATTTCCTCCCGCCAACAGCAGTGTGAATGTAGTGAAGGGAGGGGAGTTTGGGTTTCCTTGTTGCATGATATGAATATAGATAGAGTCTGTGAGACTCTTATATGTCTCTACACATGGAAGTTATTTAATTTCCATAATTCAGGATACTAATTTTAGAATATTTGGACCTAGTATAGATTAATATTCTATGTAAATTTCACATATCTTTGTTTAAATACCCACTGAACAAGCATGACCTTGCTATGAGAATACTAACCTATTTCTTCAAATAGATGAAGCTAGTCTCTGTTCGCTTTCTAGCATTTTAAAGAAAATGCTATTATTTTGGACCTGTTGGTAGAAGAAAGGCAAACTTAGTAGTTGTTTGCTGGCTAAGAGATTTCCAATTTTAAAACAGTGCTTGGTGTCTTTCTTATGATTCAAAAACCTATGTGTATCACCTATGTTCTGGGAATATTCCATGACAAGGTCTTTTGACGGTCCTTATTAATTATGTCCTGCCTTGAGCATCTAAGTTAGTGTCTAAGCATGCTTCTCATTTCTACATCATCAAGGTGATATTTGACACGAATCTGTGCTTGATTATTAAATTCTAATTGTTATATCACAATCAATTTTTAGATCATGCATCATTATTTTACAGATAATAGTATCAGGGAGTCAAACCCCCTTATCAGAGACTTAGCACAGGCTATTGGACTTATGTCAAGTTGCTTTAGCCACTACAGTTCAGTATGTCTTCATAGTATTAAGCTGTTATAACTCCCAATGTTTGGTTGGTCTTCACTACTGCAGTATCACACACACACACACACACACACACACACACACACACACACAGCATAAAGACTAATTACCAAAAAATATCCTGTGTAAATATAAAACAAGAATGTATTCATTTTATAGCTTTGAGGATTGTCTATTGATTTCACAGCTCTAGTCTGCACACCTTCCTTGGAAAGGTTGAAATAAAAGTATATATGGATGTAGGTTTTGCTCGGCAGAACTTCATAAACAATTTTCAGTCCTAATATTTCAGGGACTGAATTTCTCTTACCAAAGGAGTATTTTACAGTCTCCAAATAGTTCTACAGCATTCAGTCTGAGCTACTGGGTACCATACTACACAGGATAACTTCAAACTGGTGCCTGAATCACAGCTGACAAAAATATTTAGTATAAAGAATCTTTTTTTTTTTTTTTTTGGTCTACATAGCAATCTGGTTGAATTGTTATTTGACAGTACATGGTTGAAGATCTTGAATAAGTTTATTTCTTTATGGAAAATTTCAAAAAAATCCTTAGTTCACTAGCCAACTTGAGCAATTTCCTTGTTTAAGTTGAAAATGGAGATCATGAGCAAGGAAGTCAGAACTGTGAGGGGTGTGTTCACCGATTGAGACAGTGGGACAGAACTAACAGGAGATCACCAAGTCCAGTTGGAATGGGACTGATGGAACATGTGACCAAACCGGACTCTCTGAATGTGGCTGACGGTGGAGGAGGACTGAGAAACCAAGGACAATGGTGATGGGCTTAGACTCTACAGCATGGATGGGCTCACTGTGAGCCTTGTCAGTTTGGTTGCTCACCTTCCTGGACTTAGGGGGAGCTGGGAGGACCTTGCACTTAACATAGTGAAGGGAACCCTGATGGCTCTTTGGCCTGGAGAGGGAGGGAGTGGGGGTATGGGTGGAAGGGAGGGGAGCGGAGGGGGAGGAGGAAGGGAGGAGATGGAAATTTTTAATAAAAAATGAGGAAAAAAAGAAAATGGATTGAAAAGCAGCAGAACCAATCCCCAACAGCAGCATCTTTGACACAGAGACTGCAGATGAATGAATAGTGCATTGAGTATGTGATGAAGTACAAAGTGGCTGACTATCTTAAGTTGACAGTGATTAACTGAGAATAATCATTTAATCTTATCCAATTAAAACTAGAGAACTCACCAAAGAACCCAAAGTGTACCATTCAATGGTAAGTCAGCTTTTGAAACAAATTGGAAAGGTAAAAAATCTTCAAAGTGGGTACTTTGTGAGACGACTTTTCATCATTACATTCAACTATGACTTCTCTTATTCAACACTACCAACAACTTATTTCTTGACTGGATTGTGATGCTCCACAAAAATGAACCAAATGTAGCTGGCAACTGCATTGTCAGTGGTCAATGACACTGATTTCTTTGAGACCAAGAAGAGTCTCTGTAACAAGAAGGGCTACTTGTCCCATCTACCTGGCTAGATTAGCCCTTAAATAACCACAGAGAAACTGTATCAATTAAATCAGTGCTTGGCCCATTAGCTCTAGCTTATTATTGGCTAAGTTATACATATCAATTTAACTCATTTCCATTAATTTGTATATTGCCACATGGCAATGGCTTACCGGCAGAGATTCTAACTGGCCTCTGTCTCAGGCGAAGGATCCATAGCTTCTCCTGACTCTACCCTTCTTCATCCCAGCATTCAGTCCACCTTCCACACCTACCTAAGTTCTGTCTTATCAACAGGCCAAGACAGTTTCTTTATTCATTAATGCTAATCACAGCACACAGAGGGGAATCCCACATCAAGTCTCAAAGCATTTATCATATCTACCCTTGAACCAAGAGACTGTGCTTCTGATTGGTGGTCTGACTCAGTACAATTTTTTGAATCCCAGTGAAACCATTCCACCTGAGAAGTGTGCTCAGCAAATCATGGAGATACACAAAAGACTGTAATATCCAATATACAAACCCATATCACACAGCCTACACTTCGAGGGTTGGAATAAACAGTCTGAGAAGATTGTCCTCACCCATCCTATGCAGTGTGTCACTCTTCTTCAAACTTCTTGGGAGAGTTTTGTAGGGAAAATGCTTTCACAACAACAGGATACAGAAAATGCTTTCCTTGAGTTTGCTGAATTCCAGAATATGAAGGTTTCTGCTACAAGAAGAAACAAACATTTCTCATTGGCAAATAAGATTCACTGGAACAATTCCTATCTTGCTTAATGTCCTAGTCAGCATCAGCTCTCAGCTTTTCACAACACAGCGTATCTGAGGGAGTCTCAACTGTAGAATTGTCAGCATCAGATTGTTCTGTTGCCATGTCTGTTGGAAATTGTCTTACTTATTCATTGATGTGGGAAGGCCCAGACCACTGTGGGAATGGCTGCCATTGGGCAGGTGGCTCTGGACTGTGTAAGGAACTAACTGATTATTATCCAGGGAAACAGGCCAGCAAGCAGCCCTCTTCCATGGTCTCTGCTCCAGGTTCTTGCCTTCAGCTCTTGCTCTGACTTCCTCTCTTGGTCTGGGATCAGAAAGTGTAAAATAAAATAAAATAAATTGCTTTCTCTCCAAGTTATGTTTAGTCATAGTGTTTATCACGGGAAGAGAAAAGAAAACTAGAACAATTAAGAGAGATGTGTTTTAGCTTGGTGATAATGGTTTAAAGTTCATGGTCCCAAACTACTGTCATTTTGTACTAACCTTCCTACAGAAAAGCCAGCATCTGTCTCTAAAGGTTTCCACTGCTCCTCTTACTATCCTTGTCTATTTTTATTCCAAAGATCAGTGGAATGTTCGGAATAATTTCATGTATCCTCTAGGAAGTAAAAAGATTAATGGTATGATAATATCTAGCAAATATTCTCTGTTGTATCTTTAGATAAAGAACCTCTTTTATTTCATGGAAAGTTATGACTATATTCATCTGTGATGATAGGTAATAGTGTGTTGAAAGTTTATATCTCTTTTCATCTAACCTAACCTAAACCATTCTAATTGCTTTGCTTCCCCAATAAGCAAGCTTTGCCTCCCTGCTGATACTCCCTGCCCACTGTCTATCATGTTAATAAGGCTATTCACTTATTTAAAGAGGATGAGAATATGGCTTGAGAATTGGCCTGGGTTAACAGAATGCTATTCTTTTGAGTATGGAGTCATCATTTTTCCATGCAAAGCAATCGAAGCTTTTCATACACTACCTTGTATGGAGTATCACAGGAGTCAGAAGGTCTACAAGATAACTTGTGCTCCAATATCTAGCTCTGGAGCTCAGTGTATTTCTCTTTTCCCTCAAAATAAGGAAACATAAAGACATGCAGAGACTCTGAAACACAGTCTCTATTCTAGAAGCTTATGCTTTTATCTTAGCATTTGAGAAAAGTACCTCTATTTTAGGGGAGCATTAATGAGAAATGACTGACCAAGCTGAGACATTCTGGCCCAAGTAGTCTACTTTCTAATGTTGCTGCTCCTGGTGGTTGGAGCATATATTTTGTTTGATTGTTAGTTTTCAGGACTAATGCCATGGCCTCAAATTGCCAGTTACACATTCCACTGTTGAGATGCACCCAGCTCCCATCCACTGTTCACAATAAATGAACAAGCCAGTTCAAAATCCTGCTAAAATTTAGAATTTGGACAAAACTTTGCAACAACAACAAAAAAAAAAAAATGAGCAGACTTCAGCAGTAAAACTGGGGTTATACCAAATTAAGTTTTTATAGGGTCTGACACAATATCCATGGGGTGATAAAATACCTAAGTTTACTTGATCTGTACCATATAATTTCCTGACAAAAGACAAACATTATTATGTGGTTGACCTTTTGCTTAGTGTCTATAGCATGGCTATCTTCTTCTACTGCTATACTGTTATGCCATGCTGCCATTTCTACTTCTGCTGGTAGAATATACACTGTCTGTGTGGGTTATTGTTATGGCTTCTGCCTTTTCCTTCCAGTCTCTCAGAAGCAAGAGAAGAAACTCAGGAAGGAAACTACGATGGTCCCTCTGCATTCTCTGCCACCAGCCCCTTGCATCTCCTCTTGTAAGCTTCATCCCATTCTTTAAGAGCCACTTAACTAAAAGCACCTCATGAAAACTTTAAATCTCTATTTGGACCTAGTCTAGGGCAGAAAGTAAGTTCTAAATCTTAAAGCTTTGATGCTTAAACTAACTATATATGAATGAAAATCTGATAAAGTGTTCCCTTGTTTTTGTAGGCTGCTCAACTAACAGAAATCCTCAAAACCAAGTAGCATTTGGCTCTTTCTTTCCTAGTCACTTCTTAGCAGCTTCACCTACATACTTACTTTGCTCTCCTTGACACTAACCCTCTCAATACATTTATGCTATTGCAAGAATGCTATTTCTAAATATAAATAGTTTTGTGTTTTATCTTTTAACACACTTGCATAGTTTCCACATCTCTGATGAAAACTATCCTGTGCCTATCTTCTTACTGTGACCTGCAAGACATGTAGCCCTTAGTTTTGCTTAGTCACTTACATTAGCTGTATCTGAAAACTTTTGACACATTGCATTCTCATGGGTAACTGGATTTTCAAATCTTTGCAGAAAATACATAAGAAAATAAATACTACCTTTGGCATCAAGATCCACACCTACAAAATTGGTAAACGACTGAACAGAAATATCCAGAATCTTCACCTCTTTCCTGACACACACAAAAAGGACAAAAGTTAAGTTCATGGTGTTGTGGAGTATTAGCTTAATATGTGTTACATCAGTTTATGCTGAGGAATATTTATTTTAATAATGCAAACGTGTTTTGTACTATTTTATGTTGCATTTTTAACTCTGTGAAGCTGTGTTACATTGCCTGTTGAAATACCTGAATGGTCTAATAAAGAGCATAATGGCCAAGAGATAAGCAGGAGAGAGAAGGGAGGTGGTATTGGGCAGAGAGAATAAATAGGGGAGAAATCTAGAGAAGGGAGTGCAGAGAGAAAAGGAAGAGAGGAGTACACCAGGGAGGGGCCAGCCATTCCACACAGTGAGCCACAGAGTAAGAAGGAAAGAAAGATACATAAAATAAAAATTAAAAAGCTCAGAGACAAAATGTAAAGAGAAATGGGATAATTTTAAGTTAGAAAAGCTGGCTAGAAAGAAGGCAAGCTAAGTCCGGGCATTTATAAGGAAGAATAAATTGCTGTGTATTTGTGTAGAAGTTGGATGGCAGGCTCCCAAAGAGTAAAAGGGGAAAAAAACAACTATACATAGCTGTATATTTTATCATTAAAGCACACTGGAAATTGACAATAGAAGAAACAAAACATTTGATTTAGACTTCTGGGATAAACAATATCCAGAGAATCACAATAATCCTAGCATCTGCTAAATTGGCTTCACAACCCATGGAGGAAGTCCCCCTCTCTTCTGGAGGATTATGGGAGACAAAGAGTCCTGGCAAAATCTAAAAGCACAGATGCTGGTTGCTGGAAACATTCATAATCCACACAGGCTTGCAGTATACTTAGATGAGTAACCTGAAATTTACATAGTAGTCTACCTATGGGAAAAGGATTTTATATTATCTGTGAGCAAACCTTCATGGCACTGTAATCAGGAATGATCCTGAGAAGGGACCTATTGTCTCACTTTCAGCCACAATAGCATTAAGGAAATCCCTGCATACTATCATCTGCTCCATGCCATGGATATCCCACTGTACATGCTCAGTGTCCAGCTGTCCCAGAAACTTAACTTGAACTGTAGTGATGTAGTCATGCCACAGAGTGATATGAAAAATTTCTGCCCCCCTCTCCCACATCCTCAAGCAGCAGGTTCAAGTCCTTGTCACTGATAGGATGGGGAAAGAAGTTGGTAGTTCTATGATTGCTTATAGGGGTAGATAAAAGTAGACTTGAATAACCAAGTACCTGGCTATTAGCCATCACCAGGACACAAGAACTAAGAAAGTACCTCATTGTGCTCTTGCTCATTCATGGTTGTACACTACAAGTGAAATAGTTGGGAACTGGGAGCAGCCAATATCATATACTTACAAGGACACAGGTTCAAGGAGTACCGGAAAAATTTTTGCCGGCTCTGTTACTTCTAGTTTTGACTCATTTTGGGGCAGGTATCAGAGCTGAAGATGTCAGGATGAGGGAGTCTCAGCTATCCAGGTGTTAGGCACACATTGCTGGGAAATGACAATAAAGTTCTGCCTCTGGGCAGCCACTCTAGGATCACAGAGGAAGGGAACTCCACAGCTCCTATATAATAACCTATATAATTTCTCATAGTGGTTGTCTCCACATTCTTCCTGACCACACACTATGTTGCAGACAGGGTATTTGCATCACAGAGTAGGTCCTCAGGTATTCTCATGAAGTATCTGGTCTATGACACTGTCTAGTCAGAAAATAAATGCTTCAGAACTCTAACTACTACTGGTGACAAAGCCCATATAAACATTATCTGGGGAGAAGCCTGTCTTCTGATCAGTCCATAAAACCAAGTATGGTGGTAATAATAATGACACAGTATATATGTCATATACTCTCATGTTTCTAGAATACCTGACTAGATTACTAAAATAGAAATCCTACTCTCATGAAGGTCATAGAATGGAGATCTAATTCTGACAAGGTAAACACTTTGCCAAAACTCACCCATTCAGCTAAAATCTTTCAGAGAGATGACATGTTAGGAACTGACCCAGGTTTAGTGTCAGAGACCAGTTCCAACAAGGATATTACCAGGGTGGGGGATGGAGATTAGGAAAATAAGTAAAGAGAACAAAGATGTGAGTGAAAATAATCAAACAGAAACACAGGATAGTATCAGGAGGGAGTTTCAGTGAATACTGAAAATTTCCCACATTTAATTTCCATTTGCTTAAATGCCAAAAGGTAGGAGTAAGATAAAAAAAACTGCATTAACATGATACAAGCAATGAACAGATCAGTTGAAGTATTACTGGCTACATTCTTCCTTAAACATTCTGTTGCCCCAACAAAACAAGTGAGGCTAACACCCCAGATCAAAACATTCTGCAGGCAAACCACTCCCTGGGTAGAATCCATTGTTATCTCCCTAAGAGAGTAGGAACCCTACTTTTACCTCAAACTTTTGTTTGAGTTAAAAACAGATCTACTTCTTAATACCTGAAATACCAGGTGTGTATGTTAGCCACACCTGTTGTCTGAACTGTGGACAATAACATTGAAGGAATAGAAGTAAGTTCCAACTCTCTGCCTTTAGTCAAGGTAGCATTGATCCATAACTATGGGTTCAGTTAGTTAAGAGAGAAATAAATACACCTGTGTCATAAGGAGAGGATCTTTTAGGTTACAAAAGGGCAAAATCTTGATCATATATGTTGTATGAAAAAAACTAAATGACAAGAAAATTGGGACTGAAGATGGAACTCATGCAACCAACTGCTGTAGTTTCCAGGAAACTGTTGAGGCCACTGGAGAGCTGCTATACTCTGAGGTAGAAGTCTTCATAATGGCACTGAAGTCTTCAGTCACACAAGAAGGGAGATTTTTAAGATGCACACCATGAGGATAGAAAAGTGTCTTTTTCTGAGCGCACAGCCACAAGTCAGGAAATGCTCAACATCAAGTGCAAAGTGGTCACAAATATAGAGTGTGGAGCCGTGGCTTTAGACAAAGACATCCCAGAAAGCATGCCCTATACCTGCTCATTTGGCTTCTTAGATCATCACCATCTCTCTCTCTCTCTCTCTCTCTCTCTCTCTCTCTCTCTCTCTCTCTCTCTCTCTCTCTCTCTCTCTCTCTCACACACACACACACACACACACACACACCACATACTTAGAGAAAGCATGATTAAGTAAGTAGGTAGATATTGAAGATAAAAGGAGATAGACATGAACAGATAAGCAGGTAGATACATGTGGAGATACGTAGAAACATGCAGAAAATTGAGACAGAGATAGAGACAGAGATGAATAGAAACAAATGATAGAGAGATGAAGAGAGATCAAAAAGTGTGAGAAGGCAGAGACAGGTATGGAAACAGGAGCACAGTGAGACTAAATTTCACAATGATGGACTCTTTGGTAAGCAAACTCTGTAGAATAAGGAGACAGAAATTTTGAGGTCTGTGTACAACAAAGATGTCAGGAAAATCCTCTCTCCCTGGCACTGATCTGCAGTAAGTACAAGAAGCCATTTAAAAGAGACCTCCAATAGATTGGTATCTAGGCAACTTGGATGTCTAGGCAGCTGAGGTGACAAAGACACTTAATTACAGAGATGACTCTGGAAATTTAAAGACAAGTGTCAAGAAGCTATTCTCTGAGAACTAAAATGTCTGTAGAAATCCTTGGGTTAGAAATGAAACATTAAATCATAACCACAGAGTGTTGTATGGAAACCTGATGTGAGTCATAGACTTGTGTGGTAGTGAGTAAAGTTCCAGTTCCAAGATATACTGGTGAAAAGTTGATCCAGTAAATAGTGGGAAATCACCCAGAGGAAAACAGCATCTAGAGGAAAAGCACATTCATAGATTGTAAAGAAAAATCACACAGGAATCAAAATCCTACATAGGTTCTAGTTCTGTCCCATAAAGGTAAGTCAAAAACCTCAAGACAACTGAAATGAATTGCTGTATCCCATCTAACCACAATGAAATGGAAGGAGGAGGAAATGAGGAGAAGAAGAAAAAGGAGGAGGAGAAGAAGAGAAAGAAGAAGAGCTCAATACAGCAAGAGAAAATACAGAAAATTTAAAAACTCATAGAATAAAACAGGATTTAATTTAAAAATCAAAATTGGTATGTGAAATCAATATCTTTTCTATACTCATAATAATCATGTTGATAAAGAAATCAGGGAAAATTAAAGTACAACAAGTAGAAATTATATAATCAAGAAATTATAAAATTTCTGGCTGGAAAATTCCAGAACACTGAAGAAAGAGCCTGAGAATGATGAAAAAATACCCATATCCTTGTACCAGCAAAATATGGTGAAGATGGCTATTTTGCAAAAACTGAACTACATATTTAGTAATCACTAAAAATCCCATTATATTATTCACATGAACAAGTAAAACAACTCTAAAATTCATATTAAAAAATGAACAACCCCAATTATACAAAACAATATTGAGCAAAAATAAACTATGCTGGAAATTGAAAATATTACTACCCCTCTTCAAATTATTCTATAGTATTCCAGTACAAAACCACTCTAATTCTGATCCAGGAAGAAACATATCGATCAAAGAAAGAAAATAGAAATCACTTTAGGAATCTATAATCACCTGACCTTTTTAACACAAAATATCAATAACCTATTGAATAAAAATTAGTCTTTTTAACAATGAATGCTGAATAAACTAGGTATCTGCATGTAGACAAGTGAAAGAACATACATGTCCTGCCATTTGCAAAATCAGTTCAAGATGAATCAATGACCCTGATATAAGTAATAAAATTCTGAGATTGATAGAGAAAAACACTTCAAATAAAATCATTAGCAAAAACTTTCTGAAAATAACTCCAACATTTCAAGATAAAAAGCATCAAGAAATGCAACTCATAAAATTTAAGAGCTTCAAAACAGGAAAAAAATCACTATTGATAATCTGCACAAGGGAAGAAAATCTTTGTTACTCTTATGTATGACAGAGGATTACTACTTAGAATATATAAAACACTCAAAGACAAATAAATACCAAAAAAGAACCAAGGAATTCATTCAATGGTGAGTAAATCCAATAAAAACTCAGTGAAGAAATAAAAATGGCCAAGAAATACCTGATAAATGGTGCTTAACATCCTTGGCCTTTAGAAAAATGCAAATTCAAGTACTGTAGTTTCCTTCCAACACCAGTCACAGAAATCTGTCATTATAATAACAAATGCAGAATTAAGGGAAAAATCATCCTGAGTGAAACAACCTAAAACTCAGAAAGAGAAATATGGTAAGTGTTCACATATATATGGATATTAGCTATTAAATAAATAATAACCATTCTGTAGTCTGTAGACTCAGAGTGGTTAAGTATAGAGGAAAGAGGATAGGAAGACATATGCATCTCCCTGGGAGGAGGGGGTTAGAATAGATTTTATGGGTGGACTGGGGAAAGGAGGCAAGAAATAGGAGGATCAGACTGGGAGGCAAAGGTGAGGTGGGGTTGAGGGAGGAAACATGGAAGAGATACCTAGAACTGAGAGACCTTAGAGGGGTGGTATGGAAGTCAGGTGCAGTGGAAACATTCTAAAACTTATGAAGGCAATCTAATGAAATCTCCAAATAATGAGGGAGACAGAGTCCTAGGGGGCCATCTCCTGGCACGGAACAAAGTTTCCATTACAGCAGCTGGGCTGAATCCAATTGAGTTGTTGCTGAAAGGGGTTTCACAGAAATCCCTGAACTACCCAGGTTGTTGCCAAGACAATAGTTTTCTCACCACATACAGAAAGCAAAGCCCCAATGCTGAAGAGAGCACCCACCCAAACATTGAACATGGAGAGGAACTGAACTGGTGCCTATATAGAACCTTCACCCCTACATTCTAGTCTCTTTCGTACAAGAAGATACCTTGCACGCTACCAAAGAGAAAATTTAAATATGAGCCAACACAAAACCATTCATCTGATCTGCCTCCAAAGCTGCTAGGGCAATGGAACAAAACTGCAGGAGTAACTAACCAGTGTCTGATTTGACTTAAGGCCTACTCCATTAATGGAAATGATAGTGGTTGGGTGACCAAAAACCAGAGACCAGTGGTAAAGCAAAATACTATGGTTCATATGATTCTTTAAAAAGTAGATGGTAACAATAAAATTATTACTAATGATATGCTGCTATACTTATCTATCTATCTATAGATTAGATAGATGATAGATAGATAGATAGATATAGATAGATAGATAGATAGATAGATAGATAGATAGATAGATAGATGATAGATAGATAGATAGATAGATAGATAGATAGATAGATAGATAGATAGATGATAGATAGATATACTTCTAGTGCCTTATTTAGCCATCATCAGAGAATTGTCCTCCTTCAGCAGAAGGACACACATACAGAGCTCGACAGACAGATATTATGCAGAGAGAGGTACTTGAAACACACAGCTCTAAATGGGATGTCTCCATTCAATCCTTTTCCTCAGAGCTCAAGGAATCCTTTTGGAAGAGGAAGTAAAAAGAGTGTATGAGCCAGAGGGGATGGAGGATATAAGGAGAACAAGGCCTTTTAAATTTACTGAGCAAAGCATATATGAACTCACAGAGTCTGATGTTGCAAGAACAGGGCCTTCATGGGTCTGTATCAGGTCCTCTGTGTATATATTACAGTTTTCAATTTAGTATTTTTATGGTACTCCTGAGTTTTTAAACAGTAGGTTTTTGATTCTTTTGCCTGCTTTTAGGACTTTTTTCCTTCTGTTGGTTTTTCTTGTCCAACATTGTGATGTTTTTTTAACTCATTAAATATTTTTATAAAAAAGAAAATAAATGCTAACAACTGCTGGCAAGTATATGTATATGGTGCAATCCCCATTCACTGCTGGTTAGAATATTAACTAATCCAGTTATTGTAGAAAATAGTTTGGAAGTTTTTGTAAAAAGGATTCATAAGATGTCATTGTATCACTCGTAGGAATATCTGCAAGAGACTGAGCCAACTTATCCCAGAATTTTTTCACACCCAAACTTATAGAAACATTATTCACAACATTCAAGCTATAAAATCAGCTTATATGGTTTTCAGCTGATGATGAAGAAAATGTGCCATTTTAACCAATTAAGTTTTACTTGTTTACAAAATAATACAAAATTATGTGTTTGAAGGAAAATGGACTGTACTGCAGACTGTATTGTTCTCAATAAGATACAGCCATAAAGATTAGTAAGTGTTTTCTTCCATGTGTTGTCCTAGACTCTCTCTCCCTCTCCCACCTCTCTCTCTCTCTCTCTCTCTCTCTCTCTCTCTCTCTCTCTCTCTCTCTCTCTCTCTCTCTCTCTCTCTCTCTCTGTGTGTGTGTGTGTGTGTGTGTGTGTGTGTGTGTGTGCGCGCGCGCGTGCATGAATGACATTAAGCAGAGGGACATTATCTGAGGAAAGAAAGACAGGAAGGTGAAGTATGGGAGGAACTGAATGTGGTCTAAATGGATGAAACCTACCCTCATAATTGATTACTACACCAATACAAATAACAAATGCTATTTACAAAAAATGAGGGTGTAAATTAGTTCAACCACTAAACAGAGCACTTAAGGAAGTCCTTAAAATACTAAAAGTAGAAATTACATAAAATCCAATTATTCTGCTCTTGCATAAGCATCCAAAGACATGAAATGCAAAGAAGATATCTGGCAGATACCTTATTCACCCTAATGAAGATGTGTAATCTTCTTGGAAACCTGCTGATCTTTTCATGAATAAAGACAATAATCCCAGGAATTTCAATCAGGAATAAAGAAAAATAAATCCTTTTGTTTTCAGGGAAATATATGAAACTAGAGTTATAATTAGTGAATTAAAATAAAAACAAATAAAGAGGTTTTTCTCTCATATGTGAAAACTAAAAGAAAATTAATATTTTTACCTGAGTCCTCTTGATTATTAGGGAATGGGACGGATGAAGGAGAGTGGAAAGGAGCACATGGAAGAAGAGTGGTTACATGTGATCAATGCAAGTTGTATGCCTGTATGAAGATACCACACCAAAACCCACTACTAGGTACAACTAAATAAACAAGTAAACTAATAAAGCAAATAAAATGAGTGCTTTGGTTTCCAAAAAATAATATCAGATTAAGCAGAATGTAATTCAAAAGTAGCAATTGGTAAACTGTGCTAGGTGGTAGTATTATATGCCTTTAATCCCAGCACTTAGGAGGAAGAATAGCAAGTGAATCTCTATGATTTCAAGACCAGCCTGGTCCAGACACCCAGGGCTACACAGAGAAACCAAAAAATTAGTTAATAAACCTTTTAGTTCAAATGGGCTTCACGGGTGTGTACATCAGAGGAAGGGGGAAGGTCATTTTTCCTAAGGGGTAAAACAAACTTCTAGAGCTGGAATTTCTTTATGCTCAGATAACATACCACATCACACAATTGACACTTCTGTTAGATGAAATAAATGTTGAACTTCACTGGGAAATAAGATACTATTTGAAAAAAAATATTATATGATTTGTATAGCCTTTGAAACAGAGTTCAAAACAACTGGCTGGGGCCACAGCCTAACCACAAGTGTTTTTGGAGAGAGTAAGTTACAGATTTATTTCTCCCAAACCAGATTTTCTTAAGTCCTAACTACATCCCATTTTTCTCTAACCTGGGTTTGAAAGAGTTCCCAGATCCTGCAATAGAAATCCATTACATAATAAGATCTAGTCAGAAAGATATTCATCAGGACACTTAAAATTATTTTAGCCAAATGAAATGAAAAATATTAAACATTCATTTGACTTTAAAACCCAACCAGGAAGGCGCAGATGACTGCTGTCAAAGTAGTGGCTAGAAATTAAATTAAAGTGCTTTGCTTCCTTATAGAAAAATTAATAAGTGAGAGCACAGTAGGAATTTATATTTTATAGACCAAGGTTTGCTTTTAATGAAATAATTAAACACACTCATGTAATTATGGAAAGGCAGTCACCACTTATCTCAAGATGGATATAAAATCTTTTCCTTCTGTATAATTATCCCTGACATGTTAGAATTGAATAACAGCCCTAAGACTGCACAATTCTGACTAGTAGAAATGGCATTATAATGTTCACACATGTTGTCTTCCTTATATATGTCTCCACTGAATACTAACAGGACAGAAAAAAGAAACATATGTTAATGTTTTCTTTATTTCCTGGCTCCTATGATACCCTAACGAGTCAAGTCCTGTCCCTTTCCCAAGGAATTCTGGGTTTCCAATGTTCATATTATTGCTAAGGCCATTTCCCATCTGCATTTCCCTAAATGATTACCTTCTCTCCTTGAGTCCTCCTCTTTCCTGCCTACAGACATCTTTTTAGGTAGCTGATACTCATTTACCCTCAGGAAAAGGTACCAATCAACAATCTTTGCCCTGCAGTTCCATATGAGTGGAGAACCTCATAGTCCCTGTTGAGGAGGTCAGTGTCATTGCTTGCTTTCTCATTAGAGGGGGCAGCTCCTGATCTTGTATCTGTAGTATATGCCCCAATTGATCTGCCATCTTGCCCAATATAACATAAGCTCTTATATTTTATTTAGCTCCATCATTGGATCATGTGTTTTCATTTCAGATCTCAAAGATCCTCAGAAGAATGGTTACAAAAAAGTCACTTACCTGTTGTGAACTCTTGTCTCCTCAAGGAGAACTTACACACTTATAAATTCATTTCATTGTTCCAGTAATTATTCAGAGTGGTGGTGGATACTCATTTTTTTTCATGAGGACCTTTAAGCAGAGAGAAATGACTTACCTGTTCAACAGCAAAACTGAGAACAATTTTTATTTTAAATTTTTTCAGTCTCTGTTAAAGTCTATGTACTTAACTGTTGAATTCCATGTTTGCAATAGACTTTGGTAACTAGTGATTGAGGAAGGCTCAACTGAACGATGAGATGCCCCTAAATGCATAATAAGAGCTCATCAAGATATTTTCTAATGTAAACACAGTGATATTCTACTTGCTGTAAAGATGCTCTATTTCTTTAAAATACTATATTCCAGTGTCTCTCACCACCGGGACTTAATTTTTTATTCGTTTGTAGTGAGGGAAGCAACATAAAGGACCAAAATGAGGGCATTTTTATGAGTCAGTCATTGTCCCACATTTCCCAGTTAGCTCTCGAGAATTTGGCCATACCTAACTACATAAATGTTAACCCAGGAAAAAAATGAGAGCTAGCTTTCTCTATGCCAGTGAACTCTTCTGAAAGCCCAAAATGAAAATTTAAAAGTTGAGCTTCATACAAACAAAAATTGAACAAATATATATTACATATATTATGTACATACACACATAAAATAGAAAAAGAGGCAGGAAGAGATAAAACCACATAATGAGGCAGGACCATAGAACTTTATAGAAAATATAAGTCACATAGGGTTGTTTGAGTGAAAACAAGTTTTAATCTACAAAATCACACAAAGACACACACTTGTTACTCCAAGTTTTATTCTAAGTTTTTTTAACTTCCATACAATATGTAAACTTGTGCAATTAAATAATGTGTACTCAGAAAATGCAAATTCACTACATTTCTATAAACCAATTCCTCCTGTATAATCAATTACAACTATTAAAATATTTTCCTCTTTTGTACTTCAAATGCTCAAAAATAAAAGCAAGCATTTGTGAAGATTATTGATTTCTTCATTAGTGATATGTACACACTTTAATAATAATGTGATTTATATGTTGCAGGACTACACAAATGAAGCACACAATAGACAACATTTTTTTCCATGTGCAGTGGTCTCTCTCTTTAAGTAGCTCTTAGTTTGTTATAAAGGCGTGTTATGATTTCTCCCTAAAAGAGAAATGTAATTAATGAGTCATTTAGAAACAAATGTAAGAGCTTGCAATGAAATATTTTATAGATTGAGAAAGTAAGATACTATTGATTGGCTAGTCATATTCCCCAATTACTGATTGATAAGATGTCATCTCTCAAATAATAGATATTCTCCATACACAATTTTCTGGGCTGGATCTCTTAGCATCTATCACATATGCTTTTATGGATTGAAGTACTTTTTTGCATACCAGCCTTTCATTTCTCTTCATGTCTTCAACTGTTAAGTTTTACTCACAATCACATAACCCTAGATCACATCTCTGTTGGTATGTGTCTAAAATTTGTCAGAGTATCATTGATAATTTCAGGTACTCAGGCTTGTTCTCAACATGATAGTTGATTTTCTGTATGTTTTCCAATCCTATGTTGATGTGGGAGAGTCTTCTGTTTGAGTTTATTTCATTGGTTAATAAAAAAACTGCCTTGGGAAAAAAAAAAAAACTGCCTTGGCCTATTTGATAGGCCAGCCCTTAGGTGGGTGGAGTAGACAGAACAGGATGGTGGGGCATTGCCATGCCTCTCATCTCTGGGTCAGATGCGATAGAGCCAGCCACCAGGTCAGACATGCTGAATCTTTCCCAGTAAGACACCACTTGTGGTGCTACATAGATTACTAAATATGGGTTAAAGCAAGAAAGTTAGCCAGTAAGAGGCTAGAGCTAATAGGCCAGGCAGTGATTAAAAGAATACAGTTTCCGTGTAATTATTTTGGGACATAAGCTGGCCAGGCGGCCGGGAGCCGGGCGGGAATACAGCCCGCTGCCGCTGTTCCTCACTACACTATGTTCATGAAATGATGAAAGAAAAGTCATATGCAGCTAAACTCGACATTATAAAGCCCCAGGCTACCAGACAACTTGGAACAGTGTTGGCAGTGAATGAATTTGTAAACTTACTCTTTTTATGCCAACTTTTCATGTGATCTAAAGTTGCAACGCCTTTGTCTTGAAACTGGCCAAAATTAGAATTAATAAGAAAGAGGAAAAGAAAGAGACAGCATCAAATATTGGGGAAAACTTAAGGATTAATAATTTATAACTGTGTTTTAGAAGTTGAAGTGGAAATTTTAAAAACTAAAATAGTTTAGTGCTTTTCTGTGCAAGCTCTGGACTTCTGGAAAAATTTAGATGTGACACCATGAGTACATTGCAATTTAATAGTGTGATAACAAGCCTAATGACAATTAAATAAGCAATGTTAATAAAAGGCTGCATATCATCTGTTAGTGTAGGAGATGGCAGGTTTCCTAAAATAGGACAGGAGAACCAGGTTTGGAGGGATCCAATGACACCTTTCTATATAAATGACACTTCATATATCTATTGAAGAATACATGGAGGGAACTTTCTAGGTCAGGATTTATTTCTAAAACTTTATTTATATGCCTACCAAACTCATGAAGCTTATCGTGTTACTTTCAGTAATAATCACTGAATATATTTTTTACATTGGTTCTTACCTAATTTTTTTAAAACTTTAAGGAAATTAAAATTATATACACAAGCAGAAGGAATATCTCAAAATAAACACAGTAACATGGCCACATAATTAAATCCTAGCTAAAGACCAAAGCTGTGAGCCTAAAACCTTCTCTATCCCAATTTGAGGGAAATGTTTATTATTTATTGAATCATGGTTTTCTCACTGATATAATCTGAATTATTGTATGATAATTGCAATCATATTAGAGGAAAACTATCCTTATATAATTATTCTTCTATACTGCTACAGTGGTATTCAAACAGAAATTTAAAGTTGTTCTTCATAGTATGTGGATTGTGACTCACAGTGATGGAAACATAGACATTAGCTCACCAGAGAGCAGAATTGGGATTCAGATACAGGACAGAAGGAATAGCCAAGGACTTTGGAGTAATAACACAATTTCTAGGGAACAAAGTTCCAAAGTTGGAAATTATTCTGTGATAATATTATTTTGGAGACACACACACACACACACACACACACACACACACACACACACACACACACACACATCTACTCATCCCAAGTAGAGAAAGAGTAATAAACCAAGTAAGGATACTGGCAAATCCAACATGAATTTTTTTGGAGTAACTTCTAGGAATGTGGATAAAGTTTGTTACAAGAGTAGAAATGACTCAAAGATTACTTTGTCATAACAACCTCACCCCAGCATGGGTAACTCATGAAAGCAGGAGCCCAGGAAAATACTGATCAATCCATAGGGTATTCAACAAGTTAGCAACTCTCCTTTGAGTAGTTCAGTTTATTACTGCTTTTTCCAGGTGGCTTAGCTGATCTTAGACTCTTGCAGGTAGTAAAACTCATATTAGAGTGTCTTGAGTGGCTCTTATAGCTTATATATGCTTAGGCAGGTGGGGCCTAGTGAATGCAAGTGGTTTCAGAAACTTCCTGTGGCTTTCATGCTGTTTACCTTCTGATCTAAAAAACAAAACACACACACAAAAAAAACTTTTCTGTAAAATGGCATGTTTCACCTTGATTTAGAATACCCTACATCCTAATAAGCTACACTTCATGACAGATTTTTTTTTCTTGAAGAAGTTGCTATAGCACAGAACTATAAAGCTGGATTGATGGTACAGGGCTTCTGAGGCTGCATTAAGAGACTTATTGCCCATTCACTGGTACAAAGAGCAGAAAATTTAAGATAGAGAGCATTTTCTCAAGGTTTCACAATGTGTCAATCTTCATTATACTTGCTTTTGGTCATGTCATGGGTCTTTGATTAATGAGTATAACTTTTGTAATCCATTTATCAGATGGTGCATATTCACACAAAGTAAGCAGAATTAATATACTTAAAACTTGATCCCATGCAAAGAAGCATTATTAAACATCAGATCATTGAAAAACAGATGGGCTCATTTAAATCCAAATTAAGAATATCTATAGGAAGGCATCCTTCTCAAGGGCAAGAGGCTCACGGTCATCACTCTTAAATCAATTAAGATTAGGTATTTGAAAGTATGGTATTTACAAGGAAAATGAGTTAATGTCTGAGAATTATTTTCTTAAAATATAATATTTATGACTATAATATATTCAAATATCTGGAGAAAAATGAAGTACCTGCTCTTTTATCCTTGTTGATGTATGAATTTTTCTCCTGGAAAAATGTAAAAGCCCAGGACTTCAGTAAAGGGATTTCTGGTACTATGTCTCTTGTCCTCGGACTATGTGCTAACTGACTGGTCAGTTAAAGTAGAATTTATATGTCAACTTTTTTGATGACATTGTGCAGTTAGGTACTAACAACATAGAAGGCTTTCCTTATAATCTTTACTAAACTTAAAGCTGAAGTCAATAAGCAGACATTATTTAATTGCAGGAATAGCCAACATATCTGAAGTGTTTAAACCTGTATTAGAAAGCATATTTTCAGGAGCTATAGAGATGGCTCAGTAGTTAAGTGTGTTTGCTTACTACTCTTCCAGGAGTCATGAATTATGGTCCTAACACCAATATTGGTTTGCTTACAACTATGTGTAATTCCAACTCCAGAGAATATGATATCTTTTTCTGGCTTCCACAGATAACTGCACTCATAGACATATACCTACCTATACATACACAAACACATAAATTAATATTAATAAACATTTTAAAAGGAAGTCAATGTTTTATTTACAAACCGAATCTTTACCTATTCCTTGTTATAAGAAGCATATACATGTATTTGTGCAGTGACTATATATGTATAGTTTATTCCCAGCTGCCTAGACCCAAAATAATAACACCGAAACTGCTTGGCCAACTGAATAAGCATATTGCTAGCTGGCTCTTATATCTTAAATTAACCCATTTCTATAATTTTATATTTTTTACCACAAGGCTCATGGTTTACTGATACCGGTGTGCAGGTATCTTTCTCCTCCTGTGGATACATGGCATCTCCCTGACTCTGCCTTTTTTCTTCCTCTATCTTCTTGGAATTACTTCCTTGCTCTATTCTGCTAAGCCTCTCACCAAAACAGCTTTATTCATTAACCAATAAAAGCAACACATATACAGAAGGCCTTCCCATACCGTTTCTCTTTTTCAGCTACAGATTGGCATGCCAAAGTGGGCTAACTACATTCACATAAAACCTGAGAGATCTCGGGAAAGAAGTCTAGAAACACACACACACACACACACACACACACACACACACACATGAAACATGGCTTCATGGTAGCAGCATTTTCTTGGGTGGGCTCTATTTGCTAGAAGCATGCAGAGACATAGCTCCTTTAAGAAGGTCTCCTGGTTCATTCTAGTGGCAAGAATAACTCTGGCTTTTTTAGAAGGCTGAGCATTTAAACTAGGTTTGCAAACAGAGTGCTACAACTTGTTTAATGGTAACATAGACCCACTGTGACCCTGGAGCTGGAGTAATGAGCATGACTCACAGAGGTGGTGAACATGCCTCTGCCATGTTGGACTGGCAAAAGGCAAAAGGCAAAGTAGCCTTCTCTGCTTTGCATTTTAACAAGTGATCCTAGTCAGCAAAGGATTACAGATGAAAGATTGAGATTAAAAAGACCTCTAAATGGGTCACAGTGTTAAATAAATGAATGTAGGCTTGGAAGAGAGAAGAAAAAGAATAAAGAGACAGTAAAACTAATATAAAACAGTACAGACCATCATAAATTAAAGGAGGAAAGATTAAAAACAATGAATATTAAACTTGTAGAAAAAGTAATAGAGTAAAATAAGCTACATAAAATGGAATATACATAGGGTCTGGATTATGTATATTGTGCTTTCTTTGAAATTTTTGACTATAGGAAGATATTTGATTCTGAAGACTGCTAAGCAAAACCAACATATATATATTTCAAAGGTATTTTGACTCCAAAATTTGGGTCTAAGGATATGTTGCTTTGAAAAAGAAGTTCTTCTTTTGTTTCCAGAGAAGATGTGAACTGTGGATTACTTCTAGGCTAATGTCATCTGATGGACCAAGACTGCCTGAAAGGTCTCCACAAACTCCAAAATTATTTTGCTCAACAAAAAGCAGAAAGCATTTTGGGGAAACCTATGCCCAAATTCCCAAATATTGTTTACAAATATTTGTTTACATTCAAAAAGTGATATGCTATAGAGTTGAATTCTTTGCATTGGTATGGATCTTGGTTTATTTATACAAATTTAAGGTCAATTTCATTAATGTATAATGTATTGTGTTTGTTCAGCTAATTTAAAAATGTAATATATAATTATGAAGTATAAGTTAATAGATAGTCATACATAATAGCCAAGCTTGTAGTCATGTTAGGTCTTCTAGATGTGCAGAAATATATTTCAGATGGATATGTATTCTTCAAACCTTTCATAAACTAACAGAATATGGCTATTAAAATGATTAAGAAGTTAGGGCTTTTCATGACAATGAGACACATCTGCTCCTGGCAGCACCAATCTACTTCAACAGGGTGATGTACATTGAAGAGGCTCCTAATAACCATTTGGGCAAGAAACTGCTCTTGCCTGGACTGCTTGATATTATGCTGTATGAACTGGACATGCAGGACCCACAGAAAAAATGACTTTTGAACTTGCCTAAAGGTGAGACGATCCTTCAGGGTTCCTGCTTCATGCAACAGTCTGCTAGATATTCTGCAGGACACAGAAGAAAGTGACTGAAAAATTGCCAATATAGGTGGAACTGTTTTTAAAATTTCCTGCTTCATGGAAAAGTCTGCCAGATACTATGGGCCTGTAGGCTGAAGATGGATGCCCAAATGTTACAGAAGAACTTTGGGTCACTGTCCATGCAGTAAGATATCTCTGTCAATTCTAGAGTTTTGGAAGTTGTTTACAATGCACTTCCTGTTAACTTAGGCAATATTTTATTTTTCTTGGGTTTTTAATGGAGTTGAAGAACAGATAGTTATAGTTTTCCTTAGTTGTGATAAAAGATAAATTAGTTATAAATAACTGTAATTCTTGCTTGATAACTGTTTTGTTATATGTAATTTTACTATGTTAAAGTTAAGACCTTCCCTTTTATTTGAACATAAAAGAATAAATGACGTGGGAAGTCCTTCTATATATGTATTGCTTTTATTGGTTAATGAATAAAGCTGTTTCAGTGAGTAGCTTAGCAGAATAGAGTAATGTGGGAATTCCAAGGAAGTAGAGGAGAAAAGAAGGTGGAGTCATGGAGACACCATGTAGTCACTGAAGGAGAAAGATGCTTGTGTGTGGGTACCAGTAAACCATGAGCCTTGTGGTAAAATATAAAATAATAGAAATGGCTTAATTTAAGATATAAGAGCTAGCAAGCAATGCACTTAAGTGATTGGCCAAGAAGGTTTGTAATTAATACAGTGGAGTTCACTTACAATTTCAGAGGTTTAGTTCATTGCAATCATGGTGGGAAGCCACACCTCATTATTCTTCTAAAGTAATGTCATGCCCTATATCTAAGCATTCAAATATATGAGCCTATGGGAATATTCCTATTCAATTAACTGCACAGATGGTCTATGAACAACTTTCAAATATTTGGCCACAATTCACAATGTATGTACAGTTTAAGGAAGATAATCTGGTCTGTTCTCTTCTGCATGGCTGTTCTTCATACTTTAAAGAATTTCCACATACAGTTCAAGGGATAGGAAACACACTGGCAATGTAGGATTTTAGGTGAAAAGTACTGCTGTCCAGGAATGGAGACATCTGTGTATGTCATTTCCCAAGTGAATGTGAAAATATGTGTTTATTTAAAGGCTATGAATTAACTGCATATCTTATTGTTTTTCTTTGTGTATCACATTCTGTTAATTATTATGTTTTTTTTCTATGTCTACTGGCTTAATTAACAATGTTATTAAGATAGCTGGCTACATTTTTGGCAAAAATTATTAAGCAATTTCACAACTTACTCTGAAATGGAAATAATAACAATATATAATTTTACTTTTACTTTTTTTTTACTAGCACCTGGTCTTTGCTGGAGCTATTTTAACATATACAAACAATGTGCAGGGTAATTTGATAATATATATCAAAGATTATAACTATATGTATAAATAATGAACCAAAATTCAATTACTAGAAATTTATCCTAAGGAAATAGTTAAACATATGTCAAAGTTTTCACTTAATTAACTTCAAGGCTATTCAGTTTACAGCTGTTTGTGGTAGTAAAAAAAAAATGGAAAACACCAAAATTTGCAATAACACTGAACTAATTAGAAATAGTAGTAAACACTTATAAAAGAGATAATAATAAGAGGATAAAGTCACTGAAATCTGTTTAATAAGATGGACACTGTTACATGTGTACAACTTTAACATGAAAGATTTACATGATGGAAACAGATAATATAGGGGAGATCTGTGAGAACTGGGAACAGAAATGTGAGCAAATAGAAGGAAATAGGTTGGATACTACACTGGGGATTCTGTTAAGTCCCAGTGTGTTAGATCAGCTTTGATGAAGGTGACATGTAAACAAAAGGTATGAGAAAGGTATCTCTCAAAGTAGAATTGTTCTTTTAATCAGAACAATTGAAGGGCTGCAGTCTCTTTGAGGAAGTGGAGACTGCTCTGTTGCAACAGGAGCTTGAGGTTGTGGATGGCTTGAAGTGGAGAAGGGCTTACCAGGGTTGGGGTCCAGTAAATAATTTTTCTGGCTTTAGTTCTGTATCTGAATTTGGAGGGCCAAATCCTACTTTTCAAACCTAGCTTTCTAGCTGAAACAGCAGAAGACAATTTGGCTGTAGAGGGTGCTCTATTTTAGTTAGAATGATGCTAATAAACCAAATTAGTATATGAGAGTTTTCAGAATTAAGTTTATAAGTTTGAGCTTGTAAAACCTAAAATGGAAAAATGGAGGAACGGAGCAAATAACTTGAGTGAAGAAAGAAAAGGTTTGAAGCTGGGGACACTTTTGATCTTTTTGTCACTTCATATGTGTGGTTGCCTGAGTGAGACTTTGAAAGTCAAAAGTAGTATCTAATTTGTGTTGGGCTAAGACCTCAGTCAACATGTAAACTAAACTTTTGAGGTTTGTTTTAAAGCAACCAAAGGCTGTTTATGATTGAGATCTTACATCCCATTTTAGGAAAGGTAAGTGTGAGGTTAGTTTCTGATAATAAGTTGTCTCCTGTAACCAGAAAGTAGACAGAATGAATGACCAGGGGCTGGACCAGGTGTACCCAATTTCAGTGACCTGGCAGGCAAAGCCAAGGTAGAAAGTCAAAAGACCTTTGGTGTGGTGGCTTGAATAAGAATGCCCTCAAAGGCTCATATATTTGAATGCTTAGTCATCAGGGAGTGGCATTACTTGAGAAAGATTAGGAGATGTGTCCTTGGAGTAGGTGTAGTTTTGTTGGAGGAAGTGTGTCACTGGGATAGGTTGTGAGGTTTCAGAAGCCCACACCAAGCCCAGTGCCTTTCTTCCCCTGCTGCCTGAGGATCTGGATACTCTCAACTACTTCCCCAGCACCATGTCTGCCTATGTACTGTCATGCTCCCTACCATGATTACAGTCGACCAAACCTCTGAGATTGCAAGTGAACTCAAAAATGCTTTCTCTAATAAGAACTGCCTTGGTCATGGTGTCTCTTCACCACATTTAAACAATTATCAAGACACCCAGGGTCCAGATAGAGTGTGCCAATCTAGGGCATAGATTAAACCCAGGTGTTAGATGCACTGTGGTTGAATTATATAAATCCTCTGCTTAGGAGGTCAAAGGCAACAACAGAATAAGAGCAACAACAATAGTGGAAAAGAAGGAAAAGAGCTCAAACTGAATTTAGCCCTCAAAACTCTTCAGTCAACATGACTTGCATGACTCACATAGACAGAGGCCAAATAGATCCTCCTATTGACTGTTTAGCCCATAGTAAATTTGGAGGATTAAGGGCCTTTTAATTGGGTGTTATGAAAAATCCATGTGCTTCTGTTTAAGGGGTATCAAGAATTTATTAAGATATAAAAGGAGGAAAATACACTCATGAATAAAGGATATGGTAAATCCCCTTACAGAGTCCTTGAAAAGCTGGGGACCTATCACATGTTGCTCCACATCACCTTACCTAGTCTTCATCACACAAGTAGGAGCAACCTTCTCCTTTTTTTCTTTTAAGAGGTCCTGAGAAGCACCACCTCTTTTGGCTCTATTGGGCAAGATAGCCCAAGGTCATGGGCAGAGCGAATACCCACTACAATGTGGTTTGACAGGTTACAGGAAATGGGAGACAATGAAGGAGGGAAGGAGAGAGAGAGAAAGAGAGAGAGAGAAGAGTCATCTAGGGAGGAGACCTGAGTCTCAGCCCTAGTGAACAACACACCAGGTTTTAACACCAACATGCTAAATTGTGACTGAGGGAAGTGACAAGAAATTAAAGAGAGAAGTAAGTCATGTCTGAAAGCAGAATTCATTATTTATAATCGTAACAACTGAAAGACCACAGTCTCTTTAAGGAAATGGAGACTGTGTTGTGGTTTAGTCAAGACTTGAAGTGTTATAGGTTTTGAAGCGGGGAGAGCATATCATGGTTGGTGTTTAATAGATGATTTTCTGTCCTAAATTATGCCTTTGACATTTCAGATAGGAATTTCCTGTGCTGGAAGATATTCTTGAGCAAGGAAGGTTTCTGGAAAAGCATTTGCCAAACTGATAAATTTTTACCATTTACAGGGATCTAACAGATTCCAACAAGGAGAAAAGAGAAGATAGAGGGAAAGGACAAAGAGGTAGTTAAAGATATTCTTCCTCTTATTTTGATCGCTAATGCCCCTAGAGATATCTTATCTTAGAGAATACAGGGAGACTAGCACTTTTGACAAGAGCTTTAGGAATAGGATTTTTGTCAACCCAACTAGACCTCTGGATGAAACCTAATTCAACAAATTATCTATCTTATTTTGCTACTTTAAAAATGATGAAAGTTGGATGGGAGAGAGGGCCCAACAGGTAAAATATTTGCTCTGTAAAACTGGAAATTTTTAAATATAAAAAAAATTAAAAAAAAATAAATTAAAAAAAAACTGATATGCTGAACTCAATCCCTGGATCCCAGAAAAGGGTAGAAGGAGAGAACTAAGTACAGAGCTGTCCTCTGATCTCTACACATGTGCCATGACACACGCACACCCCCACTCACTGCTCCCTATCTCAGATATATTATATGTGGGACTAAGGAGATGTCTCAACTGAAAATATTTGTCACACAGGCATGTGGCGACAGTTTAGATCCCAGAAATTAAATGAATACTTTGCAGGTATGAGATCTCACCTATAACCCAGCCCTGGGAGGGAGAAGTAAAGGATCCTGGAAGCAGCATGCCTATCTAGACTAGTTGTACCTGTGTGCTTCAGATTCCGTGTGAGAGCTTCCTTCTGAAATACAAGTGAGAATCAAATAAGTCACCTAGTGTCAAACTCTGCCTCCACAAGCAAGAACATATATACTTGCATCCACCCCCACATATATGTAGACATCTGCACCTGTACACATATGTGCCCATATATATGTGACCATGCTCACACACATGAACCTCCAATTACAAAATGTTAAATATTTTGAGGCTTTCTTAACATATCACATCTACTATTTCAAATTTAAAACAATTCTTGCTTTTTATGACATTGTTACTAAAAAGTTATACAATGCGATGGCCCTTTTCCATTTAATTTTCTTTAAAATGAGACAAAGTCAACTCATATGCATTATTCCCAAGAAATTATTACTAGGCTGCATTGTTATTGTGTAAAGATTAATGAGGGAACTTACAAACATAGATGGTCAGTCTCTACATACTGTGGTTATCTGCTAGAATCTTCACCTGGACAGTGTTTACATAATTAAGACTCATTGGATAGCATATGACTCTATTTGTCTCATGTGCTTATTAAAAACTGTCTAAAATGTTCCACAAATATAAAGCCTTATATCCATTGCACTTTAAAAGCTTTTTAGGAGAAACATAGTCTTGAAACATTTACCAATGCTTCCTGTACCTTACCTTTTACATAACTTTATATTAATATCTTGTAATTATTTACACATGACCTTTATCCCTAATTTATCTTTATTGCTCTTTTTTCTCAGATTCTTTTATGCATTTATTTTTTAAAATATTAGTTTAAATTTCAAGAGTACTTTTAAGTTTGATCATTACTACTGTGATTAGTTTTGAGATTGATAATAATCACAAGAATATGAAACTTCAACTTAAATGAGCAGCCACATTGATCACATGTTCCTTACTTACAGGTGACTTTCTGCCTGATTGTGAACTGATGCCTCACAGTAATCTTTTTCTCTTAATATGCTGACCATTTCAGGAGAAACAATGAAAAATGGGCTAATGCAGCACAGGAGGAGATACTTACCATATTTTATATTTATCATTTCAGGAAGAGAGAAGTGGAAGATGCCAAGTATCACCTGTATATGAAACACTGGGACCCTCCTGGTATAGAATATATATCTTTTAAAGAGGCTTTTTTTTTTTTTGCTCAGCTTTAAAGTATTGTTTCTTGTAAAGAATTTTTGCTTCTGAGAAAGGGTCTTAATCCACAGCTCAGGCTGGCTAGGAACCTGTGACATTTTTGGTTCTGCTTGACTTGCACTTGGGTTGTCATTATAAACCACCTTGCAAAGCCCTTACAATTCAAATAAGAGGAAATGGACTGGAGGAGACAGCTCAGTGGGTGAAGTGTTTGCTGTGTAGGTATCAAGACCTGTGTTTATATGTGTATCATCTTCATAAAAGACAGAATTTGCAGAGTTAATCTGTAGCCTCAACACTGGAGGGAGGGGGATAGAAGATGGGTATGTTGCAGGGTTTCTAGTCCAGGAAGTTCTGAAAGCACCGGATTCGATGAGATGTCTTGTCTCAAAAAAAAAAAAAAAAAAAAAAAAAAAAAAAAAAAAAAAAAAAAGAAAAGAAAAGCAAAAGAGAGAAGAGTTGACAACATTTCAATCCAGCTGTAAGCATAGTAACAATTACAACTGGACTTGTATAATAATGGCAATAGAACCAACAGGAGTCTAATTGGACAGAAAACCCACTCAATTGGAAGAACTTGTTGTGGGATATTTGATCACATGGTGAACTCCAAGACTGTGTTAATTAAGTAAAATCAACCTTTGGTGAGAAGGTGGGGCCAGCAAGTAGTCATAGAGAGTCACAGGAAGTCCAGAAGACAGAAAGATGCACAGGAAGTAGCAGGGAGGGACTTTGACTCTGGCAGTCTTTTTTGGTTTGAAGCATTGAAAGGACACTCTTTTTGGGTTGCTGTCTAAGTAGGACGATCAGCTGGTTGCTTCTCAGCCTCCCTGAGCTAACAGATTTTCACCCCAGCATCTGACTCCCAACTATTTATTGCTAAATAGGACAATAGAAATAGATGGAACAGGGGACCAAACCGGACTCTCTGAATGTGGCTGATGGTGGAGGAGGACTGAGAAACCAAGGACAACGGCGATGAGCATGAACTCTACAGCATGGATGGGCTCACTGTGAGCCTTGTCAGTTTGGTTGCTCACCTTCCTGGACTTAGGGGGAGCTGGGAGGACCTTGGACTTAACATAGTGAAGGGAACCCTGATGGCTCTTTGGCTTGGAGAGGGGTGGAGAGGGGGTATGGGTGGAAGGGAGGGGAGGGAAGGGGGAGGAGGAGGGGAGGAGATGGAAATTTTTAATAAAAAAAAGAAAAAAAAAAGAAATTTAGTTTTAAAGTACATTTGGTGACAGAGACAAAAGCCAATTCTGACAGAATGGAAAAGTCCCGCTGGGCCTTGGCCTGAAGAGCAGGGCAGTGATTGTGGAGCCACTGTTAGTAGCTGATATAGCAGTAGATTCAGGAGCACCCTCAGGAACAGTGATCAAAGAACAGGAAATCATACCTGGTACTATAAACCAGCACCTGAGACTGGAGACAGACCCCGGAGGAGAACATACTACTGACATGTTACTAAACTTAATATAGTCACTAAATGCCTTCTAAACAAATGCTCATCCTTAGATCCATAGAGTAGTGCAGCTCTCAAATCTTATTGTAGATTGGATGCTGTTACAGAGATTCATAATTGGTCAAAATGCAGAAAATAAGATACGTTGGTGTCTCTAGCCCCAAATCTGTCTTACATGTAAGAAAATCCTTACTCCAAGGCTCAGGAAACATTCTTAAAAAGCAGAAAGAAATATTGTAAGATCTGGAGAACAGATATGTTTATTACTCCATAGTGTTTTCTGGACAGGACATAGATATTGCACCCATGAACTCACAACAATATGGCTGGCTGCACAAGAACTGCAAAGACTCTACCAATCAACAAGTCAGCATGGGTAGAAGAAAACATTACAGGGCCCAGTCCTAGGTGAGATCTACTGGTAGTAAATGGCTCCTGAGGGAGAACCAATTTCTCTAAAGTTCAGCTCCAAATCCCACGTGGTTAGTTCTAAACATGTGCACAGACAGATCACACTAAATGAGTTTAAAAGAGGTCATGAACAGGAGAAGGGCTGTGGGGAAAATGAGAAGATTTGGAAGGGTTAGAAATGATCAAAATACAATGAACTCATATGTAAAATTATTTTTGAATAATCAGAAGATGGAAACATTTGAAAGCAACCTATGACTTCCACATGCACACACACATAGATAGGTACTCCTGCAAACAGATGCATACAATACACACACACACATGTACATACATACACAAATATGCACATACAAAGAGAATAAAATCAGGGATAACTGAAATAACCCAACATTTTTATTACTTGTGAAAGACAAATCTAAAAACATTAGAAAAATCACAAAATAAATATTTACCTTTATAGAAAACTTAAATTATCAGAATAAATTGTATGGATATAAACCTCTTGACACAAAAATACAAAACGGTTTGATATATCATATGTTTGTGTCAATATTTTGATGTAACAAGCAGTGAGTGCTTTGAAAAGCAGGAATAATTATAGCTATAATCTATTGAATAGTATACTAAGAAGAACTATACAGAAATCTGCATGCTTCCAGGGAAGAATTACTTCAATTTTAATCAACATCCCAGTAGAACACTTTAGAAATTTGAATGATTAAAGATACCCTCTGTGTGAAATGCGCAGATGCTGTCATAATACAGAATAGATGACAGAGCACTTCCATTGTAGGATCATGTTAAGAGCACGAGGATCCATAATTTTGCACATTAGCACAGAAATGTATAATATAAGGGACTCTGAGCACAAAATGGGGAGAAAAATCTACTGTCACAAAGGAAATAACTCCAATAGCTCAATTCTATGCGGAAAGACTGTTACAGTGAATAAATTAATGGGAGATTCTCTCAACCATGTTACTTTCACTTGACAGCAAACTTAAGAAAGATTAATTAGGAAATATTCAGTGTATATGGGGGGAGAGGACTGGGGATATGTTCAGAGGATAAGAACTATGCCAGGCAAGCACAAGACCCAGAGATTAAATTCCAAGCACACAGATAAATTGCCGTGAGTGGTCACCCATTCACCTACTACCCTATCACTGCAGTAAGTAGAGACAGGAGGATTGCTTTGTCATGCTGGTGGCCATCCTAGCATCAGGCACAATGATGAATGCTGTTTTAAGATACTAAGAGCAGAGTACTCAACATCCTCCCAGGGCATCTGATTATATGCGACCACCCAACACACACATGCACATACACCAAACATTTACCTACAAAACAAAATAAAGAAATTGCCAATAGACCACCAAAAATATCTACTGGATGTAACAACAACAAAATGTCCAGGGAATTCTTTTGTCAGTTGCATTAGAACTTAGAAACTAGGTAAAGGAGGTGGGATACATATTTTTCTACCAATTGAGTAGTGGGGCTGATGATTACAGATGAACACTTCAGTCACAGACGGTAAGGATGCAATTTAGTTTTTAACACTTATATAAAAATAAACTACACACAATAATCTATGTCTATGGGCAATCATGAATACAAATGTGAAACAAATATATAAATTGTGTAGAAACATTCACTAGACTACATGGTTCCTGCTGAGAGAGAGATAGCTAGTGTAATATTCTATAAATATCATGAATTGTGTAGTCCAAGGAACAGTATACCTAGTCTTGCCAGTGCTGGCCAAAGACCCAGGGTCTGGCTTAGGAAACCTGTCTGAGATTCTCCCTATACATTAGTAAAAAAGATCAAAAGGTTTAGATGGAACATTTAGTGAAATGATAGGTCACAATTATAGTTCCCTCTGGCTTGTCAAAATTATGCATTTCTAGAGCTCATTGATGCAAACAGCTCCTTCTTCAGTGGAGGAGGTAGCTAGTTGTCTAAGGTATGCTGTGTTCAACATACACTTTGAAGATGAAGGAAGCAAACCTCCATGGTAGCTAGCTCTGCTTCTACTCACAGGACACTAATAGTAGTCTTTGTTCCTGGAGAAAGGTGAGGGATACTGTCAAGCATGCTATGAGGGCTTCTGTGAGGTGCAGGATGAGAAGTGTGTGAGAATGAGCCCTGACTTCATTCATTTCATAGCCTTTGCTTATCTGAGGTTAAAGTTGACGGAAAAAGTAAATCAACTAACCACATGTCATTCAAAATTAGTTTAAAATAAGATATCGTGGTTGCCTTAATGTGGAATAGATAAAAGATTGTTGTACTTTCCACTGACAAAGGACACAAGTTCAAAGACAGTCCTAATGCTAGGATAAAGACTGCTCAAACATAAGGAAATTCATAAAAATTAAGTTTTCCTCTTGGTACTTCACATGGGTAGATTCTTTTAGTCCTCTTAACTAAAATTATTAATGAAAATCATATAATGACCAGACCTTGTCCTTAACGAAGCAATTAGTCACTGTGTAAATAGTCTGAGCCTGTGTAAATGACTTGTAAATTCATGTTAAATATTTGGACTCATGCCAGTGGAGAGTCCACAGCTGAGAGGAGATAAGAGGAAAGAATGAGCACCCAAGCAGATATGCAAGTTGCGCTTGTTTGCATCTGAGCATAAATAGTAGCAGGGGTATTTATTAAATCTGTAAGGTTATAAAGCTTCTTCTGGGTTGCTCTGAAAGTTACATGTAAGGTCAAATATTTGCGACACAGATCCTCAGCTCAGACCTGTGGCTCAACAATCTAGGCAGCTCCTGTTGTGTCCCTGCCACATCATCCCCAGGTACATGAATTACAGTGTTTCCTTTGATGTTTATCATCTGAACGGGAATCTAATTAATCTGAAGTCACTGCATTCATTTTGTAGATGGAATATCTGTTTTGCTTCATGAACTCAGCAATTGTGACAATGGGGTTGTCACCTTGTTCAGTAAATGAGAAATCTCACAAACACTGTGAAAGAAAACCAATTTAAAACACACACACACACACACACACACACACACACACAGCAAATGCTCATTTGCTGCTGGCAAGGCCCAAAGGCCCACATACATAGTTCTCAATCTTTTCCCTGCATCTTTGATAGCTGTGCTTTTTTACACCATTATAATCAACTCTGTCCTTTCTTTTCTTCCTCGAGATGTTGGCTTATAAGTCATTTACTGAATGGAGGAGTTAGAATAAATATATACTGAAGCGTAAACACAAGAGTCTTATAATGGGTCCAATTTTGAAGGTTCAAGCTTTGAAAATCACATAACAGATAAGACGTGTTATATTGTGATAAACTGACGCCAAACTATCTCATCAATAAGTACTCAGCAATACAAAAATAGCAATGATGTGGTGTGGTAAATGCCACTGCTGATTGCTTCCCTCCAATTACCCACAGAGAGGTCTAACAAGTAATTTTGCTTTTTCCTGTGCCATTCCCTGACAATCTTTCTTAGCAACATGTCTGTTCCTTAAGTCTTGATTATAAAACTCTGGTGTATCTCCCTGAAATGCATTTTGGGTTTTCCTATGCCTTTAATCATCCCATTCTTAATGACAGCTGGCCTGATATCTTCCTTCTGCCCCACCAGAACTATTCTAATTTTTCAGAATACATTCTCTTTCAGAAGATAAATGTGTATAGACTAAAACAAGTATGAGATTTCTAGAAAGCATTGACAATTTAGAAGTTTTGCAAGAAACAAGAGAATATTAAAGTCAATGGATTTTATCGACCCATTGAATCCATGATCTATGGATCACTTGCTTTCCAGGCTCAGCACTTTGGGTTTTTGTTTTCACTTCCAAAACCTTCTTTCCCTTTTCATGACAGCAGCCAAGTGTTGGAAGCAGAGTAGTGTTATTAGCTTGATAGATTGTAGTAGGCTGTGAGGTCTTGTAAAAACCTCCTAATGTTTTCTGTTCTTTCTGAGCCTTGAGTCCAAGCTAGCAATGTTTCTCTTAGAAAAAGATATTCCCAACATGATTGGGGTGAAGAGTGTCTCCAATGTATGTGACAGGGTCTCATCCTACAAGACAAAAAAATCTAAAATCCCAAGTCTCCTAAATTTCAGACTATTTAGCCATACTTCTTAGTTATATCATCACTGTGTTTATATTTTTCCACAATTACATTTTTATATAATAAAGGGCTTTGGACTGAGTAGAGAATGATCCACAGGGGTATGTAATCTAAGCAATAGATAAGGGGTCTAGCCATTACATATCTCTCCTATGCAAATTAAAATACCTCAAATCAGACTTCTTCCATAGAGTTGCCTCTTGTCCTTCAGAAGACCTAGGTACAAATTCCAGGCAAGAAAAGTCACCTGATAGTCACCAAGATAATTCAAACTAAGCAGTCCAAAGTAGACTGATGTGCCACATTCTGCCTTCCTCATAGGGACCACAGGGAAAGATCAGATACAGGCTTTCTGATCATGCCTCCTCGATCACATGGCCCCAATGGAATATGGCAATCTCCAGGCCAGAATGTAAAGCAAACTCTATCTCCCTAAGCGGCTCTGTCTCCTTTGTGTCTGACCCCGATCCAGAGCAATTCTTTAGTCACCATTTTTATGCTCCATTTATAGCATAAAAAAATCAAAACAAAAAAAACTTTGATAGTGTTGCTATCAAAAAGGCTGAAAACCAGACAACAGGATGTTTGACTTAGGGCATGGTGACCTGGTGTTTTGAGATGGAAGGAGGTAAATACACTTGTTTGTTTCTTGTATCATGGAAAGGAAGTCTTTTGTCCTCCCCCTTGATTGGGGTATATAAGGACTATGAGTAATAAACTTAAGGCCGCTACAATATTCACTAGGGGCCCTCCTGACTCTATCTTCTGTCTCTTTTCTATTCCTTTCCTCAGTCCTCACTCCCCTTTTCAGTAATGTGCAAACAAGTTGGGCAGGACCTGACAGATTGCACTATACTACTCAACTATTCTTTTTCTCTTCACTGCCACTCTCTAGGTGGTCCCTTATATCGTAACCTCCACAAATTCAATTCTTCACAGTTTCTTTTTTGTTGCTAATAACCTCATTCAGTTTTCTCTGTATTTGATATTGCAACTATTTTATCCCTAACTACAAATTGATAGACAATAGTGCTATTGTTAGGTCTTTTATTAAAGTTCAACTCAACGAAATTTACTGAGTAACTGAAAGAAGCATCTAAAAATATTCCAGAAATGGTTACAATCGGTATAAGCAGAAAAATTAATGCAGAGGACTGAAAGTTTATCATCCACGTCTCTGTGCAGCACTCACGGTGACCCAAGAGCCTATCTCCTTGTATAGTCAGTCTTTTTCCATATTCCTCCTCAATAATTGCCAGACATGTTATCTAAGATTCAACAAGTTTTCAAATTCCAGGAGTGTTTTATATTTGAAACTATGCAAAACCTCCATCATTTTAAAAATCCCAAATAATAAAGTGAAATATTCCTATCTTTGCAATGTTATAGGGCTCTGCACCCTCCTGTAAAGATTTAATGATACAACCTTTGTTTTCAAACTAAAACTTTGGAAGTGGAACAGTGTGCCCATCCCAGGGTGTAAAAAGCAAAGTGATTGGCATGAGAATAGAGCTTATCAGTTAATAATTTTTGGATGTTCCAGTCACTGCTAGGATTAACATTTTCCATACCTTTTTAAAATTTATCATTGTAAAGTACATATTTTATTCAAAGCAACACTGGGAGAAAATAATCTCAGCATGTTGAAGAACAGTCCATGTTTTCTTACTTCTAAGATACTTGTTCAAAGACTTTTTGAAACTTTAGCTGTTTGGTGCTGCTGTAAACTGAAATCAGTACCTCAAGGATATTAGCATGTTCTTTACCACAGAGCAAAGCAGGCTGTATTCCTCTAAAGAAATTTCTTTAATTATTCAGTCTTTTTAAAAAATATTTTTCCAAAGGAACAACAGAGTGAAAAGGAGCTTGACCTTCTTTTCTCATCATGGCATGTGGTTTTTATATATATATATATATATATATATATATATATATATATATATATATATTCTTCTCTTATACATTGCATCCTGACTACAGTTTTCCTTCCCTCCACTCCTTCCAGTACCTCCACAAATATTTTCTCCCTCATCTTTTTCCAGAAAATATCAGGCCTCCCAGGGAACCAAACTCACCATGACAAGTAACAGAAAGACTAGGCACAAACCCTCATATCAAAACTAGACAAAGCAATCCAGTAGAAAGAAAAGGGTCCCATGAGCAGGAAAAAGAGTCAAAGACACCCCAACTCCCACAAGAATACCATTCTATAAATCAAAACATATAAGCAGAGGAACTAGGTCAGACCCATACAGGATCCCTGTTACTTTAGTCTCTGTGAGCTCCTATAAGCCTTGTTTAGTTGATTCTGTGAGCCATATTTCCCTGGGGTCCTCTATCTCTCTGACTCCTAAAATCCTTTCTCTTCTTCTTCTTTGTGGTTCCCCAAGCTCTGCCTCATGCTTGGTTGTAGATATCTGCATCTGTCCTCATTAGCTGCCAACAGAAGCCTGTCTGATGATGAAGGGGCTAGGCATTAATTTATGAGTATAGCACAATACCAATATAAATCATTTCATTCACTTTATTTATTTATTTACTTACCAGTTCTGTTATTCTAGATCTTTGGGCTGTTTTGCCTCTAGTTGCTGTCCATCTAGGAAGTGGCAAGTTTGGGCTTCCTCTCTTGGCACATGCCTCAAGTTGGACCCTTCAGTGGCTGCCTCCTCCTGCAAGGTTCTACCATAGTCTTGGCCTACTCTGGAAAGGCATATAATCTGACAAAAAAGTCACTCTCTTACCTGTGTTCAAGGCTCTCATTTGCCCAGATATTGAGGATGTCATTCATATCAGCTTGTACAAAACAACAGCCAGCACTACACCATTAGTGAATTAACAGGTCATCGGAACAGTGTTGAGTGGTGAGATACTAGTAGTGCTCTAGTTCAAATTCCCAGAGTTCAAGATAATGGGATCAACCATTCCAGGCAGGGTGCCTTTGGAAATGTATGTCAGGAAGGCAGTATGCTTGCACTAACTAAAACCTGGCATCATTGACAACACAAAATGAATGCCAAGCATAAGTAATATGTCATCTGTTCTGCCCTACCTGCCTTAGACTTACTAGCTTTGGTTGTGTCTAAAGATTATTATATGGAGAGAATCCCTGTACTTCCTTTGCTGGTTAAAGATAAGGCCGATAGTTACAAGAAAACCAAGGAAGTCATATTGTTGCTTATAAAACTTAAAGTCTGGGATGACATCAAAAAAATCTGGCGATATCTCAACAAATGATCTTATAATGACAGAATGCAAAAATATGTGGTGTTCAGCTTAGGAGATGCTTAATCATCTATAATGAAGACAGTAGTCTCATCAAAGCCTTTGGAAACATCCTTAATATCACTGTATGTAATATAAGCCAACTAAACATTACAAAACTGCTCTTAGTGGACATGTAGGGTATTTCTACATTTGGATTAAAAGTACTTCCTAGAAGTTAGATAAGATGTATAACACTTGACCTAAAGCTACTTCCCTTCAGAATTAACTATCAACTAATATCTGTATCGTGCACAAGATGGCGAATGCAGAGGCAACAGGACCTCGAAGAACCCAGAGATCCAATGAGCACTTCAAGAAGCAAGCATGAAAGTCAACACAGGAGTCTTGATGAAGAGAGTAAATTTTGAACTTGAATCCACATGCAATGATTATGCCCACTACACCAACCTCCTATAGGTCAGAAATCATAGGTTCTGGGTACAGAAAGTGGCAATGGCCCTGAAAGACAAGTCAAAGAAGGAGGTGTAGAGAAGAGGGGAAGCCCGCAGACTATGAAAAGAAAGAGCCCATAGAAAAGAAACCTGTGGAAGGTAAATGAAGCACAGAGGAAAGTGGCTAGATTCTCTATTTCAGAAAGAGCAAACAGAGAACCTATCTGAATAAAGACCTGGTCAAAGATATAATGAATGAAAATGCTCTTTTTTTCCTATGGTCTTCTGACTTTGAGAACAGATGATTCTTCACCCTTATTCTTGGCATAAGATATACAATCTGTGCTACCTATATTCTGCTGTAAGATAAAATAGTTCAAATTCTGGATACTGACAGTTCCAGATGATGGGGAGATGCAGAACCATGGAAACTATTGTTCATTTCTGTGGGAAATAAGATGACACTCAGAGTTCTGTTGACAAGAAAGTTCTGTAGCAAGTAAGATACGTTTCCCCTGAGAAATATGAAATAGTGGAAGAGTGTGAGCCTGAAATTCTGAATACAAAAAGACGGGCTGGAAAGACTTGATGCATCCATGCCAAGGAAAGACGGGGTGACTATGAGACACAGTTGGTGTTGTTTTCATGAACACATGATAAATGAAAGAGCCTTATCTTAAGACAGACTCAGAATGGAAAGATGTTCAGCAAAGTGTTGTGAGAGAGAGCAGACTCCAGATATTTTAATTATTTGAGCCAAAATGGAGGATTTCCACGTCTCTTTCTGGTGGGAATGCATAGAGGAGTATTTTTTGTCCCCTCTTCCTTTTTAATATACTTTTGATTATATTGACACACTCACAGTACTTTAAGTAAATATTCCCCCACAAGTTACTGCAATCCCATATTGACTGTAGCACTATTTCCGATAGTCAAATTATGGAGCCAAATTAGGTGGCCATTTACTGTTGAGTGAGGTTTCTGTCCTGCCCGGTTCCTGCAGTCTTTAAGCCCCAAGGAAATCACACAGAGATCTACATTAATTATAAACTGATTGGCCTAGTAAATCAGGCTTCTTATTAATTAATTTTTATAACTTATGTTATCCCATAATACTTGTCTGTGTGAGCCACGTGGTTTGGTATCTTTTTTGTGAGGTAGTCACATCGTGTTTGCTCTGTGTCAGAATTCCTCTCTGCCTGGGTGATAGCTGCAAACGGACTCTTTCCTCTTCCTAGAATTCTCATTTCCCCACCTCTACTTCCTACCGGGTCACTCCAAATATATTTCCTGCCTGGCTACTGGTCAATCAGCATTTATTTAAAATACAAGTGACAGGGTACAGACCATTGTCCCACAGCAATTTACAAATGAATGCATAAAGAAAATACAAGTTATTTCAGTCATAAAGAATACAATTATAACATTTTCATGAAATGACTACAACTGAAGGTCATATTAAGGAAAATATGTCAGATGAATATAATATTTTCTTTAATTTTGGAGTCTTATAATTCATTGTACATACATAAAACATAACTATGGCTGTGTATTTGTACATATGTATGTATGTCATGTACATATATGTGTGTGTATATACATATGTACATATACACATATATGTGGAAGCATGAGAGAGACTGGGTGATGGGAGGGGACAAGCAGATGGAGAAAGGAGAACAGAGTGAATATGGTTAAAGCACCTAAGATATTTGAAAGAAATTATCATTTTGACTCTACACTATGCACAATGAATACATACTGAATTTCTTAAAAAGTGATTTAAAATCTGTTCTGTAACTTGTTTTGACAATATTCTACTTTTAAACTTATATCACCTCCCATAAGCATTTCATTTACCTAATGAAAACATATTTAAAGTAATGGGTACACAGCATTTCAATTTACATATGTAAATAAATTTAATCAGTAGAAAATTCTGGCAGAGGAAAGTGTATGAATGTAATTATTTCTTTGGCTGGCCACTCCTTCAAGTTTACAGTAATATTTTATAGTTGGAACTAGAGATTAAGTTTTTGGGGAAAAACTGTCTTCAATATGGGAAGGTCTATAATGACAATTGCTAGCAATTATCAAACTCTAATGCATGTGAAGTACATATTTTTTCCATTCCATAGAAACCTAACAAAGTATTATTATCTTTCCTTCAAAGATGGAGAAACTGATGTTCAGGAAGATGACATCATTTTCTAAAGCACTGACTCTCAAACTTCCTAATGCTGATACCCTTTAATACAATTCCTTATGTTGTGATGGACCCATCCATAAAATTATTTTGTTATGAGTTTATTACTGTAAAATTGCAACTGTTATAAATCATAATGTAAATATCTGATATGCAACCCTCAAGTGGATTTTGATCCACATGTTGTGAACCACTAAGCTGAAGACTGACCATTAAAAATATAAATAAATAATAGATAAACATATATCCAATTTGACTCTGAAGACTGAATAGGTGAAGAAAATATTCAATTATCAATTCCTCCTTCCTCACTCAAAAAACTATGGTTGTCTAAAATTTCTATCACATCTGAAAATTCCATTACCAGTAGAAAATGTTATTTCAAAGTTTAAATGAATATAAACAGTGCTCCATCTTTTTCATATTTATCTGGGCACATAAAATACTGCATATGAAATTCCAGGTAGAATATGCAATTAACTGTTAGTGGAATCATAAACATGTTCTTTTGTTTTTAGACATTATCTTTCCCAGATTGTCAGTTCAGTGAAGATGATGAAAATCCTTGTTGGTCAATATACCACTATTCTCCCAAGACAAGACAGCATGCACTAAGGGTTACATTGTGTTCTAGTGAGCTCCCTTCCCACTGAAAGAGTGGCAGAGGAAAAAGGAAGAGAGCACTGAAGTCATGACATCTGTACTCAGCAACAACTCTCCTGATGTTTTATGTCTTTTAACAGTGGATGGATACTAATAAAAATATCAAAATCCCAGTGTGTACCATTCTGCAATGGTCTCATCCATCACTGTCAACTTTTTCATTCTGTATAACATAACATTTTTCCCATCATCCCCCGTCACAAAGATTACATCAAGACTATCACTATAGTGTTTCAACAATGATGCACAGTAATTTCTCTATTTGAAAATTATGCCCTAACACCCAGAGAGCTACAGTGATTTAAGATGTATTGTACTTGAGAACTACATGCCTGATGCCCAATTATTGTTAAAAATCTCAACTCTGTTTATGATTCCAAAGCACAAACACCCTGTACAACCATATAGGCTTTTGGATAAAGTACAAAATCAGAGTTGTTCTTTGAGTAAAGAATGCAGTACACTACACACCAAAGCTGCTCTGTAATCAGTATTGTAGCTACACGTCTATTGCCTCTTTCAGTGTTAGCAGCATGCATTGCTCCTTCCGAGGAAACACAATCTTATGTGCATTCTGATATTTTGGCAACTGAGAAGTTTATAGTTTCAGTCTAGTAGAATTTGGAATATTATCTCACATCAAAACTAATACCATTTGGCTACATAAGAATATCATGAGGTGGGGCTGGAGAGATGGCTCGGTGGTTAAGAGCATTGCCTGCTCTTCCAAAGGTCCTGAGTTCAATTCCTGGCAACCACATGGTGGCTCACAACCATCTGTAATGAGGTCTGGTGCCCTCTTCTGGCCTTCAGACATGCACACAGACAGAATATTGTATACATAATAAATAAATAAATATTTAAAAAAAGAATACCATGAGGTATAAATGCACTTTTTTTCAATAATTAGTGTGAGCTCTTAAGAAATATCTCCAGGGTTAAAAGTAGTTGATACTGTTGCAGAAGACTGATGTTTGGTTTCTAGCATCCACATGGCAGCACACAGGTGTATGTAACTTCAATTCCAGAGAATCAAATGTCCTCTTTTGACCTTTCATGCCTTTATACTTACTTACTTGCATGTAATCAAAACACTCGTACACATAAAATAAAAACTTTTTCAGAATAAAACAAAAAGGATTTCATATTAACTCTAAGGAAAATGTGATCAGATTTAATTACCCTGCTTCAATTCACCCAAAGGATGTCCTTAAGGAAGACAGGTATGTATGAATGATGTTTGAGAGAGAATAAGTAAATAAAATAAAATATGATAATAAATCTTTTAAAAACTGTTTAGCTAATCAGCAATCTACTCAGAGATAATGTTAAGTGATCACCAGATATATAAGCCTTAAACCTCAATTTTCCATTAATCATCAGACTCTCTGACAGGAACTGCTCTAGTCAAGGCATCATGCAACATCACCCTTATGACACATACTATGATGTTGCAATTTCCCACCTTATTTTTTAAATTAATTAATTAATTTTTAATTAAAAAATTCCACCTCCTCTCCTCATCCCATTTCCCTTCTCATACCCCCACTTCCCGTCCCCCTCCCTCTCCAGTCCAAAGAGCAGTCAGGGATCCCTGCCCCATGGGAAGTCCAAGGTCCTCCCCCTTCCATCCAGGTCTAGGAAGGTGAGCATCCAAACAGACTAGGCTCCACAAAGCCAGTACATGCAGTAGGATCAAAACCCAGTGCCATTGTCCTTGGCTTCTCAGCCCTCCTTGTCAGCCACGTTCAGAGAGTCCAGTTTGAAAACATGCTACATCAGTCCCAGTCCAGCTGGCCTTGGTGAGCTCCCATTAGATCAGCCCCACCATCTGAGTGGGTGGGTGCACCCCTCGTGGTCCAAATGGGACCTCCTAAAACTGAGAAGCTTCTGTAAAGCAAATGAAACTGTCATTAAGACAAAAAGGCAACCTACTGATTGGGAAAAGATCTTCACCAACCCTGCAACAGACAAAGGTCTGATCTCCAAAATATATTAAAAAAAAAAAAACTCAATAAACTAGACTTTAAAATGCTAATTAACCCAATTAAAAATGGGGCACTGAACTGAACAGAAAATTCTCAACAGAAGTTCAAATGGCCAAAAGACACTTAAGTTCATGCTCAACCTCCTTAGCCATCAGAGAAATGCAAATCAAAACAACTTTGAGATACCATCTTACACTTGTCAGAATGGCTAAAATCAAAAACACCAATGAAAGCCTTTGCTGAAAAGGAAGTAGAGTAAGAGGTACACTTATCCATTGCTGGTGGGAATGCAAACTTGTGCAACCACTTTGGAAATCAATTTCTCAGGAAATTTGGGATCAACCTACCTTATCTTATGTATCAGAGCAGTTTTCACAAATAGAGGGCAATCAACGACATGATTTCCAGCATTCACGGACTACACACTCGATTCTTCAGGAGCAACGTTTCACTGGACAGTTGTAGGAGGGAATTCCCCTTTCTTCCTACCTTCCCTTTGATTATCTCATACCTGTGACCCTACAGCTCCAATGCACATTCAGATACACTGTCATCAGTAGATTCATTTAGCTCTAAAAGCAACCTAAGACTTCTTCCAGAAAAGAACCTTTGTAGATCAGCCTTTGTAGATGGCTGCCTGCCTCCTTAATTACTGTCTCATATAAAACTTGAAAAAATGAAGTAAATTAATTACCTTTTCAAGGTAGCTTTATAACCACTGCGGCCTTAAAAAAATAGATTGAGAATATCATACATAGATGTATAAGCTCATACATAGGAGCATGCTAGTATGTACAAATCCTTATAGAATGCCATTTCCTTTAAAATTGAAGAAAAACACATTTCTGTAGTCATACTGAAAAACTGGCAATTAAAAAAGGAAAAGTAATATTGCAGGTGTGAGTTGCTCACCTGTCCTCTGCACTCATACCTACAACTGCACAAACTCGTACAAGTGGACTGGATGCTCAGAAATTGGAAATTTGAACAATTTTTGCCAGTTGATTCCTTTACTATCTTTATAATCTTAGGAGATACACGAACCAACTATACCTATTATGAAAATGGGTTATTGATGGCATCAAAACTATGAATATAAATTGGGAAGATTTAATCTTTGACTTTATTATAGTTTCCACAATAGATTTGGAACCCAGAGAACGAGAACTGCTTGAAGATAACAAATGAGTATTTCCAACATAACTGCCAATTTATATATTTATTTCATCAAAAATGTTTCTCACTCATAAGCAGCACCATCATTATGTTAAAAATACATTCCGCTCAAGGGTACCTTAATCAAGCAAGCTTACCATCCACATGATCAGGCTTCTATTATAGATAAGGCTCTGAAATATGTGGATCAAACCAGAGCTTCAAATGTCTATTGCATTCGGCATGTTTTAAAAATGAATCAACACCGATCTTATTAAAGTGGCAACACAGTGAGTCTCCTCTAACATCAACCGTGGAAGTTGTAGAATTGTAGCACGAGTCTCTCACTAATTAAATTCCACTTATTTGATGTGTGATTACTACTACTTCAGTTATATTAGCATATTTATTGCATTTAAATGAGTCACCACAAATTTATTCCTTAAACCCTCTAGCCAAAAAGAGCATGCAAACACTTAACATAAAACATCTTGAAAAAAAGAATAAAAGTTATTTTCTCTTAATCACCAATAAGTGTGTATATATACATATATGTATATATGTACATTATTTTATATTGGAGTCATAGCAATTCTTATTATATATCATATATACAGTACCACACATGCAAATATTAATGGTTCATGAGTTATGACTACTTCAAAAGCACAGAAAGGGTCAGATAATAATGGTGCTTGTGGTATCTAATGAAAAAGCATTTACGTTAAAATTATGCACTTCTACTTAATGAAGATATGAGTTTATAGTCATATCATAGTAAGTAACTTGTAATGGGAATGTCCTTCTGCCACAAACACCATTAAACTGGACAAGACATTGGACAGTTGATTTGAAACACACACAAAAAAAGTCAGGGAGCCTGCAACTATAATTCTTGAAGAAAGGAATTTTAGAATCAAGCTCTGATTCTCTGGTTTGCAGATATCTCCATATCCTGAAGGAAAGTGAAGTTTCAAGGTCAGAAAAGCTGTTTTTAAGAGCAAGAAGCAAAGGAACCTCACAATTCTAACAAAGATCTGAAGTCTTCAGAGACCAAAGAAAATGTCAATTAGGGTGTCAACCACTTTCCAGAGAACAACAAATGTTTCATAAAGAACAGGATACAAAAGCTATACAAATCACTTCAAATTTCATAGGAAGAATTACTATACGTCAGAACATAGTCCAAGAATGGAGTCATCTGAGGACAATTCTGAGTACTCATGAGAAAACTCTATGAAAAGAAATAAGACTTCGGACTTCAGCTTCTTTAAAAACACAAATTGTCCTTGAAATGTGTTTTTGTGCCTCTCCCAGGTATGGTGGATATGAGTGAGTTTACTTCAGATTATTCATTACAACTGGTTATTGTAACTTGTTTATATGCCTTTATGGAAAAACATGTTTTTGCCATGTGTGACTTATCCACCATATGCAGTTCGTCCTTGTGATAGTACACTTTACCCACGTGACTTGTCGTAATTTTCAGAATGAAATGGTCTGATACTATGAAGGTTGGCTATCGCATGAGAATTTAGTCCTCATATATTGGCTCCATTCACCCAGGTCCCACTGTCTCTACAGAGGTAAATTAATATCCATATAGAAACTGAATATGTCTACGTCCTATTCACAATTTATATATTAAAAATCAGGAGATATAAAATAATCCCTACAGTTTTCAGAATTTAGTTTAGCAGAAATAAATAAAACAACTATTCGAGTATTTATAGAACTTGAAATTGTCATAAAAACTGAGGTGGAGAATCAGAGCAGGAACAAAAACCCAAAAAACTTGAAAAGGAGAAGTGGAGCCTCCAGGATGGAATGTCACCACATGACAAGAGACCGATCCAACAACACGAGGATGAGTCAGTATAATTTATTATGCCTGAAAGGTCAAAATAAAACTTTTAAAAGGACCATAAATTAAGAGTAGAGCAACATCAATCAGTCTGTAATTGGAGTCTCAGAAGCAAGAAATGTCATATTGAGATTTTGTATGTATTCTGGCTGCAGAAGAATTAAGTCAAAACAATGACAGGCAGAAAAACTAATATAGCTTTTTAAAAATATTTATTTTTTTTCCTGATTTATTTTTTTATATTTAAAAATTTCCATCTCCTCCCCTCCTCCTCCTCCTTCCCTCCCCTGCTCCTCCCTCTTCCCTCCCGTCCTTCTCCCCCTTCCCTCCCCTCCCCTCCACCCATACCTCCCCTCCCTCCCTCTCAAGGCCAAGGAGACATCAGGGTTCCCTACTCTATGCTAAGACCAAGGTCCTCCCAACTCCCCCCAGGTCCAGGAAGGTGATCGACCAAGCTGAGAAGGCTCCCACAGAGCCCATCCATGCAGAAGAATCAGAGCCCAGCACCATTGTCCTTTGCTTCTCAGTCAGTCCCCACTTTTGGCCACATTCCGAGAGACGGGTTTGGTCGCATGCTCCATCGGTCCCATTCCAACTGGAGTTGGTGATCTCCCATTAGTTCTGTCCCACTGTCTCCATGAGTGAACGCACCCCTCACGTTCCTGACTTTCTTTCTCATGTTCTCTCTCCTTCTGCTCCTCATCAGGACCTTGGGAGCTCAGTCCAGTGCTCCAATGTGGGGCTCAGTCATTTTCTTCATCTATCGCCAGGTGGAGGTTCCCTCACGGTCCTGACTTTCTTTCTCATGTTCTCTCTCCTTCTGCTCCTAAAAATATTTATTTTTAACATCAAAATATAATTACATCATCTCCACTTTTCTTTTCCTCCTTCCAATAAATCCTATGTGCTCCGCCTGTTCTTTAAAATCACAGTCACTTTCTCTTTAATTATTGTTGTGCAGCATTGCACAGAGATAGTATTATATACAGCCTGACCCTAGACAAAGCTACAGGCAAAGTAAGGAACATTGAAAATTGGGGAAATGCATACCCAATACCAAGTGGTCAGCTCAAAAACAACTTTTAAAGTGTATCAATCATTTCAGCACTCTGGAAGTGGGGCAGGAGGACAACTAGCTACTCTAAAACAGCTTGGCCTGTATAGTGACACTATCTTTCAATAAAGCAAGAACTGGGAAAGTGACAAAATGCACAAGCCCTGAATTCAACCCTTCTCACTAAGAGAACAAAAGCTGCCAAGGAACTCCTGTGGTAATAATATTTAAGCTTAATATATAGAAGTTAACAACTTCAAAAAGTTCCTAAAAAATACGAGGGAACTAAAAATATTAAAAACGAAAGTACCTGGAATCTAAATAGGAATCTCAGAAATAAATGCTGAACCTAAGGTAAACTGACTAGAATTATAGATGAGAACAGGGACTCTTCACAAGACACATCGACTTTAAGAAACTTACTCATTGAGAAGACTAAAAGTTGTCTGTGAGTGGCGCACCATTTGAAGCCCAGCATTAAATGGTGGAAGCAGGTGGATTTCTGTTTCAGGCCTGCCTGGTCTACCAGTAAATTCCAGTACAACCAGGACTGTATAGACAGATCTATCTCAAATAAAAAATAAAATAAAATAAAAATGACTATGAGCCACATTGGCCAAGTAATAAAAACACACAAATTATCTCTATCAAAAATGTGAAAGGTTCTCATTATAAAAACAGATACTAAATAAATATCTACTTTATAATAATAAATCAACTCTCATTTAAATTTATTGGCAAAATGTTTCAAAAATGCAACTTGATAAAATTAAAGAGGCAGATAAAATTAAAAATAAAGAATTTGTCCCTCCATTATTTTTTCAGGAAAAACTCAAAACATGGGAAATATAACTTGTTAAGTTTATCAGCTATATAGATATTTAAAGAATAATGTCAAACACTTGCAGAAAATGGAGAATGTGGAAATGCCTTCAACATATCTGATGGGACAAAATAAAAACCATGGTAGAAAGTCTTGAAATATAGTAGGTAGCATATTTTTTATAAAATTATACATATTCTAAATGACAAAGTAATTTCAAATAAATCTATGTCAACATTCTCATATAAATGCATGCATGGGAGGACAATGGCGAACGCACAAATAATATAGGCTATCATCACGAACATCCACATATTCACAAAATAAACCATGGTATACTGCACAAATGTGAATAATTCTCAGCAAACTAAAGGGATATCTTAATATGATTAAAGTTATTATGGAACACATACTAAGGCATGGCTATATTTGCTACTAGTGTTTTAACTAGGCCAACAGGCAAGAAAAGGTTTTAAAAATATATAAAATTGGGTAAGAGTTAAAACTTTATGATTTGAAGATTACAAATGCATGATTATGTACACAGAATACTTGAAGAAAATATCTATGATTAACAAAGTAATTATGTAAATGTGTCAAAATCTCTTTGTACTGGATAGTTTTAAACACCACACACACACACACACACACCACATCACATAGCTATAAACATGAATTTATTAAATATCATGGTTTTTATAAGATACAGAAATAGGCAATGTGAGGAGTTCTTATACTATAAAAATAAACACAAATTATAGATGACCCAAATATGTGAAAAAAGTTAAATATACATTGACTAGAAAAGCCAGTACTGTTAACATGCAGTTTCTCTATATTTTTATTTTTTAAGGAACTTGACAAGGTTGTAATAGACAGAATGGACCCAGAAAAATAAAAGGAACGTTGAAAGACTGTATAACAGAGCAACGGATTTCAATATTCACTATCAGTTTATCATATTCACAACTACATGGTACTGACTGAAGGGCAGGAAATTGGATCATGACAAACATGTATATATTTATAACCCTGTATATAAATTACTAATTAACATTCAGGAAGTCACAAAACTAATTCACTCAGTCTTTTCCACAAATAAAGCTAAAAACATATGAGCCCTCTCGGTTAACTTTATAGCACGAAACTAGATTCGCAATAATTCACTGATGTGTGTCTAAGAAGCAGCTTCCACAAACACTGTCACAGAATTCTAAGCAGTAGAACTTTCTGTGATGGGTGATGTGATCTCTATCTCTATATTCAACATGGTTACTGCAGATCCCATGAGGCACTCAGACTGTTGAAATGTGGCTAGTGTTACCAAGGAAATCAGTCTTTGACTACTATGACTAAGATTTCATTGAGTATATTTCATTAGAGACTCATATTGGCCATCACAATTCAAAAATAAAAATTGAGAGGGTATGTTTATACTGAAGTACACAGTTTCAGTTCCTTAAAACAAAAGGTACAAATGATACATATTGTGTCATACACATGTACCTTGGTTATCATCAGAATTTATAACTTCAAATAACATTGTCAGTCTAGACTGTGAAACAATGACGCAATACATAAACAGTGAATTTTTGTGTTCAATATGTGGCAAGTGACTTAGAGAGACATTTCAGCTGAGACTGTAGAAGAATGGCCACAAAAAACCAAAAAGTGGCACAAATCTCACCTAATAAATGTGAACAGAGAGTTTTATATAATTTCTAGCCACCTAGAGTGACAACCGCAAACACTCAAAATAAGAATCACTAACGATGTAGTGTCACTTAGGTCTCGTGTGTCTATGTTGGGGCACTAGGGTTAAACTTCTCAAGTACTATGAAACAGTAGCACCATCTCTTGAGGGTGTACACACCCAGAACTTACAGAAACCATCAATTCCATGACAACATATGTGCTAAACAGGCCTTTATTACTGTCATGAATTCTTGAGAAAACTCAAAAGATGGAACAAGTTATATTTTCAAACCTGTCACTCCATGAACCGCCAGGTTCATACTACGGCCTCATGATGTTCGGGGGTAAAGAACGGCAATAAAGGAAGGGACCAGTGCAAAATATAGTGCCCTACAGACAAGCCTACAGTGGTCTACTTCCTCTAGCTCCAGCCAAACCTGTCCCTTAACATTGCCATCACCTACACAGGATGATGTGAAACTATGAACCCATCAGTAGATTAATCCCTTTGGGAAGACAGAAATCCCATGACTCAATCACTGCCCCAGACACCCACATTTCAATCAGGACCCTAGCCATTTGTTGGGGTACTTCATATTCAAACAAAAACATAAGCAAACTCAATAACCTAAGTTACACTTAAATACATGAGTTTAAGATGCAGCAATGAATTAATCTATCTAAATTAAAGAAGTAGCAAGCACTTGCCAAAAAAGACCATCATCCTCCCAACAGACACACACACAAACACACACACACACAGAGCCACTACCTGCAGCTCTAATTGTTGCCTCAGCAGATGGAGGCACTCAGACAAATGAAGTTTAAATGAATTTAAATAGCAATTTAGACACTTAAAATTTGTAATTTATTTTGTATATTATTGAAAAGTAGAAGTTTCAAACAGTCAAATAGTGTTCATTTAACAGTAGAGGTGTGTGCGAAATAGAGTGACGGCAAGGACTGAGAGGGCAGGAGGGTGATGACAGAAAGTACAAGGCAGTAAATGCCCTACGTTCTCCATGAGTTACTACAGGCCTCTTGAAGGGACATCATGAAGATTAATGATGTGCACCATATAAACAAAAGGCAGCTGAAGACATAAAAAGAGATAAAAATGTGCAAATGAAGCAAACTTGATTCACCCAAACAATGCTGGCTACAGCAGCCATTGAACAAATGCCCGGTAAATACCGAGTTGGCAGATCTAAAAGCAAATATAGGAAAAAACCCACATATAAAAATAAATTAACTTCGACAAGGTCTGACAAAACTGAATAAAAAGCAAAAATCAGCCACCTTGGTTAACTACTGTTGCTGAAACAATTTGCAACAGACTGTGGGTGTGGTGGTAGCCACTTGGAATTTCCAGAAGGAGGTAAGAATACAGGTCAGCCTGGCCGAGAGAGAAACCTGGGCTATTTTGTGTGTTTGAGGCAGGTTCCCATCCTGTAGCTCAAGAAAGCCTGGAGCTTCCCATGTACCCCACTCTGGCCTTAACTATGTGGTAATCCTCTTCTTTCATACTCCCAAATGTCGGGATTGCAGTCTGAGCCACCATACAAGGTACTGGAGACACTGTCTTAAAACAACAAAAACAAACAGGCAACACACTCCCTAGGAAGCCAATAAAAATTCTCCAGTTGCACACAGAATTTGCTAGAAACTTAAAAAATATATAAATATTACACAGTATACTTCTCTGACAAACAGCAGTGTGTGTGTGTGTGTGTGTGTGTGTGTGTGTGTGTGTGTGTGTGTGTGTGTGTGTGTGTGGTGTCCCTTCTGGAGCATACATGTAGTGGTTCTCAGCCTGCAGATCACAACCTCTTTGCAGGGGAACAACCTTTTCACAGGGGTCTCATATCAGGTATTTACATTACAGTTTGTAACAGCAGCAAAATTAGAGTTGTGAAGTATCAATGAAAACAATTTTATGGATGGGAGGTCACCACAACATAAAACTCTATTAAAGAGTTGCAGCTTTAGGAAGGTTGAGAACTACTGCTTAGAGAACCTGTTTGCCAGACATGGGCAGTTTCTGCAGGAAGCCTGCACTCTTTAGCCTCACCCTTCTGCCAACTGAGCCCCTGTTTCTGCCCTGTTCTTCTGCTTTTCTTTACATTGTCTTGTTTTTCTTTACTCAGACACTGCTTGGCATAGTTTTTCTAGGGACTTTCCCCTTTGATACAAGAAAGATATCAGCATTCCAATGCAGAATCAGGATGCTTATAATTGAAATGAAATTCAATAACATTTATGAAAAAGGCACATGATGAAATATCGAAAGACTTTGAAAAATCATTAAGAGAGCCATGCTATTAGCACCACCTTTTGGCAACATTGTTCTAGAGGTAACAACTAACAGAATAAAAAGGAAGGCTATACTAAAGTAATTCAATTCTAGAAGGAAAAGGTGAAAAATCCTACTGTATTTGTAAAACTTTCCCAAGAATCTAAATGAGAAAACAAATACTAATAAAACTAATGAAAGTAGTTACCAGTATTAAAATGCAACAAAAATACACAAAAATCAAATTGTGCTTTCATAAAACATGAATTACAGGTTTTTCAGAAATTTAGAATAATCACAACATTCTAAAACTTAACAGATAAACCTAAAAAATATCAAAAAGGCTTTGGATGCTATAAAACATTACTGAGAGGAATTAAGGAAAAGTTAACTCAATAATTCATCATTTATCCCTTTCTTGCTGCTTCCATGAGTCATTAAGTTCCTATCTTTTTTTCTTAAACTGTTGGCTTAATCTTTGACATCAACACATTTGAAATAGCTTCTTAACTACACTCTTTCATGCATTGTTCATTTTAGCAATTCCCAAAATATAGTTTCTATGCAAGCAATATCAGTTTCGTTTGAAAATTTGCTAGAGACCTATTGACTTAGAAACTAACAGGGTCAAGTCCACTAATCCTGGATTTTATAGACACACTAGCTGATTCCAACTACCATTGCTCCCAAGGACTTAACATCCAAGTATTTTTGGTTAAAATTCAGGATATCTAACTCTGGGTAAATTTTTACAAGAGATTTTATTTACCCGTACCTGTCAGTTAGATGAACTTAATTAAATAATCTTTAGTATAAGTATATGTGTGTTTCTAAATGTTTTCTATGTGATGGTTTTTATGCTAAGTGTTTGCATTGTCTTAACCCATTAAATATTAAACAATAAATACTTCAGAGCAGTTTTTAATAATCTCTACAATATATATGAATAAACTCAAGTATGTAGAAAAGATTCCTCCTCGAATCACAAGGCAGTGAGCAGATGTATGGTACCAGTGAAAGCTAATCCCAGTGAGAGGTTAGTAAAATCAAAGGGCTTCAAGGGCCAGATTATGATGCCTAGACAAGACTCTGATAGGGATCTCTGACATGGGCCAATATGGCCAATACTGGACAGCTGGGTGAGTGGGAAGTCCACCGTTTTGTACTGAGGCTTATCTAGGGACTCTGACTCAACACAAAATGGCTGAAACCAGGTGTCCAAGAAACCTAATGGTAAACAGTGATATAATCTGTTCTAACGTCTGTTTGTTTGTTTTTTTAACCTCAAAATGCCACTTTCATGTGGACCTTGCATAAATATGGCCTTGAGGTCAGAGGCCTGAGCCCTTACCTTCACCTTCACCAGCCTGCCTGAGTGTCTGTCAGTCTGTAGACTTGTGCATTTATTTTTGTGTAGCCGTTGTGCTGGTCTATGTGTCTCTGCAGCCACTTATTTGTTCTCTCTGTGTGGCAGCATTTCCCAGAGTGAATAATATATATCTTACCTGCCTTTGGCAACTCACATTTTCTACAACCTCCCAGCCTCTGGCAACTTACCCCCTTTCCTGGCATCAGAGCTTGGGCTTTGCATCATCCTATTAACCCAAGCGCTCTCCTATCTCCATAGCATTTTGCTCCGTGGGAACAGAGGAAGAATCCACCCAAGCTTCTCGGGCCAGCAAAGCACTTTATGAAACATAGGATTCACACTTATATACAGCATTAGAATTCAAACCAAGTCAAATACCTCCTGTTTTGATAGCGCACTCAACTGTTCAACTCAGAAAATTGGACCATGGATGCTGAGCAGCACCAGGAGGTTGATTTCCATTGCATTTCCCACAGGTAAAGGTGCTTGAGGGAATTTCTTTGAATAAATATGCAATCCTGCATATTTAAAAAGAGCATTTAATCTCCTCTTGTAATTAGCCTGCAGATGTGTATTTCAGGATTGAGTGAGTAAATGAGTTTAAAGAGTTTGCTAATTTTTGTGGAGAGCCAAGGACAAGTATGTTATTTTCAGAGGTTAAAATATAACACAGGCATGGGAACAGTTTTCAGTTCAAAATAAAGGGGGCACGGGGAAGTGCCCAGGAGTATATCTGCAAAGATAAACATAATTCCCCCTGCAAGTTTTCTCTTTTAATTGAAAACAGTCTTCCTATCGTAAGACCATGAACTTGCTATGCTTTCTTTCCTTCAGTAGCTAACCCATTACCCATAAGAATCTTTCTAGTCCTACTGTCTTTCTTCATTCCCCAACTTTGTCCTAAGCCAAAGCTTATACAGGTTGGTATGGATTCAGCAGCATTCCGGATGTATCCCCATGGAGCATCATCTTATCTGGCAAATGCTCAAATAAGTTTTAGCCTCTAAAAAAAATGTGCATTAATTCTCTTCTGGTTTTCTAACAAATTCAAGGGTGGTGGCTGAAAACTATGAAAATGTATTGTCACACAAATCTTTCTGGTTTGAAATCCAGCAGATTCCATGTGGCTGTATTTTTACAGTACACTGAGGTAAAAGTCCTGTTAATGGTAAAACTAGAAGCTGCTTACATTTATCAAAGGCAAAATTTTACTCACCTAAGCTAATATAAGAATGATAAATAAAGGAAAGTTGAGGACTATTTTATACAACAATCTAGAACTCCTTGGAATTTGGAGCAATTTATTCATTATAGATAAGCTAAGTGGTCATGTGGTATTCTTAGTTTCTAAAAAAGTCTGATTTGAACAGATTCAAGAGTAATTTTGCTTCTTTTGTGTAATAAGACATAATCTTTACACATGGGAAATGTCCCGTGAAATACTTTAATTTCTCTAAACATTCTGTGCAACCTGGAGTTCTGAATCTACTGTTTCTACTGTGCCTACTGTTTCCATTTCTCTATATAGAAAAGTTATAAAAAGATTCAGCTCAAATGCCATTTCCCCCATGAATATCTCTGTATTATGCAACACATGCGTATCTTTTGTACCATCCTAAGGCACTCTGATCATATTGATATCACATGAATCACAGAGAACTGATGATAGAGATTTGGGATTATTTTATAATCTCCATACAGTTAGAATCAATAAGGGTGAGTAGTAAGGCAGATAGATAGATAGATGATAGATAGATAGATAGATAGATAGATAGATAGATAGATAGATAGATAGATGATAGATAGAACTGGCTCACCTAAACATAAGGTCTCATTCACCAATATAAAAAGGGGAATATTGTAAGCTAAAAACCCATTTACAGTCAAAACTCAAGAAACCATGCATCCAGTTTAAAGACAGAAAGCTCTATTTGCTAGTTTGAAGATTGCAAATGTTTCTATGATATACCACAATTGAAAATGCTAGAGGAGAACCTAAAAAAAGCTACAACCTTTTACAATATGTATTTGTAGAATTAAGAAGTGAAACACACTTAATCAAAGATTGTTTACATGCATTAACTTTATTTATTTGCATAAGCTTTACCCCTTTCAACAGTCGAACTTATTGCCTTGTTTTCTCTTGAATCAATCAAACCACTTCAAAGGAATCTGGGATCCTTCTGACTTGTCATTGTTTCTCATTCATTCCCGCGCTCTCTCTCTCTCTCTCTCTCTCTCTCTCTCTCCCCATCTCTCTCTCCCTCCCTCTCTCTCTTTCAGTATGATAGCAAGTACTTAAATCAGAGAAAAAAAAAATTAAAGACTTTTAAAACCAGCCATTACAGTTGTGCCTTATGCAGCCTAGAAACTCTCCAAAAAGTGTTTTCAAGCTACAATAACTCTCTTTAAATAAAACTGGCTTTTGTAGATTTGATTTACAGTGAGGCAATTGGCATGCATTATGAACCTGAGATTTAGGGACATAATTATAACCTGGAGTAGACATTTGGGAATATAAATAAAATGGATAGAGAGGTAAAATCTATGAACTGAACATTAATATGCTAAGTTAGTACCCTATTATATAAAGGGAACTGCCAGCCCAGACTACAAAGCTCTAAACAATGAGCCCTTGAATCTTCCTATAGATTTGTGGAACAAAAATACTGTAATATCCCCACAAGACCATATCAGAATATTGTAGCAACTAAATAGTCCTTGTTCGAACATTATAAAGCTCTTGAGTTCATTATACAAAGCCAATAATAACAATTAATTTTAAAAATGAATTTTTTCTTGTACAACTGGTAGTTTTCCCTGAGTATTTATTGGATAGTGTTGAAAGATGGAAAAACAATTGTAACTTCCTTGCAATGTAAATTTACAGGAAAATGTCATTCTGTCAAATGAACAAAAATATTATGCGTTATTGAACCAGTTATTTATCTTGATAGTCATGTAGGACGTATCAATTAAGTTTGTTCATTCCTACAGATCTGCTGTGGAATATTATTTTAACGAGGCAAAAGATAACATTTCTTTATGCTGCAGAATATTACCTAAACTGTGTAAAAGTATGCTACTTTTATTTATGCTGCATTTGTTTATTTATGTAAAGATATGTTGTATTTGTTTCACCTTGCCTGCTTTAGGCACCTGATTTGATTAGTCTAATAAAGGGCTGAATGGCCAATAGCTAGGCAGGAGAAAGTGTAGTTGAGACTGGAATGCAGCGGAAATAAATAGGAGGAGAAATCCAGGCTTGAAGAGAAAAAGAGGAAGGAGAGAAGAATGAGGAGGAGAGAACAAGGAAGGTGCCCAGCCAGACAGGAGAAGCGGTGAAAGTAAAATATACAGAACAAAAGAAAAAGCAAAAAGCCCCAAAGGCAAAAGGTAGCCAAAGAGAAGCAGGTTAAGTTAAATGAGCCCCCAGGACATTATCTCTGCCCAGCATCTGTTTGGATTGTCAGTAGCTATACCAGTTGAGTTGGAATAAATGTCAAGCAAGATTTCTCCATAAGGAAGACAAAGTGTGCTTCTTCGGAGTTCTGTGATGAAAGGTTTAGCTTAAGCCTCAATGAACTTTCCCCTCAGTTTCTCAGAGTATTCCCTCTGAGAGAAGTAGACTCGCTCTTAAAAAGAATTGTCTGTACATTTCTACCACTGCCAAGCGTTTACAGTTCAGTCAGTGGGGTGCTGATACCAGTTCTCGAACAACTCCCTCCAGATCATCCCTTCTCAGAAGAGTGGATCCCCAGATGTGTGCCCCTTGCTTCAGTCTCAGGATGCAGAGGAGGAACTGGGGAAACAAGCTCTCAACGGTCAGTGAACACAGTGGGCAGAAAGGACCCAGGAAACTGTTTGGGGTAGGGTGTAGTTTGTTTATTGAAGTAAGTGTTAAGAATATTTCCTAACCTAGCCTCTCCGGAAGCAAAATAATCCCAATTAAACCAAATCAGACTAGATTAAAAGATATTCAGGTTTAAGTAGACACCTGTGCTTCCAGGTGGCCCCCAAGAGGAACGGGGAGCCGCCAACAGGACCACCAGAGAGGAAGAAGGAAGACCACCTGTTCATTTTCTGGGGAGCAGTTCAAATGGCCTTTGGGAGTGGTCTTGACCTTTCCTGAGGGGGGGGGTCAAGGTTAGAGGGACATAGGGGAGGGGCCTCCAAAGGTGGAGGTGGGCTGGGATTACAGTAAGGAACTAAATTATACAGCTCAAGAGGGGCTGGGAGGGCAGTAATAAAAGAACAAGGAAATGTACCTAATTTGCTTACGTGGACTTTACTGAATACAGGTAAACACTAAAGAATCACCAATTTAAATGCAAAGGCATGCAAGAGGGAGTGAAGGAAGGAAGCATTGTGATGGCAGCCAGACTGCTATTTACACACGATTTCTGAGAAACCAGTATTCTGAGAGGAAATCAGAAGCTTAACTGACTCTATCACGGCGTGACCTTTGTCTTTCTGGAGTTGAGTGAGGGGCAGCCTGATTTGAATGGGGAGTAGTCACCTCCTGGGAGGGTCTGAGTGCTGTCTGGGGTAAGGTCAATGCTTTACAAACCCTCTTCTTGCCTGTCCCCCAAGCCCCCCAAAGCCCACCAACCCCCTATAAGTTAACCCTTTAGCCCTAGCCCCCACTGCTGAGACTGGCAATAAGGATCCCTGAGTGAACGGCCATTGACTTTATACATCCAAAGTTGGTGGAAATCCACTAGATTAGACTACATTGTTTTATAGTCATAGACCAAATTTTATGACAGAAGATTGTTGTGCTAACATAAAGAGACTGTACTTATTTAGTGTTTAAGAGTATCATTACTGAACAGAATTTCCCATTTCTAGTGTGCATTAAGTCAGAGAGCGAGTAAAGGACTAATGGAATTTGCACATTCTGACCTCTGAAGCTCTCTATATTTTTTCTTAGCAGTCTTAAAACATGTCCATCTAGTTTCCTGAAATATGAAGAAATAGTACTCTTTATAGAGTTCTGCACATTGAAAGGGCTCCTTTTGTTTACATAATGCACTGTAATCCATCTCCCACACATTACCTCCTTGTCTCATCATTACCATAAAGTGAAACAGGATTGTAATTTAGAATGTCTACTCTTATTTACAGAATGTGGGAAATGATAAAATGTAAGCAATTAAGAGAAGCAAGTCTGACCTCCTAAGAATCCAAAGACTCTAAAAAGAATTCTCCATAATTTTCTTTCCTAAGTTTCTCACATTTGAATGTAAATAAAACAAAGAATATTTAAGAAAAAAAAAGAAAGAAAAGCAACAGGAAACCTTATTCCCATACCACCCAAAATCCACTCAATTGAAAGTTCAATTAAGATTTCTATCTAGTTACTATCAGTTTATGCCGCCTTGGTTTTTGCAGTTCTACTGTTATTCATTCTTTAGACATTGCTAAGCACGAGAAAGATATTTGTCACTCTAACATGCATGTCTGTCATGTGAAAACATATAGACATTAACCTCTCTATTTTGTCAAACTGAAAACTATTTCAGGGAGATTGTGGGAGACAAGGGATACTCACGCCATATCTAGAGGTCTTTAAAACTAAATTGAGCATGTTCAATTTTGACTCACTAGAAACTAGGAAAATATTCCATCGTTTTTTTCTCTCTTGATTACACCCAGACTGTATTTAAAGTTTTACTTGACTTCGATCCCTGTTTCATAAATTAGCTTTAAGTGCAAACATTTCCAATAAAACCATGTCCTTTCTTCTATAATTTTAATGCCTTCAGTCTTTACTTGGCATTTAAAGAGAAATTTAGTCAAAATAAACAGTGCGAACAGGAGCTTACAGCTCCCAAAAGAAGCTGTATTAACTAAGGAAATATGTTGGCCCTGATCCACCCAGTTTACAATTGGTTTTGTGTTTATTTCTTTACAAACAATTTTTTTAAATTATTGCAGTTATAGATGGTTAAATTATTACTATCAAATGGCTGTAATGACTGATATTACGGAAAAGGGGAGACTTTGGCTCTTCAAAAAATGATAGAAAATCTTAAGCATAGCTTTTGACATGCCTCACTGTTGGTGTTAATAGCAATGTAAGTTAGTATAGTATAAATCCTTGGAAGGTATGGGTTGACTATGAAAGATTGCTGTATCACATCTGCATGTTGTATAATATGTAGCTCATCCCCTGTAAGTTCTTTTTGTATACCTGGCCTGGCATATGTTTTGAGCCTCTAGGTACTGTGAAAAGATGCTAAGTATGCAGAAAATGCAGCTGAATCTCAGACTTACCCAGCTTTGACTATTTCGACCAAACAGCCCAATTTGCTCAAGTCTTCTCTGTGGACACTTGATGCCAGAACTTAGCAGAACATCATTTTATGAGAGCAAAATGAAAGAATTCCAGAGATGCATGTAGGCTATTATTCATGCATTAGTACTTGTGAGCATCAGTGAAATCTTTCAGACCTAAGCTGTGTGGGGCTGTGGTGAACACAGAGGTTTTTAGTTTACAATAAGGGTCACAGGATGTGTGCAGGAAGGGCATCTGCAAACACTCTTTAGATTAAAGCACCATCTCAGAAATGATTCCATGTATTAACAGAAAGTCCTTGACAACTAACTGCACTCGTATAAGAAGACTTTAGAATTGCAAACAAAGTAATTGCAACAAAAAACTAAAATTTTATTCTGAATTCAAGTCAGTGTAATTCACTGAGATCCAGACAGGCAGGACTGAGTCAGACACAGGTTTCTTTTCAAAGAATTTCAGACATGCAACAGATTCCATTTTTCTTTCTTTCTTTGTCTTTCATATCATACATCTCAATCCCATTCTTTTCCTCATCCCCTCATATCTACCCTCTGCCCTTGTAGCCTCCACACTCAAAATAAAATAAAATAAACATTAAGAGGGAAAAGGAAAAAGGAAAGAGAAGAAAAAACAATCTCATCATGGAAGTTGTAATATGACAAAGGGGGGTAGTTAACCCTTTTATCTATATGTTTTTACTTGCGAGTGCTCATTTCAGAGTCATTTTAGGTTTTAGGTTTGAGGACTCTGGTTTCTGCTACACTATCAATGCTTGGCCTTCTACTGGAATTCCTTTAGGTTATTCTACCCTTGCCCTATGTTATTAAAATCCTGCAGTTTTGCGTCTGCAGGACTGGCCCATTCATGCCTTCCAGCAGATGACAGACAGGTGCATGTTCGGTGGATCAACTCATAATCCTGGTTCTAGGCTTGGGTAGTTGCTGGGTTTGTCAGCCCTCTGTTAGCTTTCCCTTGTCCTCATTACCAAGGTGAGCTCTTCTGTATTCCCCTAGTGAATTCACCCCTTGCAGTGATGAGCAAGGGGTGGGGCCATTTTCTCCTGCTTTCTTATCCTCAGGGTCAGGTCTCCTGCACCTACACCTTCAGGGCAAGCTCTACTGTTTTGCTCAGGTAGGGTGTAGGGGCCACTTGCCTGAGGGGAGGCACCACAAAGACCTACAACAGATTCTTGTTTATAGTTGATCTCTGCCTCCAGAGTGCTGGGATTAAAGGCATGCACCACCACTACCTGGCTTTGTTTCTGCATTGATCTTGTGTAGCCCAGGGTGGCCTTAAACTTATGAGATCCATCTAATTCCATCTCCCAAATCCCAAATCTAATCAACATTGCCTGACTTCCAATGGCTTTAGCTTTGCCCTCTTATCCTTAGGCAAGATTTATTTATCAAAATATAAATAATATACCACTATACTTGTTAGGCTTTCTTTGTTTTAGATTCTCTTGGTATTATTATTATAAAAGATAGTTACAATGGTTTTTGGAATCCTTAGGACTCTAAGCTTAAAATAAATACGTAGCTGTGATGAACTGGGTAGAAGGAGCCAACCATGTTACTATAGATGATACAATTGTAGATGTGGGGAACAGGGATGATGAGGAAGAAATGGATGTCTTGGTATGTTTTCTGTTGTGAAGAAAAACTATGACCAAAGCAATTTATAACTAAAAGCATTTAGGTAAGAGATTACAGCTCCAGATGTTAATGACGATCATGGCAAGGAGCATGGCAGATGACAACAGCCAGGCAGGCATGCTGGAACAGTGGTTACATCCTGACTCAAAAGGTCAACATAGAGAGCACTAACTAGGAATGCTTTGGGCTTTTGAAATCTCAAAGCCTATCCCCAGTGGGACATGCTCCTCCAACAAGGCCACACCTCCGAATCCTTCTCAAAGAGTTCTATCACCTGGGGAACAAGTTCTATCACCTGGGGATCATTTTCAATGTACTAATGACAGAAAGCTTTCTGGAGAAAATCTGCTGCATAGATAATACATTCATGAATTTGGAATTATTATGTCTGGAAAATAAATTCATAAACTAAAAGGGAAGTAAGCATCTTCCGAGTTTCAGTCTTAGGAATTTATTTGATGATTTGACCTGTCCTAGAGATGGCAGCTCAGTGTGAAAAGATAATGAAGTCAGGTTGCCAAAGTTGCTGTAATGTAGCTAATCATAACTATTTATATAAAAATAAAATATGTAGGTTTAATGTTTGCCCTGAGAAGTGACGAGCTCTATACATTTGAAAAATAAGGTTTAGTCTTTGAACAGATAATATGGCTAAAGTAAATCGAAATGCTCACATGCCTAGCTGTGGTCCTTACTCAGTCTAAGAAAGGGCCCTCTCACATATGTAATCTTCACTTGTATAAAATTATCAAATGAATATGACTCAGAAAAGGAAGCTAGCATGATTTGTTCTGCAAACTTAAACTCTTAATATTTAGTGATCTGTATACTAACTAACATTTTTTTGCATGGCAGGGACGTCCTTAAATATGAATTAGAGTTTACCCACATATAGAATCAGTACAATGAGTAAAGAAAAACTGAAAACAATAAAACAATCCATGTGTCTGGCCTCAATCTAGAGTAGACTTCCTAAAGGGGAAAGTATGTCTGGATATTAATAAGTAAAAAGTGGTAGTCTGTGTTAATTACCTAACCTTGCAGATGAAGTACAGAGAATACACCCATTGATATTCATTTAGTCAACAAATATAAGACAAATATTTCACTATGTTTTGCATGGTGCTTACCTTTTTGTGTACCCAACTGTAATTATTTCAGAAGAAAAAATAATCCAGCAAGCATAGGGCATACAGGATGAGATGAAACACAGGCAATTCTTATTACTATGTGGACTTGATTCTATGGCAATTAGAATGCCCCTGTGAAATCACTTCTCTGTTTGAATCTTGTGTTCGGTATTGAGTACCTCTATCACTCCTCATAGTGATAATTGCCATATTTTTGTCTCCATTTTCTTACACATGGATGCATTGTTCTCTTCCATTTTGTTAGCTGGTAATTATGAAATCTTTAGGTAGTAACAGGATTTGAACATGGTTTATGTTGACCATTTTGCCTTGTCTCAGCTAGATACTGTGCAAAATGTGGGGATGTCTGCAGGGTCAGGCTCCAGAGCTTTTATGAGCCTCTGGTCTCAACCTGCAGCTTCTCCGTGCCTTTCTTTTCAGTGTTATTCCCTTTAGAAAGAAGATGCCATCTGCATTTCAAACCTCACAAGTGCACTGTATGAAATAACATGGGGACATGATTCAATGCCTGTGGTTTTATCACCAAGACTGTGAGCGTAATAAAAATTCTATAATATATATGTACAATGCTGTTCAGACGCTTTTGGCCACTCAGCCCTTGGAGTTCCCATGTCACAAACTGTAAACACCATTAAACAGGTAATAGCCTTGGACGAAACAAATGGGAAATGTAATGTAATTTTTTTCTATACTTCATTCATGTTTATGACTAGAAGTGGTTGTAACTTCCCCCCTCTCTCTCTCTCTCTCTCTCTCTCTCTCTCTCTCTCTCTGTCTCTGTCTCTGTCTGTCTGTCTGTCTCTCTCTCTGTCTGTCTCTCTCTCTCTCACACACACACACACACATGCACACACATACACACAAACACCATTTTTTTTTTGTCTAATGTAATTTATGAGATATCCTATAGCACTGGAATGCTAAAAATAATTCACCGCTCTGAGAAGCCAGGCTTTGGTGTAAGATGCATTACTATGGATTATTTAGGGAGTCTTTCACTACTTAATCACCAGAAAGGGTTAAAGTCCTAGTTTTTGAAGGTTAATGAGGGAATAAGAATGAACACATAAAACCACCTACTCTGTAATGGGATCCTCAAGTGATTTTGCTTAATATTCACAGTGACATTACAGGGAAACACTGTTGACAGGCTTGAGTGTTAAAGTAATAGTAATGTATTTGCTATATGCTGCACATGTAGGATCTAGAATTTTCTCAATAATGCCATTGGAGTGAGTCACACTTTCCATTTTTAAAAACAAATATTCAGGTATATGAGCAAGTAATGTGCCTATCATATCTATCATATTGCAGATGAGAAAAATAAAACTTGAAGTTTAGGTTATTTTATAAAAAATATTTTTAAGAAAATCAAAACCAAAACAATACTAAAAAACATATACAAACAACAACAACAACAGAACCCCCCCCCCCCACACACACACAGAAATAGACATTCACACAAATGAAAACCAAATACACAGAGTTTGTGTTGACCAACTATTCCTGAGAACGTTGTCTGCCCTGGAGTATAGTTAACATACTCAGTGACACTTGATGGAAGAAACTGATTTCCACTTTCTTCCAAGGTATCAATAACAAACAACTTCCTGATTAGGGCTGAGACCTTGTTTACACTTCATCTTCTATATGCTAGGAATTGGTTTGATTTGAAACTATACTGATCTTGAGGCTGTTGTCATAGTCTTTGTGAGTTCTTATATGTATTTGTCCTGTTTCATCTGGAATATCCTGTTTCTATGGAAAATCATTAACCATCTCTGGTAAATATAATCTTTCCACCTCCTTTTCTGCTTTGTTCCAGGAGCACTGAGGAGAGGAATGTGATAAAAATTCCATTTTAGTATGAGGGCTAAAAACTCTCATACCCTCTGAACAATATTACATGGTCGATATCTGTTAATTACTATATATTTCAAGACAAATCTGCTCTGACAGGGGTTAAATGATATATATGATCTTAACTAGAGCCCAAATTTTAATTGATCTTAATAATATAAATCCAGGGTCAGATATTAAGGGGTGAAAGCTGTAAGATCTGAGAAGTTGAGCAGCCAATCACTAGAGATCTTACCTCTATAAAATTCTCAAGCCAAAAGGGACAATATCCCCTCTATACTTGTCTTATATTCCTGTCTCCACTTCACTAGTGATGGAAATAAAGGCATGTGCCTCCCACTTACTACACTCAAAATCGTGAGATCCCAAGTGCTGGGATAAAGGGTGTGTGTGACCACTGTTTTGCCTCTATAGTTTACTAGTGACTATCTTCACCCTCTCATCTTCAGGTAAGGTTTATTTGTTAAATCACAAAAAAATACCACATTTCTTTTTTGTCTAAAATAAAAAAGAAAGTAATAACTAATATAAGAAAAACTATATACAGTAAGTACAATAACTATATACAATATATGATAGCAATGAATACATCAACAATGTCAAGTACACAAACATTTGACAAATTCAGAGAAAATATTTCATTATCTATCCTGTTTTGGGTAGAAAACAGAAAGTTGTACCTTAATTCACTTTCTAGTCTAATTTACATTACTAAAACTATTTTAATTTTCTCAACCTTATACAGTTTACATTTCTTTAGTGAATTTCTTTTTTAAATCTGGTAATATGGAAAACTGTAACTATGAAGTTTTCAACTCCATCAGAGACCTAAGGAGGAAAAATATATGTTCATAAGCAGTAACTGCCAGCAAACAAATTCCAAAGAATGTGAGAAATGAAAGAAACAACTGGATGCCTTGACAGTCACCTAAGTTTCCTCTGCAATGGTTGGGTATCCATCTTCAGCCTATAGGCCTAGCATATCTGACAGATGTTTCTTTGATATAGGATATTCTGAGGGGATGACCTACATTGTCTTGGCAAAGTTCAGCAGTTCTTTCTTTTGTGTCCTGCTTGCCAAATTAAGACAGCATAATGTCAGCAGTCAAAACAAGGGCACTTTCTTACCAATGACTTACTTTCACAGCAAAGAAAGTAAACTCCATGTGGAGTTTCTTTGATACCCATCATCTTCTCTGACATTACATTGGTACTGCCAGGAGCAGACATGTCTCATGGTGATTTAAAAAAGAACCTATTTTATTAAAACATCTTAAATGTTATATTCTATAAATCTCTGAAGTATTTGAAAATGACCTGTCTATCTAAAATAAGGACCTTAAGTTTGTATCAATAGACCAAGATCCATACCAATGCAAAGTATTCATCTCTAAAGCATATTCCCCTTTAAATGTAAACAAACATTTATAAACAGTCATTTAAAGAATTTGGACATTGTTCTCCAGACTATTTCCTATTGATTGGGGGCACTATTAATCAGGTATTCATGGGGTATCATCTATAATAGGTTCATCTCTGCCAGCAGTCTCAAAGCTGTCATGGATGTTGGACCATCTGATCCATTGCTTCAGGTAGTCTTGTTTTATCAAACCATATTAGCTAGTAAGAAATACACAGCTTTTCATACTCTGTTGAAACAAAAACAGAACCTCTTTTCCGAAGCAACATATCCTTAGACTTAAATTTTTGAAGTCAAAGTACCTTTAATACACACACACACACACACACACACGTTTGGCTTAGCAACCTGTACAATGAAATGTCTCTTTGTACTAAGCTCATTCACAGTCAAAAATTTAAAGAAAACACAATAATATACATAATCCAGACTATTTGTGTATTTTCCATCTTTATGTGGTATTTTACTATATTACATTTTAATATTTATTTTATTATCTTTACTCCTTTAATCTATATCTATCTGTACTCATCTCATCTCTAAAGACTGTTTTATTTTTTAAAACTATTTATTTAAAAACTATGATCTACACTCCTTTTCTTTTCTCTCCCAAGCCTACATACATTTTTAAAAACACATTGTCACTTATTTAGAGGTCTTTTATCTTTGAATCTGTCTTATTGCATATGTGAAATTCTTTTCTGAAAAGGAGCATTTGAAAATGTTAAGCAGTGTGGTCACAGTGACCCTGGATGCTGGCTCTGCCTCTCTTAGTCTTTCAATATGGTGGAGGTACCTTTTCCATTAGCTCTGGGACTGCTAGGTGAGAGCTGTCCTCACCACCTCACCTCTTGAAAACATTTGGCCTATGCTGCCACCAAGTATCTTACAGTACACTGCTCATAAACCCCATCAAGTGCTTGGCCTTCTGGAAGAGCCAGAGCTGTGTATGCAATTAACACAAACCAAGAAAAGCTTTCTTAAAGGAGCTGTACAGTTTTTGCTGCTACCCATGAGTCAGGAAGACTTCTCTTAGAAGAATTGCACCTCTGCTTGCTTCTAACAAACAGAGCCCACACAAGGAAATGCTGCTATCAAAAATTCATGATTAACTCTGTTATTTTATGTCTAGAATTCCTTCTCAATCCCTCTCAGGTTTTATGGAGATGTAGTTGGTCACATCGGAGTGCCATTTTGTCAGCAACAACTGCTCATTCATTTTCTTGGCTGCTCAGACCCAAATCATAACAAAGAAACTATATTAATTACAACACTGTTTGGCCAGTAGCTTAGGATTTTATTAACTAACTCTTACATCTTAAATTAACTGATACTTATTATTTTGTATTTTACCATGAGGCTCGTTGTTTACCAGTAAGGATCCAGGCCATCTGTTTAATTCGGCAGCTGCATGGCATCTTCTTGATTCCACCTACTTTCTCTCTGTATCTCTGTTCAGAATTCCTGCCTTGCTTTATTCTACTAAGCCACAGTCCAAAACATCTTCTTTACTAACCATTTGTAATAAAACATATTTAGAGCATATATTTCTACCAGCTACTGGGCCATCATCCAATTATATATATAGTGGTATATTATTTGTGTTTTAATAAATAAAGCTTGCCTGAAGATCAGAGTGCAAAACAGCCATAGTAGTCAGTCATACTGGTCAGGCAGAGGTGGTAAGTGCCTTTAATCCCAGCACTAGAGGAGAACATAAAATGGAAGGATACAGGTTTCATTCTCACTCTCAGTCTGAGGAATTGTAGAGGCAAGATGGCCCATTTCAGTCTGCAGTAGAGGTAAGCGCTAGTGGTTGGCTGATTTGCTTTTCTGACCTTCACGTTGAACCCCAATATTTGTCTCTGGGTTTTTAATATTCATTCTACATATGGGCACTTTCATGGTGCTTCACTATAAACTTTAGCCATGACTTCAGCAGATATGTTTATGGGCATCACGTTGCACTGATTCCATTTGATAACTGACAGTTTCTCCAGGTGACAGGAAAGAGGTCAAACTCTTCTCTTTTTTTCTTAGAATTTAAAATGAAATTCATCACACATGGTCAAATAACATCTTGCATATTATTTTAGGTGTTAGAAATCTGAGTCACAGAAACTGCTACCAGCAATGCTATAATATTCTCTCCATTTGTTATACAAATTTCATTGTATTTTCATGTTGCAGTCATAGTGGTAGATTTTCTTTACATTGTAGGTTAAAACATTTATGAGTTTCACATACATATTTTTTAAGCATACCAATTGTAGACTCACATGAGTTTGAAAAATAAAAAAAAGTGTCCTAGCAGGATGGGCATGGATATTTATGGATAGAATTTTAATAAAAACCAGACAATTTTAGCAGGTTACAATATGGTAATTGATCTTCACAAACAAAAGACTGCAGACCTTCAAGAATAAAAGAGCTCCAGTCCTATAGCTCAGGAGTTAGATCACCAGTGACATCACTCAGCTACTAAGGCCATCCACCCAAAGGGGTCAGACTCTGGCATCCAGGCAGTTCTGAGGATTCCTGCAAGGGATTGCGGGCTTCTTCAGATTGTGCCACAAGGAATAGCTCCTGCTCTGGCTTTGAGGAGATCCAACCAGATTTAGTCACAGTAAAGATTGGCCTAAGACACCAAGCACTTCCCAGCTCCATTTGAAGGAAGAGATGGGCAGGCACCAATGCAAGAACTCCTCCAACAACATGAAAGGCAACATGACATCACCAGAATCCAGACATCCCGAAACAACAAGAAATGAACACCCTACTCCAGAAGATATAGAAGAAACCGACCTTAAGCAGTACTTTATGAAAATAATAGAGGACCTTAAACAGGAGGTAAAAAACTGCCATAAAGAAATGGAGATGACAAACAAAAAGGTAGATGAAATAAATAAATCTCTGAAAGATACCCAAGAAAAACAAGAAAAAGCAATCAAACAGGTAAGGGAAACAGTACAAGACTTGATAAATGAAATGGAGGTAATGAAGAAAACACAATCTGAGGGAAGACTGGAAATGGAAACTCTGAGTAAACGAACAGAAACTTCAGAGACAAGTATTTCCAACTGAATACAAGAGATGGAAGAAAGAATCTCGGACTCTGAAGATACTATAGAGGAAATAAATTCACAGATTAAAGAACAAAACAAATCTAACAAATTCTTAACACAAAACATCCAGGAAATCTGGGACACCATGAAAAGACCAAACCTAAAAGTAATTGGGGTAGAAGAAGGAGAAGAATTACAACTCAAAGGCACAGAAAACATATTCAACAAAATTATAGAAAACTTCCCCAACCTAAAGAAGGATGTTTCTATGAAGGTACAAGAAGCCTACAGAACACCAAATAGACTGGATCGAAAGAAAGCATGCCCACACCATATAATAATTAAAACACAAAACATATAGAATAAAGAACAGATATTAAGAGCTGCAAAGGAAAAAGGTCAAGTAACATATAAAGGGAAACCTATCAGAATTACACCTGATTTCTCAATGGAAACCATGAAAGCCAGAAGAGCTTGGATAGATGTACTACAGACACTAAGGGAACATGGATGCAAGCCTGGACTACTATACCCAGCAAAGCTTGCATTCACCATCGATGGAGAAAAAAAGATATTCCAGGACAAAAACAGATTTAAACAATACGTAGCCACAAATCCAGCCTTGCAGAAAGTAATAGAAGGAAAATCACAAACCAAGGAGTTCAACAACACCCACAATAACTCAGGCATCTAGCTATCCTTCACCAGCACAACTAGAAGAAGGGAAACATACAAACTCTACTACAAAAAAAAATGACCAGAGTTAACAACCACTGGTCATTAATCTCACTTAATATCAATGGACTCAATTCACCTATAAAAAGGCACAGGCTAAGAGATTGGATATGAAAACAGGATCCAGCATTCTGCTGTTTACAAGAAACACACCTCAACCACAAAGACATACATCTACTCAGAGTAAAGGGTTGGGAAAAGGTTTATCAAGCAAATGGACCTAAGAAACAAGCGGGTGTGGCCATACTAATTTCTAACAAAGTTGACTTCAAACTAAAATCAATCAGAAGAGATGGAAAGGGACACTATATACTCATTACAGGAAAAATCCATCAGAATGAAGTCTCAATCCTGAATATCTATGCCCCTAATATAAAAGCACCACTTATGTAAAAGAAACATTACTAGAACTCAAGGCAGCCATCAAACGAAACACACTGATAGTGGGAGACTTCAACACTCCTCTCTCACCAATGGACAGGTCAATCTGATAGAAACCTAACAGAGAATTGAAAGACTTAATAGAGGTAATGAACCAAATGGACTTAACAGACATCTATAGAGCATTCCACCCAAATAGGAAAGAATTTACCTTCTTCTCTGTGGCTCATGGAACCTTTTCGAAAATTGACCATATACTCGGTAACAAAGCAAACTTCCACAGTTACAAAAAAATATTAGTAACCACCTGTGTCTTATCGGATCACCATGGATTAAAATTAGAAATCAACAACAATGCTACCCCCAGAAAGCCCACAAACTCATGGAAACTGAACAGTCAACTACTGAACCACACCTGGACCAAGGAAGAAATAAAGAAAGAAATTAAAGTCTTTCTTGAATTTAATGAAAACAATGACACAACATACTCAAACCTATGGGACACAATGAAAGCAGTGCTAAGGGGAAAGTTCATAGCCCTAAGTGCCCACTTAAAGAAAACAGAGAAAGCACTCATTGGTGACTTAATAGCACACCTGAAAGCTCTGGAAAAAAAAGAAGCAGACTCACCTAGGAGGAGTAGAAGACTGGAAATAATCAAACTGAGGGCAGAAATCAACAAAATAGAAACACAGAAAACAATCCAAAGAATCAATGAAAATCAACAAGATTGACAAACCCTTAGCCAAACTAATCAAATGGCAGAGGGAGAACACGCAAATTAATAAGATCAGAAATGAAAAGGGGGACATAACCACAGACACAGAGGAAATTCAGAGAATCATTAGATCTTACAACAAAAGCCTGTATGCCACAAAATTGGAAAATGTAAAAGAAATGGACAGTTTTTTAGATAAATACCATATACCAAAGTTAAACCAGGACCAGGTAAATGCTCTAAATAGTCCTGTTAATCACGAAGAATTAGAAACTGTTATCAGAAACCTACCTACCAAAAAGAGCCCAGGACCAGATGGTTTCAATGCGGAATTCTACCAGAACTTCCAAGAAGACCTAATACCTATACTCCTTAAGGTATTTCATAATATAGAAACACAAGAGTCACTGCCAAATTCCTTCTATGAAGCTATAGTTACCCTGATACTTAAACCACACAAAGACTCAACCAAGAAAGAGAATTACAGGCCAATCTCACTCATGAACATTGACGCAAAAATTCTCAATAAAATACTGGCAAACAGAATCTAAGAACACATTAGAAAAATTATCTACTATGATCAAGTAGGCTTCATCCCATAGATGCAGGGCTGGTTCAACATACGAAAATCTATCAATGTAATCCATCATATAAGTAAACTGAAGGAAAAAACCATATGGTCATCTCATTAGATGCTGAAAAAGCATTTGACAAAATTCAGCACCCCTTTATGATAAAGGTCTTGGAGAGATAGGGATACAAGGGTCATTCCTAAATATAATAAAGGCTATTTACAGCAAGCCGACAGCTAACATCAAATTAAACGGAGAGAAACTCAAGGACATCCCACTAAATTCAGGAACACGACAAGGCTGTCCACTCTCTCCTTATCTCTTCAATATAGTGCTTGAAGTTCTAGCAATAGCAATAAGACAACATAAGGGAATCAAGGGGATTCGATTTGGAAAGGAAGAAGTTAAACTTTCGTTGTTTGCAGATGATATGATAGTGTACATAAGCGACCCCAAAACCTCCACCAAAGAACTCCTACAACTGATAAACTCCTTCAGTAATGTGGCAGGATACAAGATCAACTCCAAAAAATCAGTCGCCCTCCTATACACAAAGGATAAGGAAGCAGAGAGGGAAATCAGAGAAGTATCACCTTTCACAATAGCCACAAATAGCATAAGATATCTGGGAGTAACTCTAACCAAGGAAGTGAAGGATTTATTTGACAAGAACTTTAAGTCTTTGAAGAAAGAAGTTGAAGAGGATACCAGAAAATGGAAAGATCTCCCTTGCTCATGGATTGGGAGGATCAACATAGTAAAAATGGCAATTCTACCAAAAGCAATCTATAGATTCAATGCAATCCCCATCAAGGTCCCATTAAAATTCTTCACAGATATTGAGAGGACAATAATCAACTTTATATGGAAAAACAAGAAACCCAGGATAGCCAAAACAATCTTATACAATAAAGGAACTTCTGGAGGCATTACCATCCCTGACTTCATACTCTTATTACAGAGCTACAGTATTGAAAACAGCTTGGTATTGGCATAAAATCAGAGAAGTCGACCAATTGAATCATATAGAAGACCCAGATCTTAAACCACAAACCTATGAACACCTGATTTTTGATAAAGGAGCCAAAAGTACACAATGGAAGAAAGAGGGTATCTTTAACAAATGGTGTTGGCATAACTGGATGTCAACCTGTAGAAGAATGAAAGTAGATCCATATCTATCACCATGCACAAAACTCAAGTCCAAATGGATTAAATACCTCAATATTAATCTGAACACACTGAGCCTGACAGAGGAGAAAGTGGGAAGTATTCTACAACAAATGGGCACAGGAGACCGTTTCCTACGTACAACCCCAGCTGCACAGACATTAAGGGCAACATTGAATAAATGGGACCTCCTGAAGCTGAGCAGCTTCTGTCATGCAAAGGACACTGTCACTAAGACACAAAGGCAGCCTACTGACTGGAAAAAGATCTTCACCAACCCTGCAACTGACAAAGGTCTGATCTCTAAAATATATAAGGAACTCACAAGACTACTTTAAAAAGCTGATTAACCCAATTAAAAAATGGGGCGCTGGACTGAACAGAGAATACTCAACAGAAGGAGTTCAAATGACCAAAAGAATCTTAAGGTCATGCTCAACCTCCTTAGCTATCAGGAAAATGCAAATCAAAACAACTTTGAGAAACCATCTTACACCTGTCAGATTGGCTAAAATCCAAAACACCAATGATAACCTTTGCTGGAGAGGTTGTGGGGTAAATGGTACACTCATCCTTTGCTGGTGGGAATGCACACTTGTGCAACCACTTTGGAAAGCAGTGTGGCAGTTTCTCAGGAAATTTGGGATCAACCTACCCCAGGACCCAGCAATTCCAGTCTTGGGAATCTACCCAAGAGATGCCCAATCATACTACAAAAGCATTTGCTAAACTATGTTCATAGCAGCATTATTTGTAATAGCTAGATCCTGGAAACAACCTAGATGCCCTTCAGTGGAAGAATGGATGAAGAAACTGTGGAATATATACATGTTAGAATACTACTCAGCGGTAAAAAACAATGACATCTTGAATTTTGCATGCAAATGGATGGAAATAGAAAACACTATTCTAAGTGAGGTAACCCAGACCCAAAAAGATGAACATGGGATGTACTCACTCATAATCGGTTTCTAGCCATAATTAAAAGACATCGAGCCTATAATTCGGTTTCCTTGAGAAGATAATAAGGTGAACCCAAAGGAAAACATACAGTAATCCTCCTGGATATTGGAAGTAGACACGATCGCCGGGCATAAATTGGGAACTTGAGGGTGGGGCGAGACGGGGGCCAAGGGAAGATGGAGAGAGAAAAGCATGAAGGGGATAATGGGGGGAGCTCGGAGGAATGGGATGCTTGGGATACAGGAAGGGTGGATATGGGAGCAGGGAAGCATATATCTTAATTAAGGGAGCCATCTGAGGGTTGTCAAGAGATTTGACTCTAGAGGGGTTCCCGGGTTTCCAGGGAGACGCCCCCAGCTAGTTCCTTGGGCAGCTGAGGAGAGGGAGCCTGAAAAGGCCAGTTCCTATAGCCATACTGATGAATTTCTTGCATATCACCATAGAACCTCCAGCTGGCGATAGATGAAGAAAATGACTGAGCCCCACATTGGAGCACCGGGCTGAGCTCCCAAGGTCCTGATGAGGAGCAGAAGGCGAGAGAACATGAGAAAGAAAGTCAGGACCATGAGGGGTGCATTCACCCATGGAGACGGTGGAACAGAACTAACGGGAGATCACCAACTCCAGTTGGAGTGGGACTGATGGAACATGAGACCAAACCGGACTTTCTGAATGTGGCCAACGGTGGAAGCTGACTGAGAAGCTAAGGACAAAGGCGCTGGGCTTTGATTCTTTCGCATGGACGGGCTCAGTGGGAGCCTTGTCAGCTTGGTTGATCACCTTCCTGGACCTAGGGGGAGTTGGGAGGACCTTGGACTTAACATAGAGTAGGGAACCCCGATGGCTCCTTTGCCTGGAGAGGGAGGGAGGGGGGTATGGGAGGAGGGAAGGGGAGGGAAAGGGGAGGAGGAGGGGAGGAGATGGAAATTTTTAAATATAAAAAAAACATATAAAAAAGAAAACATCTTGAAATGTATGGTGAAAATAAATACAAATATATAAGGAGAAAAATAAATTTAAAAATTAGAAAAGACTGGAATCACACAATTGTGTTTTGCATGTGTACATATCAACAACTCTAAATGATACCAGTTTCCTGCCAATTGCTATAGACTGGGAAATGATACAGATATGAGAAAATAACAAAATGACTAAGTCATGGAAAAATATAATATTATGGTATTTTAATGCTCATTTTTAGTTTTCCAATTCAGTTCAATTTTAAAAAGAAAATGAAACGTTGATTGATTAGGATAGTTTCTATCAATTTATAATGTAATTGTTTACCTGAAAACAAATGCAGGAATTATACAAAGCTGAATGAGTATGTTGGATCTATAGTCTATATATGTGTATGCCAATAGACTTCCTTTAAATTTGGGGAGGGATTTGTATAATCTATATAACTTGAAAAGTGGAAAGTCTTCACTAATCCAAATATATTATACATATAAATCACTAAAGGATTATTATGGTAAGAAGTAAATCAAAGAAGATATTTAAAATATATGATATAGAACTTCTGACTTTAAGAATATATATGTGTCACATAATTTTATTATACATGATAAATGCAATAAAACCACAATCATTTAAAAAATAAAGTATGAACCAAATTATAAAGGTTAAGAAGAAAGTCCAGGTGAAGACCTCGGAATCTGCAAGGAGAGTGCCACCCCTGAAGTGTAAGTGGATTCTATATGTAGACCCTTCACTTTTCTTCCATTAAGTAATAATTAGTTAGTATGCTTCTTTTCTCTACTTGATGTATAGTGTGCTATTGAAAGAGAGAGCCACTTGTTGGTTCCCAGCCACTTAACCCTGAAATAATCACACAGAAACCGTATTAATTAAATCATTGCTTGGCCCATTAGCTCTAGCTTTTTATTGGCTACCTCTTACATATTAATTTAACCCATTTCTATTAATCTGTGTATCACCACGAGGCTGTGGCTTACCAGGTAAAGTTCCCAGAGTCTGTCTCTGGTGGAAGCTCACTGGCTTCTTTCTGACTCTGCCTTTTTTTCTTCCAGCATTCAGTCCAGTCCTCCCCACCTAACTCTGCTCCACCCTGTCCTGCTCTGCTGTAGGCTCAAAGCAGTTCTTTATTCATTAATGGTAATCACAGCATACAGAGAAAAATCCCACATTAGCATGCCACCAGAAAAAGAGCAAAACAAAGAAAATCCAGCTAGAATAACATTGGAATAGTATTCAGAAGCTCATATCTAAACAAAGCTTTCATTGGAAGAAAACAACTGTCACGTGTAAGACCAGGAAGGTGTCAGACTGAATGCAAACCACAATCAATACATGCCGACAGCAAGAGGAGCAACATTAGGTGAAGTCTGCAGGCAATGAGAGTAGAAATAAGTCAGTGAGAAACCCGAGCCTGTTTGAGACAAATGAACCTAAACCACTTCTCAGCAAATAGTGAGAGCAAATGGATAGAAAATGAAAGTGCTAACCAAAAGACAGTTTAGGACTAAGAAATGCCAGAGACAAAAAATAAAGAAAAAGGGGTAACTGGATGAACTCGATGGACTCAACATCAGAAAGGGGACAATAGGGACAGATCAGTGAACCTGGTCAGAAAACAGTGGGCTTGACCAAATCTGACCTGCTGTGTAAAACCAAACTGAAAAGCAACGCAAGAAAACAAGAAACCTGTGCAAATTATAGAAGACAATTTTTAATTCTCATTTGAATCCTGTCACAAGAAGGAAAACAGGAGAGCTGAAAAAATGCTGGAACAAATTATAATTTTATAAACCCTCCAGATTTAGACAAGAAACAAACACGTATGCAAAGCTGAACAAAGCATAAGCACAGTAAGACCCAGACAAAACATATCTGTAACAACTGTAACCAAAATGTAAAAAATTGAACACAAACAAACAAATCTTTAAAACAGCCCAAGAAAATAGTATCTTCCCCTTGCACTTCACTCACAGAGGTCAAACAAACCAAACGAAGAAAACTCCACAAACACCACATGATCTTCAGAAATGGGGAAAGTACTTTTTAGATCCAGAACAAAATAAAACATGTCAACCTAGATACTTACACCCAACAAAAGAACCTTTCAAAAATCAAAGGGAAATCAAGTTATCCTCATATGAAAAGGAAATGAACAAGAAAGAGAATTTGTTACCATCATATCTACATAAAAATAGCAAAATGAGGGCTTTTCAACTAGAAAGTAGAATAAAAAAAAAAAAAAAACTCTGATCTTGTAACCTTGGAAATGAGGTGGAAGCATGAGGAGGAAAACCAAAAGAAGTCTAACATTCTTGCTCTGACTTTCTAAATTATGTGTGATTGACTGGTAAAGGAAAAAGAATATTAAGAATCTCTTTGTGTATCTCCCCATATGCAAGCGTGCATATGTCTGTGTATGCACAAGTACATGCTGATGTTGGTTGAGGTCAGAGGAGGGTAGAATATCCTCTGGAGTGGGGGTTACAGGCTGTGTGAGCTGCCCAGTGTAGGGACTGAGAACTCAGAAAGAAGCAAGCAAATCTGAAATGATAAGGTGCTTTTCCAGCCGCCACAAGTTTATTTACTATATTTAATTCCTGTTGATAAAATGATGATGTCCATGCACCATATAATACCCTGTGGACAGTCACAAAGAGTCCAGGAGAGAAAAACAAAGATAGGGATGAGTATGACTCCAAAAATTGGCAGAATAATCTCCAGTCCTAATACAATGGTAGTTACTTTAAATATAAAATGTCTAAATATATCAGTTAAAAGACAAACACTTGTCTCCCCAAGTTTAGAAGAATTTGAATTTTAAAAAAAGCAGCAAATATTAAGGTAAAATTATTTACACTCTTAATTAAAATTGTTTAATTAAGATTAATTAAATACTGATAAATACTCACAAAACTAGCCTTTGTCAAGGGGACCACTACTAGTATTTCTCTTTGTACCTGTTTAAAATAGAGTAACTTTACCAGAAGTAGAATGTCTATGAAAAAGCATGTTTTCTGTAATTTAGAAGGATATTTGCCAAATTGCTTCCATTTTGGATTTATCAATACATATATCAGCAATGGAAAAGGAAAAAAAAACAGTTAAAGGATATTTTGTTTTGTTTTGTTTTTCAGAAATACATTGTTTTATTTTGTTTTCCTTCAAGGCAGCATACGTTGTAATTTAAAAGACAGTGTGTGACAGAAAGACTCCATGTGACAATGCTCACATGGAGGGGTTTTTATTCAGGGAAAGGGAATGGGAAAATTGTGGGAGGGGAGAAGGGAGACCAGCTTTTCAAAGTTGAGTAGTGAATGTGCACAGGAGGTGCTCTTAGTGGTTGCCTCTGAGGATGCATCTTGTCAGACCCCAAGGACAGTCCAGTACAGATGCCTAGATACTAACAGCATATACAAAATATTATTTGTGTCTTTCCTGAGTATTTTCCTTACTCATTCTAGTTCTGCCCCTAGTGCCTATTCATTCCCATATTTTCAAAGCAGAATTTTCTTTTAAATTATTCTCAAGTTTGTCTTTTGATTTCAAGACAAAAGAGCTCTTTGAAATCAGTACACATTCCGACCTTCTGATCTGCATAGTATGGAAAGAGAAGACGTGAGGAAGAAAGACTAGGCAAAACTAGTTTCTGTGTCGGTAAAGGAATAGAAATAGAAACGGGTCATCCTAAAGTGCTCAGCGTCATACCTAAGAAGTTATCTCATCCCATCAAGGTGAATTCACATTAAAGACAGACTCTGCAGCCCTTCTTTTTTCCCCTCTGGTGAGTGGACGTTGCCATTTTCTACAAACAAAAGGTTGCACACGTGTCCTTAATGAAGACAACTGGCCCTGGTGTCAATTAACTGTTAGATTGGGGTGAAAAGAGTCTTAATGGAATCAAGTTCAAAAACTAATTCGAATGAATATCGCCTGTGGATCCTGCTTCCTAATTCTGACATTGTTCTCAGTCCTCAGCTTGATTCGAGTTATACTTGCACTGAGAGCATGAGTTTTGTCCTGTAGGGACAGTGACAAAAGTCAGATGTGTCTCTGCTTCTGGATATTGCCCCTTTATTACCAAAGAAGGTATTCATCAAGCTTGGAAAGATGTTCTTGAAAATGTGTGTGGGTGGGTCCTCAGTGTGTGGATATTGAACCATTTCTCTAAACCTCCCAGCAGTTAACATGATTATGAAACTCCAGGACAGGCCCCAGGGAAATCCAAAAGAATTTTGTTTTTATCAGCCAGTGGACATCGAAGGAAGACCATCCATCTCTCCTTAGTGCAGAGCCTCAGGTCTGTCTTTATGAAGGCGTACATACCACCCAGTGAAATTGGAATTGCTTTTGTCCTATTCCATCTTGGTTCAATTTTACCAGTAACTGCTTTGAGATATCTGGTGAAAACACAGTGATTCATTTCTTTAAAACTGTTGTGGACGCATTATTTCTTCTTGGTTGTCAGTCAATGCATAATATGTCTACCATTTACAAAAGGCAACATTAGATTAAGTCACAGATGTTAATTGAGAAAGTGAGTATTCTTCTACAACAAACAAGAATTGATGATCTGTGGAAAATAAATCTCAACTTCCAACCAATCATCAGTAACTGTTTTCAGAAATCTTTATGTGACTGTCATAAGAAAAAAAAAAAAACTACTCCAAAGCTATTTGTTGCTCTTTTCTTCCTCTGCATTGACTTTGTGCTCGCGTATCTGCTTCTCATAGCACTTAAGAGGAGATAAGGAGCAGCAAACTTGGGTTGTTAGTGTTCTATCCAGTGACCTAGGCCTGGTTTACTCCACTATTTTCCAGTACCTCTAAGTACATGTTGCTCTGAGCCCACTGTGGAGATTTTCCTCAGTCTGCGTACTCTGCCTTGCTTGGGAGTAATAGAGACATCCGATAATCTCAAACAGAGAAATTAAAGCATATCTCTTGAGCCATGTCCTGACAACAGACCAAAGGACTCATGAGTGTCCTGACCACTTGAAACTGCATCCTCATTCATATCTTCCCTCTGCTTGCATCTTTCATCTCCTTATACAAGAGTACTCCATCAATAAACACTTTGAAATCTATTGTTTGTGTCTTTCTTTAGCACTGACTCCAAGGATTCAGAGTTGTCACCTATGATCCCAATGAGTAGCTCTTTTGCAGAAAATAAAATAGGAAAACTCATTTTGGAAAAGGTACCATAAATGCATGCATCAATTTGGAAGCAAAACAAAAACAAACAAACAAACAATCTTCATGTGGAGCCTTAATCAGTGAGAGGAAGGGAAGCGAATTTTTCACAGTGGTAAGGCTGTGGGTTCCCTCTGGCTTCTGTGGGGGCCATCCACACCTTGATCTCCTTATGTATAGATTCTTCCCCGGGACCTAGGGTGGGAGTGAATGCAGTTCCTCTGGATCAAGGCCCTTTGTATGTGTGCTTCTACCACTGCAGCATGCCTTGTTGTAAGTACTAAGAGACAAAGCAAATCTTTGCTTTCCTTGCTTTGCATAACTCAGAGTCAAAAAATCTCCCCCCCCCTTTTCGTTTGCCATTTTCCCAGATTACTTTTCTGGCTGTTAGTCTATGAAACCAGTCCAAGGCGCCTAGTGCTATTATAAGGCAGAAGGCTTTTGTTCAGAATGTAAACGGTAAGCTCTGCATAGTACTGAATATCTCCTAAAATGTCTTAAACTTCTACGTTCCAGCAATATACCAGACTTCTGAAATTTCCTGTGTGTCACCTGCATCTACTGATGAAATATCTTCTTCCTAGGGATGCTCTGTGGAGCCTGAATAAGCAACTTTAGGAACAGCTGACTTGAGATCTTCTGTTCTTGTCTGAGCAATGGCTACCTATCTTTCTTGGGAGCTGGCATGCAAATTCTATGAATCATAAGTTAGAGTACACTGGAAAGGTTATATTTAAACTACTTGCAAACATTGGGAATTGAGAGTAACAAGTGCTCTCCCGTGTACCAGTTTACTCATCATGAATTCTTTATAATCCTCTTGTACCAAAGGCAACTCTCTCCCACAGAGATATTTAAGGCAAGCAGGGCCTGATCTGACCCCAGTTTATAAAACAAGTCATCCTTTGGAGTATTGGTGGGAAGGAGGTGCAGAGGGCAATGCTAAGCTATTACTGCTCACCTGTATTTCTAAACGTGAGCTTTACAATCTGACATTTTTATTGTAGTTTATTTTTGTGATTACAATAACGCACAGTGAAGGCAGAAAAGTCACAAAACACAGTACATCAAGAGGAGGGAAAATCCATAATGATGATAATGCCGAGAGCAGAAATAGTGACTGTTTGTATTGACAAATCAGGGCATTTAAATGGAGATGATTCAATGCAGTCATTTGACTTTGCAGAGAAGCACTCTTGATTGTCAGGACTTTGTTACAGGTTCACAAAGTAACCGACACCATCCCTCACTTGAGGGATGAGCCAAAGAAGGCAAAAGAAATAAAATTAATAAGATGGGAATGGGGGCACATGCCTTACTACAGAAAACTAAAACAGGAAGGGCAGGAATTTGAGGACAGGATGACAGCACAAGACCTGGCCCCTGAAGACAAGCAAGTAGGACTAGCAATGCTTCGAAGAGGACAATCACTGGTGAGGTTGTAGAGAAAATACTAGTGGTGGGAAAGTAATTTAGTGCAAGAACTGTGAAAAATAGCAGGCAGTTATCTAGAAATAGAAAACAGTACCAACATCAGACCCAAGCATCCCTCTCCTGTGTATAAAGCAAAAGGAAGTTGTCACTATACAAAGAGGATTACCTTCAGGGCCTTGTTCATTGTCCCACTGTTGCTTCACAGAAGCTGAGACTTGGAATCAGCTCACATACCCACAAACAGAAGAATGTACAATGAAAACACAAACACACAATGGAATATTATTTAGCAGAAAAGTAAACAAAATCCTGTCATTTGCAGAAAAATCAATAGAAACTCGGTTAAAAATAAATAAATCAAACGCGGAAAGCTAAGAATCATGCTTGCTGTCACATATGGAAGCAATAAAGGACAAATAGCCTGAGAATATAGAAAGAACATTCTTAGAAGGCAAATTGGAAGCTGGTTAAATCCACTGGATGCTCTTCCAGCAGCTACTGGTTCAATTCATAGAACTCACATGGTAACTCCCAACCATCTGAAACTCCAGTCCCAGAGGACAGGTTACCCTCTTCTGATCACCTCAGGTACCAGGAATGCACATGAAAGATGTATATGCAGGCAACCAAATATCCATGGAATAGAACAAGAAAAAATATCATATGGTAGGGGAGAGGAGAAAGCTAGGAGAAGGCACAAAGAAGGCTGACCAGATCAAAGCCTGATGATATGAATGCTGCAGCAAAGCACATAAATTTGCAAAATTGGTATGTATTAATAGCTATATTGAAAACAATTTTCAATTTACTAACATTAACTAATAACTAATGTTATTAATGTTATTAAATTGAAACTGCATAAACCAATTCTGCAGTGTTTTGGAGGCAAGGTGAAACTAGGAAATAATATTCACAATGATATAAATTTGAAATGGGCATCCAGAGAAACAATACTTTTTTGTGGAATGAAATTGTCACTTTGAATCTCTGTGTGTGCAGCATGAACATAAAGCACATATTCAAACATCCACATGTGCAGATGATGTAGGTGTGTCTTCTATCTATGTGATGATTTCATTGGTTAATTAATAAAGAAACTGCTTGGCCTAATAGGTTAGAACATAGGTGGGTGGAGTAGACAGAACAGGAAGAAGGAAGTGAGGTAGATGGCTCAGACAATTGCCCCGCCTCTCCTCTCAGGGGCAGATTGCCATGCCTCTCCTCAGGGAGAGAGATGTGATGAAGCCAGCCATTAGGTCAGACGTGCTGAATCTTTCCCGGTAAGACACCATTCGTGGTCTTACACAGATTATTAGATATGGGTTAGTCAAGATGTGAGTAAGAGGCTGAAACGAATGGGCCAGGCAGTATTTAAAAGAATACAGTTTCCGTGTAATTATTTTGGGTGTAAAGCTAACCATGCGGGAGCCGGGTAGGATGAAAAGCAGGCCTGCCCACAGCTCCTCACTACATGTAGACATTTCTCTCTGGCTGTTTTTGTAATAACAAAATAGTGAGAACAACAAAAATGACAGTTATCTGTGGAATTAAGTCAGCTTATTTACATGATACAATATAAAAGGATTCTATTTAAGAAATGATGATATTCATGTATATGTATTTGAGTGAGTGGAAGACAGAAAAGTTAAAGATTTAAAAAATTAAATGTGGAACTCGAGTATGCACTCCCTATAAAAAAACCAGTTAGTCCTGTTTGGGAAGCAGTGACCATAACTATTAGGACCTCAGAAGATTTTTCTACAGACGACATATGCCACCAAACTCTTAAGAACCAAAGAGAAAACAGAAACCAAGGAACAAAACACCTACCCAACAAAGATAAGAATAGACATTAGCACCAACAATTCCCATCTTCCCAATCCCAGTGTAAAATAAAAGCAGGCAACAACAGCCAAGAAAATAACAATAAGTCTCTACTAGAGCCAACCAACTCTACCACAGCAGGTCCTAAATATTTCATCATATTTGAAGCACAAGTAAAAGACCTTTAAGAATATGAAATGAAATCTATGAAAATAACAAGAAATAGTGGAAGGAAATGAATAAAACTGATCAAAACCTAAAAGTAGAAATTTAAGCTTCACTAACAGAAAACATGATATGGGAAGTAACCAACTGATAACTGATCTGACCTAAGGCCACTCCATGAGAAGATGTAACTCATACCCTACAGAACTTGGGTGACGTAGAATTTGAGACTTGATAGCTCAGGGACATAGAGCAAAACCAAATAATACTAATCTAAAAAGGAATAAAAAAGGGAAATGTAGTGATAAAATGATTCCTACTGATATTCCTCTAGAATCATAGATCACTGCCTTATTCAGCAGCAGATGGGAAAAATACAGAGACTCATAGGCAGACTTTATGCAGAGAGAGCGACCTTGGAACTTCCGTCAATGGGAAGTCCCCATCAAATCCCTCCCCTCAGAGCTCAGGGAACTCCAGATGTGTCAGAAAGAATGTAAGAGGCAGAGGGGATGGAGAACACCAAGGAAAGAAGACCCTGTCAATCAACAGGGGCAAAGCTTTAATGAACTCACAGACACTGAAGCAGAATACACAGGGTCTTCTCAGGTCTGCACCCGGTCCTCTGATTTTATGTTATGGCTTCCAGTTTAGTGTTTATATGGGACTTCTGAGTATGTGAACGAGATGGTCTCTGACTCCTATGCCTTCTCTTGGACTGATTTCCTTCTGTTGGTTTGTCTTGTCCAACTTCAATGTGGTAGTTTATGTTCAAAAAGTGAATGAATGAATGAATGAATGAATGAATGAATGAATGAATGAAAACCTAGTAACGAGGGTAAAGGTTAACAACTAAACTGACATTTATACCTTCTGGAAGAGGGAATGGCACTGAGTATATCAGCCACTGCAGGAGGTGACCAACAAATATGGACGCTACAGTTTTATTTAATGAGTGTGTTTTTATTTGGTTATAATTTGGTGAGTTGTTTTTTTTTGTTTGTTTGTTTTATTTGTTTGTTTGGGTATTGTATTTTATTTTCTAAGTTTGGGAAATTTTGTTGTTATATTGGGCTTTTAGGTTGTATTTTGAGAAAGAACTTAAAGCTGGGTGGGCAGGGAAAAGACAGGGGAGAAGTGTGTAATTAAAATAGATTTAAATTTTAAAATTCTTTCATTTTTATATTAAAAATTTCCATCTCCTCCCCTCCTTCCACTTCCCTCCCCTCCCCTCCACCCACACCCCCACTCCCTCCCTCTCCAGGCCAAAGAGAAGTAGGGTTCCCTACACTATGGGAAGTCCAAGGTCCTCCCAACTCCCCCCAGATATAGGAAGGTGAGCATCCAAACTGACAAGGCTCCCACAGAGCCTGTCCATGCAGTAGAATCAAAACCCAGTGCCATTGTCCTTGGCTTCTCAGTCAGCCTCCACCGTCAGCCACATTCAGAGTCCGGTTTGATCACATGCTCCATCAGTCCCATTCCACTGGCCTTAGTGATCTCCCATTAGATCTGTCCCACCGTCTTCGTGGGAGGACACACCCCCCACGGTCCTGACTTCCTTGCTCATGTTCTCCCTCCTTCTGCTCCTCATTAGGACCTTGGGAGCTAGTCCAGTGCTCCAATGTGGGTCTCTGTCTCTATCTCCATCCATCACCAGATGAAAGTTCTATGGTAATATGCAAGATAATCATCAGTGTGGCTTAGGACAAGGGCAGTCAGGCACCCTCTCCTCTGCTGCCCAAGGAACAAGCTGGGGATATCTCCTTGGACACCTGGGAACCCCTCTAGAGTCAAGTCTCTTGCCAACCCTAAAATGGCTCCCGTAATTAAGATATATACTTCCCTGCTCCCACATCCACCCCTCCTCCATCCTAACCATCCCATTCCCTCAAGCTCTCCCCATCCTTTCCTTCTCCCTTCTCTCCCCCCATCTCCCCTTATCCCCACCTCACCCCCACCCCCGTGCTCCCAACCCCAGTAATAAAAAGTACAAAAGTCAAGCTTTGTGGTTAATCCAATCAAGGTACATTATGTACATATGTATAATTTTCAAGCAATAAATAAATTAAATAATTTTAAAAATAAAAATTTTGGTGAATATCCTAACCAATCTTGTAATTCTCTACCATATAATCTCTCAAACACTAATCATGCATGTGATTTTGGAAGTAAGCAAAGTAATTTGAAATTTCCCCTTTGAATCTTAAAATGATATCTTTTTAATATTGTTCTAGAAAGCAATGACTGAACCCCTTAATGAAATGCAAACAGGATATTCATAATATCTTCAAATTCTAAGCCACAGGCAAAGCCTCAGTGAAGCAGTCCTGACAGAAATATCTAAAAATGAGTTGGGACAGGAATGAAATAAAAAAAGTAAAATGTTAAAATAGCCCATGTAGAAAACTATTTTTAAAAACTTTTCTGAATAATTTAAGGGGAAAAAGTCTAAACTCATCGTAAAATCAGTAAATTATCAGTCATGGTAGCTATCTGTTCATGTTAGAAGCCATGGGATAAAGATCTGTAGCTTTAATTGAAGACAGGAAAATGGAAACAACTAACAACCCAAGGGACACAGAAGGATGGATTTAATAAAGATAATGGCCAAATGCAATCAATTACAAACAACAAAAAATGGCTGAACTAATAAATAAACCAAACACTGACTCTTTGAGTAAACTAATAAATGACTCAGTGCAGAAGCAGAAATCGGAAACAGATAATAAAGGGTGAGAGGTAAGTCACCAGAGCTGCAGGAAATTAAAAGATTAATAAGAGACGATGTGTTTGGGTATCTAAAGCCTCAAGAAGAATGAACTTTCTAAGAGCTCCTGCTAAGCTTTATAGGTTCTGACAAACATAGACTGTCTGTGAATGCTCACTGTGGTAAACAAACAAACAAACAAAGACTGTGAGCATGCTGCCTTGCCTCCTACTTATCACACTGAGGAATTTTGTAATTACACTGGCACTAAGTAAAGTAATTAGAGCTGTGACAGAGAGAATAACGTCCCCAGTTGTTCCTGTGGACACTAGTGAGGATGCATACTCAGAAAGTCAAAGGGTCGGCTGAGCAAAGGACAAAGAGAATTCTATGGGAGTCCAGCTGTAAAACTTATCATATGTAATTCATTAGTGATTGATTTTTATGGTATTAATAATGGAACACAGGGCCTTGTACACTCTAGCAGACTTCCCTGCTACTGATCTACACTGTAAAAACAGAGGCCTAAAGAGAGAAATTAACAGCTCTCAACAAAAAGCAGAACATGATATGAAAGTCTTTTTTGAGCCAATCCAAAAAGCATAAAATACTTCTTAATAATATTGATAAAACACACTGTCTGAATAAGAAAAACAATGTTAAAAGTTTTGAATTACTTATTTTAAAAACCCTTGCACTTACATAGAATGACACTATAATTAGAAATAAAAGGAACATGAAGAATCCACATGGCAGCTACCCCTCACTTTAAGCTGGGAAGAATTTCAGAAATAATATCCAATTTCTTAATTAAAGAGACTAAGCTAAATTTCATGTGCAAAGATAACTAGGAAAATAACTGGTAAATATTTATTAAAGAGAAGGATAGCCTTTTAAATATTAAGTTCCTCACAAATCTGTGTAAGTAAAGAGCAGCGTAAGTCGCAAGCAGACATATGTATGAGAAAATTACAACCAAATACATGCAATAAGGTAAGCACGGCAATTCAAATTCATGGATAAATAATCAGTTATACAGGAAATGCAGTTTTAAAAGTGTAAGACAGTTATAAGTAAAAGTTTATACATGTATGTTTTTCCCAATGGAAGAAGCTCCCAACTAATCAAAGATAGAGTTAATTTTTTATAGTACACAATGTGGGGTTTATTTTTTGTTGTTCATGTAAAAGCCTGAGGATTTTATTAATTCTGTCTTGACAGGGTCTTTCAGCATTTGAGAAGACAGAAAGACCCCAAATGGCTGGTACAGGCTATTTTCAAAGGAAAAAGCCACAGAAGGAAGGGGGATGTCTGGAAGTTGTACTTTAACTATTATTATTGGCTTGTTCAAAAGGGCTATTACCAATAATTGGCTGGAGAGTGGTTGCCAGATCAGATGAGGTAAGAGGCAAACATCTGAGGGTCACTTTGCCCCTTTTCCCAGGGCCTGAGTAACTGAGTCAACACCTAAGGGTTATCTTGCCCCTATTCAATAACTGAGTTATATTTGGAGAACATTCACAAGGACTCAGAAAAGTGATGGAAAGTTTCCAGTATTTCAGTACGTGTGTGGGCAATTGTTAGGTCCTTGGTTCCCAGGGGAAGGAGAGAGCATTACTGCCAAGAGGCCTCAGAGTTGTCAGAAATGGCTTCAGAGTTCTACATCCCCTCCTCTTTTTTTGACTAAATTCCAATCCTGGAATTCTTAGAGGTAGGTTGATAGAGGGTACTAGATACCAGTTTTACACAGGTGTTGATATTGAGGGGTTAGAGTCCCCAAACATGGGCCTATTAAGGTTAACTTTTTCTGTTGCCCCCAACTACAGGACGTATGAGAGGTGATGTTGAAACTGCCAGATGAGGCTATTCCCTCTTAATAGGGAGGTCCTGCTGACAGGCATAGCCAGCAAGATTGTGTCAAGCTGGGGTCAGTATCATTTAGCAATGAAAAGGCTCCCTGCACAAGGTTGAATAGTCATTGGCTGGTGTTGCCTCTCGCTATTCAACCTTGTGCTGGGGTGTATTTCTCAGTGAAAAGGTTTTAAAATTTTTAAAAGATTACAGTGACATTGCTCTCATATTTAAAACTCATGGATGGAAAAGCATATGGATATCAAGATATAAATGATCAACTACAAAACACCTCATGAATCATATTGCAAAGAAACTGTTGCCTGTTTATGAAAAATGCTTCCTTGCCAAGCATGATGGCATACACCTGACTCTTTGCACTTGGATTTTGTACACTGAAGCAGGAGAGTCTCAACTTCCAGGTCAAGTCTGTGATCAGCCATGGGATCCTGTCTAAAATATTTAAATCAAGCAAAACAAAACAGTAACAAAAGAGAAAGACACTTTCATTCATCAATAAGAGAAATAAATGACCAAATATGTCACAACAAAATTTAAGATCCTCCTCTGACAGAAAACTATCAGAGACTCGATTTCACTGAGTATATAAAATAAAATACTGACATTCCCAAATGCTTTGCTAAAAGCGCAAAGACACTGGGAAACTAGTAAGAAGTCTCCAAATGCCAAATATGAGGCTATTTGAAGAAAATGAGAAATAGGAAGAATAATGTATCAAGCATATTTAATGTAAGAATAAAATTTTCATGGGAGTTGCTTATCAGATATCCTGCATATAAAATATTTATATTAGATTTGTAACAGTAGTGAAATAATAGTTATGAAGTAGTAACAAAAGAATTTTATGGTTTGGGGCACCACAACATGAGAAACTGCATTAAAGGGTTATAGCATTAGGAAGGTTCAGAGTCTCGTCTCTAAATAGAAAAAATTTATGGAGAAGCAGCAGGCATGCGAAAAATAGTGACAATAAGCAAAAATGACTTACTGAGCCTTCTTTAAGGTGTCAAGGTAATAAAACGTGAATTAGTTCATAGAGCTCTTACAAATTAAAATAAACTACATCATGACAATTCAATAAAATATTCTTGGATCTAATCCTAAATCAAAGGACATTGTAATTAATAAAATGCAAATGAGTGTAGAATTACAGCTTTATACCCATGTTAGTTTCATGACTGATATTGGTAAATTCCCCATGTCTTTGCATAATAGTCATATTTCGGGGAAATCAGGTATATGAGAATACCAAGTAAATTTTTGAAACATGGTTTTACACATCTTTAATTTTTTCAAGGTAAAACGTTAAAATTTAATCATAAAAATATCAGTGAAGGTATCTTCTCTTTTATACTGGCAGAGAATCATTTATTTTCTATGATAGAGCTATTTAACATATGAGAAGAACAGAAACCTTGAAGCATTATTAGTTGGGAATAAAACTTATGCAATCTTCATGGGGCATCTCAAAATTTATATCTTTAAAAATCAATTTTATTTGTTTTCTGTTTGTTGATATTTGTGTATTGCGTGCCTGTGTATGTGCCACAGTGCATATATGACTTTCAGAATACAGTTCTGCTCGTTTCCTATGTGGTTTCTGGAAAGTCAAATAGGTCATCAACCTTGGCAGAAAATTAATTCACTGCAGAACTATCTTGCCCGTCTCAATTTTAAATCTTAAATCATCATTTTAAGCCACATGACTGCCTTTATAGAGAGAATTTCATTCATAATATACACTTGTAGGTGTGACCAAATGAAACAAGGACAAAGACAGACTTTGAGCCAGTATGCCCAGTGGAGGACTAAAGCTGATAATCATTTTTTTCTCCACAGATGTGTTGATTTAAAACAAAGTTCATTGCAACTTTATTCATAATAGCCAGAATGCAGAAACAAGCTAGATGTCTCTCATCTGAAGAATGGATAGAGAAAATGTTGCACATTTATTTGCACAATTTTCAGGTGTTAAAAACAAGAACATCATAAAATTAGAAGGCAAATGGATGGATCATCCTGAGTGAGGTAATCCAGACCTAGAAAGAAAAACACCACAGTAAATAGATACCAGCTGTAAAGTAAAGACCCACCCAGAGAGGCTAGTAAGATGGAGGGCCCAAGATGGACTCTCAGATCTCCCTGGCAAGGGAAAATAGAAGAGATCTTGTGGGTGGAGATGGGAACATGAGGGATCAGGTGGGAGTGTGGTGAGGGTGATGAATACTGAAAGTGCCAACAAAGAAAGGGAGGGCATTTGGAGGTCAGATGGAAACATGGTGCAAGGGGAGCTCCTAGGATTCTACAAGAATGACCCCAGATAGACTCATAGCAAATGCGGATATGTAGCCTGAACTGGCCATCTCCTGTGGCCAGGTAAGATTCCCAGTGGAGAGGTGAGATCACCCGTGCAGCCACACGACCTTCGTCTTCCAGGCTGATCTCATCAGCCTATGGGCTGTGCTGGGATAAGAGTAGGGCAGAGATTTGGGAGTAGCCAACCAATGACTGGTTTAGTCTAAAAATCCATGCCACAAGAGGGAACCCACCCCTGAAACTGTAAATATTGCAAAAATCTCTACTTACTAGCCATATATGCCCTGATGGAAACCCCAGCAAAAGTTTTTGTTCTCTGAGCTAGGACTTCTTTTGTTCTTGTTGATTTTCTTTTTGAGACAAGGTCTTAAGCAACCCAAGCTGGCCTCAAACCAGGTATATAGTTGAGTATGGCTTAGAACTTCCTATCTTCTAGCCTCTTTCTCCGAGGACTGGTATTACATGTGTGTGCCTCCAAATCGGCTTATGTGGTGCTTCAGATTGTGTGGCCTTCATGCATGCTAGGCAAGTGCTTTACCATTCTAGCCACAGCCCAAGTTATGACATAATAAAAATAAACTGTGTGTGTACTTATTTTAATTATTGGCTTTATGTTGCCATTGTATTTATTCCAACGAGATGTCTCCCTTTAAGTATAGAACACTTTGAACACTTGTCAATTGTATTGATGTAAAACAAAATGATTTTTTGCAGTAAATTCTTCATTTCAAAATAATTGTGTTAGGTGGGACAAATTCAAACTGTTTTTATTAACATAAAAATAAGGTTTTTATTTGTTATTTGTGCTGACTTAACCATGGGGATTTGATAGGCACATTCATTGGTGCAAGTACAAGAAAACTTATCAAAACTGTGCAAGAGAGCCATAATTGTAGATGATCTGCACAAACAAATATCACCCAGTTATTATCTTGTGAGCAATTATCTAAATTGGTGAAGGTTTGCCAAGAGTGACCTTTGATAAAGTAGGGTTTGATGTGATAAAATGCATTCATCTAATTTAGCTAAGTTTTAAAAGCTTTATTGCCCTTAATCTTTGATTCTGGAAATGGAAAATGAAGAAGGGATTTCAATTTGTATGAAAAGCTGTAATAGCATGTTCATATACTCTCAGGGCTTTCATCTCACGAATTCTGTGCTCTCTGCCAAGACCAACATCATCAATGAAAATTAATTTCATATAAAAAGTTCTAATTGCATTGCAATTAAAATCTATCATTACCTCACTTTTTAGTAAGGGGAAGTATTCATACTCTCCTTGCCAAAGTGTGACTTTGGCAAGATTTTGCATTAGATTATTTCAAATACTTGATAGAATGGTAAGACTTGACCCCCTCACAACATACTGTATTGTTTCGTTGTATTTTAGTATTTCCTCACAGAGAGGTAGACCATAAGAGAGCTTATGAAACCAGCAAGCATATCACTCAATTTTTATAATGAAAAAGACACTAGTGAATTTATCTCCTATTTATCCTCTACCTTGCTACATGGCTAATGCATATATTACTTAATTTTCAATTTCTTAATGCAATGCAGGTGCAATTAGTTCCACTAACAAATAAGGGACTGCCAATAAAGTTAGAGGTATAGAAAGGTACATATATAACAAAAGCCCTGTACCATGCCTCTTATACTCAACACCATCTGCATTTACACGGCTTTCTCCCTTATTTCTTATGCCTCTCAAACCTAACTCACTGGGTACAGTTAGAAATTGTGCTCCTGCCTGGAGTGGGGAGTATTAAATGCTAACCTGCTCAGGAATCACCTACACAGCTTGTTCAAATAGATATTCTGATGTTTATATTCATTCTGCCTTCAGATATTCACTTTCCTCTTAAACCTCCTTGGTAATGGCCTTCTGCTACCAGAGGGATTGCCTTGTATTGGGAGGCTTTGCTTTTTGCCACCCTTTGGAACATTCTAGCTCTCAGCAAAATCTTTTGAGACCATCATCATGTAACTAGCTTTGTCAATGTTCACCCTATAGCCTCATCGAGTGGCAATCCAATTTGTTCTGAGTTTTGCCAGTTTTGGTGGAATAAAAGATAGCAATCTCCAAAGATACCTTTCCTCCTTTTACTACATAGGTAAATCATATTTACTATTAATAGGAAATAATGGCAAATAATGAAAAATTTCCTGAAACTGTTTTAAATTTACCTCCTGTCTTACTGAGCTTCTCTGCAAAGTGGAATGTTCTATTTTTCCCCTTAAGACATCCCACAGTTATTTTACTTCTTTGTAAAGCATCCTGTCCTAAAATATAGTTTCACCTCTCTGTGTCCTTTCTATGTCCTATATCTTAAGAATTGTTCTATGACAATGAGTTATTTTATGTAGAAAATATCCCCCTATCTCTTTCTCTTCTGTCTGTCTGTCTGTCTGTCTGTCTGTATCCTGTGTCTGTCTGTCTCTCTTTCTGTCTGTCTCTCTGTCTCTGTCTCTTTCTCTGTGTGTGTGTGTGTCTGTGTGTGTGTGAGTGTGTGTGTTTGTGGGGGATAAGTACATGCCATGGTGCATGTGTGGAACTCAGAGGATAACATATGGGAAATGCTTCTCTCCTACTCTATGTGTTCTAGGTATAGACCCGTGAGCTTACGTCCTTGCCCTCTGAGACATCTTGTGGGCCCTTAGCCCTTAAGTTTATTTTTTCCTGATAATTATTCATGTACATCATAATAAAACTGCCAGATACAGCTGCTATTAACCATATAAATATTTAACTTGTAACTTGCCTTGCCTCTGTGTGCTTTAGTTTATCCATTCTTGAGGAAAAAAATCAAAAGTGATAGACTGATTGGTCTTTCTTAGACTGATAATAGAAGTAATCCATTTTCACTACTTTATTTCAGGGTTCTGAATTCGTACACCAACATCTCTATGCCCAGCTCTCAGGAGCTTACTAAAGAGTAAGATAAACGAAACAGCAGGTGTGTAAACTTCTACTCTCTCAAATAGGTTAGCCTTAAAGAACTCTTCAGACTGTAACTGTGTTTACACACACCTCTGGAGGGTTTCCTTCCACTTCATCCCACTGCCGTTTCAGGACTGAAGGTCAGGCATGCCTTCACTAAGGAGAAATTCTCTCTTTGTCTCCGGTTTCGCAGAAGGGAATATAAAACGCACAGCAAACCATGGCAATCCATTTCTTTTGCAAAAGCAATGACCCTGGGTATTCATGCTCACCTTTTGATTTATTTAAATAGCAATTTGTGCATAAATAAAAGACCTTCTCCCTTTGTTTTCTGCCAGCAGATATTTTTATTAAGTACCATGAGTCTCTTTATATTAAAAGTGTCACGTTCATATGTGCACTTGTGCCAGGTTAGCCCAATCAACAAGAACATGCAAAGGCTCTCAATGGGAAGGAGAAGGTTGGAGACATTTGCTGCACCGAGCTTACCTGTCTGTGATATGGAATATCTATGTGCTTAAGAGGTCACACTAAAGGGAATGCAGGTTTCCAGATTCTCACTTGAGAAACTTTTTACCTACCTTTCTTTTCTCTGACTTTTCTTTTCCTCCCTCTATCTCTCTCTTTTAGACCCTTTTTCTCCCTATCCCCCCCCTTTACTTTCTCCTCTTTTTTCTAATCCTTATGAATGATTTGCAGATTGCTATTCAGGATTTTTGCCTCCATATTGAACGAGTGATCCTTTCGTATTGAGAATCTTCCTACTTGGGGAGGACTGTTGCTGATAAATGGCCCTTTCTACAGCAGTGAGCTCCTCTACAGATGCAGTGCAAATAGTTGTTTTCAGAGCACAGCAGAACCCCACTGCCACACACAAGCGCACACTTCTCTCTCCATCTGACACTTCAGTATTGAAACTTTGGAAATATTTTAGTAACTCTTACATTTTTAGAAGATTTGACGTCTTGTTATGTCCTATGACATCAGTATTAGCAGGACACTGCATATGTCACAGCAAGGTCTGTGTGTTCAAGTTCCTAAGGAGTTCTCTGTCTTTTTGGTTCTACCTTGCAAGGATCCAGAGGGACTTGCAAGCCCTGACCTTTCTCTCACTGTTTTCTTCATGCTCAGATACTGGCACCTACTGTTCTGCAAAAGGTGATATCAATCACACATTTCTGAGAATGACCACATCATAAAATTATGGAGCAATAATAAATGATAAGATTGGCTTTTTATCTCAAAATAACATCTTGCAAGAGGAGAGTACCAGCTATCACTCCAAAGTCAGGCTGTCAGGGTTCAGCTCATACCTGTGATCTTCACTGCATGGCATTGTATGACTTTTGACAAACCACTTCACTCTGTCTAGAATTCCTGTCTTTAAAAGTGACATAAATGTTCAACGGTTCAGGTGAGTGTCACATAAATTAATGTATGTAACTATGAGACTAGGCCCTTATTTATAATTCTGTAGTATTTGTCATTTTATTTAAAAAAATAAGCTTCCAAGTCATGTTATGAGTTGAGGTTTTTTTTTTTTTTTTTTTTTCTGTCTTGCATAGCCAACTTTGATTAGAACCCAGTTGCCTCACAGGCTCAGCCAAGTGTTTGGTTCATTTCCAGTTTGCTCTCTCTGTAGGAGCTTGCTGCAGCAGAGATCTCACCAGTTAAGATCTCAGCAGTTAACCCTGAAGAATATCTTCACAATTTCCCATTTTCATTGTTTACCTTCCCTAAGAGACAACGGTGGTGGCCAGGATGCTCACATGGCCAGGACCACTGAGAATGATCTCTCACAACACTCACTTGTGTTCTGTTCATGCCCAGAAGGCAGGTTTGTGAGACTTCAGCATGCTAAGAAGCTACTTAAGCTGGGATTTTTCATATTTTGCCTGACTTTCTTAGTGGTGTTTCTAATTAGCTGCTCACCCTGCCAAAGACATCAAGGACTTAATCTCTCCAAAACCAGAAGTTCCTCACTGTCTGAGTGCTAGGAGAGACCTTGAGATATTCCCTGAGGGGTTATATCTCACTGCTGGTGTTAATGGCCTTTGGAGAGCTTGATTCTGAAATTACATGGGTACTGGAGATAAAATGCACAAGAAATTGTTACTTCATATTTCAAGATGAGGGTATTCTTTTCAGAAAGTACAGCTGGTGGCATTTTTAACATAATTTTTATTTCGTTCACGTTTTTTTGTCTCTCCATACTGAGATGGATTTGGCCCCTGAGTCATGGGATTTTCCTTCCTTACTAACAAGGCAAGAGCATAAACTCTCCAGTATGTAGAAGATAATGCACCCGAGTTTAGATTCTGCTCTTCTCCAAAATCTATAAATAAACATCTAAATGGCAAAATAGCAGGCTTTCAGTCTTAAATATGCATGTCCTAGAAAACAAGGCCTTTGGGTCACTTTAGCATTTTCCAGGAGAGATGGCGCTGCTACTCTCATCTGGCACCTACTCTTGAAATTTGAGAATTCACGGGTGCAGGAGCTGTGCTGTAGTTTTGCAAACTTCTGCTCTTTAGTTTTATTTTGTTTTAATTTGGCTTTCAAACTCACAAAGAGTTATAGCAAATGACTACAACAACGTGTTCCCGAGAAGAGGTGAGTGGCTGTCACTCACACGAACACGGTGCAGGGTGGGCAAGGATGCTGACTGCAAATGTTTGCGTTTCCATGCTGAGAACCACATTTTCTCCCAGACTATTTCGAGTTCCTGATCTGGTATTAGTTATATGGAAAGTCCAATATTTATTGTGCATCCCATTTCTAATGATAGCGACTCTACAGTCAGTTTCATTGTTACAAGCTCATTTTTAAAAGCTTCCTGAGACTTGTGGCCATAAGAGTCTCTGAAGTGAAAGTCATGCATCCTGTCGTTTTACTTTCTGATTTGTCACAAAGCCTTTTTGAAAATTCCATTGATTAGCTAGTTTTATTTCGCTAACATCACAAACGTTTTCTATTTCACCATCAAAAACTATTAATTTTGCTTTAACTTTCAGTAATCCTATTATAAGAAATCTGTCTTTTAGCGGTAATGAACACAGATTTTTTTGAGAACTGTTTCAATATGAGATCTTATACAGATCACAGAATACTTTTCTCAAAACAAGATGATATAGCCTGCAACACAGCTAAGTCACATGATACAGCCTAATGTATAGCTAGACTACAAGGTACAGCCAACTTCACAGCAACGCAAGGTGCATGTTTTAGCCTAGTGAATTGTAACAGGAATGTAGCGGCTTATTGACATTATGAACTATTACTCAGTGTTCACAATTATGTGTGAGCTATACAATGTCAAAACTGGCAATGGTTTTGCTTTACCAGATTGAAACTGAAAAATTCCTTGTGATGCTACACTATAATGTCTGTCAAGGGACAATCTGGAGTAATAAAAAAATGGCACATGACCTGGGTCTGGCTGGCAAACTACCTGTAGTGAGATGCACTGATGTTTGTGAAAGTTTCTCATTAGAGAACAAAACTAGTTTTGTATCTTTCTGCTGAGTTTTCTGTGGATGGGTAGGGACATATCAAGAGAATTAAAAATGTACATCATTGTCTTTAGAGTGAGCAACTGCTGACAATACACAGACCTCACTTGAGAAGACAGTGCAATAGGGTAAATTGGAATCTTTGTGTCTTTAGCATAATTCTTTACTTAAACAGCTTTGCTTTACTACAACTTAACTTAATTTGATTAATGTATGTGGACTTGTAGAAGATTAAGAAACATTATAGATAATTCAGTGCTGAACTATGGGCTTTTAACCCAAATCAAGTCTAACCTAGGACTCACTGTTATCAAGGTAGGATCCAAAGTAGGAGAGCACGGTTTGGGGTCTCAGAGTCTCTTGGGAAAAGGAGGGTCTATCCCTTGGCTGGCATCATCAGCAGTAGCTTTGATAGGGACTGCTGGATCTGTAAAGCAATGATGAGGCATGTGTTGTAACGAAGTGGTGCTGGGGGAGGCAAACAGAACTCTTCTCTTCTTCTATCAAAATAACTTGTTCTCTCTCACATGATCTACCCTATTTATGATTGCCCCTTCCTCCTCTGCTCCTAGGTCTTCCTCGCACCCCTCCTATCTAGATCCACTCCCCTCCCCTCTCTCATTAGAAAACAAACAGGCTTCTGAGGGATATTGATAAGAAAATAAAACAAAACAAACATATCAGAGTGTCAAAGACAAATAAACAGAAGGAAAAGAGCACATGAAAAGGCACAAGAATCAGAGACCCACTCATTCACACACTCAGGAATTCTACAAAAACCTTAATCTGGAAGCCGAATGATATGTTTAAAGGACCTGGCAAAGACCAAAGCAGGCCTTCCTCATGCTACCTCAGTCTCTTGAACTCATATGAGTTTTGATCATATTGACTTTGAGATACTTGTTTCCTTGGTGTCCTTTGCCCTCTCTTGCTCTTACATTATTTCCTCCTCCTCTTCTGAAGTTTCCTGAGCCCTGAGGATGGTGGATTTGATAGAGAAATCCCATTAAGCAGCGAGTGTTTCATGGTCTCTCACTCACCATATAATATCTGTATATGAGTCTCTGTATTTATTCTTATCTGTTGCAAGACGAAGCTTCTCTGATGGTTGTTGAGCAAAGCACTGATCTATCAATCTAACAGGAAGCAGAATCTCAGTAGGAGTCATTTTATTGTTACTCACATGCAAGCGCGCGCGCGCGCACACACACACACACACACACAAACTTTAGACCAGTAATGTTTGGTTTTACCCTAGGTCCTTGAGATAACCAGTCTCTGGTTTTCCTTCACCCAAGCAATGTTGGGTAAAAAGTCCATCCAGTGGAGTGGGCCTGAAGTCAAATCATACATTGGTTGATTACTCCATAAGCTTTATGCCAGAATTGCCTAACCATATCTTGCAGGCTGGACATCATTGCTGATCAAAGGGGTTACAGGTGGCTTGTTGTTTATGTTTCTCCTTCTGTGGCATGTAAAGTATCTTCCTGTACCCAAGACACTAAGAATGAAAGCTCTGTGTAGGCATGAGCTCAACTTCTCCATGTCCAATGAGTTGTATAGATGTAATATGGCTTTGCTGTCATTTTCTGGAGAGCAACATATAGTCTTTGCAACATTTACACAGTGGAGAATTATCCAGCTGTTTTTCTCTACAAAATGAAAATTGCATGTAAATGGATGGAACTAGAAAAGAATAATCTAAAGTGAGATATCCAAGACCCAGAAATACAAGTATAGTATATATTTGCTTATATGTGAACATTAGCTGTTAAGTCAATGATAACCAAGCTACAATCCAAGGAAACATAAAGATTGGTTAGGTACAGAGTAAAAGAGTAGGGGGCACAGATATATCTCCCTAAGAAAGAGAAATAGAGTATCTAGTTATGGATGGATTTGGTCCCGAATGGAATAGGAGGATCAAATGGGTAGGGGAGGATGAAGGAGGGAATATGAGGGAGAGACAGGTAAAATTCAGGGTCATTGGAGGGATAAAATGGAAATCTAATACAGTAGACACTTTCTAAAATATTCATATATCTGAAAGTGATCTAAATGAAATATCAACATAATGAGGTACACAGATTCTCAACTGGCCATCTCTTGTTACTAAATAAAGCTTTTATTATTGGGATTGGGTTATATCTAATTGAGTTGTTGGCCAAAAATGTTCTTATAGGAATCCCCAAAGAGTTCAAGTTATAACCAAACTTTCATTATGGGATCATTTTTATATTGATCATACTATGCTAGAAATATGGATATAGGTTTGGATCACAACTTATTGAATATTAAAGTATTCATAAGTTTTAGTGGTTTCAACACAACAATTTTTAAGAATTATGAAAATAGTTTGAAAGTCTTTCCACAAAAGTCAGACACAAAATACATTCCCAAACTACCTAGCTCCCACCCCTTCATAAAACTGATTAACATTTATCCACCTAGATATTCTTCCTATCCCACATTTAATTAGAGATAGTTCACTTTGGATAGGCATAGAATAGAAACTAGAATTCAAGGACTTGCATTTTTAGAGTTTTATATAAAGGTGGATGATATGAAAAACATAAATGATCAAAAACAACGTCCAGTAACACCCAGAAAATGCTTGTGTAATGTCCAGTTAGTATTCTGTTCTTCACCAAATATTTTTGTTTGTTTGTTTTTTGAGACAGGTTTCTCTGTAGCTTTGGAACATGTCCTGGAAGTAGCTCTCATAGACCAGGCTGGCCTTGAACTCACAAAGAGATGCTGTGAGTGCTAGGATTACAGACGTGCACCACCACTGCCAAGCTCTTCACCAAATATTTAAGAAAGTAAAATCTAGAGCCAGACGGTGGTGGCGCACGCCTTTAATCCCAGCACTCGGGAGGCAGAGGCAGGCGGATCTCTGTGAGTTCGAGGCCAGCGTGGTCTACAAGAGCTAGTTCCAGGACAGGCTCTAAAATAGCTGCAGAGAAACCCTGTCTCGAAAAACCAAAAAAAGGAAAAAAAAAAGAAAGTAAAATCTAAAGTTTAATATTGTGTAAAATATAATAATTTCTCTGGATAGCCACACTCTATTGAAAATGTTTATATAATTAGAATTAGAAGGACATGCCTCTCCATTCTTGGAAAACTACAAGGTTGTGTGCAAGCACATTGTAGGACCATCTAATTCAGCATCTAAGAAAGGGCAGAGTGAATAAAGGAAATAACGGGATGGTGAGCAGTATCCCTGTGTTCTATGAGAGGGCAGGAGAGAGACAGCAGGTGTGTGGAAGATCCATTCTAAAGGCACTAAAGGGAGTTCTATAGAGAAAATGAAGTTAGAAAAGACTTGCAACCAGAAAGTTTAAAAGTGATGGGTGAAATATTTGTAGGAGAAAAAAATTTGAAACGTGATGAGTCTGATATACTTGGGGAGAATCTTTAAATCATTGAACTAGGGCAGAAATGAATTATATATCAACTAATTCTCAAATTTCTAAGGAAATTGGTTCTTCCTGATGTAATGTGGACTGCCACCAGTCTAGCTGAAGTCATCCATGACCTGTTCACACACACTCTGCCTCTGAGGGAGTTAAATTCTCTTGCTAGGCAGTCATGTGGCAAATCTAGAGAACTAATTATAAACTGTAAAACCTAAGTGTTTCTTCGCAAGTTTCTCTGAGACTTGACATTCTGACCCCTTACTAACTAATCTTTAAAAGTTAATCTCTCTAGATACTAATGAGGGCAATGGGTGAGGAGAGAAAATTCAGAAAGGATTGAAGAAGATTTATACACATTTACTTTAAAAGAGGATAGTTAGTCTAAATAGATTTTACTTACTTCATTTTCCAACAAGCTAGATTCCTACACCAATGTTCTTATACTTTCTTTTGCATTTTTAAATATTCTTTTACAGAAGTTAATGGCATCTCTGGAGAATCTATTATATGACACCCAAGGTGTTAAGCATTGAACCTACAAATGTCAATCAACCACAGTTCTTTGCCCTTGTGGAACTTGCAGTCTAATGGGAGAGATATATAAATGAATGATATTAATATACTATGTATTAAATATAAATTATTCCTGTAAGAACAAAGTCATACACCTGTCTACTCATGTGCCATGACTATCAATACATACATATTTTACAAATTATTTATTGATTGATTTTTCATGATGTTGATTATTGGACACAGGACACAATATGTGTGCCTCTAATACGACAAAGTTAATGTATAACCAAGAGAGTCATGAGTCTTGTACTTTTAGCAGGTTTTATCTCTGCTACAGACTTCCATCAGAAGCAGCCTTCTGTAGACCATACTTTTGAAAACACAGGTTTAGATCAGAAGGTACACACTGGGGATAGGGAGATGCTTCATGTGATAAAATTTTATACTGTAAGTCAGAAGATATTATTTTGATCCCCAGGATCTATGTAAGGGAAGCCAGATGAGGTGTCATGGGTTTGGAGTCCCAACACTAGTGACACAGAAACAGTTTCATCACTGCCAGCACAATCAGTGATGGGAGATGAACGTGTGCTTTGTCTTAGTTTTAAAACCGAACTCCACATATGGCATCACACAATCTACTGCAGTGAGTACCTTAAGCCAGTGTATTATTGTCTATTTATATTTGTGAAATATTTCATAATTGCTCACCCCTTAGAACTGAAAATTAAAATTTCAGTTTTTAGGTACAGCAATTCATAAGCAATACTTCTAATACATTCATCAGGTGCTCAAGATTTTATGAACATAATCTAATTTTGAACTGCAGTATCAACTTACAAACATACTATTTCATTTTTGTATATACCCTATTTTTTCAAGAACTGGAATCTCCTACCTAGCTGCAGAAGTGTTGATCATATTTTCAAAAAGTATACTTCAGGAGAAGGGTGAAAAGGGTGTAATTATGTTCTAAAGAAAATGTGTATTTAAAAAGTAATCACCACTTACTGTTTTCAGGTTTTTGCTATAATAAAATCCGATTGGAATTATTTCTAGAAAGTATATTTTATCAATTCTGAAATGATTTTGCAAGAAAATTAAGTCAATCATATTATGGAAATAAGATACTCTTTAATAATCTAAATTTCCATTCCTCCTTGCCAGTATTAAAAGCCGAATTCTATACATAGCCAGGTATAGACAGCCATGGAAAACTACATATAACTTTCAGCCATAACTGTAGTGATATATACAAAATCTTACTCATTATTTATCTCTCCTTCCTAAATAATATGCACCTTTGTGGGCATTATGTCCTTTATCTACATTATTACTTGAAATGAGCAGATTAGCTCATTTCTACTCAGATGTAGCCTATGTGTTATCTTTGATGGAGTAATTTTCCTTCTTCTTATAGTGTCCATTGAATAGACCTTGTCAGTGAGAATTTATACTGAGAACTTCAAAATACAGAAATTATGTTCATAGAAAGAAGTCTATGTGAAGTGCTGAATGGGGACATCGGCCTCTCCTCTAACTTGTCTTTTGAATATCTCTAAGTGGAGAGGATATTCCAGACTTTTTTGATTGACCAAATAAAAGTGGCCTGCTAGGAAACTGCTACCACAGCTTCCATGGGGAATCATGTCCTGGGATTCTTCCTGCAGGTGGAAGCATCATCAACAATGGGCTGCCCTGGGAAATGGTAACTGTTGAAACCTAAGAATTGTCCTAAGAGAAAATTTTGGTAAATCTTTTTCCATTTGATCTCTCTTTTAACACTTCTCTTTCTATATTAAAAACCTTACAGATTCTTCTGAAATCTTCTCTATTTATTCTCTTGCACAGCACAGCTATAAAACACAGGATGTATAGTTATTCCTTCATTGAAGAGATGGACCCATTCTTCGTTTACACATAAAAAGTATTTGGCATTTTAACACATACAATCTACATAGTGATTGTATAAAAGTCTATTTAATTCTTAGTGAAAGATGGGCATCTGATTAGGTGTTGTATATATTTCATCCTACTATAGAAATTTTTTTCCAGTTTATTTATTTTTTATTAAAAATTGCCATCTCCTCCCCTCCTCCTCCCCCTTCCCTCCCCTCCCCTCCACCCACACCCCCACTCCCTCCCTCTTGAGGCCAAACAGCCATCAAGGTTCTCTACACTATGTTGAGTCCAAGGTCCTCCCAACTCTCCCCAGGTCCAGGAAGGTGAGCAACCAAACTGACAAGGCTCACACAGAGCCCGTCCATGTCGTAGAGACCAAGCTATAGAAATTTTTAAATAAGAAATTTTCTTCTTTTCCTGCTACATAGGGCAAATGATTTTTAAAGTGTCATCTTAGATGGAAATACAAAATATAACACTAAAAATTACATTCTACTTAAAGAAGGACAATAATTTAAGGAAAAGAACAAAATGGACCTGCAGAGATTTTCTGTAATTTCCATTGATAAAATGTATTGCACTCTTCTAAAAATTAATTAGTAGGATAATATCTCAAAAATATTGTGGGCAACATAATAATAGAAAATATGTTTTCTTAGCATTCAGTATAACTAGCAGGATCTCTTTTTTATCATGTTTCAGATCCATTTTTCACAATGATTTTATTAAGCTATAAATAATATACTTATATCATAAGCATTTTATAGTTTCAATATCAAGACTTGTGTTTCCTTAGATATCCTCTTTTTTCATTAGTTTATGATTGTAAGTATCTGCATGCATACATTGATACACTGAGCTGGCAATTCTCTTAGTCCTCTCAGACAAATGCATTAAAACTATGTGAATATATCATCTTTCCTGATTTTCAAGTAAAATTTATTGATAATGACAGTGATAAATATCTGGATTCTATTTTTTAAAATATTTACTAAGAACCAACATAATGCTAGATGTTTTACATACTGGAATGTTCTTTGACCTGTGATGAAGCAGAAAAGTTCATACATTAAAGTGTATTACAAACACTTTTCCTACTGGAGAGCACAGCTTAGTACTACACTGTACAGTAGATTATAGGTTGCCGAAACCCAGTGGCTAACTTACAACTTTAGCTTTCAACTGTTTCCTGGCATCTCATAAAAATGGTTGTTCCACCAATAACCAGACTGGTTGAAGATCCAAATAGCATAAAAGTATCTCCTAGATGTGCCTAATGTTTGGATTATCTTGAAGTTGAAAATTGTGAGTTTCAAGAACCTTCTATATTTTTCTTTTTCTTTAATTGTAATGCCTAGGGTTTTTTTTCTCATTTTTTTATTAAAGATTTCCATCTCCTCCCCTCCTCCTCCCCCTTCCCTCCCCTCCCTTCCACCCATACCCCCACTCCACCCCTCTCCAAAGACAAAGAGCCATCAGGTTCCCTTCACTATGTTAAGTCCAAGGTCCTCCCAGCTCCCCCTAAGTCCAGGAAGGTGAGCAACCAAACTGACAAGACTCACAGTGAGCCCGTCCATGGTGTAGAGTTCATGTTCATTGCCATTGTCCTTGATTTCTCAGTCCTCCTCCACCGTCAGCCACATTTTTTTTAACTTACTGTATCCTTGTGTGACACAGCTAAGACTGACAGATCTTGTACCTTTTGTTCAAAGTCATTTATCTGGAAAATTGAATTAATATTTCAATTAAGGTCTGCCATACTCTTAACTACTACAGTGCATTGTACTACTCAATTAAAACACATGTAAATTCACCATACAGTTTTTCATCTGTTTTTTTCACCTCTTCCATAAGTGCCAAGAAGCTCATAGTTGCTCTCAGTCACAGTCACCACAATCCATTGTTATTTTCCAGTCCTGGTCAATGATAAATGTTCTTTTCTCGCCTGTAGTCTGAACAGGATGTCATAGAACACAGGGAGGTGCAGAAACACCTCAGTTTAAGGAGTGGCCATCACCTAGTTAACTTATGCCAAACTCTCTAAAGAAAAAATTCTGAAATCAACAATTCTAATGATTGGAATTTCAGTAGACCAATAATCCCTTAAATGGTGCCTGTAAAGATGAGTCATGAAGAGAACTCAGGTTTAATTTTCAGCATTGACATGACAGATCACAGCTGTTTGTGACTCCAATTCCAAGGAATCCATTTGTTGGAGGAGGCTGCTTGTTGGTTCCCAGTTACTCAGCGCCAAAATAATCACACAGAAACTATATTAATTAAATCACTGCCTAGCCCATTAGCTCTAGATTCTTATTGGCTAACTTTTACATATTAATTTAACCCATTTCTATTAATCTGTGTATTGCCACATGGTTGGAGCTTACTGGCTAAAGTTCCGGAGGTCAACTCTGGCAGGGATACATGGCTTCTCTCCAACTCTGCCCTTCTTTCTCCCAGCATTAAGTTTAGTTTTCCCTGCCTACCTCTATTCTTTTGCCATATCAGACCAAGCTAGTTTTCTATATTAATTAACCAATCATATTCACAGCATACTAAGGGGAATCCCACATCACCTTCCCTTTTCTGTTTAAATAATTCTTTACTGTCCAGGAGTATTTCTTAAAATGCTAACTGCTTCTTATAAACTTAAGCTACACCATTGCAAGGGGAAATATGGCACTGCCTGCTTGTTCTTCCCAGCCCATCATGGAGGAAGAGATCCATTCACTGCCTCTGACCTGCCTATACCTCCCCAGTTCCAAGTATGCAGTGGCTTTCTGTCGAGCCATTAAGCAGTTTGTAACACTCTGCTTATGAACCCCATTTAAATATGTGGCCTCCTGAAAGAGCCAGTTTGTGCTGGCAGTACAGCCCAGAAAACTGGCATTTCAAAATGGCATGGCTTTTTTCCTGCTACTGCTAAACAGGAAATCCTCTCTTAAAGGAGCCAGCAATCAAAGCCCATTCGAGGAAAAAAAATGCAGCTAAACTTAGTTGTTTAGTGTCTAGAATTCCTTCGCAAGGCCTCTCAGGTTTTAAGTGGATTTTATTTGGCCATGTGAGCACCAATTTGTAATAGGAGGCTGCTTGTTGTTTCCCAGCTGCTCAGCACTGAAATAATCACACAGAAACTATATTATTTAAATTACTGCTTGGCTCATTAGCCCTAGCTTCTTGTTGGCTAACTCTTACATATTAATTTAACCCATTTCTATTAATTTATGTATTGCCACATGGCTGGGGCTTACTAGTTAAAGTTCTGGCATCCATCTAGAGCAGGGGGTACATGGCTTCTCTTTGACTCCGCCCTTCTTTCTCCCAGCATTAAATTTAGTTTTCCCTGCCTACCTCTATTTTTTTGCCCTATCAGGCCAGGCCAATTTTCTTTATTAATTAACCAATCATATTCATAGCATACAAAAAAGAATCCCACGTCAAAGTTCCTCTTCTGCTATCCTCAGACACCATGCACACATAGATCAAGCAATCATATATATAAATAAAAAAATAAATCTTTTAAAAAGAATTCCTAATGCCTGAAACCCTGAAAAATGAAACCCTTCAAACATAATTCTGGCAAATATAATTTGAAATTCTTCAAAAGACATTTATTTGCATTTAAAAGGGGATTTATTTGAGAAACATTACCTCATAGGCCACTTGAGACAATTTAGTAATGACAGCATACATATTTGCAAGAAGAAACCCACAATAATACTGACAGTTACATGGATATAACATTTATGAGCAAAGGGATTTATTTGTAAAGAAATATGTCCAAAAGCAGAATGTATAAACACTTATCATTATGACCAATTGTTGTGCAGATCCAGCTTTGTAACTATGGTCATCTGACAGTAACATCTCCCAAAAGCCTGAGACCTTAGGGCATTCATACAAACATTTACAAGTGTTCATATACACAAGGCCACTGGAAGACAGTCCATTGAATTCAGTCACAGTGTTCATACACAAGGTTAGCATTGTGGTGATGCACTTCTGAGGCACTGAATTTGCAGAAAACACATAAATGCATTAGACTACTCTGCAAAGGTTTATGCAGTTCTTATTTTAAATAGCAGGAGTGATAAAAAAAAATAAAGCACATAACCTAGAAAACTGTGAAACAATACTGGCAAAACAAGGCAGAAAAAAAACTTTAAGTAAAATATCCTTTTAACATATACAAAAGCATTATAAGGATTATAAGGATAAGTTATTTTGGATTTTATGGCATTATTCCATAGAAACTAGTCAGTTTTCGTATATAAGTTCAGAACTCTGTCTTGAAGTTATGCATTTCAAGCACTAGCTCCTTCTCTTTTAGTGCATGCTTTCTCCTTGCAGAATGTTTACATGTTGTATGATAAAGGACTGTTGCTGCACTTGTGTTCTGTGCTTTGTCATATTCCAGCATTAGCATGCCTTTTCATTTCCCCATCCTCTGTGTGTAGCATGATTAGTAAAAGTCCACAGACAGATATCTGTATTTAACCAGAATGAGACAAAATATTCAGCCACTGGCTCTCACCTCAGTCTGAAATGGTAGTCTTGTCTCCAGGAATGCTCAGAATGAGACTGACTGAAAGCTGACTCCTCCCATCTTATATTTATATTAAAGGTATGTATCACTACCACCTAGTTTCTATGGCAAACTAGTGTGGCTACTGGGATAAAAGGTGTGTGTCACCACTGCCTGGTCTGTAAGGCTGACCAGGGTGGCTGTTTTATGCTATGATGTTCAGGCAAAAATTATCTATTAAAATACAAATGAAATGTCACTACACTTCTCCTTTTGGTCTGAAATAAAAAAAAAATAAGGCTATAACTATATAAGGAAAACTATATACACTAAATAAAATGACTATATACAATATATACAGACAATAACTATATCAACAATGTCTAGTCCATTTGCATTTGACAGATTCAGAGGAAATACTCCATATTTATCCTATATTGGTGAATACAAAGTCTTGTACCTATTTTCTTTCTATCATAACTTGCTTTCTGCATCAGGTAAACAAGGAAAGACTATAATTATCTAGTGTTCAATCTGCCCAGAGACATAAGAAGAAACTATCAACTAGGTGAGCAGGAAGTATGAACAAGCGACTTCCAAAATATATGAGAAATGATAGAAATAGCTGGTAGGCTGGAAAGTCACCCAAAGGTCCTTTGAAACTTTGGAACATCTATCTTCAGCCTAAAGTTCCAGCCTATCTGAGAGACTTTTTTGAGAAGCATGATATTTTAAGTGCTCTCATTCCTTGTCTTGACAATGATTGGCAGTCACTTTCTTTTGTGTCTTGCTTTTCCAATTAGGGCAGCATATTGTCAGAAGTCAAGGTGAGGACACTTTCTTGCCACAAAAATGTAATCTCCATGTGAAATTTCTTCAATTCCCATTATCTTTTCTGAAGTAGAATGATGCTATTGGAACAGATATGCCTCATTGTCATAAAAAACTGTCTATGTTATTGAAACATCTTAAATGCCATATTTTCTAGATCTCTGAAGCATTTGAAGATGACCTATCTAAAATATATCTTTGTTTGATCTTGAAAACATAATGTGACTACAAGTTTGATTATAATAGGTGATTAATTACTAATCTGTATTTTCTTATTATCCTAAATAATTGGTATTAATAACTTTCATGAACTAGAAATTTGTATTACATTGTTAAATGAGTGGTATAGTGCAGTGTATATACAGTATGTCCTAAAACATTAATCTCTAATTTTTATTAATATATAAAATTTGTATATGATATACAAAACTCCAATCAAATGTAAAACACTTAAAACTAGTAGTTGCTTTCTAAAAATAGATTCAATCATCTATTTAAACTCCCTTTTTTGCTTTTAAGAGTAAATTCAATAAGCTACCCTTTTATCTTATCATGTATATATCCCCCTTTTTTTTCAATCCAAGAACCTTAAATCTAAGTTCACTTGCTGAGATTTTTTTCCTGACCATTACCAATAATAACTTGTAACCAACCCTCCTAGACAGTGACAAATATCCATAGTCCATTGAAAAAACAAAAACTACCTACCCCTCCTCTTGGGAATGTGGGCATCATATTCTTATATTTACTTTCTACTCTCTAAGGCAATGGTATTTTCAGAGGATCCTAAAATTGTGGGTTAACTGTCAAGTCCTGGGAGAGATATCTTTATCATTTTTTGTCTAGTCTTTTAGTAATAGTACAGAGCTTGTATCAAGTCCTAGTTAGAGTAGTCTGTTAGACTGGACCCTCTCAGCTAGTCACCTTGAAATTATTCTGAGCAGTCTGTAGTCCAAAGTCGATCTTTAAGTGGTGCTATCAGCTGAATGACATCATATGAACCAGGTGGAATCGTTGTTATGGGGCCCCATTTTCTTCCTGGAGACTTCAGAAATTACTGTCAGAAAATGTATTGTTCACTGTGGAAAACTTAAACATTATTCATATCAAAATAGAAAGTTTGAATTTCTATAGACACATTCAAAAAATGTACCATAGAGACAAAAGTAGATATGGGGAATTTTTAAAAGCAGAATTTTAATAACTTTAACCTTAGATTTTTAATTTCCTTCTGTCTCATACCAGGTGACTCTCCTGATATGAGGCAGAATCTCGGAGATTTTCTTATAGCAATATACTTGGAATTTGAGAAGGAGAGAGCCACAGTCCAATTCCAAAGCCAGCTTAAATTTTAAGTAAGTCAGACCTGGAATTATATTAACAAGAAAGGAGATATGTACATTTAGGTAATGAGATCTTACCCTGCAGGGAATATTGGTATCATAAGTCAGATTTTTTTTTCTTTGCTTGGATATCCATATTTTCTTCTTTAGGTGTTTAGATGTCCAAGATCTCTGGACTTCTTTTTTAATTTTTATTTTAGCACCATTTCATTGAGCTATATGTTTTTATCTAATCCCCTACTTTCCTCCTCTCTCTCCTTCTGCTCTCTATATGACCTCCACACTCCCACTTTTGTTCAAGAGATCTTGTCTTTTTCTCCTTCCTATGAAACTCCATGTATGTCTCTCCTAAGGTTTTCTTTGTTGTTTAGGTTCTCTAGGGTTTTGGATTGTAGACTAATTTGTCTTTGTTTTATGTCTAAAAGCCACTTAAAAGTGAGTACATATTATATTTGTTTTTCTGGCTCTGAGTTACCTCACTTAATATGCTTTTTAAGACCTATTCATTTGCCTGCAAATTTCAAGATGTCATTATTTTTTAGCCACTGAGCAGAATTCCATTGTGTAAATGTACCACATTTTCTTTATCCATTGCTTAGTTGAGGGGCATCTAGGATGTTTCCAGGTTCTGACTATTATAAATAATGCTGCTATGAACATAGTTGAGCACATGTCCTTGTGATATGATTGAGTATTATTTGGGTATATACCCAAAAGTGGTATTGGTGGGCCTTGAGGTAGATAGTTTGCCAATTTTCTGAGAAATTGCCATATTGATTTCCAAAGCAGTTATACAAATTTGCACTCCCACCAAGAATAGAGGAGAGTGTTCCCCATCCACATCACATTGCTGGAGAGGTCCAGCAATCTTGAACACAGATATTTTCTTCTTTTCTGAAAAGACAAGAGCAGAACCCTGCCCTCAAACTTTGGGAGGTTTCTTACAACTTACATGATTATCACCTCTGTGGAGGATCTGTCATTTCTATTTATCAAGAGGCTTCTCCTTTTAAAACAAAATCATGACTAATTTTGGTGGTATCCATAGCTTTTCTCCTCCTGTGGAAACCAGAGAGAAATTCCTACCCCAACACATCACATCTTCTGGTTACCATTCTGAGGTCAAGACATCCTTGACATAAACCGGCTAATTTAATTTAATAGTTTTTTTTTCTATTGTCTATTGTTTCTTTGCACCTGTTGTTTTATTCTCGTTAGTATTAAAATAAATCAAGGTTAATTAATAAATACTGCCATACTTATTTCCAAAGCAGCTGTACAACTCTGCCCTCCTACCAACAATGGAGGAGTGTTTCTCAATTATGCAATCTATTTCTGGGAATATTTAACATCTTTTTCTGTTTATTTAATATATCCTTTGTAGTTCAATTTGATCTTTCTATAAGTTCCTGATATGTAGGATTATGTGTTATACCTGTAATATCCTTTATATTATAAAAAGAAAAATCTTAGAGATATGCTGGATCATTGTCTTTTTTATTTGTACAGGTATATCCATAATGGCCATAGTTTCTAGTAAATGTGTGATTACTGAATCAGCCTTTACCAAACTCAAAGTTGTTGCCTATTGAAAACCTGAAGAGGTATCAATGGTATGGTGTATATAATTTAATTTTCAATATTCTACAAAAGATAACACATACTTTTGCCAGATTGCATTTCTTTGAATACCCTTTGGGTTAGTCCTTGCAGGTAGTGGTGTTTGAGTAAATAAATAACAAGCAGGACATCTCCTTATAATCTCCTTGGCTTGTTTCCATGTAATGGAAAAGTCCTTTTCTAAACAATTGCTTTTAACATGATTTCTTTTATAAATTTCTGAGGTCCTCAGCACATTTCCAATTAATAACTGATCAGTTTCTCAAATACCTTATTCTAGATGTCCTGGGAGACACATGGGATCATATATGTTTTATGTAAATGGGATGATACCTATTCCTGATTACATCTTTACCTGAATAAAAGAAAAAGTCGATTTTGTATCAACTTGTACAAATACAGTGGTTTCAGTATACAAAACAATTTTTTTCTGCATATTGTGAATCAGTAATTATATAAAGAAGTTCTCATAGTCCCTTAGTTCCATGAGAATAACATATAATTCTGACTTTTGGATAGAACCATAAGGGTTTTGTACACTTTACTTAAATTTTCTGATTTTTAAGATGCTTTTTCTGATTCATTTGCATAAGTATAGGATGAAGGGACTCCAGTTATTGGCATGTCCCAAACAAGGAAGGGTTGAATTAGTTCTCTTTATGAGTCAAATTCTCTCAGTTTTGGTATAGTTGTTATTAATCTCTCCCAAAAAATACTACAATCACTCTGCCAGGGTTTGCTTTCTACCATAATTTGTTAATTTCATCATTATTAAAAGGTACTATAATTTCTGCTGGGTCTATTCCTGCTAATTAATGAAGTCTCAATTTTCCTTTTAGAATTTACTCAAAGACCTTTTTCACATCAGTTGTAAGATTTTTTACTCCAGTTATGTGGTAAAAAGATAATCCATTCTAAGATAATATCTTCCCTCTACATTAAAATTCCTGTAGAGAAATGTTTGGAGGGTAATATGACCAGAATGCAGTTCAGATTTGGATCCACATAATCTACATGTGCCTCCTATAATTTCTTTTCAATCAAAGTCAATGCTCTCTCAGCTTCATCTGATAATTACCTGGGATTATTTAAGACTTCGTGACTATTTAAGGTTTTGTTTAAGGTAATCAAATCATCAAAACCTGTCCCAATAGGGGGATGTAGTGGAGAAATGTCTCCTAGCAATCTTTGGAAGTTATTAGGATTCTACAATCAGTCTCTCCTAATCTGCACCTTTTCTCATCTAATTTTCTATAAACCTATTTATAACTTAGATAATTAATATAATCTCCTTTTTGTATTTTAAGGAATAATTTGTAATCCCCAACAAGACAAAATTTTCTTTACTTCTTCAAACATTCTTTCTAAAGTATCTACATTTGAATCAGATAGCAAAATGTCATTCATGTTGTGGTAAACTATAGATTCAGAAAATTGTGAATTATTTCCAATGGCTGGCTTACAAAGTATTGGAACAGGGTAGAACTATTTCATATTCCTTATGGGAGAGGCTTTCATTGATATCTTTTAGTAAGCTGAGAATTACTATAAGTAGGCACTGTGAAGGCAAAAGTTTTTCTTGTAAAGATGAACTGAATAAATAATCTTTTAAATCAATAACTATAAGAGGCCATCCTTTAGACAATAGGGAAGGCAAAGAATTTCAAATTGTAGACAGCCTATTGTCTGAATCACCTTATTAATAGCTCCTAGATCTGTTACCATTCTTCATTTTCCAGATTTCTTTTTAACAATAAATATAGAAGAATTCTGAGGGCTGGTTGATTTTTTTAATATGTTGAGCATCTAATTGCTCTTGTACTAGTTGTTCTAAAATCTGCAGTCTCTCTTTTGTTAAAGACCATTTGTTGCTTAATACATATAGGTTTCTTAGTTAACCATTTAAAATGTTGGGGTGTTGGTACCTCTGAAATTTTGTCAGTTGTTATTCTATGGTTTTGTACAGCATGAATGATTGGTGACTATTTTTTATACGACCTTACAATATCCTTCCCAGAAAAATAGCTTGTTTACCCATATTTGAGACTAGAGGAATGTTAATTTGTGTGTTTTATTGCTACAACAAATCATGACCCCCAAAATTCACTGTAATATTATCCACAATGGCCTCAGTCTTCTTCTCTGTCCTTCTGTTCCTATGCGTTCAACCCATCTCTTGCTTTTTTATGCCTAAGTTAAGGTTACAATTCTTAGGAATTGAATATTTACTTCTGAAGAGGCCAATCTGGATGTCAAGATTCTAGAGTAATAATAGTCACATATGTATCTGTGTCTAATAATCCTCCAATTCTATGTTATTTATTCATACTTTCAGCTTTGGTCTTTGATGATTTATAGAAGTCTGCCAAAATATGTTTTCTATTTCCTACTGGAATTTTTTATTCATCCTCCATGGTTATTCTATCATCCAGAGCAGTATGGTTTTTTACAACAGGCACTGGGTTTTCTAATTTTCCTGGGGAAGCAAGTTCTTGAGAGTGACTGGAAATGACTGGACCATGTTTAACCTGGGGGCCTCTATGAGACATCCCCCAGGATTTTCCTGATGGTAATGGTTGATTTGTTTGTCTCTTTTCATCTATATTCATTGGTTCAAGATCAACATTTGCTGCATCTTCTACATAATCTAGAAGTTTGGTGCCTTCTATTTGGACATTCCCTAAAGAAACAGCATTTCTAGGAATGCCCTCTCTACAATCCCTTCTCAGAATGCCTATTCTACCACAATTTTAAAAAATGGAATTTTTTTTCTCAATTTTTTTATTAAAGATTTCCATCTCCTCCCCTCCGCCTTCCCCTTCCCTCCCCTCCCTTCCACCCATACCCCCACTCCACTCCTCTCCAAGACAAAGAGCCATCAGGGTTCCCTTCACTATGTTAAGTCCAAGGTCCTCCCAATTTTGAGGTCTCTTTATACCATTGGAAATTGCTTCTCCTAACCAATCCTCAGTGCTATAGTCAAAGTACTCAACATTGGCTGTGTGTATGATCCATTCCTCCATTGGTGCTGATCTGACCTTTGAGGGCACAAGTGTTTTTTGCATTTTTTTTCAAAGCCAGAGATTCAATGGGTACTCATCTAGCTTCTGGATCTGCTACCCATACTTGTGTAGCTTTAGTTAATCTTTGTAAAAATTCACTAAATTATTCTCTTGGGTCTTGTATAACTTTAAGATAGGATTCAGTTCTTTTTTCTAGTTCTTGAATCTTGTTCTAAACATTCAATGTTGCTGTATGGCATAGGGGCAAGGTGTTTTATTGTATATAACTTGACTATCTGGATCAGCATAATGGCCCTCACCAAAAATCTGATCTTGGGAGGCCTTAAAACCTCTACCTTGAAGCTCATAAACTTTAACTCTCACTCTTTAATAACTCTTCCACTGTAGCTGTGGACCATCGTTTAATACAGCTGAGACTAACTAAATACAAACATGTGTAGTAACCTTATTTCTTGAAGCCCACGTCTTTACCAAATGCCTCAAATATGGTGAATGCATGCCATAGAAACTACTTTTTACTACATATCTTTTAGATTTTTCATATGTATGGGTTCCCATTCACTTTTTGTATCTCTATTTGGGTATTTACTATTTGCTGGCTTTCCAGAAATAGTAATAGTATACATAGTTAAAGCTCTTGGTAAGTCATCTCTGACACGAAGGGGTAATGACCAAATTAATTCTTTACTATTGTCTTTTGTCTATATCTCATCTTGCTTATCAGTTCTGACAAGTTCTTCAATGGTTTCAAGTCATGTATCTCTGTCTTTCATAGAGTCTTAATTTCTTGACCTGTGAATATTTCTAATTTCATATAATCTGTTAATTTCTTTTCTAAGCAGAACTCAGAACCAAACAGAATGGACTTTTATTAAAGACATATCAGTCGGAGCAGGCCTGCAGCAGATGCTTTGAGGCCATGGAAGCCATGGGAAGGCAGAGTAGCTGTGTGGGAGCCTCATGCAGGGTGGAAGCTATGGGGCTGGTGGGCATAGGAAGCTGTGTGGGTGTCACCTGAGGTGGCAACAAGCCTCTGGTGTCTCAGGAAGCCATGAGTGGATGGGTGGGGCAGGAGAGGAAGTTAAGCTAGGTCAGATGGGAGTTGGAAGAGCTACTTTTTCTCTCAAATCCAGGTTGGCATTCAGCCCTCCCTGTGCCAGTTGCTGGTTGCTAAAATGCCTCAGTCAAATGGTTTTTATTTGTGACTTCATAGCCCAAATGTTGTGTGCTAAATGTAGCATGATTGATAAAAACCTACAGACAGACATTGGGGTTCTTCCTGAAGGTCAGAAGAGCAAAACAGTCAGCCACTGGCTCTTATCTCTACCTTAATTTGAAATTGCGATCCTGCCTCTGGGAATCCTCAGAATGAGACTGTGTCTGAGAGCTGTCTCCAATTTTATAATCCTTGCTAGTGCTGGGATTAAAGGCATGCACCGCTACTGGTTTCTATGGCAAACCAGTGTGGCTACTGGGATTAAAGGTGTGTGCCACAACTGCCTGGTGTATAAGGCTGACCAGAGTGGCTGTTTTACTCTCTGATCTTCAGGCAAGCTGTATTTATTAAAATACAAATGAAATATCACTACATCTGTGCCAGCTCCATGTTGTTTGTGTGACTAGAAACCTGTTTCCTCAGTTCTGTGTGCAGACAATGAATCTAGCCAAAACAATGCTAGTATGAGAACTGCATCAGAACCCTCTTCTTCATGCTGAGCGTAAACATTCTAGAACTGGCTTTTTCAGGCAGTTGTTTTAAGTCACTAAAATTCCCTGAAATTTCAACAGCTGTGTCTAGCATCAGGATAGAATAATAAATGTTTAATGGAAGTTTTTTTCACTACTACTGTTCAGTCAACCATGTCCCTCAATTTAGGTTTTCTCTTCCTCTTATATGGCCTTTATTAAGGTGCTGGGGCTGATACCCAGGGCTTTGCATATGTCCAGCAACTGCTCCATCTCTCTCACCACACAGCTACACCTCCAGCCTCTATATAACTCCTGCTTTGGAGGGCTGATGAGATTAACTGAGACGTTCATGGTTTTGACTCTCAGAGTTTGAAATGGGTAAGAGTTAAGAATTCAAACTAGACTGCCTTGGGGACTGTGTTATGGGATTCTAAGAAATGTATTAAATATTGAGGCTATTATTAAATTCAAACAATTATTAATTCACTTCTTTCACTTAATCTTTACAGTGTTAGAATTATATTTTAGAAAGCAAAAAGTGAATGATCATCATATTTTATGTGCTCTCAAGACTAGGAAAAGGTAGAAGGGAATGATTTTGAAAAGCAACCGGAAACAAAGGGCAATAAAAAGTTATCTTCACATCCCTTCTAGTTGCCATGTGCTAAAAGTTCATATGGTAAACCCATTTTTTGCTCAAGACTCAAAAATTATCCTCAAAAATGAATTTTCTCTCCTATGTGGCCTTACATATTAAGAAATGACTTTGGAGTTTATTCTTTGATAATATGAACAGTAAGATATAAGATGAATTTATGACTGGGCCATATTATCTATATATCATAAGAAACTGCTTTAAGAGTTTTCATCCCACTATTCAAAAGATCCAAACCAAAAGTAAATAATTTCCCTGAATTTTACTCCTGTAACCAGAAACTTGATTTTTTTAGATCATTAAGGTTTTTTTTGAAAAATTTGACTGGTAGTAAGAATGAATATTATTAAATACTGATGACTAATCTCCAAATTTTGTAGCATGGCGGTCGGGCAGCAATGGGAAATAACCAAAATTAGCCTTGTCCGAAAATAATCAGCTTTAATAAAGGAAGGAAGTGGGGCAAACTTACAGAGCCAGGGTTCCAGTGAAGAGCAGGGAACCAAGAGGGTGGAGCTTACCCAAACCTGATTCTTTTAAAGGTATTTTTTTGCCCTGGAGCGGCCATGCCCCTCAGACAAGGGATTGGTCAGCCTCCCCAAGAAACTTTAGTTTATCACTTTTAAATATGTATTTAAATCAGTTCTGAGGAAAACTCATTATGTACCCATATGATCTGAACAGCTTTATTTTAATTGTATTATTTTTTTAAAAATTCCAAGATATTGTATCAAAAAGAATTAATTTGCCCAGCTGTGGCCATTGTTTAGAAGCTCTCTTTTTTTTAAAAGCCACATCCTTGGTTTATTGATTTCTAACACCATTAACTACCAGCTCCTTCACATGAATAGTCCTTCTCATAGTATATGTTCTCATTCCTAATTTGACAATAGGCAGAAAGGATAAACTGGTGGCAACTCTAAAATTTTGGGTGGGAATTTTCTTAGTCACATGATCAGACAGTTTGTTAGGTATGTTTTGTATTTTGATTGTTAATGTAAGTAAAATATGGCAATAATTGAAGGAATTTCTGTCACAAGTGAAAACATTTCCAATATTCCATTTTGCAAAATAATTTTCCTTCACTTTCCATTTCTCTGATGTTCATATTTGTGTATATTAGTTTGTGTGTGTATGTGTGTGTGTATGTATGCATTTGCCCATGCACATGTGTTCAGGTCCACATAAAAGACAAAGGTTGGCATCAAGTGTTTTGCCTAGTCATTTTTTGCCTTGTTTTTTAAGTCAAGACCTCTCACTGATCCTGAAGCTAGCTGATTTCATATTTCATATCTATACATTTGATATCTCAGCTTTCAAACTTAACATTATTCTTGACTTACTGCCATGACTACCATCTGATTTGTTAATCTGTCGGTGTCCCCAGTGACAGCTAACAGTAGTCCTGATTGTTTCACTACTCGGGACAAATCTTAGTTCTTATATCTTATGCCCCAGCTTTGATCCATGAGTCTGTCAAACTCTACTTTTTAAAACACCCTGATACAAATCACTTTTATATTGCACAGTCAGAGTATATATCATTAAACTTCAAGTCTACTATTATTTCATGGAAATAGAAGCAAAGGAATTTATCCTGTCTCTTCATTTTTGCTACCAGAAAGAATGTGGTAAATTTGCTAACAAAATTTGGAATGTGATGCTGTTAATATTTTAACACGTTCCTTTTATAGGCACCTCTACAAAATGAGTAGTGGCTGGCATGTGGTTTTAGGAAGGATACTGGTCTTGGTACCTTAGTATAAGGTTCTGAATGATGTGACTCTACCAATATCTAGTGAAGAAATCCACTTTTTTTTTTTGCTGTGAGCTTATAATACAGCTTTTATTTAGACTGTTTCTCCTTTTCTTTTTTTTCTCATTTTTTTTATTGAAGATTTCCATCTCCTCCCCCTTCCCCATTGAGACGGTGGGACAGATCTAACGGGAGACCACCAAGTCCAGTTGGAATGGGACTGATGGAACAGGGGACCAAACCGGACTCTCTGAATGTGGCTGACGGTGGAGGAGGACTGAGAAACCAAGGACAACAGCAATGAACAAGAAATCCACTTTTTAAAATAGATATTTTCCTTCCACTTTGTTTCAGTCCCTCTTGAACTCTTTGTCAAGCACTGCTTGGCAGTTTGAATGGGAGGTGCTGGCATTCATCAAATTAAAATGCACATACAAATGCATTTTAATGTGCAATGTACACTAAAAAGCCTCCCTCTGAAATTATATGGCCTGGCTTTACAATGCAATTTTAACATTAAGACATTTTATCACAATAGAATTACCAACTCTAATTTGTTTATTTCTTTTTTTTCAACTATCAATTAGTCTTAGGACTACAGATCAGCAACTACATATTTTTTTGCTTTATTAATGGTGCAATGAGAAAATAATTATTGAAATGAGTATGGCTTGGGCCGATGAGTTTTCAACAAATAGAATACACAGGATGGAAAATGTTTATGTGCCTACTTCAAGCTCAGCATGGGGTTTGGGATTACGTCCTCCTAAGGGGCTCTTAATGTAATTGTACTCTGATAAGGTCCCTTAGAAGAAGTGAACATTTATACTTCAGGACATAGACTAAACCTATCAAGGATATTACAGAATCAATATGAGAACGAATATTGCCTTATTTCAATTTCTTTTATAGTTTTCCCTCTAGATAACTTAGGTCAGCATATTTGTTATCTACAGATGGATAAAATTTTCTCTAAAACAGGGATTCTTGGAATAGCACTTATCGCACCGTTTCTAGGGACAAGGATAAGAAAGCAATTAGATGTGTGACTCTAGTTCAGCATTCTTTGTGGGATTATCTGATGTAGGATGTCCCTCTGTGTGCTGTAAATATGTTTTCTTACCATTGGTTAATAGAGAAGCTGCTTTGACCTAAGGCAGGACAGAATATAGCTAGGCAGGAAATCCAAACAAAGATAGAAAGAAGGCGGAGTCAGGGAGATATGAGCAATTGCCAGAGAAGCAAGATGTGAGTTAACAAACCACAATCCTCGTAGTAAAATAGAGACTAATAGAAATAGGTTAAATTTAAGTTGTAAGTGCTAGTTAGTAATAAGCCTCAGCTAATAGGCTCAGCAGTTTGTAATTAATATTAAACCTCAGAGTGGTTATTCAGGAACTCGCAGACAGGTCAGAAATCTCCAGTTACAATTATCATCCAGAAGACAGTGTGGCCTACTAACATCAGATTTCAAGTTCAATCTGATGGTTAAGGTTCTTCGCTTGCTGTGGGTAGAATACCTTCCCATTAGGACACAGACTTCATTATAGGGGTATTTTTAATGCAGCAGCTTGCTTCTTGCTGAGAAAGTATGGGGAGCTAGGGTGGGAATGGATATGGGGAGGCAAAGGTAATGTGGGGAAGAGATCAAGATACAAGTTACTGTCACAGGTGGCCTTGCTATTACTGGTATGAAAATTTGCATTTATTTACTGGAAGTATATAAATGAGTCTATTATCAGATATGATAGCATACATTTAATCCCTAGGAGGCAGAGACAAGTGGATCCCTATGAGTTCCAGGTCAACTTTGTCTACATAAATTATCATGGCCAGAGAAATGGCTCAGCAGTTGATACATACATACTGCTCTTGAGAAGACCAGAATTTAGGTCCCAGTTCCATACCAGGCAGCTCATAATCACGTATGATTTCAGAGGGTGCAGCAGATCAGGTGTGGGCACTTGCACTCCCTATACAGATCCACACACAGACAAACAGATATACAGAACCTTAAAAAGAAAATCTTTTCAGGAAGTGAGTCTCCAACCCCAACTTTAGCCCACAAGGAAGCTGATCAGAATAAAACTCCAAATCTTGACTGGGAAAGTTTCACATTTTTTTCTGAAATATTTCTGGAAATATATTTAGAACAATCTAAGTGATGTCACCACACACCCAGCCTAGATCATTCCTGGTCCCCATCCCAAGTCAACAGGCATGAATAACAAGCCCTTTGCCTCTTGGCTGTGCTACTCTCCTGAGCTTCATATGCTGTGGAATAGGAATATTTGTTTACACTATAAAGATCACCATAGAACCTTCATCTGACGTTGGATGGAGATAGAGACAGAGACCCACATTGGAGCACTGGACTGAGCTCCCAAGGTCCAAATGAGGAGCAGAAGGAGGGAGAACATGAGCAAGGAAGTCAGGACCGTGAGGGATGCGTCCATTCACCGAGACAATGGGACTGATCTAATGGGAGCTCACCAAAGCCAACTGGACTGGGACTGATGGAGCATGTGATCAAACTGGACTCTCTGAACGTGGCTGACGAGGAGGGCTGACTGAAAAGCCAAGGACAATGGCATTGGGTGTTGATTCTACTGTATGTACTGGCTTTGTGGGAACCTAGTCTGTTTGGATCCTCATCTTCCTAGACCTGAATGGATGGGGGAGGAACTTGGACTTCCCACAGGGCAGGGAACCCTGACTGCTCCTTGGACTGGAGAGGGAGGGGGAGGGGAGACAGGAGGAGGGGAAAGGAAATGGGAGGAGGGGAGGAGGTGAAAATTTGTAAAATTATATAATTTAATAAAAAAAGAAAAAGAAAAAAAGGAAAAAAAAAGATGTGTCTCTGCCTCAGTCACCTTCTGATTGGTTTAATAATCAGCTAAATGGTCAATAGCTAAGCAGGAGAAATAAGCAGAACTACTGAGTATGGAGACGAAATTCGAGATGAATATAGGCAGAGATGCCAGTCAGATGAGGAATGAGTAGGACACACAGAATGGGATAGAGGTAACGTCATATGCTAGAACCTAGATTAATAAGAATGCAGATTAATATACGTTATAAGTGTTAGTTAAAAACAAGCCTAAGTTAAAGGCCACGCTTTCTTAATTAATAGTAAGTGTATTTATTTAGGAGATTCTTGTTGGGTTAGAATAAGTTTTGCTGTATTCATAGTCTCACAGGAATTCAAGGGAGTATGAAGCTATAAATTTATTTATTTTTATTTTATGCGTATGAGCATTTTACCTACATGTGTATATATCTACCACATGGACATCTGGTACCCAAAGAGGTCAGAAGTAGGCACTGGCTACTTCAGAATTGGCGTTTACAGATGGTTGTGAACCACCATGTGGGTGCTATGCACCCAGTCCAGATCCTTTACAAGAGCACCAAGTGTTTCTTAACTGAGCCATCTCTTTAGCACCAAACATTATCGTGAGGGCAATCTCTTGTGGTTTCCAAGGCAAACTCTACAGCTGAACTCAAGTTTTAGTCCTGGTTAAATCTTTCAATTCCTGTGAAGTTAAAAATTAATTTTATGTTCCTTTAGTGTTGAATCTGAAAACTACAGATACAAATACCAAATGAGAAGTTTGTTGAAAGAATTACGTTTAATTATCAAATGCATAGAATATGGCCTTCCAGATTCAGATGCAGTAACCAGACAAACCATATATAGGAAGTCTTTAAAAATAACCGTGTTTCTTTACTATGATTACTGTTTTTATTGAAATCACACTTTCAGCTAGGGCAAGTCATAATCTATACAATAGGCAATTTAGTCCACAGGAGTGAATTTAGTTGATCTCTGTGGTAGGTACTGTATCCTTAATAATGGGCAAAGCTGGTAAATCTCCTAGCTTTTGGGACTCTACTCATCATTTACAGTCATCCCCATTGCTTCACTAAGCAAGGTCAAGTGGGGCTAAAAGCTGCGGTTGCAACTGGGCACTTGCCTGACATGCATGAGACTCTGCGTTTGATTTCTAACATTGGAAAAAGAAGAAAGGCAAGAACAGAGAGTTTCTGAGAGTGACTCTGAGGAGGCAGAGCATCTGCTGCTGAAGTAGCTCTGGCGGCAGCAGATCTTTCTGCTGTATTTCTCCACATGGTTCCAAAGTGTCGCAAGTTTGGGCTTTGATAAGTACTATCATATCTCTAGCCTTACCTTCTTTTCAGAAACTGAAGAAGCAAAAGAGGGGAAGTATTCAGTTACTGACTGAAGGTCATTAAGTGTTCAAGTGATTTTACTAAGGTCTCAAAATGTTACTTTTATCTTTTGAGGTATATTAATCATTTTTCATCCCTTTGACAAAATTCCTCTCCAAACAGTTTAAAGAAGAAAGGATGTGTTAGGCTAGGTTCAGAGCTTTCAGTCCATGTGTACTTGGCTTCAACACTTCTTGACCTATTCATTGTATGTTAGAACATGATGACACTAAGCATGTGTTGGAATAAAATGTCTCACCACAGGATGGACAGGATGAGGAGACAGAGATAGGAATGAGTCAGGGACAAGAATCTCCCTCAGTGACTTGTTCTAAGGACCTGCTTTCTTCACTAAGTCCATACCTCCAAATTTACACCACATTCCATTAGAGCTATTGAATTATGAATCTATCAGTACATTAATTCACTGTGTAGGAGAAAGTTTGAATGATACAATCACCTCCCATGATCACAATCACCAGATCCAGTTGGGGACCAAGACCATATTACACTTTAATCATTGCTAACATTTCTTGTTAAGATAACCACTCCCATTCATCATATTTAGTTCAGCTTTTTTTAAATTAAAGACAGACTTCCAAGTGATAAGTTTGATGATCAAATTTCAATATAAATAGCTTCCCAAGATACATGTATTATAATTTTCCATAATTCCAAACCACACTGTGCAAATATCTTTCAGGTTTAGCTCTAACAATCATCTGTAAAACAAACTTGCTTCTTTGTTTAAGGGGAAAGCTTACTCTCTCCATTTACATGCTCACTATTTTAGACTGGTACTTACCAGAGTGAGTTACATCTGTTCCTCTTGCATCCAATCTGCCCTGCTTACTGATGTATCACATAAATTGTAACCCAAAATGACATTTTAAAAAACAGATAAATACTGCATTACTTTCTTGGGTAATATCTGTGGTAGGTCAGTCGTTCTCCATCTGTATCCCTCAATGTTACATTTAAGGTTCATAACAATATAGTTCCATTAAATATTTATTTTAAAAATCTTTCCCTTGTCATCCACTTGTTTTAAAATTTTATGCACTCTTCCTGAGTGTCTGAGCTCAGCTTCCAGCACCAATGTCCAGTGACTCACGAGCAAGTGTAGCATCAGCCTCATGGGATCTGACACCCTCTTTTGGACCCCAAGAACAGCTGCACACATTTGATATAAATGTATACAAGCATACACACAAATACACATAGTTTAAAGGTTAAAATAAAATTTAAAAAGCAACACCAAGGCCTTTATATCCAACTCTAACTGTTCCTTTTTTTATTCTTTGATGACCAGACTAGGGCCAGCCTGCAATGACATATATATCCAGAAATGCTTGTTGAAGAAAACAGTCTTGTTAATGAGCTCGAGTCCATGGTTAAAACTAAATACCAATTCCTAGACTTCAAATACATTAAACTGGAGTGAAAAATCACAGTATTTTATAATGCTGAAGGAAGTCTCAGCCAGTGGCCTCAAACCACATTAGAATTTTGTTTCATTGATAGACAATATGTAAATATTCACTAAATGTATGGCAAATATTACCCAGTCTGAGATCAAAGCTGTGGATTAATGACTCAAAATCTGAGAGAAGTGGCTGCCTAAGTGGTAAGTGCTACATTTCTGTGTTCTGCAGCTTGATCAACTGATGGTTGAACAGCACAATTAATAGCTACTATTTTTGCAATGCATGTGAAAAGCAGTGTTTTGTCTAGCTCAGTGGGTGGCAGTAAGCTGGAAAAACACTACTTACTTGGCATTATCCTGACACTAGTCAATGAAGCCATCAGGCAAATGAAACTGCCTTTGTGATAAAGCAGCACAGTAATTGAAAATTGTCATTCTTTTTTTTTCTCTCCCCTAGGAAAACCCGAATCTTTCATTTCAATCTTTTTATATCACTAGAAAAAATGAATATTTATAAAACAAGAAAGAAGAGTATAGCCAACCTGGGTATTATTATTCTCACAGAACCATATATAATGAAGAGGAATAGTAAAGCAACAAATCAAATATAAACCCCAGTTGCTGCAGTAGCTTGGCTGGAAAGGCATTTTGTCAGTTTTAAAACAAATGTGTTGCAAGGGTGTCAGAGAGAAATGCATGCCTGTACACACAGCATTAACCTGCACAGACATGTGCTCATTTAGATTAGAACACTTAAGTTACTGACAGGAGATGAAGACTTTCTTAACCAGCCTGATGTCTAGATAAATGGTCTCAAGTTATCGATCAATTGAACATAACCCTGGCCCACATAATAGGATCAATGCTGTTTTAAAGGATTTGTAAACAAAATTATGACTCAAGATAGTGAAGGGAGAGGTCATATGTACCTTTGTTTTTCCCTATAATCACAATGGATTACTAAAAAATAGAATAAGAATGAACTCGGGGCTGGAGAGATAGCTCAGAGGTTAAGAGCATTGCCTGCTCTTCCAAAGGTCTTGAGTTCAATTCCCAGTCAACCACATGGTGGCTTACAACCATCTGTAATGGGGTCTGGTGCCCTCTTCTGGTCTGTGGTCATACACACAGACAGAATATTGTATATGTAATAAATAAATAAATATTTTTTAAAAAAGAATAAGAATGAACTCATATTTGTAAAAATAAAAATGGTTCTATAATTAGAGGAGCAAAAATAAAAATCCTGAAGATACTTTAGATAATATAAATCTGATAATGTCTAACTACAAAGAATTTAGTCAAAGGTTAATCAAAATTTAATAAAAACATAGACAAAAGACAAGAACAGATATGAATAAGGGACACCTGACTTCAGTGTACACAAAAGTGCTTCCTGGTAGTTCCAGGACAGGCTCCAAAGCCACAGAGAAACCCTGTCTCGAAAAACCAAAAAAAAAAAAAAAAAAAGTGCTTCCTGGGAAAGAATGGGATTGAAAGGGATCTCTGCTTAACATTATCAGAGAAAAAGAGAAGGAAATTACACTTCGGAAGTTTAAATAAACTGTTTAAAGGCAATTATTTAAAAGACTAAAATTTTAGCATGAGAAATTTACAAAAAAATGGCACCAACTTTAAAATGTTGAAATATGCATATATTCATTTTCAACATCAGCAAAGTCAATACTCAGTGATGGTTACCTTCCTGGATGTCTTCTCTCTGTGCTTTTACAAGATACTTCTTTAGTTCACAGAAAGAAAGAGAGAAAAAGTCCTCTTCTCATAAAGCCACTGATTCTAACTATACATTATTATCTTATTATAAAATATACAATCAGACATATTTTTTCATACATTGACATTGGCCCCACATTTATGAACTCATCTCACTTTTCTTACTTGATGGTCCTACATGTAATTAGTCATATTGAAGTTTGGAGCTTCAGTATATTAGAATTCTGGTTGGTTGGGGTGGGTGGGGCAAAATTGAATCCAAGGTGCTTATTTTACTTTATTGTTGCTCCAGCTCCAGAATATGCATAAGTAAAGAATAATAAAAGTCTTCCTGTTTTTATAAGGCTAACGTTAATTAATGGAGATATAGTACTTAGAATAGGGCCCGGTATTTAGCGAGGACACTTGGTCTCTGTTAGCCTGACAATGAAATTTTACACATTGTTATTGATGTGGTAGTTTGAATGAGAACAGCTTCCATAAGTTCAAATGTTTGAATAATTGGTCCTCAGCTGGTAGAACTGTTTGGAAAGGATTAGGTGATATGGCTTTGGTGGAGGAAGTATGTCACTAGTGGTGCAAGGTGAGGTTACAAAAGTTTCCGCTCCTTGCCAGCATGCTCTGTGCTTCCTACCTGCAGATCAGGATGCCAGCGTTCAGTTGTCACTGCTACCATGTGTTTCCTCTGCCACCATGAACTCTACTCCTCCGAAGGAGCAAACTCAGTAAAACCCTTTCATTTGTCAGTTGTCTTGGTCATGATGTTTCATTACCAGAGTAGAAAAGTAACTAGAACATACAGGAACTAAGACTTCCTGGATTCTCTGCTGTGGTCATGTGAAGCTTCATGCCTCTGTATTCCTGGTGTAGATCATCAGTACAGAGATGTCAAATACATCCATTATTTATCAGTTAAATCAATAGAGGGAAATTCCAGATAAATGCCTATTTCTGGGGATGACTAATGATTTTCCAAGAAACAATGTGAGGTAATGGTAGGAGAATCCAGATACAATGAATCTGACAAGAGAATTAAGTTTAGGATGCAGAGAGATAGTGTAACTATATTAAGATGGTATGGTGCTTTAAATGAAAAGAGTCCCCATAAGCTCACAGAAATGAAATTATTGGAGGTGTGCCTTGTTGGAGGAAATGTGTCATGGGATTGGGCTATGGAGTTTTAGAAGTTCAAGCCAGGACCAGTGTTACTCTCTCTTCCTGCTGTCTTTAGATTCTGATGTAGAACTCTCAGCTCCACCCCAGTATCATGTTTGCCTGTATGCTTCCATGCTCCGTGGCGTGCTCACCATCATATTTTCTGCCTTACTGATAATTGACTAAACATCGGAATCATAAGACAGTCCCAATTAAATGTTTTCCTAAATGAGAGTTGTCTTGGTCATGGCATCTGCTCACAATAAAACCCAACTAAGACAGATGGAGACCATCAGCTTCACCTTTCTCTCTTCTATCAGATTCTAAGTGTGATATTAAACATTGGTTTACAAATTTCCAAATACTAGAGCTTAATGCTTGTCCACATTTCTAATTATGATACACAGAGAATCAAGCACTAATTCACAAGACAGTGTGGCCCAACATTGACCTTACAAAGACTTTTGCTTCATAGGATGCATTCTCAGTCAGGTAGCAGTGAGCACGCAGGGAAGCCAAGAACCAACAAAGCATTTAGGATTAGCCCTGCTTTCCAGAAATACTGCCTCTCTTACAAGTGCTTCTTCAGTTCCAATTTCCTACAGAAACAATAAAAAGACAAGGAGCATTTCATTTCATTGACACCTGTCTAGTCATGGTTTACATATTTTAGACTTTTATCAAAACATATTTGGTGACAGCTATTTCTTTGTTAAGAATGTGAATACTGGGAGCTGGCTTACATTGCTATTCCTCTATAGACTACTATTAGGACTAATATCTTACATGAAAGTAGACCTATTTCCCACTAGGTATGCTCATGCTGTATAGGCTTCAGAGGGGAAACATTTCTTTTAAAAAGAAGACTAGACAGCAGTTCCAAGCAAAACCACCAGTGCTCTCGCCCCTGTGCTTTAGTGTCTATAGGACAAATAAAACATTGAATATGGATACAAAGTATTTAAATGTCTGATGCTGCCCATGAAATATGTTCTCTAATTTTAATTGTTTTTAAATAATTTGAGAACTTAACTTTTTTTTTCTTAGTCAGTATTATCACAAAACCAATAAAAATCCATTGTGGATTTTATTAACTTATTTTTCTTTCTTGATCATATTTTTAAAACTTTTTAATTAAATATTTCTGAGACTTTCATATATAAAAACTGTATTTATACCATTTCTACTCTTCCCAGTCTTCTGTCCAACTACTGCTGTACCCTTCCATCTGTTTCCTTTTTTTAAAGATTTATTTATTATGTATACAACATTCTGCCTCCATGTATGCTGACACAACAGAAGAGGGCACCAGATCTCATTACAGGTGGTTGTGAGCCACCATGTGGTTGCTGGGAATTGAACTCACGACCTATGAAAGAACAGCCAGTCCTCTTAACCACTGAGCCATCTCTCCAGCCCCTCCATCTGTTTCTTGAATTCAAAATCACTTCTTTAATTATCATTGATTGCTACACCCACACATACTGAGTCCTTTTAACCTTGCTCATGTGCACATGTGTTTAGAACTGACTACTTGAGATTGCTAACCTATCAGTAACGCCATTCCTGGAGAAAACTGATTATCCCTTTCTCAACAGCCATTGAGCACCTGTGGTTCTTCATCTGGGTTGGAGTCTTGTGAAATTCCCCCCATCCAGGTTGACATGTCAGCAGGTGATCTCATTATTTAGGTCTTTTTATGGCAACCAACAACCATAGTGTAGAGATCTCATGGGTAGCCGTGTCTAAAAGACATCAGCTTGCAGTTGAATTTTTAAAGATTAAATTTTACCTTCCTTGGTAGAAAACCCAACATTCTAGCATCATCGTATTGTTTATTTTGCTTTGTTTTCTAATGCTTTGTCACTGTAGGAAGACTTCACAACTTTGAATATTTTCACATCTGGTTTAGTTTCAATAACATTTCAGGCTGTAAAGGCAAACAGATTTTTTTGTACGTCAGTAAAAAGTCTCAGATCCTATTCTAAAAGAGGCTGACTACTATATTACAATTACTGAACGTCATGGCTTTGAAATTGCTATTATTACTCATTATTATCATCATTATTTTTATTATTAAATATAAAGAGGCCAGATATAATGATTTGGGAAGTGAAGGCAGGATAAGGAGGAATTTAAATCCAGCCTGAATTACATAATTAGTTCAAAGGCAACCTGGGATAGCTTATTCTCTGTCTGAAAGAGGGAGAGAGCTAGAGAAAGGAAAAAAGAGGGAGAGATAGAATGGATTAAAGAACATTGAATGCCCATTAAGGGTCCAGAGTGGAGTCCTTAACATTCCACTTGGGCAGGTAAATCACCTGACTGAGGGGCCACCTCTCACCACTCAGGATGGCAAACATACCTAAAACCCTGCTTTTAATGAAATAAAATCACTTTTCCTCCCTACATTTTCTACTATAATCAGTTTCTTGAGTCTACTAGCTGTTCTGAATTACTCAGAAAAGTACATATTTTCCTGCTTTTTTCATCTCTGTTCTAAGCATGCTTTCTCCTAACACTGAGCTTCTGTCTTTCTCTAACGGCCCCCTCTCCACTATGTGGATGCTTGTCCACCATGTGGCTAACTGCCATGACATCTTAACATAAATGCCATGGCCTTTTCTATTTTACACCTCCCTCCTCAAGGCAGTTGCCCAAATTAACAGTCACACTGGGGTTTATATTTTAAATTCAAACAAAATTACATTTGAGATTTTTTTTAGTCCTTTCTTAAATTATTCTATTAATGAGACAGAATTCTAATGATACCCCAGCTGTTTTCAGTAACATGTGCCAACTCTATGCAGACTCCCCAACATCTCTGGTAACAGAAAAAAAAATGCAAACATGTACTCTAGTGATGTTAGCACAAGTTAATCTATAATTCACCTTTTCTTTCATTTATCCGATTTTGTGGTCGAGGCAATGGGAAAAGTCTTTCTCCATCCTACATACACTCGCATATGTAGAGAATTTTGTGATATATCATTCATTTCCAAGCATCATACAACAATATAAAAAATTTACTTCTCACTAGCCTGTGGGACTCGGAACTGGATTTAGCAGCCACTCTGTGGTAGAATTGAGCTACTTTAGAGTGGCTTCTTCCATTGGAAAATCTATGCTAAAGTTTAATACAGCTCTTTTTGTGGCATCAAAACTCATTTCCCTTTACTGTTGAAAATATTCTATCATTCAGACGTATAAAAGTCTGTTATTCCGTTTACTGCTCAAGGGATATCTTGGTTGTTTTGAGTGTTGGATTATAGAAGTAGAGCTGTTAACAGCAATACTCATCCACAGTTTTGTATGTGTTCATTCTTTCTTGAAAAGTGTCCTAAGAGTACAAATGGTGGGTCCTAGATCAGCAGTGCTATGGTCATGGTGCCACTTCACAGCAATTAAAACCCTAAGACATCTGGGTTTAATGATTCTCTTCCAAAACTCAGTTCTTTAGCAAAGCACTAAGATGTGGACCTGTAGGAGGTCATGAAGGCCACAATCTGTCATTCTGATGGGTGGGAGATCCTACCTACTTGTTTTAATTTGTAATTTCCTCTGTCTCACACACGGAAATACCTCAGATTTGTCTTTTCTTTGGTGAGCTTACCAGAGGCAAATTCATGTGAGGCTTGGTTCTTGGGGTAGTGCTATTGAGAAGTGTTTGAGATTTTAGATTAAGCTAGAGTATTATGGGATGTCTTTAGGTCATCTGAACAATGAGTGGATAGATTGACCATTCTGTCTTCTTACCACTTGAAAGGTAAGTGCTGGTACTCACTCCTTCCATGAGGAGACACACTCACCAAAGCCCCAGAGCAGACAGTTGCCCAGTCTTGAACTTATACCTGTAGAACCAACAAGCCGCTGTACCTTTCTTTTCCTTACAGATAGCCAGGGCTAGGGACTTCATTACTTTGATCTAAAGTTAATATGAGGAACTTTTCAAATGGGGTGATTTGTTTTCTTTTTGTTGAGTTTTAAGAATGTTTTGTATATTTTAGGCACATATCTCTTGTTTTGATATATATTCCACAAATATCTTTCAGCATCTGTTCATGTCTTTTCATTCTCTTAAGAGTGAATTTCTTAGTGCAGAACTATTGAATTTTAATAAATTCCAACTCATTGATGTTTTATTTCATGAAGCATGTATTTGATTTTAATCTGAAAACTAATTCTCAAACCCAAGCTCACACATTTTTCTCTGATAACTTTTGTATGTAGTGATTTGCATTTAGATCTATATTTTAGTTCATTTCTGCAAAAGATATTATGTCAAAATTAGAAGTTCATTGTTATTGATTCCTCTCAGGAACATCACTCAGTTTTTAGGAACAATAGTTAAGCACACTATTCTTTCTCTACTGAATTATTCTTGTTCTTTCAATGAAGATTTGATGTCTGTATGTCAGTACATCCCTTAGAGATCTCTGCATTCTTCTATCATATGTGTCTATACTTCCAATAAAAAGCTGTGTCTCATTTATGATAACTTCTGAGGAAGTTCTGAAATTCCCAGACTTTGTTATTTGACTCATTGAGATGATTGTTTGAAATGACTCAAGGGGTAAAATCACTTGCCCTGCAATTCTGATGATCTGAGTTTAATCCCTGTGACCACTGTGGAAGAACCAGCTTCTAAAGACTATCTTCTTACATCATGCCAACATATACACATCATGTATACACATGAGAGTACTTCAACATACACATCACATATGCATGTGATAATAACAAAGAACTTTTTTTGTTTTATTTTTCGAGACAGGGTGTCTTCTGTAGCTTTTGGAGACTGTCCAGGAACTAGCTCTTGTAGCCCAGGTTGGCCTCCAACTCACAGAGATCCGCCTGCCTCTGCCTCCCGAGTGCTGGGATAAAAGGCGTGTACCACCACCGCCCGGCTCAAAGAACTTCTTGAAAGTCTAAATCCTTGTGAAAATTAACTTATAAAGAAGTAACCATGGTATTACCTCAGTGGTTAACAATTGGAGATAGCTTCTGGGTTAGTGATTCCCATTCTAACTGTTCCCTTTTCATTTCAGTTCTTGGGTCCTATCTAGCACAGACCCACGCAGGCTCTGTGCATGTAGCCTTCGTTTCTGTGAGTTCACATGTGCATCAGTTCATTTAATTTAGAAGGCCTTGTTTCCTTGATGTCCTTCATCCTCTCTAACTTTGAGATCCTTTCTGCCTGCTCTTCCAAATGGTTTCCTGAGCACTAAGGGAGAGATTTGATGGAGATAACAAATTTAAACCTCTCACTCTCTGCATATTATCTGACTGTGGATCTCTGTATTTGTTCCCATCTCCTTCAAGAGGAAGCGTTACAGATGATGACTGAGCAAGGCACTGATCTATGAGCATAGCAAAATATTGTTAGTAGCAATTTTACTGTTACTTTTTAATTTAAAAATAAACAGTGTTACCCTAGGTTCACCAGTGTCATGACAACTCTAGTAAAGCTCAATCACTTAATCGTTCATTAAATTTTTAAAGCAGCACCACCAACTGAAGACCAAATATTCAAATACCTCTGTCTATGGAGCCATTTTCATTCAAACCACTATGCATCTCTCTGCCTTCCTCTTTTCTTCATCACCTTTCCTCATTTACCCTGCATGCTTCCTGTACATAGTTCTGTTTCAACTTTCATTTCAAATATACAAACAAAATTTTGTATACCCACAAAAATCTAGGATCCATAAATGAGGGAAAAAAAATGTGACATTTGTCTTTCTGAGTTTGACTTCATTCATTTTATACAATGATCTTGAGCTGTACCTTTTATGTCCCTGGGCTATGCCTATTGCAAGTGACCCCCTCGCCCTGCCCCGCCACTGTCTTTGGTGTTATAGAAAAGTTAACTGTTAGATGATAAAGCTGGGTAGATGCCCTTTATCAATGAGAATAAGATTCCAGGAAGTCTTTTCATTTGCACAAAAGGTCTTTGTTGTGGAGAGTTCTCTGGGCTTATTTGACTTGGTTATTCTTCCCTTTGTCCTACCAAATCTAAGAACGAATCCTTCTTGAATTTTCATGAGATGCTTATGGGATGCCTGGAGATAAATACAACCAAGCATAGGGTTTCTCCTCAGACCTTCATCCCCAAGGTGTTACTCACTGTCACTTGAGTCCATATTCAGCACCCAGCAATCAATTAAAATGACACTTCATTGTTCCTACCATAGAGTCCTGGCTATAGCAGCTTTACATCTATGTCTAGAGAAGTCCAATGTTTCTCTCTGTGTGCCTATTTCTCTACATTATAGGTTCCTGACTTCTCTGAGACATTTATTCTTTGATGGGTCTCTGTACCAACACTGGTTTTCTTTTTTTTTTTTTTTCATATAAATGTGGGAGGGTCTTACATGTCATAACTGCTGTTCTTCTTTTGCATGGGGTGTATCGCGGAGCCGGAGGGAGACCCAGGACGCGACCACGTGCGTGGGAGGATTGTTTATTAAGGAAAGGGGGGTGCTCCACAGTGCGAGTCAAGGGAGGGAGGAAAAAGGGGGAGAAAGATAGAGAGATAGAGAGAGAAAGAGAGCACATGGCAGGGTTTTTAAACTTTTAAAGGGCTACGGTGTTCCTGGGAAATGTAGTTTTTGGGTCCGGCGGGCTGAAACTGCGATCTGCGCTTGCGCCCGCAGGGGCCTTCTGCTCACAAAGGCCTTCTGGGAGGTGTAGTCCTCATCCCATGAGAATCACAATAACTGATTCCAGAAGTCACCAAACATAGCATTTTCAATAAACTGTATTATGAAAACTCTTAATACAGACCTAAGTCTAGATGTCAAAATATTGACACATCCATGTATTAAATATTTGATATTCTGCCCTTTGAAATCAGCTGTGATATCTTAGCAAAACGGCAGCACGATCTCCAAATGCTACTTCAGTATCAGCATCATTCACATACAAGGGGTTCAAATCTGTCCTGATATCACGTGAAAAGGTTTGATTATTGTCAGTTCTATCTAGTACATTACAAAAGTGATTGTTGTTTCCAGACATTTTTTCTGTCTCTGAATCTTGTTTTCTCTGGTATAGTTACAGTGATTGAAAGACTTGAGGTAGATTTGGGTTATGTCTTCCCCATCTATTTTTAAGGCTCATCTCTATCACCATCCATGTTTTAAATTAAAAAATAAAAATCTAAAATCACATTAGAAAAAGATAGTGTTATAATTTAGATAGAGTCTGAGTCACTTTGAGATTTGGAGAAATATTGGTTTATGATTAATACTCAGAAAAAGCAATCCTTATTTAAACAGGAGAGCTCCACTTATGTGTATCTTTGACATAAGATTCTACAATTAAACTCTTGCCTAATTATTCTTCTGTTTTTCTTAAATGAAATATGTCAATGTTTTGTCTCTTTATCAACTAGGATTTCAGAGTCTCAAACAGGTCTACTTGTTCTTCTGATGGCCTCCCCATTCCCAACAGCTGCAGAATGATGCAAGAGACTCTCCCACCACATGCTTTTCTCGTCTCCAACTGCTAGTTCTCAAATAACTTGTGCCACTAGAGCTGAGGGATTGGCATTCCGTTAGAAAAAGAGCCCTAATAACATTCTTTCTAAAACGAATCTGTGAGGATTTAAGTCTTACTTTTTTCAATGTAGGATTCTTATTCTAAGAGCAAGGTCGTTTGCCCATGGGGGAAGAAATCAATTACTCTATAGCCACTGGTGGGATAACTTTAAGAGAGATAAAGCTAGCATTTTAGGTCGTAGGATTCCAATCATATCCTTATGGGTTCTTGGCAGGATGTTACCTTCAGATTTTGTCAATAAGGTATAAACTCTCCACTGAGCTGCTTGCTTTCTCATTTCTTTCTGGCCTGTAATTATGCACCTAGAAATTATATCTTCCCAGCAATAAATTTACATTATGAACCAGACTGCATTTGCGAGCATAATTCATAAAGTGTCACCTCCTGTTTGACTCCATGAACCATTTACTTGACCTGCAAACGACAGGGAGGACACCTTCAATTACATTTTACCTGCTGCGTATCACTAATTATGTGCCAGGATGGGTCCTCATTGACTCACAGGAGTCTATCGTAGAGAGTCCACAAGAGAAGATGAATCTCATAATAGAGGAACCCTCATTTTACTTCAATAGAATTGAAAAAAAGTTTTAAAGATGAAGAAAATCTCCCTGTTATGTGCAACCTAAATGCTAAGAATTTTTATCTTTCGTTTAAATTAACTTCACGCATTGCAACAATTTTCTCCTCATATTCCAGATATAAAAAGACACAGAATGAGCTGAAAGTGTTCAGTATATCAGTGATAAGACCAAGTATAATTAGGAATCTTGCCCTAATAGATATGGAAAGGATTCTGTGGAGGGGACAGGAAAGTGAAATACATGCAGAGAATTGCTAAATACTGTTGCTTCAGCCAAGAGAGCATCAGTGTGGCTCCCATCTTCACCCTCACTAGAGACATTTCTTGCAGTATCACAAGAAGAGAGTGTGTGAAAGTCCCCACCTCAGCTTCTGCTCCCCACAGGCATGTGTGTCCACACACTGGGGTTTTCCTTTCTTATTGAAAGGACACACCACCTTCCCAAAGCTAGATCTTTGCAATTGCACCCGAGGTGCCATTTTTGTAGATTTCCTCCTTTCGCATTACCCAACTCCATTAATTTTTCTCTCTGCCTTTTGGTTGTGCTGATTGACATTTTTTTCCCCAAAATTTTAAAAACTGAAACACTTTTGAGCACTCTTACCACTTCCCCAGTTTGTCTCCCACCCCTCTAAAGCAAAATTCCAGGAACTTGTCTGCTGTTGACAATAGTATAAGCTCTTTCTATTCCCTATGCCCTAAAATCTGTGTAGCTAAGTATTTACTTTCATGCTAAGCCTCCTTGGAAATATTTCAGATCAAAGTTATCAATGATTTCCACTTTGATTATATATACATGAAAATATAATATGTTATATAGCATATATTTATATATTAAATCATATTAAAATATATGAAAATTATATGTAGTTCTATATAATACATTAAATGTGTATTTAGTTTTTATTCATATGAAGAGGTGAGGTGTTCAACCCATGGAGCTTGTATACAAGAGAAAGAACAACTTTTAAAGAATGTTCTCTCCTTTCACTCTGTAGTTTCTAGGGATTGAACTCAGAAAGCAGGTTTGGCAGCAAGAACCTTTACCAACTAACCCATCTTACTAATTAAAAATAAACTTAATTGAACTATTAAAACCAAATAATTCTAAGAATTTATAGTTTCTACTTCTTGTTGTTGGAGTCATCCATAAGATAGTGATTTTCATTTTGGTCTCTGTGGCAAATTTATGCAGTGTTGTTTAATTATAGTTTGGCAGTCTAGGTACCATAACAATGGAATTATTCTTTTATAGAAAAACAAATTTAAAATTAGGGGATTGAAACATTAAAGTAGTTGAGCTTTGAACCATGTATACAATGGCCAACATTTTTACTACATTGTCAAACCAAATAATATTTTATTCAAAAGCTATATTTAATGAGATAAGGGGACCAAACAATGTAATTCCTATATTGGTAGGTCCCACACAAGGTGAGTTCTGAGGCTAACTGGTGCTATATAATTAGACACTGTCAAACAACCCAGAAAATTAATAACTACCATTTAGAATTCTATATCTTTTGGAATAAGACTATTAATAATTATCACATAGAATTTAAAATTCTATATCTTAATGGAATATTCTTAAAAGCATTTTATATTGATTACAGGAAGCTTAAGAATTGCAGGTGATCAGGGCAGTTGTGGAACACTTTAATACTAGCATTTTGAAGGTAGAGGCAGGTGGATCTCTGAGTTCCAGGCCAGTCTCGTCTACAAAGTGAGTTCCAGAACAGGAAGGACTACACAGAAAAATCCTGTCTTGAAAAACAAACAATCAAATGAAGATTGACAGGTGGTAGTTTTTTTGTAATGAACACCATGGAATTTCAATATTTGTTAGATATACCTATCTTTAACATTAAGGAAATATTTTTCTTAAATATTTCCAACATGTAGTATGTTCTTAAAATATTTCTGAGAAATACTTTTAGTATGGCTACAATGGTTAAATTATGATCCTTGTGAAGTCTTCTTAAAGTCTTCTTCGTTACTTTTATCTATCCATCTGCCTGTCTATATATTTATCTGTGTATCTATTAAATTTGCAGGACATTGCCTGAACTTTTATCTGAGGAACATAATATTTTTAAGGGAGAAAATATTCTGCATAGGTGCCTAGGAATGTTATTAGTTGAATTTAAACCCAGTGAAAATATTTTTAATTTTAATTATATTGTTAAGTTTAAAATATTCCTTTAATTGTTACAAAAAGTGATTATTTCCTTGCCTCCAGTCAGGTTGGCATTCTTCAACAAATTCAATACTGTACTAATATAAATTATTGTTGTGAATATTTTATAAAATTATAATGCATATAAACTATCAGTATTTTCAACTCATCCCTGTTTAATACAGCATGAAAATTAATTCAATAAACATTACGACATCAAATGTTCTTTCAAAGCAAGAATATTGGTTAACACCTATAATTTCAGGATGGTGTAAGGATAGAACAAGAGGAGGTTTTTAAATTTTAGAGCAGCCTGATCAGCTTGGTTTGCAAAGTTAAACTTTGTCTCAAAACAAAGAAGATGAGGAAGACAAAGATGATGTATAAAGGGAAGGAGAAGAAAAAGCAAGTAAGAAAGCAATCAAACAAGAAAGTATCTTCACTATCTGAATTAAATCATTATGTAATTATAGAATTCCAAACTATTATTACAATATCATAAAAGTTTTACAGTTATTCTAAGTTTGTGTATATATAACATATGCAGCCCTCTGTTGTTAAAACTTCATTATGGATTGTTACAAGTTTTTGGCTAATTTGTGTGCAATTATGAGTTATATGTGGCCTGTGCCAGCTCCAAATATTGCTTTATTTCAAAAGTTTCTTAATTAGGTCTGAAATGGTTTCTATCTCTCATAATACTGCATCTCACCCAACCAATTATCTTTACTCAAATGTAGGACGTGTTAACCTGCATTTGCAATAGTATAAATAAAAATGTCAGCTGTTGTCTGTTCAACAGAAATTCATTCCAGACTTTCTTTGATGTCATATACTAAATCAGGATCGTTAGCATTTAAGTAACTAATGTCCTGTTTACAGCATCTACCGACCCTTGGAAAACGCTGACACCAATACTGTGAAATTCTCTTTTGTTGCCAGAACCAATGCCCAAGACCTTCCTCTATTTTTGGAATGTGGCTAGTAACTGATCCTTTGGGGAATCTACATCACATGCTAATCAAACTGGCAGTGGAAGCAATCTGTGTAAATTGTGGTCCATTAGCACTTCAGATGGAGTTAAGAAAGACACTATTATCCTGTCCATTTATACCCTGGCAATGGTGAAGGTCTTTCTTATCTCAAATAAGTTCTGATGGGAATTCATGAATTATTTTATCCTCAAACAGGATTTTCATGATATACATGCTTTAAGGATTCTTTTTTCTTCCTGGCTTATAGGACTTTTTTTTTTTTTGTCTCACAGGAATGCTAAATTTCTTCAAGATTTCATGACTATGATAAAAGAGTTTTTCTTACAACACTTCTGTTAAATAGCTACTCCTTTCTATCCAAATACCTCTTTTATTAAAATTTTATTTTATGTACCTGTATGCTTTGGCTTCATGTAGTTTATGTGTGCATCATAGGTGTGCCTGGTGCCCTCTAAGTCCAGAAGAGGGCATCTGAGTCCCAAGACCTGATCACACGGGATTGTTAAACACTATGTGGGTGCTGGAATTCAAACTGAGGTTTTATGGAAGAGTAACCAGCTGAGTCTGAATGTTATTGGATTTGGGGACAGTACCTTCATCAACACCAGATGATTCAGGGGAAATTGGCATCCCCTTTTGGGGTTCTTAGTTTCATTAATAAAAATAATTTAAGGATAAACTCAAAGTCTCAATGAAACTTTTGTTAGAGTTTAAAGATATTTTAAAATATAGGACAAAGCACAAATCTTAGCAGCTGTCCAGAGGCAAATACAGGAGAGACAGAGACACAGACAGAGAGAGAAGGAGGAGAGAGAGAGAACCTAACCTGTGTTACTTAATTTGTGATGGAGGGCAGCCACATGGCAGATAAGGAGCCACATGACAAAGGAGACATCATATAAGCTCGAAATGTTGGTGAAACACAGAAAGTTAAGTAAAACATGCTTAGAAAAAAAAGATGAAAAAGGATAGTTAAGCCTTCCTTAGTAATTCAGAAAAGTGAACAGATGTAGGAAGTCTCATGGCAGTGATCCTGTAAACTATTCTGCAAAGGTTGGGAGTTCTGGAAATGTAAATTACAGAATATCATTGAAGGACTAATTGCTTTGCCTGTCACTTCAGTAGACCCTGAGAAAAGCTTGTTACCTCAACGATAATTTTGAGCAGGTAATTTACCTAACCCAACTGGAGTATTAAGTCCCCACCAATGCTAGAGACTGTATTCTCTTAACTGAGAATTTTTCTCTAAGTGGCCTTTATTGCATGCATCATGCCTGTCTGCACTCTATACGCCACATACCATTCCTGAACTTGGCAAGCGGCTAGAGATTGAAACACACAAAGACATACAAACAGACAGAGACATTGGTCATCCTTGAAACAGGAATGCCCCAAGAATGCCCCCTTTATTGTGTTCAGGGGCAGCTTATATAGGGATAGCCACGCCCCAGCCAAACGCACCAGAAACCATTCCCAGGCCATCAGGAACTCCTGAGGGCCTCCTGCTCAGAGCAGTTGTAGGCACTCAGATCAGGGGGAAACAAGAAATTCAGGATCTGGGGGTTCACAGCTCCCAACTCCTTATTACTGTTCTAACTTCTTACTATATTTAAAGGATTTTATTTTCTAATGTGAAACTTACTTCCTTCTTGATGGTGCCACATATTTGGCTTTTTAAACACAAAACTATGATGGAAGTATATTAATAGAACAGCCAAGTATCAAAGTGTATGTTCATTCTTTGAATAAACTGTATTTGTTATTTTTCATTATGTAAAATACTCAACAACATTTCATATTATATAATTTAGAATTTTATATCTGGATACCAAAGAACATTCATTTTGCATTTTCTTATTTTGTCCTATTTTCACCTCACTTAGAAATTTAGCCAAGATTGAAAAATGCTCCTTTCTTACTAAGTTTGTATTTTCTTACTAATTTTACCGTAGAGAATTTGTGAGGGTTTTGTTTTTTTCCTCTGTTGTTGTTTGTTTCTAAATGATTTACATAGAGCCCATTTATTCACTTTTGGAAATGAAGAGCAATTATATTTGTTTATAACTACTGCACATGTTAAGACATCTTTCATTTAAAGTACGTTATTGAATTCCATCCATAGTACTGAGTCCAATCTTCTGTTTTAGGATTCTACATAGCATGAGTTACAGCTTTGAGCCCAGAGAGAAGGTATAAATAGGAATAGCTAAATTTGGAACAGAATAAACTATTTAATATCTTTACAAATATAAGAGGGTAAAATATCCAGGGTAAAACATAATGAGAACAATTTTCATCTAAGCAGGTACTAATACGTAAAAATGAAATTAGAGGGTCAGGGATGGGCTCTTGCAGATGACAGCGCTTTTCTCATTGCAGGTAAATATAAAACACGAGATTAGGATATCAGAAAATCAACCGGTACTAATGCCACTCCAGGCCAGAGCGATCCAGATCCTCTCTTTTGTAAACTTGACAAAGAACTTGACAGATAAGTTTCGAAAAAGAATTTTGTGACAGGAGCTTAAGCAAAAGAAATGAAAAAGAACTCTTCTATAGCAAGGGCAGTTCCTAAGGATGGGTTGCCAAGGCTTTCTTGGGTTGAGGTACGGGGATGAAGTGGCAAACCCAGTTGTCACACAGAGGTGTTCATGTGCCTCCCATTCCAGGGTCTGGACTGCTTTTTTGGATACACCTTCTAGGGCTAGTGAACTCTCTGAGAACACAGGGAAATCTAGGAAGCTGTGTTTATTAACTTGCTGTGTAGATGAAAAAGAAAGACACAAATAAGAAACCAGACATAAACCATGGGGGTTTTTGTTTGTTTGTTTGTTGTTTGTTTTTTGTTATTTCTCACCGCTTGGACAGAACTGCTGAAAGAACAAAGGGAATTTTTGGCTTCTAACCAGGATGAAACTGGTTACCAAGGACAGGAGTCAGAACCTCTCATCTTCAAGCTCCCAGAGAGGAAACTGCCTGACTAATTTGTTTCTCCTGCTCTCATCAGAATTAATACTCTGGGTAGTGATTAATAAACAAAATTGTCACATAGTGATGAAATAACCAAGGCTATCTCGATAAACAAAAATGTACTATGTACCGTAAATGTTTAGCATTTGTGAACAGCAAAAAGATTCAAACAAATAAGAAATAGTCCCTGGTTTAAAGCAATTACTTATTTTAATAAGTAAATTAGAAACCATATCACCAGAAAACGCCCAGTTATTTGTTTTCAGCTTATACACAGACAAAACCTAGACTGGAATATGTATATCCCACATTATACTAGGAGTTTAAAAGAGTAAAATCTGGGCCCACATAGGCTGTTTACATACGACAATCTTGCTATCAGGCAATGATAGTTGGGACTGCATAAACATTTGAAGATGAAAGGAACACTGCTTGCTGCTCAGCAGTTACGAACACATCGTGTTCTTTTTTTCTTTTTTATTTTATCTCAGGTTTTTTTTTTTTTTTTAGTTTTACTTTTTTTTACAAGACAATCTTTTCTCATTTTACATACCAATCCCAGTTCCCTCTCACTTTCCCCATCTTGCCCTTACCACATACCCCATCTACTCCTCAGAGACAGTAAAGCCTCCCATGGGGAGTCAACAAAGTCTGTCATATCACTTGAGGCAGGACCAAAGCTTTCCCCCTGTGTCTAGGCTGAGTAAGGAATGGGCTTCATAGGGAATGGGCTCCAAAAAGCCAATTCATGCACTCAGTATAAATGCTGGTTCCATTGCCAGTAACCCCACAAACTACACAACTATCACCCACATTCAGAGAGCATAGTTTGGTACTATGCAGGTTCCCTAGCTGTCAGTACATAGTCAGTGAGCTCCCACAAGCTCAGGTCAGATGTTTCTGTGGGTTTCCCCATAATGGTCTTGACCCCTTTGTTAATATTATTGTTCCTCCCTCCCTACAACTGGACTCGAGGAGCTTGGCCCAGTGCTTAGGAGTGGATCTCTGCACTTGCTTTCATCAGTTACTGAATGAAGGTTCATTGATGACAATCCAGGTAGTCGTCAATCTGATTAAAGGGAAAGGTCAGTACAGGCACCCTCTCAACTACCACTTAGATTCTTAGCTAGGGGTATCCTTCTGGGTTCCTAGGAGTTTCCCTAGTGCCTGGTTTCTTGCTAAGTGTCTGTACAAGTTTGCACTCCCACCAGCAATGAAGGAGTGTTCACTATACCCCACATCCTCTTCAGCATAAGCTGTCATTAGTGTTTTTGATTTTAAGTATAAGGTGGTATCTCAGAGCCATTTTAATGTGCATTTTCGTGATAGCTAAGAATGTTGAGCAGTTCCTTAAGTGCCTTTCAGCAATTAGAGAATCATCTGTTGAAAATTCTCTGTTTAAATCTGCACCCCATTTTAAATTAGATTATTTCGTATTTAGATATCTAGTTTCTTGAGTTCTTTGTATATTTTGGAGATCAGCCCTCTGAACTGTGGTTGGTAAAGATTTTTTTTTCTCTTTCTGTAGGTTTCTGCTTTGTCTTGTTGACTGTGTCCTTTGCCTTACAAAAGCTTCTCAGTTTCATGAGGTCCCATTTATTAATTGTTTATCTCCATGTCTGTGTTACCGATATTATATTTAGAAAGTGATCTCCTGTTCCAGTGCATTCAAGGCTACTTCCTGCTTTTTCTTCTAGAAGATTCAAAGTAACTGGACCTTCTTTTTGTTCTAGAGCTTTCAGGTGTGCTGTTCAGGTGTAAGTCACTAGTGTAAGATTTCTCCAAGTTCTTTATGCAGTCACTTAGTCCTATGAACTTTCTTCTTAGCACTCCTTTCAAAGTGTCCCATAAGTTTGTGTATTTTATGTATTTATTTTCATTGAATTCTAGGAAGTCTTTAATTTTTTTTTTCCTTTCTTGACCCAGGGGTGACTCAATTGAGCATTGTTCAATTATCATGAGGTTGTGGGCTTTCTGCAATTTATGTGGTTGTTGAATTCTAACTTTAAACTATGGTGAACCAACAAGATATGGGGGTTATTCCATTTTTTTTGTATCTGTTGAAGTTGGCTTTGTTGCTGAATATGTGGTCAACTTTTGAGAAGGTTCCATGAGGTGCTAAAAAAAGATGTATTCTTTCGTGCTTGTGTGGAATATTGTATAGATGGCTGTTAAGTCTATTTGAGTCATAACTTCTGTTAATTCCTTTATTTCTTCGTCGTTTCTGTCGGGCAGTCCAGTCCAGTAGTGAGAATAGTGTGAAGAAGTCTCCTACTATTACTGTGTAGGGTTTGATGTGTGATTTGAGATTTAGTATGTGTTTCTTTTACACCTGTGAATGCCCTGGTATTTGAAGCATAGATGTTCAGAATTGAGACTTCATCTTCACGGATTTTTTTTCTGTGACAAATATGAAATGTCCTTCTTCATCTCTTTTGATTAATTTTAGTTTGAAGTCTATTTTGTTAGATATTATAATAGCTACACCAGCTTGTTTTTTAGGTCCATTTGATTGAAAAATCTTTCCTCAAACCTTTACTCTGAGGTAATGTCTGTCTTTGAAGTTGAGGTATGTTTCATGTATGCAGCTGAATGATGGATCCTGATTCTGTTTCCATTCTGTTAGCCTGTGTGTTTTTATAAGTGAATTGAGATCATTGAAATTAAGAGAAATTAATGACCAGTCATTCTTAGTACCTGTTATTTTTTGTTTTGTTTGTAGTGATAGTAGTGTGAGTGTGTTTCCCTTTGTGATTTGCTGTTGTAGGTTTATCTATTGCCTGTATTTTTGTGGATGTAGCTACTTTCCTTTGGTTGAAGTTTTCTTTCTAATACTTTTTGCAGGGCTAGATTTGTAGATAGGCATTGTTTAAATCTGGTTTTTATCATGGAATACTTTTTTTTCTCCATCTACGGTGATTGAAAATTTTGCTGGGTATGACAGTCTGGGCTTGTGTCCATGGTCTCTTACTTAGCATCTGTAGACAATCTATCCAGGACCTTCTGGCATTCACATTGTCCACTGAGAAGTCAGGTGTAATTCTGATAGGTCTGCTTTTATATGATACTTGGCCTTTTTCTTTTGCGCTTCTTAGTATTCTTTCTTTATTCAGTATGTTTAGTGTTTTGATTATTGTGTGTCAAGGAAATTTGTTTTGGAGGGGGGTCCGGTCTATTTGATATTCTGTAAGTTTCTTTTATTTTCATGGGCATGTCCTTCTTTAAGTTGGGAAAGTTCTCTTCTACAATTTTGTTGAATATATTTTCTGTGTTTTTAACTTGGACTTCTTCTTCTATCCCCATTATTCTTAGGTTTGGTATTTTCATAGTATCCCAGTCTTTCTCGATAGTTTGTTTTAAGAATTTGTTGGATGTGCCATTTTATTTGACCAATGATTCTGTTTCCTCTATTGTATCTTGTACACCTGAGATTCTCTCTTCCATCTGTTGTATTCTGTTGGTTATGCTTGCATTTGTAGTTCCTTATCACTTACCAAGAGTTTCCATTTCTAAAACTCTCTTGGTTTGTGTTTTTCTTATTGCGTCTATTTTAGTTTTCAAGTCTTGAACTGTTTTAACTGTTTCTTTCACATGTTTGATTGTTTTTTCTTGGTTTTAACCCACTGAAACAGTCTACCTGACCTAATGGGAGGTTACCAACTCCAGTTGTACTGGTAAGAAGCAAACATAGGATCAAATTAGACCCTCTGAATATGACTGACAGTTGCACGGCTGTGACAGACTGGGAGACACTGGTACTGGCACCAGGATTTATCTCTTCTGCATGTACTGGCTTTTTGGAAACCCATTCTCTTTGGATGGATACCTTGCTCAGCCTAGATATAATAGGAGGATCTTGGAACTTCCCCAAACAATGTGCCTTACCCTCTCTGAGGATTGGATGGGGGTGGGGTGGGGGAGTATATGGAGGGAATGGGAAAAGGGGAGGGAGTGGTAACTTGGATTGGTATGTATAATGAAAAAAGATTGTTTTCTTTTGTAAAAAAAATAAAAATAAAATGGTAATTAAAAAGGATTAAAACATTAAAAACGTCCACCACTTCCAGTTCATTTTTTGCTTTGTGTTTGTGCAAAAATAAAATAAAATAATACTTAAACCTTTAAAAAGAGAGATAACTGGTAAAACATTATCCCTTTGTCTGTAAAAGGATTTTCCAAAGAGATTGGAATTTGATGCAGGAGGGTCAATAGAAAGGTCAGCCCTTATCAAGTAGGATGGGCACCCTTAAACTCTTAATAGAACAAAAAGGGGCAGAGATGGAAAGTTTCATTCTTTCTGAACTGGGGCATCCATCTTCCTAGTCCTGAGACATGAGCAAACTTGGTTCTCAGGCATTGAGACTCAATCCTAGATTTACACTATCAGTATACCCTGTCACTATCCTCAAGTTATACCACCAACATCAAGGAAACAGATCATGGGCATTTTGATTTACATAATCTTGTGAATAAATCCCATGGTAAATCATCATACATATATGTACAGATATTTGTATGTAAAATATAATCCAAAAGTAATTGTCTGGGTACAAATATTTATATCTGAATATATAAAATTCATGTTTCTGTATCTATACCTGAATATTACTTTTAAGAATTTGTTTGTGAAATTATTAAGATGATTAGATATTTTTATATAGTTATCTTTACATATTTACATATATAATATTCATATTATATATATATATATATATTTATATATATATATATATATATACCAATCTCATTATATGTATGAGGACATTCACTTCTTACCAGTTGTACTTCTCTGGAAAACCTTATGACAGGGGAGATTATGCATGGCCCAGTATCTGAATCCCCTATACTTGGCCTTCCTTGTGTTCTTGGCTTGCTCATTGGAGTTCAGCCTGCTGAATTTCACCCAGCAGAAACTGTACCGCCATCATCTCGGTTTGAAGTGTGGCAACATATCTTTACAGAGTACCCACAGAGGTTGAACCAGGCAAATTCAAAAAGCTCCTAGAGGAAGGCTAAAAGAAGTATCTAGTGAGTTTAGAATACGCCTCATAGGGATAAAGAACTTATGTATTGATTCATGTTATATGCTAGATGCTGTGTATATATTATCCTGAATAAACTATATACCCATATCCTTTCTGCAGGTAAGCAAACTGTACCTCAGAGAGGCTGAGTGATGTGTCATTTAGTTGCTGACAGAACACTGATTTAAACTGAGGTCGATCTACCTTCTAATTTTCCCCATGCCTTATGTTACCCTGCCAAGAGCCAAGGAGAATTTCCTTAGTCAGGAGATTGCTTCCAGAATGAGCTGGTGTGGTTCAGCGGGCCCCAAGGACCTAGAGGCATATGTAATGGAAGATGCTTTGTGAACCACTGCAAATTTTCCAAACAGCTCCCTAAGCTCTGCAAAAGTCATCATTCAAGTACTTTCTGGGCAAGTGTGTGTGTGTGTGTGTGTGTGTGTGTGTGTGTGTGTGTTTGTGTGTGTTTATGTGTGCAGGAGGGGAGGCTGTTTTCATTGACAGATTCTTAAAGATTTGAAACAAAAATAAAAAAAAGCAGGTTATTACCAGCTTCCTGGGGGAAAAAAAATGAATCATTACTGTTCAAATACTTCAAGAATCTCAATGTGTCCTATGCCCTGATTTCCTCAGCAGGAGCCCGGAGCCCTCAGGGTGACCCTCATACATATTTCTACATGGTTTCAGTTTTACAAAACCCTTTAGCCAGTCAGTATGGATTTCATTGGGAATATAGTTAAGCTGTAGACAAATAGTGATGGGCTATCTTTAAGAGACAAATGACGAGGTAGACTGGCATGAAGATGCTCACATGGTGGACCAGGAAAATGATGGTGACTATCATGCCTTATCGAGTTGACTGTCTTTAAGAGTTCTGGTTATAAAAGAAATGGGGAGTGAGTAGAGAGCAAAGGAAGAAAAACACTGGAGTGGCAAGGTCAGTGGGAAATAGAACAGAAAAAAATAGTGAGATATATAGAGACAGGTTTTAAAGTAGTAGGCAGTGTGTCAGCCAGACTTTTAGTCACTGTGACAATTATTGAAGACAATTAATTGAAAGATGTGAAGGTTTGTTTGGGCTCAGAGTCTCAGTCCATGCTTCCATTGTTTTCAGGCCTGTGACAGGCCTGTGGGTGTGACCAATGGTGCTTCATGGTACTCAGGAATCAAAAAGAAGAGGCTAATTAGGAAGAGCTGAAGCAAGAAATGCCCAAAAGGCTGTCGCTGTTGGCCTGTAGCTAACACCAACCTATAAGATTTTTCAATATCTTCACCAAATAGAACCAGCTACCAGCTATGGAGCAAGACGTCACCCTTGAGCCTCTGGGGTAAATTTCATATTCAGATCAGATCACTAATATTATAAAACTTTTGTTAAGCTCTTAGAATTTCTGTCAGCAGTAGGATAATACCACCTATTGTTTTTTCAGTTAGTCTTATTTGAGGAACAGTGCTACACTTTGACAGGCACTCTCAAATCTGTCACATTCTCTAGTTTCTCTCAGTGTCCTTGAAGCTCCTTTGGTACCCGAATGGTAATGAACGCCATAACAATTGGTCTAAGACTTAACCTTTACGGTATTGAAATTTATTGTTTTGCTAGCTTGCTTTCTGAGACATGCTTGCATCTAACACAGAGAAGCTTATTTCCACTTCTAAAACCTGACTCTCTTCCCACACTGGGAGTTGATAACTTAAAAGAAAGGTAAACCAATGCATAAGAGTCCAATTGGTTGATCTCTCACTGTTCTCAACATGAGTAATGAATGAGTTAAATCCTTCACTGTCTCAAGAAACCACCATCTGTTCTTGCCTTTAATGGATGTAAGGGATGTTTCAAGAATCTCCAATGGGAAATCATCCTGGTGTTCATGGAAACCAGCTGGTAGATTAGTGGGTCAGCCAAGCAGATGGCATCAGGGCAACTCGGCATCTTGGGCAGCTGCTGTCCAACCTGGAAAAGTGACCATATCCTCCACCACCCAAATAGCATATCTGCCAGCACAACTCAAACTTCCAGTATTTTCAGATCAAATAGAATTTATTCTGGAAATGGGATGTGGCAACTGGGAAATGAATGAGACAGAAGGTGCAAATCATCCTTCAAATTCCAGCCTTACTACAGAGGGTAAATAATGCAGCAGGACACAGAGGGCACAGTCAACTCTGGGAAATCAAACCAAACTTCTTCAACTAACTACTGACTTCAGATGGCAAGTTTGCACCATGCTAGAGTTATTCTGAGACAGAGAAAGAAAATCTGCATTTGGCTAACATGTGTAAGAAAATCCCACTTTTAGAGGCATTTTTAGTATTGGGAAATCATCTTATGTGTGTTATGCATGTGTATATGTTGTGGTGTTTATATTTATATGAGTGTGTGTGTTCATGTGTGTAAATAAGGGCACATGTGTGCTACTTTGCCTATGTCACAATGAAAGCACAATCTTGAGTTTGATCCCTACTTTGCACACTGTTTGAGAAAAAAGGTTATTTCCTGTTCATTTCCGTGTTTATCGGGCTAGCTGTCCTAAGAGCTTATGGGCATTCTCCTGTCTCTGTGGTTCATCTTGCCATATAAGTACTGGAATTATGCATGAGTGCTACCACAGGTTCTCATATTATTTACAGAGGTCCTACACATCTAAACTCAAATGTTCGTGCATGCACAGTACCTGTTTTACCCACTGAGCTATCTGCATAACCAAGAAGCTTTAATATTTGAAGAAAAGATGTAGGCTATATTTACTTTGTGTCATTTCTTGGCTCTGCAGTGTAAGAAGCACATATTTCTTGGCTTATTATTGGTTATAAATCATAGATTAAGAAAATCTATACCTAATACCCAATGATATCTCTAGCAAGTTTTTGGCAGTTCTGATTCCAAGGACAATTACAAAATAAATCTTGGATTCATTGTGCCTGTGTTATATTTTCTCATTTTTAATATTTGTATGACTCTTGGATATCATGATTATAGCATGGTACCATGCTTCTCCTTTCTTTGTTTCCTTTATGGATATGCATGAGGAACTATACATAGTATAGGAGAATATTTTTTCTAGGTTATGGGATTCAGTATGGAGAAAACCCAAATAGTGTTCTTATTCTTATTACCATCTAGAATGAGAATTGTTACTAAATAATTGATCCCATAATAAGTGGATCATTCAATGGTGATATTATGGGAAGGAAGCCTTGGGGAGCCAAATACTGGGGAAAATATGGTTACCTAGAGAAGTTGAGATTTCTTCAGGTTCTTAGTTTCATCAAAGAAGAATTTACAACTGGGCTTAAAAGAAGCTCAGGGACAATCTTATTAGCATATGAGAGAAAACAACAGGGTAGACAAACTATTAAATTTGACACCACCCAGAAAAAGATGAAAGAGGAGAGAGAGAAAACCATGCCATTTGTAAGTAGCCACACATAGAAGATGAGTGCAGATGTGGTGGAAGCTTCAGAAAAGAGAGAGAAATCCTAGAGTGTCAGAACAGCATGCCAAAGCTTCCATCAGTCTCTCTCTCTCTCTCTCTTTCTTCCTCTCTCTCTCTCTCTCTCTCACACACACACACACACACACACACACATACACACACACAGAGAGAGATACAAAAAATAAGGTAAAAGAAAAGTTATGCTTTTCTGAGTTAGGATGCAGAAAGTAGGCAGGCTACAAGGCAGAGGTTCTGCAGTACTGTCTGATAAAAGGTTTGTACAGTGGAAAGGGTTGCTAGGAAAGATAAGTGCACCATATCATTAAAGGAATAATTATTCCACCCATCTCCATAACATGGACTAGGTGAATCAGTCTTCTTGAAAGTTAGTCTCTGTTCTCTGTGGCTGTTGACTGGCAGGCCCACTTGAATGTACTTTTTTTTTTAATACTTATTTATTTATTTATTTATTTATTTATTTATTTATTTATTATATATACAATATTCTGTCTGTGTGTATGCCGGCAGGCCAGAAGACTGCACCAGACCTCATTACAGATGGTTATGAGCTACCATGTGGTTGCTGGGAATTGAACTCAGGACCTTTGGAAGAGCAGGCAATGCTCTTAACTACTGAGCCATCTCTCCAGCCCCTTGAATGTACTCTTATGGGAGAGGCAATAGTATATAATTTCTTAATTTTGGAATATATCAGAATGCTGTGTCTTTACCCAGGGCCAGAGATAAGTTTTTTCTTTACAGAAAGAAATAACTTTCCTTTAATGGGTCTCAGAAGAAGCCTAATAGCCATTTTCAATGCCATCCAATACTACAGTAACAGTAAGGTAAAAGGATAGGGCAAGTCTACCTAAAGTAATGGGAAAGAACCAATGTAATCAAAGATATACAGTAAAAAACCACACAGAGAATACCACTTTAAAGGTTTCTCATGAAAGAAGATGGTCTCAAAAAGATCCAAGGGTCTGGACTATGTCAAGTAAGAGGGCTACAAACTCATTCATCCTTTGGACTTTGGAACATAGCACATCATTAATGTGAAAAGCACGAAATTAATAAAATATCAGGAAATGGAATTGTACTGTTAAGAAATTTTGTAAGCAGTGTTTTCAACCCCCAGACTGCTACCCCACTAATTTTGTTTCCTGACATGAAAGAGCCGCTACAGCCATCCAGTGACTCAAACCTTCAATCTGGAGCAGACTTGTTCAGGATCAACCAGGGCATCCTTCTTGGTTGTTGTTTTTGTTTCAGTTTGCATGGCAAGGAATTCTCAGATAGAAATGGCATGCACAGTATCTCATGCTAACTTCTCAGAATTACATACCAGACCAGTCTTCACGTGGTGTGTATTACATTTTTTGGATATTGTACTCAAAGAAACTTACCCTAACCATAAAGGCTCCTTTTCCAAATGGATTTTTTAAAGAAGTCCTGACAAATATCAACTTTTAAAAGTATTTGTTCTCTCTCATAAGGTCCATAATGTGGAAAGTGAGTGTGTCAGGAACTTTAGGGAGTTGGTGATAACCACAGTCAATATCAGAGAGGATGCCTCAGAGCAGATTTTTCCACTCATAAAATCACTGCTACCTACCTAGGGAATGGTGCTACCTAGAGTGGATGAGTCCGGCCTCAGCAATCGGGGAAATCAAGAAATCTCCACAGGCCCAGTTTAGTGAAGACTCTTTCCAACTCATGTCAAGTTCACAATTACTTATTAAAGATGCCACAAGGGCCAGTCCCACCACCCAGTTCTGAGATTTGACTACCCTAAGTAGGTAGATCTCATAGGCAATTCAGGAGAATAGTGGGTGGCTTGTGCTACAAAGGGAGTCTGTTTTACCTGCCTGCTTCAGGAAATGAAAAAGACAGCTACATTTTAAATTCAGGTAAATATATTCTGATCTTTTATTTAAAGAGTAAAGGTGTTTAAGTAAAGTGGTTGTATTCTCATGTGTATATCATATCTTATATGTAATATATATATATATACACACACACACATATCATACACACGCACGCACATGTGCACACACACACATATACACACACATATATTATCTAGAATTCTCAAATAACAGAGCCTATTAATAGTTCATCTATTTAGGGGTTCTTATAGTCAGACTGAGACATCTCAGTCTGGAAAAGAATAGCTGAGCTGGAGCAGTGTGGAATGAACAGCAAGGCCTCAGCAGACTGCTGGGAGGAAAGACCAGGTCATCTTCCTGTCTTGGGCCAGCCAAAGGCCACACTGTGGGTGGTGGCTTTCCAGGAAGAGATAAAGGGTGGAATGTTTATTGAGCATAGTAGAGAAAAGGGCTGCAGGCTGCATCCAGGCCTCAGGCTGACCAGATGGTACTGCAGAGCTAGAGTCAGCAAGACTCCACAGGCAGCCAGAGAACAATGCCACAGTCTGCACAAGGGCCAAGGCACTTGGGAGCCATGGTTTCGGAAGTGCCCGGAGGTATACAGACACAGCGGATGGGAAGTTTTAAAACTCTTTGGCTATGATTTTCTGGTATGAGTTTTCCAATAGCGTTGGCTTTGTCAACAAGCATATTAGACGAGATTTGCCTCAGTGACAAACCAGTCTTCCTTAAAATGAACAGCCAGCATCTGCTTGCTTCTTTGTAGTATACAGACGTCGCTGAAGTGGCTTCCTTCTAACCAGCTAGAAGCTCGCGGATCCTGTATAGATTTTTACATTTGTGTTTTGGTTACTTTTGTTTGTTTTATTCAGTGCATTACAAACTTGCTCAAAAAGATTGCCCTTCATTGGGAGCCATGATAAAACACTTATTTAATTAGGCTAGGAGTAAATCGAATAATGACAATTTTCCCTCTCTGGTAGACATGCTCATTTTTCTCTTTGCCTCACATGTATTCATTTTGTAAGAATATTTCCATGACCTCTCCATTCTGGAACCCCAGCCAAAGCTGCAGCTGCAACTACTTAAGGCAAATTGATTGGTCCAGGCACAGGCATCTGACCCAAGCTGAATCAATCAGATGGAACTGATAATTTAGGTTAATTGACTGCTTATCCAGTCTTGTTTCCCTCTCCTGTGGGGTTGAACAAAACTGTGTTGGCACTGCTTGAGGAAGTTGTCTTACTTAAAATGCTAAGAGAAATTCGTGGAGTTAAGATCTCAGGAAAATAAAGTTGAGCTGTGTGAGGTTGTGAATACCTGCCATCCCATATACTTGGGAGGATGAGGCTGGAGGATTGAGATGATAGCGACACCTGGGTAGCAGTGGGAGACCCTTTCTGCAAGACAGGAATGAAGTTCTAATCATTCAAGCAGCTTGTAGAATTTTCATCATAGGGTATGGGTGGTACTTTTTTTTTTTCTGTGAACTTCAAATCATACATGAAAGAATAGTTTTTCTAAGCCACATGCTACTCTCCAGGGATGAAGCATGGAATTTAGTTTGAATATGTTTGACTCCAAAGTCAATAGTCTTCCCTTAATGAGGACATTCTCTTCTCTTAGTCCTGGGGCAGCAATTACAGAAGCCTCAGCTATAAACTCTGCATGCTAACAATTCTTGTCTATGAAGAAACCAAGACATACAAAAAGGAAACGGTCAGCCTCACTGTGGTGGTTTAAATGAGAAATTCCCCTGAGAGGCTACCGTATTTAAATACTTAGTCTGGTGGTAAGGTATGAGAGAGGTTTAGGAGACTTGACCTTGTTGGAGGCAGTACTTCACTTGAGAATTTTAAAGACTCGTACTATGTCCAATTGCTTCCTTTTCTTTGTGGTTGAGGTTAAAGATAATGAGTTCTAACTTTCTTGTTTCCACAACGGCTCTTTGCTACTGTAGCTGCTCTGCCGTCATGGTCTTCCATCACCCTGAAATTCTAAGTCCAAATGAAGGTTCCCTTCTAGATGTTGCTTTGGTCGTAACGGTTTTATCGCAGAGACAGAAAACTACCTAATACATATGCTGTGCCTGCTTTTCTCCTTTCAGAATAGTAAGTGACCCACAGGAACGAAACCAACTACATTTCAATCAATGAAAACCTAGCTCATTTTAAAGCTATCATCAATGATTGCCCATGACTTAGTGAGTAGAAAATTATCTTGAATACTGTGCTATTGTCTTAACTGGGATCACCAGCCCTGCTTCTGCTTTAGACTCTCTCTCTCTCTCTCTCTCTCTCTCTCTCTCTCTCTCCCTCTCTCTCTCTCTCTTTCACACACACACACACACACACACACACACACACACACACACACACACACACACACACACACACACACACACACACACACGCACTGCTGGAACTGAATAATTGAACTTATTTTCTCTGACAAGTTATTCCAAATGATAAAGGCTATGACTCTGAAGATAGTTGAGTTTGAATCTACATGTAAGAAAACTCCCATTAAATTGAAAGAATTTAGGCAAAAATGTGAAGACATGGGAGGGAACAGCAAATCCTATGCTGAGGTTCATGACATCAAACGTGCTGGGACTAGACTTGTCTACCCAGGCCTGGTTTAGGAAGTTGCTGAGCACCCTGGGGTTCTAGAGCTCACTTTCTCTCACCATGATCAGGATTCCTGAACTGCAGAGGCTGTCTAGTGTTAGAGGAGCCAATTAAATCTGCATGGGAATGCGAGCATAATGGGACAAGCTTCAAATCACTTAATGCGACAGTACAAGCAAGGAGCTGAGGGTAGGAAAGCACCAACTTCCCGCTGTTTCTTTGTGCCAGCTCATGTAGGGGTTGTCAAATGTAGACTTAGCCCCAGACACAAGCTTTTCCAGTTTCAGAGACAAGGGACCTCGGAAGACGGAAAGGTGAAAAGACTAGGGGAAGTAGCAATACCAGGCAGAATGGAGACAACAGTCCACAAGGTTCCTCTACCGTATTAGAACTGTGCACAGTGTATTCATGGGCTGCTGAGTGAAGCCAAAGAGAACACGAGGAACACTCAGTAAAGCAGACAGAATAAATTGGAGTTACGTCCAATCTGATATCCTCCTCCAGTCAAGAAATCTTGGGGGTTTTATTCAGAATCAGTTCCTTTGCATGCTAAGTTAGGGAGTGTGTTCCTGAACATGATGGATTTGAGGTAAAAGTTTAAGAAGAAAAGAGAGCAGACACATTTTTAGGCATTCCTAGCTTCAGATCATGACACAAGTATTTAAACAATACTTCCTGATGCTACAACTCTTTAATACAGTTCCTCTTGTTGTGGCACCCCCCAAGCTATATTTTGTTACTACTTCATAACTTTAATTTTGCTACTGTTATGAATCATAATGTAAACATTTTGGAGATGGAGATTTGCCAAAGGGGTTGCAACCCACTGGTTGAGAACCATTGATTTAAAAGATGGGAAGGATAAATAGGACTGCCTCCAGACATGCTCAGCTTGCCTCGTTAAGATTTAGCTGAAAATAAGGGGCAGACACTGTGAAAGTGGATTAATACAGCAGTTTGCTGTGGGATGTTAGCCTTGGAGGATAATAATGACATCCACAGGACTCAGTAAGGCTACCTGAAGACCTCTGCAAAAGTCTCGGATAAAGAGAACCAGGAATAAAAAGCACAGAGAAAGCAAGGCTCAGAATTCAGATATACTAAAGCCATGAATAGCCCAAAGAACCTGATCTCATCACTTGCCCCCTGCAAACCAAGTCTAACACAAAAAGCATCTTTCTCTCACAGTATGGTTCCACAGAACAAAATCCACAATAATTTCCCTGGAAGAGGGATGGTTTTAACCAGGAGCCAGACTCCTCAAAACAGACAGTGCCCTGTCTAGTTAGAACAGGCACAAAACAAACAAACCCATAATTGATATCTCCTCTCCTACATGAACTTTATAACCGAGGGAACTTATGTTATTCACAGTCCCATATGTTGTCTCTTTGTATCTCCATTTTAGTGTGCCCTCACCAAATTACTCCTTCCCCACAGGCAATTCGGTCATGGTTTCAAATTTACTTAAGTATTAGGTATGAACTAAATAGAATTTAAAATTAATCATCCACATTGCTTATATAAGGTTCCTGACATTTTAGTTACTGAATGTTGAAAGGAAAGAATATGTGTATAACTTAGGTGATTTAGCTCAAGGTGACGGGATTTTTATGAAGTCCAAGTGCACGGTGACAATGTGTGACACAGTGTGGGGAGAGGAGTAGGTTATGGAACTGTTTATGCAGTGACAGAGATTACTCACCAACAAACCCACATCCTCCCTCTGTATGTTCATTGCATCTCTGATCACTGGAATGTTAGAGTTTTGGCTTGAACATAGAATAATGTCTGAGCCACAATAGTTTTTCAGTTCACATGTAGAGAATGAATTAAAGAAGAAAATTGCTGTGATATGAAATACCTCTTTGTAAAGTAAACATTTAAACTTCCTCTGTGATGAACTGATCAGTATGTAGCTTATATTCAAACAAACAGCATGTTCAAACACTGCATGTTTGAACACGGGAAAACAAAAGCAATTGCTCTCCTATGGCTCGGAATTCTCTAACCAAGGTCAGGAAAGACAGAGCATCACCTTCATTCACGTCTCTGATGCCCAGTTGGCTTGGGAACTCTCACTGCAATCCCAGTAGTTACTACAAACCTCGCATCTTAACCACAAAGATTTCTTTCCTCATCTGAAATTCCCTCTGGGTCCCCTGAACTTTTCAACTTGGAATTCTACTTTTGGACTTATGTACTCTTGTGAGCACCCACACCACTACAACAGTTTAAGAAGGACCTCCACATTGATATTTGTTTGATTTCCTTGCATTCCAAGAGCTTGCCTGCAGCAAAAATCCTGTTAGGCCACTACAGCCAGCATCTACTGTTTCTGTTAGCAGTTTCTTACCCACTGACCCCACATTGTCCCCCTACTGTGAATGCCAAATTAACTCTGTGTACTCAGAACACAGAGTCATTCCCATACTGGGTTCCCCCAACTCAATACTAATGAATAAATCTGTTTTAACCAGTTTAACTTTTGGTCAACTCTGGCTTTTCTCTGATGCTGTTAAAAGTAAGAAGGAAGACAGGGTAATCTCTTTTCCATGAAGTTTATTGCTTAAAAAGTTCATTTTATTATAAAAAAATAGTTGAAGGTGATGAATTACGTAACAATTTTTTTTAATTGGCCTGAAACTCAGATGTGTCCTACAAACTTACTCAAATATTCCAGTGGTCCTTTTTATATTTTGATTAAATAATGTTTCATTCCTTTAGAATCTATTCTGCATTATCTTTTGTTGTTCTAGACTCTCTAAGTTCTTGTGCTAAACTCTGTTATTGGTCTTTTGTCCATGGAGTTCCCAGTGGGTGGCCTGAAACTTAGTGTTTCAAAATTAAGTCTATAATTTCACCAAGAGATTTTGAGGCTATTTTGAAAAGCATGCCAAGTGTTATTGTGGCAAGCTTTTAACAGCCATGATTATATCTCTTCGATTTAGTTTAGAAAGTTAAAGGGAAAATGAACTGCAACCTGTAGTTCACAGTATTTCTCTGTCACTATTGTGTAGTTCTCATTACTTACAAGCTAACATGGTTACCGAAAGCTGAATTTTAAACTCCACTTACTTTAACAAAGTTCCTGTTGGATTTGTAAGGTCACTGCTCATTAAGAAGTGACATAACCTATTTCTGAATCTTTTTAAGATCCCTAATGGATGATGTACTTACTGAGCCTTGAGGACATATACCTACAATTATTAGCTAAAACAAAACAGAATCCATAATTTAAATAAGAGCAGATTTTAATAATATTAAAAAGCATTTTTAAATTGTTTTCTAAACTTATGCTGTTAATATAGCTGTAAAACTACATTTAGATTTACAAACAATTATGAATTTATTGGTTTACTTATTTGGTTTTTTGTTTGTTTATTAAGGCAGGGTCTCACTCTGTAGCCCTGGCTGGCCTGGAACTCACTATGTAGACCAGACTCTCCTTGAACTCATGAAGTTCCTCCTACCTCTGCCTCCCAAGCACTGGGATTAAAGGTGTGTACTGTCATGCCTAGGTGACTAAGTTATTTCTATAAGATTTTTCTTTCTCTCTTTGTTTCTGTCTCTGTCTCTCTGTTGTAGCATGAATTCTATCTGTTCCTAATAATAAAAACCAGGAATCAGATATAGGGGTGAAAGCTGAGATATCAGAGAAGCAGAGTGGCCAGCCACTAGAGATTTTACCTCTACCAATGCTCAGACCAAAAGGATGATCCAGTCCTCAGACTGATTCTATCCTCGGAGTGATTGCTGCTCAGACTGCTGCCTCAGATTGCACTAAGCTCCTGTCTCCTCCTGCCTTATATTCCTCTCTCTGCCCAGACATATCACTCTTGTCTCCACCTCCCTAGTGCTGGAACTAAAGGCCTGTGATCCCAAATGCTGGGATCACCTTTCTGTGACCTTCAGTTTTCTTTGAGATTGGATCAATTTTGTGTAGCCCAGGGTGGCCTTGTACTAACAGGGATATATCTGCCTACCTCTGTCTCCCAAGTCCTGGGATTAAAGTTGTGTGCCACCACTGCCTGGTCTTTAGTGGCTTAGCTCTGCACTTTGACCTTGAGACAAGCTTTATTTGTTAAAACATAAATAAAATATCACTACATTCTGTCATCTCTGTCTCTCATTCTCTCTCTCTCTCTCTCTCTCTCTCTCTCTCTCTCTCTCTCTCTCTCTCTCTCTCGTGTGTGTGTGTGTGTGTGTGTGTGTGTGTGTTTGTGTGTGACTGCAGGTGCCAACAGCGGCCAGAGGTGCTGATTTCCCTAAGCGAGAAGTTATAGATGTGAACAACTTGATATGCGTCCTGGGAAGTAAACTTAGTTTTCTCAACAAAAGTACATACTTTCATATCTGAGATATCTCTTCAACCCTGAAATAGCTAACTCTTATAACAAAGATATTATTTCAAATTCTTTTTGTGTGTACCCAACTATATAGACTACAGAGAATAAGTGTCTTTTTCAGCCCTTTATTCCTGGTTTATTCCTTATTATTCTTTAATGCCTAGTTGCCTTTCTGAGAGGGCAAATTACAAATAGATGTTCGATTATAGCAAAATATTTTATATCTAATGAGATTATTTTTCTGTGTTGGTGCAATAGATTTACCTGATTTGTTTTGCAATGTTAAGTCAACTCAGCTTGATTGTCACATATCATTGCTTTGAAATACATTGGAATTGGATAATTGTAATAATGTTCACATGGTGCTAAATTATACTGGGTAAGCTTTCACCCCATTTTCCTTGATTACAATGTTGAGTGCTATTATCAAGGTTCACCTAACTTTAACTTGTCAATATTTACTGTCTGTAGAGGTTTCTGTAGTATCATCTAAGAAGAGGGAATAGAAAAATTCTGAGAGCCAGAGGTAGTAGTGGATCTTTGCCAAACACTGTTTTGTGGACATGATAAGCCTGTTATGCACAGTGACTATGGCAGCATGCACAGAAACATTAAGCCAGTCAAAATTCCAAGGCTGGTGGAAAGATTAGCAAGGTTCCACCCCTAGCTAACCTAAGGTAATAATAAACCTATATTCACAACATATAGGGAGCTATCCCATATCATTCCCCCTTTTCTGTCTAATCAAAAAGGATTTAACATTAACATAATAAAATTACATATAACAAATCAGTTATCAAGAATGACCAACAGTTACACTACTTAGTTTATTTGTATTTGGCAAAATTTTTTTTAAAAAAAAAAACTCTACCACCTATGCTATCTTTGTGAGTCTAAAGCTTTATGTCTAATTTATCTTTTCTCATACTAAGGAAAAGTTTGGTTGTAACTATCTAGTCTTCAACTCTATCAAAAACCCCAGAAGAATATAATACTATCTGAGTAAAGAGGAAGTACATTGTAAACAACTTCCAAAACTGTAGAAATAGAGGATATTTAAAAGCATGGACAGTCACTCTAAGTTCTTTTGTAATGTTGGGGCACCTATCCCCAGCCTAGTGGTTTAAACTGTCTGGCAGATTTTCAGTGAAGCAGGAAATTTGAAACTGTCCTGCCTTTACTGGTAGTTTTTCAATCATTTTCTTCTGTGTCCTGCAGAATGTCTTACAAACTCTTCCATGAAATAGGAATCCTGAAGGACTGTCCCATCTTGTTTGGCAAATTTAGCAGTCACTTTTCTGTGGGTCCTATATTTCCAGTTTATACAATATGCTGTCAAAAAGTACAGACAAGAGCTTTGTCTTTCCCATATAGCTTGCCTTGCCATGTTGAAAGCAAACTCCATAAGGAGCTCCTCCAATGCCCATCATCCTCTTGATGCAATTGGTGCTGCCAGAAGCAGATGTGTCTCACTGTTGAGAAAAGTCTAAGTTCTCAAAACATTTTAAATGTCATATTCTGTAGGTCTTTGAAGTGTTTGAATATTACCTATCCATCTGAAATATATCTCTGCATATCTAGAAAACCTAATTAACATGTCTATAAGTTTGATATTATAGATGACCATTAATTTGTATTTCTTAACTAAACATTACATTTTAAGTTAGTTGCATAAATAATACCTTAAACAAGAGTAGAAATGTACATATAATAAAATTGACCTTAAATTTGCATCAATATATAAAAACCCTTTAAACAAGACTAGAAACTTATATACAGTGTAATAAAATTATCTTTAAATTAGAATCACTGTACCAAAATCCATTTCAATGCAAAATATCTGAGATTAATAGTTGTACCTTTATCCTATATTCCACTAAATATAGCAAACATCCATAATGTACCAAATAACCAAAGATGATCCATAACCCCCAAACTTTTTAGAAATGTGGAAGCTTTTTTTCTCCAGATGACTTTCTGCTCTCTGTGAATAAAATATCTTTAGAGATTTTGATAAAATTTTGAGATAATGTTCAAGCCCCAGAGGATCAGTGGTAACCTTTGTTAATAGATATCATCTGTCAACTTTCAGGATGTCTCACTTGATCCAAGTTAATCCATCTTAACCTGGACTGAATCACAACCTCTTATTTCCTGTGGAAACAAAAGCCAAACCACTTCTCTAAAGCAATGCATTTTTAAGCTTCATTTTACACATAGATAGATAGATAGATAGATAGATAGATAGATAGATAGATAGATGATAGATAGATAGATACTTCTGTTTTAAATCTAAGGCATTTTTAAAATATTTAGTCTAGTATACTTTACTAGCCTCTCTTTCAGTCCCATGTCTCTCAATAGTTGTCTCTTGTCCATAGCAATCAAAAAATTCAAAACCATATTATTACTATACAGGATCCAAACTCCCTGTTATTTTCCATCTTTACTGGCTTTTTAAAATATATTATGTTTACTGTCTCTTTAAAGACTTTGTTTTCTAAAAAAACATTTCTTTTCATAACTGTCTATATTTTTCCTCTCTCCCCCAAGCCTATGTACATTTTTTAAACATATAGTGATCCTTTTAGAGTTTTTTGTTTGTTTGTTTGTTTGATTTTTGTTTTTTGGGGTTTTTTTTGTTTTTTGTCTGAATCTGTCTTGATAATATATCTGTAATCATTTTTTGGTCACTGTTATAAACTGGTAAGCGGCCTTGAATAGAACCGCTGAGCCATTCTCAAGTGCTCCTGGCTCACCCATTGAGCAAATAGGTTAATCGCAGCAGCAGGAGTGCTTTCATTGACCACTATGCCTTACAGCTGGATCTCAAGAAGGCATTTCCTCAGCTGTATATGTGTGTGTGTGTGTGTGTGTGTGTGTGTGTGTGTGTGTGAACAATTATGAAAAGGCCATGAATTTGAAAAAAAAAAGCAAGAGTGTGCATGATATGGTTTAGAGAAAGTGAAAGGAGAGGAAATAATGGAATTATAATCTCAAAAAATGCTTAAAATATCTTTACTTAGAGGAAAAGTGTGCTAACAATTACTCTCAAATATTATCCATTAAAATTGTCCACAGCATCCACTTTTTTTTTTTTTTTTTTTTTTTGGTTTTTCGAGACAGGGTTTCTCTGCAGCTCCAGGCTGGTCTCGAACTCACAGAGATCCGCCTGCCTCTGCCTCCCGAGTGCTGGGATTAAAGGCATGCACCACCACCGCCTGGCCACAGCATCCACTTTTGCATTATTTAAATATTTCCATATTTGGGTTTATACATGACATCACTGACTGATCAGAATCCTCAGTAAAAACATCAAACTTTAAATTATTAATTTTATGTCATTGCTATAGCAATCTTCTAACTCTTAAAATCCAGGAAATATGTATTTTCACGGTTCTGGGATTTATTCTATTACATTTCTTGCCTTCCCCAGAGCTATGTTTTGAAATTTATTTCCCTTAAGATTCTTTTTACCCTAACATATGATTTTGCTACCTTAAATTATCTTTTGCAGAATATTAAGGGATGGAGGTGATTGTTTTAGGGTGATTTAGGCAACATACACTTTTACTCTTAATGATATTGCTAAAGTTCCAAAGGCAATGAGTCTGTAGTAGCAAACTAGGTATCAAGTTTATAATGAATTTTGGTTGATGTGTCATGATGCTAAAAGAAATTCTGCTCTGTTCCTAGTTAAGCTAGGGTTGGGAAGTTTTCATTTTCACTTTGTAATGCTAGGAATCTAACTTATTCCCTTATTCGTGCTGAATAAGTGCCTTACCACTGAGTTACAGCCACAGACACTTTGTTAACTGCAGACAGAGTAATAATAACTTACTCTGGCTAGTCTTGAACTCATTCTAAATCCCAGACAGACATTAAATTTGCTATTCTCTTTCCTCAGCATCCTGAGTAGCTGGGATTAATTACAGTCATGTACCCCATCCCCAAGTACAAATTGGATTTTTATTGAATGTTGTTCCTCTATATATTGATAGATTTATAAAAAGATTTAATTATTTTTAATTCTATTATTATCTTAATAATGGGAAGAATTTTATTAATTCATTTACAATTTTAAATAATATTTTCATAACTCAAATCAGTTCAGCTTGGTAATAAGTCAGGATCACAAGCCTCTGTGTGCCTGATTATTTTGTTTTATTTTATTGTTCATAAAATTTCTACATGCTGTGACTCTCATCTGCTGGCTAGGATATTCATGCATTTTTATGTTGTGTTCCATAACAGAAAAAAAAAACTCCTATTAAGACACACAAACTTATTTCTGTTGGATTACATATAAGGTATTTTTTGGATAACATGGTTCTTGTTTTGAAATATCTTCTTTCCTCTTTGTACACATCCAGTTCTTTAGTTGTCTTTGCCTCTTTCTTTCCTTATTGATTTTAGTGTGTATTCCCAAGTTACATGTATTGTTTGCATGATTGCTGTGGCCTTTGGCTTTATGTCCAAGTGAAACATAGATACAGCATATCATTTTCCTGAAATAAAGTAGTGTTTTCATTGAACACTAGAAAATCGTCATGACAATCTTCTGAATGGCATTTGTGCAGCATTCTCATCATACTGAAAGAACAGCTGAAGCCTCTACGAACTTTGACCCAGTGCCACCCTTAACTCCACTCTGTATCCAAGGCCAGTAACTCAGTGACGTGAGTTGATCTGAATGGTGCAATCCCAAAGAGTATCATCATTGGGACTTTGGACATTAGTGATTCAGAAACTGCAAATAAGAGAAGGGACAATCCTTAAGCAAAATTTATGGAACCCAGGCTTCTCCCTGCAATTAGTTCCCTGCTGTCCCCATCCATGACAATTTGGGTGGCAGAAAGATGAGCAGATGTTTCATGCGGGTTTAAAAGATCTGTTAAAATGCATTTGTCTGATGGAAATAATTTTGTAGTAAGGCAGGAACCGGAGACTCTGATGAAAAAGTAGTAATTGGAGGAACAGTGGACTTGAAAAGAGCAGTCTCAAATGAAAGCAATAAAGTTGACCAGATTAGGGCTAGAGAGATGGCCCATGGGCTAAAAATATTTACTGCTTTTGCTAAAACACTTATATTTGTTTCCCAGAATCCATACAGTGTCTAGTAATTGTCTGTAACTCTTGTTTCAAGAATTCTGGCATCCTCTTCTGGCCTTCAAGAGACTGGACTTGCATGTGTCATACCTAAATACATGCATGCAAGTAAAATATCCATGCACATAAAATTTAAAAATAAGTCTTTAACAATAAAAAATAAGAATTGCTTTCCAAGTGTGTGAATATCCCTCATATGGTTTCTACAGCATAAAATTGGAGTGCAGAGGTGAGAATTACAGGATTGATAGCATAATCCATTCTAAAAATAGCAGAGTATTAGACATTATTATATATATACTCTTCATAGAACCATTGTTATTAATAGACAAAAGGTGGAAACAATTTAAATGACCATCAACACATGCGAAAAATAATTTCTGGTATTTCCAATCTATGGAATTGGTATTGAACAATGAATAAATATGACAGCCTGATAGATGCTCCAATTTAGATAAACCTTAAAATTATTGTTAAGTTATTAAACAAAAGCTAGATGAAAATGAGTAAATTTTCTATGAATATATATATATATATATATATAAAATGAAAGTTACAGGACAGGAAAATCTATAGAGACTGATTGGTCATACATTAACTCTCTCATAGTATCCAAAGAGGGTTAGAACCAATACACCAATATATATGGATATTAATGTCCAATTTATAAGTCGCTACAATATTTTTAACAAAATGTTTTTATAAATTCTTTTAGAATGTCATTCAATATATTTTAATCAGATGCTACACCCACTCTTCAACCTAACTCTTTCCAGGCAATCCCTACCCACCAACCAGGAATTTTCAGCCTGTGCCAAGTTTCAATACAGGTTTGACAAAAGTGAAGGGAGAATGGTGAGAAAAAGAAATGAGGATGAAGAACTAAAGACCTTGGCCACATTTTAAGACAGTGTTGGCCAGATCAATGTAGGGTCTGTCAGCCTCATTAGAGTAGACTTGAATTCCCTAGAAACACAGTGTGCTAGTGTCTATGTAATGGTCTGAATGAAGGGTGCAGTGGTAACAAAGGGTAACATCTGGAGGTTATGCCGATGGATCAGCAGTTTGGCAGGGGCTCTTTCAGTCTAATTTCACTCCTTAAGGGAGATTCCTTTGAAGAAGATGGGAAAGATGGGAGTGGCACATTTACTTAGCTGTGGTGGAGACTACATTGGGAGCTAGGCTAACCCTGAGTCCTAGAAAACGTGTCCTCCCACGGAGACAGCAAATTTATAGTATTGGCAAACAATGGACTTAACTACAGGAAACATATTTTATGCAAATCCATCTTTCCTCTCAGCTGCATGTGGTAGTGCATGTTTGCAATGCCAGCAACTGAGAAATGGAGGCAGGAAGATCAGGAGTTCAAGTCCTCCTTGGGCTCCATGACAATATTTTGGGCTAGTTTGGGCTTCCTGACACCCTGTCTCTTGGAAGCTAAAAGTAAATCTTTCTGATTTAATTTGTCATCAGTATCCTCTCATGAATTTCTCTCTAGTGTTACCCTCAGAGCACACCGGCACACCCTCTGCCACAGGAACATTGTGCCTTGAATCATTTTGAGATCCATGCTACCTTTTTGTCTTTACACATAAAAAAAATGCTCAGGTGTCTCCTCACTTCCTTGTGATATTTACGGAAAGCCAACCTGTCGACAGGATTTCCTTGATCACCTTTTCTGAAATCACAATCTCTGTCAGCACAAAGCATGCTCCATAAATTACTTTCAGAGTGGAACCTGTTTCCTTTCTCAACTATGGGCTACATTAGTTCAGGAGGAAAAAAACTGCATACAAAACATTGTAAAGCCTTAACTGTTGGTGCTACAGTCTCCCAGCTTATGTAGGCAGCAGGTAATCTAATTATTCGTAGAAAGCAGCACTGTGAATAATTTAACAAGTGTTTGCCTTCAAGAAAATATTGAATTCAGAGCATTTTGCAAATAATTCAATAAACAAGAACAAATACTACAATACTTACTTTTTGGGAAAATGCTCAGACCTAAAGGAAAGCTCCATGCTTTTCTGCACTCTTAAGTCTCTCACTCCCCCTGGAGCTAATCAAAGGAGTGCACAACACTGGGTCTTTGATTAACAGACAGGATGAAACGATTCAGCCGATTTTCTACTGCTGTGTGGAGTAGCGTGTCAGTGCTGTGCCTGACAGTCATATGCAATATTTGACTGTACCGTGGACCCCAGCTATCTGATCACACATCAATCTAGGTGTTGCTGAGGCAGTATTCTGTAGCTATGGTTTACAGTTACACTCAGTTATTCTTAAATGAAGATTATCTTTGCAGAGTGCCATTCCGGTTAGCCGTGAGGTCTCAATAGAGAAAAGTGATGGTTCCCCGAGGAAGAAAGCCTGTCCAGACAGCAGCCTCAGCTCCTGCTGGGAGTTTCCAGCTTCCACTATGGAGTCTCCATTTACCGGTTCCTGCAAAGAATAGCTTTGCTGAATGCAAATATTCCCTTTCTCTCTCTCTCTCTCTCTCTCTCTCTCTCTCTCTCTCTCTCTCTCTCTCTCTCTCTCTCTCTCTCTCTCTTTCTTTCTCTCTCTGTGTGCATATTCTATGTGTCTCTTACACACATATATATGTAAACATACACACAAACACACATATTCATGTATAAATTGAAGGTCTACCAGAAAATAATCAGATTGGCATGCATACCAAATTAAATCTTCAGATAATAAAAGAAGGAATGTGGGGGAGCATTTTTAAAACTTTTGTAGGTTTGTGAATACATGACAGTTGTGTTCATTCAGATATAGCACAGAGGACTTCAAATGGCCCTAGACCATGGTTACAGGAGGTTGGGAGGAACTGACATAGATACTGGGAACCTAAGGGTTTTTCAGGAGAGCAGGAGGTCTCCTAGTCTCTGTATCATCTGGTCAGCCCCCATAGTCATACATTTTCATGTGTGAATACACACATATAAAAAAAATCTATGAATATGTGGTGGTGGTGGTGGTGGTGGTGGTGGTGGTGTGGTGGTGGTGGTGGTGGTGTGCGTGCGTGTGCGTGTGTGTGTGTGTGTGTGTGTGTGTGTGTGTGTGTGTGATATGGTATTTAAAAGTCACACTTTCTTCCCAGGACAAAGAGGTAATTGAGGGTCTGTGAGATGACTTAGCATATAAGGGCACTAGCCACAGCGCCCCAGGTCAATCTCTGTCACCTATATGATGGAAGGAAGACACTAACTATCACAAATTGTCCTCTGGCCTCCACATGTGCACTGTGCCACACACACATGGTTGCACACATAGTTATGTACACAACAAATACATACACACAAAATAGCAATTAAAATGCGTTTTAAAGGTTTTTAAAAGAACATTTAAATAAAAAAAGACCATTAGGAATTATTCTCAGCTTCCTGATCAGATAGCCCTGCAAGAAAAAAAAAAAAAAAAAAACAAATGCCTCCTGGGAAAGGAAAATTTTTTTTTATATATGTGCATTCATGGTGATATTACCAGGCATGAGAACGGACCGCAAGATATAGAACAAAACCCACTTTAAGAGTTTCATTAACAGAGGGAAGTGGGGTGAAGAAGGAGGTGCACAAGCCTGTTTGAAAGCAACATGGTGAGAGAGTGGAGCTCTGAATGTGTCTGCTTTTTAAATGCCATCTAGCGCATGCACATAGGGTCTTGTGTAGCCACATCCTATGAAGATTACGTGACCACGCTGTGTGTAGACTACATACTGCATAAGGCCCAAGGGTGACTAGACAGTTTGCCTGAATGCTGATGGTACATGCATGGCTGTGGGGCCTGGAAGTGCTAACAGCTGGGGTGACTCAACATTCTTTTTGAATGCTGATGGCCATGGGTCTCTAGATGTGATGGGTGGAAATAACAACACATGGAATGTGTGTTATGTGTGTGTGTGTGTGTGTGTGTATCCTTCTAGAAGTTGTCAGGCATCATACTACATGTTTACATGTTCATGTGTGTTACACATAATTAATTCTTTTAGAAAACACACCCCTATGCCTCAAAGGAAGATATTCAGTACAGTGAGAACAAGAAGAAACATACCATTTAGAGTAGATTTGCAGAGGTATCATGAGATATACCAGCTCTCTATGCTAGGAACATGTTGTAGACATTATGTTACTAAGATTTCTAGTAATGCGACAAAATACCTGGGATAGTCAACTTTAGAGGTAAGGTTCATTTGTGCTTACAGTTTTCGAGTATCAGTCTTTGGTCCATTTTTGAGCCTGAGGCAAGGCAATACATCATGACAGAGAGCACACAGTAGAGTAAAGCTGTCAGCTTATGGCAGCTGGGAAGTGAAAGAAGGAAGAGGGAAGAGCCAGAATTTCAATATTTCTTTCAAGGGCACCTTTTCGTTGAACAGAATACCTCCCATTAGGCCCCTCCTCTCGAAGATCCTCCAAACTCCCAGGATTGCCATAATCATTTTGCATATGAACTTTCAGGGGCACATCCAGTCCCTAGCAGGCATCTTGTGAGACGGGGTTTCCAGAGGAGAGTGACAAGTTCTGTCTCACTCTCCCGGGAGGCACTACAATGAAACAGCCTGTACAACCATTTGTCAGACACACTGAGTTACAGTACAGCGAGGGCTTGCTCAGTGTTCCAGACACGAAGAACTTGTACAATGACCTGTGCTTTTTCTGTTTTTCTGCTTGCTTCCTCATCAGGCCTATCTGACTTTCATAGGACACACACATAGCCAAGTGCCTTGTGTCCCGAATTTTCACTTCATCATGGGAAACAAAGTTTTCCCTGTCTCAAAAGACCAAGGCATTCTATAAGAAGAAGCACAGTCTCCTGCTATCTCTAGAATTATTTTAATCTCTATTTTTCTAAAAAGATTCTTCAGTAAAGGAGCACTTTAATTTAGTTCAAATAATGGCAAGAACACATTACCAGGTCCGTGAAAAAGACATTCTTTTGCACTTATATCGGGTTTTATAATGATTGATTAAAGGAAAGGAAAACTAATCTGTCACTGCTAGTTACTAATGAATTACATTTTTCTTATTTATTTTCCAACAAATTCAGTCAGATTTTATCTGTGAAATAGTTGGTGATTTTCCATTTTCATTCCTCCAAAGGGAAAAAAAGATCTAGTCACAAAAACTAGATTCTTCCTTGTGCCTTTTCCCCACTCTGGGCAGGAAAGAGCTGGTTTAGCTGCGAAAGGGGAGAGCTTAAGGCCTGAGAATGCATGTCTTCAGACAAATCTGTCGTCACCTGTGGAAAACCAAAATGAAAATGTAATCATTTCCGTGTGGAGAGAAAGAAGCAGGTTAGCATCTTGTAATGTTAACTTGTAGTGGTTCTCAACCTTCCCAATGCGGTGACCCTCTAACTGAGTTCTTCATGTTGTGGTGACCCCCAGCCATAAAGTGATTTTTGTTGCTACTTCATAACTTTAATTTTGGTACTGTTATGAACCATCATGTAAATATCTGATATAAAAGACACCTGATATGTGACCCAGATTCCTGTGGGAGTGTGACCCAGGAAGGGGAAGTGACTGGTCCGTGCTTCATTTCCTAGGAGCTAGATGTGACTTTACTTCCCATTTATGGAGTTCTAAGGACTTATATGAATTTACACTGAGCCTCAGGGATTCCCCCTGCTCCAGGCTACATTAAGAGGGGAAATATGGACATTTCCTTTCTTAGTATAGAAACATCTTGGAATTAGTCAAGGACATAACTTATTATGCTATTAGCCCAAATTTTAAACTTGTTTCAAGGTGGCTGGCTGATACCCTCAGTGGGACACAACAGCTATGTGACTTCTTTGATTATCTACTTTCTAAAATAAAGATATAACTGGAACCTGATGGGAAGTTTTCGGTAAGATATGAGACAAGGGAAGGCAGGAGGTATGGTGTTGGCCATTTGCAGTATAAAACTCACTAAAAGTAGTTGTTAACTTTTCTAGTCAACCTGTTTAAAGGGTGAGTTTGCTATCACATCAATCCAGTTCTGTGTGAACCTGAGAAAAGTTTGAGGTTTCTCCATGAATTAGTTTCTTCATCCATAAATAGTAAGCATCATCCATCCCATTATCCATTCTGAAAATTAGAGAGGAAAATAGAGCCTCCGGGGATCAAGGCTCTTACCAAATTCAGGCCCTGAAGTTACACCAGTGTGATAAATACACTAATACTCTTTTGAGGAAACTGAGACATATCACATCCACAGAAATAATCTACGGTCACTCCTCTGGTAGAAGAAACTGTGAAACCTTTCCCCTTATTTCACTACTAAGCTAAACGTGTTTCCGTGGCAGATTGATGGCAATGGTCTACGGAATAATGAGAGCTACTCCTAACTTCATCCTCTTTTCACAAAATCCCCAGCCATCGGTAAATTATATGTTGTACCTCCAAAATCAACTCAGAACCGCATTGCTTGTTCCTGCACCCATTATACTTCCTAATGCTAAGCTGTTTTATCTCTTAAAGACCATTTTACTGGAATGTAGTAGTATCAAAATAAATGTGTTATATGTTATAAAACATTATTTTTACAAATGGATCTGTACACACATGTATATATGTGTATATACACATACATGCATACACACATGTTACACACACACACACACACACACACACACCACAAATGTCCATTGACTTAAGTTTGCTATGTAAGTGCTCTACTTACTTAGCTAAATCCTCAGCCCACTTTTTACTTTTTCAGTTGAGACATGGTCTCATTCATTTGCTGGAGTTGTCTGTAAACTCACTCTGTTGACCTAATGCAAGAGTTGAACTTGCAGTACTCTAACCTCAACCATCCAAAGGCTAATACTGTATCACATGATCCAATCAGCACAAACACCTTCACTTTTCCTATTTTCTTCAGATGAAAGTAAAGGCTTAAACTTTCCTCTGTTTCTGGCCAATGTAAAGAGCTGGCCATCGCTCTGTGAGGCTGTATTCTGCATCTTCTCAAGGGAAAAATTTTTAAAGCAAAAGATAATAAGACTGCTTGATTGAACAATTATTTCCGACTGAAAACTCTTTTCTTCTGTTGTTAATAAAGCGAACTCCTTTTTATTATAATGTTCTTTTAAGAACTGCTTGTGAATTCCACAGATCCTCACCCAGGAGAGAGATCTTCATTCCTTCTGTTACAGAAGTCCTGAAGTATGGACCACTTTACATTCAGATGCTGAGTCCCAGTTGACAGTCTGCAGAAATAGTGCTTTCAGAATCCATCTCAAGAGATTAGCCCCTTGTCGGGAAGCTGAGATTGTTGCATATAATGCTGCTCTTCCATGTGCTCAAATAGACACCTGCTAGAAAAAAATTTTCCCCGATGTCATGGCTTATAAAATTCTCGCAGATAAAATCTCTAATAAGTAACTTACTCTGTTATATGTTTTTGGCTTAACGTCACCAAGTTTCCTTTCTGCCAGTCATTATCTGCTTCATTTTCCTCTTTAAAGCTCATAGTGAATGAGTCCAAGTTAATCAACTGATTACAAATTCCTTAATTCCAGGAAGCATATTTCTCCTTCTTCTCAGTTCCTTTACGGAGAGCTGAGCCCTGGACTCCTGGGGATGTGCTGTCATTAGCAGGCACGTGTTCTGTACAGGCAGTTCTACATTGCTTCGGTGCCTCTGGGAAGTTTCTAGGAAGGACAAAGTTTCATTCATTAGATGTATGAATTACTAAGAAGATGATTAGGATTTTGCCCAGTTAGCCTTGAGAACCTCCCATCTTTATTGCTTCAATATTCCTTCAGTGTCTCATGGAAGCATCAATAAAAATCAAACTGATCAATTCTCTTACTTGTTTCTGTAACTTCACACAGTATGGGTTCATTATCTCATTCATTTAACAAATTGTATGTTCTCTATGTGTCAGTCACTGTCCTACATCCTAGGAATAAGAGACGTAATAAAAGCCTTCTGGGATGTAGATGACAGAGGTCAGGTAGTATTCAATACTCTAGAAGAAACTAAAGAAGTCACGGATGGCAATACAGTGGCAAACTTGATTTTTGATATGTACAGTAAGGTTGATTTTCTTACCACTGTTGTCTGTTCGTGCTTGAAAGCAAGCAAGAACCAATTGTAAAAAAAATTTAAAGCAGTGATGAGAGAAAGGACAATGTCCTAAGGCAGAGTTTATGCTATGTGCAGAACAGCAAGGTAGCTGGCATGATTGTAAAGAAATGATGAAGAACTGGGTCTTAGAAGTGACAGCCATATGGTTAATGAGGGACGGAATAAAGGTCTGTAACCCATAGGAAGGAATTGCTCTTTCATTCGGAAAATACTGAGAAACTACTAGGGAAGCATCATACCTATTTCCAAGGACTGGTTGCTTTCCCGAAGGAAACTAAGGTCTGCAGATGAACTATATAGATCAGGGAAGCCTGATGTACAGCTATTGCTCACCCGAGAGATTGTTGAAGTTATTCTGACTTGATCTGCCAACACAGGCGTGTAGTATTAGCTACCTGAGAGCTTCAGGATTTAAGGTTGAAATGAAAGAGCTCTAGGCTGAGGATCAGTGGTATAGAAGTTGGATATTAAAGCACAAAGCTCCAGGTTCCATCTCCACCATGAAAGATAAAAGTGAGAGAGCTGAAAGAAAAAGGAAGCAAAAGAAGGACATTTTAACTTTTCTTTGCACCAAGTCAGAAGCATCAGGAAGTGTATTGATATGAGCCCTTCCCTCCATGAGAACACTTCGAGGTGTGAAATACATGCAAGCTCAGGTTTTCCCCATGGAGATGTTTACCCTGGGGTTTGGGAGTAGAGGGCAGACACTGGCAGAATTTATAAACTGCTGAAGTGACTGAAAGAAGCAGCCAGGGTGGAGAAGCAAGGCAACAGCATAGCTGTGGAATCCAAGAGAAATAAAGTATCTGGTCTAGAACCATGCAGGGTCAAGACTGCAAGCTACTTTTAATGTTTGACTTCTCCTTCAGTAACACTGTCTTCCCATCCAACCGGAATGCTCAACCGTGAATAAATGCCCAAAGCTAGATTGTCATTGCACTACTGAAGCTTTTGAATTTGAAAGAACTCTATGAACTTGAGATATTCCTAGGGTCACCATTCATTCATAAGAACAACATCCTTAAGCTAGAAAACTGCTTTGTCACCCCAAATAAATAAATGTAAATTTTACGTCCAGAACTTGAGGTGACTTGGTACCAGTCTTTTCTTTCTTTATCTTCCTGCAATGCTAGGGCCGTGCATCATGTCTAAGGGTAGTAGTAAAAAGATAAAATATTGTAAAGCCAATTGGAGGATGATCGTAATGGGGGTAGGCACTCTCTGTGACAGCTTGGACTTTTGTGCTATGGTCCTTACTGAGCTTGTCTATGGCTCGCAGTTCCTCATTGCTATGCATCTGCATGCCTCCAGATCTAGTTGGAAAGACAGATGATCCAAATCACATTCATAGCATGTGAACTCAGAAATAGAAATGTGATGTAGACGAGTGGGAACTGCTTGTGAAGGCACAATCTACAGTGTAGCTGCAGCATCCGTCAAAGAAGCACTGTGCACACTCCCTCCAGCGACTCTCTGGCGTTGCCTATCTTTCACTGATAAATACTCGTTTGCTCTTTTAGCACAATAGCTTGAGAGTTTCTTTTCTACACAGTAATCATGGAGGTTACTGTTTTGGTAAGTGCTCTGATGTAGGATTTGCTCTAGGTGAAAAAACACTGAAACCAGATAAAGTGTACCCATTACTTTAAATATTTCTATGAGTATTTTAAAAGTGTTTCTTCTTAGCTTCCTTTTATAAAAGCAGACTTCATTACTGGTTGGAGCATGCCTTTAATCCCAGCACTTGGGAGGCAGAGGCAAGTGGACCTCTATGAGTTTGAGGCCAGCCTGGTCTACTGAGAAAGTTCCAGAACATGCTCTAAAGCTACACAGAGTAAACTGTCTCAAAAAGTGAGGAAAAAAAATCTGACTTCACTGTTCTGTGTTTCAGAATTCTGGAAGAGCAGTACCAACTGATCAACTACCGTACCAATCCATGTGAAAGAAGGCGTTCAATATGTGTGTGCCCAATATGGACACAAAATATTAGGTTCTTGAAAATATCACCCAGTTGTCAAAAATCTACCACCATGGGGAAGTGTTACATGCTTTAACAAGGATATTCTTATGTAGATTTGGTGACCCCCTTTGTAAGTGTTTTTGCATAAAATATGTAGACTAGACTATCAGCATAGAAACTCATATTGTCATTTTTAGTATGATAAAACCTAGAGAAATTCTATCACTTTTGAGTTGTCTATTCAATAATTAGCAGCCTTTTAATTTTATGAAAATATGATTTAAATTTTGACACTATTTTTTGAACCAAAAGATACCTAATAAATATAGCAAATTTAAAACTCATTTCTGCTTTCCAGAGTTATCAACCTAAAACCATGAAAATTCAGATTGTCAAAGCAATGAAGTGCTTCATTTTACCTTGAGGGGACATAAATATCTAATTTACCTAAGATTGCTTACTTATTAATTTATTTAGAACTAAATTAATATTGATAAGTAGCCAATGCAATTTTTTGTTTTAATAAAACGTTTCTTAGATCACATATCACCTGCCTAATGGTTTGTTTTAATGAATACTTCTGAAATTGATTTTGTGCATTTCACTAAGTTCAGAAATAAGAACAGCAATTGTGTAAATGTCACTTCTTCTGAGAATGCAGAATCCTGAGAATTTACAGAGTGTGCAATAATCACTAGTGAATGTATTTCTCTGTGTGGACCCTATTGCTCTTAATGTTTTTGTTGCTGTCTGTAACAGAATCTACTCATGAAATTATTGAAACAAAAGTTTGAGAGTTGCCTTATGTGAATAAATGAAATGGTTTCCACGTATTGGTTATTCATGCTAGTGAGCTTCAAGAACAGACATCCTACCACCAAGAAAGAACAAGAGTGCAGCCATATTAAGATTCCAGATGTGGGTTTCAAAGATGGCTTCCATCACACAGAGACATGTAAAACTTTCAGCTGTGCTAATGGGTTATTTAATAGATTACTGTCTAGATGCCATCTTGGAGTCAGCTCATCCATGAGTCTCATCACAGATAGGAAAAGTGTGATGGAGTCAATTATGTGAAACGATTGTCAGAGTGCCATGTATAGTGTAGTGATAGTAAGTAGTTACTGTGTGTTTTTGCATTGCAGATGCTAGTCTGTATATTTAAATTCATTATTTTATTTAAGCTCAGAGGCCAAAGTCCATAGATGCTTCCTATTGTGTTATGCATCCCTAGTTACTATTAAATGTAATTTGATAATCTAATGTTTGCTCACTACTCAGCCTCTTCCTGCTGAGTAAAAGGAAGAGAATTTATGAGTAGACTGAAGGTACTGACTCTCATTTCTACAAAGTTTATTATTTAAATGCATTAAAGATTTTTGTTTTACTTTCTGCCTATCCTGACATAGTAGATCAGCATTTAATGATGCTCCAGCAAGGGTAAGAGACAGTTTGATTTCATATTACAATAATTTTAACTGACAATTAAACAGTATACAATACTTTATTATGCTGATAATAAGATAAATTTCTATTTTATTTTTTTTTCTCATGGTTTATTTTTTTATATTTAAAAAATTTCCATCTCCTCCGCTCCTCCTCCCCCTTCCCTCCCCTCCTCCTCCCCCTTCCCTTCCCTCCTTCTCCCCCTTCCCTCCCCTCCCCTCCACCCATACCTCCCCTCCCTCCCTCTCAAGGCCAAGTAGCCATCAGGGTTCCCTACTCTATGCTAAGTCCAAGGTCCTCCCAACTCCCCCCAGGTCCAGGAAGGTGATCGACCAAGCTGAGAAGGCTCCCACAGAGCCCGTCCATGCAGAAGAATCAGAGCCCAGAGCCATTGTCCTTTGCTTCTCAGTCAGCCCCCGCTGTTGGCCACATTCAGAGAGACGGGTTTGGTCGCATGATCCATCAGTCCCATTCCAACTGGAGTTGGTGATCTCCCATTAGTTCTGTCCCAACGTCTCCATGAGTGAACGCACCCCTCTCGTTCCTGACTTTCTCCCTCATGTTCTCTCTCCTTCTGCTCCTCATCAGGACCTTGGGAGCTCAGTCCAGTGCTCCAATGTGGGGCTCAGTCATTTTCTTCATCTATCGCCAGATGGAGGTTCCCTCACGGTCCTGACTTTCTTTCTCATGTTCTCTCTCCTTCTGCTCCTCATCAGGACCTTGGGAGCTCAGTCCGGTGCTCCAATGTGGGGCTCTGTCATTTTCTTCATCTATCGTCAGGTGGAGGTTCTATGGTGATATGCAAGAAATTCATCAGTATGGCTATAGGAACTGGCCTTTTCAGGCTCCCTCTCCTCAGCTGCCCAAGGAACTAACTGGGGGCATCTCCCTGGAAACCTGGGAACCCCTCTAGGGTCAAGTCTCTTGACAACCCTCAGGTGGCTCCTTAAATTAAGATATATGCTTCCCTCCTCCCATATCCACCCTTTCTGTATCCCAAGCATCCCATTCCTCCGAGCTCCCCCCATTCTCCCCTTCACACTTTTCTCTCCCCATCTTCCCTTGGCCCAGTCTTGCCCAACCCTCAAGATCCCAATTTTACCTGGCGATCGTGTCTACTTCCAATATCCAGGAGGATTACTATATCTTTTTTTGGGAGTTCACCTTCTTATTATCTTCTCAAGGATCCCAAATTATAGGCTCGATGTCCTTTAATTATGGCTAGAAACCGATTATGAGTGAGTACATCCCATGTTCATCTTTTGGAAAATGTAAAAGAAATGGACAGTTTTTTAGATAAATACCATATACCAAAGTTAAACCAGGACCAGGTAAATGCTCTAAATCGTCCTGTTAGTCGCGAAGAATTAGAAACTGTTATCAGAAACCTCCCTACCAAAAAGAGCCCTGGACCAGATGGTTTCAATGCGAAATTCTACCAGAAATTTCTATTTTATAAGTGTTAAAATGTAAAAAATGGTATGAATATTAGAATCAGTGAAAAAAGTAATTGATAATTTTCTTTCTAGGACATGAAGGACACACCCATTTCTCATAAAAGAGTTGCCTATGTTTGTTGGAAGAATTTTAAATCAATTATATCCTTAAATATTGTGACAAATTATCTATTACAGCCTTCATTATCATTGGCAGTGCTGTACAGCTAGATCTTTAGCCTAATTTCTTGTCAAATCCATCATCTACATGAGACACTGCACATCCCCATGGAAAAGAGGAATGGCAATGAGTAGTTCACTAGGTCAATACAGGGCTCTCCTACTTCAACACCAAGCTGAGTTTTAGTTGGATAATTCTAATTCTATGCTCTGTGGAGTATATATATATATAAAGTGTATTGGTCAGGACTTTCTAAATAAAGAGATTTGATAGAATGAATAGATATTTTAGGGTGATTTATTAGATTGACTTACATAAGATGCTTTTAGGTAGTCCAATAATGATTTTCTTACAATGAAGAGGCCAGGAAACCAATAGCTCCTCAATCTACAACACTAAGAGTCACTGTAGACCCATTCTGGTAGTGAAAGCCTAAGGGGTTCCTGGAGAGCTGTTTTCCTTAAATCTCTGTTGAAATCCTTAAGAAGTTGGTTTTTATACCATTGAAGAAATACCACAATTACAGAATAATAAAACTTTGCTAATGACAATTGTCTTGGTAGCCTGCAGATAGTGCCACCATCATTTGAAGTGAATAATCCTGCATCAGATAATTTGATCAAGAAAAGTCCGCATTAGAATGCCAAGGAGCTTGAATCTTAATAGATTCCAGATGCACTCAACTTGAGAAACAAGATTAATCACCATATGTAACTTTTCCTTCCTAGATACTGTAGTCTTTTGTTTTGCTTTGTTTTGTTTTGTGTTTTATTCTTTGGAGTCCTACCATCCAGCTACCAAATAATCACATGTAGACTTATTCTTACTTATGAACATCCAGCCTTAGCTTGACTTGTTTCTAGTCAATTTTTCTTAAGTTAAATGATCCCATTTACCTTTTAACTCTGGGTTTTTACTTTTATCTATTTATGTATTTTCTTTCCTTCTTATTTTGTGTCTGGCTGCTTGGCCGGGTGGCTGGCCCCAAGCATACTCCTCTCCTCATTTTATTACTTTTCCTTTTTCTCTTTTCTCCTTCTATTTATTCTCTCTGCCTGGCAGCCCTGAGTATCCCTCCCAGGCCTACTATTGACCATTGACCATTTAGCTCTTTAGTAGATCAATCAGGTGTTTTAGACAGGCAAAGTAATAGAGCTTCACAGAGTTAAACAAATGTGGCATGAAAGAATGCAACATATCTTTGCATCATTAAATAAATATTCCACAGCATAAAAGGATCAAACACATCTTTAACTAATACTCCTCAACAGATACTAGCAATACCTGTGCATCTTCCCCAAATTGTGGCACCTCAAAATACCACCATATATTGCCTGATATGCCTTAGAGAAAAAAATAAACTGATCCTGTACAGAATCAGTGAGGTAGAATGCTAGTGGACTTGACATGAAGAAGGGCTTGTAGCTTTTTTACATGGTATATTTTCTTCTTCTACTGAGTTGCAGAAGCAAGTGATCCTTTTCTGGTCCAAATATGGGCTGGGTTCAACTGCCCAGGTTGAGAATATTCTAGATAGGCAAATTCCCCTGCTTTCATTTCCTAAGGTCATTCTTTCTTTTGTCAAGAACATATTCTGTGGCAATTAAAGTGTATTTTGTTATTCTATATTTATGAATATTTTGCCCATGTGTATGTCTGCTCATTACTTGTGTATAAAGCCTATAGAGGCCAGAAGAGGGCCTCGAATCCCCTGCAACTGCAGTTACAGGTGATTGTGAACCATCACATCAGTGCTGGGATTCAAACTCAGGTTCTCAAGAACAACAGCCAGAACTCACAACCATTGAGCCATTTCTTCAGGTCCTCTGGCACTTAAAAAAAGTTATGCCTATTTTTTTTTTTTACACACAAAGGATTATGTCAGCCATGTAAAGTGTAATTCTCAGATGAAATTGTTTCACCTAAACTGTTGAAGATGCTTCTCCTCTGATCCCCAGCAATCCAGGACATGACAAGAGGACAAGACAGGAAAATACCACAGTACTCATTTGTGGCATGGTATTTTCCATATTCACAGAGTGGTACACACAAAAAAGACAAAAGAAAGAGAGTTAGTACCTGAGGAAACACTGGATGAAGTTGCCCAGAGCCTCTACACTTCAGTACACACACTTGCACACACACATGAACATTAGTGCAAACAAATCAAAGAACATTTTCTGTGACTCCTTACATTCTTTTTACCTCTAATGAAAGGCATTTTTTTTCATTTTGTGAAACATTCATTTGTGCATGACATTATCTGCTCTATTTTCAAAACTAGAAAAAAATTGTCAATAATCTACAATGAAATAATATCCTTTAAAAATATGACAAAAATATGACATACTTCAAACCGTGAACCTAAGTTTTATGTTTTTCCAAATGATATCCTGCTATTTTCACAGTCTTTCGTGTTTGGCAAATGACTGTGTAGCTTGCCCTGCTGTGAAATGGTTAAACACATCTGAGTCCCTGACTTTTGCAACAAGAAGATGATTAAAATTATGACACAAGAAAGGATCTGAAAGTCAAAGACGACTCCCTGGAGACTTGCAAGCTGAAGTCACTCTCTGCTGAAAGTTGGAGAGCCCACGTGACCTTTCTGACATTCACATCGCATAAGAAAAGTACAAAGGTGCCCCTTGCCTGCCTTTCAGTTGTCTTAGGAGACTGTTCTTTTCACACAGTTCTTTCATTTCAAGCTGCTTGATCAGCACTTACTTCCTACTAGGGAGAGGCAACGTTAGAGATGCTGAACACACAATATGTGTGGCTCACACACTAAAAAATATCTCTCTCCACATACTACTCAGACCATAGCTGAGCAGGAATTCAGGAAAGCCAGCCAAAAGTAGGTAAGGAGCAAAGATGGCATGGAAGAAAGAGGAAGAACCATCTGGGAAAGATTTGGATGATGTCCAGCAGAAATGGGTCCCCTATGGGGAGCCTTCGTGGGGTGTACAGAAGATGAATAACACACTGGGTGTTTGTACTTGAGAATCACATCTGCCTTTCTAATGGCCTTTTATGGCAGGTGGCCAAGCTTGCCTACAATCAATTCTAAAATGCTTTCTTTAAAGTCTCAAGAACTCTCTTGGTGAGTTCCAATCCAAGTAGAAATTCCCTCTGACAAATGCGTAGGACATTGTTTCCTTCTTTTCACAAAACTGCTCTGTCACAGCCTTGAAATGCATAGGAAGCGGGTGGGACCCCTGTAGTCCCTTCATGGCCTCTCTTCTACCAGCGCATAAGACCCATTCTTAGGTCATTTGAAAATCAACAGGTGGTGAAGTTTAGGTGGGGTGGAGGGAACAAATGCCCAGTTGCCTGGCTGCCCATTTCTCCCACGGAAAATACTCCGCCGTGTTTCATGACATCCTGTTTCTTCCTTAGCAGACAGCATTGCTAACCCCTTAGAAAGATGTCCTGGCTTGGCTCAAGCCCAAAATACATTGCAAAATGTTTTAGGCTTCATTTCACATCCATTACCTCATTCCTGTCTGGTCAAAGGTTATTGTTGTTATCATCATCATCATCAACAACATCATCATTATTTTCCTGATTTACAAAAGGTCAAAACAGAAGGCTCCCACGTAAATTACTTTTCATTGGGAAAATGTAATCAGACAACAGGACTGCAGTTAAGCTACAGCATCTCCTGACTACAAGCTTTGATTCCCTGTCACAAAGGTCAGTGGGAGGAAACACTTATTTTCCAGGTGTTTCTATTCACCTATAAAATAATGATGTGCCACGTTAATTGAGAAGAAGCAGGTTTTCTCAGACACCAAGGCTGCTTGTTTTTCCCAGCTTCATGGCTTTTTTTTCTTTTCTTAGCTGATGGAACTTAGGTAATAGAGAATCATAAGGACACTGAGGTCCTCAGAAGTGAGAAATAAACAGAAAACTTTTCCAAGGACAGGCTCCAGTTCTGTAATAGGAGGCAGTGTGCGGAAACAGAGTGAGGTGTCACAGTCTTGTCAGGCCCCCGGTGTGTTAATCCAATTCTCTCTGCTGTCTCTGGACTCAAAGTGAAGATATAAATATATCACCCTTGCAGGAGTGGAAGCGGGAGGCAAAGGCACAAACGAGAACAAGATGAGAATCGGAAACAGAATCACACTGATGTCAGACAAAGAACAGTTTTAGAAAAGGACAAGAGAATTTATATTTATAAATGTGATGTATTCTGAGCACAGAGGCCTGTCATGTGTGGTATATGCTAACAGGACCCCTGAACACTTAATGGCATTCATTTTATTACCGTTTTGCTCCAGCGGAGAATGACATATTAAACTGATCAATAGAAGATGACGGCTTTGTCAAGATGTTTACAGAAATTGTCAGAATTGAATAATGTGAAATATTCTTCCATTTTCCCGTTGACTGTTATATTGTCTGATGTCTGTTGAGGGTTTTAAAACTTTCATAGTTCACTTCCTAGTTCTAAAAGGGAATTAAGAGGGGCATGTTAATAATCTGTAGATGAGTTAAAGTCTTAGGTATATGTCCTGCTCATTACCACAGACATTACAGGAACTACAAATGCAGGATATATGGTTATTCAGAACAATGGGCCCATAAAGATTTTAGGGAAATGAAAATATTAGAAATATATCTGATCTCATATATTTGCTTAATAGTATAATAATTGATTCAAATAAAATTATACTGAGTCCCAAATAAGGCATATATATTAACTTTTTCCACAGAGAAAGAAAGTAAGGAAGGGAACAGTGTCTAAAACAGTGGTCCTCAACCTGTGAGTCATGACCCGTTTGGGGGTCCAATGATCCTTTCATGGGGGCTGCATATCAGCTGTCCTGCATTCCAATTTTGCATTATGATTCATAACATTAATTAAGTTGCAGTTATGATGTAGCCACTGAATAAGCTTATGGTTAGGAGTTACAACAACATGAGAAACTAACTGCATTGAGAGCTCTCAGCTTTAGGAAGGTTCATTTTGTTGTTGTCTCAGATGGTGGGAAAAAGACACCTCTACCACCTCACTGCGTTGTTTTCATTCGTATGTATGTGCGTACCATAAGTCTCTGTGTGCCTGCGGAGAACAGACTGCATCAGTCCCCTAGAGCTATAGTTATAATTGGTTGTGTGCTTTCTGATGCGAATCATGGGGAGTGACTTGAGCCCTCTGGAAAAGCAGCAAGTATTCTTAACCCTTGAAGCATTTTTTTTTCAATCTCCAAGCATTGATTTTAGCAGATGCACAGTTTTCTTTCCCTGAAAGGTTATTTCTCTAGCTATTTGAAAATCTAATTTTATTTTGACCTGGCTAATGATAATGTAGAAAGAGAGAAAAATAAATAAATTTTCCAGTCCGACAATCATGTGTACAAATTTAATTCATGTATTCATGTTGGAAATTGTTGTAGTGTGTCTTAAGTGATGAGTCTTTAGCAGTGAATAGTCACTGGATAAACATGTTCAACTCATGTGAGAAACTGAAGGAGAAAATGTTCAGTAATAAAAATTAGGTGTAAACTATTTGTGTTATGTCTGAAACTTGTGACAAAAGAATAATATGTGAGAGATTTTAAATTATATAGTTGGCTCTCTGAGAAGACCCAAAGTGTCAGTCTTTCGTTTCAAATTACAGGTCTTTAATTTGCACATGCAATTAAGGAATTGTGTATAACCCAAGGAGGAATAAAAAAGTAGGAAATAGTCATCACAAAGAATATTCTGGGCAATGAGACATAGGTTGAATGTGCTATTTTTTGGATATAATACCATGAAACATTGAGAAGGGAGGGAGGAAGTGGGACTGGAAATGACAAGAAGTCAGACAATAGCTGAATCCTAGCATGTGGCTGTGGTGGTCATCCAGAGCTTGGTCAAGCTGGAGAACCCTTCAGGCTGAGAGTACTGGTTGAGGATTATTGCCAGAAGGCATGTATTTCTTCCCAGCTGAAGCCGGGAACTGTGGTAACTGGAACCCTACCTACCACCTCCAAGAATCATTTATGCCAGCCTCTAGAGCATCATCTCCTGTAGTTCTGATTAGAGGTTGGCAAACGTTAGTTATAAAAGATGAAATGGTGGACATTCAGAATTAGGGGTGGCACATATAATCCCTAAAGTCTTTTTCTTTTCTTTTTTGGGGTGGTGGGGAGGAGGTGGGTGGTAACTTTTTAAAATTGCAAAAAAAATTTTTTTTAGTTCATACAGAACAAGTACTGAAGTGAATTTGGTTTATACGATCTGTAGATTCAAGTGTGCAAACATCTCAAGCAGAGAACACATTGCCTAGAAGCATGAGAAACAAAATATTGAGTGGAGATGCTCACAACGAGTAAAGTCTCTCAGGACAAAGTCCACCTCTAGATAAAAATCACTGATTTTATCACATGTTCATACTTCAACAAATGATTCCAAATACAATAATAACTTTATTAAAACATTTGAGCAGACATATTGCATGGCCAAGAAGACACAGAGGAAGCAGCAACAAAGCAGAAGTTAAAGCGATTAAAGAAGTTCAGTACTATCTTGGGCAACTTAGTGGGAGACTGGCTTAAAAGTGAAGGAATAAACACAAAATGTGAACGTAGCTCAGTGGGGAGAGTTCCTGCCCACCTGTCCTGAGTCCCTTGGTCGGATCCCCAGTGCTGCATAAATCAAGGGCTGTGGTTCAAGCCCTTCATCTCACCTTTTGGGGGTAGGTGCAGAAGGATTAGGAGTTCAAGATCACCCTCAACTAAGCAATGAGTCAAGGCTGCCCTGAGCTGTATAAAGCTTGTCCTCAAACAAACAAACAAACAATAAATAAATGTAAAAGGAGGACTATGTCACAAATTAAAAGGGTATTGCTAAGTTGTTTACGGTATTGTAAAATTAGTCATTGTTGATAAAATAAAATGGGGTTTTTTTTGGAAAAAAAAGTCACCAAAGGGAACAATTTAAAAAAATCAAAACAGCCCCTGTCTATTAAGGAGGTTGAAGAAGTTCTCTGAGACCACGTTTCTTTTTCACTCGTGGTTTCTATTAAGCATTTAAAGACAGTATAACATCAACCTTACATAAAACATTTCAGAAAATCAAAAAGGAGAAATATTCCCCAAGTTATTTCATGATCAAGAACAGCCTCTCATATCGAAAAGGCCCAAAGAGCACAGAAAGAACCGCACTTCAGGTCACTCTCAGGAGCTGGCGTGGGTTCAAAGGTCCACAACAAGTATTAATAAACACAATCTGAGTTGTGTAAGAACTAATCAAGTGGTAAGTGTTATGCCCCGATCCGCAAAGTCCCCCCAAAACCAATAAGGAGACGGAGTCCTGTATGTAAAAGCAAAGAGCCTTTATTTTATGCAAGTTTGCAAACTCCGTCTCTCCTTGTGTCCAACATATTAGAATAAACGGAGAGCACCGAGCTCAGTTAGAGTTGAGTTTTTATAGTAGTAAAGGTGGGGGAGAGGGGTTTCTGAGTTTCAAGACCTCTGATTGGCTGACATTTGTCTAGGGAAGTACTGGTCAGTGTGCTGGCAGGTGATCCTATCTGCAACATTAGGCACTTCCTTTGGATGGTCCGTTCTTAGGTGGTGCTTGGGTAATCTCAGTTTGTGGTTCTTCCTGCAACCAGGTGTTCAGGGTAAACTACTGAGACTTAGACCTCCATTAAACTTATTGATGGTTGAGTCCTACTTTATCAGGTGATAATGGTTGGAAGTTAAGAACTGTTTCTGTTTAGTTTATCATGGCTGGCTTCTAAAGTAAGTAAATTATATTTTAATTCAAAGTTGGCTTAATACTTAAAAATTAAGCAATGCAGTTTACCACTTCAGAATATAATAGAGAAACACACACAGGGCACACTCACACCTGCATACATACGTGAATGCCCTTCAACCAAGCAGGATTAGAGGATGGTGTCCTCAATCCAATACTGCGTGTTCACAAAATGTCTGCGTATGACATTATATTTAATCATGAAAATACTCTTGGAGGCTGTCAATTGGTGAAGGATTATGGAGTGCAATGTGATCATATAATTAATACTGTCCAGCATTCAAAACAAATGAGCAATACACAAATACACACACATCCGCGTGCTTAAGCAGATTTAGGAACAAACTGTGAATGGGTTCGCACATGATTGTAGCACCTTTAAAACAAATGTATACTTAATGTGCGGCTGTACATAGTACATAAATGATCTATGAAACTCAAATATACAGAGATATCAGTGTTTGCTTGAGGCAGAAGTTAGGATGGATTGCCTACTGTACTGAGCCTTCACTGAAATCCATGATGAGGGAGATACGTTGAATAGTAAAACTGGAACAATCATTAAAAACCATGCATCTGTCACTGCTCACACATTCCATTTAAACTAGCCTCTTTATCTTATAAATTTGTAGGGAAACATAGGAGGAAGTGAGGGAGGGAAAGAAGAAGGAAGGGAGGAGGGAAATAAGGGTGGAAGGAAAAGAGGGAGGAAGGAAGAAACCAGACTGAAAACAACACATCATCGCATTAAATGTAGCTATAAAAGGAATTCCTATAATTTTCATCTATAATTATAATTATAAAATTTATCTTTACAAGTAGATTAAAAGTACAGATACTTTATTTGTTCTAAGCTTTTTATTTTTGAGAAACTCAATATTTTGTTTTTATTGACTTAATTATTTCAACATTGAGTAACTTCTGGAATGTAAATTTAGGGTGCCTGCTAAGGTTTATTCTCAGGTGAAAAGTGACCTACCTTAGCACAGCTCTGCTTTCATTTTTTTTTAAAAAAATTTTTATTCATTTTACATATGGACCACTGTTCCCCCTCCCTCCCCTCCTCTTTCTCCCTAGCACCTCCCCCCAACCCACCTACATCCACTCCTCAGAAAGTGTAAGGCCTCCCATGGGGAATCAACAAAGTCTGACATATACAGTTGAGGCAAGACCAAGACCCTCCTACTCACTCCCCCTATAAACCCTCTGCACCCACCCCCCTCCCTGCATCAAGGTTGAGTAAGGCATCCCAACATATGGAATGGGCTCCAAAAGCCAGCCCATGTACGAGGGTACCACTGCCAGGGGGCGCACAAACAGACCAGGCTACACAACTGTCAATCACATGCAGAGGGACTATTTCAGTTCCACGTGGGCTCCTTAACTGTCAGTCTAGAGTCCCTGAACTCCCAGGAGATCAGGTCAAGTGTTTCTGTGGACTTCCTCCTAAAGACAAAATCCTGGTATCAGATTTTTTGAGTGTGATTTGGAATTTCTTTGGCTCTCTTTCTTCTCTTTATAACTGTCTTTTACTTTGGGTTCAATTGTCTATCGCTTTAGCATTTACTTCTATATTTCTCCACTTCATTTTGTTAAACACTTGCCACTAATCTAGACAATAATCTAGACACTAATCTGACAATATTTGACGGAAGCTGTTTCCTCGATTTAATTTGAGGTAGCACCAGAAATCTCCAGGGAGTTAATTACCAAGTTTGCAACAATATGGAAACTAACATGGCTGCACACATAAATGAGATGATATGGAAATAGAATGCCTGCACGGTAATTGCATTTTTTTCATTCCTCCTGACCTCAGCCCAGTCAGGACCACACTCTTTCATCTCCTTGCATCTCAGCCCTGAGGGAGGAACTCCAGCTGTGAGTTTGCAATGGAAACTTGCACTCAACCAAGGCTTTTCCTCTGAGTTGGCCTAAGAGAAACCAGCTTTTGCACCAAGTGGCAGGCACTGGCTGAGGGCTTCTGCTGAGTGATCTTTGGAAACCAACTGAGAAGGCTCTAACTTGCCTGTTTAGCCCCTAATAAGGGAAAACTTTGTGACCCTATCATGGCCACCCAGGAGATGAGTAGATTCAATCTGGCAGTCACTAATGGTTGGTATGGACAGCCAGGAAGACATGGGAAGCAGCAACAAGGATTTGCTCCACTTTGAAATTTATCAGTTTAGTTTTATAGGTCTCCTGTAAGGAATATACTACTAAAAGCATGCAGAAGTACCAACTCAAAAGGATGATGGCTTCTGCAACTGTCCTATGACATCATAGGATTATTATGGCGAAAGTGCAGTTCCAGTCACTGGATTTGTCTCTCTGTGTTCCTGGAGGTCACTTGGTGCTCCCGGGGTTCACTCTTCAATACCAGGGGCCATTTGGGCCTTCTGCCACTGAGATTACTTGCTTTGGGGGCTCTTTATGCTGAGGTTGCTGCTTTGGGCCTGCTCTGACAGAGGTCACTAGCCCAGGCCTACTCTGGAAGAGGTCACTGGATTGGGCCTGCTCCAGCAGATGTCACTGGCACAGGCCAGCTACCTCAGAGGTCATGAATTCATGACCAGTCTGACAGAGGTCTCATATTCTGGCCTGCTCCTTCAGCAGTGGCTCCCTTTTACGTCCTTCTGGCCCTGCAGATTTCTCTGACTTGGGCCTGCTCCCTCCAGAGTTGTTCCCTTGTATCTGCTCCTTTGCAGTTTGCTGCCTCAGGCCTCCTCTGGTAGAGGTTGCTAGCTCAGGCATGTTTCTGTAGATGTCCCTGGGCTTAGCCAAGTCCCTCAAAGGTCTCTGGCTAAGGCTTACTGCCGCGGAGGTCCCAGACTCATGTCAGGATCCTCAGAAGTCTCTGGCTCTTATCAACTCCCTCAGTGATCGCTGCTCCCTTGTCCCTGATCATATGGAGCTCCCTGTCTCAGGCCTGCTCCAGCAGAGGTCACTGGCTCAGTCCTGTTTCTGTAGATGACCCTGGCTTAGGCACACTCCCATGGGCAAATTAAATCCAAGAGCACATCAGAAAAATAATCCAGCATGATCAAGTCAGCTTCATTGCAGAGATTCGGGGATGGTTCAAATTATAAAAATTTGTCAATGTAATCAACCATATAAACAAACTGAAAAATAAAAACCACATGATCATCTCATTGCATGCTGAGAAAGCCTTTCACAAAATATAACATGCCTTCATGATAAAGGTCTTGGAGAGAGCAGGGACAAGAAACATATCTAGGCATAATAAAGGCAATATACAACAAACCAACAATCAAGATCAAACTAAAAGGAGAGAAACTCATAGTGATCCTACTGAAATCAGGAACCAGACAAGTTGTCTACTCTCTCTATAACTATTCAATATAGTTCTTGAGGTCCTAGATAGAGCAATATGACAATAAAAGGAGATCAAGGGGATACAACTTGAAAAGAAGAAGTCAAACTCTCACTATTTGCTGAAGATGTGATAGTTTATATAAGTGACTCCAAAAATTATAGCAAGGAACTTCTACAACTTATGAACACTTTCAGTAATGTAGCAAATACAAGATTAACTCAAAATAATCATTGGCCCTCCTTTACACAGATGATAAATAGGTTGAGAAAGAAATCAGAGAAACATCATCCTTCACAATAGCTACAAATAGCATAAAATATCTCAGAGTAACTCTAACCAAACAAGTGAAAGACCTATATGACAAGGACTTTAAATCTTTGAAAAAAAGAAATTGAAGAAGACATCAGAAAATGGAAAGATCTTCCATGCTCTTGAATAGGTAAAATTAGCATAGTAAAAATGGCAATCTTACCAAAAAGCAATCTACAGATTCAATGTAATGGCCATTTAAATCTCAGCACAAGTCTTCACAGACCTTGAAAGAATAGTACTCAACTTCATATGGAAAAGCAAAAAGCCCAGAATAGCTAAAAAAAAGTCCTGTACAATAAAGGAACTTCTGGAGGCATCACAATCCCTGATTTCAAACTCTACTACAGAGCTAGAGTACTGAAAACAGCTTGGTATTGCCATAAAATCAGACAAGAGGACCAATGGAATGAAATTGAAGACCCAGATATTAATCCACACACCTATGAACACCTGATATTTGACAAAGAAGCAAAAAATATCAAATGGAAAAAGAAAGCATATTTAACAAATGATGCTGGTATAACTGGTTATCAACATGTAGAAGAATGAAAATAGATCCATATCTATCATCATGCACAAAACTCAAGTTAAAATGGATCAAAGACCTCAACATAAAGCCAACCTCACTGAACCTCATAGAAGAGAAAACACTGATGACAATTTATGCTGGATAGTTTGTGGGGTAAAGGGGGAACACTCTTGCATTGCTAAGGAGTGCAAACTGATACAGCCCCTTTGGATATCAGTATGATGATTTCTCAGAAAATTAGAAAATGACCGTCCTCAAGATCCAGCAATACTACTTTTGGGTATATACTCAAAGGATCCTCAATCATACCACAAGGACATGTGCTCAACTGTGTTCATAACAGCATTGTTTGTCATAGCCAGAGACTGAAAACAACCTAAATGCCCCTCAACCAAAGAATGGATAAGGAAAATGTTGTACATTTACACAGCAGAGAAAAATAATGACATCTTGAAATTTATAGGCAAATGGATGGATCTAGAAAACATCATATTGAGGGAGGTAACCCAGACCCAGAAAGACAAATATTATATGTACTCACTACTCATAACTGGCTTTTAGACATAAAGCAAAGCAAACCAGCCTACAATTCATAGTTCCAGAGAACCTAGACAACAATGAGGACCCTAAGAGAGATATATGTGGGTCTAATCTACATGGGAAGTAGAAAAATTCAAGATACCCTGAGTAAATTGGGAGCATGAGGATCATGGGAGAGGGTTGAAGGGAAGGAGAAAAGAAGGGAGAGGATCAGAGAAAAACGTATAGCTCAATAAAGTCAATAATAAAGAAGTCAAAAGAAGAGAAGGGAGAGAGCAAGAACAAAGCAATCGAGCACGAGAAGCAGAGAAAAACACATGCATATGAATGTGTATAAGTCATGAAATTAGTAAGGGGACCATAAAAAAAAGAATTAAATACTAATTAACAGAAAAAAATCAAGAGCAACAGCCTAGGCACAAAGGTAGTAAATGATCTGCAGTCACTAACACAACTATTTGACTGTTGGGATAAAATTCCAAGATAAAGTAATAAATAAACAAATGAATGAATAAATAATAAATCACAACACTGTGAGACAAACCCAGCTAGAATCATGGCGCATTTTTTGATGAACTGACAAGTCAAAGGTGTTTGAGAAATTCACAGGCTTTAGAATGGTAAAATTATTTAACAAAAAGAGGAAAGTTAAGAGATTCAAGGCACAGTTTGATGAACAGTTTGAAAGGAGGTAGCACAGACAGGAGAAATAATTTCACAGACATGAGTTCAATAGGCCTTTAAAAAGTTTCTGAGGTACCTTGGTCCTAAGCGGAAGGACAGGCTTGTAGAATGTGCTGGTGAAACCACTAACTACCTACATGGAAAAACACCCGAACTTGCGCATCACACTGTCTGCAGCAATCACATTCAAAATAACAATATAAGCCTGGACAGAGAAAGACTGAATTCTTGATGAAAGCATGGGTGAGGATTTTTGTGGCCTGGAGTATAAGCAGTATTTCCTATCATAACATTAAACAATAAAGAAAAAGCTCATAAATTGGACCATTAAAACTAAATAGTCCCTTTGAGCAACACTCCAAGAAAATAAAGAATAGACCATAGAGTTTGTAGACTTCATCTTGGTGCAAGGCCTAAAATATTCCTAGCATCACTTCCATAACACATTTGTATATGCTCATGGAGTGAATCTATTTATGCACCAAGCATGATTATGAATGTAACACATAGACAGAAATATCCAAAAGCCAATTAAAGTAAGGGAAACCTGAACAAGCACTTCACAAACAAGATTCTCCAAAAGCACATGAAAAGATATTCCATCTAATTAATCATCAAGGAAAACTAAAATGAGTCCCAGCATGACACCCCACACTCACTAGTTTGGTCATGACTAATACTTCTAATTATTAACAAAGACATGAAACAAATGGGATATTCACGCTTCTCTGATTAGAATTCAAAATGGTATGAGCATTCCATGTAACACTGGCATTTTCTTGCCAATCTTAATATGTGCTTATAACACAGATCTGTAATTTCACTCTTAGGAATTTTCCCAAGAGAAATGAAAAATGGATTTGCAAAAAGACCCCCCCAAAAGAGTAGTAACAGTAGTGGAATCTGCTTAGATGTTCTTGAATAATATAGTAGATTTAAAAATTACATAGCATATTTATGAAGTAGAATAAATCTCAGCAGTGAAGGAAAGGCATGAGTGAAGGCAGCAGTCTCGCTTGATCCCCTGCAATAGACTCAAAGCTCTTCAGCTACAGCGTATGGACATGGCCAACCATAACTGTTTCTTCCTCTATATACATACCTATCATACAGACTTTCTATTTATAAATATTATACAGTCATGGAATGTAATAAGGAGGTCTCTTGTTTTTTACTGGCCACCCGGCAGCTCAACCCCAAAATAACCACATAGAAACTGTATTCATTTAATAACTGCTTGCCCCATTGGCTCTAGCTTCTCATTGGCTAACACTTACATCTTAATTTAAACCATTTCTATTAACGTTTGTATTGCCACGAGGCTGTGGCTTACTCTGTAAAGTTCTGGCATCTGTCTCCGGCAAGGCTACATGGCTTGTCACTAACTCCTCCCTCTTTCTCCCAGGATTCAGTTAGGTTTTCCATGCCTATCTCTATTACTGTGCAGGCCCAAGACAGTTTCTTTATTAGCCAATGATATTTATAGCATATAGAGGGGAATACCACATCAATGGAAGAACCATAATAACTGACAGTAACACAAAACTCTTTTAAAAGCATACTTGCTAAGCATTGAATTTGAAACATTTCCCACAGACTCGAGTGTTGAACACTATTTTGTAAAGTGGTAGAAACTTCAGGTCTTTGGACCTGCTGGAAGATGAACCATGGTATGTTGCTTTTGAAGGCTTTATTGGACCCTTCTCTTGCACTTTGCTTCCTGGGGTGAACAAACACCCCACATGCTACTAACCCATAATGATCAGCTTTGTTCAATCACAGACTAATATAGTTCATTGAGCAAAGACGGATAACTGTGGTGGAAGTTAGTGTGTATCAACAAGATGGTATAAGCAGCAAACCAGAGAGAAAAGAGGACCATCTTGTTTTTATTTTTAGAAACTATCTTCTTGTAAGTCACTAGTATCAGGAAAACCATCTTGGATCTTTTCAGGGATTGCACTTTAATTTACATGGGACCTCCCACTGGGCTCTACTTGGTAAAGGTCACTCTTGCTCTTAAGAGTGTCACCCTAGGGACACAGCTTGCAGCACAGAACACTTGGAGGACAGTAACTACCCATATGGTCCTCATTACATCATACAACCCACACAGTAAAGAATATCCCTTTGATGTGTTTCATTTTCCTATCTGGGATATTTTTAAAGAAAAAATATTAACTTTTTCTGTTTGTGTATATGTATAGATATTTGCATGTTGAGGTGTGCATATGAAGGTTCAAAGACTACTTTTGGAAGTCAACTTTTTCTTTTTAATATGCAGTTACTGGGTGTGGTGGTTTGAAAGAAAATGGTTCTCAAAGGGAGTGACACTATTAGGAGTGTGGCCTTGTTGGAGTAGGTGTGGGTTTTTCAGAAGTGTGTGACTCTGGAGGTGGACGTTGAGGTCTCATATATGTTCAAATTACCACGTGGTGTCCCAGTTCACTTCGTGTTGTCTGCAAGATATAGAACTTTCAGCTACCTCTCCAGCACCATGTCTGCCTGCACACTGTAATGGCTCACCATGATGATAATGGACTGAACCTCTGAAACTGTAAGCCTACACCTCAAGTAAGTAAGTTCCTTTGCGGTCATGGTGTCTATTCACTACAACAGAAATCGTAAGACACTGGGGGTCAAATTTAGGTTGTAAGGCTTGGTGACAACTGCCGTACCCATTGATCCATCTCATCAGCCTCTTGTCTGGAAAACTGTACCTATAATATTCTATTTGCCTAGAAGTGCCTCTTGTTTTTCCTTTAGAAGCTCACTTAGAAAGACCCATTAACTTTATATTTCACTGCTATAATTTCATTTTATTGTATTTCAGTGTTTTTGCATGCACACACACACACACACACACAGAGAGAGAGAGAGAGAGAGAGAGAGAGAGAGAAAGAGAGAGAGAGAGACAGACCATTTAAAGGTTATTGAAACAAGAAAGAACTATACTGTTAATGTATGATTTACTCATCTTTCTTTCCGTAGTCTTTTTTTTTAGTTTTCATTTTAATGATAGTTTTAATTTTTTAAATATTATTTATTTATTATACAATATGCTGTGTGTGTGCCAGACCTCATTACAGATGGTTGTGAGCCACCATGTGGTTGCTGGGAATTGAACTCAGGACCATTAGAAGAGCAGGCAATGCTTTTCACCGCTGAGCCATCTCTCCAGCCCTCTTTCCTTAGTCTTAACACAGTGCCTGAGAAAGCAAGAGCATCAAATGCGTAATATTAAGCTACTCTTGGAAAAGCAACAATGAATTTGTAGTTTTGCAACATCTATAAAAAGTCGTATACCAATCATAGTTTAATGCAACAATTCAACTCATCAAATACATCTTATCACCTACTATGTGGAAGTTGAAAAACCAATTAGAGAATTGATCTGCTTAATATATTGTAAGTCTAGTAAGAAGATGACATTTGAACAGGTAATTAAAATAAATGTGTTAAGTGTCATAATGTAGTCATGAACAAAATGTTATAGAAATGCAAATGAGGGAGAAAATTATTCTGCTCAGTGGGGCTTCCCCTAAAGAGCAGCTTTGATGTGACCTCATGAATAAAGAACAGTTGTTTTGTTAAGCATTTAAAAAATTACTTCAGAGTATCCGTCACCAAGACTGGTTTGAGAACCTTCAGGTGTTGGCTCATGTTTTGAGTAACCCACAGTGTAGGCACACTCTGAACCTCCCCTCCTGCAGTCATTGACTCCCATCCTGTTTAGGTCAGGTAAGGATGCCAAATGGGATGCTAATCCTCTCTGTGCCCCTCTCAGAGCCCTCACTATTGGGCAGCTTGATTCACACTAGGAGGCTTGGAGGCTAATAAGGACAGATCCCTTCCTTCTAATCATCCTTGTACCCCATCTCCCATTTCCCTGGCAACCCAGAAAGGGAAGCATCACTTTTCCCCTCTTAAAGTTTTAAAACAGCATATGAAAACGTCGAGGTAAAAGGGTTTGCTGAGGCTCATCAAGGGAAAGCTACTTCCTCTTGTTCAAAAGGATGGAGTCTGAACTTTTTGAATCTGGCCCTTGGTGAAAACATCACATGATAATTCCCTTATGAGAAAATGTACTTATACACCAAAGGAATCTATTTCTACATATAGTTGGTTGTAGATCCTTACTACTAAAGCTGTCTACTTCTTTGACTCAAAAATAATAATTTGTACCTTTTTTCTTCTATGTCTTCTTAAAATACAGATGCAATGCTAAGTAAGCATTCTTTCCCAGACACTCTTGACATTCTCATTCTTTGTCTAAGACTCACCCCTTCTCCCCATGCAACTGTTGCTCAAAGCCATTGCTGAACCTCCCTAATTTCCTGACCTCTAATTTAAATGGCATGACTCTCTCCTTTTTGTGTCTCCACCTCATCCCAGGAACTGCTGATATTTACAGTTTCTGTTCTGTGGTTTCTCTCTTAAATTTTTATGCAATGGCCTTCAAGCATCCTTTTGAGTTCATTTTAAAATTCCTTTACTAAGAATCTTAAGAAGTCACGAAAGAACCCTGATTCTTGGGAACTGCCTTGAGATGGTTCCCTTCATCTCTTCCTGTGTAACATAGAGAGGGGGACTAAAATTTTGCTAGCCTTTCTAGCATCAAAGTAGCACAATGGTAGCACAGAGACCATATCTCAAAAACTATGAGTTTATAGGCAATTTGTGAGAAAGTTACATTTAAATTATATGTGATAAAGAAAAATGAACCAGACCTGGTGGTGCATACTCATAATCCTAATACTCAGGGATCAGAGGCTAGATGACACAAGTTTAAGGCCTGCCTAGGTTATATAAATGGACCTTGTGACAGAAAAAATAATTAGAAAAACAGTTAACAAAAAGAGCAGTAGCACATGCTCGTATGTTTTAGTCCATTTTACTTTCATAGAACAAGAGACGTGCAATTAAAAATGTGTTTTATTTGGTCTGTAATTTTGGTATCGAGAAGGTCTAGAAACCAAGGTGTGGTCAGGTGAGAACCTTGTGAACTTTTTTTTCCTGAGAGCACAATGACAGCTAGCTGTATGCAGAGGAGCTGAGCATGGAGCCGGTCCTCCCTCTATAGTAGTAAACCGGTCATGTGAGGTTGTGTCTGCTTCCAGGAGACAACAATAATGATTCATAAGATTGGAGCCCCCATGACCTCATGACCTTCCCCCTGAGCCCTCAGCCACACACTGTGGCAAGTGTATAGCAATAGACTATGGAGGGTATCAAACAATGTTCAAACTGTAACGTCGTCACTCACAACGCATCAAGATATGAATGACGTCAGTATTGAGAGGAGCAAAATACTCTCCTTCCTTATTGACAATTACCAAACTTACCCAGAAAGCATAAAATCTAATGCAATAGTCTTAGGAATAAATTCCATGCCCTCTGAGACTCTAAAAATTCCTTTTCCTGGGATTGTTTTACAAACATGAAAATAAGGTCTGACAAATTTCCACGTGCCACTCTTCTCTCCTCCCACCCACTCTCTACATGTCCTATACCCACCCTTCAGTTTGTTAAAAAGAGCCTCCTCTAGTGCATCTCTCCTGCCCAGCAGATGTACAAACAAGACAAATAAATCAGGTTTGAAACTGGTCTTCTCTGGCCTGAAATCTCTATCTGGTGGGAAAACCTCGCTACCAGTCTGAATGCATATTCCATTTTAGAATGGGTCTCAGGGGGTCGGGCTGAGTGTGGTAATGATACACTAGCAGGTCTTAATCTTCAGAGCTTGCTTTAGCTTGTTCCTGCCTTCACCCTGGGGGATTTCTTCCACATACCTCTTAGACATGTGTCGCCTTGCACTGCGATACAGAGTCAATGCTCCTACACATTCATTTATGCACAGCCTTCTTAGAGAAAAAGTCACTGAGATATTTTGAAACAGAAATAGAGACAAGGACAACAAGCAGGGAATGCTCCTGCAAGCGCACCCTCTAACGCCTTAAGGGAATTCTATTTCTATTTATGTAGAAGAAAGGGGTTGGCTAGCTCTCCAGAGCTTAACAGGTGTTTTCCCAGGCTAGATGAATGGGGAGTCAGGAGGAATTCATAAAAGCAATAAAAACTCAAATGCTCTCCATTGCCCTCCCTCAGCCAGCTCGCTAAAGGGTTGTTTTCTCTTCCTGCCACTTCTCTGTTGCAGCAGAAAAATAAGATGAATTCATAAAGCGGCATAACCTTGGTCACCAACAACCACATGATCACAGGTGCTGAGCCTCCTGGATGGGTCCATAAAGCAGCTTCCTTACCTGTTGCTTTTCTGTGGCTACCACCAGCGCTAGTGTAGATTGACACAGGGTTTCTATTTTGTTAGGACAACCTCAGGTTCAAATCCAGGCACTGCCTACAAACTATGTTGTTCTGAATTAGAGACCTGTTGACTCATTTGTAGCTTTTCCTGCAGGCCCTGCTTTTCTGCTTTTGAGTTAAGGAAAGAAAGTATCACCTGGAGAGCTGACAAAACACATGGACATGCCTGGCCTGGGGTATTCCTTCATCTTGTCTTGGTCATTTGCTGACTCCTGGTCTGCTCCAGCCTCCAAGGCCCACGCCCCCAGTTCTCTGCAGGCTGTGAGATCATGTGAAACGTCTAAGAGGCCCTTCTTTCATCCCTGTAACGGAATGTGCCAGGATTACATACTATGCCTGGCATGGTTCTCGGAGCAGAGAACAGAAAGAGGAAATAGATGAGGTCCCCACTGTTGGTGGAAATAAGTGAAAGAGGCGGAGAGAGGCACCAATGTCAGCTCTGCCTTTGGCTAAACTTTCACTAAAATGCCTATTACCAAATTTCCAAAGTTTACCCATCCTTATACTTCATAGTTACTCAATGAATATTACTTACACATAATATTTTTCTAATTGAATTAATTATTAAAATCTTATCATTTTGATTAGAAATTTTATCTTTTAGTTAAAAATGTTTCTCAGTTTGCATAGTTATAATTTGAGTTAAAAAAAAAAAAAGTTGCTCCAAAGCCAGGGTGTCCTGTGCACTGGGCAAAAACTGTTCCATAGTTTTCTACTTTGTATTCTGTCATGTTTCGAGTGGTCCACTGTTGCCTTGAAATGGACCAAGAAGCATTCTTTTCCATGTACTTTGAATATGTGCAAAAGTCGTGAGATCTTTATTTTCAATCTATAAACTTTTTAAAAAATAGTGTCTCACTAGCCAAACCAAACAAAACATCTCCCAGGAACACACATTGATATTTGGGATTGCCCCTATGGAATAGTAGAATGGTGTAAGAAAGAGCAACGGAGGGTGGCTGTGATCCAAACAGGATATATCTCTATGAAATTGTAGTGAAAATGTTAAACAAAAAATCACTACTCTTAAAAATATTATTTTCATGAATTCCTGATAAATTTTAAAACATGAAAGCTACATGAAACATTGTTCATTCAAGCTCCTCTATTTACATATATAATAATCCCAGCTAACAAAGATAAGAGCCAGTGAGTGGCATGAAGAGCTAAAGACAGAAGCATCAGGGGTGAGTCATTTGGGGATTATGTTTATTCACTTATAAATTTATAAATTTTGAAGCCGCAGAACCTTTGGCTGAGGAACCTGCCCACTAAATACAGTTAGAAAATTAAGAATCAAAAAACAAATATAATATTTATGAACATTCTAAACTCAACTGCAAATCCAGCTTCAACCAGTTTCTAAAGAATCCACACTTTATTGATCACAAATGTAATCATGAGAAAACATGAAATTGATAACAGAATGGTAATTCGAATCTGCCGCTCGTGAACTGAACAAAGATGTGCTTGGTTATTCTAGGCTTTAAAGAAGATAGTGAAATAGGAATCATACCATATTTAGTTTTAAATGGTAGTAGCAGCAATATATGTGGTACCCTTTTGACTGGTAGCATAAGCAATGCACAGAAAAAGATTTCATTATTATATTCAGTCATTACTAAAAAGATGTAAATATATAATATTTGTAATAGTCAACTCCAGAAGGGAGAAAAAAATAATTTTCATCATGTCCTCAATTTTTTTAGAAATTGAAAGGGATAAAGAAAAGAGTAGGACTCAGAGTAACACAAAATAACAAAAGTAGAACAATACAAGAGATGCACAAAACTGATGTTTGGATCTTGAGAAAGATCCCCAGGGAAACAGAAACACCTACCACAGCCAGACCAACAGATGAAAAAATGGCAAAGCTGTGAATGGAAAATAGATCTGAAACAGGATTGCATGGATGCCATCTGGAATGGTAATCACATATCCATGCCAACAGATTTCACATCGATTAAATAGGGTTATTTAGAAGAACATGAATGACAAAAAATTAATTTGCTTGGAACTATTTCAAACAACGTACATAAAAGATAATTCAAATTCATTTTTATCTGGGGTTGCTCAATATGGGGCTTTTCATTTGTTTGATTCTTGTGGTGCTGAGATTTGAGCCCAGTGCCTTACATGTACTAGGCAAGCGCCCTGCCACTGCTCTAAGCCTTTAGATAACCTCTATGAAGGAAAGAATTCACTCGGCAGACATGATTTGAGCAAAATTTTACTTAGCAAAGCAACGTGATAGTACATGCCAAACAAATATTGTGGCAGAGTGACCCAAGAGGAGCAGATCTACAGGTTCTATATTGTGGGCAATAAGGAAGTTTTCAAAGACATTTTAAAGACAGGTAACAAATTATTAAAGTTAAATAATTTTACTTGTTTCTCAAATCACTATATATCAACTCTCTCTTTCATGATGTTTCTTCCACTGAGCTCATTAAATAATCTGCAAGGCAGAGTTAAACCTGCAATGCAATTGACACAACACAGCTGTGTCTTGTAAGGATGCTGACCATCTGTTAGTGTTCAAGTGTGGGGTGGTGCTTAAATGATGTCTGCCATAGTCACATCGTTAGTTGCCGCACTTGGTGGCATTATTAGGGAGGTGTAGTAAGTATTGCCTTGCTGGAAGAAGCGTGTTGCTGGGCTTGGGCTTTGAGAATTCAAAGATGATTACCTTTCTCCGTTGGCTCTCCCTGCTTCTTGATTGTGATTGGATATATGAGCTCTGAGTTGTTGTTGTCTCCATATCCGTTGTCTGTTGCTCCAACCTCTCCCCCCATGATGGACTCTTATCCTTCTGGAATCATAAGCACAAGTAGACTCTTCCTTCTGTAAGTTGCCTAGATCATGGCGCTTTGTCACAAAAATAGAAAAATAACTGATATATGTGGAACTGGGAAAATTTTCTGTTGTCTTAATTTCTAATATCTTAGCAATCACCTAACTGTAGTTTTTTTTTTGTTTCTATTTGTCATTTATTTATGTCGTTTTCTCAAGACAGCTAGACTCTCAGACACACAGAGACACACATCAGAGAAAGTACATATATGTGCCCCCCAAAATACATGGCACTATCCAGGATTTTTTTTTATTGCTCTTGACTAAGGGTAAAGGATTCTGTAAGCATCTGGTAGATGGGTACTGAGGACAAAGCTAAAACTCTTTTTTTTCTCATTTTTTTTATTAAAGATTTCCATCTCCTCCCCTCCTCCTCCCCCTTCCCTCCCCTCCCTTCCACCCATACCCCCACTCCCTCCCTCTCCAGGTCAAAGAGCCATCGGGGTTCCCTTCACAATGTTAAGTCCAAGGTCCTCCCAACTCCCACTAAGTCCAGGAAGGTGAGCAACCAAGCTGACAAGGCTCACCCTAACTGTAGTTTTAAAGGTGTTTGACCACCAAAGGCCATTCTGACCACAGTTACCAAGATACTGCTGTGCTTTCCTTGGTTCCCTAAGGTCTAACTTCTCACCTACCCAGTCTCAACACAGCAGAACAAATGGGTGCAAAAGTTAGACTCAATCAAAATTAAACTCATATATACTTTAAAGAACACAATAACGAAATATAAAAGGTAGCTCACAGACTAGGAAAATTATAAATTCTCTATTTGTTAAGATAATTTTATTTATGAATGAATAAATATAGTTGAAGTAGAACTACTGTACCAATTTTTATTCATATAAACATCATATTAAATGAAAAAAAGAGAGCTATAAAATTGTGGCAAATAATATGTAGTAACACTTAAAAACAGGGTCCATAATTCTGAAAAACAAATTCACAACATTGTTTGTGAATAAAATGAAGGAGCACAGAACTAGACAATAACCTTAGTGTTTGTCTATGAAGCCCTATTTATTTAAAAAATTTAAGAGACAAGGTTAAAAGGTCAATATTGATCACTTTTTGCAGTAGATCCACTGGTGACTTACCATCTATAATTTATTCATGCTCTAAACTTGCAAATTAATTTCTGAGTGATTCTGACATTTTTAAAACACCCATTAGATTGGTAAATTATAATTTTACGACCGTTATGTAAAGCTAGTAAGCTGCTGCTTACTTTATTGAATTCAATGATCAATTTAATTATCTATGGGAATTCATTACCTTCTGTAAACATTTAAATATATCCTATTCTAACTGTACTTCAGAAAGTCATAACAGTGTTAAAAATTATAGATTATTTAACCTAAAGATATACTTATGTCACAATGTCAATATTCATAAGGAATAACATATAGGATTCACTAAAGGTTATTGTTTTCATGACTATTCCATTGTTTAAGATGCCTACTTTGGCTTGAAAACATTTCAATGTTTTGTACATTATTAAAAAGATACTTTCTTAAGGAGTTGCTCTCAATTCTGATCTTCATGCTAAAATGTGTCTTCTAATGTTATATTTTTCTTCTTCATTCAACTCTGCCAGAAGGACCCACAAGAACACCTAACCTACACAGAATGCTCAGAAGCTTTAATAAACATTTGTGAAACCAATTTCACAAGTTTTAGAAAAAATATTAATACTTAGTACCTCTATTATTTTATGGTGAAATTAAACCCTTTTTGCACAGTTTCCTCTGTGATTTTTTTTAGTCATACTTTTTGTGACATCCCTTTCTAAATTAGACATCTATTAAGAAAATTGCTCATACAGAAGCTTTTTACAGTCGCGTCATGCTGCTTGACAGTTCTTTGGCTTAATTCCTGTATTGCTGTCACTATGGTCCCTCTCAGGCAGTCTTTGACCATCCGTACAGCTTTTTCTCTGTTTCCCTGCAGCCGTTTTAAAGTTCTGATTTTGCCAACTGTTGTAATGCACACCTGTAATTCTTGTACTGGGGTGGGTGTGCAAAGCTCAGGTGCTGAGGTCGATCACAGCTTGTACCGGCAAGGTACCAGCGGTTATAGGGTTTAGGGAAATAGCCACGGTAGTCCTTTATAATAAATCAGTTTTAATACAAGGGAAAATAAGGGAACTTACAGATCCAAGGGTCCAGTGGAGCAGAAGGTACGCAGGGGAGAACCAAACGGGGCTCCTTCCAGCGCCCCGATCCTATTTAAGGGGAATGCTGCTCCGCTGGGGCAGCCACGCCCCTGAACGCAGGGATTGGGCCAGCTGCCCCAACAACAGCTAAGTAGTAAGAGTCCAGACTATCAATGTCTCCTAAACAACAATAAGGTTTTAGATACTGTATCAAGGCCTGTGATGTGTTTTTAGTTTGTTGTGACATGGGGAAGAGACACACATTTAGTTGCATTCCTCTCGTGGTTACTCTTCAGTTTTCTTGTACCATCGTTAAAGAGACCATCTTTGCTTTTAACATCTTTGCCAGAAATTAGGTGGCCATGGCTTTACTCCCTGTTTCTGAACTGTGTCCCATTAATGTATATGTTTATTATTGTGCTAATTCCATGCTGTCTATGTTACTATGTCTCTGTTAGTCGACTTGAAATTAGCTTTTGTGTACGGCAAGCTTCACTCATAGGTAGTCAGGATTGCCTTACTATCCATGCATTTTGTTTCCTGTGAATTTTATGATTTTCTTTTAGTTCTGTGAAGAATGCCATTGGAATTTCAGAGTCATTGAGTCTGCACATCACCCTTTGTATCAGAATCACTCATATTGTGTTTTCTAGTCCATAAGTGTAGAGAGTCTTTTCATCTTCTGTCTTTTTCAGTTTCTTTCCTCTGTGTTTTTGTTGTAAGAAATTCATCTTGTTCGATTCCTATCTATATCGTTCGTCTACATCTTTGTGGAAGCATTATGAGTGGGGCTATTTTCCTTACTTCTTGCTCAATACATTTTTAATTGGTATATCAAAAAACTACTGATTTTTTATGCCACTTCAGTATCCTGCTACTAGCTGAAATTGTTCATCAGAGGCAGATGCAGACACATCAGCGGACCTGTCTACTGTGAAAATATAGTAGTAGTCAACTAGAAAACTATGTTCATTCAAATCCAAAACCTTTAAGAAGTAAGGGATATGGATATTTCTATGTGCATTGAGATCAGACTTAGTTATATACTAATATATGAAGAGAACAGAAGTAACTGGGATAAGACTAGTAATTAGCTTTAGGATGGTAGAGGAAAAAAAACAGCCTAGAGGAGGAAAATAAATAAAAGGAGGAACAATAGAGACAAAGTAAGAATCTGAAGCGGCTCCTTCAAAGGGAAAATGAAATGATAAAGAGGAAAGGGAATGGAAAGAGACAAGCTAAAATAATTCCAGCTCTAAGGAGTCAGAGGGAGTGAGGAATCTAACTTCAGACTCACCTCTGTCCTTCACAGAGCTATCCAAAGGAAAAAGAAAAGGAGAACGAGAAGAGCAGGGCGCAGTGAATATGCTAAATTGGCATTACATATTAAACAGGAGACCATAGAAGTGGGGGAAATTGAGATGGGTCGCGATTCTGACTCAAATGTTGTCTTTCCTCTGGGACCGGCATCAGTTTCATCTCTTAGTCTTTCTTCACTGGCTCACTGAGGTCGATCAGATCACTGAGCAGAATCTCACAGGTTAAATCATGAACGCTCGTTACACCTCCATAATCCGCCCTGAGACCGGGACAGGTGTTCTGAGCGCGCTTTTGCCTTCCACCCTAGTCTAAGGCTCAGGAGAGATTTCCACCCCACAGAGCACTGCCCAGGCGCGGCTCAACCATGACTGTACACACTGCATCCAGTCCTCGAGGTATTCTGCAGCCCAGGTTTCAGAGTTTAGTCCCTTGACAATTGTCTGGGCTCATGAAGTGTGAGTTCACAGGCAGTTGTTTTCCTCTGGGTCACCTTGATGTAGACTCAGTGGGATCATAGAAGAGTTTTCAGGTAATTTTCCAGCTTTTATACCCTCCCCGCCTCATCTTCTCTCTAAAACTCCTATTACCCTTGATGCCCCTCTTAAGCAATGTTGCTGACAATCTACAGTTCCACGCCTGCCTACTCTCCAAGATGGATTTGACTCTTTAGTCCCATCCTTTTCTGCAGTTTTCTGTTTTATGAAACATGAACTATGAACTATGATACTAGTTTTCCAACTATCATTTGTGCTATCTCCCAAGGCATGTAAAACAGATTGTGACCATGTGTTATTTAACCTACTCAGAAAAACAAAAACAGTATTTATATTTAGATAGGTTCCTGCTATTTATTATTATTGGGAATATTTTTACAATACTGTTGAATTTTATTGAAGGTGCAATCGCTGTTCACTGAGATGATCATGTAATTTCTGAACTTACCTGGACTTGTGTGCTACATCACATTTATTGAGGAAGCCTCACCTGCCACAGTTTTGGAGATCTGTGATTCCATGGGAGTAACAGGGCTGTTGGAAGCAAGACAGCACATCTAGCTGGAACCTAATGGCTAGTGTGGTCACATCAGAGAAAAGACTCCAAAAACCTGGGTGCATTCAGAGTCTCCAGGAATTGGTCCGTATGAAAAGGTGAATGATATCTTTCCAAACATCTTTTTTAAGGGAGAAACATGCAATGCATTTTCCACTTTTGAAACAGATTATTTAGAATGAAGGTTTCAGAATTGATGTGGGAGGGTCTTCTGTTTGAGTTGATTTCATTGGTTAATAAAGAAACTGCCTGGCTCATTTGATTGGCCAGCCCTTAGGTGGGCAGAGTACACATAACAGAATGCTGGGAAGGGAAGTTAATAAATCGCCATGCCTCTGCTCTCTGAGACAGACGCCATGAAGCTCCGGCCCAAGAGGGACGTACGCTAGAATCTTCCCAGTAAGGCACCACTTTGTGGTGCTACACAGATTATTAAATATGGGTTAATCAAGATGTGCGTAAGAGGGGGAACTAATGGGCCAGGCAGTGTTTAAATAAATACAATTTGTGTGTTGTTATTTCTGGGCATAAGCTAGCCAGGCAGCTGAGAGCCAGGTGGTGGGAAGCAGCCCACCGCTCATCACTACACAGAATAGTTAGCACAACAAAATATTTAGAATGCAGTCATATTTGCCTCTCCAATTGTGCCCTAATACCTTTTAAAATTCTCTTGACATACTGTTTTCAACCCTGAAACTTCAGAAACTTCATCCACAGCTCATGGAGCTGGGACTTGAAGATATTCTGACAAAGAATTTTTGTTATTATTGTTATATCATTTCATTTAAAATATGTTTTAACCTAATTTTGAGATTATAATATAATTATAAAATTCCACCATTCCCATTGTTACATACATATAATGGAAACTTTTACAGAAGATCACAATCAATCAAAATGCAGAATTGTGGAGTTCAACCCCAACATCTAGAACACAATCACTGAATACAAGATTTAGGGATTGTTGCAGAAGAGAGAGTGGAAAAGGTTGAAAGAGCCATATGACCAGGGGTTTTTCATGTGGGATTGTCTCTTTTGAAATATCAGAAGCTACACCTATAAAAATATGATCTCTTAAAAATATTTATTTATTTTGTTTTGCTTTGTTTTGAGATACAGTTTCTTTTCTCCATGTAACAACTCTGGAACTTACTTTGTCTTTTTTCTTTTCTTTTCTTTTCTTTTTTTTTTTTTTTTTTTTTTTTTTTTTGGTTTTTTGAGACAGGGTTTCTCTGCAGCTTTAGAGCCTGTCCTGGAACTAGGTCTTGTAGACCAGGCTGGTCTCGAACTCACAGAGATCCACCTGCCTCTGCCTCCTGAGTGCTGGGATTAAAGGCGTGCGCCACCACCGCCCGGCTGGAACTTACTTTGCAGACCAGGCTTGCCTCAAACTCACAGAGATCCACCTGCCTCTGTCTCCTGAGTACCAGGATAAATGGTGTGCACTACCACACCAGGCCAAAATATGCTTTGACAGAAATAAAATTCCTCCTATCTTTCCTCCCTCTAGTCCCTTCCAGCTACCATCTTTTAAACCCTCCCTCCCATGACTCCATGACTTTAAAGCTGATAATTTCTTCCTTCTGATTATGGTGACATGGGAGGTGGACACTACTGAAGTAGTTTTTGTTGACTTCCTTCTGCCTCTTTTGATATCCTAGAACCAACAAAACTCTAAACATTTTCCTTCCTGTCCTCTAAAAATGCTCTTATTTAACTGCACACTTTCTTATGCTGTATTTTCCCTTACTCCATCATCTTCATGAAGAAATCATCCATTATCAACAGAATCCCTGGCCGGCAACAGAACCTAGATCTGCACAATATCTAAGCTCCATTAGCCGCAGCTGTGAGGCATGCAGTAAATACCTGTCAAATTAGCTTTGCCCAGTGGCTCTCGACGTGTAAGATTCAGAGAAAAATAGAGCAATGAAATTTTAGCGTAGACAAACATGATGAAAAGGACAGGCACCATGGATGTCCCATGCACCTGCTCTCATAGCAGCTGAATTTTCAGCTGATTTTATACAGTGAGTTTTTACAGACTTCCAACAGTATAAAAAGTAGCCTTTAATATATACCTTGAAAATGCAAGGCATTGATATCTTTATTTTCTTTATTTATTTCATTATTCATCATATATCATTTCAAATTTACTTCATAACTTTAAGAAAACTTTACTGCAGCATCAATGAAACATCTTAGATAGAAGTGTCAATCCCAACACATTTAACAGAAAATAAAATTAAATAACAATCTCTGCTTTTGAAAAGAATTTATGTTTTATAGCTATGTATATATGTATGTGTGTTTGTGTGGATATATGCACACGCATGCAGCTGCCTATGAAGACCAGAAGAGTGCGACAGATACTCTGGAACTAGAATAACAAGTGGCTGTGAGCCACCAGGTTTAGCTGCCGGGAACCACACTTGGGCCTTGTGCAGTGTGCATCCAACCACTGGACCATCCCTCCAGACCCAATCATGATTTTCCTACAACCCAAAGAAGCATCGTGAACATTTCAAGTTATTATTGTGAAAAGCAATATGTACATTTATTAGAAACTTTTAATCAATGTTTGTTACTGATACTCTGCAATTACTTAACATACAATGAATTCTGAAACTTAATTACAGAAATTGGTTTCCACATTTATTAAATCTATTTAGAAGTACTTAGTCACTGAATTTATTTATAGTCATTAATTATTACGCTAACTACCACAAATATCGCATTAAACATAATCAGGGTCTTACAGAGATTTAACGTTTAACAGTATTTGCAATAACAAAACATTCAGAACATTTTTTTAAAATCCAAGCTAAAGGATGAATCAAACTCTTTGTTAGCTGATAAAATTTCATATTGTTCATTTTATTTTTTTTTGGTTTTCAGTGCTTTAAAAGATTTATTTTAATAAGCACAAGCAGCTCTCTAAACAGCAACAAAACACAAGAAAATGCACTACGTGCATCATTCAAAATGTTAAAATGACTCCAAAAATACTACTTTATTCCTTCACTGCCTTGGTGCTGTCTAGGTGTTTTCGCTACGATGATGGTCTACATGTGGGGTTTGTAATGTTCTTTCCGTGTATTCTAGTTCGACCTTAAATTCACCACCCTCCTTTCTAGACTCTTGAGGAGTAATGTTATCAATTTAAAGGAATAGGCCACTACAGCAAGTTACTGATTATAATTCTCATGATTTCATTCACTGTGATTGAAGATATGTTTGACTTCTTTTCTGAAAATGTCACTTAATTAAATGCAGCAGTCTGCCACACATGTTGCCACAAGTTTGTAATCCCCGTATTTGAGATGTGGAAGAAAGACAAAGGTGAGTGCAATGCCAGCCTGAGCGACAGAGCAAGTTGACGTCATTTCCCTCCCCCAGTCTCAAACAACAACAGCAAAATCATTGTCCTTTTCCACAAAAACAAAAACAAACACACACACACACACAAAAAAAACAGCACTTGAGCTGGGCATGTACCTCAGTCCATTCCACAGGGTGTTTGATTAACATGCATGAGAATCTGGGCTTGATCGCTGGCAGTACATAACTCAACATGGTGGCATATGCCTTGGAAAGACAGAAGCAACATTGGAAATCCACGCTCATCTTTGACTATTTAGCAAGTTTGAGGACAACATAGACTGTACAAGACCTTTTATTAATGAACAACCCCAAATCCTTTCCATTTTTAAGTCCTTAAAATTATTCAAGGAAATATATTAAGTTTTATCTTTAAAATGCTAGATATTATTTCAAAATGAATCAGCTCCCCAAATGAAACCAGTAGTAAGATGAAGGGCAAGGAAATGGTTGCAGTTTTCACAAGCTTTTCACAGTGACTGACTGGTAATCAATTGCCATTTCAACATGTTGCATATATGAAGCCCAAAGTGGAAATATTGAAAGTCAAGAAGATATTTTCATTGCTGCAGATGCTAGTAACGTGTGCTTGATTGTACACCAAGAAAAGACAGCCAGAAATGGGACTGATGCGAATATATGTTAGTATATATACATCAAATCTATTATATACTATATACACACTAAATACTATATTAGTGTTATTATTATTTATAAGACAGTGACTCATTATTGTGGAGCCTAGGTTGATCTCAACTTGTAATCATCCCTACTGAAATTATAGGCATGAACCACTACCATCAGATTTTGCTTTGACTTATGATAAAGGAATAAGTGAAAACAAGAAAGTAAATAAATTTTTACCCTCTGAAATATCAGAGGTAGAAGGTAGTTAAAACATGTAGATAACGAGTACACCTGTTTTTGCTCACTTTAAGAAAGCCATGTGTTGACTGACCTTTCATAGCTTCTAAATTGGACATTTATATTCGTGTTGCACCCTCATTTACTTATTTTCACATTATAGAAAAATTTCAAGCACATCTGAAATTCTATAATCACATGGGAGAGGAATCCTATAAATGCAAACAATGTGGTAAGCCATTTAGATTTATAGTGCCTTCAAGTACATACAAGAAATACCAGAGCAGAACCAAATGGACTTAAGAATTGTGGGAAATCTTTCTGCTTTCACAGTTCTTTTAAACAGCACAAAAGAACTCACACTGTAGAGAAAACCCATGAATATAAAAAATGCAGTAAAATTCTTCCGCAGTTCTGGTCCCTTTCATATATATATATATATATATATATATATATATATATATATATATATATATATATATATATATATAAGAGAAATCACCCTGGAGGGAAGCCTTGTGGAGGCCAACAATGTGGAAAAGCATTTGGCTATTACAGTTGTTCCACTACCTTTCCAAAGCATGAAAACAGAAAAATGTTATGAGTATGGTAGGGCCTCACTCATTCACTGACATTCCAGCACACAAAGCCTCATCATCATGGGAAACCACATATAGAACAAGGGTGGGAGACACTGCATCTATTCAACTGAATTACTTAAATCAAAGGAAATTAAGTAATAATGTTTTGTCATATAATTTTCATCTAAAGCAATTTTCTTTAGTAAATGAGATAGTAAAGAGGTTTAATTATGTTAAAGTAAAGAAGTTAATTATTAGATATAAAAAATCTAAGTCCTAACATCCAATGAGTAGACATTCGATACAGGTGACAGGGAAGTCAAGGGGAAGTTGGATAGAAAGACAGGAACATTTGAAATGGGAGGACATGAGAAAGAGCAAGAAGTCCTCATCATCTTCAAACTTCTTGCCAGCAATGGAGAAAGAAACCTAGTGCACTTAACCACTGCTTAAGGCCTTTCTAGTAATATCACCAGAAGCCCCATATACAGGATACCAACATGGACTAAACCTCTTGTGCAAGGTGCATAGCAAATCCATCAAGGGACAGTTCTTTCCTTTTGGTGAACACAATGGAATATACCTCTGGCCTAACATTCCAATCTACACAAAATATGAGAGTTAACATCTAGTTAATTAATTACCAGTTAAGGAGACTGCCCCTCAAGAATGTGGAAGCATCTAATTCCATGCTTAAGAGACAGGAAGAATAGGTAACTATTTAATGATGTAATGCATGTGTCCTTCCCCAAATCCCTGCTGTCTATACAGGCATTACAGAACTGCCATGAGGTTCTGTAGGGTCTGCTTAGCTTATAGAGTCTTCACTTTGTCTCTTTCTTTCAGATGCTAGGCTGAGTATAATGAGGGTTTCTCTAATACTTTGGACTTTTCACTCTCTGGTGTTACCTTCTTTTTGCCATGTGGTTGATGCAGTCACATGTCTTTATCTCTTCCTCTTCTTCATCTTCTTCCTTAAGGGAACTGCCAAGATTATGCCTTTCTCATTTTGGCACTTTTCTTTTTAAACTCCACTAAGATTGTTCTGAGCTTTCTTTTTGTGTACATTCAGAAATTATTTTATTAATAAGACTAAGAATCCCAAGAAGGGACCCCAATTTGCCTGATAACACATGCCGTTTAAGAGGTAGCTCCCTGAAATTTTCAGTGACATTAGTAGTTTCTGGTTACTTTATCAGATAATAATCACACCCAACATATCAGAGCCGCTTAACTTCTATATCAAAACAGAGAAATCAGAAAAAGAATTCTTAAAAAATGTTGGTGATGTAATCTGAGAGGCAATAAAATGTTATACATGGCTATTACTGACATATATAACTGCAACTCTCCACTGAGGATTTCTGACTACTTGGTTGTATCTTACTCTCTGGGACCCTCCCTTGAGGTGTCAATACCTACACTTGAGTATGACTCACTTTCTATGACTCCCTTGAGGACTGAAAAGCCATACTTGGGAATTCCTTATTTTCTGTGACTCTCTTTCAGAGAAGTCCACACAAATGACTGGGAATGTTCTCTTATTCTCTTTTTGAGGTCCTGACTTTCTCACTTAACTCTCATGCTTAAGGCTATGTCAAAGTATCTCAAATACAATATCCAACTCTGTTTTATCATACTGGCTAATCCTGAACTTAGTTTTTAGCATCAAAGCCATTACTCCTGGTTTGACTTGAGTCAAGATCCTGAAAGAATGAAAGGAACTCCCTAGGCTAAGGGTGGAGCTAAATGGACCCAAGTCTCTGTTTCATCTCCACTGACAAGAGCTTGACATTCAGACCATAAGCATTGATAATTTCTTCTTAATGAATATTCTATTTATTGATGTGGTGTCATTTTCTCTTCTTTCAAGTTTTGAGTTGGACTATATCCCATATTTGAGACTCATTAGACAAGTTTTTTTTTTTTATAACTTCGAATTGCTTGGTAGATGGATTCTCAGCCATTGAACCAAGCTATTGGATTATTTTTTATGGCTGTGTGTTTCTCAGAGAAAATATAAATAGTTGGTTCTGTTTTTAAATCCAATTAGTCTCTTTTTTCAAATTGGTGAGTGAATCTACTTATATTTAAGGTTACTACTAATAGATTTTTGCTATTTACTAAGTTTTTTGGGTGATTTCTGGTCAGTTATATTGTTAGGATTTGTTTTGCTGGTTTGCTGTTTGAAATTGCTTTCCAGTTCTCAGTTCACTCATTTCTTCCATGAAATGTTTTCTTTTTTTATTTTCTCATGGACGAGAATGTCATCTTTTTGTATTTTATATTCTTGTAAGTACTTTCTGAGGTGCTGGCTTGAGTATGATGAATTGTCTGAATTAATGTATGGTAATTTTTAGATGGTCTCATTTATCCATCATCTCTACAAAAACATGCTTGCTATGTACAGCAACATTGTTTAGTTGTTTATTTCCAGTGCTCAAAACACAGCAGTTCATACTTTCATGGCTTTTAGGATTGGTGATAAGAAATTCAAGTTGTTTTGATGTTTCTGCCTCTGCATGTAATTTGAAATATTTCTCTTACAGCTTTGAGCAATCATTCTTTACATTGTACTTTTTGAAACATTGACACTGATATGGCATTATGGGTTTAATCTCTGCTTGTTTATACAAGTTTCTGCACACCTCTTATGTGGCTGTGTTATGCCACAGATAGCACACTAGACTTATAAATGACTCTGATGCTTGGGTGTCCATTTCTTTCACTAGATTTGAGGAAATTCATATAATTTCATTGACTTAAAACATCTAAGCCTAATTTATCTCCTTTTTCTACCCTGAGGGATCCTTAGATTTGGTTTCTTCAACATAACCTAGAGTTTGGTAGTTATGATCAAGATCATTTCTTCCCTTTATACATGTCCAAATGTTTTGTTATCACAACTGTGTCCTTCTTCCTTGAAGTTTTTCCAGTTTGTTATTTTGTTTTGATGATGCTTTCCACTATTTTTTATTTGATTGATTGATTCTTTACTCTCCAGAATGTGTTTGGTTCTTTTCCAAATTCTTAAATTCATACATAAATTTCTCTCCTATTTTTTTTTAAATTTTGTCTCAAAGTTAGTATTTTGTCTTCTTTGCTAACTTTCTGGTCAAGGTCCCAAACTGATTTCCTTACTACATTATCTGCATATTTGAATACTCTGTATGATTATTGATCCTGTTGAAAAGTTGGTCTCTGAAATTTATGCTTGGTATTTCAGTCACTGAAATTAGCAGACATTTCCCCAAATCTAGTGGAAGAATTTAACACCCAGGTCTAAGAGACATTTGCACACTCCAAGTGTTATCCATTGCATAGCATAGCCACATAAGTGGCATTTGGAGATCCAGGCATAAAAGCAGAAAAGAAACTAGCATTGCCATGGCATTACCTTAGGTTTGTGATGTCAGCAGCTTATGATCATATGGGTTTCCAATAGTGGATTTTGCCCACATATTTTGTTTCCCTGATGTGTCTTATGCATCTGTTGGGATGTATATTTTCTTTGGTTTTCTTATTTTTTCCCATTTATTTCTCACTTTTTGTTTTCTTGTTTATTTCATTTTATGTGACTCTTCTGGTGATATGCCTTCACTTGTAATTTTTATTTTAGGGCAAAGGTGGCTGTGGTTCTCCTCAATGATTTACCACCTGTGTGGCTGAAAATATTCAGAAACAGAAGCAACAGGTCAGTGATTGTGGGAAAAGTAGTCTATAGATTTTATAGAGCTAAGGATATCAATATTTAAGAAGTGAAAAGAGGAAGGACTGGAGAAAGAAGCAAAGAAAAGACAAAATAATAATGAAAGAAAAGCACTGTATGAGTTAAAAATCTGGATCGCACTTGTAACACTATTGTGTGTGTAGAAACAAAGAAAAGGAAACATGTAGGAGATGGGTCATTTAAAATGTTTATGGTGAGGCAGGAGTTAAATCAGAATAATCGAAAAAAAATTCCAGACTTTAAATAATAAAATAAAATTTTAAATCTTTAAATTAGGAAACCAATCTACGAAGAAGCAGCCATGGGGTGGGAAAGTGCTGCCCTTTTTATTCCTTCTCACTGGGAAAGAGAGGTGTCCTCCCTGAACCGTCACCGTTTATCATTCTCCTATTGAGTGATAGGGCTGCTAGTGTCACCAGTTCAGAAAAATTAAATCAGAGTGTCCTTCCAAATGAGGGCTTCTGTGGCAACACGCTTTGCTAGAATTCCCTTGGCTGAGTCACCACAATTTGCTCACTTCTAACATCCTATCCCTTCCACTGCTACCGTCACCAAGTTAGACGCTGGCCTCTCAGGATGTAGGGATGAACTTTGCTCATTCAAGGGTTTCTATAACTGAGGTTCTGATGGAGTGCGGAAGGCCCATCCACCTGAGTACCCTTATACACCATCGGGATACTGCGCTGGCTTCCATCACACATTTTTTACCCATCCTGTGCGTTTTCCCTAGGCAATGGCAGAGATGACAGAGGTTCAGGGAGCCTGATATTTCCAGGTCTCACTTCTAGTTTCTGTGCCACCCATTTGCTACACTCTAATGCTTACCTTGCTTGAGTCCACTATGTGCCTGCCTATTTCAGTCTCTGGTTTACTTTCCACAGCCAGGAGCTTCTCACTCTGCCTGTCCTCACAGTGTTTCCCATAGAAGCATTTTGCTAGTGGCTGCAGCTGATGTCAGCAGATCAGCAAGAGCAGTATTGTGACTGAGCACCACGGTAGCTCAGCTCCTTTCCTGCACAGAAATTCCCATCTCACCTTATTCATTCTCTTATGTCTTTCTTTTATACAAATATGGTCTACTGTGTTCTCAAATCAGACTTTTCTCATTCACTGACTCATCAAATCTGCCATTCTATCTGGAAATCTTATTTTTACTTTTTATTTATTTTTTTTTTTTTGGACACCTTGCTACCCTGAACAACAGTTCATGGTATGTGCTGATGATTTGTTTGTGCTCTAACAAATAAAACTTGCCTGAGAATCAGAGGGTGGAGTTAGCCATTGGTAAACCATAGATAGAGACCGGGCAGTGGTGTCACACACCTTTAATTCCAGCACTTGGGAGGTGGAAGCAGGAAGATCAGGGGTTCAACGTCACACTGGGCTGCGTGAGATTTAACCAGTCTGAAAGAGAAACAGGGCTCATAGCTTTAATCCCAACACTCGAAATCTCACGCGTTAATTCCGGTGTTAGGGCGGTGGAGAGAGGAAATGGTATGGCTGGGCAGAGAGAGAAATATAAGGCAAGAGAAGTCAGGAGCTCAACCCTTATGCAGGCTGAGGAGCTGGAGAAGTAAGAAGTGGCCATGACTTGCTTCATTGTCTTTTTGATCTTTCATCATTTACACTAATGTATGACTCCTGCTTTTATTATTAAGACCAATTCTGGCTACAAGGGTAGTTTTGGAAGCATGGATTTCTGTGATCTCCTTTCTCTAGTCTCCTGAGCTCTGGGACTAAGGACAGTGTGCCAAACTGCTATGTGATTTTTTTTTTTTTATCTTTTATACTCCACTGTCTGTCATCATGTCTGTCATTCTGGCTACTATTTGGATGGTTCAGACTGAATGAAAAAGAGAGACCTATGGAGTGATAAAGCAATTTGAAATAGGAGTTACATTGTGATGTCTTTTTTATTTTCCTAGTAATGGAAACCAGATTTCCCAGAATACCTTTCCTTATGGTTTATATTATAATTCACAAATTGTCTATTTTTCACTGGAATAGAAGAAAAAGAAAGTGAGCATTAGTTAGCATAGAAGTCAATATGTAAGAAACAGTCATATACACGATGTGCAAACAAACACCTTACAGCTAATTGTCAAGACTGTCCTTGAAACCACTTGGATCTGTCTTAGTTTCTTATCTACTTCTGTGAAGAAACATTGTGACCAAGACAATTTATGTAAGATAACTTTTAATTGGGGATTAGCTTACAATTTCATGAGGCAAGTCCATGACCATGATAGGAAGCATAGTAGCCAACAAGGCAAGCATGGTGTTGAAGCAGTAGTTGAAAGCTAATTAGCATCTTATCCACCCATTAGAGGCAGAAAGAGTGTGTCTGGCAAGACTTTTGAAACCTCAAAGCTCACCCCCAGAAACATTTCTCCTCTAACAAGACCATACCTACTAACCCTTCTTAAACAGTCCCCCAACTGAGAACCAAACATTCAGATATGAGCATGTGGGATGCCATTCACATTCAAAGCACCACAGCGTCAAAGTTCTAAGAAACATAAGTTCTTACAGACTTCTCCATCTCTGTATGGACTCTAATATATTTTTCTGGAAGTTGATTTAGACTATCATGTCTGAGAACAGTCTCTCTTATTGTGAACCTTCTTTGGAGACCAGATGTATGCAAGATCTGAGTTGTTCAGCGAGTATCAGTTTTTCTCATGGTAAATACTATTTCCTGATTGCATGGCAGTTATAATGCTGACTTCAAAAACAACCAGAGCAGATCTTGCTGTGCTGCATTGTACAGTGACAGTGCTCCCCAAAATCTGATGTCACAAAGACAAATGCAATGACTGTATCCCCCCTATCCCCACATTGGAAAAGAAAACTTTCCACCAAGATGATCCTGGACAGCTCCCTTTGTCAAAGTTGACTCTGACACTTGAAGTCACTTTCAATCATGCTTGATTCTTGAGAATTAAAAATGTGCTTTCCTATACAAAGTCTTGTATATATTTCTTAGAAATATTTAATAAGTGTTTTCAAATAGCTTGTATAATAAAATAATTAGATGAGCTAACATACTCAAGCCCTGAATCTAACACTTAATTCTCCCACATCAATGGACAAAGAGTGGGTTCTCTTCTAAGTACACCTGGATTTTCCCACTCCAAATTAATTTGAAGTGAATGTTAGATGTAATATTAATTTATTTATTCCAGTGAAAGGGAAAATTCAAAAGAAAATCGTGCCTAGACTTTGATCAATCTTTGATCAACCTGAAAGCCAATTTCTCTGTTATTATAAATTCTGGCAAATTCTATGGTTATCTCAGATAATAATTTAATGTTTCAAGCAAATCTAACAAACAAGATGAGTTTTTATTGGTTATCATATTTCATTTTTGTTTTTTATATAAAGCCTTAACATTTAACCTAGGCATGCCTCACAATTGTGACCCTTCTGCCTCAACTTCCAACATGCTAGTGAAGAAATTCTTATATATTTTTAATGTTAAAATATTCTTTTACATGCAGTAGAAACAAGTCCCAGTGCCTTTATCAATGGCTTCTCAGTCAGCTCCCATTTTTAGCCACATTCAGAGAATCCATTTGATCCCATGCTCATTCAGTCCCGGTCCAGCTGGATTTGGTGAGCTCCCATTACAACAGGCACACTGTCTCAGTGGGCCGACCAACCTCTTCCAGTCCAAACTTCCTTGCTCATCTTCTCCCTCCTTCTGCTCTCTCTCTTAAGGAGGGAGGGGGAGGGAGGAGGGGGGTTGGGGAGTGAGAGGGGAATGGGAGGAGGGGAGGAATGTAAATTTTTGAGTAGAAAAATAAATTTAAAATGTTCTTTTACATTACTTAATTTACTTCTAAATAAGAAATGTAATGATGTATATATTCATATGAGTATATGTTTGTGTGCATGAGTGCAGTGCCAACAGAGGCCAAAAAGAGTGTTGACTCTTTAGGAGTTAGAATTACAGCTAGTTATGAGGCCCACTACTTGGGTCTTGGGATTTGAACTCTGGTCCTCTGCAAGAGCATTATGTGGTCTTAACTGCTGCATCGTATCTCCAGGGCTTATTTAATATTTAATATTTATTGGTTTTTGACTTAATATTCTTTTTGCTACTTTTTATTGAAAATGGATTATTTTCTCATACAATGTATTCTGATTATAGTTTCCCCTCCCTCTACTCTTCCAGTTTCTCCCCACCTCCCCTCCCCTCTGATCCACTCCTTTTTTTTTTTGTCTCTCACTAGAAAAGAACAGGATTCCAAGTGATAACAACCAAACATGGCAAAGTAAAATATAATAAGATGAAGCAAGTTCTATAATATTCAAGCTGGGTGGATTAACCCAACAGGAGGAAATGAGTACCAAGAGCTGTCACAAGAGCCTGATATGCACCCATTTTCACAATCAGGAGTCTTATGAAAATACTAAGCCAATAGCTACAGTATATATGCAAAGGACCTGGTGTAGACCCATGTGGGACCCATGTTTGCTGATTCATTCTCTGTCAGCTCAAACGTTCCTTGCTTAGTTGTTTGAAAGGACCCTGTTCTGATGTTCTCTTATACTCTTTCTTCTTTGCCATTCATTGGATTTCCCGAGTACTATGGTAAGGATTTGATGGAAACTTAAAGTTTAGACTCTTTCTCCAAATACTTCCTGGCTGTGGGTCACGGCATCTGGAGGAAGAATCTCTGATGATGACTTGATAAGGCAATGATCTATGATTATAACAGGATATTATTAAGAATCATTTTTATTGATTTTTTAGACCAGTAGTGTGTGGTTTTAGCCTACGTCTCTGGGATGTCTACTTTCTGGTCCTTGATTACCCAAGCATTGTTAGGTGTGGGTTCCTTCTTATGAAGTGGATATTGTTGAAATCAGACACTGCTTGGCTATTCCCACAAATTCTATTCCACCATTCCCTAGCATATTGTGTAAACATAGTGGAATGTAGGTCAAAAGTTTAGTGGCTGGGTTAGTGTCCATGATTCTTTTATGGAAGCTTAAAGTACTTTCCCACACCAAAATGACTACAGTGTAGGAATGAGGGCTCCTTGTAGGCACAAACTCAACTTCTGCATATTCAATGAGTGTCATGGGTATTACCCTCAGCAAGAGGACATTGCTCTCAGTTTAAAGATAACAACCTTTTCTCTGAGCAACAGCCTGGGTGGTTGGAGAATCCCATAAGGCCCCCCTCCTTTGGCACAGGAGATGACTTTCTAAAACGAACACCTATAATACAGTCAGGAAGACCAAAAATTATTAAATGTGACCTTGTAAAGCTGAGAAGCTTTTGTAAAGCAAAGGACACCCTCATTCAGAAAAAGTGGCAGCCCACAAAATGGTAAAAGATTTTTACCCATTCAACATCTAATAAAGGTCTAATATCCAAAACATATAAAGAACTCATGAAACTAGAAAACAAAGGCACAAATAACCCAGTGGATCTCAATAGAGGACTCTCAAGTGACTGAAAACCACTTGAAGAGATGTTCAACATCCTTAGACTTCAGGGAAATGCACATACAACTGCTTTGAAAGTCCATCTTAAAACTGTCAGAAAGGCAAAGATCAATAACACAAGTGAGAGCTTAAGTGGTGAGGATGTGGAGCAAGGGGAATACTCCTCCATTGCTGGAGGGAGTGAAAACTTGTATAGTTGCTATAGGAAAGAAAATGGCATATGGCAGTTTCTCAGAAAGTTGGAAATCAATCTACCTCAAGATCCAGGTAGGGCAGTTGGGTATATACCCAAAGCACACTCCATCCTACCACAAGGATACTCGTTCAACTATGTACACTGCAGCTTATTCATCATAGTCAAAAATTTGAAAAAAAACCTATATGTCCTTCAACAAAAAAATAGATGAAGAAAATATGGTAAATTTACACAGTAGAATATTACTCAGTTGTTAAAAATAGATATGACGATACTTGCAGGCAAATGGATACAACTAGAAAAAAATCATCCTGAGTGAGGTAACCCAGACCCAGAAAGAAAAATGTGGCATGTATTCACTTATAAGGAGACACTAGTCATTAAGTAAATGATAACCAAACCATAATCTGTAGAACCAAAGAGGTTAGGCAAAGAAGAGGAGTCTAGGGGTGATGCAAGGATCTCCCTGGTAGAAAGGAATAAAATAGAGTTTACAGGCAGACTGGAAGCGGATGGGGATGAGAGTGGAGGAATCAACTGGTAGGGGGTTGTATGGAGGGAGAAAGTGAGGAGAGAGATGGCTGAAATTGGGGGAATGGTATTTGGGGGCTGGTGTGGAATCTTAGTGCAATGGAATACTCATGGAACCTATGAAGGGGATACCCAGTGTCAACTAACCTTCTCTGGTGACCAAGCAAGGCTTCCATTGGTGGATCTAAGTTGCATTCAATTGCTTAAAATTCTATTGAAATTCATACCTTTAAAAAGTATTATAGAGATTATAGATTGATTGTATCGAGATCTTTTTTGAGAAATCTTATAAAATATTTGTATTTTATCTCTGGTTTAATATTTGTTTTACAGATTTTGACCTAAATCAGATTTGATGTTTTTCAAAAAGGTAAATGTATTTCACATTTATAACTAGTGTGGTGTTTCTCTGGTTAGGGCCATCTTCAAATACATTTGTTCCACACTATTTAATGCCACCTGCTTTGGGAGAGCAATGGTTAAAATATTCACTAGTTATGCCAAAAGGTAACAGTTCAATTATTTTCTCTTTCTTCCTGTATCATAAAATATATTTCTATAAACAAAACCTTATTTTTAGTCAGCGGTTGTGGTTCAGGGGCAAAACACTTTTTAATACTACACCTAGCACTAGGGGAAAAGTCTCTCTCAAACTGTTATCATATTTTTATAAGAAAAATAGAAAAATTCCATATTCTCTCCAATTTTTCCAATTAATTTTTAGTTTTTAAAGTAATAAGTTGTTTTGCTACTGACTCCTTTTACTGACCAACTCATTTTCTTTAATTCATATCTTTTAAGATTAATTCTCAAACTATAATTATCAGAATCATATTTATAATTCCTAATGTTCTCAATATGAGTTAATAGATTTCCCATGTTATATTTCTCTTTTTCTTCAATATGTTATAAATAATTGCCCATAATTATTTATTCAAGTAAATTATAACTTTATAAAAACTTCATCAAAGTAAATTTAAGAAAATCTACCAGTGTTGAATTTTTTCCAAGTGTTAAATATTTAATTGCTCAAATATTTATTGATGCAGTAATTTTACACAAGTCTTTTGGTTGTATCTGATGATGATTTACAAAGACATTGGGGCAAATTTGTTTCTGAATCAAATAGTTTGAATAATACAAACTGAAGAGAAAGTAAAATGATCACAAGGCCTTTAAGATTGTGGCACTTCACATTACTAGTTATAGAGTGTCCGTTGATAACAGCATCACTAGGAATCTGTTATTGTTAGTGATTATAAACTATATGATATATCATGTCTCTTAATTATATCAGAAGTTAGTGTTTGAAATAAATGCTCATTATTTTCCCTAAAAATTTAAACTCTGGTTTCTTTATTACAAAATATACTATGACGGTAAGTACATTGTCTTTGTCTGCTTTTGTTGATGTAATAGAATATCTGAGATTAAATTACATATAAAGAAAATGGGTTTGCTTTCTGCTAGAAAACAACCAACCATACAATTTTTTGTTTTGTTTTTTGATTTTTCACTCTTGGACTTTTGACTCTTTGGGGGCTGGCCACCTAGGTCCCAAATAAATCACATGGAGTTTGATTTTTGAATGACTGGCCTTAACTTGGCTTATTTCTTGACAACTTTTCTTATCTTAAATTATTCTGTCTCTCTTTTGCCTCTGGGCTTTTTCCTTTTCTTACTTCTGTAATCTGACTTTCACCTATATTCCATGGCTGACTGTGTAGCTATACAGCTGGCTCCTTTTTTTCTCATTCCTTGATCTCTTGCCACTTTCTTTCTAACCATTCATTACCTCCCCTTCTATTTATTCACTCTGCATGACAGCCCACCTATCCTTTCTCCTGACTCGTTATTGGCCATTCCGTTCTTTATTAGACCAGTCAGGTACTTTAAGCAGGCAAAGTAACAAAGCTTCATGGAACTAAACAAAGGCAGCATAAAAGATTGCCACACATCTTTGCATCATTAAACAAATGTTTCACAGCATAAACAAGTGTAACACATCTTAGAATGATATTGTACAACGCAAACACATGTGAAAAAGAAGTGTGTGTGTGTGTGTGTGTGTGTGTGTGTGTGTGTGTTCAGGTTTATACTTGAGAGAAAGCGGATACCAGAATTGCAATCTAATCACCTCAAAGTCATAAATCCATTGCAGGGGCAAGAACTCCCTGACACGAGAAAAGCACGAGTTCACTTGCAAGGATAAGCCTTTCCTGACCTCACAGATCTTATCTCTCAATCACTGTGCTGGGGACCAAGAAACAACACGACTTTTCCTGAGGTCAAACTATAATATGCACTTTCAAATTAGTACTAGATAAATAATAGGATCCTAAGGTCCCAATTATCTGAAACATTGCAATATGGACCTCTTCAGAAATACTCTCTGTGTCTTTATATGGCTTGCAATGAAGAGTAGCAATGGTGACATTTAGATTTGATACCGAGGCAAACAAGCCTAAATAAGAGTAACTTTAGCCAGAAGATGGTAGATGTCCAATGTATAAATGCTGAAAACTTTTGCTCACATTTCTGTCTACATGTGTGTTCTACTGTAAATTTAGGGGCCTCAGAGCTGCTTGGCTCATAGTGAAAACAAGAGCTACCTACAGCCACTGGTACCATCACAAAGTGGTCAGTGCCCACAGCTGGATGGAACCAGAGCAGAATGACTTTTGATACATATCAGAACCTTTCTACCCCAAGTGTTGTTATGTCCTAATGGAGAGAAAAATGGCATAGTCAAATGCAAAAATTGATACTAGACATAAGAATAAGATTTAGGATGTAGTAGGGAATTATACAAGTCTAGCAAAACTATGGTAGTAGTTTTCCTGAGTCCATAGCTTCACTAGTTCTGGTACTGACAGTTGAGAGTACCAGGGATGATTTTTCTCCAGATGAGTTGGCCTTAAGTCCATCTAGACAGCTTTTGGTTACCACCATCATGTGAGTACCCGCCACTTCTTGTACCTTTGTGTTTTTCTCTGCATGCTGGTAGACTGCTCCTGACAGTACCCCTCATCTAAGAAACCTCTCTCTCTCCCTCTCTCTCTCTATTTCTCTCTCTATTTCTCTCTCTATTTCTCTCTCTATTTCTCTCTCTCTCTCTCTCTCTCTCTCTCTCTCTCTCTCTCTCTCTCTCTTTCTCTCTCTCTCCAACAAATAGAGACCATGACAAAAAAATCACTAGACACACTGCTGAGATCAAGAGATTGTGAGGAATCAAGACCCAATGTTTACATCTATATCACAGATGCTGCATCTATGGCTCAGAGAATATTGCAGAAAAAGAAGAAGAGGAGGAGGAAGAGGAAGAGAAAAAGAGGAGGAGGAGGAGGAGGAGGAGGAAGAAGAAGAAGAAGAAGAAGAAGAAGAAGAAGAAGAAGAAGAAGAAGAAGAAGAAGAAGAAGAAGAAGAAGAAGAAGAAGGAGTCAAAATACGAGGAAGACTGTTGTGAAAATGTCCCACCTAGGAATGGCTGCATAAACAAGACTGAGCAATGGAAATTTCAGAGCACTTCAATGTACATGTTAAGCTGGAAGGGAGAAATTTTTGAGGGGTTTCACCCTCAAGACATCTATTGATTGCTGAAAGAAGGAAAACTAGTCTATCCCAGGGATGAACCACCTATTAGTTGTCCATTGCAAAGTGGTCAGTCTTGTAATCAGGTGTTTTACACACACACACACACACACACACACACACACGGTAATTTTTATGTAACAAATATAATAGTTGTTTCCGGAGATTGTAAATGGTAGCTAAAAAATATTTTCCACTTGTTTCTCTGGAAAGTAGGTTTACAAAAGTGTTTTGACATATTTCATGGCCCAAGTGTCTCATGTAAATTAAAGATATAAGAATAGATATTTCCACAGATTGGAGTAAGGATACATATTTCCTATTTTTGGAGTTATTTGAAATTATTCTATAATTATTATTATTCTATAATTTCAAATTTGTATTTTTAGCATGATCATCCATGGAGTATTCAAATTAGAAGCTAGATCCTGACCTTTTAATAATATTTAAGCTGCACCTTTCCACCTCCATCTCCCCTAGAATCCCCTAGAATGCCCTTGTTCAGAAAACCGTACCAGATTTAAAATTTCTTTTTTTGTTGAACCAACTATTTCACAACCCTTCTTTGGAAAGTTCCTCAGTCTTTACCTTCTGTTAACAGAATTAATTTTGAACTCTTTTGCATGTCTTCAAGATTTTGAAGTAAACCCCTCTCAAGTGCTATATTTTTCCAGTTTTGTCCACTCTGGATGATGAATTATACTTAGACTCTAGAACCTTGAACATTTCCCCTGGTAATTGCGCATAATCCTCCCTTACATAACCCACTCACTTTAATCTGATTAAACATATTCTATTGATCACTATCAACACCATTTATTTGTGACAAAGAATAGCTGTGCTTTTAGGTTCTATTCTTATCTTTGGCTTTGGAATAATGATGCCTACACATGGAAAGGATACTATATGCTTATCAAGAAACCTAAAATCTGATAACAAAGACAGGCTTTGAGTAAAATTTTAATCAGAATTAATGTTACTATAAGAAGGAGGTCTTGCTTCTTCATATGAGTCAAAGAAGTGCAATTGGATGTTTCTGTCCCCCTTGCCAGTTTCCAAATAACCACTTAGAGGCTTAATATTACTTATAAATATTTGGTCAATGGCTCAGGCTTGTTATTAGCTAGCTCTTACATTTGAATTAATCCATACTTTTAATCTTCATTCTGTCACAGTGTTTGTGGCTTGTTACCTCATTTTTTACATGCCTTGCTTCTGTGGCAACAGGCTGGCATCTCCCAGACTTCACCCTTCTTCTCCTGTATCTTTGTTTAGATTTTCTGCCTGACTCTATCCTGTTTAGCCATAGGGCAAAGCAGTTTTACTTATCAACCAATGAGAGCAACACATATTCACAGCATACAGAAAGACTATCCCACTTCAAAGAAGTTGTTCTGGATGGAATACTAGGTAAAGGTCAGCCATTCTTCATTGTCCTAGCCTGTACTGAAGACCACATGAGATATCAAGCCTTATGGACTGAGCAGATACTGAATTCTTGGACCTCCTGTTAATAGGTAGTCATTGTTATACTAACTAGACCAGAAGCTATAAGTCATTTTAATAAATCACTATATATATATGAGAGAAACGGAAAGAGAGAGACTTTGTTCTATAAATTCTGTTGTAAATTCTGCTGTTGCTCTAGAGAACCCTGACTAATACAGATGAAGTGATGTACAAGGACAGATTAGTTGTTTGTTTAGAGTACATAGAAGGATTTTAAAATATATTTCATGGTCAAAAATATGTTTTAAGATAACACATTGCAACCTCCTCATAGATAATGATGAACTTTCTATTGACCTCCAGACTCTGCACACACCTCTGAAGTAGCATCACCATCACCATTATCATACAAACCTCTTGAGTAGTGAGGTCTTTGGAGGACAGGCCTTTTTCATATCCAGGTCTAAATTTCTGTCCTTGATGAAAAAATTGATAGAGAAACATCTTTTGAAATATGTTGGAGTTGAAATAAATTAATACAGAAGTAGAAATAAGCTACAGAAAATGAAACATAGTTTACCTTCAGTTGTGAAAGACTGAGTGTTTGTAGACGAAAAATTGACCAATGAATGCTACTGTAATCGATGCATTTTTCCTTGCTGTAGTCAACTACCTAAAAGGATGCAAAGGTTGGAAGGAAAGCTTCATTTAGGTCATAGGTTATGAGATAGAACCCATCATACCAGAGAAGGCCCGGTTGGCATTATAGGATTATAGCTACCACAGTTCTAACAGAATTGCTCACATTTGGACAGTCTGGGAAGTGGAGAACAAGAACCAAGATGACTTTTCCAAATTTTTTGAAAACAGTTTCATTTTGTTAAGAGAAAGAGCCCCATAAAATGTTGTGGCTATATTAGTGGTCCAATGATATCAAGGGGTCCAGCTGTCTCTACGTCCACAGCACTTGGATTAAAGCATATGCCACCATATCTGTTTATTTTTTTTTAACGTAGGTTCTGGGGATTGTACTTACGTTTTTCTGCTTGCAAAGCAAGTATGTTAGAGAATAATTCTATCTCTCCAGGCCATGTTGCTCTGTCTTAGGACCCAAAATATTCAGCATCAGTATCTCATTCATGCTAAAAGAAATATGTCTAATCATTTAGGCATTATTTCCCAAGGTAAAAATACCTGCTATAAATCAATGCAAATATAATTAATGCCATGGAATGTGTTAAAATGTTGTCATTTTTAATCTTATATAAAAAACAAATATAGCCGGGCGGTGGTGGCGCACGCCTTTAATCCCAGCACTCGGGAGGCAGAGGCAGGCGGATCTCTGTGAGTTCGAGACCAGCCTGGTCTACAAGAGCTAGCTCCAGGACAGGCTCTAAAGCTGCAGAGAAACCCTGTCTCTAAAAACCAAAAAAAAAAAAAAAAAAAAACAAATATACATACATTTTAGTATTTTTTCCTATTTTCTCTTCTTTATAGTTTCTTCAAGGTTATATAAACAGTTACAGAGTCTGAAATGAAATACCCATGTTGCTTTAAGTTCTGAAACATTGCACTCTTTCCATTTATCTCCATTGTAACTTGAGTGAGATAAATACAGCTCTTTTTTGTAGCAAAGGCACACCGGTAATTCTATCACTTATCAAAAGTCACACCACACGGGGTTTTACAATAGTAAAGTTACCCACAACTGCAATGACATCCTTCAGAGAATGAAGAATTTGTAGAAAGTTTTACTGTATTATATTTGGTGTGTAGGATGTAGAATACATTAGGGGGCCTTCACTTGAGTTTCTGCTTGGCAGGCCTCTGACAAGAAGTTGATGATTTTCAAATCCCTTTTCCAGTCCACATTCTCATCTTGTACACCAGATCATAAATTCAGCTGCCTTCTGGCCTTCCTCTTAATATCTTACAGACATGTGAGACTTACCTTTTCCAAAACTAGATTCATTTTCCTTTTGTATTTTCAAACTTACTGTGGCTTTTATATTTTTATTTGGCTGAAAGATAGAACTCTGCACCCAAGCTGTCCAAACACGAGATATAGATATTTATAGATATTTATCAGTTGTTTATTCATGGAGATTTATCTCTGAAGTAATCATGGATCTCATCTAAAAAAAGTTGAAAAGAACTAAAGAGACTAAAAACAAATAAATAAAAAATATTTCATGAGGTTTTTAAATAGTCAATCTTTCTTTCTTTCGTTCTTTCTTTCTTTCTTTCTTTCTTTCTTTCTTTCTTTCTTTCTTTCTTTCATTTTTTGAGACAGGGTTTCTCTGGGTAGCCCTGAAACTCACTCTGTAGACCAGGCTGATATCCAACACACAGAAATCCATCTTCCTCTACCTCTGGAGTGCTTAAAGGCATGTACAATCACTGCCCAGCATAAAAGTCTAATTATTTATTCTAATGATACAGTCAGTGTTTAAATGTCCCTGTGAGTCTGAATTCTTTCTCTGGGTGCTCAGATTTGGATATTACCTTCTCAACACTCCTGTTAATCTCGACTCGGAAACCACGAGGTAAACAAGTAGGTGTGCCTGACTTTGCACTTGTTTTTCCATGAAGACGCCTGGGCCTTCCTTTTGTTAGTTAGGGAACTCACAAAATTCAACATGCTACACTATCAAAGTAGGAAGTCTTCTACTGCAAACCTTTGGTCTAGGTATAAAAAAATATTTATACAAATTTAGGATAATCCCCCACAAGATTTTTAAGTATATTTTTGTCAACTTCTAAGTTGAAATTGTACATATAAAAATTACCTTTTTCTTAGCTGTCTAGTTGAAACTATGCATTTCACAAGATAAACAACAAATAACAACTCAATGTTTTACCCCAGTTTTGACAGTTGTGGGGATGTTCTAAGAAATAGGAAAATCAGAAATTCATGATCAGGCCTTTATATTCAACTACTGAAGAGATATAAGGCAAAAGAAGCCCCCTGGGTTGTGTTGATTCTTATGGAGCCCAGTTCTTATCCAGAACCATAAAACTTGCCCTGTAATCATGGTTACAGAGAGTATAGGGTGGAAAGACAGCCTGGAAAATAGATAAAGTCAGCAAACTGCATAAGAAGTGTACTTACCACGAAAACATAGATCACGATCTCAGTATAGGGGACTACTCACAAGCGTTTCACCAGAAACTTTAAAGAAAAGCCACTAAACAATGGGGAAAACCAGGTGGCTACAGGGCCAGATGCACACATGTAGGGCAGAAGAGTAAGATCAGGATATGATGAAAGCTGAACAGGGGAGCTGAGGAAAGAAACAGAGTGGCCAGAGCAACCGCTGAAATGGGGCAAACTGTTAATGACAACTACATAGTGTGCGTTGATAACATGGAAGATCACAAAGGAAAAGAGTCAGAGTCAGGAGGAAAGAATTGTTCCAAAGAAAGAAAAACAAGGAGGAAAACAAAGCAATAGGAAAAGAAATCAAGATGCAGAAGGAAGAAGTAAATTAAAAGCACAAAATTAGAATCTGAAGGACAGCATTCTAGAAAACTTTCCAAAATCAAATGAAATTTTAATACAGACACTGAAAAATGTTTTCTGCCCTGGGAAAAGCTGATACATGTTGTCAGATGAATGTCTTATTACATTCACCTTTGTGCACCCAGCTGAAGAACATCCAGCTTTAAAACAACAATGCAACACACAAAAAACAGCCACATTCAATGTCACAAGACAGTAGGACATTTACAAACTTGCAAGGAAAAGAAACAAAGTTAGAACTCAAGAACTGTGTATATAGGTGGTTTAAAGAAATTATGCAGTTTTCATGAGGCACAAAGACTCTAAAACCATCACTTTAAAACAAGAGAATCAAGGAAATAATTGGAAAAGGCAAATAGAAATGCTTAAATTTATTTAACCTGGAACTAATGTTTTTAAAACTGTGAAATAGTGTTCATCACAATGACATGTCATAAACACCCACAGCATCAAAATAATGTAACAGTTTCGGTTTCCATAATAATGTTTCTGCAAACGTATTTTAAAAACTGCTGCTTTGTTGCCCTTCAAATAGATATTGGCCTCAGTTTATCTACATTCTGCTAGTTTACAATGATATCTTTCCTCTTCTATTATTTTCAACTTTTGTAACTTCTGTTTTGAGTCCTTTTCCAGTGCACGGCTTAGAGCTGACAATCTCATTTCTCTAATTTCTGTTTTACATTTGTCTCACCACTTAGTTCTATGACATTCCTAACTGGATCAGTCCTTCATTTTAATTAGCTTGATTTTGTTGTTGTTGTTTTGATTGAGTGTTTGTTTGTTTGTTTGTTGAGAAAAGGTTTATTTGTATAGCTCTGACTGTCCTGAACTCACTCTATAGACCAGGCTGCCCTCGAACTCAGAGATGTATCTGCCGCTGTATCTGTAGTGCTGGGATTAAAGGTGTGTGCCACCATTGCCCGGCAATTAACTTCTTTTTTACAGTCTGTGTATAATATATTTTCTGCGTTTTATGTTAATTTCTTCATATTTTAAACTTTCAGGTCTAATTACTTTTGGACTGCTTTGAGACAGGGGCATTTGTTCATTTCATGCCAACCGGAAACTCACATATACCACAGGCTAGTATCCATTACAAGGTCCTACTAACTCCCATGCTCAAACACTGGGATTACATACTTTGCTGCCATGCCCGGTTCATTCTCCTTTCTAGAAAGGTTTGCTCGAAGCAATTGATTTATTTTTATAAACTATAATATTATAAGAAATCTATAACAATATTAATGTCAGGATATATGTTTACATACTTCTTAATACATAACGAGTGTGTGCTCAGAAATGTTGAATGTAATATGGCATTACTGATGCTTCTGAAATATACTTCGAGTCCAGGCAGTCATGGTACATGCCTCTAATTCTAGTACTCTAGAGGCAGAAGAAGGCAGATCTCTGAGTTCCAGGATACCCTGGTCTACAGAATGAGTACCTGGACAAAATCCTGTTCCAAACAAACAAACAAACAGACAGACAGACAAACATGAAAAAAAGACAGAAAAGAGAAGAAATATTCTTAGAATACATACAGTACAACTTTTGGCCCTTACCACATAATTTCATATGAGATTACTTTTTACTCTTTGAAATGAACATGGAGCTGATGAAATACCAAATCCTGGAGTTGTTAAAGCTATAATTAGTAGCTGTGTGACACAAAGCCTTTATTTGCCTCACCTAGAACCCTACTTCAAGAAAAAAGCATATTGTGTATATGCACTTGTGTACTTAATTGTATCTTTATCACAAGTGAGTCTTCTGTATCTCTTATGGCAGCTAGATGCTGAACAGTTTTGCCTGTTCAATCCTGTAACATTGCCTTGTATATCCACAGCACCTATTTATTCTTAACCAGTCTCCTAAGACCTTACAGCTTCCAATACATTCTACAACACTTTGTTATTTCTAAAGTGTCATGTAAAGGAACTACATTCCTTTGCCTCTATGTTGACTTTCGTTTACCCCACGTAATTTCCTTTCAAGTCATTCAAATTATGGGGTGAACAAAAGTCTGTGTCCTTAGTTACTGAGTGAGTTGTGTGAAACACATGCAGAATAGATTATTCAACCTTTTGATCCACATTAACACTATTTCCAGATTTTTTTCCATTATGAATAAATATTAATATTTATTAATATTTGTGTAGAAATTTTAGTGTGCGAATAGATGTTTCCCTTCATCAGAGACAAATATTCATTTGTACAAAAACTGGGTTTATATAGCAAACACATTTTGTTTATAAGAAAATTCCAGTTGTCTTTCATAATTATTATGCCATTTTACAGGCCTACCAACAACATATGATTAATATTTCTCTATATATTAACTAGGATTTAGAACCACAACATTTTAAAAGTAATCCTGATAGGTTTCTTGTAATGTATCATCATTTTAGGCAATACTTGCTTGAGTACTAAAGATGCCAAACATCATTTTATGTGCCAGGTTCCCATCGGTGGATCTCTGTAAGATCTCTGTCCTTTCATTTTTATTTTTTTCCTAATTAAATTGTTCACTTTTCTTGTACAGTTCAAAAATAGTGAATCTTGCAATAATATGTGGTTTTCTAATACATTTTCTATTCTATAACTTCTCTTTTTATTTTTTCTATAGATAAATATTCTAAAATGTTGAGTATGATTTATTAATTTACCTTTAAAGCCTCATGACTTTGATATCAAATGAAAAAGCTGTTTGACTTTTGCCAGTTTCCTTGATTTTTGTCTTAAGTTTTATAATTTTTCACCTTTTATTTCTATCCATTTCAATGTAAATGTTACATTAAATGTATAATATAGATAAGACTAATTTTTCTATGAATATCCAGTTATTTCAGACCCAGTTGGGAAAAAGACTCTTTTTCCTCCATTAACAGCTTCTGTCTCTTTGTGAAAATCAATTGACCATCTTTGGGCAGGGCTATTTCTTGGTTCTCTGCTCTGTTTCAGTGATCAGTATTTCTCTGCCAAAAAATGAATCCTGTCTTCATTCCTGTAAGTATTGAGAAAATATACCACAATGATTCTTCTCACTATGAAGATCTCACATTTTTATGCTCTGTTCCATTCTCTATAAATCTAAAAATTCTCAAGAATATGTTCATGTAAAGTAACTTAGGTTTGTATGCAATGATATCAATTTGAAAAATGTAGATAAGACCACATGTCAAAATCATTGAACATATCATTGATGAATTGAGGCTACCCTTTACTTCTTCCATAAATATTTCATATTTTCATCATCAAAATAATTATACAATAAAACTTATCCATTTATTTTATGAAAAATAAAATATATCAAACTTAAAGAGAAAATAAATATTTATAGTATAGGAATAAAAGCAAACATTTATGTTACTAATGTAAATATGAAAAATAATACTTATTAATTAAAAGTGCCTCAGTACAGAGCAAGACAAATTTCATGCTGTATAAGATATGCAAACCAAACAATTTATTTAATAACAATAGAATTGAAGCTTTGAATATAGGAGTCAAAGCAGATAACGTCAAAAACAAGTTGAAAGGAAAATTCCCAACTCAAACTCAATAATGAAAAATATATCTAGATAAAGCATTTTGAAATATACTTAATTTCATAAATATATGTCTTTATATACTCACCTGTGTGTCAGTTAACATGCTTAAATCACATACTACAGTTTTTAAAAGAAAATATAGTCAAACATATTAGAAAATAAGTATTCACATTTTAATAAACATACAAGAGATGGAATTAATATTTAACCAGAAATATCAAATTTGCCTTAAAATGTTTTCTCTGAAATTGCAAAAACAAAATACGCTTTCTTTTCAAGTATTCCAGACACATTCATAATACTTGGTCCCATTTTGGGAAAAGTAAATAAAATCCATTAAAGTATATGAAATAAAACAGCTGCTGACAGTTTGTTAAAACTAAAAATTGTGACTAGAACTTGAAAAAAATAATTCTTCAGAATAATCAAGAAAAATTTGTATGTAATATTTAAATATACATATGTATGTTAAATTTTATTTCAGGGAGTCTATTTCCATTGTGTTAAAATATTAAGGTCCCATGTGACCCAGAAAGCAGAGAGCACAGAAAATATCTCTTATGTAAAAAATATAAATTCTTAGTATATCCTGAATTTATATTTTTTACTTAAGATATTTTCAGAATGCTAATGATTTAGATATCTCAAAGTGTTAAAGCAATTAACTGTTTGAGTTGTCCTTTGTATCATGTTAATAAAGTTTTTTTGTTACAATCTCCTCCCCCCATCCCATATGTATTTAGATATAAAAACATATGGAAAAATAAATGTGGGGGATTTCAGTATTCACTGGAATGCCCTCCCGGTACTTTCAAAAAATATAAATTCTGAAATAAAGCTTATCAACCCCAGATCAGTACATTATGAACATTGTCTGCAGATATTTGTGCAGAATTGAAAGTCTGAAGAAAAATATAGAATTGGGTTATATCCTGTGACTCACTCTTTACAGAATTTAGCCTAAAACTGGGTCACAATGCATGCTGTGCAGAGTGTTTAACACTAGGAGAACATCTATAACCAGCATTTGAAGCAAACAAAGCCAATGACAACAATACATCTTTCTGGCATGGGAAGTCCTTCTATCTCTGTGTTGCTTTTCTTGGTCAATGAATAAAGAAACTGCTTTGGCCTGTTGATAGGGCAGAAATTAGGTATGCGGGGAAGACCGAAATGAATGCTGGGAGGAAGAAGAGTGGAGTTAGAAACACCATGTAGTCACTGCCACTAGAAATAGACATTCTAAAACTTTGCTGTTAGGCTACGACTTCATAGTAATGCACAGATTAATGGAGATAGGTTAAATTAAGATGTAATAGTTAGCCAATAAGAAGCTAGAGCTAATGGGCCAAGCAATGATTTAATTAATACAGTTTCTGTGTAATTATTTCGGTTCTGGGCAGCCGGGAGGAACAAGCAGCTCCATGCAACGTCTTTTACAACAGATATTGAGATTTAAGAAGTCCAGAATGATCTAATGAGTTCTCTCCAGACCTTTGTCTGACCTCAGAACTATGGTTTATGCTAAGTGCACAGAAAAGAGTAGTATATGTTATCATCGCCTTCCAGAGGATATTAATTATTCCCAGTCTATTTAACTTCAAACTGAAAGTATAACACAAGAGAAAACAGGAATTTTTGAAAGAAACTTGACAGAATTAACAGTTATGTCCTGCCAACGTGTCCAGGATACTCTCAAAGTACTAAGAAACATAAAACTATCTGGCCTATTAACAATAAAAATAATAAACAACGTAGGCCAATTTTGAGAAAATGTATCCTAAGGCAATGCTTATAAGGATCCTTAAAACTGCAAGAAAAAAGTTCCAAAGATAAAATATTAAGAACAGAAAATGGATTCTAATAAAAATGAGATATCAGAGAAGTGGAGAAGGATAGTCATTTATGACTATGAATCATATGCATTGAGTACATTTGTGATACTACAAAAATATAAATTTAAATTTTTTCAGATGAAAAATATATGAAAATAAAAAAGGATTAAGAAACCCAATTGTGAAGCTGGGCAGTGGTGGCACACGCCTTTAATCCTAGCACTTGGGAGGCAGAGGCAGGCAGATCTCTGTGAGTTCGACGCCAGTCTGGTCTTTAAGAACTAGTTCCAGGATAGGCTCTAAAACTACAGCGAAACTCTTGTCTTGAAAAACAAAACAAAACAAAACAAAAAAGAAACCCAATTGTGTTAAGTAAGCATCAAAATTATGACAGAGGAAATGGAAGGAAACTCCGGGGATCAGGCACATTTGATGTCCACTGTTATAACACAATATTCAAATGCCTCCTGTTCATCCAAAAATGTGTAAAATACCTGAAAAAATAAAAGACCCATTTAGCAGACACTATATCCTGAAAAAAGTATTGCTGAAGAAACCTAGCCACTGGAGTCAATTAGACAAAGACTTTAACTAAGCAGTCTGAAGTATGTCCAAGGAACTCAAAATATTATCAACTGGAGAAATCTGAATAAACATATATTTATTTATTTTGATGAAGGCATAGATATTTAAAAATGAATTGTAGAACTGAAAATAGTATAAGAAAGTGTGATTACACACAGTAGCTGACTAGTGATCTGTGTAGCAAGGATAGTGAGAAGGGCAAGAGCACACAGAGCAGGAACTGTAAGCAAACCAGCATGGTCAATATTAAAGAACATGATGATAAAAGGATATTCAAAGAACTAATGTCTAAAAACCTTCTCAAATCAGGGAAAAACATGGATATGCAAAGAAATGGCCAACTTCACATTGGAGACCAGGTGTATCAATGAACTCCAGATTGAATAAACTGAAAGACACGCATAGGAAGATATGTTGTCTCTCTGCCTGCTGCTGCTAGAACTGATCACCATAGCCCAGGCTAATTAGAATGATGAAATGTTATTGAGCTCTCTCCATTTTGAAAGCTGAGAAGATCACAGAGTTTCATCTCATGAAAGCATCCCTGCAATTTTATGACAAGACCCTTGGCAGAAGGAGTTGGGACAGTTCCTATAAAAGGTAAATATAGAGCTGTCTTATGACCTAGAAGTAACACCTCTGTATATGCAACCAAACAAATTTGAAAAGAATATTCAACTAACCCTTTGTATTACAACACTAATTGCAACAGTGAAGAGGTAATCAGAGCCCAACCTTATACCAGCTGGCAAATGAATAAGCCAACTGCATTACATACACACAATGGACTATTATTGAGCCATAAAAGAAACGAAGTTTTGATACACGTTAAAACAGTAAAAACACTATGGAATAAGAAGTGAGAAGACGATATAGACAAAAAGGAAAGACAAGAAAGAAAGAAAGAAAGAAAGAAAGAAAGAAAGAAAGAAAGAAAGAAAGAAAGAAAGAATTTACCAAGCATTAAAAAATATATTCACTCAAATGAAAAATTAGTTGTCTCCAAATTGAGTTTCATTGGGGTAACAAATCAGTCTTAAGACAAGGCCCAGCAATAGATGATCTACACAAAATGAACTCAGTGATATCATTGGAAATTTTTCTCAAGGATTTTTTTCTTTACCTTAGAAGTTTTTGAGTATATGTTACAGATTCTGGTTTTGTGTTTGTTCAGGATTCCTATGTGTAAGAACTTGCACAGTGTCTAAATTTTACTTGTATTTTACTTTCTGCTTCTTTTTTTTCTGGTTATGTATTTGTTGTTTGATTTCTAAAGAGAGACAGAAAGGGTATAGATTTTAATTGGAGGGGTTTCTAAAAGGATCTTGGAGAAGTTGTGAGAGAGAAACCATAATCAGAACATATTGTATACAAAAGACTCTATTTCAATGAAAGAAAATTAGAGGAAAGCAAAGCAAAACAAAATATAAAAATGAAAATGGAAGGCTACTTCAGAAATAAAAAACAAAAATAATAAATTTGAATGAAAATTAAAAAAACTTGAGTAAACTGAAAAGCAAATATGTAATAGATTCCTACATTCTAAGTCTCATGAAATATCTTTGTTCCAGGAGCTCTTAGAAAGAAGTTGCCATGGATTCAGAGTACTGACCACATGAAGTCATCCACACTATGTAAAACATGCCACTTGTGTTTTTTCTGGGTCTAAATAGAACACAGAGGCTGACAAGAATCTTCAGATAAATGATGCTTCTTTTTCATTATGAAAAATACTGCAAGTATTCATAAAAAATTATACTTTAACATACACTAAGGGCATGCTCATTCTCGCGCTCCTCCAGATAAATTGAATGAGATGTTCAAGCTTTATTATAAATGAGGCTTATGGGCAAGCACAGCTAACATAAGTGCTCTGAGCATGTCGAGGTAGGCTACCTAAGCTGTGATTCTCTACAGATTTCTATATTAAAAGCATCTGTGTCTGTTTGCGTGTTGAAACCAACACTTGCACATTCTAAACATTTGATCTTATACTAACTTAAACTTTAAACCTCTTCAAAGTATTTCTGGTTTATTATATTTTTAAATTGAGGATATTTACTCGGAAGCAAATCCATTGTAGGATGAAGAACATCTATACTTTAAAATACTACTGAGAGACAAAATCCAGAATTTAATGAATAAAAAGACATAAACTCAAATGGTACACTTGGCATCATGTAGATGGAATTTTTACTAAATTAGTTAATCCATATTCTTAAAATATCCCCAAATTTGTATTGATGGATATGCAAATAATAGGAAAAATAACAATATATCTGTATATCAATAAAATTTTATAGATTTGTATCTGGGATAAATGCAAATATATATTATAAATGATAATTTAATTCTGTCCACAATAGTATATATACTATTTAGATAGCCAAATTACACAGCATGACTCTCATATTGTATTAAATATAATACAAATTCACTGAACAACCTTGTATTTTAAATATAATTAACAGTCTGATTAATAATATATAAAATGCTGCTTATCCATTGTACTTTCTTTTTTCATTTTGAAGAAAGCAAAGCTAACTTTAAAGACAATATTAAAGACTGGACTATAACTGACAATTTCAAAAACCATATAGTCAGTTGTAATCAATGCTATTAGATAGTAAAACCCACAATAAAATCAGTGAGTAGAACATTGGAGCTGAGGTATGTGAGCATCAAGTAAGGACAAAAGACATAAAAATGTGCTGGAGAAGGGAGTGTGACATCCAGTTTGCTTTTCAGATTCAGTCGGAAAACTCCACCTACAACTTACTCAACATTGTAGTCTATCATCTATTAATTTGAAAACTGAAAAGTTTTAACTCTGAAAAACTTTTAACTCTATTTCCCAGATTGTTAGTTACTCTGAGCACACTAGTTTCTAGATCTTAAAACCACTGGCATTTCTATTGCTAGTTATATATGTTATTAAAACAATTAGAACTTTGAAATTTTCATTGTAATTTTCTTGCATTTTTTATTTGTATACTGACATTATATTTTATATTTATTCCTCCACAAAATTTTTAATCTCTTTGTTCCCAGATGCTTAGTGTCTATGGCTATAGACTTAATAACAATCACTTTTAAAATTTTGTATCATATCTTCTCCAACACTGGTGATTTAGTGTCATAGTTTAAGCTATCTATCTGACATAATCTAAAGTCACTTGGGAAGAGGGTATCTCCACCAATGGAGCTTCCACTGAAAATTCACTGTTTATATTTTTAACATATGACAAAATATGTTTGTTATATTTAACACAATATGAGAGCCATAGTGTATAATTTGGTATATGTAGATAGTATATATACTATTATGTATAGAATTAAATTGTCATTTATTATATATCATATAATATTTATATGTATTACATATGTAAATGAAGATGGAAGTTATAAAATAATCCCACAGTAGCTCATAACTGAGTATAATAAAGGGTTATTTATTTAGGGGTAGACTCACAGATCACAGTCCTAGCATGAATGGAGAACAGGAACTGAATTCAGCAGCCAGGAGAGAGAGAGAGAAAGAGCACACTTTACATCAGCACTTATAGTATAAGAGGCCATGTCCAAGTGTGCTATAATCTTAAAGCCTACTGGCTGAAGGAGTTCCTATAGCATACAAATCTATAAAGTTTGTTGCCATACAAAGATACTGCTATTTTGCATATCTATATATATATATATCTACATATATATATATATAATATATTATTCATCAGTATAAATTTGGGGATATTTTAAGAATATGGATTAAAGGTAGCCCTCCTTTATACAGATGATAAATGGGCTAAGAAAGAAATCAAAGAAGCATCACCCTTCACAATAGCCACAAATAGCATGAAATATCTTGGAGTAACTCTAATCAATCAAGTGCAAGACCGGTATAACAACAAATTTAATCTTTGAAGAAAGAAACTGAAGAAGACACCAGAAAATGGAAAGATCTCCCATGCTCTTGAGTAGGTAGAATTAACATAGTACAAAATGGCAATCTAACCAAAAGCAATATACAGATTCATTGCAATGCCCATCAATAACCCAGCAAAATTCTTCACAGACATCAAAAGAACAATATTCAACTTCACATGGAAAAGCAAAAAATCCAAAATAGCCAAAACAATCCCATACAATAATAGAACTTCTGGAGGAATCATAATGCCCAACTTCCAACTCTGCTACAGAACTACAGCAATAAAACAGCCTAATAGTGGCAGAGAAACAGACAGGAGGCCAAGCTGTAATGGTGCATAACTTTATCCCAGCACTTGGGAAGCAAAGGCAGACAGACTTTTGTGACCACCTGAGCCAAAGTTTAAACTGCTCTAAGGCTGAGCTTTCTGTCAAACTGCTGTGCTGACTGATTCTGCCCCCTTGGTTCCCTGAGAGTTTAACCTCATGCTGGAAGTATTGGTAGGAGCCCTGTTTACAACGACATCTCTGGAAAGTTGTTGAACCAACTTTCTAGAGTCCCTGTGAGTTGCAGCCAACTGGTGTGAGTCTTCATGAAGTAGCTCAGGCAGCGACTGTGGCAGCACCCAATAGCATGACTTCTCCATCTCTGCAGTTGTATCATCCTTAAAGCTTAATCACAACTTACTAATTTTCATAAGACTAGGACTTATTGGGGTCGTATTTGCAAATAAGGACTGGGGAAACTTAGAGGCTAGCATTGCCTTTGACAAGTTAATAGGCATCATGGCTACATGTTAATGGAAGGGCCACAGGTTCCTTTTGCCAGAGATAAGAAGAATGACTCCCTTTTTAACAAGAAGGAATTTTCTTCAAGGCCCTGAGGGAATGAGGGTTGGTATAATGCCTCACATTTTGGAAAACGATTTTGTAGCTTTATCTCTGCTAAGTTTGGGCCTTGTATGACATTAATTTCTATGTAAAGAGTCTTCTTCTGTCCTGCCAGCAAGCTCCCAAACAATAGAACAGAGGCTTACTTTTAAATTATGAAAGCACAGCCTGAGTTTAGGCTTAGTTTAGGCTTGTCCCACTAGCTCTTTTAACTTAAATTAACTGCTTCTATTAATCTGTGTTTGACCATGTAGATCTTTACCTCCCTTTCATTTTGTATGTCTACAATCCTCAGTTTCTTGTTGGCATCTCCTGGCACAATTCACACGTCTAGATTCCTCCTCCTCTTCCTCTCTTTTTCCAGAAATCCCACCTATCCTCCATACTTATTTATTGGCCATTCAGCTCTTAATAATAATATACTGATCACAGAATAATCTTCACATAGGTTATAAAATCTCACAACAGCTTGTCTTCTTTTGTCATCCAGTATCTATTCTAGAGTGAGCAGCATATTGACAATTATCAACTATGATGGCTACATTCTGCTAAAATTATGAAACAAATCATCATAGAGGATAATCTATAATTTAGGTGATGAATTGGTGGATCACTTTTCCATTTGAGGACCCCATTACACTCTCAGTAGCCACGATACTGCCTCTGGATTATCAAGCACAGTGGTATTGAGAGACCCAGGCCCCAGCAGATTCAGTGGCTCCATAGCCCTAGCATAACCCCCAGCAGTCTGGCAGTTACTGGCAGTTGGGAGTTCCCCTCAGACCTGGAAATTCTCTTACATTATAGTGGGAAGTCAATCCCAGCCCTGAAAGCTTGGAACTCCCCTCATCTCACTAGAAGGCAGTTGATCACAAGCCCAGAGCCTTAGAATTCCTTGAGCTTATTCCCCTATGTAATCCCTTCTTCTCACTGCTCATGGTCTTTCCTGTCATGTTCCTGTTGCTACTGTTGCTACAATTGTAACTGTTGCTGCTGCTTTGGATGAACAGAAGGACCTGAGTTAAGTAGCAATAAAGACCGCTTGCATTTGCATTAGATATTGGTGTGGGACAGTTCTGTGTTCTGTCAATTATGTTTTAAATAAATGCTGATTTGGCCAGTAGCCAGGCAGGAAGTCTAAGTGGGACAACCAGATAGGAAGTAGAGGTGAGTCAATGAGAACAGGAGAATTCTGGGAAGAGGGACGCTCTCCTCTGCAGCCCTCTCCAAACACTGAAGAAGCAGGATGTGACCTGCACTGCTGAAAAAGGAACTGAGCCATGTGACTAACATAAATAAAAATAATGGGGTAATATAAGTTACAAGTGTTAATAAGAAGCCTGAGCTAATATGCCAATCAGTTTATAACTTATGGAGGCCTCTGTGTGATTTTCTTTGGGACCTAAAGACTGTGGGAACTGGGCAGGACATAAACCCAAACAAGCAGGCCCTCTTGTCACAAGATATGGTCTCATGATGATATTTTGGGGTTCCAGTCTTGGGGTACAACAGTATCTGTCCTCTAAAAAACAATGCATACACACAACAACAAAAAACACAAACAAATAACTCTCTCTTTTGTCTTTTCTGGGAATTGTCACCCATCTTGTATTTATGTTTTCCTAGATATCCAGAGACAGGGATAGGGTAATTATTCCCTTCTTCATTGAATCAATAATGAACAAAGTATTCCAAGTTACAAGAATAATTCTATTATAGTAACTGAAAACAGTGCTGAGAAACCTATTCATCTTGTTCATGCTCAAACTAGCCAATGATAGTAAGAGACTATACTAATGAAAGGTTTTAGATGTTTGAGAACTAGAAAGAAGTCTAAGAAATATTCCCTATGAGGAATGAGGATCAGGGTTTGGAATTTATCCCCTGTTTGGTGGCTATATATCTATGATAGAAATTCTTGTGATATGGTCTTTCCCTTTAGGAACAGTATGATCATCCACAGGTAAACTGGATGCATTTTTGAAGACAGAATACAGTGATGACTAGGTTCACTATGTCCTAGTAGAAGGAATGGGCAGTGGTCAACTTCAAATGGAGCTCTAGCCATTACTCTACTCTGCTCCAACCCACAGTTGAACAAAGTCTTTGGAGATGTGAGAGCATATAGGAAGTAAAAGCTAAACTAAAAGTGAGCCTTCATGATCCAGCTACCATGAGGGAAACTTTGCTGTGGTACAGCAGTTTTGGGATCACTTATACTTTTTAAATTAATTTTTCAACTAACTTGGACATAGAATCAGTACTTGGGTCTGTCATCCCTTGACTTGGGATGAACACATGCTTTTTTCATATATTCCTGGAAAATTGCTCATCAGGAAGCAGTAGTACAATGAATAGAATTAATGAAAGACAATACTATGGTAATGTATTGAGGTCATGACATCACAAACTCATTTCTTCTATTAGATTTTTTTTAAATGATCACTTATGTAAAAATAGGAAGTGTTCTTTATTTTTAGTAACAGTTTTTCCTATTATGTTTGACAAATCTACCAGAAAAAAAATCAAAATCCACAGAATAGAAATGAGGGAATTGTCAGTTCCTTCAGGAACTGAAATTATTAGTTATAAATGATTACAGACTATGATGCTTGCACTGTAAAGAGGCTGTGAAAACCGACAGTTCTATTATTCTATGAGTCTTTCCACTCTCCATTGTCAAGATCAATTGATGCTATTATCATCTCCTGCCTGGAGTACTGCCAACACCCTTCTCCTCTTCCTGTGTCCAGGTTTACCTTCCTCCACTTAGTTGTTAACATTGCAGCAGGAGACATCTTTCTGAAAAATAAGTCTGATGATTTTATGTCTTTATTCCCTACCCCTATCCTCTTAACATGACAGAAAGCACTTCAGGTGACCTGAAATATCCACAGAGTTGATGCTCAGTAAATAAGACTCAGTGAATTTCCAGTGGTTTATGGCCAAGAAAAATAAAAGAAAGCCCAATCCCTGGGCAGGGAGTAAATTCTCTTCATTCACACATATTTCCTGACTATGCAGGAGATCGCAAAGGAAAAACTTTCCAACTAGTTATATGCCATGCTAGTTGTGTGGCACCATTCCTAGGAAGTGTGAGCAAATGTCTACTCACCCCAGACATGAAACTGATGAAATACCAAAATAATTGCACCACCAAACTACATCTTGATGAACCATTGAGTTTACGTAGATGAAGCGTTTCTCCCAGGAATGTGGACAGCTCAAAGGCAGCTGGATCACTGAATGCCAATGCTAGCACAGGTGATGAAGCACAGGTGCTCTCTGCATTACAGGTCTCAGAGCCTCCTTGCCTCAGGAGTCCTTACAAATTATATAACCTTGAAGAAGGAGGAAATCTAGCCAATCTTTCAAGTCTCAGAGACTTCCTAAGACTTGTGAATTGTTTACTTCTTCCTCTCTATAAAAAGAGGGTAATGACAGTAACAAAGAAATGCCATGAAATTAAAATTAAATCTGTAAGCAAGCTAGTTCTTAAATGCTTTCTGGAATGCCTGTGCTTCTTTTAATTCAAACTTTTGTTCTTTCTTCCCACCTCTAAGTATTTAGTGTAGTTTTGTGAATTTTCTTCTATGGTCAATATTGAGTCTCCTGGTTTATTGCTCAGAAGTTAGGAGACAGCATCGTACACAATGTTTAAAGGCATCTTTAAAAAATTAAAGTAGGCTCACTAGGGAGGTTACAAACTAAAGATTTGACCTGTTCTGGCATCTGGGCTGATTCACATTAAAGTTGCCTGGTGCAACAGCTGAAGGAGAAAGAAGAATGCACTAATCAGTGCAAGAATAATTGCATCTTAATTGTCTCTATAGAAACAGAGACAGGTGTGTGAAATGGTGTGTGACAAAGCTTTCCACAATCTCCTAATTGTATAGACTTTCAGGTTCTGGGAAAGAGTCGGAGTGACATGGACAAGCTTATAACACAGATTGGGTAATGTTATTTTGAGGATAGTCCAGTAGATGTGCTAACTGTTTGTGACAGATTTCCTGCTTACATCTTTACTGAAGCATTAGTTAGGAACAGTTGGAATGATAGTCAGTGGCACCAGGCGCTCATGTGTGTATGACTGAAGTGTTCACTTCTGCAAGTTTCAGGATAGGGATAACAGTAGTTGGTAGATGAGCATTTGTAATGTTTTACTTGCATCAGAAAACATTTTCGGCTCCAAGTATCTGAGATCGAAACTTGCTGAATTCCATGTGTGCCAGCAACCTTTGTATTAATCAGGTAGAATCTACCAGTGCTTTGGATGACCATAATCTCTCTTCTCCAGTTTTGACTCATTGAATATAAGAACTAAAAGAATAAATTTTAGCATCTCATTTTAAACACAAGAAAATGGGGATCAAAGAGGGCATTATTAGGAAGATCACAGAGAATTTTCTAAGGCCCACCTAAGGACCTAAGAATATGTTGCAAAGTGCTACTTTCTAAATGATGCACTATAGTATACAGTGATGTTTTCAATGGCACAGATAATTTTGCTTGGTTTTTCCAGTCTTTAAGTGAATGTTTTATTTTCCAAATCATGTTGCTCTTTAAAATTTCAGTCATCTAGCATAATGCTCTTCACAGTTTCACTTTAACGGAGTTAATGAGAAATTAAGACCATGTAAGAGCTTTGATATTTCTTGATGAAATAAGCTCAGGGCTCTGCTACAATCATGCCTTAATTCAAAAAAAATGCTTAAGAGGAAATCAACAAATACAACTAATGTCCCAGAACAATAAAACATTTATGAAACAATCCATTTTAATTAATTTTCAAGTAATTGGAATTCAAAGTCTTTGGTTAAATCCCTGATCATTAATTCTGAACTGTGCGCAAAGTTTTAAAAACCAGGTGTATTGTCATGGAGGTGTAATCCACAAGTGCCTCAGCTAAAGTGGGGCTATCAAATACTTATTGGGAACACACACAAACAACAAGGTAGAGAGCTGCCACAGTCCTCTGCTCTGTGTACACTGGGAGCTGTGATCAGATCTCTGACCACCATTCAAGAGAGTGAGTGTTGGCAGAAACTGTACTTTAGTTCCTGGTTACCCAGAACTGAAATTACACAAAAACTGTATTAATTGCAAAACTGGGCAATAGCATATTTTCTAGCTAGCTCTTACATCTTAAATTAACCCATTTGTATTTTATATTTTTCCATGAGGCTTGTGGCCTACCAGCAATGTTCTGAATGGTATCTGGTATTTTTCTCCCCTAGCTGCTACATGGCATCTCCCCAACTCTGCCTATTCTCTCTCTTAACATCTCTGTTTAGATTTCCTGGCTAGATTTACTCTGTTAAGCCATTGGGTTAAAGCAGCTATATTCATTAATCAATAAGAGCAACACATACACAGAACTTCCCACACCATTTCCTCTTTTCCGTTTAACTAAAAAGGAAGGTTTTAACTTTAACATAGTAAAATTACATAAAACAAAAGTTATCAAGCAAGAATTACAGTTAAAATATTTATATCTACGATATCTTTTATCATAACTAAGAAAATCTGTAGTTATAACTATCTATTCTTCAATTCTAAGAAAGACCCAAGAAGAGTATAGTATTACATAAGCTAACAGGAAGTACATTAGAAGCAACTTCCAAAACTCAAGAATTGACAGAAACATCTCACTGCCTGGACGGTCACCCAAAGTTCTTCTATAATGTTGGGGCACCCATCTTCAGCCTACAGGCCCATAGTATCTGGAAGACTTTTCCATGAAGCAGGAAATTTAAAAGACAGTTCCACCTATATTGGCAGTTTGTCAGTAACTTTCTTCTGTGTCTTGCAGAATGTCTAACAGACTCTTTTTGTTCTTTTATCAAGTAGAAACCCCAAAGGACCATCTCACCTTTAGACAAGTTCATTTTTCTGTGGGTCCTGAATGTCCAGTTGATACAGCATAACATCAAGAACTCCAGGCAAGAACAGTTTCTTGCCCAAATGGCTAACCAACTCCATGAGGAGCTTTTTTAGTGCCCATCATCCTTTTGAAGTAGATTGGTGCTGCCAGGGCAGATGTGTCTCATTGTCATAAAAAGTCCTAAGTTCTTAAAGCATTTTAAATGCTATATTCTGTAGGTCATTGAAAGATTTGAAGAACATATATACATCTGAAATATATGTCTATATATCTAGAAAATCTAACTAACATGACTACAAGCTTGACTATTATAGATGACTATTAAGCTGTATTTCTTAATTATACATTACATTTTTAAATAAGATGCACAAATGCAACACCTTAATCAAGAGCAGAAATATACATTTAACAAAATTGACCTTAAGTTTGTATCAATAGACCAAGATCCATAACAATGCAAATATCTATAGCATATCCCCCATTAAATGTAAAGAAACATTTATAAACAATATTTGGGAATTTGTGCATAGTTCCCTCAAAACTGCTTCATGCATTTAGGTGAGTGAAGTAATTTTTGGAGTTGTACACTGGTTCCTTTCAGGGGGTCTTGGTCCATCCATCAAAACACATTAGTCTGGAAGGAACCTACAGGTTCTCATCCTGTGTGGAAACAGAAGAAAAACCTCTTTTCCAAAGCCACAAATCCTTAGACCCAAATTTTGATGTCTAGATACCTTTAAAAAGTACATGTTAATTTAACTTAGTAACCTATACAATAAAATATCTCTCTATTCTTAGCTCATTCATAGCCAAAAAAATCAAAGAGGACACAATAATATACATAATCCAGACTCTCTGTGTATACTCCATCTTTACATGGCTTATTTTTCTGTACTCCTTTAGTCTAGGACTGTCTGTCCTTTGTCTCTTTAAAGACTTTGCTTTATTTATTTATTTTTAAATGGTTTAATTTTTTTTATAATTCTCTGTACTCTTTTTCTTCTCTCTCCCAAGTCTACGTACATTTACTTAACACTGTGACCCATTTAGAGTTTTTTTTTTAATTCTGACTCTGTCTTTATTGTGTATCTATAATTATTTTCTAATCAGAAGTGCCTTTTTTATTGCTCAGTGAGAATGGCTAGGACCAACTCCACGGTCTTGCCTGTTGACTCTACCTTGTCCAACGTGGCAGAGGTCCATTCACTGCCACTGAATACATGGGATAGGAGTCACACTCACCTCCTCTACTCTGGTAAATAGTTGGTCCATGCTACAATTAAGTAACCTGCAGCACACTGCCCATAAACCCAAATCAAGTACTTAGCCTCCTAAAGGAGCCATAGTTCATGCTGGTAGCACAGACAAGGAAGCCACTGTTTCAAAACCATGCAGTTTTTTTATTGCACCTCTCTTAAAGAAGCTGTCACAACCCTGTTCACCTAGAGTCTATTATATATATATATATATATATATATATATATATATATATATATATATATATATATATATGTATATATATATATATGTGTGTGTGTGTGTGTGTGTGTGTGTGTGTGTGTGTGTAAAACATTTGGGACCACCAAGAAGCTGTGCTTTTCTCTCATCTTTATGGGTCTAGAAGTCCTCTTTTTTTAAATGCTTTTTTAGGATTCACACCCCAGGTGGTGGGTGCCATTCTGTTAGCAGAGGCCACATGTTCGTTCCTGGATATCTAGAACAGTAATAACTACACAGAAACTATATTAATTGTAATATTGTTTGGCCAATAGCTTAAGCGTATTTTCTAGCTAGTTCTTACTACTTAAATTAACACATTTCCATTATTTTATATTTTATTCTGAGACTCATTGCCTACCAGCAACGTTCCACTTGTTTGGTAAGAGTTACTCCAAGATATTTTATGTTATTTGTGGCTATTGTGAAGGGTGATGTTTCTATAATTTCTTTTTCAGCCCATTTATCATCTGTGTAAAGGAGGGCTATTGATTAATTAGAGTTGATCTTGTATCTTTCTACATTACTAAAGGAATCAACTGTAGGATTTCCCTGGTAGAGTTTTTGGGGTCACTTATATATACTGTCATATCATCTGCAAATAACATAAGTTTGAATTCTTCATTTCAAATTTGGATATCCTTGCTCTCCTTTTGTTGTCTTATTCCAATAGCCAGAACTTCAAGAACTATGTTGAAGAGATATGGAGAAAGTGGAGAGCCTTGTTTTGTTCCTGATTTTGTCAATCACTTTGAGTTTCTCTCCATTTAATTTGATATTGACTCTTACTATTAGTGTGTGGAGTTTGAAGTGTGATTTAAGTTTCAGTAATATTTCTTTGCCTATGTGGGTGCTCTTGTATTAAAGGCATAGATGTTCAAGATTGAGACTTCATTTTGACGGATTGTTACTGTTATGAGTATAAAGTATCCTGATCCATCTCTTCTGATTGATTTTAGTTTGAAATCTATATTGTTAGATATTAGGATAGCTATACCCTTTTGCTTCTTAGGTTCATTTGATTGGTAATGTCTGTCTTTGAGGTTGATGTGTGTTTCTTGTATACAGCAGAAAGCTGGATTCTGTTTTCATATCCATTCTCTTAACCTGTGTCTTTTTATATGCTAATTGAGTCCATTGATATTGAGTATAATCTTAGCATATGACTCAATTCTTTTCCTTAGTTCTTTAATCTTGTCACAAGAATTCAAGGCTGTTATATGGCATAGGGATAGTTATGTTCATGGTATGTAGCTTAACATCAGTATAATGGCCATCACCAAATATTTGATCTTGGGTGGCTTCAAAATTTTTGACTCTACCTAGATGTTCAAGGGCCTTTGATTCCACTCTCCAAAAAACTTTTCTAATTTAGCTGTGGACTAATTGATGCCAATCATCTGGAGCAATCTTATTTCTTGAAGCCTGTGTCTTTACTAACTGCCTCAATATGGTGAATGCATGCCATAAGAAACTACTGCTTCCTTCATATCTTTTAGATCTTTTAGATCTTTCATATATATAGGCTCCAATTTACATTCTGTATATCCTTTTGTATTTACTATTTCCTGACTTTTCAGAAATAGTAACAGGGTAGATATTAGCAGCAGAATTAGAATTAGCTAAAACTCTTTATAAGTCATCTTTGACTGAGAGAGGTACTGGTGATGTAAAATCTTTTATATTATTTTTCATTGGTACCTCATCTTCTTCTTTATCAGTTTTAACAAGTTCTCCTATGGCTTAAAATCAATTTATCAGTGCTCTTTTGGAAAGTTTGAACTTCTTTACCTATGAATATTTTTAATCATTTTATTAAATCAATCAACTTTTGCTCTCATTATTCACACATGATTCCAACTTTTAAATTTTTTTCACTAATGATATCTTCTCATCCTTAGAGATTATTTTAATGGTATGCAGATTGCCTTCCAGAAGCAATGTTCTATCTGCTAGCTTGTCATGACTCTTTGACAAATCATCATTTTCATTTTCAGTGGTGTGAATTCTTTCAGCTAATTTCTCACTACCATTCTGTAAGGTTCATATCCATTTGACTTGGAGTATATTTTGCCTGTCAAATTATGAATATCATTTTCAGTGGTATAAATCCTTTCATCTAACCTCTCATTACCAGTCTGTAAAGTCTATCATTTCTGTAAGTTTCTCATTTTTGGCTCTGTTATTGAACCACTTCTTTAAGAATATAATAGGAAATATCAAACAAACAGCATCTATAGCTAAGAATTTATACATCACAGGCAGGTCATAAACGTCTTCTAGAATTCCATTCATAGTAGAAATGGAAAGGTTTTTAAATTCCAGAAGAGTGGTATTATCCACAGTTATCTTGGGAGTGGTTTATAAATTGTAATTTTTTATTTAGGTATTTATTTCTTTTTTAATTAATCTAACATTTGTTATCAAATAACTTTTATTAAAATCGTCAGATTGTCATAGGTAAAATAATCTCGATTTACCAGCCAGTGTTCAGGTGGCTGGTTCAAGTAGTTGCTGAGAGTTAAGGTGGTAATAAAGATGTTGGCCAGCTGGTGTCACAGTTATGACTCTAAAATAGGTCCTAGAGTGAACAGGACCTGAATTACATGAATTAGCAGAGTTGAAATGAATTATATCTAACAAATTTGGTTAGATTGGTTATAACCTGGGAGGGGGACTGAGCGAAGATGGCAGCTTGTAGAGTGACCATTGGCACTTCCATCAGTAGGCACAGATGGCACACATGGTTCAATGGCTAACAGGAAGTGTCTGGCCGGTAGAGCCCTGTTTGTCTAGGAGGGATAGTTTGATGATACACAGGCAGCACAGAGCAAGTAATTTAAAACCTGTGGGCCAGGGAATGCCTGCCCATGCCCACTGTGACTATTCTCTGTTTGGACCTAGTGTCCTTAGGGTACGTTGGAGGCATCTTAGCATTCAGAGCAACATGCTTGTACACCCAGTGTCCTGTACCAGGCAGAAGCTCAAGAGGGTCAGAAATTGCAGTGACCCATGAGCTATGAGGTTGTTGGGTAGTGCATGGTCAAGGGATCCTATCGCCTGTGCATTTGGACTGGGAATCTTTGGCCTGCTGCCTAGCTAGCCGAGAAGGGTTAGAGTTTCCAGGTTCAGAGCTCAGCCAGTCAGAGTAGGCCCAGGGGCAGAGGCACTTGGATCTCAAAAGGGAATGCCAGCTTGGTGGACAGTGGCAATATGTGCAGGATCACATGGGCCCAGGAGCTGGAGCAGCTGTGAAGGATTGCCCAAAGCTCTGGGAAGTTGGGTGGTTGGTTCAGTTGAGTGCCAGGTATTGGCATGTGTAAGTGAATCCATGAGAGCCAGAGTTACAGGGGGTATCAAATATTTATTGGGGAACACAAAAACAGCAAGCTCAGGAGCCACTGTGATCCTCTGCTCTGTGTGCATTTGGGAATCAGAATCTCTGACCACCACCCAAGATAGTGAGCACACTTCCTGTCTGCACTTATGGTACCTGAGACCACACCCTAATGGGCGGGTACTTCAAAAGCTATTGGCTGAATGAATTCTACAACACAGGTGCAAGGGCTAGTTAGATGGTTCAGAGAGTTGAAGCCAAAGTGCTTGCCAGGCAAGATCAATACAGAACAGTATACAAAGAGAGAACTGATTCTTCAGTGTTAGCCTCTGACCGCTACACTCACGCCATGGCACACAGGCACTATCACACATGCCATAGACATACAAATAATAAAAAAAATCAAAATGTTTAGAAACCTGGAGTTCCAATTTCTGGATTGAAGAGCATACAATTGAGGCTAATGACACTTGAGGTAGGTAACTCCCTCCTGCTGCATTTATAAAGATTCTTATCACTCATCCAAGCTTATCTTTACTGAAGCTGATTTTAGAAAACGTTAAGATGAAGTCACCAATGCTAAGGAAAACCTTGGATAGTTTTGAATACACTTAGCCATAGAGATTAAAGTGCTAAATCCGTGCACACAGATTGAGGATGATTGAGAGCTGGATGAGAAAAATAAGAGATCACCCCCTTTGACTCTTGGTCTTTGGTTCTTAAACAATGACCTCTTGCACATGGCTATGGTCAATTACCTGAATATCTGTCATCTGTCACTTGATTTAGGTACTATATCACTATCGAATAAAAATGTATCAACAGAGAAGAAGAAATGACTAATTTCCATGACTCAAGTCCATACTTGGTCCTAAGGAAGAACAATCAAGGGCATTCCCAAGGAAGAATAAGGCCTGGCACTAGGCTGTGGGGTGACTGCAACATTAGAGCTACTTTTATACCATCATTTGGCTGAAGCCTGGTGCTTCATGTTTATCATATTGATTCACCATATTTTATTGATTTCACAAATCAAGCGGTTAACATAGATACTACTGTATCTTTTAAGTGCACTGGCTGTCTAAGTCCTACCATTTGAGCAAATGTTGCCTTTTATTTTCTCAACCCCATCATGATCTGCTCATTATTAGCAGTCAAATGTGGCCATGCTCCCTAGATTTTATCAAGTAGCACCCCCCACACTTGCTGACACAAGTGTGCTAATTTTGATGCTAGGACAGAGTGAATTTCTCTCCCCAGACCCATCCCCATGTGTAGATTGAACTTCTCTAGCCATACTACATGCTCACATACCTCTCTTTTCTGTGAATGTTTGAATTCTGCTTCCCATGTCTTCCTCTGTGATTATCCAGCTAGAACTTCACCCAAATGCCTCTTTCTCTGGGACACTGGCAACCTTCAGTTTCCCTTTGTTTCCTGCAATCCTCTTTTATCTCATTCTTATTCTTGACCTTGTGCTGTGATCTCTTCTGAGTTTTTACTTCTGTTGTATGATAGAGGTAGAAATACAGTTTCCTTTTCCATTTTATTTATCTAGCACCTACCATGTCTGTACCAGGTGGTCGTTGAATATGTGTTCATAAGTAAGTGAATAAATGATGAGACTAAAGGCCATTCTCTTCTTTAACAAGTTCAATGGGTACCATGGGTGAGATGAGAGGGAGTCAGATTTCTGGATAATACTTCTGAATGGCCAAGGAGCAGAGTTAGGAGGTAATGACAGATACAAAATGTCACTTAGTCCTATAGTTATCAAATCAACAGTTATTGAATCACACTTCCATGGGAAGGCTCTCATAATTTCAATAATATAGGGAAAAGGTAGTAGACATCAAATTATAGAAAAAAATGTAAATATATAGTACAGTGTACCCAAAAGTGTGTTGAGTCCATGCTGAGGATGCTTTGGAACATAAATATTGTTTTGCTCTAGCGACCCTGATAAAAAGTTAAATGACACCTCCCCAGTGACATCTTTATCCTTGATTAGTGATTATAATACTATCTACAAGTTCATATAAAATCTCTAAAATAGAGCTCAGTTTTAATTTTCTGATTTTATTATCTTTCAGTGTAACATATAATTCATGCTTCAAAGCTGTGGGTGCTGGGAGCCCCACTAGTTCTCTCATCCTAGGACTGAGTTAATTAGCCAGTTTCACTTCACCCTTGTAATTATGCATTATAACCTGTATAATGTGTCTCTTCCAATTAAATGTTAGACTCAGCAGTTTCTCAATTTCATTCCTGAATACCTTCTTAATTTTCCAGTGATTGCTAGATCCTTCCTCTAATAAATGCTATATAACTTCTTTTCAATAAATCCTGGAATACCAGCATCAGGTAACTAAGAGCATAGACAAAAAGATCATTGCTAACATGTGGATTAAAATCTTAGGTATGAAGATGGAGTCTCATGTCTCCATCTTCCAGCATCTAGTATACTGAGGAAGGAAGATAACTGCAAAGTCAGGACCAGCCTGACTTCTGGATCAGCCTTAGCTTAGCTTCTGAGTGACATCCTAAGGTGAACCCATTTAATTCTTGCCTTTGTCATTGTGCAGATTTTTTCCATTTTATCTTCTGTTATGGTTACAAGTTTTCATTTTAATTTTAATTCTAATAAGTAGTTTATTGATATGTTGTATCATTTTTGAAAAGAATAGTTTGGGGAGAAGGAGTAAGGGGATTAAAGTTGGGCTAAAAGAATGAGTTTTACACATTATTAATTAGCTTATGTGTGCTCTCCACAAAGGACTACTGTGTGTGAAGGAATGTGAAGCTAAACAGACACACATAAACACACTCTTTATACCAAAGGCAAAGTAATGCATGTGCAAGTATATGTGTGACTACTAATTAAGTACCAAAGAGAAAGATGTTGAAGAAAATACTGACCGTGTTCTGGTCTAGAAATCCACCAAATCCTCTCTGAAAAGGAAATTCTGGGAATATGTGTTGCAGGGAATGTTATCAGGAAAAGCAGGGAGCACTTTGAAAAAAAAACATTGAGCAAGAAATACGTTGGGTCCATTTGAATTATAGTAAATTTGAGTGTTCTTGGCATGCCACAACTGCAGAAGAAAGGCATGTGAAATTTTGGGAAATTATAAAGGTGTATTGTGCCTGGAAGTGCCTGCTAATCTTGGAAGAGTTTAACTCCTTTTCAAGCATAATGGAAATACCATGAAGGATTTAAAAAAGAGAATGGAATTTACACTTTAAAATATCTGCTTAGATGCTCTCTAGACAGATATGCTCTATTGTAGTTTGAAAGAACAGAAAAAGACCTAGGAAATTTTCACACACACACACACACACACACGAAATATAAATTCATATAAATTATGAAATACATACTGGGAAATCTGGACAAGATTTGTTACAGAAAGCAAGAGAACGAAGTATTTACAAATTTCATCAATATAATGGCCCCAGGATATCATTGTATTGATGGCTGCTATGTGGGAAGCACGGAATACAGTTCCACTAAAGAGAATGAGTGTAACAATCCCCACTATTATCTGCTTTAATGTTATGACTACGACAGTTGCATGGAGTAATCTTCACTGGATTTGGTGTCACACTGTCTGGGTTTCACTGAGGGAGACTGAGCTTATTTACATAGTTACAATTGGCTGGTTTTGAGATGAGTTTTGCAAACTGCATTATGGTATTGCTGTGGGGGTGGCACTTAGAATGACATATATAAGGTTTAATGAATATTTTTATCCTACTGATCCATTTATCCAAGAACCATAGGTAATGCTCCATCATATTTCTCACTCCACACTATGAAGCTTCTTTGGTGTTTCTAAGCTTTAGAGCCTATCTCTCTAAGGATAATGCAAAGACCATAAACAGCATGGCAATGCTTTTCTGTATCAGTGCCATCCTTTCCATGAACAATCAACCTAAAGTCTTTTGTAATGGCAGAGATAAAGAAAATAAGTAGGGCGCTTGACATTGTCTTATTTTCTTAGTCAGAAACATGAAAGATAAGACTGAAAAAGAGAAGTCCAGCAACTCCTTAGAGGAACCAAAGAAAGTATTGGAAATGCCCTCCACCAGGCATTCAAGTGAAATATGACGCAACTATAGCTATCCACCATTTACTTCCCTGGTTATCCTGGGCAAATTACTTTGTGAGGCTCAATTTCACCATGGTAAAGGGACAACCCTTATCTCTGCCTAGTCTAGCTAGTAGCTGAAGCATGAACAGAAGAACACACTGCGAAGTATGTCATGACCTATAACATACACTTGATATTATTATTGTGCTACATTTACAATCACAGCAAAGCAACAAATGGAACACAGTGTGTTTCTTGCAGAGAGGTAGCAAGGGTAGCACATAGTCTCCATACTCATAGACTCTTGAGACAAAGGTATCAGAATACTATGTTATGAGCACACATGCCACTCGTGGGTCTGAGCAGGAATATTTTAAGATATATGTTCTATTAGTTGTAAGATCTTTGCAAGGTGGCACAGCTTCAGGAGACAGTGTTGTTATTTGTATTTTTCACCAGCCGAGGTGAACAGAGCAGTTTCGAAAGCTGGCATAAGGCCATGCAGCCACTACTCAGCAATCCTTATTTCAAACCTTGTTCCATCATGTTCCAAACACCGTAGGGTTGTAACTGCTAAAAGGGAGCTGCACTGACACAGCTTCTGGTGGGAAAAGTCCTATTGTTGAAACATGATTAGGAAATCAAAGGGACATTTTTTGTTCTCTGGGCTGTGTCTAAATGCAGCTGATGCAATATTGTGCTTTTGAACGATTGGCTGTAAAATCACTGGTAGAAACATACTGCAGACGGCAATTAATTACCACACAGTTCCTGCTCCATTACTCAGTGAAGATTGAAAATGATCCTGTTACAAGAGTACACCAGGAAATAACAGCATCCCCAGGAACCTGCCCTCTGCTGGTCAGCCCACTGGTCTGTCCTTAAACAGGGACATTTCACCAAGATGCCAATGGGGTATTTTGAACATTTTTATATTTATGATTTTATTACTCTGAGATGTTTGGGAGTTTTAATTTTTTAAAGCCCACCTGCTGTTTCTTTATTAAAATCAGAGTTTGGATTCATCAAAACTCTGCTTTGCAGTCAGGTCACATACATCCCATAAAGCAGGATACAGGAGTTTGCTCTGGCTCTAGAATGAGATTTATCTAGTAAAGATGCACACTGATTTATATGTGTGCTTACAAGTATGGCACTGAATTAAAATATGATAGGAAGTGGGAATGGTTCACAGCTTCCTGAATGTGATCATAAATAATGGATTTCACAACCAAGGTGCTCTGTTTAATAACCACAGTAATCTTCACCAATAAGTGTACTGGGGTCACTCTGCTGCTGGTAACTCTGGTGTGGTGGTTTGAAATCAAATGGCCCCAAAAAGGAGTGCACTATTAGGAGGTGTGGTCTTGTTGGAAGAGGCAGGATGGCACAAGCCTTTAATACAGACTTTGATGCTGCAGGACACACCCTTAATCTGGGCCACACCTTCTATGGGACGTGTGTTATTGGGGTAATGGGCTTAGAGGTCTTTTTCTCAAGCTTTCCTTGGTGTGATAGTCAGTTGACTTCTTATAGCCTGTGAGATGTAGGACACTCAGCTCTTTCTTCATCACCATGCCTGCCTGCATACAGCCATGCTCCCCACCATGATGAATTGACCTTTTACTGGAATCATCTTCTTTACAAGAGTTGGCATGGTCATCGTGTCTCTTCATAGCAATAGTAAACCCTTCATAAAATTGGCACCGCAAGTCCACAATTTGATTGACTGCTACTGTAATTTATACACACCACACCAAAGCACGTGAATTCGCTGAAGTGAATGGGATAAAGAGGATGTTTCCAACAATAGCAAGATTTCTGTCCTCAAGCTAATGCGAAGGAGTTGGCTTTTGGCCTTCTCTACAGATCTTTGAGAGGGAGGGCTACAATATAAGGCTTGAGGAGAATGTCTCACATTGCAAAATCTTCTCAACAGAGAAAATTGAATATCAAAAGAGAATATAGACAATGTTCTGGGAACATTATACATATACATATGTTCAAAGTAAATTTGAAGTCTATTTTCTCCCCAAATGTCCTTTATTAAACGCCCCATGGAAAGGATATTTTCAGTGAATTGCCAAACCAAATTCATACTCAGTTTATTTTACAGTAACTTCTAAAAGCTAATATTATTTCATTGATAATGGAACATAATTACATACCTAGAGGAATGAAACAAAAGAGACAGACATGGTTATGAATGCAATCTGATTTCCAGTGAGACAGCTGTCACAGCGAAGATGTCAGGAGGCATCCATCTAAAGGAAAAGCGTGTAACCACAGAAAGCAGCAAGGCAGAGATGAGTATGGCTCCAGATCCTCATTTCTCCTTCTTTTGTATCTTGTGGTAAATTTTTAGCCTTTGTGTATGGTACATTTGCATCTGCACGAAATCGTACAAAAGGCAAAATTATTAGAATAATCAGCCCTGGGTTGAATCGACTATGACTGTTTTGTTGAACTTGTTGATAAACTTCCCTTTGAATACTGAAGTTGATAGTCACAGATTAGTACTCACTACACTTAGACTTCAGCGGAGAATCATCTTACTGCAATGGGCAGTAGTTAACACAGTAGTCAACTCACAACCGGTCAAAGTGCCGAGAATAAATGAAGGGAGTGCTTATCCCTAAATAGACATTAACATCATCTTATCTAAGATACAGGGCAGTATCCCAGAAGACAAGGCAGGGAGAATGCAAAAGCCAGAGGATAGGGAGGCATTTGGCCAAAAGTTATCTCCTCCACATGACATGGTCTGCACATGGTATGAATTCACTTCAGCTGTAGTTTCTCACAGAAAACCTGACTAAGATGCATCCGCATTCCATCATGTATGGATTTCATGAGTCTCTACTCTTCCTTGAAGTACTATTGATGGTTAATAGATGCTGGGAAAAAGAGGAGGGTCACTTTCTCTAGTGGTTTAGCCACTTTTAAACTGCCGATGCTTCAGTAAATAAGCTCCCATTTATGCACATGCAAGGTACCCTAATTAAACTCAAAAGGTCACATGCCAAAAAGAAGACATGAAAGGAGTGCGAAGACTGGATTGAAGAAGGGTTTTAGAGAAAGAAACGGGGAAAAGGAGAGAGAGCAATGAGAGGTAAAAACAACTAAAATTCATTATATAAATTTACGAAACTGTCAATATCAAAAGAAAAATCACTGATTGTTAAGAAGTCAGTGGAGATGGGACAAACAATAAATTAACAGTGGTGTATGGGAAAATTTGGAATGGTGAAATTATTTTATATGACATGATTATCTGTGGGTGCATGGCATTATGGCTTTGTCAAGACCAATAAAATTTTACAACAGAACAAGTGGCCTTGAAAGCAAAGCAGCTATTTTTGTCAATAATAATGCCTCGTTAGTGGTCCATCAGTTGTCACAAATGCAGCACAGTTGTGGATGATTTGAAAAATAAGGACATCCAGTGACGGAAAAAGGGGGGCCTGGAATCCATGGAAAGTCTGCTTTCTGCTCATTTTTTCTTTCAGTCTACGATTGCTCTACAAATAAAACCCATTTAAAAAAGACAGTGTCTTGTTGCAAATGATCCTCTGAAAACCCCTGGCAACAAAATTTATTCTATCAAATTCCAGATGGCATAACTGAAACTCAACTGTTAGTCAGTAATAGGAGAAAGCAGGGAACTTCTGACACACTGAAGAATTACATCTCAGACAGGGTCACCTAGTAATTAACAGAAGCCTAGTGGGAAATGGACAAATGTGTCTCTATACTCTGGAGCTGTTCTGTCTAATACAGTAGCTATCAGAAACATTTTTGTGGTTTGTCCTATAAAGGACATCACTCACAGTTTAGAAGATTTTTTTTTAGTTTTTTTCTCATTGTTTTATTAAATATTTCCATCTCCTCCCCTCCTCCTCCTAATTGGGAGGAAGAAACATCTTTAAAAACAACTACAGGAAAGATAAAGACATGCTGTGCTAAGTTTTAAAGATTACGAACAATTGTACTTTTCTGATTATGCTGTTTCTATTATAATGTTTCTCAGGCATAAAAATAACTTGGATTAAACTTTTCTATTTTGCTTGTCCATAATGTAAGTTCCTGGATGCTAAATAAAGAGCAAAAGCATCTCATTTCCTGTGGGCAACTTCTAAGAATCCATAATCTTAACAACTTTCTTAAGTGATTATTGTTTAAAAGGTTATGATTTCTTTCTTTGACTGAAAAAATAACCAGTTTAAAAACACTGCATGTATTCATCTGTTTACTGACAGAATATGCCTGGATGGACAAGACTATATAGAATGATGGAAGAATTAATCAGGAGACAAAGCCTTGGTCCCAGGATGTGCTATAATGAAAGGGAATGTTCCATTGTAATGGATTAAGATATATGTAACATGAGAAAATGCTAGCAAGTGGTGTTTTAGCTCTACAAGAAGACATATGAATACAACATTAGTTGCTATGGTAACATGAAATGATGCATTCTACTGGGTTATGCAAGAGTATGACTTTATGAATTGATGTAGGTGTGTCTTCTATCTATCCGATGATTTCATTGGATAATTAATAAAGAAACTGCCTGGCCCATCTGATAGACCGGCCCTTAGGTAGGTGGAGTAGACAGAACAGGAAGAAGGAAGTGAGGTAGATGGCTCAGTCAGATGCCACGCCTCTCTTAAGTTAGGCAGACCACCGTGCCTCTCCTCAGAGAGATGCCAGATGCGATGAAGCTCCAGCCCAAGATGGACGCACGCTAGAATCTACCTGGTAAGGCACCACTTTGTGGTGCTAACCATGTGGGATTCAGGCATGACGAAAAGCCGGCCCGCAGCTCCACACTACAATGAATTTTCCATATTAACTCTTATGTGCATCATAAAGTCAAGATGTGTGTGTGTTTTAAATACTGTTATGTTCTTTAAGTTTAAGTTGTAATAGTCACACCCTTTGACATAACTAAATATCTACTTCTTCAAATGTAAAATTGGAACATGCTAAGCATTTCTTCCTTCTTGGTTTAGTCTATTGTTAATCCAGGTTAGGTAAATGTTAAAATGTCATGTTGTGATGTATAAAATGATGTCCCAATATAAGATCTCAGAATATTATCACTGTGAAAGTGACTCTTCAGGCAGAGAAAGGGCACACAATATTGGAACTGGAAAAGGAATGTGGAGTAATTCACAGAATTTTCTCCATCCTTCCATGCTAGCATTCAGAGTTTTGTTGATGACTTTTTACTTAATAGCCATATTAGAAGGAATCAAATTATTTGTCTAATTACAAAATCAAATCACCTGCCTCTCCTCCTAATTACCTTACATTTGTTTCCACAGTGTCGCAGTGCAGTGGGACAAAGGAAGCCTGAAGAAGATGGACAACAAGGATACTTTAAACCATATTTTCCATGCATCTGTCTCTTTCTAAGATGAGCTAAATAGAAATCATCCATTCAGCATTTCTCAGTGATAAAAATGTGGATTTCATCTAAATGGTCCATGAAGCTGTTTCTGCACTAAGTGCTCTCTGGTGTAGAATCATCATTAAAGGAAACATTGTGGAATCACTTGCATCATAGGTGTAAGTACCTCTTAATTAGTTTACAGAACTGGTCTAGACTTCACTTTGGTCTGCTAGGCCCTCACAGAATTACCCCAATTCTTTGGTGTGTATGCTGCTCAGAAAACTAATACATCTACACCCCATATAGATAGATAGGTCAGAGAGACTTTACTTGCCTTTGGAGGACAAAAGAAGTTGTGGTACCTGACAGAAAAAAATGCTAGAATTTGCATGTACAACTTTGCTTATGCCATCTCAGGTAGACTACAAAGTATTTCACGTGTTGTAGCACTCATCATCCCTGGAGTCCAGGGTGAATGAAGAGGATCTTACACAGAACCTTTGTAAATGAGCATAGCATCTCCTCATGTTAGCCTCAGCACCATGCTATATTTAGCTACTAAAAGCCCAGAAGTCTGAAGTAATGGGGAATTTATTATTAGAATTTTTGGTTACAATAATACTACAAGCTATGGGACAAGACTAATCTCCTCTAATAATTAAGTTCAATGTTTCTTACTTCTAAATGAGATGGAAATACCCATAATACAAAACTATTGCAGGAATCCAGGGGTACACGGATTCACAGGTACACATGCATAATTGTCAACTTCTATAATCAGGTTCACAGCCAGTTATTATGGGGAGTACTCAGATGTGCTTTCTTTGTAGCTATTCACACAGGCAGAAATATCTGCTGCCAGTGCATTTTTGGCTAATGACCTATCTGTTTTCTAAAAGTGCCCAACACGGTAAAAATAATAGGCCTTGGTATCAGTAACTGAGAGCTGCCAAAAACAATCTTAGATTTTAAGATATTATCCTTTCTATTTAAAGAGAAGGAGACAGCATCATCTTTTAAAAAAATCTTTCATTGGCAAATGATTCTGGAGCCTTAGAGGATAGGGAAAATAACAAAAATAGATAAAACCCAACAGTCTCATTTAGACAGACAGCCCCATCTACACAACACCAGGAGAAAATGAGACAGATCCAGAAGTTGGGACATTCAACAAGAAAACAGACCCAGAAGCTTCAAAAAGTCAATATTATGAAACAAAGGGGAAGTGGTGAAATGGTTTCATCGCAAAAGACTTTAGGGAGACACATAACTCTAATGAAATATAAGAACTTTGAATCTTAATCCAAAAAATTTATACAATATGCTTTTGAGAACACTTCTGAAAATTAAGAAAGGAACTGATTTTTTACTAATTCTTAAATTGGAACAAGTATTGTTAATAACCACTATTGTTAAGGTCCCAGTATTTAAATTTATCAACATGTCTGAAATGTAGCCTTAAATTACCCTGGATAAATATACTAACAACTTGATAAAACACAAAACAATGAAACACACAGAAGCACAGTGTTTGTACAAAAGAATAAACAAGCAAAGCACATGTTATGGTCAGCACTTATGGTCAGCACAAGCTGACCATAAGTGGTAGGTCTTCATTACTCTTTGATCCAGCTGGATGTTTGAACATGGCCATAATAATGAAAATGAAAAATATTATACCACCTCAGCTTGACTCCTGGCCTTATTTCTTACACATATAGCCTTGGGTCAGTGCCTTAACTGTTTTGTACCTGACATTTATCATACATAAATAAAAACACTAGCAGTGTCTTTCCTAGAACAGTGTCATAACTGTTGCAGATGTAAAAATTCACATGACCTTCACAGTACAATATCTAACCTGCATCATATTCTATGAACAGTTTGGCCTCTAGTACAGAGAAGTGCTCAGGATACGGAGCTAAAAAACTGCAAGAACACCTTGAATCAAGTTTCTCTTATGACTTCCATCACTAACAAGCTACCTTCTCCACAACCTCCTAATGACACCTGAGTCAAATCCAGTTCTAACAGATTTATCAGAGATGCTCCACTATGCACATGAGCATGGAGAACCACAGCATCCTGGTCATGCGGCAGGCTGCTTCTATGCCTGGGTTGCAGGTGCCGCCCTCTCATTTTTTGTCTTGTGTTAGCTTTCTATACCTTCTTGTTTTTGATCACAGAAACTTTAATTTATACTGAATTTACATATGCATTAAAAGTGTTCTAAATCTTATAAAGTCTCTTAATGTGTTTAGAAAAGTAGCATATACCTGGTATCTCAACTATCCCACTTCTTGAAATGAAACTGAGTGGGAATGAAATGACAGAAAACTTTTTCTCTGTTTCATTACTTGGATCTGAAAGGGAATCACTTGTACATATTACCAAATTTGTACCAGTTTCCCAGAGGGATAAACCGAAGATCATTAGCTCTCTATAGAATGTGAGTATTTAAGAAATGTCATTGACTCTGGGGGAACACTTCTTAATTTAAAAGAAGTATTGAGATAAAAATTGAAATATTATCAGATTATAAAACATATGCAAAGCTGCAAGGATGAGTAAAATTACTGTAGAAAATTATTCAAAGTATCAAAGGGGTGTACACATTAAAAGGTCAGAAATTCTAGTTTTAGATAGCCAGGAGAGTGGCATCAGAGGCTGGGGTGAGGGAATTCTTTACAGATACCACTGTATCTGTGGGAAATTGCACCCAAGACCCCAATCAGACAGCAATATCAGTGAGCACAAGTCTTTGTATAAAATCACACATCACACAGTACTCACTTGTACCAGGAACATACTCTCCCATAACATTAAGTAATCTCTAGATCCTTAAGATGGTATTAGTGCTAGAAATGTAGACAATATATTGGGTCCCTTAGGAAGGGAGACTATTATGCCTGTACAATACAGATGCAATTGTTTCCAAATATTTTTGTTGAATCTATGGCTGGAGATAAATCAGGATGACTCTCTCCCTCCCTCCCTCCCTCCTTTCCTCCTTCCCTCCCTCCCTCCCTCTCTCTCTCTCTCACTCTCTCTCTCTCTCTCTCTCTCTCTCTCTCTCTCTCTCTCTCTCTCTCTCTCTCTCTGTGTGTGTATGTGCATGTGTGGGTGTAAGTAGTATACATCTAGTGCACATGTATGTATATAAAAATATATACATCATAGACATCATAGGCACACAGTATAAATGGCAATATATGTAAAATTGAAATGTTTGAAAGCTGAAGTATTTTATAGAGAAGAGATATCTCAAACTATACAAAAATGAGCATAAGTTAGATCAAATATTGGGTTTAATCAATAAGATATAGTTTATAATAGTAAGAAGAATTTTGATAGAACAATAAACACAACTGGAGTCTAATGGATAGACATAAGCAAATTATAGAAGTTAGGAAATTTATATGTGATCTTTTCAGAAATAAGTATACATAGTTTACATAGTATATACATCTTACTGTATGGTACATTGGTAACCCACATAAATCATTTTAAAACCAACACACCCAAGCTGTGTGCTTTTCTCCTGCTCCCCTCTAACTCACTGTTCTCTAATATTCCATGACTCGGTGCGTGTTACTTTCATATCAAAGCCATTCACTTGAGAAAAGAGTGCAGGCTGAGACTTTGAAAGTCCCTTAAGTACTCAGTCATGCAGGAAAGAATGATGATTCCATTTTCTAGTTATTCAATGCTGGGGTTGAAGTGATTTGTGTTAGAAAAAATGAGGGATAAAATCATTTTGTCATATTTCTTAATATGGTATTTTTGCCATTTTAAGACAGGATCGCAATATCAGGTTCATAGTTTGTAAAGTTCATATTCTTCCCAGACTTGAAAGAGAATTTGCCTCTTAAATTTGGGGGCTGATTTCCTATCTCTGATGCTTCATCAATACTGATATTCAGGAATCATCTGTCATCAGTTGGATAAACATCATTCAATTACAAAAGTCATTTTCAGATTTGAAAATAGGATATGTATATAAATCCATATATACATATATGAATTATTATTACGCTCATATTATTGTTGCTGAATATTTGTTTAACTATGCAAAGAAGTGTTGCATTTAACTAGGTAAAGATGTGTTCCTATTTTAATTGCCTCATAAGACACCTGATTGGTTTAATAAAAAGCTAACTGTCCAGTAGCAAGGGAGGAGTTATAGGCAAGACTTCTAGGCAGGGTGAATGAGTAGGAGGAGGAATTTAGGCTCAAGGAGAAAAAAAAGAGATGCCAGGGGACACCACAGGCCAGTCAGACAGACATGGAGGAAATAGGAAAGCAGGACATACAGAATGAAAGAAAGGTAAAGGGCCCTGAGGCAAACATAGATGAATTGAAACAGGTTAAGTTAAGTTAAAAGAGCTAGTTGGACAAGCCTAAGCTAAGGCTGAGCATTCATAATTAACAATAAGTCTCTTTGTCTTTACTTGGGAGCTGGTTGGTGGTCCAAAGGAAAATGCCAACTACATATATCATGATTTAATATTGGAATAAATGATTTTTCAAAACTCACATAACATCAAGGAAAGGGAGAAATATTTGTCTTTTGGGTCTTGTGTTACATCAGCCATATTCATGGTTACTAACTCCATTCATTTATCTGCAAATTTCATTTTTATTAATAGCTGATAATATTCCTTTGTGCAAGCATAACAAGTTTGATTATGTATTCATCAGCTGATGGACAACTAGACTGTTTCCAATTTATGGCTATTATGAATAGAGCAGCAATAAACACAGACAGATGAACAAGTATCTCTGGAGTCAGATGTAGAGCCCAAGAGTCATATACTTGCATCTTGAAGTAGCATGACTCCCAGCTTCCCACGAAACCACCCCACTGATTTTCATAGCAGTTGTAGCAGTTTACACTCCCACCATCAAACAATAAGTTTTCCCCTTTTCAACATCCTTGTCATCATGGCTATCACATATTTGGATATGATATTGGCCAGTCTGCCTGAAGTAAGATGAAATATCAAGGTAGTTTTAATGTACATTTCTCTGATTGCTAAGGTGATTAAACATTTCTCTAAATGTTTCTCAGCCATTTGTGCTTCACTTTCGAACACTTTGTTTAGTTATGTACCAGATTATTTTTTATCCGCCAAAATAGATTACATATTTCATTATATTTGGAATGTTAATTTTTAGGTTTCAATGTTGCTACAGTCTAAATAACCACAGAAGTTAGGTACATTGTAAAAGATCAGAGTGGAGGAGAGGCTCTCCAAAGGAAGGTAAAATAGAATATAATATTATGGCAACATAAAGGGAAAAGTAGAATAGGAAGATCAAATGGAGATGGGGATAGGAGAGCAGAGTGGAGGTGGAAGTGTGGGAAATGACAATTAACACTAAATGCTGTTTCAAAAACCATGTAAAAATCTACAGTTTTAGAATCTTCATTTAGATTCTAAAACTAAAACATAAAGCATAAACATACAAGAAGGGATTTATATAGAATCACCATATACTTGGAAGACAAGACTTCAAATAGATAAACCAAGTAAAACTTACACTCCCAGAAATGGGATACCTGTGGTTGATTCATTAGCAGCAGAAGTTCTAGGGATCCATCCCCAAACCATCACAAGTTATTACCAAGGTTATTAAGTACTCCACACAACTAATAGTAAAGCCGTTTGCTAAAGACAACACTTCCATATGTTGTCAAAATGGAGAAGTCGAACTGATGTTCAGCTAGAAGCTTCACCTCTACTGTCTAGTGTTCATAGTACTGGTAGGTACTCTGTATGCTACCAGAGGGGAAAAGCAATCATTAATATCTCCCAACTTTAAACCCTGCTACTAATGAAAATGACTTGTTTGTAAGATATAGTGAAGCAATAGTGGCACAAGAGGAACCAACCTCTCTTGGGTTGGATTTAAGGCGTACTACATAAGATGGAGCTCAGACCTGATGCTGTTAATGTGGACAATAATCTGAAAACAAAATATGTCTTTGGACTAGGGTAAAACCTAGTGCTAATATTCTGCTAAAGGATCATACCAATAAAATCACTTCCAATGATTCAATGCTATTCCCATAGATCAGAGTCTCAATTTAGCCCTCATCAGAGTAGCTTTCTTAAAATAGTAAATGGGAAGCAAAACAAAAACCCACAACTGAACAATGTTCAGACAGTGAGAGACTTTGGAAAACTCAGTCCTAATTTGGATATCTTCATCAAACACCTCCCTTAAAGGATGTGGGATTTTTGTGAAGGTGAAGGCAAAATTACTGTTAGCACACTGGCTAAAATAGCTTTGATGAGGTCATTATACAGCTTTATACATTGAGGAAGATTCACACAAGCACAGCCTCCTCAACCTGCAGTTGGTTAGAGACAAACCAACATGATACACATTCTACTCTGCAGAGGAAAGTGATTCTGTAAAAAATGGCTGAAACTAAACCCACAATGGAGTTGTGCTTCTTCAAGATACGTTTATATGCTATTTGGACTTTCCATTGCAAAAATATTCAAATGGGAATCTTTTAATGATATCCACTCGTGTCTGTGGAAATAACTAAGAATTTTTTTACCATCTAATTGTGGGTACCTTCTATACTTTCTTTTGTGTTTGTCCTGGATTTCTTGTGTACAGTTATTGCCAGTGAATGATTGACATACTTTAATTTTGTAGAAAAATAATTAGCTTCCAGATGCATGAATTAAGGACTAAAAAAATACATGGAACTTAGACAGCCTGAATCAGTTATGTAAATCAGTGGTATTGGTATTGCTGTGAGATACATAAAGTATAAATCGTAACTTGAATAGTATTCAACATAAATGCTTGTGTCTATTTTTTAAGATTTTATTTTTAAAATTTTATTTGTATATCTGCATATGCATATGTATATGTGAGTACAGTGCCTCACAGAGGCCAGTAGAGATGTCGGATCCCCTAGAGCTGGAGTTACTGGCAGTTGGAAGTCCTCTGATGTGGGACTGTTCTTGAGTCCCAATAAAAAGCAATACTTACTCTCAACCCTTGAGGTCCCTTTCCAGCCCCTAAACATAACTTCTTAATTTTCTACATTTCCTCCTTTGCTCTCTGGATATTTCTGTTAAGAAAGTAAGTGATGGAGGATTCTCATTGGCTAATAAACAAACTGCCTTGGCCAGCCCTTAGGTGGGTGGAGTAGACAGAACAGGAAGAAGCAAGTGAGGTAGATGGCTCAGTCAGATGCCACGCCTCTCCTGAGTTAATAAATCGCCATGCCTCTGCTCTCTGGAGCAGACCGCCATGCCTCTCCTCAGAGAGACAGATGCGATGAAGCCAGCCGCCAGGTCGGACATGCTGAATCTTCCCTGGTAAGACACCACTCGTGGTGTTACAAAGATTATTAGATATAGGTTAATCAAGATGTGAGTAAGAGGCTGAAACTAATGAGCCAGGCAGTGTTTAAAAGAATACAATTTGTGTGTTGTTATTTCAGGTTTTAAGCTAGCCAGTGGCCGAGAGCAGGACGGTGGGAAGCCGCCCACAGCTCCTCACTACAAGTAAGTTTTACAAACTTTATTGTTAGTGTTACTTTATACATAAATTGAAAAGTGTTAGTTTGGATGAAAGAGCTCTTGTCCTTTGGGATGGAAGTCAAAATTTAAAATATCCCCTCTGTTAGGTTTGATAGAGATCATGCATGTCTGTGATCTCAGAGAGCTTCTTCATACCCTCTTCATTCATTATCCTCTGTTAAGTTGACATCATTCCTTCCCATCAAAATCTACTTACACCTCTAATGAAATGCATTAAAGTTAATAGTTAACGTTGTAACCATTTTCTTTTTCATTGCAAATCTGAGATTTACCACTTGGTTTCTAAAATATGAAAATTACTTATTTTTCTCCATTTGTAAAATAGAGATAATATCATATTTTTTCCACAAGAACATTCTGGGAATTATTTAGTTGTTACTTGAGAGAAGTAGAGTGTTTCAAAGAACACTCTAAACAGAACATTATAAATGTGCAATAAATGTCATATATCACTGTGCCAAAAGTACATGTAATGAAGAAGCCAGTTTGCTTTACCAATCTTCTTAAATGTAAGTCATAAAAAGAATGATTTTCTGTACAACCCAAATGAACATGCTCTCAAAATATAATTTCACATCCTGAAATCTACTACTTAAAATCTACAAAATGTTCAACTCATCATTCCTACAATTTCCTTAGCTATGAAATCACACTTGGATATTGAGGGCCTTCTCACTTCTCTACAATTAATATTTTTAAAGATTCCAGAGTACAGATGTTCATTACATATTTAGTCGTGTTGAAAAATGATGACTGGAACAACAGAAAATGTGTGAAAAAATTAAATTACTTTTAAAAGTCATCTACTTTGTAGCAGACAGCATTGCAGGTAATTTTCATGTATGAATTTTGTAAATATAACTCAATATTTTAAATGTTATTAGAGAACATCATTCTTATATTTCATAACTAAACCCCATAATATTAGTAATTTTCCTAAGTAGTTAATAAATATTTATTTACTCTGTGAGAAATTAAATATTACCTTGTCACAAGATTTGTGTTGAATATGCAATATGATAAGAAAAATAATAATGACTTAATATGTGTATGAACTTTTATTTATGCTGTATCAAATTTTCATAAATCTGCTAGTTTTAATAACACACATTTGTTAGCAGGTAATTGTGTAACTCAAGTATTGAGTTTTTTAATTCTCTATCATAGATCTTATTAAGCTTAGCTGAGGCTGCGTTGTTCCATGGGGTTCTGGTTGCTTGACTATTTTAGTATCTGAGGCTGTCTGCAACCAATTACTTACAGTCTTTTCCTTAATCAACAAATCCTACAACACTATTATTCTCTAGTTATCCTCCCACAGTTACCACTGCTTCTATACAGCACAGCTATGAAAATGGCATCTTAATTTGAAAGATATTCAAAGCTAAAACTCCCTTAAAAGCCTACCTCAGTTATATCTCCTTTGCTGTAAAACATAATACATTAACAGGTTGCTAGGATTAGGCCATGGCCATCTCTGGGCACCATTATTCTACCTTCTTAAAAATAATTTGTAAAAAACACTATAAGTAGCTTCAAAGATAAGCCATAGTTGGCTAAAAATGTGGGTAGTGATACATTTTATAAAATACTTGTAAATAGAATATTCAAAGAATCCCTGAAGTTCAATCAGAACAAAAGAGCTAATCAAAATATGTACATGTTAAGCAAATATTTTAGGAGACAAGAACCATACATAAAACATAGCACATACACATTATTATAACCATTAGGCAAATGCAAATGTGACCCATGATAATATTTCACTGTCCCGATGTAAGGATGAGCACAAAAATAGCAATGGCAATCACAGGGCAGTATCTTATTAGATAGTCAGCTTTATATAAACAGGCAATAGCAGCTGTTAGTGAGAATGCGGGACACCTAGACCTTCTTATTACTGAGAATGAAAAGTGACACGTGTAGATATATGGGCTTAACTTTCAAACAACAGCTCCTATTTCCCATTGCTACTTGACATAAGAAAAATGAAGACCACTTTCAAAATTCTACATGAAATATTGTAATTCAGCATTCTTCATAGTCATCAATAACTGAAAACATCTTCAGTAAAAATGCAGATAAACTGTGTCCATACAGCAAAACAATGTTCAGAACAAAAGAGTAATTTGTTAACATACAAACCCGTCAGGGGGCCTCAAATGTATTATGTTCCATAGAAGGCCTAGACTCAAGGGTTACATAGTGTATGACACTCTTTGAATGGTATTCTAGGAAGGAAGAAGGAATAAATTGTTGCCCTGGATTAGGAAGAATAAAGGAACAAATCATATGGAGTAAGGGACATTCTGGGAGTGTGTTCTAGTTTGTATTATGATAATAGTTAAACTTATATGCACATGACAAAACTCAGAGAATTAAATACCAAGACAGGTGGTATATCCTATAAATACATTTAAAGATCTGGTAGAAATCCTAAATATCATGTACACACTGACAATAGCCCCTCATTTCAAAGAAAACATGTTTAAAATAAACAATTAATCCATTACAATATTAGGGCATAAATGGATTAAATATTAACAGGAAGTATTTGTTATCCTTTACTTAAAATAAATGCACATATGACAAATCATTTCTATGTGTATAAAACAGTAAGAAACATATCCACAATTCTCATAAATATAAGTTCAGAAGCTTCACTGTGGCACTGTTCATAAAAGCTCCAAACTAGGATCAGCCTAATTGTCCATGTTGAAAGCAATAGTGTTCCATGCAGTAAAATGTTATGTGGTAACAAAACATAATTCATGACACATGTTGTGGCTTGAATTCAAATGACCCCCATAGAATAATCAATGTAAGTGCTGGTTATGCACTTCGTGGAACTGTTTAGGAATGGTTAGAAGGTATGGGCTTTTTGAGGGAGGTGTGATGTTATTGGAGGAGGTGTCACTAAGGGTAGTTTTGCATTTTCAAAATCCCTGCTATTCCCAGCATTCTCTCTCTCTCTCTCTCTCTCTCTCTCTCTCTCTCCCTCTCCCTCTCCCTCCCTCTCTCTCCCTCTCCCTCTCCCTCTCCCTCTCCCTCTCCCTCTCCCTCTCCCTCCCTCTCCCCCTCCCCCTCCTCCTCCCCCCCCTCTCTCTCCCACACACCGTGTGTGTGTGTGTGTGTGTGTGTGTGTGTGTGTGTGTGTTCGCATGCATGCACTTTGTGCTTCTGTATCAGAATGTGAGCCCTCAGCTGCTGCTACTGGCCATGCCTTTCTGCTCCCCTCCATGCATGCTGCCATGTGGGTCATAGACTCTAATTCTCTAGAACTGTACCACCAAAAAACATTCTTTTATAAGATGCCTTGGTCATGGTGTCTCTGCAGAGCTATTGGAAACTACCTAAAACAACATATTGCTTAGAGTAACTTGAAAGTCTTCACAAAAGATTTTAATTAGAAGAAGTACATAAATCAATGGTTTAGTTTCTAAATATGACCATAACATAAAAATATGTGAGCATTAAGGTGTTTCACTGGCCTTTGTAACACTTTTGAAAGTACATTTCATAATTAATTCACCTCTGATAACGATGAGATCTTATCTTTTTTTAAATTGTTTTTATTGAGCTATATATTTTTTCTCTGATCCCTTCTCTTTCTCACCCCTCCCTTTTTTTTCTTCTTCCATGAATCCCATGCTCCCAATTTGCTCAGCAGATCTTGTCTTTTTCTATTTCTCATGTAGATTAGATCCATGTGTATCTCTCTTAGGGTCCTCTTTGTAGTCTACGTTCTCTGAGCCTGTGAATTATAGGCTGGTTTTTCTTTGCTTTATGCCTAAAAGACACTTATGAGTGAGCACATATTATATTTTTCTGGATTATCTCACTTACTATAATGTTTTCTAGATTTGTCCCGAAAATTTCAAGATGTCCTTATTTTTTTTCCACTGTGTAGTACACAGTTGTGCAAATGTGTCACATCTTTATCCATTCTTTAGTCAAGGGGCATTTAGGTTGCTTCCAGGTTCTGGCTATGACAAATAATGCTGCGATGAACAGATGAACACAGTTGAGCACATGTCCTTGTAGTATGATTGAGCATCCTTTGGTTATATACCCCAAAGTGGTATTGCTGGGTATTGAGGTAGGTTGTTTCCTAATTTCATAGAAATCTCTATACTGATTTCTAAAGTAGCTGTACCAGTTTACACCCCCAGCAGCAATGGAGGAGTGTTCCCTTTACCTTACTTCCTCTCCAGTATAAGATGTCATCAGTGTTTTTGATCTTGACCATTCTTACAGGTGTAAGATAGAATCTCAGAGTTGTTTCGATTTGCATTTCTCTGATGGCTAAGTATGTGAGCATTTTCTTAACTGTTTTTCAGCCATTTTATATTTTTCTGTTGGGAGTTCTCTATTTAGGTCTGTACCCCATTTTTATGGTATTATTTGTTGTTTTGATGACCAATTTTTTGTGTTTTTTTTTGTATTTTTTGGACCCTATCTTAAATCAATGGGACTTTCAAAATCTCAGTGGATGAATACAAAATGTATCCTGAATTCTGTGAGTTGGTGATTGCATTCACAAATGCTTTTATAAGAAAAGTCAGCGTCTGAGATGGGCTGGAGGAAACAGAGTTCACAATGATTCAGGTAAGGACCCTACCTCATGCAGCTTTGAACATGAAAGAGAGAGCCATGAATCAATGTCAGGTAAGACAATGAGCTTTCCTCAGAAACTCACAGAGGGAATGCAACCCCTCCAGTGCTAGGATTCCCCCCCCCAATGTAAGGCACCACAAGCAAAAGGCTGCAACTCTCCAGTACTAGGATGTTCATCCAATGTGAAGCAATGCATATTTGAGAACTGGGACATTTTGGCAAAAATGTATTGCTTTTAGTAAAAAAGTTTTAATATTTGGAGACTAAGATACAAGTAATAAGTATGAGGACTAGGAAAAGTTAGGGTGCTCAACTAATTCGTTCAGATACCTACATTTTATAGCCAGCAGGGAAATAGTCACTGTCATCAGTGCACAAAAGCAAACACCATGAGAAACAACGCTGATTGTTTAGCACATTTGGACAATGTTAAAGAATTGATTGCATTCATTATTATTAACAAGAGTATATTTGGGTCGTCTAAAATGTTCACATTATGTGTTTTAAAATGTTAAGACAATTTCTTAAGGTAATAATTAGACTGCATTAAATTTGAAATTCAGATCATTGACTTATCAGAACAACAGCAAGTAATTCTATTTATTGAACCCATTTTAAGGTACCAAGAGATCCATTCCTAAGGATGCTCAACATTACATTTGTGCAAGAATGAGCAAACTTAAATTACCTAAATAAGTTTTTAGAGGTAAAATACTTCTGTGAAGTGACATTTTTGTAATCATTACAAATAAGAAATCAGCAGTCATACTAAAATAGTTATAAAATATACATTTACAAGAAAGAAAATTATTCTAAGTATGTATAGACACAATATAGTACAAAACTATGATCATGCAAATACATATATGCAGACACATAGTAAAATGACTTTAGTCATAATAACCAAACCTAATTCTCTCTTGGAAAAAATGGAAGTAGGATAGTTAATGATGTTTTTAAAAACACATATGTGTATACATGAGTGCGTGCGTGCACACACACACACACACAGAGAAAGAGAGAGAGAGAGAGAGAGAGAGAGAGAGAGAGAGAGAGAGAGAGAGAGAGAGAGAGAGAAGGAGGGGGGGGTGGAGGAGTAAACAAAGGCTCCATATATGAGGAAAACCATGTAGTATTTGTCTTACTGAATCAGTCTTATTTCACTTAACATAATGTTCTTTAGTTCCTTCAATTTTTCTGCAAATAAGAGAAAACCTCCCTATGAATGCAAACCACATATGTCTTTATCCATTCTCCTGTTACAGACATTTAAAATTGTTATATTTCTTTTTCTTTTGGGGGGAGGGGATGTTTCTTTGTGTAGCTTTTTTGCCTATCCTGGAACTAGCTCTTATAGACCAGGTTGGCCTTGAACTCACAGAGATTTGCCTGCCTCTGGCTTCTCCTGAGAGCTTGGATAAAAGGGATGTGCTACCGCCGGGCGGAGGTGGCACAGGCCTTTAATCCCAGCACTCGGGAGGCAGAGGCAGGTGGATCTCTATGAGTTCGAGACCAGCCTGGTCTACAAGAGCTAGCTCCAGGACAGGCTCTAAAGCTGCAGAGAAACCCTGTCTCGAAAAACCAAAAAAAAAAAAAAAAAAAAAAAAAAAAAAAAAAAAAAAAAAAAAAAAAAAAAAAAAAGAAAAGGTTTGTGCTACCACTACCTGGTAGCTATTACTTTTCTTAGGTACTGTAAATAGTGAAGCAATTAACAGGGATCTGTGAGAGGATCTCCATGGTGTGGTGAGTTGGAGTTGTTCCTGTATATACCGGGGAATATTAGAGCTGAGTGATATGGAAATTCTCATGATGGTTTTTGAGGAATTCCCACACCAATGTCCATAGCAGCTAGACCACTTGATATTTCCACCCATAGTGTGTGAACATTTTGATTTTTTCGCATTCTCATCAGCATTTCTTGTCATGGTTTTCTTGTTAATTATTATCTTTAGTTTTTGATAGTAGCAATTTTGATTGCGGTGGAATGGAATACTAAAGCAGTTTGAATTTACATCTCTGAAAGCAAGGAATTTTGAACAGTTTTTTCAAATATTTACTGGCCATTTGTATTTTTTTGTTTTAAGCATTATCTCTTGAATTCATTATCCACTTGCTGAGTCTATAATCTTGACCTTTCTTGTTTTTTGTGGGTTTTTTTTGTTGTTGTTCTTTTTAGTTCCTTAAATATTTAACTCTTGCCTGCTTTTGTATTTCTAAGTCTTATTTATTTATTTGTTTGGATATTTTTGTTTCACTTTTGGCAGTTGATACTTTGTCTTTATATTATGGATATTGTCTCTTTTGTAGTCTAAAGAATTCTGCTTTCATGTAGTCATTTTTGTATTTTCTTGAGGTCCTTTCAACTATACTACCATACAGTCCTTTGCAGAAGGTCTGTGACTAAACATAAGGCCTGAAATGCTTTCTTCTTTAAGTTCCCATGCTTCAAGTTTTAGATTAAGATCTTTGATTCATTTTGAAGGTCTAGATACAGGGTAGAAAATAATGATTGAATTTTATTTATCTGAATTTTGATATCCAGTTTCCTTATCCCCATTTTTTGAAAAAACTATCATTCCTCAATATGTATTCTGAACATCTTTCTCAAAAACTAAGTGGCTGTAGCTGGGTGGATTTGCTTCTCGATCCAGTATTCTTTTAACTTGATCTCCATGTCTGCTTCTGTGCCAGTAACGCCATGTTGGTTTTGTTAGTATGGCTCTGTAGGACAATTTGTATTGTGATACCTCAGAACAGCTCCTTCTGCTTAGAGTGGCTTTGACGACCTGCAGTCTTGTGTATTCTCTAGGTGAATTTTAGGAGATTTTTTTCTAGTTCTGTCATGAATGACCTTGGAAGCTTTCTGGAGACTGCTTTAGTTCATAAATTACTTTTAGTAATATAAATTTTACTAAATTTTATATTAATTTTTGACAATCCATGATCATGGGCATTCTTTCCATATTGCAGTGTCTTTTTCAAATTCTTCCTAGAGTGCTCGAAAGTCTACAGTGCTTATATCTTTTACTTCCTAGGTAAGATCATTTTCATAGGTATTTGATTTTATTTATCTTAAAGTTATTGTGAATAATCTGCCACCAATTTCTTTCTCAGAAAGTCATTATTGTTTTATAGAAATACTAATCTGTGTGTGTGTGTGTGTGTGTGTGTGTGTGTGTGTATCCTGATTTTGTTTCTTGTCACTTTACTGTGTGTATCAGTTCTAAGAGTTTTTGGTACAAGCTTTAGGATCACCACATTTTCTTGATCTATTCCTTTGTTGTTAGGCATCTAGGTTGGTTCCAAACTTGGCTATTGTGAGTAGTGCTGCAGGAAATACTGCTGGGCAAATATATCTGTGACATGCATATTTGAGGAACATCTATTCTGATTTCCACAGAGGTTGGGTTAATTTCCATTTCCATCAACAGTCAAAATGGTTTAGTAAAACCTCCCAGCTTTCCTTACTTTGGTAAAAGCTAGCAGAGTAATTCCACTTTTATTGTTGATTTTGAAGCAGGATCTCACAGTAACCTGGGATGGTTTTGAACTGTCTTAGCCTCACAAACACTGAGATGTTGTTCTTGACCACCAATTCCATTCTCATTATGGTCTTCTCTTAAAAAAATTTCCTCTAAAGGCTGTATTGGTTAAACATCTTTGATTTGGTTGTAATTCTTCCTAATCATTGGAATGAGAACTTTCTGATAGAACTGTTTCCCACACCTAGAAATGGGAAATGGCAGATTGGCTAGGATCCAGTCCCAAGGGCTCTTTTCCTTGGATAAATTTAAGTAACTGAATGGTCTATAAGGAAGGACTGTTAAGATGAGTTTATCTGAAGTCTGTTCTTAAGTTTTGAAGAATATTGAGTTTGGGGTGAAATACCTTCTATTCTTTTTGAACTTATCTGAGTTATTTACCTTGAAATCTAGGCTCAAAGATTTTCAATATCTTTCTCCTGAAAGGTAAGCTTTAAGTTTGGCCTCCTGTGATGTCAATTGGTATGCTAACTGAATAATTGAAAGGGTAACGGTTTCATTCCCCTTTTTGCAGCTCAACAACAGATACAGCTACAGTAAAATACAAAGAATCACCAACAAGAAAATATATTTAGAGAAAAAAAGCAGCATGCTTGAAAAACAGCTTCTCAGAGTACTCCTGACATTCATTATAGAATGTTTAAAAGAAGATTCAGAATTCTAGATGGAAGGAGGCTCAGAAGAGCCATGGTCAGAATTTCACAGAAGTTGGAGCAACTGCAAAGGTAGGTTGGTTATCCCTGTTGCATCTCAAGATGCTCTTGTCTATCACATTTCGACTTTTCACTGCTAGAATGGTGTTGCTTGGAATGCGAGGCACTTGCATATCTCAGTACGTGCCTTCAGAAATGATCATACTATAAGTAGCAACATACGTTTGCCAAAAAGGTTGCAATTATTAGTCATTTTTGTATGAAAACAGCAGGCTAAGCTTTAAAGTCTAGATTTAAGTGTTAAAGTCTAAATTTACATATTGAAGATTATAGATCTATTTCAGTTTTTGAAAATACCATCGCTGATGTGAAGCAAGTACCTGAAAATAACCACATTTTACACTGAGCCTTCTGCAAGGATGATTAACTGATGAGAACTTCAGGCCTTCGTTACCATTTATCCTGAGTTATCTTCAGCCATATTAACAGACATCCCTTTCCCACCTCTCTGTCTGACCTAGCATCCTCATCACTAACTGCTGAAACCTTCAGGAATATATTAATTTCACAAAACCCCACCCAAATAAAAGGCTAAAGTCTACTGAGATAGCATCTGAAGCTTACGGCTGAGATTTTCTTGTCTTGCTACAACCCTGGGATCTGATGTTTTCACCAATGTATTTAAAAGGTGTCTTGATTTATGCCTTTCCTTTCTTTACTATAAAAAGTTTATCAAACTGTTATCATGTTAGAACATGGAGCTTCAGGCTAATGTGAACCTGCATTCCCTGACTATGGGCACTCATATTTGGCTCCAGAAATAATGATCTCTTATGACCTTTGAGGTGAGAGCTATGTATTTGCATTGTTGATAGCCACCAATAGATTTATTACTTGGCATTCACTGTACCTCAAATGTATGATAGCACTATTTAACCAGATATTTAAACTGGTTATTGAAACTGTTCTTCCCCAAAAGAAACTTAAAAGTGCTCTGATTTAGTTAAGAAACAGACAAAATCAATGGGAAACATAAGGTATCTTTTAATGTCAGTAGTTTTGCAAATTGTACTGAAATAAATTAATATTCTAGAAAAGTGCAGTTGTTTTAAATATAGTTAGAAGCCTTCTAAGCAGCATTTTGAATATAGCTAACCTAATTATTTAAAAATATTTTCATATACCATTTATTCTTTTTAAATCTCTTACAAATGTATAAATCTTCTGTGACTCATCTAGAACTATTATCTTGTCCTGAGACATTAATCTCAGATATCAGAATATGTGTAGAAGATATCAGTACCTCTGACATAAGTTGTGTTCCCTTTAATAATTGTGGTTTTGGATGAGGTAAATAAATATAAGATTAAATTTGAATTTCTACTTTAAGAAATACTGTGCTTCATTAAACAATTTCAAAATTCTTTAGAACCTTAATTCATAACTAAACACATAATGCAACCTCATTTGTAAATTTGAAACTCTTGGCTGATTAATTAATATTTATACAGATTCATATCTATAGTCTCTCTAGATGTCATAGAAAGATGTAAGCAGTGTGGATTCATTAAAAGAATGTCATAGTCGAGGTGAAAATTCTAGGGACTTTTGTCTCTAAATATTTTTACTTAGTGCTATCAGGCAACATGGACATTTTTGTTTTAAAAATGTGACTTTTTTTTACAAACATTTTAGAGAAAACATGAGAAATGAACTAATAAATGTCTGGTGATGCTTCTATCATCCTGCAGCTGTCAGACTCTTATTTACATAGTATTTGCACAGTATTGTATTGTATTTTTAACAGATGCATGGAATACTAATCTAGCTTTAGTACAGTTTATAAAAAGGGCAGACTTTCAGGCATTGCAGAGATCACACAAACGCTTTGTCAAATATGTATTATATCACAGAAATTTAATATAATACTTCAATAAGCATAGTTTATAAATCTAATATTGCCATTTAGTGAACATTAGTGCTTTTATCTTAATAGTTTAATCATGTATAATATACTAAATTAGATATAAAATTACCTCATAGCATAATATGTTCATAACAAAGTCATAATATCTATTGGCAAAGAGCTAATATTTGGTAAAAAGCTTATCATTCTAATGGAAATAATAGCTCATCTAAATATTGTCAAAATAGATTTTCTATGAAGCAAAACCATGATGCAATGCCATCACACGAAGACCAATGCTTCATTTTAAAAATAATTTTAATTCTTAAGTTTGTTTTAAGCTTCTGTAGAAAATATGGAGCATGATAGGAGGGGATCCTAGGATAGATATGTATTCTAGCGGCTTCCAGGATTGAACCAATATTTTATCTGTGAAGATAACTTAGTACAATAGCCTCTTGAAACCCTTTCTCCCAAGGGATATGCTAGAAATCAGGACAGTCCACATCATGTGGAGTGAAGTTCTTTTCATCAGTTGGCTCACTCAATCTGCAACCAATATCATATGTCAATACAAAAACACAGGTTTTTCTCACCTCAAAGAGAATAACAAATAACTTACTCTGAAGCTAAATATGAAGGAGCACAGGTGGGGAAAACAGATTTAGGTTGTGACAGATTCCAACAATGTTCCAACATTGAAGAAACCAATACATCTCAAATTATTCCACAAAATATAAACAGGAGGAACAGAATCACAATTCATTTTATGGGGCCACAGTTACCATGACTAAGGTATAAGCCATACAAAGATATAACAAGGAAAAAATACAGAGCATTTTTATGCAGATAGATGCAAAAGTACTCACTACAATACTTTCAAACTTAATCCAAAAACACATTAAAAATGTCTAGCATGATAAAGTAGACTTCATACCAGAAATGCAGGAATTGCTCAATAGACAAAGAAAATCAATAAATATAATCTGCCATATAAACAAACACAAAAATAGCCATGTGATCAACTCACTAGATGTAGAAAAAGTCTTTGACAAAGCCCAGCATCCCTTCCTGATAAAAGTTCTGGGAAGATTAGGGATACAAGGGATGTACCCCTCAACCTAATATATGGGTTACATAAAGCCCAATATCCAACATCAACATAAATGGAGAGAAACTCAAAGAATTAAATTAAAACTAGGAGCAAAACCTTGGTTTTCCACTTTCTTCATACTTATTTAAGATAGTACTTGACTTTTAGCTACAGCAATGAGGCACTGAAGGAGATCAAAAGGTTACAAACTGGAAAGTAAGAAATCAAATGATCATTGTTAGGATAGTATACATAAGTGACTCTAAAATTTCCACCTGAGAGCTCTTACAGCTGAAAAATACTTTATGAAATTAACTGGATACAAAATTACCTAAAATAATTAGTAGCCTTCTTATAATCAAATGACAAATGGACTGAAGTATAAGTCAAGGAGACAATATCTTTCACAATAGCCTCAAAAATATAAATATCTTAGGGTTATTCTAACCAAATAAGTGAAAGACATATGAAAAAGCTTCAAGTCTTTGAAGAAAGAACTGAGGAAGATATCAGAAGATAGAAAAATCTCCAATGCTCATAAATAAGTAGGAATAACATAGCAAAAATGACTGTTCTAATAAAAACTATTTCCATATTTAATGTAATCCCCATCAAAACTCCAACACAATTCTTCAAAAATCTAGATCTGTGCTTTATATGGAAAGACAAGAAAACCTATGATAGCTAAAACAATCCTGAACAATGACAGAACTTCTTGAGGTCTCACTATTTCTCATTTCAAGTTTCTCATTTCAAGTAGTAGTGGTAAAAACTTTATGGTATTGACATAAAAACAGACATGGTCACCAATGGAATCCCATCTGGAAACCCAAACATAAATCCACACACTTATGTACAGCTAATCTTTGATGAAGAAGGCAGGAAAAAATGCAGCATCTTCATCAAACGGAGTTAGCTAAATGGATGTCTGCTGGTGGAATGGCCAAAACTCATTCCCAAATGTATCAAAGACCTAAAAATAAAATTAGATACACTGAACCTGAAAGAAGAAAAAGTGGGGAATGACCCTGAACTCATTGGTATAAGAGAAGACTTTCTGAAAAGAACATTTATTACCACGGGTAATAAAATCAACAATTAACAAACAGGATTTTATGAAACTAAAAAACTTTTGTAAGGCAAAGGATACTGTCATTCAGACAAAGCAGAAGCCTACAGAAGAGAAGAATATTTTCACCAACTCCACACCAAAAAGAGTACTAATATCCAAAATATATAAAGAATTTAAGAAACTTATATAAAAAAAGCCAAATACGTCTATTAAAAACTGGGGAACACATCCAAATGGAGAATCCTCAATATAGGTAACTTCAATGGCTGTGAAACACTTAAAGAAATGTTCAACATCTCTAATATCAGGGAAATGCAAACCAAAACTACTTTGAGATTCTTCTTACAGCTGTCAGATTGCCTAAGATCAATAATATCAATGTCGTATCATGCTGGAAAGAATGTGTGAAGTGGTGAACACCCATATATTGGTGGGAGTACAAACTGGTACAGCCACTATGGAAATCAATGGGTGGAAGTTTCTCAGAAAGACAGGATTTGACCATACTCAAGATCCAGCTATACCATTCTGGGGCATATACACAAAGGATGTCTTACCTGAGGCCTTCTTTGTGGATTATTGGAAATTTCCTGAGAGGCATGTTTCTCACTAGGCTCCCTCAACCAAGATATCTCTTTCCTTTCTGTAGTAATGAGCTGCGGGCTGCGTTCCTGCCGCCCGGCTCCTGGCCACCCAGCTAGCTTTACCCGAAATAATTACACAGAAACTGTATTCTTTTAAATACTGCCTGGCCCATTATTTTCAGCCTCTTATTCACATCTTGACTAACCCATATCTAATAATATATGTAACACCATGAGCGGTGTCTTACCGGGAAGTTTCTAGCATATGTCCATCTAGGGCTGGAGCTTCATCGCATCTGGTTGCAGAGGCAGGGCAATTGTCTGAGCCATCGACCTCACTTCCTTCTTCCTGTTCTGTCTACTCCACCCACCTATTTTCTAACCTATTAGGCCAAGCAGTTTTCTTTATTAATTAACTAATGAAATCAACAGATTGATAGAAGACCCACCTCCATCACCTTTCACTCCCTCTCTGTCCTTCTCCATTCTTTAGCATCCCTTTCCCTCATGTTCTCCTCCTCTCTACCTTCCTCTCCTCTCCCTCCCCTTCCACTCTCTTTTCTCCACTCCCCACACTCCCAGTTTTTTCAGGAGATCTTGTCTGTTTCCCTTTCCCATGGGGATTCCATGTATGCCTCTCTTATGGGACCACCTGAAACTGAGAAGCTCATGTAAGGAAAGCACATCTTTGCTAAGACAAAGCAATAGCCTTCAAAATGGAAAAAAATCTTCACCAGCCCCACATCGGACTGAGGATTGATTTGCAAAATATATAAAGAATACAGGAAACAAGACGTCAAATTACCAAATAATCCAAACAAAAAATAAGGTACAGATCTAAACAGAGAATTCTCAATAGAAGAATTGCAAATGACTGAAAGACACTTAAGGAATTGATGAACACCCTTAGTCATCAGAGAAATTGGAAATCAAAATGACTTTGAGATACCATCTTATACCAGTTAGAATGGCTATAATCAAAAACAACAGTGATAGTTTATGTTGGAAAGGATGTGGAGTAAGGGGTGCACTTCTCCATTGCTGGTGGGAATGCAAACTTGTACAGCCACTTTGGAAATCAGTGTGGTGGTTTCTCAAAAAATTTGGAATCAATATACCTCAAGACCCAGCAATACCACTATTGGGCATATACCCAAAGGATGCACGCTCGTACCACAAGGACATTTGCTCAATTGTGTTTATAGCAGAATTATTCATAATAGCCAGAACCTGGAAACAACCTAGGTGCCCCTCAATCAAAGATTGGATAAAGAAAATGTGGTACATTTACTCAATGGAGTATTACTCAAAGGTAAAATGCAATGACATCTTTAAATTTGTATGCAAATGATGGAACTAGAAAAAAGCATCCTATGTGAAGTATCCCAGACCCACATAGAAAAACATTCTGTGTACTCACTCATAAGTGGATGTTAGACATAAAGCAAAGGATAACCATCCTATAGTCCATGATCCCAGAGAAGCTAGGTAACAAGCAAGATATTCTTTCACAGTTAGGGAGCGTTTTACAGTTACAAAGAAAGGGTCAAATACTTTATTACTGATCCTGAAAGATAATATTGTGAGAAATCTTTAAAAAAATCAGAAATCAAATTTTTATATATGAAAAAGGCACCTCTACTTTAAATGTTTAGGGTACTTACCCCCTGTCAATTTTTTTTATATCAGGAGACTGAGGGCAGAAATGGGTAAAATGAATTAATCATCACCTTTGATCATCAACCAATCCTAGCAAGAAAGGTGTGTCATCTAATGATAATTGGGCTGCTTTGTTCTATTTTCACTGGCCTTAAGAAGTTCTTCATTCAACTATATGCCTTTCTAAAACTTTAGATTGTCTACTTGGGTTTTTTAACCCCAAAGTTATCTGACAAAAACATCTTAGTCTAAGTTTAAGTTATTTTCAAAGCTTTGTTTCAGCTGTGATGCACTATGAAATCTGTAAACACATCTTCCAACATTAAGATTAAAAGAATTTAAATTAGCTGGGCTGCTGGGACTCAGTTGTTTTTCTTAATCATTAACCTAAGCCAAGTCTATATGGCTCCTTGATAGAAACTCAAGTGTTCTAGCTCTGTGAAACTTCCTTGTTTTATTTTTATCATCAAAACTCTATTTAAACTAACATTATTATCATCAGTTAGACAGTACATCTTAAGAAGAAATCACCTTCATAATAATCCACAGGTAAAATGCCCAGTAGGATGGGGTGTTTCCATTTGATAAACACACTATATTATAGGCAGTGGGGATCTCCCCACATCCATTCACACCATGCCAGATACCAAAGAAAAATGGCTGTGGCAAACATGTAAAAGCACAGCAGAAGCAAAAGACACCTGAATGTTTTATCTGTTTTCTTTGGCCTCAGGGGGACACACCCTAAACAGATTGTGATTGGCTGAAGTTCCCCATCACTCAATACCACAGACTTGAGTGTCTTTTGCTTCTTGGTGGATCAATACCCTGAAGTCAATTGCCATCTGATGCTTCTCTGACATGGCTACTGTCAGGAGCCATTGCTGAAGACAACAAACACCCAACACATTGAACATAGAAAGGCCACGTTGGTGCCGACATAGAATCTTCACCCCCACCTTCTAGTGTCTTTGGTACAGGAAAGTGTAGAAGGAAGCGGAGGGCTGTGTCCCGCCACCCGGCTAGCTTTGCCCAAAATAATTACACAGAAACTGTATTCTTTTAAACACAGCCTGGCCCATTATCTGTAGCCTCTTATTGGTTAATTCTCACATCTTCCTTTAACCCATATTTAGTAATCCGTGTAGCACCACGAGGTGTGGCTTACCAGGAGAGATCTTAACCTGCGTCCATCTCGGAGAGGAGAAGCATGGCGACTCACTATGGCGACTGCCTGAAGTGTCTCCCCACTGCCTGCTACCCCTTTTCCCACAATTCTGTTCTGTCTACTCCGCCTACCTAATTTTCTGTCTCTTAAAGGGCCAAGGCAGTATCTTTATTAAAAATGAAAGTAACACATAGACACTCCTCCATCAGGAAAGTCCCTTCAGACTATTAAAGAGAAACACAAACACCAACCCAGTCATAAAACCACAATGATGTTCTATCTGCAAAACATGCTAGGACAATGGTGGCACAAAGTTGTGGGGGGTAACCAACCAATGTCTAATTTGACATAAAACCTACTCCACAAGACAGAACTCGTACCCATCACTGCCTGGGTAGCCAGCCAAGAGCCAGAAGCTAGAGAGCTCAGAGACCTAGAGTAAAGTCAGATGCTATTTATCCTTCTGAAAAGTAATAATAAAATCACACTTCATGACAGTCTTCTGTAATGATAGATCGGTGCCTTATTCAGTCATCATCACAGAAGCTTCCTCCCGCAGCAGATGAGAACAGAGACCCACAGACAGACATTATGCAGTCAGAGACCTCAGAATGCACAGCTCTAAGTGGGATGTCTCCATTAAATCCTTCCCTCAGAGCTCAGAGAACCCTATGAAAGAGGAGGAAAGAGTGTAAGCGACAGGGGGACTGGAGGACACCAGGAGAACAGGGCCTCTAAATCACCTGAGCAAAGCTCATATAAACTCACAGAGAATGAAGCTCCAAGGACGGGGCTTGCATGGGTCTGCTCCAGATCCTCTGTATACATTTTAGCTTTTAGTTTAATATTTATATGAACTCTCAAGTGTGTGAATAAGTAACTCTCTGATTCTTCGGATATCTCTTTTGTTCTATTCTTTTTGTTGTTATTTTTTGTACAAATTTAATAAGATGCAGGCTTTTTTGTTTTGTTTTACTACATTTTATTTTATTAACTTTTGTTGTTATCTTTTAGACATCTGTTCTTCCCTATGAGAGATGAAAGGGGATGGATTTGGATGAGAAGGGACATAGGGAGGAACTGAGATGGGTAGAGGGAGGAGAAACTCTAAACAGTATATATTGTATAAAAAGAGAATCTACCTTCAACAAAAGGGGGATAAGAAAAACAGACCCGTGACTGTAAGAACAGTGAATTTATATACTTTAAATTTATCTGGCTATATTCTCCACTCAACCTTGAAAACCATGAAGACTCTTACCCCTTATACTTATTATCATTGATATTTTGCAGAAGCAGGACGTGAGGAGCTGGGAAGAAATTCCCACATGTGAAATTGAATGTTGAAGGCATATCCTTGCATGTACATAGAACCTCTCAGGCAAGAGCACAGTCATTAGCTCCAGAGGTGTAAGGAAATGGTTTTTGATCACCAGTTAACCTCTAACCTAACAAGGGGTGAGCATGCCTTTTTTTTTTTTTTTTTTTTTTTGAGACAGAGTTTCTCTGTGGGATAGTCCCTAGCTATACTGGAACTAGCTCTTGTAGACAAGGCTGGCTTTGAATTCACAGGAATTCACCTGCCTCTGCCTCCTGAGTGCTGGCGTTAAAGGTGGGTGCCACTACTGCCTGGCTGAAATTGAATCTTAATGGGAATAGAAAGTATTCCTGGGTTGATGAAAATCTTCTGAAGTGAAATACCTGTGAGGATTTCCAAAATTTTTGTGTACATTCAGTACTGCAAAATTATAGTCTTTGAAATGACAAATCCAAGGACATATGAATTCTGTTTCTCCTGAGAAAAAGAGTATGAGGCAATGTTAACAAATTGAAGAAACAAGTGGACATTGGGTAATAAAGTGGATTTCTTTTCCTTTAAAGGGTAATTTGGAGGAATTTTAGTTTTTCTCTATTCTACCTTCACAGACTAAATGACATCTGCTTTGAAATGATTGACTAAAAACAGAATGGTAGTAAGCACCTGTAAATTTTGCCCTTTTTGTTTCCTTTGAAACTTGGAATCAGTTCAAAGAACCAACACAGTATTCAACAGCATCTGCTACCCAAATGCTAGTAAAAATAAGTACATTTTAAAAGACACAATCATCCAAGGAAATACATTATTGTCAGCTTTTAGATAAAGGTATTGGAATCATATAGATTACCTGTATACCCAAGATCAAAAATCTAATTCGTGCAAAGGTAGATTTTAAATTAACTAACATATTGTGAACCTGATTATTTCTCTGCTGATTACCAAAAGTCTTTCCTCAGCATTCACAAATTACAGTCACCAATGCAGAAATGCAGTGGGTACCTGAATTGAGACTCATCACAGCCACTGTGTTGTATCTATCAACACATACAGGCTTTATAATTTGTACAATGGTAAAATGTACAGAGGATAGGTGTGGAAGACAGCATATCATGATGAGGTAAACATAAGAAGATTCCCTCAATTTAATTTCCATCTAATTAATTTTGGTAAAGTATGAAAAATTGCTCTCCATAGAAAAATAAAACAGACTGAAAATGTGTATCTCCACCAGCAGGGACTTTAGAGCTAGGGTTCAGAGCTCTTAAGTCCTTTCTCTATGGAAATATGTTTGCAGGTTGAAAGACATCCAGGTTCAGACCCTAGGAATTCGTGACTCTGCTAAATCTAGGAAAAGCATACTTTTGGAAGTTAGTCTTGGAAATTGTCTCTGGTCAGTTTGCTCACCGTGTGACATCCAAAAGAGGGAGTAGACGGTCGGGGCCTCCTGGGAAGTTAGCTCTTGACTATTCACCTGTCGTTTTCAGACCCTGCCTCACCTTCTATAATTGGTATTGGATAAATTTGTTTTTTGCATTTAGGAAAATGGAAATCAAAAGATGAGGGGTTTTTTCCCTTTGAAATTCTTACCCAGATGGATGGACAATGAGGAGAATTTTAAAGTTGGTGACCTTAACTGAAGCACTAATTCTCACTGGTCTTGATAATAAAACCTCAGAGTAAGCTATCATGGGTGAAAGCTGAAAGATCAGAGAAGCAAATGGCCAGCCACTAGAGTGCTTACCTCTTACCAGTGTTCAGGCTGAGGGGCGATCCTGTCTCTATGAAACCTCAGACTAAATCTGAGCTCTTGTTTCCTCCCGCCTTATAGTTTTCTCTCTTCCCAGTAATATCACTCCTGTATCCTCATCCCTAGTGCTGGGAATAAAGGCATAAAGCCCTAAGTTTTGGGACCACCATTTCTCTTTTAGACAGATTCAATCTCATTTAACCCAGAGTGGTCTTGCGCTGACAGAGATCCCTCTGCCTCTGTCTCCTGAGTGCTGAGATTAGTGGAGTGGGCCCCCACTGCCTGATCTCTAGGGCTAACTCCTGACTTAGCTCTGTATTCAGATCTTCAGGCAAGGTTTATTTGTTATTGCATAAACAAAGTATCACTACACTCTGCCTGCCATTAGTTTTATTACCTTGAATCCAGCACTGTTCCTGCACCAGTAGAACCCTCACCATCGTTTTCTCCTCAAACGTTTCAATGCAGGGCAAGTGCTCGCCCAGGGCTGGTCCTGTGTGAAGCCCTGTGTCTTTGCGCCCCTTCGTTATCACTGCTGCCCTTTTGCTTTGCTCTGTCTGTGGCCTCTCCATGTCCTAACGATGACTTTTGCAATGTTTACTCCCATGAATATTCCAGAAATACGAAGATGGAACTTTACTGTAGAATGGCCAAGGATACCTCGAGTATTTTTTTTATATATATATAAAAAGAATTGTGTCTCTGACTGGAGAAGTTAATAAAAAAAAAAGTGATAAAAGATAACTTCGTAAAGTACTTGGGTTCTTAATAGCTTCCCATACAAGTTGCCACATAGGGAATCATACAGTAAGCACATAGCTGTGGGCTAAGCAACAATTGAACTGGATAAAAAGCTGTGGAGGTAATAGATTCAGGAGAGAGTTTCTCTGGGGCTTCAAGGAGGGTATTTAGTGTTCTAGAAAGTTAATATCTGAAGTGTCAAGGACTTAAAAGGAAACAGGAAAGAGGGAAAACCATATCTTCATGATCTACACTGTGTAACCAGCTAGAACTTACCATTATTCTCTGACAATCCTGGTCTTAATGCATAGTTGGAGTCTATCGTGTGCATATTAAAATCCCTCCAACATTTTAAAAAGTTTAGAATTAAGGAAACCTGGAAAAACATACTAATTAGGTTTCAAATTTATGATAATTTATGCTTAAAATAGCTGGGATTATACCAACTTCTTTTAAAATATTTCACAGAAAGTGGGCTAGGGAGATGGCCCTATGGTTAAGATCACTTGTAGCTGTTTCAGAGGACTTGGGGCTTTTGGTTCCCAGCACCTACATGGCTCACAACAATATGTAATTCCCGTTTCAGGGAATCTGACTCCCTTTCTGACTCCATGGACACCAGGTATGCATGTACTGCATACACATACACAAAGGCAAAACAGACATATTTATAAACTAAAATAAATAAACCTAAAAATTATTTTAAGGCGCTTAGTAGAAGAAATTCATGAAAGCCCAGCACAAATTTAAAAGTGCTAATGTTTTCCATGCCTGGCTGGAGAGGAGACTTCCCCTAAGAAAAACTATTGTCTCTATTTCATGATATGTAACAGTTTTTCTCAGAAGAAGAGAGAAATTTAACAGCAGCATTTTAAATGATCTCTTCCAATATAATAATTTTAGTTTTCTCATTTATGTTTACATACAATTTATTAGAGAAAGATTTTAATAATAGTAGGAGACATACAGTAAAAGTTGTTTCAGCCATGTTTTTCCTTGTAAGGTCTCCAATAGCAATCAATAGCAATCCAATTTTCCCTGAGAGAGACAGTACAGCATACAGGGAATAAGAGAGAGAAAATGTATACATTATTCACTTTTGAGAAATACTTCCAAAACTTATACCTTTTAAAATAATTGTGAAATATTTTCAAGCAAAACTTCAAGTATACATTTAAGATTACGCATTGTGTAGGGTTATGTTTCATTAAGAAGTGTTTACTAGTGAAAATTAATATTAATATCACTCATGTAGATAACATAGATACACTTATTACCTTAGTAACTGCATCATCTATATCATGTGAACTTACTTCTAGGTAGTTGTTACTATGGGTATAGTTTCAATATTGAGGCTCTTCTGTGTGCATCCATACTAAAATACAATTTTTATTTTGTATGTACTGATTTTTATATTTTTTGTTGGTGGTGTGATGAATGTGTCTCGTGTACAGACTTGATAATTGGAATGTGTGTGTGGGCATAGGATGCATGTGCACTTGTCTGAGTCTACATGTGATGGACAGAAATTGATGTTGGGGGTCTTTCCTCAAATTTCTCTTTACCTGACTTATAGAGATAGGGAGTCTCATGAATCGGAAGCTCATGCATTGTGCAGGGTGACCAGTGAGTGAGTTTCAGGAATAGTTCTGTCTCCACAATCTGCTGTGCTCAGTCTTGGGGAATCATAGATTATTTGGCTGCTGGAGATCCAGACTGTTGTCCTCATTCTTGTGATGTGAGCACTTTACCCATTGTTTCATCTCTCTACTCCTGACATCAATCTTTTAGATTTAGATATAAGCTGTGAAGCAACTTCACAAAGTAGTTTTCAACTTGATTTGTTTATATAATTTTTGCTAATACTGTCAACTATAATAATCATTATTATTTTTTCAAAAAAAATTGCCATTATCAGATTTCCTGAAATCAAGAAGGAAATGAGGATGTATATAGGGGGCATTTGCTCATATGCTTGTCATCCCAGCACTAAGATCAGCTACCAAGTTTGGGACCCATCTATGGACAATAATGAAAGATGTAATGAAGCCCACCAGCCTTTGTAACAGTTTGTTTCCCCAAAACCTGTTATGAGCCTGAACCAAGTCCTTTCCTATAAGACAATGAAGTCGTTTCTATACCCATCACAATTCTCAACCTACAAAAGATGTAACCAACAATCAACCTTGCAGTGCAAGCTGTAAAACCAATGATCACCTCTGAAACTTCAGTGCACATTTTCAAGGATGTTTGATTTTGGCATCTCCCAGATTGCATTCCCAGTAACCCTTGAGTGACTACTAGTTCCCTTTGTCCATCACCAGGATGATTTTATCTCAGTCACCTCAAGGTTCCAGTTCATTTTAGAAAACTCTGACACAAAAAAATCTTTCTGAATTTGTAAATTACAAGTGGGGAGTTTTAAGTCTCTAAGATATTTAAATGAGCAGTGCTGTGCAGTCTTTGGACTGTGCATCTGTGAAATAAATGCTGGTTAGACACAGGAATATATATTAATGATGTGAGGAATGCCAATGTATTAGATTGTCATGAAACTGCAAGACAGGGTCATTTTAATGGACATATTAACACACATTAATAACTTGCATCATCCAACTAAAGAAGCAAACACAATGTGATATTTAGTATTCAAGAGACTCTACCAATGTGGCTGTTTAACTTCGGCATTTCTGGTCTTCTTTAATGATCTGTTTACCACACTTGAATGAGAAAAGAAACAAAGGAATGAGGCATGGAGGAGGGCATAATGTTGGCAAATACCTCTGAAGTATTAAACTATACAAAGTACTTAAAAGTACTTTAAGGAATAGCAATCTAGTTTATATTCAATTTATTTCATTTCCCTACAAAGCCCCAAGGAACATATTCCATTTGTTGCACAAAAGCCAATTATAGTAATGGGCTGTTCATAAGAGTTTCCAGATTTCCGAATTAGTTCTTACTATTTAACAGTACATTTTCAAATGGCTGTGAAGCTAATCATTTCTAATTCTTCAGTAACTATGTTTATGGGATTGGCAGAAAAACTATGCCATTCTCTTAGGGTTCAGTGTAGACCAACATGAATGAAAACACAGAAAAGGAGAACAAAAAAGGTCATTGAAACAGAAGAACAAAGACCCATTCCTGGTAAGGAGATTTCCTGTGGAGGTATGTCATTAAAATGCTTTTACAACACTCTCATTGGAAGAACAACTCCACTGCTAGCTCTTTCGCATAATCAAGAAAATATGACCCTAGTCAGTTTGGGGGCTTGGGATCCCTTTTCACTGATTGATGCTCAGGTAAAACTGAAGGGTGATAAGTGAGATGTTGTTGATGGAAAAGAATGGTAGATACCAAGGAGCCTGTCCCAGCTCTGGCTCTCTCTGCTCCCTAGAGCAGTAGTTCTATATACTTGAAAAAATTGTTCCTTTTTCTGGCCTCTGTGTTTTTCTCTATAAAATGGAATAATCTCATTTTTCTGATCACTTTAAAGAGATGAAACTGAAGTATAGAACATACAGTATATATACTGAAAGAGTATATGCTTTAGTAAATGTTCATTCTTTATTTCTTATTCTTTCCTTATATATAGGCCCCTAAAGCCTAATATATTTTTTTCTTTGTAGCTCAGTGATTTCTCATCCTGGTGTATGGGCTATATTCCCCTCTGTATAAATCTTATCAAAATGATCATTTTTGCATAAATCTGAAGTTTGAATAAATCACCCAATATTTCTCAGCAAGGCTACTATTTTCTTGGAGGTGGTGCTAGAATCACTGTGCTTACTTTTGTAAATAATTTATAAATGCTACCTACTACATGAGAATATGAAGTCATTTGTTGTGACAATCTGAAACAATCAATGAGTGTTTCTACATATTCCAGTCACATTGCTGGCTACCCAATAAAGAACCACCAGATTTTAAAAGAACTTGACAAGAGCCAGCCCTTCCCAATTTTGTGATTTCACTTATTGGAACGAACATATTTATTAGACAGCTTTAATAAATTAAATTTAGTCTGAAGTTTATTTGGGGTGCAGTTCCTTCTTCATTTATTACTAGAAACAAGGTTTGGCCCAGAGAAACAAGTAAGTATTTGAATATGTATGCATTATCAACAGTTTAAGACATTGATATTTCAATAGCTTTGAGAATTTAAATAAGTGAAAATAAAATAAATAAATAAGTAATGGTATAGGTAAATTAGAGTTCTCTTGATTTTGCTGTTACTGATAGAAGGTCTCTATTTTGTTTGTATATGGTCCAATCTTTGTCACATATTTCTTTTATTCAAAATTTCCAAGCATTTTAGACTTTCAACCAAAATTTCAATTATATACTGTGACCTTATTTACTGTAATACAATAAGTTTGTAGGTACTTTGAAGTTGAGAATCTAGGATTCCTACATCAGTATATACATTTCAAATGATAGGCTTCTATTGGTGAGCAAAACACCCTATACTAACTAGATTTTCAATATGTACAGTACATTACATGTATTTTGTGGTATTGAGATTATATTTACTGTATTTATTTACTGTATATTTTTAAACAAATTTAATGACAATTAAAATTATGGAAATAAGGGTAGTACATATTTCGTTTTGAGCCTAGCCTTTAATGGAGTCATCTCTACAACCTCGTAAAACTTTTTTTTAACTTTACTGGGTCTTTTATGTGCTTTATATAATGCAAAACTATAAATGGAAAAACTAAGCTTAATAAATATTAGATAGCTTTAAAATAAATAGATATAAATACTCCACTTATGACTAAGAAAATCTATAATTCCTGCTGTCTCTCAGGAGGTTCGATCTCCCTCTATCTAAAAAGCTATAAAACCATAAAAGAGTGATGATGGATGGAACTATTTTGGGACCAGAAGCCAAATGACAGTGATTAAATGTGGAAGTCTTATAGCTGGCAAACTAGTCAAGCAATTCCACTGAATCTAAGAATGGCATCCTTATTCATGTCACCTAGAGCTCTACATCCCAAAGAATAGAGAGATTATTATTAAGACAAGGGAATGATGACAGAAACATCCACCTATGTGAATATAAGTGAGCATATTGACTGTGACACTTGTGTAGCTTAAGCTCTCTAAAGGAGTGCCCATCTGCATCAATCACTTTACTATTGACCTTGCCTGACAAAAGCATTGTGATTTTGGGGAAACAGAATGGTGTAGATTAAGAGCCAACACTACCTTGGGTTGCCACAGGCCCAACACTTGCCATTTACTTTCAACCTTTGCATCTTACTTAAAATTCTTTGACCATTAAGGCAAACTCTGGGGAAACACTACTGGGCGAGACAGAACTCTAGCTTCCCCCAAACCTAAATCTAAGAAATTTGTAAAAGGGTATCTGATATCTCAAGATAAGATTTGTCAATTTGTTGTAGACCGTCTCCCTAATGCATCCATCAATGGATGTATATGTGGTAAATTGTTTTTCTCTCTAAAAGATTGCATAACCATTTCATAGCAGAATTATTTTTGGGACATGGCTATTTCCATGGGCTCAGAATAAGCTGTTTTTGAACCTTTCGATGAACAATTATTATTCTGCACAGAATAATCATAACATGGTGGAATTGTTATAATTGTCAACTTGATACAGTGTATAATTAAGAAGGGAGTCTCAAAGAGTGATTGTCTAGATCAGCTGACTGGTTTAATTATATTATTTGATGTAGGAGTGTAGTGATGAGTTGCGGGCAGGCCTGCTTTTCATCCCGCCCTGCTCCTGGCTGCCTGCTAGCTTATGCTCCCAAATAACAACACACAAATTGCATTCTGCCTGGCCCATTATTTCCAGCCTCTTACTCACATCTTGACTAACCCATATCTAATAATCTGTGTAACACCATGAATGGTGTCTTACCCGGAAAGATTCAGCATGTCTGACCTGGCGGCTGGCTACATCGCATCTGTCTCCCTGAGGAGAGGCACGAAGAGAGGCGGGGCAATTGTCTGAGTCATCTACCTCACTTCCTTTTTCCTGTTCTGTCTACTCCACCTATCTAAATCTTGCTCTATCAAAAAGCCAAGGCAGCCAGGCAGTGGTTGCGAACGCCTTTAATCCCAGTACTCGGGAGGCAGAGGCAGGCGGATCTCTGAGTTCGAGGCCAGCCAGGTCTACAAGAGCTAGTTCCAGGACAGGCTCTAGAAACTACAGGGAAACCTTGTCTTGAAAAACCAAAAAAAAAAAAAAAAAAAGCCAAGTCAGTTAGTCAGTTTGTTTATTAGCCAATGGGAATCCTCCATCATGGGAGGGCCCAACTAACTATAGGCAGTACCATTTCCCAGCAGGAGGGCTCTGGACTATTCACTTATAGAGAGGGGCATGAGCACCGAATAAAACACATGCACATCCAGTCTTTCTTTGGTCAATGTTGACTATGGACAATCTGTCTCACTTTCTTATCTTAAAGTTCCTATAATGATGGACTGTAAACTCAATTGTAAGCAGAATCAATATTGCACCACTTAAAATTTATTTTGTTGAGGTACTTTATAAAAACAATAGAAAAGAAACTTAGTACCAGAGGCTGTGATAACATATAAAATAGACATATTTCCTTTAATTATACCTTAATTAACCCTCATATGATAGAGGATATATGAAAATTTGAAAAGAAAGAAAGGGAAGATAAATAGATCTTTACACACAATGTATTAGCAAACTTGCAGTTTTATAACTTTTTTTCTAATCAGAGGCTTGTACTCATTGTTGGTAATATATGGTGTTTAAGCATATTTTGAATAGATCTACACATCCAGTGTGGACCATTATCTTACTTTATCATGATGTTTTTCCTTAAGGTTTGCTTTATACACTTTATACAAATACTGTTTAACATTTGAATAGATAAAACATATCTCAAATTTTAAATAATATTATTCTTAAATAATTTTTTGAAATTGATAAAAATGTGAATTGTTATAACCTAATGTTCAATATTAGAAACACATTTGTCTTGAAGTTAAAATACTATACATACTAGTTTTTTGAGTTGTTAGCATTCTCATTAATGATGAAAAACTAATTGTTAAATATTATAGATTCTATTGGTATCTTTTCAACAACTTAAAATTTATTTTAAGAAAATATTTCAATTTTATGCCATGATATTTTATGATATTTTATCAGACACACATGAGAAAACAGTATTGTGATTATCATTGTCTAATTATCAATTAAAAAGTATCATCTTTCAGCTTAATGGAGAGTTAATATGTGAAAGTATATGTTTAGCTCACCTAACTAGAATATATTTGTGCTCTCATGTATATGTGTTGTTTTGATGTTATTTACCCTTCTTCTAGAACTTAACATCTTTTTTTCTGAATTATTACCTAAATATCCAACCACATATATCAATATTCTTAAAATATAAATATTTTCCTAAAATTCAACAAATTCTATGAATTTATAAGAGGATGAGAGTCACTTGATAACCTGAAGTTATGTTCCAGAACCCACATGATAGAAATGGGGAACCAACTTCCAGTTGTTCTCTAACCTCCACACATGTACCATGGAATCTGTATGCATGTGCTTAGCATGTGTGTTTATGTGTGCACACACACACACATACATACACACACATGCACACACACTAAAGATGTAATTTTAAAAATGAGTTATTTATTGCTAACTCCCCAATTTGGTAAACTTTTACCTCACTAAATAAATATTTAAAATATATTAATAATAAGGTAAGTTAAAATAACATATTTAGCAGATTACGGTAAAAGTAATTAAGAACACAAAATGAGAATATTTTCAGTATTGCTATTATTAGATTAAAGTAATATAGAAATATGTATATATGTGTATGTATCCAAATTTTATTAGGTTAGGTTTTGATAAAGCAGTAACATTTAAACAATATAGACTTCTTGTTGGTAGCGCTCAAAAGTCAAATATTGAAGAAACATTTTTAATTAAAATGCAATTTGTTCCTGTGGTATTGAACTTCCATGCAGAAAATTGTTATGAACTCTGAAAATAATCAAACAGCAGGAAATTGAAGGCACTGAAAAGTAAAGAGAATTAGACTGACTCTAGCTAGGCACCCACACTGTGTGGAGGGAGGTTTTACAAATGAATTCCCCATTGTCATAGCTTTTAATTTGGACAACAGTTAACATAGTATGGAAAATGGCAAAGAGGTCATGGCAAATACCCCCATCTTTGGTCATTTTCCCAGGTATTTATTGCTGAATCAAGGTCAGAGCTTGAGACAACTTTAGTAGACTTAACTTTCTCAGCAACTGACTTTTTTTTTAATGTATACATGCTCTGCAAGCAGGTCAGAAGAGGACACCAAATCTCATAACAAATGGTTGTGAGTCAATCCAACATGTGGTTGCTGGGAATTGAACTCAGGATCTCTGGAAGAGCAGCCAGTGCTCTTCACCACTGAGCCATCTTTCTAGTTCAGCAATTAACGTTTTGTACATAGTTTCAGTCTCAGTTTATGCTACAAACTCAAGGTTCAGCCAAGTAATGATGTGGGAGAATCTTCTGTTTGTGTTGATTTCATTCGTTAATAAAGAAACTGTTTTGGCCCATTTAATAGGCCAGCCCTTAGGTGGGTGGAGTAGACAGAACAGGAAGAAGGAAGTGAGGTAGATGGCTCAGACAATTGCCCCGCCTCTCCTCTCTGGGACATTCGCCATGAAGCCAGCCACCAGGTCAGACATGCTGAATCTTTCCCAGTAAGACACCACTTCGTGGTGCTACACAGATTAATAGAAATTCGTTAATCAAAATGTGAGAATTAGACAATAAGAGGCTGGAACTAATGGGCCAAGCAGTGTTTAAATGAATACAGTTTGTGTGTTGTTATTTCGGGGTATAAGCTAGCCAGGCGGCCTGGAGCCAGGCAGGATGAAAAGCAGGCCTGCCTGCAGCTCATTACTACAAAGTAACTGGGTTTTTTTTCTGCCTGAGAACTCTAACTTTAGGCTATGTGCATGACAAAGTGTTATTTCCCGGCCAGTCAACCTGATCTCCTTAACCTAAGAGAAACTGTGTGACTTATTTTGTGCCACATAGAATGGGCTGGGCTCTGAAAATGTAACATTTTATTGTCCAGGGTGTAGCTGTGAGAGGAGTGGTATGTAGAGCTATGTAGAGGGCTGTGTGGAAAGAACCCGGCAGAGGTGTGAGGTGTGTGTGTGTGTGTGTGTGTGTGTGTGTGTGTGTGTGTGTGTGTGTGCGCGCGCGCGCGCGCTCAGTGAGGGATACAGCTGAATGGGCAGAGAGAGGAGGCTTGAAAGATGAAGAAGAAGCATGAGAGAGTGAGTGAGTAAAAAGTCATTAAATGGTGTAGAATAAATGTGTGTGTGTGTGTGTGTGAGAGAGAGAGAGAGAGAGAGAGAGAGAGAGAGAGAGAGAGAGAGAGAGAGAGAGAGAGAGAGAGAGAGAGAGAGAGAGAGAACTCTGTTGTGTGAAAGAGCAGCGGCTACATAGCGGAGCTGTACTTAGAAACTATGATGTGCTGTATGCTGAGAGAGCTATGTAAATGAGATGGATAGCTGTGACTGTGCAGATTTGTAACTGTGTGGAGAGAAGGAAGATAAAGCTGTGTAGAAAAGAGGTGTATAGGAGAAATGGATGTAAAAGAAAGATGTGTTGCTATGTAAAAATATATGCAACTGTGTATGGAGATGTATAGCCATGTAGGAGAAAGATGTATGTACGTAAAGACAGATATGTAGCTGTATGTAAAGAATGTTACTATTTGGAGACAGAGAGATTTTCAGAGAGGATTTTTTTTGAGATTGAAAAAAGAAAGTTACCATCAGAAATCATGTGATTCCTTATTTACCCCCATATAAAAAAGTACAGCCCTCTCCACATTCATAGATTTTTTTTACATTCCCTGGTGCTGACTGGAGGCTGGCTCCCCCAGTTAACAAGACCTTTCTCATTTGGTAACTCATAAATAAGGTGATACTTTTATATTTAGTAAGTCGACCCTCCATAATTTGTGGTCCTGAAGAAATGCATGGGCAGAAATTATCAAGAAAAAAACGTCATGAACATTGTTGTTGACAAGAGAGGGCAGTGCAAGATGTGTGTGTGTGTGTGTGCAGAGGGGTGTGGGTGTTTGTGTGTATGTGGAGGAGTGTGGGTGTTTGTGTGTGTGTGGAGGGGTGTGGGTGTTTGTGCGTGGAGGGGTGTGGGTGTTTGTGTATGTGTGGAGGGGTGTGGGTGTTTCTGTGTGTGTATGTGATTCTGGTCAAAGTATATTATACATATGTATAAAAATGTCATAACTAAGTATAATATTTCATATAGTCAAGATACTATGAAATTATGAAATAAATTGTTTTGAATTAAAATAAATTTGAGGAAAATTATCTAAATCTTCTAATTGAATGACTTGAACAAACTTTATTTTCAGCCTGGTAAATTTACTATTTGCCATCAGATGTTACAAATCTTTGACTTAACAATCTGTGATCTATTAATGTTTAGCTGTAAATGTATAATTAAAACAGCATGTCTTCTTATGAATATTGCAGAAATTTAAGCAAAATGGCTTGAATGTTGAGGAGTGTTTGTCTATAACACATGAGGTCCTAAGTTTTATTTCAATAACTGAAAAAATGCATGGGAAATTTATCCAATTAGTAAATAGCAAGTGGACACTAATTATCACGCTAATGTTAAGAGGATATGGATTGACCTTACTTAATATTGCAAGGTATGTTTTATTAGAAAAGAACATGCACAAATAATTACAAATCTTTAAGTCCTTTAAATACTGGTTTCTAAATAGTATTGTGATGTTCCGGTAGATTCAGAGCAAAAACATAAATATACTTTTCATCCATTTCTAAAAATGTCCATATCAATAATTTTGCTTAGTCTTTTAAGGGAGAGCAATGTTTGAGGTGGTTTTGGTTGGCACTCTGACAAATGGCCCTTGTCCATATGCAGCATTGAACTGCAAAGTATCTGACTGTTCATTCACCACTCAGAAAGCTCTCTGACAGCAAAAAGCAGCTGCAGAGGCCAGACAAGCACAAGCTTGGCTTTAATAAGCTGAAGGAAATGCCATGATTCATATCCAAGGTCCCTTTGCAGCTTGCCTCTTTTTCTAACAAGGTTCTGGAAGAGAACTACTTCTCTGGAATAACAGATGTATGCAGACTGAGAACTGTCATTCCTCTCTCCTGTGTATTTAGGTGAAGGCTGATCCCTGGGGTGTGAATGAATTCATACAGGGCAGTAGACTATCACATAAATAAAACCAGTGAACCCTTTAACAGATCTCTTCTGAAGGAAGGAATATCATCACATCATTGGCCATTGGATCAGCATACAGCACAAATATCTCTATAGAACCATTGTTTCATTAAACATGTTTCCTGCACCTGACATAATTAGTGGAAAACGTCAAAGATATAATTGTTCAGTAAGGTATGGCACTTGAGAATGCATCTGAAATTGAACATCTGATCAACATGGGAGGTGGAGGTATTGGCTTTGAAGACAAAGTTTGCAGATGGGTTGGGAGAGTGGGATGAGAATTATTAAAAAGGAGTTTCAGTGGTAGAAATGAGGAATCAGCTTATTAAGGGGTTTGAAAAGATATTTTGTAAGTGAGGTTAAAATTCTTTGACTACGGTTTTTATCTTCTATGGACTCAGATTTCTTCATCTTCAGAATTAGTGAATTGGCATTGGATTTGCCCTGTGATTGTGAAGGATTGTCAACATGTTCAGTCCTAACTCACATCTACCTATTCCTGGGCAATGTGACAATGAACTCAAGCCATTTCTCAGGGATTCAGTGTGAGGTCTATTGACTGAGGGACCACATTCTAAATATGTCAGATAGCGAACAATAACCTTCCTAAACAGTCCAAGCTTCTGAAAGATCTCTTCTAGCAATCAGTATTCATGGTATCTTAACGTGGAAGATAATGAAATCAGGGCTGGTATAAAGATAATGAGCTAACATTATTCTTATTCTGTGGTACTTGAAAATTATCATAATTGGTTTAATACAACATAAAATTTCAAGTGAATTAAGTCCATCGGGTAAGTATATATAAAGGCAATGGTGGTGTTAGAATAAATTTTGCAATAGTGGATATAGTAGCTAGTGTTAGAACTAGTTTGCTTAAAAGGAAGAAGGACAACATTGAGTTCAGAATTCTCTCTGCGCTCTCTCTCTCTCTCTCTCTCTCTCTCTCTCTCTCTCTCTCTCTCTCTCTCTCTTGTGTGTATGTGATAGGTAAACATGGAGAGAGAAACACAGAGCAATTCTTCTGTGTAATCTGTGAATGTATGTCTTCAGTCCTGTGAGTGTCCAATGTACATAACACAAAGCCTTTGATAGATCTAAACTGACCCACTTCTATGTCCCCCAGGTTCTCTGGGCATCTCCTGTGACCCACTTATTCTATAATATATCCTTATCTGCACCTCAAAGGACTACTGTACTTTTCCAGAGTATGTTTGGTCTTACTCAGGAAACAATGAGAGGCATTTATGCCAGGGAGTTAAGATGTAAAGACAAGGGATTCAACTCCACATATAAACATTGTTCCTTCTCTTACCATGAGAGAAATAGCAAAGTACAAGTTAGTTACAATATTTTTAAGTATCAATAGAGAGATATCTTTTGCCAGTCACCTCCCCCAAAATCTAAAACCAGCCACATGCACAGAGACATAGAATAAAAAATGTTCTTAATGAAGAACAATTGCAATTGTAACTAGAAATAATTTTAAGTGTCATGAATTATAATTTACTCAAGCAAAAACAGCTGAGAAAACTGAATCAGTGGCAGAGGCAAAGCACTTGTCAACTTAGAAATCTATATTTAATTTCAGTATCTATAAATAGGGAAAGAGAAATAGAAATAATCATCACCAACACAATTGAGAAATTTCTTGACAATGGAATAGCCTTGAATGAAATGAAAAAAAAAAACAGCTCCTTAGGCCAAAGAAAAATTATTTAGATGATGAAATTACAAAGAAAATTGGCTGGGAATAAACAGAAATGATATAGTTTCTCTCTATTAATTTACAAGTAACAAGGTACTAAGTTATTAAAGTGTGTGGATGATGGAAATGAACCACAGCTGTATCATTAGAAATGGAAGGCAGAAACTGGGAATACATTTATCCCTCAGTATTTCTGGGGGTTGGTTCCAGTATTACTCTGGAGGGACAGAACTTACAGATGCTCAAATTATACAAATGGTTTAGCATTTGCCTATGAATTACCACTTGTTCCTGTGCACTTTGAAATACCTTAAATTATTGATAAACATAATACTAAGTAAATGTTACTTACACAGCTGCTACACTGCCTTTTTAGGGAATGACAATGTGGGGAAAGTCTTTGTGCTCAATATAAGTGATTATTGATATTTTTGGTCATGGTTGGTTGATGTGGTTGTGAAAACACAGATGTAGGATGTGAACATTGAAGGCCAAGTGGATTCTGTTACATGCAAGACACATTATGCAATGCAGTCTTACTTTATTGGAAGTTAGACCTAGATGATTTAATAAATCCATAAAATATATGTCAAACTTAAAACACTTTAAATTATCTAATTGATATGCACATAAAATTGGATGATATAAAATATTCAGTTAAAATCAGAAAAAAATGGAGGATGAAAAGAATCAGATGCCTCAAATAAAAAAGTGTCAAGTATCTAAACCATAAATTCATATATGTACTGACTGTCTTAAGTGTGATTTAAATATATCTACTAAAAGATAGAAAAGAAATGGATAAAGCCAAACCTTCCACTACACATTTTTCTAAGAGCATGCCATTTTAAATGTAAATACTCATATAGTTTAAAACTAAATAGATTGATAAGTATGATATCAAGATACTTTGTTCTTATTTTATTGATTTTTTTATTGAGCTCTACATTTTTCTCTACTCCCCTCGCTGCCTTTCCCTCCCCCCTTTAAGCCTCCCCCAAGGTTGCCATGATCCCAATTTACTCAGGAGATTTTGTCTTTTTCTACTTCCAATGTAGATTAGATTTATGTAAGTCTCTCTTGGTGTTCTCATTGTTGTCTAAGTTCTCTGGGATTGTGGTTTGTAGGCTGGCTTTCTTTGCTTTATGTTTAAGAACCACTTATGAGTGAGTACATATGATAATTGTCTTTCTGGGTTTGGGTTAAATCACTCAAAATAATGCTTTCTAGTTCCATTTTCCTAAAAAATTCAAGATGTTGTTTTTTTCTGCTGTGTAGTACTCCATTGTATAACATGTATCACATTTTTCTTATCCATTCGTTGGTCGAGAGGCATCTAGGTTGTTTACATGTTCTGGCTATGACAAACAATGCTGCTATGAACAACATAGTTGAACATATGAACAGCACCTTGTGGTACAATTGAGCATCCTTTGGATATATACCCAAAAGTGGTATTATTGGGTCTTGAGGAAGGTTGTTTCCTAATTTTCTAAAAAATCAGCACACTGACATCCAAAGGGGCTGCACCAGCTTGCATTCCCACCAGAAATGCAGAAGTGTTCCGTTTTCCCCACAACCTCTCCAGCATAAGTTGTCATCAGTGTTTTTGATCTTGGCCATTCTTCCAGGTGTAAGATGGAATAGAAAGTTGTTTTGATTTGCATTTCTCTGATGACTAAGGATGTTGACCATTTCCTTAAGTGTCTTTCAGCCATTTTAAATTCCTCTGTTGAGAGTTCTCTGTTTAGGTCTGTACTCCATTTTTTTTTAAATTGGATTATGTGTTCTTTTGATGACCAATTTCTTGAGTTCTTTGCATATTTTGGAAATCAGACCTCTGTCTGATGTGGGGTTAGTGAAGATCTTTAAGAAACTTTTGAAATAAGTCTATAATCACCAAATTGGTTTTATACAAAGAAGGCTTTAGAGAATCTTAAGGAATAAAAGGAGTGTTGCTTCATTAAAGGGGTCAGCAATAAAAGATACAGCAGCCCTGAACATGTGTGCATATTACAAGGAATGAAATTCAAAGGAGCAAAATGATAGTGTTGAAAGCTAATAGGCAAAATCATTATTATAGAGGCTTTAGTACTAGTATATAGGTCATTGATAGACAACAAAGACAAAAAATTCTTAACAATATAGGTATCTAGGACAGCACTATCAATCAGTTCTATGTAATTGACATTTATGGAATACACCATTCAACAAAAGCAGAGTGCACATTCTTCTTGAACATTCTAGATCATAAAACACTTTTTAACGAACTGAAAAGAATATAAATCATACACACAGGCCCCCAGTCTACAGTGGCATTAAACTGGAGATCAATGAGGGAAAGAGTTTTAGAATATAACAAACCACAAAATTTAAAGGTCACTTTTATAAATCAGTGGGTAAAAGAGGAATTCTCAACAGAAAATTTAAAACATATTTAATTAAGTAAAATGACAGGATAAGTTATGGAATTTTGAGGGTCACAGATAAAGCAGTGCTTGGAAGTTTCATAGGGCCAAACACATATGCTCACAAAGAGGGCTATAAAACCATCAACCTAATCCTCCATTTTGGAAACTACAGCAACAAAACCAAATCCTGGCCAATCCTAAAAGAAGGGAGTAAATGATTTTAAAACATGGAGCAGAAATCAATGAACAGAGAAATGGAGTCAAAGGTTGACTCATTGTAAAGGTCAATAACTGATTCTCTCCTCAGCCTTATGATTAGAAAAGAAAGATAATAAATAATCAATACCAACTTGATGTTTGTTAGAAACATAATAAAGGTTTGAAACAATAACATATGAACTATAAATCCTTGACAGATCCAAGTTACTAGACTCACTCGTGAGGAAACAGATTTCCTAAATAGTTCTGTCTCTGAAAGGAATCAATTTATCCCAATCAGTATAGTGTTTGTATATCACACGTAAGGTTCAGGGTTTGAAGCTTGGTATTACATAAGCTAGGCATGATAATGACATGCTTATAATACTGCTACTAGGGAAGTAAAGGTAAGTAGGTCAAAAGTAATATAACAAATTCCAAGCAAACCTGGACTACCTGAGATCTGTCATGAAAACAAAGACTGTCAGACACCTTTTTACTGTATTAACAAACTAGTCCTAAAAATTGTGTGGAAAAGCAAAGGAAGTGCAGTTCTAGTAATGAAGAACAAATCTGGGAGGATTAATATCACCCTACATTATTTAAGGCTACTTTGATGGATGCAGCAAAATACTGGTACAAAGTAGACAAATATCAGTAGAGCAGACCCGAGAACCTAAAACCAGACCCACACAAGGCAGGCCAGCAATTTTTATGAGGTTTAAAGATCATTGAAAAGAAATATGACAGTGTATTAAACAAATAGTTGAAAAATAAATCCTTTTTACAAACCTTACAATATAAAGAACATGAGTTCAAAATATTTAGGGCTGGTGTACAGCTCAGTGTAGAGTACTTTTCTAGCACATAAAATGTACTGCATTTGATTCCTAGTATTATAAAAGCAATAAAAGGAAGGTGATGGAGGAGAGTTATCTGTCTATGTTACTTTCATTGGTTAATTAATAAAGAAAACTGCCTTGGCCCTTTAAGAGAACAGAAAATTAGGTAGGTGGAGTAGACAGAACAGAATGCTGGGTAGCAGGAGTGGGGAGAAGCTTTAGACAGTCGCCATATGCAATCTCCATGATTCTCCTCTCTGAGATGGACGCAGGTTAAGATCTCTCCTGGTAAGCCACACCTCATGGTGCTACACGGATTACTAAATATGGGTTAATCCAGATGTGAGTAAGAGGCTGAAACTATGGGCCAGACAGTGTTTTGAAAGAATACAGTTTCCATATAATTATTTTGGGTAAAGCTAGCCGGGTGGCGGGACACAGCCCGCCACTTCCTTCTACAGGAAGGAAGGATAAAAATTATTTCTTCTAAAACCTGATTGAAAAACAAATACTAAAATTTTATAATTTATAATATCTTCACTTCTGTTAATGTCATAATTGGGTTTTACATGAAGCTATAGTTTCTACAGATCTCAGTTTATAATTCAGGTAAATTTCTAGACACCTAAAATATGTCAGTAAGTGAAGGATTGAATGCATCTTTAGCACTCGGAGCCATTATTTCTTAGTTTGCAGTAGATAATTACAAAGGATAAAACCCTCAACATCAAGTCCCCGAGCATGTTGAGTTGACATTTTGACTATTCCCTTGGGACAGGGAAGAAGTTTTCATCAAATTGTCTAACAGTATTTCAGTTATGATGTTGTCAACATAAATAAATACATCTGCATTCTTTCAGTCCAGTGATATTAGGATGTAATTTTCACTTGAGATTGTTGAATTATTTTTTTTCATGGTTTATTTTTTTATATTTAAAAATTTCCATCTCCTTCCCTCCTCTTCCCCCTTCCCTCCCCTCCTCCTCCCCCTTCCCTCCCCTCCTTCTCCCCCTTCCCTCCCCTCCCCTCCACCCATATCTCCCCTCCCTCCCTCTCAAGGCCAAGGAGCCATCAGGGTTCCCTACTCTATGCTAAGACCAAGGTCCTCCCAAGTCCCCCCAGGTCCAGGAAGGTGATCAACCAAGCTGAGAAGGCTCCCACAGAGCCTGTCCATGCAAAAGAATCAGAGCCCAGCGCCATTGTCCTTTGCTTCTCAGTCAGCCCCCACTGTTGGCCACATTCAGAGAGACGGGTTTGGTCGCATGATCCATCAGTCTCATTCCAACTGGAGTTGGTGATCTCCCATTAGTTCTGTCCCACCGTCTCCATGAGTGAACGCACCCCTCATGTTCCTGACTTTCTTTCTTTCTCATGTTCTCTCTCCTTCTGCTCCTCATTAGGACCTTGGGAGCTCAGTCCAGTGCTCCAATGTGGGGCTCAGTCATTTTCTTCATCTGTCGCCAGGTGGAGGTTCCCTCACGGTCCTGACTTTCTTTCTCATGTTCTCTCTCCTTCTGCTCCTCATCAGGACCTTGGGAGCTCAGTCCGGTGCTCCAATGTGGGGCTCTGTCATTTTTTTCATCTATCGCCAGGTGGAGGTTCTATGGTGATATGCAAGAAATTCATCAGTAAGGCTATAGGAACTGGCCTTTTCAGGCTCCCTCTCGTCAGCTGCCCAAAGAAGGATGTTCCTATGAAGGTACAAGAAGCCTACAGAACACCAAATAGACTGGATCAAAAGAAAGCATCCCCATGCTATATAATAATCAAAACACAAAACATACAGAATAAAGAACAGATATTAAGAGCTGCAAAGGATAAAGGTCAAGTAACATATAAAGGGAAACCTATCAGAATTACACCTGATTTCTCAATGGAAATCATGAAAGCCAGAAGAGCTTGGATAGATGTGCTACAGACACTAAGGGAACATGGATGCAAGCCTAGACTACTATACCCAGCAAAGCTTGCATTCACCATTGATGGAGAAAACAAGATATTCCAGGACAAAAACAGATTTAAACAATACGTAGCCACAAATCCAGCCTTGCAGAAAGTAATAGAAGGAAAATCACAAACCAAGGAGTCCAACAACGCCCACAATAACTCAGGCATCTAGCGACCCTTCACCAGCACAACTAAAAGAAGAGAAACACACAAACTCTACTACAAAAAATGTTGAATTATTTTTTAAAGTTTACCCAGGATAAACGAGGTTAGAACAGCTCTTTATCCATATCACCTTAATATGCACACGGTCTCATGACAGGCACTTCTCCTTAGCATCTTATACTTTTTATAAAATGTTTGGAAGTGTCTGGAAGCAACCCCTTTAGTGACTCACTTTCTTTTGTGAAATTGTTGAAATCTGTGACTTCGTGTGCTCCAGTCCTGCTCCATGATTGTTTTATTTTCCACTATTTTTAAATTTCTTTTAAAGTCTATGCTCACAAAATTAATATACAGCAGAATTGATTTAAATATCTTCTTGGGACTAGTGTTTTGAAGTACATTTGATTGAATTTATTATTTCTCCAGAGAAATTTTTATCTTCAAACCAAGTGCACTATTTATTTACTTTATATTCCCAGAGAACTAAAGCAGTTTTACTCAAGAAAAAAATTAATGAAAGAGAGAAATTAAAATGGATTGTACTTCCTGATACAATCCCTTTCTAATTTACATAGAGTATTCCTGTAATGAATGTAAAATAGGAAATTGTCTGTGTATTGCTAGAAACTAAGAGACAATGGATTACTATTAAGCAGCACCAGTGTGCACATACCCACAGGAAAGAGTATCACCTGATTGCCAGGTTCTACAGTATTCTTTCTCCTTTGCTCAGAGAAAAGAAGGTAGGAGACTCTCTGCTGCAAGAGTACTCTAAGAGTTGACAGGGTATTATTTTCTCCTTGTATTCCTGAAAGTGATAGCATATTGAATGCTGGGAAATGCCCCTTTCATTAAGATGGATAAAATCATCATAAACAAAAGGAATCTTAGTAACCTAAAATTTAGCTGCCATTTTTTACATGTTTAAAATAGATTGAAAAAGCCACAGAAGTAAGCACATGAAGTGGAAGAGAATCTCTCCACAGTTCAACAGACCACATTTGATAATAAAATGTCAGATAGGATATGGAGAAAAAAGAGCTGGCCATCGCCTAGTGAACTTTATAGGCGAAGATGGTTTAGTCATGACATACTTAGAAACTGTTTTAATCTTTTAGTAATGACTAATAAGAACAAATTGAATGTCATATAGATAAAAACTTTATCTATTCGCCACAAGGTTTTGTGTAAATATTCATTCTTGATTCTGGGATTCCTGTAGAGGATGGAAGCAATGATGAAAAAGCAAGAAGCTGAGACCAAAAGACCAGAGATCCATCAAAGAAAGACCAAGAAGGGTAACACAAATGAATAAAATTAAGTTATAAATAGAATTTTTCCCACAGACAATAGCCAGTAAGGGTGACATGACCCTCCTCCAACTTTGTTTCCAGGTCCCTTTGTACCCTGCTTACTGTTATCATTCTTTTGACCACAAAATTGAATATATATTTTATATTAAAATCTAAACCTAACAATAACTTAAAATCTGACATTTTTTAAAAATAGAGTTGCAGATGTAAATAGCTGAGTTCATATTGGCATCAGCTGGTCCTTTAATCACTATCATGGGGTTTATCTTAAAGAGGACAGAGACATAGAAGGAGACAACGGTCTTGTGAAGACACACAGAATGCCATTTGAGTCATATGAACCAACAGAGTCAAATGTTCAAAGATGAAGGGCATCAAGGGTTGCTAGTTGTTGCCACAAGTTAGCAGAGGATGGTACAGATTCTTCCTCAAGACTCTGGAAACAGAGCGGAGCCACCCTGTTACTATCATGGTCTCAGATTTCTCACCCTTGTAAAGAGTATATTAAAATCACTTTAAAGAACAGAGGTACTGGTATATTGTTACAAGTGCTCATCTCTGGGACATAAATATAGATTTGTAGTTCGATGATGCTTCCCTGCCCCCAACCCCTGTCTATCCTCTCCAGGCAGCCTGGGGTGCTCAGTCTGCACCACATCTCCAAGTTTTTTTTTTTCCAGTTTATTTATTTTTTATTAAAAAATTGCCATCTCCTCCCCTCCTCCTCCCCCTTCCCTCCCCTCCCCTCCACCCATACCCCCACTCCCTCCCTCTCCAGGCCAAAGAGCCATCAGGGTTCTCTACACTATGTTGAGTCCAAGGTCCTCCCAACTCCCTCCAGGTCCAGGAAGGTGAGCAACCAAACTGACAAGGCTCATACAGAGCCCGTACATGTTGTAGAGACCAAGCCCATCGCCAGAAATCTCCATCCAATGGTTCAAATGTTAGTCCTTCAAGTCTGACTCATTAAGGCACTCTTTTTATTTATTTATATATTTATTTATTTATTTATTTAGTTAATTAGTTAGTTAGTTATCTTTTTATTGGTTTTTCAAGACAGGGTTTCTCTCTGTAGCTTCGGAGCCTGTTCTGGAACTCTCTCTGTAGAACAGACTGTTCTTGAACTCATAGAGATCCACCTGCCTCTGCCTCCTGAGTGCTGGGAGTAAAGGTGTGCGCCACCACCACCTGGTGTTTCAGGCACTCTTAATCATGGAAGTAACTTAAATTCTACAAAAAAGAAGAGAGGGTGATCATATTTCCTGTTGTTGGGATTAGGAAAGCAGTGTGAATGACTACAATGAACCTGATCAGGTATGAACACAAATGGGTTAGTGGATGGGTTATTACTAAACTACCTGATCAAAGATCTTGAAAAAAATGGATTTTATATTGGAGTAGTACACAGATGGCCCTAGGGGACGGCTCAAGACATTGCCCAAAACTCACCAGGCATCTGGTTATGACGATACACTTCTGTTATCTGAACATTCTAGAGGCAGAGATAAGAGAATTGTCACAAAGTTGATGGCAACCTGGTATACAGTCTCAAAATAATCCAAAGAATATTTATTTGTAAAAAGCATGCTTAATGACACAAAGAATTTTAAACAGGGACTTGAGCCAAATATAGTTAAAAGTTTCATTGCATGCAAAAAATCTTAATCATAATCTTGCCCTTTGTCTCCAAAGACATGTCTCCCAAGGACATAAATGAAACTAAGATATGGTAACTTTAATATTAATTAATCGTTCCTCAAAAATTTATCTCATTTGACATTGACAGTGGAAATCACATTGACCTACAAACTCTAAGTCATCTTGGAGAATGGTGATTGCTGAACTGTAAATGCTGGATTTGATCTGTTAGAAAAAGGCTGTTGCAAGTGGCTGCTGCTGCTACTACTGCTGCAGAGGTAGAGATGGATTTTTCCCCTTCGTTTTATAGTAGATCTCCAATATAACAAATTGCATCTCTCTTGCTTCTATTGCTATGTTATGATTCTGTCATCCACTTCATAACCCACATAACATAAGCTACTGGTTTTTTTTGTTGTTTTTTTCGTGTGTGTGTGTGTGTGTGTGTGTGTGTGTGTGTGTGTGTGTGTGTGTGTGATCTCCATCACAAATTCAAAACCATAAGCAGAGAAATCCAATAGTGAATTCTGGCACCTCCAGTGTCTGTACTCATGCCTTTGTGTTTTCAAAACACCTTGTTTATGACACCAAAGACTCTAAATTGTTTCATAAATGTGCTGAAAATTCATTAAAGAATTTTGTGACAGAAAATGAAAAGTACCACATTTGTGGCTTTCAAGTTCTTTGGCTAATGGAGACAAATAGAGAGTTTGAACTAGAGAAATGATTAGCTATAGAAATTAGCTATAAATAATCATACTTAGTTTCAGAGTAAAATTGCACCATAGAAAGTTAAGTAAAGAAGACTTCGCCCAAGATTATTGCAATCTTGATCAAACAAGATAAAAATTGCAGGCTGCTCTTGGTGAATACCGACCCATTTCCAACTGTGAATCACTGACTACAGAATCAACATCATCTTTTTACAGCTTGTCATGTTAGCTCAGCAGGTGAAGGCACTCATTGCCAAGCCTGAAAACATGATTCCAATCCTGGGGTCCACTTGGAACAAAGAAAGAATCAGAATCAACGCAATCAAGTTGTCTTGTGACCTCCATCTTCCTTCCTTCGTATATGGGAGTATGACAGTATGCATGTACATACACACAATATATATATATATATATATATATATATATATATATATATATATATATATTCATATATATGGAAAAAAGAAAGTTAATTTAATATATTTTATTAAATTTAGAAACCCAGTATTTAACATGCCCTTCATCCCCTATCAATAGATTCTTAAGAAGATTCATGTGGTAACTGCCAAAAGATTGTTTAATATGTGTTCGCTCCTTCAATTTTTTTACAGTTTCCTTTTACTTGGTTTATGTTTAACAATAGAGTCCATGGCAGTCTTTACATCTTAGATGATATATCAATGATAGATGAGTTCATGGCAAACAGACCCAAATAGAAGTCACAACTATACCTACACAAGTGTATGATCCTGGGCAAATGACTCAACCCTTAAAATATTTGGTGCCTCTAGTGTCAAAGTGCAAAGAAATATACTTACTTTATGTTATTTCTATGAAAATTTAATGAAGTTAGTAAATACCTTAACACAATCCAAACACAAAAGATAATGACCATGGCTCGTGTCTGACTGGTCTTGGCATTCTCCTCACATGTGATTGAAGGCTTTTGGCTGGAAGTCATCGCTCAGGAACTGCGAGTGTTGCAAAGCATGAAAATGGGAGTTTCAGTCAGGAACAAGAGATGTTTCAGCTAGCTCAGTTACCTTCCAACAGTTGTATTTTCTACAATGCATTTGTCATTGATCTCATGAAAGAAGATATAATCTCATTTACAAAAGTATGAATGACAAAAATCTTTCTTGGAATATTGGGTCTTTTATCAAATTACAAAGTGCATTTGTTTTTCTCAGAGCAGCATGGGGCTTTCTTATTTGATGAAAAATTTGAGCACTATATACATTTTTGGAATATAATACATTTTTAAATATAAGGGGAATATAGGGGAAAAACTTCATTTACTATTAGTTAATTATCACATAAGATCTAAGATTTGAGGGGTACAACATATATCAAATTGGAATATAACCTGAGTCCTCAAAGATAAACCTATTTGCCCAAACAAACCAATATCTTTTTAAACTTCAATCTATTACTCATTAACTGCTCATAAACTCGCCACATCCCTTATTTACCTTAAAAAGTAAATCTAGGTATATATAAACATATACAACCTACTGATGTGCATAAACTAAGTTCAAAGTATAAAACTCCATAAATGTAGATTGCTAAACCTTCTGAAAAAATACAGAAGGGACTTTTTGTGACTATTAAGTGGAAAAAAAGGATTCCTTAGATCATAAAATCATAGCCCATAAACAATTCTGCTAAACTACATGTCATCAAAACTATAATATTTTGTATTCAAAATATGCCCTTTAGAAAATGTTCCTTTATAATAATTTATTAAAGTTGTTCTTGTGCTTTATATATTCTTCTACCTCTGAAACACAGCATTTACCAAGAGTTAATTTTTATTTGATTTTTAAAAAGTTTTGTTAAGGTGTGTGTGTGTGTGTGTGTGTGTGTGTCTGTCTGTCTGTCTGTCTGTCTGTCTTTCCCTGTATATGTGTGTGCACATGTGCATAGTTAAGTGTGTGGTGGTCTAAGGACAACTTGCATGAATTAGTTTCTGCTTTCTTCCATGGGGGACGGGTCTCAGGGCTAAAACTGAGGTCATCAAGCATGACAGAAGGTGTCTTTACTTACAGAGCTCTCTTCTTAGCCCTTGATCTTATGCAGTTAAGTTATATTTTCTAAAACAAATATGAAAATCATAATAGCTATAAATTATCAGTTCTGTGATGGCATATCTTTGTGGTCATATTATCACAATTGTTACTAGTATTCTTAATCTTTACTACAATCAGATGTGTATTAAGATAATATAGCAATGGATTCCATGATCTGTTGTTCATCCAGAACTATAATTTTAAAATTAAGTCCATTGTTATTATTAGTAGCTAAGTAAAAGATACTATTGTATTGTTATTTATTCTGAATTTGAAGGGAAAGGGGTAATCAAAAAGGCTCCAGAAACAAAGGACACTTACAAGATTCAGGAAGTAATCTTACAAGGGTTCGGAAGTATATAAAACATAATGCTCAAGAAGTTGCTGACATCTACAACCTGGGAGATTCAAAGGCACTCCCTCAAGCTGTAAAGGAATGCCTTGAGTCCGTGAGATCCCATTAGCTCCAGTCAGCATTTTCTGTGGGTATCGCCTTTTCTCATGATATCACTCCTTTCTTTCTATGATTGGACTTCAGGAGTTCATCCCAGTGCTTAGATGTGGATTTCTGCATCTGCTTTCATCAGTTACTGGATGAAGATTCTATGAAGACAATTAAGATAGTCATGATCTGGCGCTTTGGAGCACATTCTCTATAAAATAATACCTCTCTGAGCTTAGATACTGGGGGAAGGACATTGGTCCTGCTTTAAGACATTGTTTACTCCCCATGTGAGACCTCTCTGAGGAGTGTATGGGGGTGGGGTGGGTCGAAGGTAGAGACGTGGAAGGACAGGAGGGAGAGGAAACTGGGATTAGTATGTTAAATTAGATTGTTTTAAAAATATATTTTAAAATTACCAAAATAAGGAATGCCTGGAGAGGAAAGTCCCCAATTCCAATTAGGGAGCTACCTGCAAGTTATGCATGGGGCTGATATTCAGCTTCTGTGAGTCATCACTCCCACCAGGATGGAATGTTCAGAAATGAAGATGTCTTTGGCCTATCCATCCTCCTGTAAGCTCTTCCATGTTTTTGTAAGTAATAGCATTAAGATCATTGGTTTGTGTAGCTAGATTTTAATAAAATAATTTCTTTATTTTATTGTTCATTCCCTGTATGAAGTGAATAAATGCTTACTCATATCTCTCCAAGAAAAGTCACATAATAGATATAAACAAACAAAAGATCTATAAATAAGAAAGCTATCATCTATAATCTGTTATATGCGGGGTTACACAGCGGAGAATCATTCTGTACCCTAGGCTGGACTATAATTAACTATGTCTCAAACACCGGTAATCTTTCAGCTACAGACGCCCCAGTGTTTGGATTAGAAGTGTGGTATATATGTATTATTTTATCTTTTTTATGATGACAGTATTTTCCTATAAAATGTTGTAGTATTTCTTTAAAATTATTTAGACCACCAGATCAAAAATAACAACATGGAGACATATTTAATTATGAAAGCCTTAGCTTAGACTTATTCCTAACCAATCTTATAACAAATTAACCAATATCGTTTAATCTATGCTCTTTTATATGGCTTGGTTACCTTTGCTCTGTATTTCCTCTGCACCTCTGTATCCTGCTTCCTCTGCACCTGCTTGTGACTCTGTCTTTTTTTCCTCTCAGTGCTTTCTCTCTGCCCAGAAGTCCCACCTATCTCTCCTGACTAGCTATTGGACATTCAGCTTTTTATTACACCAAGCACAGCAATAAATCTTTGCAGTGTGCAAATATCCCACAACAGTAATTAGTACATATTATAATTGAATATTCAGAAACATAATGTAAAGATTGTGATTGTTCTATTCAGCTCTTGTCAGTGTAGAGAAGTAGTCCACCTTTAGCAAAACAAGGGTGTGTGTGTTTTACAGAGGATCTTTGTAGAGTTCTGATAAATGGTGTTTCTCTACTCCTAGACACACTAGCACTAAAGCCATAACAGCGTGGAAAGATTGAGATGAAGAACTGCTCTCATCAGCAGATTTGCATATTGTTAACAGTAGATTAATTCAGTATTTGCTGGTGGCATAGTGTGGGTGTCAGAAAACTATTTTTACGCTTCATACAGATGGTTTTAAATCAACAATCTGATTTAAAATATGAGCCTCATATTTATGTTTGAGTGGCAGGTTGTCATTTCTTCTTAATACTATTCTCATATTCTGTTTTATTAAAAAAGTGTCAACTCATAGCATATACAGATGAATAAAATCTACCTCAAGTTTTCATTAAAATATTTATGAAGGATTCAGGAGATAAATATAGCATCGGCTTAGAAGGAAGCAAAACACGGACTGCAATGGAATAAAAAATGGGAAGTTCCACTCATTCAAATAAAAAAAAAGAAATTACAACAAAACAATTTTTTGACTATAATAATACTTAGAAAAATTTCTAAAAGGGAAATTTCAGGTAAAAGTAATACACCGTATTACAAGGGCCATCTGTTTAGCAGTCATTGTGGTTGGAAATGAAAGGGACATGAGGACATGCAAGGAGGACAAAGAAATGTGCCTGTCCGGCACAATCGGAAAATGTTTCTGCACTAACTTCCATTTTGTTTGAGACAAATTCCTGTTGAGAATATCATATTATGACCAAGGAGCTTTGTGAGTTTCATGAAAGAAGATACAGCTCAGTCTACTATTCTTCTTCTTCAGGTATATATTAATATGAACACTTAATAGAAAGACGTCCCAAATGTCTTCAAAATCAACAGCTCCCAAAGGAACAGTCCGGGGCTACGTCTATCACTAAACTCAGATTATTGTATTTCCTGAAAAATCCTCTTACCTGGACACAATAGAAAGGAGTGGTTGAAAGGTTAAACCAGAGTTTTGTGCATTGATGTTGATTTACAGTAACCAGGGAAGTTGCAACTTCTGAGAAGATATAAGTATACTTCCGTTCTCTATTTCCTTCCACCCAAAACAGCAACACAGAGAACTCAGAAAGATAACAGAAAAGTGGGCTGCTAGGAAATGCTGAAACTTCAAAACAATATGGTAATGAATCCTGAGGGGCCTCTTTTAAACTCTATTGTAGTGGGAGGCCACTTGCTCATTTCCCAGCCACCCAGACTCCCAAAATAACCACTCAGAAACTGTATTAATTAAATCACTGCTTGTCCTATTAGGTCTAACTTCTAATTGGCTAGTTCTTATATATTAATTTAACCAATTTCCATTATTTAATATTTTACCCTGAGATTCGTGGCCTGCCAACAAGGTTCTGGCATGTCTGTCTCCAGCAATGGCTCCATGGCTTCTGCCTGACTTCACCTCCTTTCTTCTAGCATTCAGTTTAGTTTTCCCTGCCTAGCTCTGCTCTACCCTATCGCAGGCCTAAGACAGTTTCTTATTAACCAATGGTATTTACAGCATACGGAAGGGAATCCTACATCACTCTATGTCTCTGACATGGCAGTAAAATGAGTGATTACTATTAAATACCAAGAGGGCTATGGAAAAAAAGAAGAAATTTAATCAAACAGGAAGCAAAAAAAAAGCTATGATCATACCCTCTCTATCCTCCAAGTTGAACATAGCAATACAGATAATGTATTGGCAATAACCACTGTACTTCAAGCAAGCCATATAGAAAACTCATACCCAAACCTACATCTGCCTGTAAATCCAAAGGATAACCCAAATCCACCGCAACACTTCTGGAAACTAATAAAGCATCACTATTCTTCCTCACACACTACAGTGGCCAGAAAAGATGAAGGTGAGAGGAGAGCGCTGGCCTTCATAATTAATCACATGGAGATAATAAAAGTTACTGCCAGCAGACCAGCAGTGTCTTTGGGTGTTCTTATGGTGTATAAGAAGACATTGGGGAGTGAAGACATTCACCAATTTCCCAGCTATGAGACCAAACTCCTTGCCACACTTCTTAACACTCTATCTCAGAAGGAAGCTAAGTCAGGGCCAATACGGGATTGGTAGTCAGAAATGCATCTCTGAGAGGTTAGTGGAGATCAGACACTAGCTCATATCCAGAATCAATAAACCAATCTTATTTTCACTAGGAGAAAATAGGGAGCCTGTACTTGCAACTCCACCTGTCAGTAGGAAAAGGAGTTTCTTTCTTTCCCAATGAAGTGGTTTCATTGTCAACTAAAAACAAGATTGAATAAGATCCAAAGTCTCATAATACCCAGTATTTTCAAGTTTAAATTTCAGAATTCATTCACGTTAATAACCAGTTAATTCTCAGACTGAATGAACGACAAGATTAATTTTAAAATCAACATAAAAGAGATGTTAGACTTATCTGATGTTTTACATCAACCATTGTAAAAAAAATGTTTCAAAGAGCAATCATGAATATTTATTTGAAAAAATAAAAATAGAACATCTTAGCAAAAAGCAAAAGCTATGCAAAAGAAACAAATGCAGAATTTAAAATTGAAAGCAGAACTAACAGGAACAGTAAACCCACAGCTGAAGTTGGAGATTCTGCCTCCCTTTCTCAACAACCAATATAGAACTAGACATGAGATCAATGAAGATGCAGAACTCAAACTCTCAATAGCCCTTAGTGTCAAATCATCACCAACATCAGCATCACTCTGCTAAACAATGGCAGCCTTTTTCCCCACAGGAAAAAAAATCATATCCTAAAACATCATAAAGCAAACCTCAAAACTTATTAAAAATAATTGAAGTCATAGAAATGTTAGCTTTGATTTTAGTAACATCAAACTCAAAACCAACAATCACAGTGGGCCATGAGAACCCCAAAACATTTAGAAAATAAAATCTCAATAACCCAAACAATGATGAGAAAAAATGAGGGAGAAGAAAACCTACATTTATCTAAATGAAAATGCAAAATACTACAATGTTTAAGATACTATTAATAACACAGTTTAAGAATTTTTTAGCATTAAGTGAATGAATAAGAAAGGAGAGAAAGATTCCTTACTGACCTAGCCTCACATCTCACGAAGCTAGAATACAAATAAACCCAAACCTGAGAGAAAGAAGTGTAAAGGTAATAAATAGCAACCATTAGTATCAAAATGGAAATTGACAGATAAAATCAATATTAAAAACCTTTTTCTTTAGAAAAGACAATAAATGTGATGAAGTTCTGTAATGATAAAAAAAGATTGAAAAGTGAGACCCTTTTTAATAGCAGCCATAAAACAGAATCACTGGGCAAACATTGAGATTACTACAAATGAGGTAATATTAAAGCTCACCACATATAGAATTGACACCCTTGCTGAAATGGACTGAAAACAATGACAACCAGAACAACAACAGCAGCAACAACAACAACACACACACACACACACATCTACCTATACAGTATCATAATTCACATGTATGCTAATTCTGCCTCCCCATCCATAATGTTAGAGTGTCTTTGATTTACATACTGAGAGGCAGTCCCCATCCTCTGTCTGCATCCTTCAAGTATATGAAGCCCAATATTGCTTCTTCCACTCTCTTCCAGCTGACAAACTCAGTTTCACAACCATGAGTTTCAGGAATCGGTCTTACACTCCTTTCAAATTAACTCATCCTACAACGCTGTGGGGAGGAAATCTAGACAATGATTTGGCCCTTATTAATGACTTTAGAGGCAATTTCATTTTCTTCTTGATATAGTGGGGGGTGTAACCTTTCTTATTGCTTTTGTGAGATGCGCTGGCCCCTTCAGGGTTTAGTAGCAGCCCTCACCATGCTACTCCTTACTGCACAGAACCTGTTACAAACAACTGCCTTAAAAAAATCACAACACACACAGGTGCACACACACACACACACACACACACATTAGCCCAGCATTAAATACATAATTCAAGTAATTTCATTAGTGAATTCTATAGAATTGTTTTTAATAATACATCTTGTCTATATTTCTCCAAAAACAACAGACTATAACATCTAGAGTTCACTTTAAAAGCTACTAGCATCCTAATATTAAATACCACCATCAGTAATTTTTAAGAGCTACACAAAATTATTTCTCATTGCAGTCATTGTGAGTGCATTAGTAATAAATTCCAAGTCACCAGTAGTGCATCAGTGTTGCATTAAGGAAAGAAATCAGAGCATTCCCATTTCTTGCCATTTAACCAAGAATGAACCCAGATTTGAATTCTGTTCTTCATAATTTTTCTGTCTTCTATCTCCTCTATGTTTGTTATATGAGTCTGAATCTTCCTTATGATTATGAATCTTATGAGTATGAGTGCCTTCCTGGAAACCATCTTAGGAATGGTCCCTGTGTCTGTGTTGTATGTACATGTGTATGTGTATTTATGCCATCTATCTGTCTGTCTGATATGGGACTGTGTTTGACTGTCCATGGGAATATGTCTGTCTGTCATTGTGTTTCTTTGTCCCTAACAGATGAAGGTATTCTGTATTCATTTAACAGCACAGAAAACATCACATGTTACAAAGATAGGGGATTCTTTGCTGAAATCTTTAATGGTTTTTGCAAAGGATTGTCACGGATGCCAACTGATCCAGACAACAAAGACTATTCCAAAAATCTTTGTTCATAAAGTAATATCAAAATGCTGTATGCAATGTTGATGATGGTTATTCATTTTATGATTGTTTTTAACCTCTATTTTTGCTACTTTCAGCAAATAGTATTAGAACACAAACATATTACTCTGGGTTAAGGGCATGGAAGAGTACAAAATTTAAGATTATATCTATGCTTTAGTTTAGTTGTAAAACATGATTACATGGAAAATACCAAGTTTGTAACAGTGGTGTGGGAAGCCCTTCTATATATGTGTTGCATTTACTGGTTAATAAAGAAGCTGCTTTCAGCCATTGGCTTGACAGAATATAGCCAGGCTGGAAGATATATATATATATATATATATATATATATATATATATATATATATATAGAGAGAGAGAGAGAGAGAGAGAGAGAGAGACAGAGAGAGAGACAGAGAGATAGACAGAAAGAGACAGAGAGAGAGTCACAGAGAGAGACAGAGAGAGAGAGAGAGAGAGAGAGAGAGAGAGAGAGAGAGAGAGAGAGAGAGAGAGAGAGAGAGAAAGTAGTCAGAGTTAGGGAGAAGCCATGGAGACAGACACCAGACAGAACTTTACCCAGTAAGCCACAGCCACGTGGAAATACACAGATTAATGTAGATATAGGATATAAGAGTTAGTCAGAAATACGCTTAAGCTATTGACCAAATAGTTTGCAAATAATATAGTATCTGAGTGTTTATTGCAGGACCAGGAGAACAGAAACCTCAACCAACATAACAGGAACACACCTGGAATTGAAATCACTTATTGACCCTCATCCACTGACAGTGGGAAACTCAATATCACATTCTCACAAATGCACAGGGCATCCTGACAAAATATAAGCAGAGAATTATCAGGATTAAAAGACTGCATAAACCCACTGGAGATAACAGATATTTACAGAATGTTGCACCCAAATTCAAAAGAATATACCTTATTCTTTGGACCTCATAGAATTTCTGCAAAATTAAGTACATATTTGGGCACAAAGCAAATCTCAACAAATACAAGAAAACCGAAAGAACACCTTGCAACCTACCAGATACCCATAGGTTAAAGCTGGATATCAACAACAGCAGAAGGCTTACAAACTCATGGGAAATGAAAAAAATGAGTCAAAAAAGAAATAAAAAATCAATCTCTTTCTAGAATTGAATGAAAATTAATACACAATACACCCAAACTTATGTGATAGTTAAAGTGGTGATGTGCGGAACGTTCATACCACTGTGTGCCTATATAAAAAAAGGAGAGAGATCTTACATTAGCAAGTTAACATCATATGTAAACTCTTCAGAAAAATAAAAATACTGGATAGAAGTAGATAGCAAGAAATAATCAAACTGAGGTCTGAAATCAATAAAATAGAAACAAAAATAGCAATACAAAGAATCAATGAAACAAAAAGTTGGTTCTTTTGAAAAATATCAACAAAATAGGCAAACCTTTATCCAGATTAGTGAGGAGGAAAAGAAAGAATATCTAAACTAACAATATCAGAAACAAAATGGGGGTTATAACAACAATCCACATAATCATAAGGACATATGTTAAAAACCTGTATTCCATAAAATTGGACAATCTAAAACAATTGGATAGCTTTCTCAGTAGACAACAGTTGCCTAGCTTAAATCATGATCAGCAAAACAATTTAAATAGAAATATAACGCCTGAATTAGAAGCATTCACTAATAGCTTCCTCCAAACAAAACAAAATAAAACAAGTCCAGGTCCAGGTGATTCAAGCACAGATAGAAAAAGATATAGATACCATAAGTCAGAAATTATAAGGAGAGAGAGTCTAAATTTGAAGTTCACATGAAATCCCTCCTCTCAAATCTCAGAGAATCCTGTAGAAGAGAAGAAAGAAAAGGTTAAAAAAAAAGTCAGAGGGCTAGGAAGACACCAGGAGAGCAAGACCATCCAAATATAGTAAAGCAAAGTGCATATGAGCTCACAGAGAAAGCACAGAGCCTACATGGGTCTACATCCTCCAGATTTTATATTCTTTTTACACCCTTATTGGTGATATTCCCTGGGCCTTTAAACAGTGATATAAACAATGAACTTTTAAAAGATACATATTCTCAGTTTGACCACAAGTATATCACTGTCTAAAGATGATAGCCACACTAGTTTGTGCTTGTAAACATAAGTATTTGGAAGGAAGCTTGACCTCATGCCCATTATCCAAACAACAGTGATAAAGTGCCCCTAGGAACTGTGCCATAGGCTTTTATCACTGTATAGAGTACCAAACATGCATTCTCTTCCTTGAATTGGATAAAAGAAAGCATTTATTTTTTGCCATAACAGCCATGCAATTTTTTTGTGGAAGAATCTTTTTGTGTACTGTGAAGATGTGTCACTCAGATTAGTCTAATAAAAAGCTGAACAGCCACTAGCTAGTCAGGATTTTGGGTGCAGGGAGAATGCTCAAAAGATAAGGAATCACCAAGACAGAGAGGAAGCAAGACACGCAGAAAGACAGGTAAATGCCCTGAATCACATGACAGAATGGAGATGAATAGAAATGGGTTAATTTACATTAATGTTAATTTACATTAGAGCTAGTGAGACAAGCTTTATCAGCCATAATTAATAAATCTCTGTGTTATGATTTGGGAGCTGGCTGGAGAGACAGAGAAAGACTCACTACAAATTGAACCCAATTACTGGGCATTTATTTTCACATAAAAGTTGAGAAAACATTAAGTAAATACACACAAAAAATTGAGCCAAATGCAGCATATATTCTAGGGCTTTGGGCCAAAGATAGATGCCCAAAGATAGATATTGCTTAGGAACCTTGGGATGACTCAACAGGAAGCCACATTTTACTGTCATTTCTTAGTTTTGGAAGTGATTTGCACAGTGCTTCCTCTATACTTGGGTAATATATCTGTCTGATGTTTTGATGAAACTGAAGACTAGATAGTTATAGCTTCCTTAGTTATAATAAAAGATAAATTAGGTTCAAAACTTTGGACTCATTGAGAGAGAAGAGATGATTATTTTCTCTAGATTTTCCAAATAAAAATGGACTAGTCATTGTAAACATGAGAAGAGAATGCTAGGAAAAACAAACAGAGTCATCAGCCAGATAGAGAGAAAGCAAGGCATGCAGGAGGACAAGCAAATGCCACAGATCATGTGGCAACACATATTTGAATTGAAATGGGTTATTTTAAATTATAAGAGACAGTGGAAAAGCCTAAGCTATCAGCTGAGCTTTCATAATTAAAAAGTCTCCATTTTATTATTTGGGAGCTGGCTGATCAGAGAAAAAAGACTCACTACACAATTACTGTACCAGCAGGCATTGTTTGCATTTTGTCAGTTTTATAAAACAATAAATATGCTACCATCATAAGGCCAAATACTTAAATATCTATATTATATATAGATATATAATGTATAATATATATAAAATACTAAACTGGCATGTTAATATTATAATAGTATTTACATGTTATATTACATATTAAATACTCTATGTATTAAATAAATAATATTAATATATTTATAAATTAATATAAAAATATTTATAATATTTTCCAGTATGAAAAGAACCCATAGCCGGGCGGTGGTGGCGCACGCCTTTAATCCCAGCACTCGGGAGGCAGAGGCAGGCGGATCTCTGTGAGTTCGAGACCAGCCTGGTCTACAAGAGCTAGCTCCAGGACAGGCTCTAAAGCTGCAGAGAAACCCTGTCTCGAAAAAACAACAACAACAAAACAACAACAACAACAACAACAAAAAAGAACCCATATAACTCAAAGGAAGTAGTGAACAATGTGAAAACATTTCCAGGGACTGATGATTAGTGGGAAAATGAAGAGTAAGTAGCACACAAAACAAGCAAACATAAATCCAAGGAAGAAATTCAACAAATCTGTAGAGGGTAGGATTCCACAGCATTGTTAAAATAATCATGCTTTAGATATGGAGCAAAAGCAATTATTATTAGGGGTTAAATAAGACTTTGAAATAAAAAAATGGGCAGGCATAACCCTAAAAGCCTGCCATGATGAATAATTTTGTTGAGGGAAATATTCTATAAATATTACTTTCCTATTTATAGTGTTGGAAGATAGTTTAGAAGTTTCTATTGGGCAAAACTGGGCAGTGGATGTATCCTTCTCTAGAATATTCTGCATATTATACTATATTATTTCTCATAGCAACATTGACAGTTATAATTATCTTAAAAGTTTAATTTGAAAAATGAAGAAATATCTGGGGAGATAGCACAATTCAGTAAATTGATACTTAAATTCATATGTGTGTATGTGTGTGTGTGTGTGTGTTTTATATATATGTTATATATAGCTGAACAATCACGAGGCTCTGTGTTTCATACTCAGGATCCATGTTTTTAAAGAATGCCTGACAAGATAAACAAATACATAAGTCCAGGCACTGAAGAGGTAGATACAGGAGGATCCCCTGGGGCCCCACCAAGCCTAATATGTGATCCTAACTTCCTAAGGAAAGACCCACTCTCAAAAGACAAGGTAGGTAACATCTAAGAAATAGCACCCAAGGGTGATATCTGACTTCCATATGAATTTAACATGTGCATATGTACAAAACAATGAACACACATTGCTATATTGAATATCTCCACATTCAAACACAAAAATAAACAAGCATCCTCTTATATAACACATTAGAAAATAACTGTGATGGTTTTCTTGAGTGCCACATAATTGTATAGAAAGAAGACCAGAGGTTAGCATAGCACAACTCTAATTGTGTTTGTGAGTGTATGCTCAGAGATGATTGGCATGTGGAATAGTTCCTAAGGATAAAGACCAGCTCTGAGTGGAGTGTGGGTGGCACACACACACTCGGACTGGAGGGTGTGTGTGTGTGTGTGTGTGTGTGTGTGTGTGTGTGTAAAATAACAATCAAAGAAAATTCAATTTAATGAATATGAAACAGAGTAGGGACTTTGAAAGTATATGGGAGCATGAGAAAAACTGAAGGGAGGAAAGGAGAAAATTAAATAAATATAATCGAAAAAAATAAAAATCATGATAAAAAGAAATGGATTGACCTTTGAATAGTATATCAGAACTATGATTTGTGAATGACTTAGGGACAGCGACATCTCTTACTCCATATCATGTCACGAAATCACAGTCGAATATCTGGCACATAACAAATGTTTCTTTAAATCCTTTTGCTGATTTCATTGAAAGCAAAATCATTGCATGGATAGAGGCAGAATCATTTTCGTGAGTGAAGAATGGAAAAGGAAGTGAGAATGTAAACAGATTTTCGGTGGTAAAAACTTGATTCCAAAGGTAAGAAGAGACAAAAGTGCAGGACAGGGAAGATTGTTCTGTTAGTAAAGAGAAATCCACAATGAGGATCTGAGTTCTACTCTTGTATCTGCATAAAAAAATCAGACATCACGGCATCCACTGCAGTCTCGTTGCTGGGAAGACAGAGATATGATGGTTTCTGGGGCTTGCTGACTAGTCATCCTAGCCTAATTGAAGAGCTTCGGGTGCCAGTGAGAAACCGTGTCTCCAAAACACTGTGCACAATTCCTGAGGCGATACACCCAAGATTGTCCTGTGGTTTCACACACACACACACACACACACCTACATGCAGATAAACATACTCCACACAGACACACACAAAGTCTAAGGTACATTTTTTATTATGCTCTCTGTGCGAGTTTTAAGATGGAAGATATTTACCTAGCCATCTTTAATACTTAAAAGAACCGAGAGACTAGAGAAAGACAGAAGACCAGGAGAAACGATGAGAGGCAGATATTAAAAAGAGTTACTCGAAGGTGGTGAAACAGATGCAGATGTCTGTAGGGGGGGTGTGAGATGTGCTTGCCTGGTGTTCTGCATTTTCCTTTCAGAAGAAGTGAAAAATAAATCTCAAGGCTGGTAGAGCTGGAAACATGCTCATCCTTATTTGTGCATTCCATCATATGATCATATATCAAAATATTGCATTATCCCAGAAAAAAAGGTACAGGTTTTATTTTTCATTTAAAAGTAATATTCTGGAATAGGTGGAAAATGAAAATAGAAACTGAGATGTCTGCATACACCCATTCCTCTTAGACATTGGTTGATCGTTGGGTGTGCAATGCCTTTGTGTGCCCGAGTGTTCCTCCCATCTGCTTGGGTTTTCCTTCAACCTTAAATGATGTACCTCCCTCTGGAGCCAGGCTCTCAGCTAGTGCTAACAGAAGACCTACTTGGGCTGCATTTAAATGCCTCAACTTATTTCACAAATCACATTTAATCAGAACAGTATTTTTGAGCTTATAAACATGTTCTTTTTATTTCCTTTTGAGACATATTCAACTAGTCTGATGTTTCCCAAGGACAGAATAAATGGAAGAGCCTAAGGATGAATTTGCTCCCTCACCTTTGCACACAAACTCGATTCAACACAGAATATCTTAGGAGGAGATTGTGACCTATTTTTAGACAGACACTTTTGTAAATTTCATACACTGTGGTAGAAGAATATTTTAAGCCCTAATTGAACTAAACCATCTCATTACCTGGCTGCACTGACCAATGAGTGTTGCCATGACAACGAGGCAATCAAGTCAGCAGGTCCTACTGTGAGAATTTTCTATTCCAGACATTTTTATCAAGTTCTATCTTGCTCGTTCCAAACACTTAGTAATCAGCAATGAAATAAAGAAAATGATTTAGTGGCATAGAAAACAGGCTCCATGAGGGGAAAAGAGAGGTGGAGGGTGCGAGAAAAATAATCTCATGTCAAAGCATGTTGACATATAATTATTAAGAAAAGCATTTTTAAATATGGTAACACCATATTAGGTTTTTCAACATCAAATTAAAACCTTTAAATGTATATATTAATTTTATCAATTTAAAGCCTTATACATTTTCAAATAGAAATCAGAGTTCAATCAAATGTGGCAAACAGCCCTGCACAATTGATCTCTAAGATAATTATAGCTGTTCAAATGAAAGATTTTGTGCCCAAATATAACTTAGCGATGGAAGGAGACTGTATGCTAACAAACAACACTCTCAAAAACAAAATCTAAAACCAAGAATTCAAAATCATTTTAACTTACATCTCCAAATGTAGATATAAAACGATAGAGCAATGCTAAGACAATAAATAATCTTAAATTTCCTTTCTTTTGTATGTTTGTTGTGGGTGTTATTTTATTAGATTAAGGGAATATAGATTTTCAAATCCAAAGGCATTATGAATTTATAATTAAGAACAGGCAAAAAAGGGGGAAGCCAAAAACAATACAAAACCAAAAGCTGTGGTCCCTAATCCTCTCACCTTTTCCAATTTACTGGAAGAAATTTGAGTATAGTTTGTTGCACATGACAGGACCTTGGAAGGGGTGAAAAGTCCTGGATAAAAACAGTATTCAGCTAACTAAGCTAACACATATCTTCAAAAATTCTCATTAAAATTTACAAGAGGACACATTAAAACATAACACAAAAATGAAAGGCCACACTGTAGACCACACTATCAGACTGATACACAGAATCTAGAGTTAATTTATTCCTACTAAACTATGTTTCACAGTTGTTGGGTTCAAACCCAGGGTCTGGGACACTCTAAGAGAGTGCTCTACCGTGGAGTCACATCCTTGGCCTTTGTATTTTTCATGCAGTCTTGCTGTGGGACTCAAGCTGATCCTAAGATATGACAGTGCTGGGATCCAATGGGTCACCTAGCTGCTAGAGGCATTTTATATGCTACAAGGAGAGGTGCTTTATCTGTTTTGTCTTACAGGTGTATACCCAGAATCTAGGTAGCTCTTGCTGCTTATCATCACTGTTACCTGAAAAGATATTTGGAAAAATTTAAAAATCTCTTTTAACGATGGAATACCAAACATCTTCCCATTTAGAACATGATGTCATGGACAGCTTCCGGGTGACTAGACAAGCACAGGTCCTCATCTTAGTGGATTTGGGTTGACTAACTAGAAGTTAGATGCTACCATCCTGTCCAACCGGAATAAGAAGAGTTTCCTTCACTCCTTATCATGATCTCTTTTACAAATATTTGGGTTCATAGCCAGCGAGATGCCACAGAACTAAAGACTGAGAGGCAAGTGTCTTACGAACCACCAGACAGAAGCGGTGCAGATAATAAAGTATAGGACCCACTCTTGGTGGCTCATTTAGATTTTCATATTCTAGATAAATACTCTAGTTTGGATGTTGACTGACCTACATAACGTAACCATTTCCAGAAAGGAAAACTAGGAAGAAATCATTTTACTATTTTTATAGGACATGTGATAAAATAGTCTCCATTTTTCTTTCTGCCTTCGCTTTAAGCACCAAAAGTTACACGTTGTTTGTGAGCTTTGTCCTTTCTTCTGAACTCAGCCAATCATTAGGTTAAACTGCTTTTACAAAACAGATATTAATCTTGCAGTAAATAAATTTTTTAAATGTTTCTGGAATCAATTTTATGAGACATAAAATAAGAGCTAAGTGTTCCTTCATACTCGTGCTGCCTTGGTCAATCTTGCCAATCTGAGAAAGTAGACTCCCAGATGGCTTAAGGATTTACAGTAACAACATTGTGGTAAGAGTCCACAAATACTTAATTAGCTGACTTGTCAAAATTGTGTCCTATGCACAATTCAGTATGCCAAGTTCAGACAGTTAGACTGACTTACAGAAATTCAAAATATGACATTAACACATGTGAATTTGGGGGTGTGCTTTATAAGACATTTGTAAATTGAATTAGAAAAATACAAATGTGAAAGGAAAAAAAATCAACTAAATTAAAATTAACAAAAGAAGCCCTGATGGGATGTTATAAGACAACGGACCGCTACACATGCTGCATTGAATTTGATTTCTGTGCCCATCTACTGCTGAGCTTGCAGCCTTCCCTTAAGTTTAGTTTGTTTCTCAAGAGAGATAGCTTCTGTATCTGAGTTAAGGATGAGGAAGGGGGCTATGTCCACTTCTCGTTTCAGCTCTAGGACCCCATCAGTGCAGACCTGTGCAGGCCCTGTGTGTGCTGCCTCAGTCTCTATGAATTCTTATGTGCATCAGATCTGTTGACTTAGAAGACCTTGGTTTCCTGGTGTCTTCCATCCTCTTTGACTCTGACATTCTGTTCACCTTCAGCTCTTCAGGTTTCCCTGACCCCTGATGAGCGAGATTTGATGAAGACACCTCTTTAGGGTTGATGATTCCAAGGTCTGAGATTCCTGAGTGCATCTTTGTGTGTATATCTGTTTCTTGTACCTTTTCTTGGGGTCTCTCTTCTACGTTCTAGTATTACCATACTCTAGTATGTTAGGTTTTGTTTTGTCTAATTTTATTTTATTATTATCCCTTTGAAGGTTTTGGTTTCTAATGAGAGGCAGAAAGGGGGTGGATTCGGATGGGCTAGGAGGTGGGAAGGAATTGGGAGGAGTAGAGAAAGGGGAAACCATAACAAGGATATATTACACGAGGATTAAAATCTGTTTTCAATAAAAAGAGAAAAAAGAAATAAATCGAAAATCTGGCTTCTTGGTCAATAAAATTTGTGGAGCTATATTTCTGACTTTCAGGAAAAAAATAAATTCTCAAGTTTGCAATATTCCTGCAAACACATTTCCCCATTCTTTGTATTAGCGAACTTCCCAGATACTAGAGGGCTGTCTTGTAGCAGGCAGCTTTTTCAAAGCCGTCTCCCTGAAGATCTGTCTCTGCCGAAGAGAATTAGTTGGCATCATCAAAAATTGTCCTGTAGTTTTGATCGATTTTCTTCAGACATGAGCTCACATTAGAAATGTGTCTTTCCAGATACTGCGGCATGTGATTTCTCTCATAGGATCCTTGTGAGCCATGAACTTTGGAGACCCAGCCTGGCAACTGAAGTTTCTGTTAGTAATACATCACCAATTTTCTTGAAATCATGGCTGCAACCAACTGCTGCAGCGTTTGTCACCCAAAGTAAGAGAAATGACCTTAGATGTATTAAAGTGACATCATTTCCCAGTCGTCTATCCTCTCTGAGGCTAGGGAGGTTCCTTCGTGTCCTAGAGCCTGTGGTCACTGCAGAATCACCCACTTATAATTGTAGCAAGTTCTTATATCAGCTCCAGGATACTTTGGGTTACATGTCACTAAAGTTGGGTAAACTTGATGCAGTGTGAGCTACTTGGCATTTTCAACAAATGATAGAAAGAGTGAAAACTGATTTTCTCCTGGAGCATTTACTATTCACCAGATAGAAAATACAACCAAAGAGCCATGAGGTCACATGAGTGATCTTAAGAATAAAATACAATTACCATTTTATAGATGGAAAAATCAAGCCTACTGACTGACAAATTTATAACCACCGCACAAGAGAATAAAAACAATTTCCATGGCTTTACCCATTTTCCAGGCCCCATTATTCTCTCTAATTGTGAAGTCAAGCTCCAGTGTCTGGAAAGAGGAAGATCCTGGGGGGGGCAGGGTGTTTGTTGAAGAAGTTGTTAGGAGTCATAGACAGGAATGACACACTTTCTTCACTTGCAGATATCAGTAGGCACACACAAGTATTCACTGCTTTTTACCGCTGTAGTAAACAGCACGGACTTAAGAAAGAAAGGGGCTATTTCCGCTATAGGTTATGGTTCCGCACAGGATGTCAGGCAGAAATTTGAAGCAGAGAGCAATTGAAGAAAACTGCTTACTGGCTTACTTCCCCTGACTGGTGTTCAACTTGCTTTTTATATACAACTCACTTGCCCAGGAATGGACCCCTCTCCATCAAATAGCAATCAAGAAAAATGCCTTACAGATATGCCCACAAGCGAATCTAATTGACACAATTTCTTATCGCTGTTTCCAGGTGACTTTAGTTTCTGTCAAGTTTGCAAAACCTAACAGCAAAGATGTATTACTTGAATAATCTCATGTACTTAGTGAAAAATAATAGTTATTCTTACTTACATGTGAAACCTCTAAGGCTGTCCTTTTGGACAGAGACTACAGTTGAGATTATCAAAGTGGGGCAAGGACACAAGGGAGGGTTTCAGAGAGAGTATTTAATAGGTACAAAGTCATAGCCAGAAAGCACTAATGTATGTAAGTGTTCTACTACCCAATAGCTAATTATAACTAACAAAACTTTATTGTGGGATTCAAAACACAAGGTAGGATGTGAGAGTTCTTGCCACAAAGATGTGAAAAATGTTGTCAATATATTATAACCAAAATACCATGGGTTTACAATATACAATATATAAATACGTCAAAATTCTCATCTACTCCATAACATGCAATTATTATGTCAATAACTCCCTCCAAAAGAACACTGTTTTCAGAAGACTTACATCAACTTTAAGTTGAAAACAATTGCCCAACAGGAGAAGTGCTTTGTGGGTAATAGTAATGGGTATACAAGCATGGGGACCTAATTGTGAGTTCTAAGCACTGAAGTGAAAAATTCAGGCATGGTCAGATGTATACCTGTAACTCCAAAACTTGGAGCTGGGATAGGTAATGATAAGAAGATCCAGAAATTTAGTGAGCAACCAACATAGTCAAAACAGTGATCTTCAGTTTAATGAGGGACCCTGTTTAAAGGGAATATGGCAAAGAGTGAGGGAGGAAGACATTCAATATCTTCCTCAGGCTTCCACATGAACATGCAACATACATAACACACACACAAACACACACACAAATGGTAATTTAGCATAAAGGACTAATGATACACATTGTGTTGTACCCAACACAATATGCATCATAGAATAAAGGACTTAATGCGTCCTATAATCACATGATTCGTTGACTTGTCTGCTGAAAGTGAAAAGCAGAATGGTTCTGTGTGTGTGCATTTGCACTCTTGCAAAATTAAAATGTCCTACGTCAGACAGTCATCTGCCAGTCTTCTTCCTTGCCCATTTAAATGCAGGTAGAAACTGTCACCTATCCTGCCTATCATAGGTCTTCCACTGGGACAACCTCATCCATCAAAGTTATAGATTTCAAGTATCAAGGGAATCCGCAGGTTTCAGGAAGAGCCATTCCTATACTGCATCAAGAGCATCTGCTAACAGATGACAGATGTGTCCAAGTCCAGGGCACAGGCCCGTTTTTTGCCAGGGCTCTGGCAGATGTCATACACTTCTCCAAAGAAGACAAGACCTCAAAAGGAGATTATTTATAATAAATAAATAAATGGAATAGGGATGGGGAGATATCGCAATTAAATCACTTTTCTTGTAGATATGAGAACCATGAGGAGCAGAACCAACCCATTTTTTTAAAAAAAATGTTAGGTATGGTAGCATGCACTTGAGGTTCCTGGCCTGAAGAGGAAAAATCAGGCATATCCCTGTCTCTCAATGGTGAGTCACCCTAGAGTACTGAGTTCTAAGTGAACAAAACATTCTGTTTGGAAAAAAAAGAGTTGACAGTACCTGAGGGAAGATACCAATTATTGCTTCCTGGTCTCTACACTTATCACTCATATGCACACAAGTACACATGTAATTCTCCCTCCAACACAATGCACAGCCCATGTAAACACATACACAAAGTAAACCCACATATAAAGAATAGAACAAAATGTTATCCACGAACAGTCTTCTGTATGCTTTACAAATGAGGATGGTCCTTTCATAATATAATCAGTGATAGTCTCACATTTTTACAGCCTCATTCATCAGAATTTCATATTTTGCTTATGAAGATATCGGAGTGAGTCTGTAAGCTCTGCAGTGGGAGCTGTCTCTCTCTCTTTGTGTGTGTGTGTGTGTGTGTGTGTGTGTGTGTGTGTGTGTGTACACATTTCCCTGTGTTTGAAGACATGTCAGTGCAGCTAAAGAGTTACTAGACATGCATACCAGAAATTGCTGAAACCTAAGGTCTTTCTGGGTCTCTCACCCAACTCCGCCATTCCCTGGCCTCAAGTGGGCCTTTTCTGATAACCGTGGTCTTTTGATATTTTGTTTTTGTAAAACCCTCGGGACATTTTCAGAGACAAGGAAGGCTGATTCTGAGCAGTGTCAGCTGCTCTTTATCCCATATCTTCACAGCCAGGAACTCATTAACAATTCTGACCTGGAGCAAGCCCAGCACCGTTCTAATTTTCCTCCAATTGCAGAACAGGAAAAAATAAAACAGAGTTCTCAGTTGGTACAATTTTGAGGTTGCTTTTGACTCATCCACATACACTTTGGCAGATCCATCTTCTTCAGATGAGAGTAGTTGAATCAATCATGGATGCTCACCTGAAGACAGGCCAAGTGGGGCAACTTTGAGATCTTCTGCTCCTGGCATCTGCTAAGCAACCACATTTCAAGGACAAGTATTTGTTTGCATGTTTTCAGAATACAAATAGTGCTCGGTTCAGAATTTCAGCATCATCCTTCAAGAATTTCAGTTCAACACAGCTCTAAATGGGAGGTCTCCATCAAATTCCTTCCCTGAGATTTCAGGGAACCCCAAAGATAGAAGGCAGGAGTGTGGGAGCCATAGGGATAAAGGAAGCTAGAAGAACAAGGCTCTCTATATTAACTAAGCAATAGGTGTATGACCTCAGAGATGGAAACAGCAACCATAGGGCCTACATCGGTCTATAACAGGTCGTGTGTGTGTGTGTGTGTGTGTGTGTGTGTGTGTGTGTATTTAAAATAGAAAACCAACTATCTTTTTGCATTATACATATCAATCCAAGTTCCCACTCCTTCCCCTCCTTCAATTCCCTCCACACATCCACTTATCCTCACCTCTATCCAATCCTCATAGAGGGTAAGGTACAAAGGAAAAGTCCAGGGCCCTCCCTACTATATCTAGGCTGAGCAAGGTATCCATCCAAAGAGAACAGGTTCCCCAAAAGCCAGTATATGCAGTAGGGATAAATCCTGGTGATACTGCCAGTGGCCTCTTAGTCTGTCCCAGCCATGACTCTGTGTATATAGTATAGCTTTCAGTTTAGTAATTTTGTGGGTCTTCCAAGTATGTGAATAAGTGAGTCCATGATTCTTGTGCCTTCTGTTGAGGCTCTTTTCCTTCTGCTGATTTGCCTTGTCAAACTTCAACATGATGGTTTTGTTTTATCTTATCATATTTAATTTATTATTCTTAGAAGTCTGTTGTTTTCAAAGGACATACAAAAAGGGGGTAAGTCCAGAAGGGAGATGGGGTAGGGAGGAACCAGAAAGAGTATAGGGAAGGAAAATGTAATCAGTATGTATTGTAAGAAAAAAAGAATATAATTTTAATAAAAGAGAGAAATACATATGCATTGAAATAGAAGAAAATCAGTTGGGTGGTGCTAGTGCATGTCTTTAATGCCAGCACTCAGGAGGCAGAGGAAGGAGGATCTCTGAGTCTGAGGACAGCCTGGTCTACAGAGCACATTCCAGGAGAGGCTTCAAAGCTAAAAAGATACACTGTCTCAAAAAAAGAAAGAAAGGAAGGAAGGAAGGAAGGAAGGAAGGAAGGAAGGAAGGAAGGAAGGAAGGAAGGAAAGAAAGAAAGAAAGAAGGAAGGAAGGAAAAGAAAAAAAAAAAGGAAAGAAAATCCCAGTTTTCTTTCTGAAATTCTGGGTTTCAACCACACTGCTGTCTGCTCCAAAATCAGTGCTCCTGGCTGGATTTGCACACTGTTCTGAAGCTCTGTGCATACCTTCCAGAGACAACCATTCAGTGTCAGGGTTGCTTCTGTTCACCCTAGAAATTCCGCCCATTCTCCTTTTCTGTGAATTCCTTGAGTTCATTGCACTCATCCTGGGAAATGTATATCTTGCTGGGGAGGGTATAAACACAGAACAAGTAAAGAATACAGAACAAGCCATAAGCCCCTGGATGACAGGTCTCCCCAGGAGACTCTGCCCCAGCTGGAGCCAGCCAAGCCTAACCTTTCTGGTGACAGATGTCCCTGGCTGCTGCCACAGCCATGTGGCTTGTGACATGTGTTGAACAGACCTGTAAGGTAACTCTGTGGCCTTGTCTTTCTAACTCCCCAGGGAAGCTAACTTTCCTGGAGCTAGCATTAATTTATGCCACTCCTTTCCACAGGCTCTCTGTCACTGAAATAATAATGCAGACCTTTCCTGTGTGACCCATGAAGCTAGGTTTCTTATCTGGAAAATGGGAGGTCCGTACTTAAGAGCTGCTGTGAAATCAAACTAAAGGTTCAGGATTACTTCTCTGAAGTTTTAGGAATTGGGGTGCTTCCAATATTGATAGATTTGGAGATATTTGCCTACATGTGTAAGATATACTCAAGTCTAAAGAAGTATCTTATAAATTATACATGCTTCCAGATAAAAAAATAAACCTTAAGTATATACAACTCCTCATACTCAAGGCTGACAGAAAATTTATAGAATGATTAAAATTTTAATGCAATAATTATAAGTTTCATGGCATAAAATTTTCCATGTTGGAACTCTAAATATTTGGAATCTTGGCAAAGTCTTGATGCTTGGATTGTAACATGTGTGGTGAGTAAGGGAACTAAAGAAGTATGGCTTTCATTCCTTTGTCACTTTATGATTTGGTCCTTATCTGTCATAGGCTTGTCTCCTGGTATTCTCAAATCTCAGTAAAGTATCCAAACTACTGACATTCTCCAAATACCTTTTAATATTCAAGTTGAGACTGAATGTCTCAGCACTTTAAGCCACTCTTTTAACTGATGTTTTGCTTTTCTTCTTGGAGAAGAAGATCCCGTATTGTAGCAGTAGAGTAAATCCTCCCTGGCATTCCTGTTTCCTCCTCGTCTTCTATTATTTCTTCCTCTCCTCTTCCTTCCTCTTTCCCTCCTTATTTTCCCATCCAACTGCCTCTCTACAATGACATTACTGTATTGTCACTGTATCATTAATGACAATGGTAATAACAGCTATCATTTCTGAGCTGTCTATCATATACTATAAGCGGCTTTGGGGACTTTTTTTGGTTTCTCAAGACAGGGTTTCTCTGTAGCTTTGGGGCCTGCTCTAGAAATAGTTCTTGTATGCCAGGCTGGCTTCAATCTTACAGAGATCTGCCTGCCTCTTCCTTCTGAGTGCTGGATTAAAGGTGTACATCACCACCACCTGGCAATATACTATAAACTGCATTTCCTAAAAGTATTATTCCTGAAGACTGAGCCAGCGACCTGGGTTAGAGTGGATCTGAGGCAGCAACCTTCACAGGAGCAGGATTGAGCCAGCAACCTGGGCCCAAAGAAGGCCTGAGGCAGTGAACTCCACAGAAACAGGACTGAGCCAGCGACCTGGGTTGGAGCAGACCTGGGGCAATGGACTCCACAAGAGCAGGAGTGTATTCATACAGCGACATTTGAGGAAGCTGTTCTGGGCCAGTGACCTAGGGTAGAGCAGGCCTGAGATGGCAAGCTCCATGGGAGCCAGAGCATATTCAGATCAGATTTTAAGAAATGATTGGCTCATTTTCATAGCTATTATCCTGAACCTCCAAAGCCTCATAAGACATCACTTCCTCCAGGAAGCTGAGGCTGATCTTTATCAATGTGACTGCCAACATATATTTAGAGTCTTTAGTAAATGCAACTATTCTTTTCCAAACAGTGGAAACTAGAAATCTTTTCCAACTCTAAGTACAACTGGATGGTGCATAATAAAGCAAGCTTCAAATCAAACACTGCCACCTGATAGAGGAGGGTCATCTGTCTATGTGTTACTTTCATTGGTTAATAAAGAAAACTGCCTTGGCCCTTTGATAGGACAGAAAATTAGGTAGGAGGCATAACCAGAACAGAATTGTGGGAGAGAGAAGGCAGTGAGCAGTTGCCATGATTATTTGACTCGAGATGGATGTAGGCTAACATCATCATGGTGCTACACACATTAATAGAAATGGGTTAATCAAGATGTGAGAGTTAACCAGTAAGAGGCTGAAACTTATGGGCCAGGCAGTGCTTAAAAGAATATAGTTTCCGTGTAATTATTTCAGGTGTAAAGCTAGCCAGGTGGCGGGACGCAGCCCGCTGCCTCACTACTACAATTTGGCGCCCAGAGCCACCCATCTGTAGAGACACTTTCTATTTCAGCAAACAAGTGACTCCTGTAAACTTGTTGAAGTCCCAAATCCCTGTCAAGAACAGAAGCCTCTGCAGGAAAGATTTGCCATGAAGTAAATATGATGGTTTGATAGTAATAAGAGGTCCTGTTTGTGTAAGATCCAGTTGCAGGGACTTTTGTTAATTAAAGAAACTCAGGAGGAAATGGAATTCTAGTTTTCAAAGAGTGGTGTGAGAACTGCCAGTCCCAGCTCACAAAATTCTTATTCCGGGTCACCATTTACATGGGACAGTATTGTCTAGACAAGTAGTCGAGTACAGGTATTAAATAGATAGCTTTTCAATAGCAAAACATGTTTTCTAATGCGTATTATATAATTGCCAAGTGCCATGCCTCTCCCCACCCACCCCCATATCCTGATATCAATATTGAAATGCAAGCTTATAGAGGTGTAACCTCTCTGGATAGAAGTAATTGCTCATACCCAGGATCTGGAGTCTTCCACACAAAGCTTTGGGTGCTCCCACTCTACATAAGGCATAGCTCACAGAGAGTGACACAAACCTGCATCACATTAGCTATGGACAAACAAGTTGTAAGTGGCACATCATTGCCTCCTTTGTCCTCCTGCTGCAACCTCACTATTTCTCTGCCAGGACGTCTAGCAATGGTGTGGAACAGTTGTTTTGGTTCAGAGACCTGCCTCTGCCACAGCTACAGTCATTTCTGTCATTCTAAGATCCATCTGTCAGGGCAACCAGCACAAATTGGACATGTATCAAATACGCATGGTTTTTGGATAAGTGACTGAATCAATGAATAAATTAGAATAAGAAAATTTGTGGATGTTCACTGTAGTCAGCAGCTTTCATTGTGGTTATTCTGAAAAAAAAAAAAAGCAAGAAAGAAAAGGAAATTTTCTCATACTAGAGCCCATAACATAGTACTTGGCAAAAAAATAAAATAAAAAATAAAATAAACTGGAGTCTCTTCTAAAGTCAGAATAACACATATCTGGCTATCTGTTAGGAAGGAAGATAATATAATCCTTGGAGAGCTGATACTGTAAAGGCAAGCTAACCACAACATTGGGGAAGCCCAGATGTTTGTAGTCAACTGAGCTATGTGACAAGCCTAAAAAGGAAATAATGTAGTTCTTAATTAAAAATTCTCAGCTTGGGGAAAGCCCTCCCTAGTTTACTGAGACCCTTACTAATCCTCTCAACTGTGACACGCTGATTGTGCCATATTGGAGCAGAGAGCCTAGGTCAGTAAACAGTCTGTCCATGCAAAGCCAGAGCTGCTAATTTCCACTCTGTTTCCCTTTAAAGACTCATCCTGTCATGACCAGGCACACAGATCAGCCTTTGGCATTTACTGCCTGCCCTAGAAGGAAGGACAAACTCACCCTGTCTGATTTGTATTCTAAAAAGATGCACAATTGATTCACAAACCCTCGGTGATACTTAACAGGACAAATGAATCATTTGCTTAACAAATTACAGAGAGCTTTGAGGTCAAGTAGCCTGGGTAGCCACAAAGGGCAAAGAAATACAAGCCAGTAGCATAGGTATTGGAGGCTTCTCCATCTGAGGGGCAGCACCAGCTACTGTTACAATTCTCAGGGGATTAGAGTGTGATCTTCCTCAAACAGCAGACAGCACACATATTACTAACTTAATCTCAGGATGCCCAGCAAGATGCTTTCTGGATAATTTGGGCTCCTATGAAAAGCCACCTCTCTTCTCAGCTTCCGCTTGGCTCCAAAAGGAGGGAGACAGGCATCTCTCTATAGACTAACAGCCTGCAGAGAAATCTTGCCAGTGTTAGTAATTCCTGTAAAACCCCTCAGTAAATTCCACCCAGGCCACACTGAACAGATTGAAGCCAAGCAGCTCAGTTCCACATGACATCTTTTCTCCAGTTGGTTATTTTTGTGGCTCAAAAGGAAGAAAAACACCAGTTTATACAAGATTTATACCAGCCTTGACTTACATTTTTATGGCTGGTGAATGGAGGTTCTACTTTATTTAGTTGTTAATTTTTTAAGGATGAAGTAACTTCAGTTGCTCCATTTGGAAGAAGCTTTTTATACCAGTCAGTGGCTAGTAATAATAATGATAATAATAATAAGAAGAAATACGAAAAAAAGAAAGTGAGTCCTAATCACAAAACACACATGCTACTTAACTTGCTGTCAAACCCAAATCTTCGCTCGGTCATGCCCGAACCTTATCTCTCAAAATCTCTTAACCCTGAATACCAGGAGTTTTGAAAGGTTCATCAGCTACCACTGTCCTGGGAAGCGTATCTTTATGATTCACTCATAAACATTAAAAGGAAGAAAATAAGGGCATTTTAGTGGCTATAGTGAAAAAGAAATGGAGAGACAAGAGAAGAAAATACTGCCCATTAAATATCTACTTATTTAAAAAACCAAGGAACAAGTAGAAGGTATTCGTTCAAAAGCCAGCATCAGCCACCATTGTCGTGGGTGACAGATACTGACATACAGGCGGAGAGGTGGAGGTACAGAAGTGTTCCAGGCCATTGAGGATTTGGGCCTCACCTCCTGTTTCTCTGACAACAAAAGCAAATTAAACATCAGATTTTCTATTCCTTAAGTCTTAAAGTACCACATATAAAAGCTCTGTTAGACCCAATAAGGGAAAGCTATTTTCTTCTGGCCAAAAGAATGAAATAACCTCTGGACCCAGATGGAGAAGTGAACATTCTAATCTGCACCAAACATTAGAGTAGTACAAACATTGTCTCCTACTTTAATAGTTAATCCATCCATACCTGCCAATCTTCTGTTCAAGAGACCACTCTTCAGAAAGGCTGATTCACCTAAAACCATGTAAGGAGATATGAGGAATAATTCCTTCCTAATGAAATGATGCACTTACCCTTTCCCCCAAATCCTCCCTTGGTGCCCTTATGCAAGGCTTCCATCATGTAGCACTGGTCTGTCTGCATTTCTGAGTTATTTGGAGAAGAGCAACTTATCCTTTTGTTTCATTTCTGCCTCCTTTTCTTTTAGATACAGACAAAGCTAGGAGATGCCTTCTCTAATGATGTGGGCTTTCTCTGAAGCTCTCCTACCTCCTTCTTTCTACCACACAGATGCTTACTGATCTCTCCTAAAGCCTGCCTGCATTCTTGGACCATAACTTCCTGAATGTCCCTTCATCATCACAATAGACCTAGTCTTTAAGAGAAGACACCATTTTCCCATTTCTCAAAGGAAGAAACTTCAAGATAATAAAGTTGTTCAATGGCAGGACTAGGTTTTGACATTGGAAAGTCTGATTCAGTAGCTCATACTTTTTCCACAGTACTTTGCAATCATATTGGCTGTGATATGACTGTGCGCTTCTAGAAGTCAATGTTCATACCACCTACAGGGACAATTATGAGATAGTTCAGATCAGGAAGGAATGAGCTTTTAAAATTTCAACATGTTCCATTAGTCACACTCCAATATGGCCTGCACTTCTAGCTTAAACCAGGGAGAATATACACCCAGTTTGTCATTCGACATCTGGTTCTAAACTTCAATGACTAATGGTGTTAAAGATGCCTGTTTTGAGGCCATTATTATCAAAAATACAGTCATTAAAACTTATTTTTCTGAGCCTGGATGACCTCATTTAGAATTTTTTTCTAGTTCCATTAATTTGCCTGCAAATTTCATAATGTGATTGTTTTTTACAGTTGAGTTATACTCCACTGTATAAATGTACCAAATTTTCTTTATGCATTCTTCAGTTGAGGGTCATCAATACTCACTCATAAGTGAATATTAGAAGTAAAGCAAAGGATAACTAGACTACAATTCACAGTTTTAGAGAAGGTAGGTAACAAGAAGAACCCTAAGAGAGACACATAGATTGCCCTGGAAAGCAGAATTAGATGAGATCTCCTAGAGCTTTCATCCAGAAACTGATGGGACCAGATACAGAGATCCACAACCAAGCACCAGGCCGAGTTTAGGAAAGTCAATCAAAGAGGGGGAGGAGGGAATATATGAGAAAGGGAGGTCATGATCATGATGGATAAATCTACAGAGACAGCTGAACCAAGCTGTCGTGAACTCTATACTGACAGTTGTAGAGCCTCACCGAAATAGGCCCTCCATATGTGGGAGACAGTGGTAAAGCTGAGTCTATCTGAGGAGTTCCTGGCAGTAGGATCAGGATCTATTTCTGGTGCGTGAGCTAACTTGTTGGAACCCATTCCCTATGGTGGCATTTTATGCTCAGCTTTAATGCAAGGGGAGGGACTTGGTCCTGCCCCAATTTAATGTGCCAGACTTAGGAGCCCTTACCCATAGGAGCCCTTACCCAGGAGGGGTAGATGGGGTGGGTGGCCTCAAGGGTAGGCAAGGGGGGTTGGGAGGAGGGGTGAGAGGGAGAACAGTAGTTGGAATATAAAATAAAATTTTTAAATATTAATTTAAAAACTTTCTTCAACCAAAAAATGAAGATTTTTTATATACTTAGCTCTGCTTTAGGTTGCATTAGTTGAAAACAGGTAGTATCTTTTATTTCAATTTAGGAAAACTCATACTGAAGGATGGGGCTGCTCTAATGCTGTATCTGGGGGACTCAAAAGCAAACTCAAGCTATGCAAAATATGTTAATGAGCAAGTTTGACAAAATGTAGACATTTTCATAAGACCTGATACTGTTGTCCCCCAGATAAATATCCTAAGTACTCACAGTTTCAACAAAGCAATAATAGCAATAGCAGCCACAATAAAGTACTCTAGACCTAAGGCTTTGGACAGAGGATTTTGAGACGCTGATCAACAGCAAAGAAGAATCTTTTGTCCAGCACAGATGTCTGCAATGCTTCTGCCATATTTGTTCATGTCTCAGTTTCTGTGAGTGGAGTTCCTTCCAAGGTTACCTAAAACAGATCAGCCACGCAACACTGCAGAGAAGAGTGATCAGGAAATGCAGCATCTTTCTGTTTGTCTCTCAGTACTAGACATCTAGAGGAGCTCTCTGCTTAACCATTTACTGCTAGCCTCAGAACATCAGTACTAGACATCTAGAGGAGCTCTCTGCCTTACCATTTACTTCTAGCCTCAGAACACAGAAGTAAGAATACAGATATTAAAACTGCTTAAGATATTTAATAGGAGACTGGGGCGATAACTTAGCAATTAAGAGCACTGGCTGTTCTTTCAGAGAACATGGATTCAATTCCCATCACCTATAACCTCACATCATAACCTTCAATACTGTCTTCTGGTCTCTGACCCACAAAGCACACATGCACATACACACATACATACAGGCAAAATACTCAAACGCATTTTAAAAATGAAAGTTATCTAATAACTGGGTAAAGAAGGTAAGTCGGCCATTTATTTCTCTTTTAAATTTTGTTTTCTTAATTTCATACAGGTTTTCAGGCAAAGGACTTTCTGCTATGGTCCAGACAGTCTGGGGTTGAACATGGGTCTCAATAGTGGCAGAAAGGGGCTGAGGTGGATGTAGTCTGCTAGTGTTTAGAATTTAAGTGAATTTCATTTGAAAATTAGCTCTATCACAAATAATTATTTTTGAAAACCATTAAACAAAACAAGCTTTAGGGGACCCATTTGACAAATGTAACAAATATTAAAATTTTACACCTGTTCTTAGTATCACCCAGGGAAAACAGAAGATGTTTCCAGGAAAAAAAAAATCTCTTATAGCTTAGATCTTAAATGTCCCTCAATGACTCTGTGTTAAAAGCTTTTTTCCTAGCTGCTGCCATTATTCGGAATTATGGGAACCTTTAAGAGTTTGAGCCTAATAGGAAGATAAAGGTGGGAATATGCCAATGGGGGGAGAATTAAATCTAATATCTCTTCCTTGGTATGTGTTTCCCTTCCATGATATCTGCTTCACTATGAACCAAAAATGACAGAACTAAATAATTACTAAATTCGGGGCCTGAAAGATGACTGAGCAGCTATAGGTGTTTGCTGCACCATCCTGGTAAGCTGAGTTCAATCCTTACAAAGGCAAAAAAAAAAAAGAGAACCTACTGTACAAATTATCTTTTGACTTCCATACAAGCAGGCCTACTCATAGACATCACACACACATACACACACACACACAAATAAACACTCCAAAAATTGTGAGTCAGGAGAAATCTTTCCTGCTTTTAATGATCTGCTCAGCTGTAATCAATATAAAGTGTGGTGGTGGTGGTGTTGGTGACTGCAGGTCATCCCTGGATCTTTTAGATTCAATGACTTTACTAAAACTCTTGTTTTCTTTCATAGACCTACAAGCATGACCCTCTGCTGAGGCAGTGGCAGGAGAGGAAACATGCTAAAGAGAGACAGGCATGCCCCTCCCTTCAGCGATTACACTAGCACTTTGCATGGTCAGTGACCACGGGTTTCTAGAACTTGAAGTAGACCTCCAAAGAAGAGAGAGAGAAACTTTCCGCTCTCCTCCTACCCAGAGGAATAGACCTTATGGACAAGAACTCTGTCAGGCCCTCAAAGTCATTCAGGCCCAAACGAATGTAAATTTTATAGTCTGTAAAAACATGAGATTATTTGTCTTCAAAACTGGGGCACATTTAAGACTTTATTTTCTTCCACATGCACTTGATTAAAAACACTGTCTAGGCTGAAGGGGGGAGGGAAGAGGCAGGGAGGGGAGCAGAGAAAAATGTAGAGCTCAGTAAAAATCAATTTAAAAAAGGTCAACCTTAAAAAAAGTTAACAACAACAACAAAAAAAAAAAACCACCATCTAAAACAGAGTGGAGGAAACGTGGAGTGTAGCTCCCCTTCCTCACTAAGCAAGACTAATTAGTCTTTTCTACAGTTAAAGTTGCAACTCTTCTAGCTTTTGACTCCCAGCTTTCTGTAATTGGGTAACAGTCACAAGCAGAGTCTGGAGAAACATTTCGACAGCTCCCATCCCTTCTTGGGCCAAACTTTAAAAGTTTCTGACTTATTTTTCTTGATTTCTTTTAAAAAGATAGAAAAGGTAGATGGTGACTTCAGTACCTCTGCTCCAGAAAGCAGAATTAGTCCCTAAATTCAAGAATATTTCTCATAGTTCTCAATTATCAAAACACAAAGGTGGAGGTTGTCAATTGGATGAAACCACCTACAGGGGAATGGAGAAATACTACAACCCCACTGCCACCCTTCAACATTGACTTCCTTCCCATAGGTCCCATGGATGCTAATTAACACTGTGATACCTGTAGTTATGGCTACTCCAATGCCCCTTGCTTTTGGGGTTTTTTGTTGTTGGTTTTTTGTGGGGGTTTTGTTGGTGTTTTTTTTGGGGGGGCGGGTGGAGTTGGAGATATTGTTTCTCTGTGTAGCCCTGGCTGCCCTGGAAGGCACTCTGAAGACCAAAACTGGCCTCAAGCTCACAGAGATGCACCTGCCTCTGCCTCCCAAGTGCTGAAATTAAAGATGTGAGCCACCAAGCATGGCTACCTTTTTTGAGCTTTTGATATAAACTTAAAAATGAATTGTTGCAATTCCTTTTAAAACTTGTAAGTTACTTTTGAAGAATTTCCTTTTCTCTATCATATTCAAATGTTTTTGTTCCTTTACATTGTTCACCATCTCTCTTTGTGTATTCACCTGTTATTTTATTTTTTAAAAAATGATTCCCTGAAATATGTACTAACCTCCCCCCTTATTGTAGGTTTTCTTTTGGGTAATTTCAGTTACCTGTGGTTAACCTTTTCCTGAAAGTTTTAAATTGGTATTAAAGATCAATGGTAGCTTTGAAAATTTCTTGATAGAAGTTAAATGCCAAAGTTTATGTAATGCTTAATATAAAGTTAAAGTTAAAAATTAAGGCTAAATATGGTAGCACACAACTGTAATATCAGACCTTGGGAGACAGAGAAGTAAATTGCAGGCCAGTTTAGGCTACAAAATAAAACCCTGCCTCAAGAAAAGTAAGAAAGTATCTCAATATCGCCATGATATATACACACTTACTTGCCTCTGAAGGCGTAAGTCACAAACAATCCCACACCAGTTTGGAATTATGATTAATAGAATGGTTATTTATTTAAAGGGGAAATACTTACAGATCACGGTCCCAGCCAACAGCCCTCTGCGCAATCAGGAAGGGAGCCTAGTCGCTGGAAGCAGAGCCAGAAGCCAGAGCATGAGTGGAGGGAAGTGGCCGCATTTTTAAAAAGAGAGACCATGCCCCAATGGGCTGGTATCTCAGCGACTATTGGCTGAAGGAGCGGAAGGAGCTCCTGCAACATGCCTCCTTTTTACTTCTACAGTTTAACCATGCCCACCTTGCTTTTAGTCTTACAAGCAGGTGCAGAATACAGTACTTTACCAGTTGCAGGTTATTGCTTAAGTATAATGCTATGTATGCTCTTTAAGGTTTACCAACTGATTTCCTTCATTTGGCATCCAGAAGATCTCTCATTGCCTTCCTGAAATATTTCAGAATTTTTTTAAAGGAACCCCGAACTCAAAATACTCTGGCTTCATGCATTTTGGATAAAGAATATTCAACTTACACCTACCATAATTTGTCAATGGACATGCTCTGTGATGGTTTCCTAAATGTTTACCAACCTTTGTTACCAGCATAGCTTCTTGTGGATCTATGTCTTCATAGCATATCTTTGAGTAATAATACAACATATTTCATGGATGCCTTCCTGAAAGGAAAAAAAGTAAGTATGTAAGTTACACTTTAGTATAGTCCCCTTCAGATGATATTAGAGAAAATTCACACTGTTGTTCTAAGTAACTTGACTCAATAATTTATCAAGAAGGAATGTGCTCAAGGTAAAGATTTAACATTTCTGCTCCAGGGCCCAGTCGAGAATATAAAACATGGCAATACCACGAAAGAAAGCGAACAGGCTCTCTTTTATAGGTCTATTATATCTCAGACAATTTATGTAAAAGGAAAATAAAAATCTGAACTTTGAGGAATCTAACCTTGAAGGTCAGTTCCAATAAACTGATACATCCAGAACACACAGGCAAACTCAGTGCTATATTCCTGGTCTGTGCTGCTCTGTCTTCTACTCTAGAAAATAAGAACACTCTGTTAATGTTAAGATGAATAGCCTCTTCTAAGATCTTGTATCATTGAAGGATAAACTAACTTGAAGTCCTATCAGATATCTCTCAAGAGGGTTATGAAACCTTGTTCTACTCTTTAGATGTTCCTCGAGAGGTTAATTATGGCATTTTAATAGAGTTCTGTTTTCACTGGAACTGCCCTAGCTCTTAAGCTGGTGCTCCCTTCTTTCTTCGTAAAAATAGTTTTTAGTACATTTATGAGCTTGTGTGTGCAAGGGGGGAGGGGCACACTCATGTTGCAGCACAAGTGTGGAAGTCAGAGAACAAGTTTCAAAAGTCAAACTTTTTCCTCTTCTTATGCCATTATGGTCCATGAAACTTCAAGTTTCAGGCTTTGTGGCAAACAATTTCACTGACAGAGCCATCTCACCTGTCCTAGATGCTACTCTCTTGAATTATCTAATGATGCAAAAACCTTCAGGTCAAAACCAAAGAGAAGAAGAGGTGAAGAGTCTGGTATGGATATTCTAAGCTAGGGTATCTCTAGTATTCAGTATGAAAGAAGAACAGACAGTTACTGGGTAGCTTTGCTAAGCATCCTTCACATGGATCTCTGGTACAATCTGATAATGAGGTAGCACTTGGAAACCCATCATTTTTTCTGTTTTGTTTTACTTTTAAAAAACTTTTTTGTTTTTCTTTTATTGAAAATATATTCTTTTCTTATCCAGTTTTTCCCTGATTATAGTTCCCCTGTCCTCTATTCCTCCCAATTCTTCAAAGCCCCTCTTTCCCTTCCAAATCCACCTCCCTTTATGTCTCTCATAAGAAAAGAATGGGGTTCTAAGAGGCACCAACCAAACACAACAAAATAAAACATAATAACATGAAGCAAAAAACATCATATCAAAATTTGACATGACAACCCAACAGAAGAAAATGAGTCCTAAGATCAGAAAAAAGACTCATTCATTCTCATGCTCAGGAGTCTCATAAAAATGCAAAGCTAAAAGCTGTAATGTATACATTACGAACCTAGTGTAGATACGTGTAAGCTCTGTGTTTACTCTTTCAGTCGGTGAGCTTATATGCACCTTGCTTAGTTGATGTGGAGGGCCTTGTTCTCTTAGTGTCCTCCATCCACTCTGGTTATTACACTCTTTCTGCCCCCTCTTCCTCTGAATTCCCCGAGCTCTAAAGAGAGGGATTTGATGATAACATTCCATTTCGACTCTCTGTGTGCTATGCCTCACTCTGTGTCTCTGAATATGCTGCCATCAGCTGCCTGAAGAAGATTCTGTGATGATGACCGAATAAGGAACTAATATAGTGGTATAGCACAATATAATTAGGTGCCAATATGTTATAGATACATTTTTTACCGACCAGTAGTGTTTGTTCAACCCTAGGTCTGTGGGCTATGTACTCTCTGGTTCTTGGTCACCCAAGCAGTGCAGAATATCAGTGTTATTCTGTGGAGCGGGTTGTAAATCAAATCAGACATTGATTGGTTACTCCTACAAGTTCTATGCCACTTTTACCCTAGAATATCTTTTTTTCTTTTTATTTAATAAAAAACCAAAGTATCTTTATTCATTACACATACCTATTCAAGTTCCCACTTCTTCCCCCCTCCCATTCCATCCACATATTCCCCACCCTACCCCTATCCACTCTTCAGAGAGGGAAAAAGCACATTGCTTTAGGGAAGGTTCAAGGTCCTTTCTACTATATCTAGGCTGCGCACGGTATCTCTCCAAAGAAAATGGGTTCCCAAAAAGCCAATACAAGTAATAGGGATAAATCCTGGTGCCACTGCCAGTGGCAGCCCCTCACTATGCACCAGCCATGCAGCTGTCACCCACATTCAGAGTGACTAGTTTGGAACTATGCTGGTTCCTTCCCTGTCCAGCTGGGGCTGATGAGCTCTTTATTAGCTCAGGTCGATTGTTTCCATGGGTGAACCCATCATGGTCTTGACATCTTTGCTCATAGTCTCCCTCCCACTTTTCATCTGGACTTGGGAGCTCAGTCCAGTGCTCTGATGTGGGTCTCTGCCTCTGTTTCCATCAGTTGCTGGATGAAGGTTCTATGGTAATATTTACGATATCCATCAGTTGGACAACAGGGCAAGGTGAGTTAGGGCACCTTCACCTCTATTGCTTAGAGTCTTAGCTGGGGTCATCCTTGTGAATTTCTGGGCATTTCTCTAGAGCCAGGTTATTTGCTAACCCCAAAATGGCTCCCTCAATCAAGATATATCTTTCCAGCCGGGCGGTGGTGGCGCACGCCTTTAATCCCAGCACTCGGGAGGCAGAGGCAGGCGGATCTCTGTGAGTTCGAGGCCAGCCTGGTCTACAAGAGCTAGTTCCAGGACAGGCTCTAAAAAAAGCTGCAGAGAAACCCTGTCTCGAAAAAACAAAACAAACAAAAAAAAAGATATATCTTTCCTTGCTCTCATCTCTGTCCTTCCTCCATCTTCACTATCCCATTCCCTCAAATTCTCCTCACCTCTGACCTTCTCTCCTTCTCTTTCCCTTCTATCCTCCCTTCTCCCTCCACGCTTATATTCCCAAATTTGTCAGGTGATCTTGTCTATTTCAACTTTCCAGGTGAGTCTATATATGTTTTTTCTTAGGAATTACCATGTTACTTAGCTTTTCTAGGATCATGAACTATATAGTCTCAATATCCTTTGTTTATGCCTAGTATCCACTTATGAGTGAGTACATACCATATACATCCTTTTGGGTCTGGGTTACCTCACTCAGGATGGTTTTTCTTGTTCTATCCATTTGCATGCAAAATTCAAGATGTCATTATTTTTTATTGATGAGTAGTACTGTAATGTGTAAATGTGCCACATTTTCTTTATCCATTCTTTGGTTGAGGGGAATCTAGGTTGTTTCCAGTTTCTGGCTATTACAAATAATGCTGCTATGAACATAATTGAACAAATGTCTTTGTAGTATTATTGAGCATCTTTTGGGTATATGCCCATGAGTGATATTGCTGGTTCCTGAGTTAGGCTGATTCCCAGTTTTCTGAAAAGCCACCATGCTGATTCTCAAAGTGGTTGTAAAAGTTTTCATTCCCACCAACAATGGATGAGTGTTCCCCTTTCTCAACATCCTCTCCAGCATAAGCAAGCTATCATTGGTGGTTGTGATCTTAGCCATTTTTTTCAAGACAGTGTTTTGTTGTAGTTTTAGAGCCTATCCTGGAACTAGCTCTTTTAGACCAGGCTTGTCTCGAACTCACAGACAGATGTAAGATGGTATCTCACAGTTGTTTTGAATTGCATTTCCCTGATGGCTAAGAATGTTGAACATTCCCTTAAGTGTATTTTGGACATTTAAGATTCTTCTGTTGAAAATTCTCTGTTTACTTCTGTACCCCATTTTTAATTGGGTTATTTAGAACTTTTATATCTAATTTCTTGAGTTCTTTATATATTTTGGAGATCAGCCCTTTGTCTGATGTGGAGTTGGTGAAGATCTGCTGCCTTTTGGTCTTATTGACTGTGTCCTTTGCTCTACAGAAGTTTCTCAATTTCAGGAGGTCCCATTTATTTATTGTTGCTCTTATTGTCTGTGCTACTGGGGTTATATTTAAGAAGTGGTCTCCTGTGCCCATGCTTTGAAGATTAATTTGCACATTCTCTTCTATCAAGTTCAGTGTGGTCAAATTTTATTTATTTATTTATTTATTTATTTGGTCTTTCTGTTCTTTTTTCTCTTTTTTCTTTTTTTATTGATTTTTATTGAGCTCTTTAGTTTTCTCCGCTCCCCTCCATGGCTATTCCCTTCCCGCTTTCAACCCTCCCCCCAAAACCCCATGCTCCCAATTTACTCAGTAGATCTCTTGTCCATGGGGATAGATATGAATTTATTTTCATTCTTCTACATGTTGACATCCAGTTATTACTGCACCATTTGTTGAAGATGCTTTCTTTTTCCATTGTATAATTTAGTTGTCAAAAATCAGGTGTTCATAGGTGTATGGATTAATACCTGGCTCTTTGATTTGATTCCATTGGTCAAACTCTCTGTTTTTATGCCACTACCAAGCTGTTTTCAATACTGTAGCTCTGTAATAGAGCTTAATGCCAGGGATAGTGATTCTTCTGGAAGTTCCTTTATTGTACAGAATTATTTTGGCTCTCCTGAGCTTCTGTTTTTCCATTTGAAGCTGATTATTCTTTCAAGGTCTGTGAAGAATTGTGTTGAGATTTTGATGGAAATTGTGTTGAATCTATATATTACTTTTGGTAAGATTGCCATTTTTATTATGTTGACCCTACCTATCCAAGAGCATGACAGATCTTTTCATCTTCTGGGCTCTTCTTCAATTTCTTTCTACAAAGAGTTAAAATTCAAGTTGAATAGGACTTTCACTTATTTGGTTAGTGTTACCCCCAAGATACTTTATGCTATTTTTGGATATTGTGAAATGTGATATTTCTCTGACTTCTTCCTCAACCCATTTATCATCTGTGTAAAGGAGGGCTACTGATTTTTTTGAGTTGATCTTGTATCCTTCCATATTACTGAAGGTTTTTTATCAGCTGTAGGAGTTCCGTGGTAGAGTTTTTAGGGGTCACTTATATATAATATCATATTATCTGCAAGTATCAAATTTCTGACTTCTTCCTTTCTAAATTGGATCCCATTGATCTCCTTTTGTTGTCTTATTGCTATAGCCAGAACATCAATAACTATGTTCAAGAGATATAGAGAGAGTGGAAACCCTTGTCTTATTCCTAATTTTCATGGAATTGCTTTGAGTTTCTCTCCATTTAATTTGATGTTGCCTGTCAGCTTGCTGTATATTGTTTTTGTTATGTTTAGATATGTTCCTTGTATCACTGATCTCTCCAAGAACTTTATCATGAGATCATGAGGAGGTGTTGGATTTGGTCAAATTCTTTTTCAGCAGCTAATAAGATGATCACATATTGTCAGAGTTTCTGTCTGCTCAGTTCCCCAGCCATTTAGTTCCAGAGAAAAATCACACAAAGAGTCTACATTAGATATAAACTGATTGGCCCATTAGCTCAAGCTTCTTATTAATTCTTTTTTTATTTTTTATTTTTTTCTCACTTTTTTATTAAAAATTTCCATCTCCTCCCCTCCTCCTCCCCCTTCCCTCCCCTCCCTTCCACCCATACCCCTACTCCGCCCCTCTCCAAGCCAAAGAGCTATCAGGGTTCCCTTCACTATGTTAAGTCCAAGGTCCTCCCAGCTCCCCCTAAGCCCAGGAAGGTGAGCAACCAAACTGACAAGGCTCACAGTGAGCCCGTCCATGCTGTAGAGTTCATGCTCATCGCCGTTGTCCTTGGTTTCTCAGTCCTCCTCCACCTTCAGCCACATTCAGAGAGTCCGGTTTGGTCCCCTGTTCCATCAGTCCCATTCCAACTGGACTTGGTGGTCTCCCGTTAGATCTGTTCCACCATCTCAATGGGTAAACGCACTCCTCACGGTCCTGACTTCCTTGCTCATGATCTCCCTCCTTTTGCTCCTCATCAGGACCTTGGGAGCTCAATCTGGTGCTTCTATGTGGGGCTCTGTCATTTTCTCCATCCAATGCCAGGTGAAGGTTCTATGGTGATATGCAAGGTATTCATGAGTATGGCAATAGTATCTGGACATTTCTGGCACCCTCTCCTCAGCTGCCCAAGGAACTTGCTGGGGGCATCTTCCTGGATACCTGGGAACCCCTCTAGAGTCAAGTCTCTGCCAACCCTAGAATGGCTCCCTTAATTAAGATATATAATTCCTTGTTCCCATATCCACCCTTCCTATATCCCAACCATCCTATTCCCCCAAGCTCTTCCCATCCTCCACTTCACGCTTTACTTGAAGAAAGTGTGGAATATATACATATTAGAGTACTACTCGGCGGTAAAAAAACAATGACATCTTGAATTTTGCATGCAAATGGATGGAAATAGAAAACACCATCCTGAGTGAGGTAACCCAGGCCCAAAAAGATGAACATGGGATGTACTCACTCATAATTGGTTTCTAGCCATAAATAAAGGACATCAAGCCTATAATTCATAAAAAAAATCCTAGAGAAGATATATAAGAAGGTGAATCCAAAGAAAAACATATAGTTATCCTCCTGGATATTGGAAGTAGACAAGATTGCCGGACAACAAATGGGAACTTGGGGGTGGGGTGGGATGGGAGGATGGGGGAAATGGGGAGAGTAAAGCTTATTAATTCTTATAACTTATATTAACCTATTTTTCTTATTTATATTAGCCACATCACTCAGTACCTTTTTTCATTGAGCAGGTCACATCCTGCTTCTTTGGTGTCTGGACAGGACTTGGGAGAGAGCTTCCTTCTTCCCAGAATACTCCTGTTCCCCTTGATCTGCCTCTACTTCCTGTCTGGTTGTTCCACCTGTACTTCCTGCCTAGCTACTGCCAATGAGCATTTATTTAAAACCTAATTGACCGAATACAGAATTGTACCACACCAATCACATGTTTCTTTCTTTCAGTTTATTTATATAATGGATTAAATTGATAGATTTTTATACGCTGAACCATCCTTGCATCTGTGGGATAAAGCCAACTTGACCATGGTGGATAACTTTTTTGAAGTGTTCTTGGATTCAGTTTCCTGGTATTTTATTGAATATTTTTGCATCCATGTTCATGAGGGATATGGATCTGTAATTTTCTTTCTTGGTTGAGCCTTTGTGTGGCTTTGGTATCAGGGTAACTGTAGCCTCATAAAAAGAGTTTGGCAATGTTCCTTCTGTTTCTGTTATGTGGAACACTTTGAACAGTATAGGTATTATCTCTTCTTGAAAGTTCTGGTAAAATTCTGCACTAAAACCATCCAGCCCTTGGCTTTTTTTTTTGTTTGGAGATTATTTATAATGGCTTTTATTTCTATGCAGTTTATAGGTCTATTTAAATTGTTCAACTGGTCTTGATTTAATTTTGGTACATGGTATCATTCTAGAAAATTGTCCATTTCTTTTACATTTTCCAATTTTGTGGAGTACAGGTTTTTGTAGTATGACCTAATGATTCTCTAAATTTTCTCAGTGTCTCTTGTTATATCCTCCTTTTCATTTCTGATTTTGTTAATTTGGATGATCTCTCTCTGCCTTTTGATTAGTTTGGATAAGGGTTTGTCTATCTTGTTGATTTTCTCAAAGAACCAGCATTTGTTTCATTGATTCTTTGTATTGTTTTCTTTGTTTCTATTTTGTTGATTTTAGCCCTCAATTTGATTATTTCCTGTCTTCTACTCCTCCTGGGTGAGTCTGCTTCTTTTTGTTCTAGAGCTTACATGTGTGCTGTTAATTCACTAGTGAGCTTTCTCCATTGTCTTTATGTGGGTACTTAGTGCTATGAACTTTCCTCTTAGCGCTGCTTTCATAGTGTCCCATAGACTTGGGTATATTGTGCCTTCATTTTCATTGAATTCTAGGAAGTCTTTAATTTCTGTCTTTATTTCTTCCTTAATCCAGCAGTGGCTCAATAGTTCACTATTTAATTTTCATAAGTTTGTAGGCCTTCTGAAAATAGTATTGTTGTTAAATTCTAACTTTAATCCATGGTGATCTGATAACTCACAGGGGATTACTCCAATTTTTTGTATCTGTGGAGATTTGCTTTGTTACCGAGTATGTGATCAATTTTAGAGAATGTTCTATGAGGTGCTGAGAAGAAGGTATATTCTTTTGTGTTTGGGTGGAATGTTCTATAAATGTCTCTTAAGTCCATTGGAGTCATGACATCTGTGAGTTCTCTTATTTCTCTGTTAAGTTTCTGTTTGGTTGAACTGTCCATTGGTATGAACCGAGTGTTGATGTATTCTACTATTAGTGTATGGGGTTTGATGTGTAATTTAAGTTTTAATCATGTTTCTTTTACATATGTGGGTGCTCTTGTATTGGGGCATAGATATTCAGGATTGAGACTACATTTTGATGGATTGTTCCTGTTAAGAGTATAAAATGTCCTTCTCTATCTCTTTTGACTGATTTTAGTTTGAAATCTATTTTGTTAGTTATTAGGATAGCTGCGCCTGATTGTTTCTTAGGTAAATTTGATCAGAAAACATTTCCCCAACCCTTTCCTCTGAGGTAGTGTCTGTCTTTGAGGTTGAGATATGTTTCTTGTATACAGAAAAAGGTTGGATCCTATTTTCATATCCACTCTCTTATCCTGTGTCTTTTTATATGTGAATGGAGTCCATTGATATTAAGTGATATTAATGACCAATGGTTATTAATTAGTTAATGACTGGTTATTTTTTGGTAGTATTGTTTGTGTGTTTTCTTTCTTTAGGGTATGATGATGGGGGTTATCAGTTGCCTGTGTTTTTGTGGGTTCAGTTAGCTTCCTTGGATTAGGGTCTTCCTTCTAGTACTTTCTGTGGGGCTGGGTTTGCGGGTACTTATTGTTTAAATTTGTTTTTGTCATGGAATATCTTGTTTTCTCCATTGATAGTGATTGAAAGCATTACTGGGAACAGTAGTCTGACCTTGCATCCATGGTCTCTTAGTGTCTGCAGCACATCTATCCAGGACCTTCTGGCTTTCATGGTTTCCATTGAGAAGTCGGGTGTAATTCTGGTAGATTTACCTTTATATGTTACTTGACCTTTTTCCTTTGCAGCTCTTAATATTCTTTCTTTACTCTGTATGTTTTGTGTTTTGATTATTATATGGTGAAGGGATTTTTTTTTTTGATTCAGTCTATTTGGTGTTCTGGAAGCTTCTTATACCTTCATAGGGATACCCTTCTTTAGGTTGGGAAAATTTTCTTCTATGATTTTGTTGAATATATTTTCTGGGCCTTTGAGCTGGAGTTCTTCTCCTTCAATCCCTATTATTCTTAGGTTTGGTCTCTTCATGGTGTCCCAGATTTCCTGAATGTTTTGTGTTAAAAATTTGTTGGATTTAACATTATTTTGGCCAGTGATTCTATTTCCTCTATAGTATCTTCAGCATCTGAGATTCTTTTTTCCATCTCTTGTATTATGTTGGTTGTACTTGCCTCTGTAGTTATTGTTTGTTTACTCAGATTTTCCATGTCCAAAATCCCTTTGTTTGTGTTTTCTTTTTTACCTTTATTTCAGCCTTTAAGTCTTGAACTGTTTGATTCTCCTCTTTGACTGTTTTTTTTTTTTCCTGATTTTCTTGGGTTTCTTTGAGGGTTTTATTAATTTCTTCCATTTTTTTTGTTTCTCTTTCCCTCCATTACTTTAAGGAAGTTTTTCACTTCCTCTTTAAAGGCCTCCTTCATTTTTATAAAGCTACATTTAAAGTCATTTTCTTATGCTTCTTCTGGGTTAGGATGATCAAGTCTTCCTGTGGTGTGACCACTGTGTTCTGGTGTTACCATGTTGCTCTTTAGGTTGTTGGGGGAATTCTTGCATGGTGCCTAATCATCTCTTCCTTCAAATCAGGATGGCAGTGTCTTTACATCTTAGTCCAATCCTTGCAGTAGCTGTCTGAGTGTTTGGAATTTTTTTGGGGGGGTGTCTGCTCCGTACTGTCGATATCTGTCTCAGAAAGCCTCTGAGGTCTTTATAAGCCTGCTGTCTTGTTCTTCCCTCGTGGTTTGCTCTCTTGGTGCTCTCATTAGTTCTCCTCTGTGAAACAAAGACAGTGTTGAAGCTTCTATTGAGACAGAGGACTCTATGAAAGCCACTTTGTTCTAAGTCCATGGGTAGTTTTTTTTTGTTTTTGTTAATTTGTTGGATTTATTGGTTTTTTGAGACAGTATTTCTCTGTGTGACAGTCCTGGCTACCCTGGAACTAGTTCCTGTAGACCAAGCTGGCCTCGAACTCATAGAGAACCACCTGTCTCTGCCTCCTGAGAACTGAGATTAAAGGCGTACACTGCCGCTGCCCTGACTATTCCTGGGTAGTTTTATAGTTTGTGTGAACTTATGAGCTCTGGCTGCCCAGTGGTGATAAGAACTAACAGTCGAAAGATCTCGCTTAGCGATTCTTTTTCAGGTGGTAAGCATCAACAATCTTAACCAGAGAGCAGGTTGCTTGCTGCTATTGGTGCTGTGAGACACTTATGGAACAAGTACCCATGACCTGTGTGTCACCCCTTCTTGCCCATGCATGGGGAATAAGAAGCATGACTCTACATTGTGTTATGGATTTTCACAGCAGAAAGAACTCTTAGTAGAGGGGTCTCTCATATTTAGCCCAAATTTTATATTCTTTCATTTTGTCATGGATCATAGAGATGGGATGGAAACAGCACATGCCCACTGAATAAAAGCAGTTATGTCTCTTTAGCCTGTCCCATCCACTGACTCAGAGGGATCCCTCTTCAGCCCAGAATATAACTCAATTCTGAAATGTCTGCCCAAAGTCACACATCACAGCAGCACCAGAGTGGCTGGCAACTACCAAGAGACATGACAGACACTTGTTCTCTCGGCCTTGAATGTCAAATCAGTCTTCACTGTCACATCTGTCTGTTTGCACTTGGCTGTGCAGTGAGAAACATGTAGTCTGTTAGCAAACTTCACCCAGAGAAGCTGAGATGAATCCAGTCTACTGAAATGTGCACTTCTCTCAGCCCCCAGGATTTGCCAGTGGATGCTGTCTCTGGCACACAGGGAGGCAGGTATCCCTTAGATGTTCTGTACAAACACACCTGGGGATGAATTTTCTCACAGAGGGAAGTCTATAAAAGTTAATGCCTACCTCCTTACCACCTCTTTATAATAGGGATTATTCTGCACCCTGGAGAGTAGAGTGGAATTGTAATTACTGAGAAGAAAATCATATACACCTGTTCTCTTCTTTTCCCTCTCAGACCAGTTGATGAGAGCTTCACTAGGCTTTCAGGTATGCAGTGCCATTCTACCAGTCGTGAAGAGAGCTTGTACTACTAAAACCCATGTTACCAATTCTATGAATGATCACATCGATCACTTTCTGAAATAAATAACAAGCCTCTATATTTTACCTTCCAGAAAGCAAACAGTGCTTTAAGCACCTTATGCAGGCTAACTAATTTCTCACAACAACTGAATAACTTTGACACTATTAAGACTTCCATTACAGATAGACTAATCATGTCACTGGGAGCGTGCAGTCAAGCACTGGAAGCAGGGTTCACACCCATTTTCTATATTATTGAACAGTTTGTTGTCTACATGCTTTGGAAAATAATGAAGCTATTTGCATGTTCCAGGTACTTAGGAATAGACTGAGAGGAATCTGGAAGTCATTCAACTTCTGCCCTCAAAGAGTCACCTTCAAAGTAACAGGATAGTTTTTTAATCCACATTTCTTTCTACTTTCTACACAAAGCAAAAGTCATTGCCCAAGCTTTGTCCCATATCCACCAACTAGTTTTATGTCCTTTTTCTCTTCTAACATCACCCTAGAACTCACCCTACCAAGTTGTAATTTTTAGTGTCATTATATTGTCTCTACTAAATTTGTAAATGCTTGGTTTTTTTTTTTTCCTTTCCCTTGCTAAGATGCTCCCTCTGGGTGGTGAGGAATACTGAAGATTACATTTCAATGGTGAAGTCACCTAGTCAGATGGATCTGGGTGAAACCACAACACTCTGTGATTTAAAAGAGAGTCACAGTTATTTTTATTTTTTTAATACATACCTTATTCAGACAATTTCTGGTACTTCATATGATACCTTGATAGATGATAATGTTCCCTCCTTTACTTCAACTGTTTTTGATATTAAAGCAAGAGGGGGCTCTTTCTTCTGTTGCGTTTCCAGGCCTGAGAGTCTAGACACTAAGTATAAATGATGAGGTGGAGGTTGGGCACGCAGGCATTGGCCTGCAGTTTTGCTTAAATAGAAGGGCACAAAGGTTACATAAACACTTTGCAGAGACTGAATTTGTATAGTATAGTTCCCTGACTCCTGTTAAGAATAGATTGATCTCCACTGAGATCAGATTGTAGCGCAAAATCACAGGGAAGATGGGTCAAAGCTGGTTCCCTATGGCTTTCTCCTAGACTTATCCATACACTGCAGAAGTTAGCACCTTCAGTGACAATCTGTGGCTCCTTCCAAAACCAACTCACAGAAAATACTGCACACCTAAGTGTAACTCAGAGTTTTTCCACTTGGGAGCCTCCTCCACGGTTTAGTTAAAGAGCAATAACCATGTGAGCAAAGGATGATTTGGCAAAAACAGACTCGATGATTTATAATAGGAAAAAGAAAAAAATGAGTCTTCTGACAAATAGAATGTGAGCAGTTATAAGCAGCAGCAAGCATTCTGCCAGATTTGAAGCAAGAGGAACCTCGTCCAGAGCTTAGATGGCACTGTTGGTGCTGTGAATAGATCAGTCTTCTATTCTCTCCAGTGGGACTTTCCAAGCCCAAGCTTTGGCCTTCCTCAATACTTCACATCCTGTTCTGCACACCGAGAAAATGAACCCTCATCTTGCTGTACCAATCTGTTTGATGTAACAAGAAACGCTTTCTTGAGGACTCTTTTCCTAAATTCCTAAATGTGCTAGAAGAAAGTGAATGTGTTTATGGACAACAGTTTTCTCCAATGAAGTCCTAAGCAAGTAACATGAATGATCTAAAAGGAACCTCCATGTTCTCTGTGTATGTCCTAGAAACAATCACTTGGATCAAAGGTTCCATGCACAATTATTTTCACAGTGGTGCTGGCATCTCTGAAACTGAAGAATGCACATTGACTCCTAGAGTTGTAACTAAAAATGATAGCAGAGCCTCTCAATAAGATTGTGAGATGCTTTCTCCTCTATTTGCATCAGCTGTATTCTGGCCACAAGCTTCTCACATGCTCTGCGCATTGGTGAAAAGACGGCCATCTCTAAGCACAAATGTGGTGCTGGATGCATTTACTAATGTTCCAAACAGGTAGCTCCCAATGCTGCAAGCACAGGCAAGAACTGTGTATCTGGAAGTGCAGGTTACAGTCCTGGCCCCTCGAAACTTGGAAGATGTGTCCCAGCTTGGGGGGGGGGGGACAGCAGAAGGTAAGAACACAGAGGCCTCTCATCTCGAGTTTGGCGCTATTGCTTCACATTGCACACTGGTGCTCTGACATGTAAACATCAGGTACTCCATGGATGTGAAATTAAAAAAAATTAAAAGGGTTTCCAGGCGCAGGCTTTACTCTGCCTTATAACCCACCATTGACGCTATATCCTAGGTTCTTCACTACAGACAAGTCCCACATTATCTCCAACACTGATATAATGCCAGACTCTGATTGAAGAGACAGGAGTTCCCAAGTGCTCTAACAAAACACAAGAAGAGAAACATTTCCAAAGACCATTCATGACAACAATGCCAAGAGGGTTTCCTGTGATCTGATAGAAATGTAGGACAGAGCCATTGACACCAATTTCTTCTTAGTAACCTTCTCTCCTCTAGGAGTAAGAGGCGTGCTTCTGATGGTCCTGACGAGATGACCTGACTTCAAGCAGGAAAACAAATGCCTCTCAAACTACAATTCGGTATGAGACCCAAGTTTCCATGTTTGCTTCTTTAACGTGAGCAATGGTACCCTGTGTCTCACTTAGCCCTTAAGCAGTAGCGCCTCCCAGATGTAAAAGTCTGCCACAGGGCAGCCAAAGCAACCCCAAAGATGCAAGTATCCTTTCAAGCTACAGATACAGTAAATGAAAATGAGCCTGCAGTGATGTAGGCCAAAGCTGAGTTCCTGACCCTCAGTTTTGAGCATCCCAGTGAAAGCTCCAAACGCAGAAGTAGCAGTGCCTGGGCTTAGAGAGAATGCTGAGGATGTAACCAAATGCCAGTGGATACTGGCAGCAATACTGAAAGGGAACTATAATGAAGGCAAACCTCAGAGGCTGTCAAAGGGCATTAGGCTACTAAAAGGTATACGTGGGGTTGAACTTGAGTGGGGTTGGAGGACACTATGATTCTGAAAAGACTTGTCACATTTAATAGTTTCAGGCTGTTGTCTACCAGGAAAATCAAAGATGATTTAAGAGGTAGCTCCTCCTGTTGATGCACTAAAGGACTGTGTAAACAGCGAGTGGGTATAATGACATCTATGCAATGCTGATGCTGGATGGTAAGTCCATGGAGCAAGGAATAAGCATGGGAAAAGAGAAAAGGTTCTTCCTAAAGGCATGGGATGACAAGAAGCTAGAAATCTAGGAAGGAGGCATGGTGTCCATATCAATCTCCACAATCCCAAGGGCAGATTTAGAAGGCAAATCTGTAGAGAGGAGGTACTTACATCTGAAGTGGAGGCGCCTGGGAAACACTGATTAATAGGCCAATAAGACAAGGACACCAGGGAGAGTGGCTTCAGGCTGCTGTGCATTAGAGTCCTTCAAAGATCACCTGAAGTACGATTTCCAGAAAAATATAAAGTTCAAAGGTATTCAAAGACATTTACCATAAATGAAGCCAGACTGGTGGTTATGGTCTCCACCCTTTCTAGTCAAGAGGAAGAAAGGTCAATCCAGATGAGGTGAACTACAAGAAAGAGATGGATATCTCTGTTGGTTAGACAAAGTCCAGAGAAGACTGATAAATCATGTGTGTTACCATGTTAGTTGTGAAGATGGATGAGTCTGGGAAAGCAGAGATGGGCTGACTGGCAAACATGGGCTTCACTGTAAGACTGGAACTGGAAGATCAATAAGAAGCTGGTAAACAAATCTTCACACAAATCTCTACAAGAGGAAAGGTTGAGAAAGTCAAGTCAATGGGAAGTGAGAGGTCAGAAGTGGATGTTGTAACTGAGATTTGGGGACCTCAGTGAGATTTTTTTAAGGTAGAATCTAGGATAAGGGATTAATATAGAGAGAAATTCAAAAGGAAGTAATAAAAATGAAGGAGTTAGGAAGTGTGCATCTTCTTTTATAGTTGGTATCTGGTATGCAAGAAGGTACAAGGACAGACACAAAGGGGATCCTTGTAAGGAGGTCAACTGTGTCAGTTCCTGGGCATGTGTCTGCAAATGGGGATCTACAAGTGAAAATGTCCAACGGCAGAGAACCTGATGCCTCCTCTGAAAACCAGGGTACCAAGCAACAGCTTGAGTAATACTGCAATAGAAGGTGGGCTTAGTGCTATCCTCCAAGATAACTTTGTACTTTGGTTGACTCTCAGCTTTTTTCTTCAAACACAAGTCCCACCAAGGACTACACAGTGAGGCTTACACTCAGCACAGTACAAGCAGCTCAGCAGCTGAGGCAGCATGAATCACACTGAAATCTCCCTCATAGGATGCCTCCAACCAGAAAATGTTGTTGAAGAATTCCTCTTTTACAGACTAGGGAGCTTTTACTCCCTTTGTCCTGACTCAGTGATCTAGCATGCTGGGGATGACCACTATTGAATAAAGCTCTATAGCTACCTAAGAATAACTTTGAAAAAGCTTTCTGTGAGAATTTAAAATTATAATGGAATGAATTTAAATGTGCTACATAATGTCTCAATTTCAAACTGTCAGGAAAAACTGTCTTAAGAATGGTAACAGAAATTATTAAACAATTGTGGACAATTACAAAAAACTAAAAGTTAGGCAAAGGAATCTGAGTAAACATCTAAAATTTTAGTATTCAAACCATACTTTTGTTAAATAAAGGCAAGAAGGGGAAGAAAAACATGAAATTACATAAAATTAAATTTAATACTCTAGTTCTGTAGTAAAAATGAACAGACAGACAGACCGACAGACAGATAGATAGATACATAGATAGATACATAGATAGACAGACACACAGATGATAGATAGATAGACAGATAGATAGATGATAGATAGATAGATAGATAGATACATAGATAGACAGACACACAGATGATAGATAGATAGACAGATAGATAGATGATAGATAGATAGATAGATAGAGATAGATAGATGATAGATAGATAGATAGATAGATAGATAGATAGATAGATAGATATAGATAGATAGATAGATAGATAGATAGATAGATAGATAGATAGATGATAGATAGATAGATAGATAGATAGATAGATAGATAGATAGAGATGATAGATAGATAGATGATAGATAGATGACAGATAGATAGATAGATAGATAGATAGATAGATAGATAGATAAGAAAGATAGATAGATAAGAAAGAAAGATAGATAGATAGATAGATAGATAGATAGATAGATAGATAGATAGATGATAGATAGATAGATAGATGATAGATAGATAAGATAGATAGATAGATAGATAGATAGATAGATAGATAGATAGATAGATAGATAGATAGATATCAGGTTCTAGAGAACCCTGCCTAATACAGTCTATATGTCTTATTAATCTTAACCCTCCATAACAAAAATAAGGATGACAGACTATACAGCATAGACCAAAAGAAGTTTACTTTCCATTCATTCTAGAAACTGAGAGACTTAGCTGAGAGTTCAGCATGGGCTGGTCCGATTAAGCACTCCCTTCCTTCCTAGCATAGCACCCTCCTGCTGTTTCCTCACACAGAGGAGAAAAAGAACATGTTCTCTTTATGTACATGCACAAGTTGCATCATATGAAGCCTACCTTCATAGCTTCCTTTAAACCTAATTACCTCCTAAAACCCATCTTGAAATATCATCACATTGGGGGCAAAATTTTCATCTTATAAATCTGGGGTATTTGGCTGAATTAGTCCATAGTAATTCATAAATATGAGATTACATATGCTTGAGCAATACGTTCTAAATTACATTGCTAAGAGTACTACACAAGGGTGTCCCTGTAGCAATAAGCAAAGCTAACACCTAGGTCTTATTTTCTGAGAACACAGGGAATCAGAAGTATTTCAAATGTTTGTGATTTCATTCTGTGCAAGGAAATGCCAAACGCATCTGAAGTATCATGTTGTATCAGAAAGTAAGGAAATGTTAAAAAAAAAATAGTGAAGAGCCACCAGCAATGTAGGAGCCATAACAAAGGGAAGAGTGTATATCTAAATATTGATAGCAGGTTAAATTTTAAAAAAAGAATGATCCATTAGTCTTTGGCAACATAGAAAAGAGAAATCTGTCTATCATATTCAAGCCCCAAGTCACAAACCTGAAAAGGATAATGAAATTATAAAACTATCACTTCCTAACAATCATACAATTTGGCTTCAAATTTTCTGATCATACTTTCTTCATTCCATTAGATGCATGAGTCAGTATGAAAAGAAATCCATTTCTTTTCAGAATAGTCCTCGACACCAGCATTCCAGGAAATATTTCAATGGTGGATATTTTGCAGACTTAGACAGCCTTAATCTAAAATTAATTTATACTAGTAAAGAGCCAAAACAGGTCATAGAAAAAGAAAGCAATAGAGAATCTTCTCTGACAGGTGTCAGTGTGACAGTGAAGATAAAGTGGAGGATGGCCGTAGTAATGAAGAACAGACCAATGACAGGACATAGGCCTGTAAAGGGAACACAGACACAGAAGGTAGTGTGCAGAGAGGGAGCGGATTCTTGAACAAGCTTTTATCAGGCTCCTCTGCATCTCCCCAAGTGACCTTATATTCATCCCATGGAGCCCAATATGAAAAGAGATTCTGTTAAGCCATTTAACCCACCTTGAAAACTAAACACACTTCTTTTATCCCTTTGCTATTTGTTCTGTTTCTTCTTCTCCCTCACCCCAATATCTCACCGATGTGAGGGCATGGATTTCTTCAGGTGAGATTCAGTTTTAAATAAAACCTCAGTGACCTGTGTTGTGGTTTGAATGAGAAATGTCTCTTGAAGGCTCAAATATTTGAATACTTGGTCCACAGTTGGTGGTGCTGTTTGGGGAGGTTCTAGAACTTTCAGGAGGTCTGTTGGAGAAAGTCCATCACTGGAAGTCAGCTGTCTAGTTTTTATGGTCTCACTCCACTTCCGTTTGTCTCTGCTTCCTATCTGTGGATAGAAATATTCCTTTCCTGTTCCTGCAGCCTCTACCACATCTCCCCACCATCATGGAATCTCTCTCTCTCTCTCTCTCTCTCTCTCTCTCTCTCTCTCTCTCTCTCTCTCTCTCTCTCTCTCTTTCGGATCATTAACATTGCATGAATAGATAAGGAAATTGTCTTAAAATATAGTGTCCTGTAAAATTAAATTTCTGTTTAACCTGTTTGTGAAAAGGAGGTAAAGCATTTTCCAGCATAAAATGTTTTAAAAAGGTAGATTGTCTAACTTTACAGTTAAGAATATTTAATATTAGAATTATATGACATGTTTTTCACAAAAATGTGTCCATCCACATAGAACTGTTTCCATGGGAACTTACTGTTACACAATTTGTGATGATAATTTGACTGTGTACTTATTTATCTCGTCAAAATTGTCTCAACAGAATTTCAAGACACTATACATTCTTTTAAAAATAGAAATGTAGATAATGACAATTCATATTACAAACACCACTTTGTAAATAAATTTCCAATGACTCTAAGCATAAGGCAATGTGTGAATTTTACATGACACGAATACACACACACACACACACACACACACACACACAAATAAAACAGAAATTTTGGCACCATTTGGAAGATAGTATAAGAAAATATTTTTGTGCCCCATATATATAAAAAACAAAAAGCTTATATAAAATAAACCTAAAAGAAAAATTTTTTATGACAAATTCATCTTAAAAGATAAGAACTATATTTGAAGAAAAAATCTAAAGAGTAAATATACAACCATTTTCAAAAGAATATGTAAACATTAGACTGAGTAGATTCAGACAGCAAGCATTATCCATGCAAGCATGAGGATTTTAATTCTGATACCCAAATACCCATATAAATATGTGGGCAGGCAGAAAAAGGAGGATCTCTAAGGTTTGCTAAAAGCTAGACTAGTCAAATGGGGAAACTCCACATTGATATAAGAACTGCTTCCCAAAAATAAAATAAAAATAAAGATAGAAGGCAATTAAGAAAGAAGCCAGATGTGACCCTATGGCCTCTATACATAAGCACATGCACACATAAGCATACATACGCATGCATATACAAACAAAAATATGTAAAAAATTATTAGATTTTAATTTAAAAGGCAAATCTTGCATAACTTATGTCCCATAGCTTTCAGTATAATTCAACATAAGTGCACTGTTCCCCATCAAAAATATGGGAAAGAACTTAGTCCACTCAAGATGAGAAAAAAAATCCAGATATTTTGAATTCCTTATATTAAGATCAGGTAAAAGCCTGATCTGTCTGAATATTGCCTAACATTTTAAATAACTAGAAAGGTCTTGTCCCCAATTGGAGAGTTTTATATTGGCAAACACATCCTGTGAAGATTTGAAAATCTTCTAGGGAAGTTGAATACTGAACTGGAACTGACCTGAAAGCCTCCGTCTGAGGACTAACTTTCATGGTACCAGAAAGCACCACATAGACTTCCAAAGAAGGGAAGCAACCAACTGCCTTACCCAACTATCATGCTCCTGAATGTCAGCAATGATCAACATGGCACAATAACTCCAAGGATATATTAGTAACACACTTACCTTGGCAGTAACCAACAGCTTTCTAATCGGACTTCCTGCTCAACAAGAGGGAAACTGACTGGAAACCTAACCAATTCCCCAGGTGTAGTGAAGCCACATGGATTTTGGAGGTATCATACAACCACGACTAGTTGACTGATGTTTTCTGTCCCCACTAGTCCTGTAACCATTTAGTCCCAAAGAAACACACAGAGGTCTATATTAATTATAAACTTATTGGCCTAGTAGCTCAGACTTCTTATTAACTCTTATAATTTATATTAGCCCATAATTCTTGTTTGTATTGGCCATGTGACTCAGTACCTTTTTTGGCAGGGCAGTCACATCTTGCTTGCTCTGTGTCTGGCTTCTTCTCTGTCTGGGTGATGACTGTAGACTGAAGCTTCTCTCTTCCCAGAATTCTTATTGCCCTGCCTCTACTTCCTGCCTAGCTACTGGCCGCAGTGTTTATTTAAAATACAAGTGATTGGGCACCGACCATTGTCCCACAGCATTTCCCCACTATTTTTAAACAAGAACTCTGAATAGAATCTCTTTGTTTAGCTTTTCTACTGACCATTATCCATCAACTTGTAACCAACATTCTAAACAAAGGCAAACACTCATAATCCATGTTTTGAAAGTGTGGGCATAGTTTTCCAGGATAATTCTTGCTGATTTGGGGCACTGATAATCTTATGGGAACCTAAAGATTTATAATTATGATCTAGTCCTGATTGGAGTATCCTGTGAGGCTTGATCATCTCAGTCAGCAGTTTTTGAACTGTTCTGGATGTAGAACTCAGACATTTGGGGCATTCCTCCTATTGGAGATTTCTCAGGGCGTCTTCCTTGGTCAAACCTGATTTTTCTTAAAACAGAATGAATCCACAGTCTTTCATTTCCTGTGGAAACAAAAGTAAAACCTCTCCTCCAAAGTAACATACATTTTGACTTAAATTTGAAAGTCAAAGCATTTTCATATATATATGAATATATATATATACATATACATATATATACATATATATATAGTGGATTAATCCAGAAACATTTATAATCAAATGTATTTTAGCAGCTGTTACTTCTTCCTTAATCATCAATCAATTTAAAAACAACACAATATCCAGACTCTCTGTGCATTTTTAATCTTTACGTGTCTTTATTTTAACCTCCATTTCTTTTATTTTTATTTTTAATTTTTTTTTACTTTTGGAGACAAGGTTTCTCTGTGTATCTTTGGCTGTCCTGGAATTCACTCTGTAGACCAGGGTGTCTTTGAACTCACAGAGATCTGCCTGTCTCTGCCTCCTAAGTCCTGGAGTTAAAGGTGTGTGTTACCCCTTGAACTTATAGAGATCTGTCTGCCTCTGCCTCCCAAGTGTTAGGATTAAAGGTGTGTGTCACCATACCCAACTATTAAGGACTTTTTTTTCTTCTAAGCCTACATATATTCTTTTTCTTCTGAGAGTCTAGCCTTATGGCAGAGTTACTAGCCAGAGCCATGTTTATTGCCACAACTCTATGGCATTTAACATCCTTGTCACCACCAAAAAGTATTCAGCCAGCTTTTCATCAACACCATTTACGAGTTTCATAGCAGGACCTCTTAAAAGAGCTGCAAGGTTTTGCAGCTAAAACTGAGTCAGGAATCCTCTCTTAAATGAGTACACTTTCCTCTAGCAAGCAGAACCTACCTGAGAAAATGCTGCTATCATAAAGCCATGCTTAACTGCATTCTTCTCTATCTAGAATAACTTCCCAAGATCTCTCATTCTTTTAAGTAGATTTCATCAGCCCCACATTGGCATGCCATCTGTTAACTGAGGTTTTTTATTAGCTCATAATTCTTCTCTGTTTTGGCCACGTGGCTTGGTACCTTCTTTGATGAGGCAGTCACATCTTGTTTCCTCTGTGTCTGGCATCCTCTCTGTCTGGGTGATGACTGCAGACTAAAACTTCCCTCTTCCCAGAATTCTCATTGACCTGCTTCTACTTGCTGCCTGGTTTCCCCACCTATATTTCCTGCCTGGCTACTGGTCAGTCAGTGTTTATTTAAAATACAAGGGACAGGGTACAGACCATTGTCCCACAGCAACTGCTTTACTAAACCAACATCATCCATCAGTACATTCTAAATATTTGTCTTTATGCCCACTGATAAGAGCAGTCCTTTCCCTTCAAGTAACCTTTGCTTTGAATAACATGGAGGCCATTACAAAAAACAAAACCTAATCAAAATGCAGAGTTATGGATCCCAGTCTCAAACTGATACATCTATAACACAATTCTCAAATCTGAGGTTTAAGGATCATTGTGGAAGACAAGGTGGAAAAATTGTAAGGCACAGAGGATCAGGGAGTTTGCTATGAGATTTGTCTCCCAGTAATGGCAGAAGCTACACCCACAAAATCTCACCAACATTACTGGCTAGCTAAACATGAGCTGTACAAGAACAGCACCAATGGATGTGCCAAAGTATATGGTGAGAAGACTAGGAAGAATTAGCTCTACACAAAGAACTATAGGAAACCAAGGATTTCTAAAAGCAGGATAGAGTCTTTCCCAGGGAAGAGCACATCAATTAGTTATCCAATATTAATTGGTCGGCCCTGAAAACACACACACACACACACACACACACAGAGCTAACATTATACAGACAAAACAGGATATGTTTAAGAATACATATGTGTGTTTATGTGTGTATGTATGTGAATGCAACAATAATTAATTTAAAAAGAGATCATAAATATAAAAGAGAGCAAAGAGTAGCATAAGAGAGATATTGGAGGGATGGAGGAGAAGAAGGGAATGATGGAATAATATTATAATCTCAGATAATAAAGGAAGCAACTAAATATGAAATCAAATATATCTTTCTAAAGGCAGCTTTCACTCAGAAATTTTGAGACAAAAACAAGACCTGTGCTAACATTTCCTCCTTGTCCCCAGTTTCACACCTGTCATTACCATGATGCTTTCTCTCCTCTTCAGGGTACAAATGTGGGGTACAGTTGAGCTTGTTCTGCACAGCATGAAAATAAGTACTAAGTGTGAGGGTGGAATCCAATGCCTAACCAAGCGTGGAGTTATAGAACTAAGTAGACTTTTGGTTCATGGATTTTCTTCATGTCAAGTTTGTACAGAGCATTCTGCATCCTGAAATAAAATTTATTTTCATAACTATACAATTTTCATAAAGTGTTGCATGAGATTAATATCTAGCCAGACATTACAGAAATGACAATTTGAATACCATCGGGATCTGTAAGAACCAAAGCAATTGTGAAGTAGAATTGCTTCTGCACACAGGAAAAATTTAAATTTGTATTTCTTTCCTTGTTTCCTATAAGGGAATAAAATCAGATGTACTTAACTTAATGATAGACAGCAGCTAGCCACTATTTTTTTTGTTTGACAAGCTGTCAAGAATTTGAGGTCACTATTAAGTCACCTTCACTTTCTTCTTCTGGTTAAGTGATTCAAAGCCCCTTCTGCAGAGTCAAAACAGCTAAACACAAGAGAATGTACTAGAAATGTCTACCTCAAGGAAAACAAGTGTAACAGGTATTTTTTTTAGAAACAAGCTTATTTTTTTTATTTTCCCTCTTTGATTGACCAAGGACAGTTCACTTCCTCCTGCTTGTTTATGAGGGTAGCTACTGATTCCTGTCCTACACCACACACTTTTCACTCTACCCCCTGCCTTTAGATGCACTAAAGTTGAGCTTCCAATGCATTTTCCACCTTATAAAGCCAGTACACTGCCATTTGTTCATCTGAGCTGTTGATTTTCAAGCTTTAATAACATTACAGAAAATGCATTCTCCACTCTCCAATACAAGCATGTCTGACCATGCCAACTCTACTGACAGCCTCATCAGCCCTGACTTAGTTGGAGGTCAGTCAGCATGATCAGTCCATCTGGAAAGAGTTCGTTGATCATCTGTATTTCACTATTCATCTACTAGGAAGATGGGACATGGGAGGACCAAGGGTTCTGGAAATAAAAGGGTTTTAAAAAGAAATCGTGACGTTTGAAGGGGAAGTAATTCTAAAGAAAAACAAGATTTTAAAGGGTTTGGCGTTTACATGTATGTGATTTTAAGTATGTGTGTGTATGTGTGTGTGCATGTGCATTCATGTGTGTATGCTGATGCGTGTGTGTATGTGTGTTAAGTTATATTTTCTGTCTCAGTTACTCAACTTTTTCTCAGGTTTTTTGATTAATAGCTGTAAATCAGAGGCATCTGACTTTGTAGTATGGTTTAGTAGTATGTTGAATTTGAATACAGTTTTTGATACTAAAACATCTCTGTGGGACCTCAGTGAAGACTAGGATTCTTCAGATTTAATTATTTTATTTTCAAAAGGGCAAGGGATAGTCGTATTAGCTTCTCATAAGTTTCAAAACCCATTTAAAATCTATTAGATCATTGCACCAGTGAAGTTCCTCCAGGGAAACCAAACATTTACTGTCATATGCCACATTATATTACATACACTTATACAGTACAATTACGTGTACTTATACACAGACACATATAAAAGGAGTTTAAATGGAGTTACCCTATAATGAGAGACAAAAACCTTTTCCAGACATCAGGTATGGGTTATCCTTTGACAAGATTTTTGTCAGTGGGATCTTATTGAGCCCTCCGACCATCACAAGTCACTGACATTGTTCTTTGTTGCTGTCTTTGCTGCTTTTCTGATGTTGTGATAAAACATACTGATCAAGGAAGATTAAAAGGAGGACTTACTTTGGGGCTTACAGTTCCAGAGGATAAGACCCCATCACCATCAGTTCAGGGAGCATGAGCAAGGAAAGCCTGGTGCTGGAGTAACACCTGTGAGCTTTTTTATCTTGATCTACAAATAGAAAACAGTGAGCACTGTCTCAAACAGTCTGAATCTTTTGAAAACTCAAAACCAACCACCAGTGACATACCGCCCCCAGCAAGGCCACACTTTCCCAAACACCTATCATCTGAAGACAAAATATTCAATGCCTGAAGTAGATGGTGGGCTCTTCCTTAAAACCACCATATTTACCTGATGGGGAAGCTGACCAATCCCTTGTCTGAGGGGCGTGACCCCTCTAGGGCTCAAAATACCTTTAAAAGATACCGTGTTTGTTTGTTTTGCTCTCTTAGTTCCCTGCTCTTCACTGGAACTCTGGCTCTGTAAGTTTCTCCCATTTTCTCCTTTTATTAAAGCTGAGTATTTTATATAAGGCTAGTTTGGTTATTTCCAATTGCCGACCAACCATGCCCGCTACATTTACCCTCCAGAACTTGATGGTAAGACCCTTCTGCTGAAGTTACAACAGGCTTAAGTCATAGGACATAGAGATAGCAGCTCGCTAAAGCCTGGAAGCATCATCCTTGATGACTATATTTAATAGTATTGAATGATTCTATTCATGCTACCAGAGGGGAAAAAATAACCAACAGTCATACATAGTTGTAAACCTCATGAGATGCCATAATGACTGGCCCGGCAAGATGTGCCCATGGGTGCAACAGTGGAATAAATATGAGTACAATCAACCATCTTCTGGTGGGATTTAAAGCTACACCAGTGAACATCCTGGGACCATTGCACACATGAACTCAAAGTGGCTGGAACTACATTTTTAAGACCTGTTCCACATCAGGACAGACAAAATCTCAACTTGCACGAGGGAGGGTTTCCCCCTACAGGAAGAGCTATTGGCAACTGATGGCTGCTGGTCATTCATATCCTTCATGACTATGACCCCTAAGAGGATGTCCATGTTCCAGTAGATGACCTGCACCCATGCACATAAAGACAGAACTAAGTGGACTCAAGGTTGCTGTTGTTGCTTCTTAGACCACAGGAAGTAGGGAGAGAAGAGTAAAGCAGTGGGGAATGAGGAGAAATTAGAGTGATGGGAATTGGGGGTGGAGGTAAGTTTGATCAAAGCACATTAAATGTATATGTGAAATTCTCAAACATTAAAAAATAATAAATACTTTATTCTAGATCCTGAAGATGCACACAAACTGACAGAATATTTGCCTACTATCCATTAAAACATGGCTACAACTGTCAATACAACATGAATGAAAGCAGTCATGTTTGTACATGCTTGGAATTCCGGCACTCGGCCTTGGGAGGTGAGGTAGAGGCAAGATCAGAAAGAAATTCAAGGTCACTCTTAACTACATAGAGAATTTGAGGCCAACAAGGACTACATGAGACACTGTCTCAAAAAAATTCTAATTAAAAGCAAACTTGTAGCCAGGCGGTGGTGGCGCATGCCTTTAATCCCAGCACTTGGGAGGCAGAGGCAGGCAGATCTCTGAGTTCGAGGCCAGCCTGGTTACAAGAGCTAGTTCCAGGACAGGCTCTAGAAACTACAGGGAAACCCTGTCTCGAGAAAACAAAAAACAAAACAACAAAAAAACAAACTTGTTACAAAATATTCATTATAAATAAAATAGAAACTAAACTACTTTTAATTAATAAAAATATTATAATATAGAGAAACAATCAAAATGATATTAATACATATAATTATATATTTTAGAAAACAAAATATGAAGTAGCAATAGTTGAGCTTAATAAGACAGACAAGAAACAACAAAATTATTTTATATTATATATATACATACAAAATTATGTATCTAATTATATTATATATGGGCTTATGGATAAATCCTTACTAATAATAACACTGAAAATTTAAAATAAGTTGATAATATGAAAAGTTCTCTCTTGAAAAAAGATTATAAGCAAAAATGTTTTGATATATGTAATCAAAATAGATAAATAGAAAAGAAACAATACTTTGAGAAGCTTAATAATCCAAACAATCTTACTTAGATACATCAAAGAAATGAAAAGGCAGTTTCTGTAGAAGAATTAAAAGGATTTGCTCAGATTAACAAACATATAAAAGGATCAATTCCACACAATAATAGTAAGATTAAAAATAAGTACACCTACCATAGTATTTTATTTTTGGTGACATAAACTTTTTTTTTAAAAGGAATAAAACCCAGAGTGTAGTTTTTCCACATATATATAGTGCTTGACCCAGGGAAACATTTGCACAGGTTCAGGAGAATCGCAAAGATTTTCCAGCAAACCATCAAATAATTTTCTTAACAATAATCCACTGATGAAACTACAATCAGCAAACTATAGTGAATCTGCCTTGCAGGATGCTTCATAAAACATATGAAGAAAAATGGTGATCCATTTATGGTGGCATGAAAACACCTTCAGTGAATCTCTTTCCCTCCGGCAAACTTTCTATTATTCTCTAAGATTGGTCTGTATATGCTATGTCATCTCGTACCTCTGCCTTATTATGCACTATATTACCTGCCCACTTAACTCCATTACCACAAACACTAGGCTGCTAGGCATGTAAAGGCTTAAACTTTGACCCTCACCCTACTCTTCAGTCAGTTTCTTTATCTTACTTCCCCTCCTTCACCATTTGGTTATTAGGATACCATAAATCACCATGGGGGTCACAGAAGGATTCCTTCCTAATCCACAAAATGATACCAGAAACCAATAGTATCAACAGAATATCCCTTGGCTTTTAGGAACCATGTAAACTCGCTCCTAAAGTGAGGGCAGAGTATCCCTTCTCAGAGGAAAACAACTTTTTATTGGGGTAGCTTGTGTCTTGGGTCAGAGAATGTTTCATCAAGTGCATTCATTATCTAAATAGGGTCACTGTAATTTTAATCCAGTCCAGTTTGGCACCCTTCTTTCTAATAAACTGTCTCTCCCCCTCAAGGGAGCACTCCCACCCAGTGATCACATATTTACTGTTACTAGGTTTTGGTTTGAACCAGGAGAGACATTAGCTGGTTTGCCTCTTGACTGTGTGGCAGATGCTGAGTAAAGTATTTTATCCACTTTATATAATTTAAAATCTTTATGGGATGAGACACCCTCATTTCAAGAGTTAGTGGTAGCACAGCAGAGGATAGTTTGTCTGTGAACTTAATACTATTGTTGATTTGATCCACGATTTAAACTCAGAGTTTTCTATGCCGTATGTTTCCTCCACAAAACTACTAAGATACACAAACAACTGAAAGACAAGGATAAATGTTTGACTTCGTTGTGAAATTCTGGTCTCTATCAAAAGCTCTGGCATCATCTCTAATCTTGCAGAATTTCCACGTAGATGTGATTTTCCATCTTAAAAAAATAACTCCAGTCAGATAGTTTGTGTTCATTAAAAAACACCAATCAATTATAAATGGCAAATTTATTGATCCAGTTGCTAAGAGGATAACTGCGCAGATTGTGTTCCCATGAATGGTCACAGAGCAAAAGAGTATAGCATCTTATGGAAGAAAAGGATCAGTTAAGTTTGGGTATTTATGTTGAAATATATGTTGAAGATGTTCAGAAGGAAGTGTATGGAGGATAATTGGATGTGCCAGCTTGGAGGTCAGAAAGACACCCAGGTTGGAGATGTACGTCTACAGTCATCAATGTCACATGGGACGTAAAGCAGCATTAGCTTTATCTTTTAATATAGCTTTGCATTGAAATGAAGCAGCTTAAAGCAGGGTAGGATTTGTTTTGACTCACAGCCCATCACGGTGGGGATTCCATGGCAATAGGGACCTGTATGGTGGCTGGAACATGAGGATGAGAATCATATCTAGGAGGATCAGGAAATAAAGATGGGGCAGAGAGCAGGGCACACACATTTCCTTCATCAAGGACACCTCCATCTCCTAAATATTTCACAGACTCTCAAAACACCATCGTCAGTTGGACACTAAGTATTCAAACACATGAGGCTGTGCCAGGTATTTTATATCTAAACCTCAAGAGATAAGGATGTGAATAAAGTTAAAGAAGAAAAAGTAGATGGTCTGGACACCAGCGAGTACAAGTTTACAATTCTCGTGAACTCTTTATCCCCAAGATTTAGGACTAGAAACCACACTTTAAATTATATAGTTTGAGATGAAGAAAAGACCTCCAGCCAATTGAATATCTTCTGTAAACTTATGGCTTTTTTCATAGAAATAAATGGGGGCTCAAGTATATCATCCTACACTTGTCAGAGGTAGTACTCAAAGAATTTACATACCTAAGCACTTGGGATATCTCAATCCCCAAATTCCACCATTTTCAGGGTTAATAAACATATTAAGAGTAGATGCCCCAGACGTGTTCAAATTATAGGACTGTTAACTGTCTTTGCAGTCTAAGGCACATCAAGTTTTGATGTTAAAAATATAGAGAGAATGAAAGTAGGTAGCTGTCTTCCACTATAGATGTCATGGGGATTTAATTTGCCTCAGTCCTTGGAAATTGCTGCTGTATTCTTTTCTTTTCTGCCACTGTCACCAAGCAGACTTGAATTTTGATAAGAAAACATAAAACAAAGAACAGTAAATCAGAACTCTCAGAAGATTCAATGATCCCTTTTCTGCATCAACCCTAATATGGAACTTTCTTCCACCATAGAACAAGGTCTGAGGATGCCAGGATTGGGTAGGATGTCCAAGATGGCACTGAAGAAGCTTCTTGATACAAAATAGACTTAAATTTCAGTGAACTCCTTTTAAGTGGAAAATGTCATCAGTTGGTAACGAATTGATACATTTAAGCTTCAAAACAAACTAGCTTAGCCACTCAAAACACTGCAAAATAGGTTACAGCCCTGGTGATTGAGTGGCTGACAGGCAGCTGTGGCTCCTTGCTAATGCCCAGCTTCGCCACAGTGTACTATAGTACTACTTATGACCCCAGGAGAAGATCAAAATACCCAACTTAAAATATGGCTTCCTTCTATTGGACAAGTATTCATTTCTTATCATATGGCTGAAATTTTTAAACTGAATAATTGTAAGATGGGGACTGTCCTTTTGAGGAACACCGTGGTACTTTCAGCACAGAAGTCCAGATGTGTGACTGTCTAAATGACATTTCAGTCTGACCCAGATTCCTCTCTGGACATCTGGCGCTACTATTTTCCCACTCTAGTCCTCACCTTATTCTTCACCTCAAGAGCCTCTCATCTCTCATGGCCCAATTTAAGCATTTACTTTTCACTAATGTTGTTTTAACTTTCTAAATTAGCTTTGATCAATCCACAGCAATCTGTGCAGAAGCAGTCGAGCAATTACGACCATTGCTGTGATGATGAAGTCATCTGTCTTCTCCACAGTGCTGAGCACGGGAGCAGATTCTGTCTTCCTCATCATGGGCTCTGTGTAGCAGTCCCTAAGGTCTTGATTGTGTTCAATGTCTATAACACTGACAGTCTGACACACAAGTGTACGTATTTGTCATACTGAACGTTTACACTCACAAGCACCAAATATATCATTTTCTTCTTTGTTCAAATTGCTGTTTTCTATATTGTTGAGCTGACTTTCTTAAAATAAAATGATAAAAAGTAAACAAGCAAAAACAAGAATCTCTCTTCAAATCTTAAAGAGATTTTGACAAGTTGTTCTGATGTTTGTCTTTCATACAGCTCAAAGGGTAAATTTTTCTTCCAGAATCATCATTTCTTTTATTTCCAATGAACTTATGTCAATTGGGAATACACATGTGTCAATCTAGTAGTCAAAATCTATGGTGAAACACTAACCAGTAATTGAACCTATCTCTTTCATTATATGTTCATACCATAAATTAGGGACTTCAGAAGTCAATTGCATATATCCAGAAAAACTGATGTCTGGCTCAGGTAAAGTGTTTTGCTCCTAAGTCTTTATCTTTGTTGCTGTAAGTATATTTACAACTACAGAGCTATTGAGAAAATCAAATATTTTTTCTATCATAATGATGTTTTTCTTTTGAGACAGGCTTTCACTCTGTATCAAAGGAAGGCCTAGAACTTGCTATGTATTCCAAGATGTACTAAAACTCTTGGCAATAATCCCACCTGAGCTCTCCAGGTGATGGGATTAAGTCATGAATCAGGATACTCTGCTAAAAATAAATGATCAGAATGTGGAAATTAGTGGCTATCTTTTTAACTAGCCTGATCCCTAGCACTGACTTTGGAGTTTCATCTATAGACTCTCCTATGCATGTCTCTGTTGTGGGATGCTACTTTAACCATGCAAAGATGTGTTACAATTTTTTATGTTTGGAAGTATTATTTTAACTATATATAGGTGTGTTGCACTTATCTTGCATTTGTTTAGCTAGCCAAAGATGTGTTACATTTGTTTATTCTGAGTTTGCTTAATTATGTAAAGATGTATTGCATTTGTTTCACCTTGTCTGCCAAAGGCACCTGACTGGTCTAATAAAAACCTGAATGGCCAATAGCTAGGCAGAGAGAGAGATAGGCAGTGATGTGGGAGAGTCTTCTGTTTGTGTTGATTTCGTTGGTTAATTAATAAAGAAAACTTCTTGGCCTGATAGGTTAGAACATAGGTGGGTGGAGTAGACAGAACAGAATGCTGGGAAGAAGGGAAGTGAGTCAGATGCAAGGAAGCTCCGACCCAAGATGGACGTAGGCTAGAATCTTCCCAGTAAGCCACCCCTGGTGGTGCTACACACATTACTAAATATGGGTTAATCAAAATGTGAGAGTTAGCCAGTAAGAGGCTGAAGCTAATGAGCCAAGCAGTGTTTAAGTGAATACAGTTTGTGAGTTGTTATTTCAGGTGTAAAGCTAGCCGTGAGGGAGGCGGGCAGAACGAAAAGCAGGCCTGCCCACAGCTCCTCACTACAAGGCAGGGCTGCCAGGCAGAGAGAATAAGTAGGAGGAAGAATCTAGGCTTGAGAGAAAAAACAGAGCAGAAAATGAGGGTGAAAGAGACAGAGACACTTGGTCCAACCAACTATAGGGGAAGCAGTGAAAGTAGGACATGCAGAATGAAAGATAGGTAAAAATCCCCAAGGCAAATCATAAAGAAAAATAGGTTAAATGAATTTACAAGAGCTACTGGGACAAGCATAAGACAAGGCAGAGCATTCCTAACTAATAAGTTTCAGAGTCGTGGTTTGAGAGCTGGTTGGTAACTCTACTTCACATCTCATCTACTCTCATTTCTTTAAGAGTTTCATTTCTCATAGTGTATTGTTATGCAGTATAGAGAACCTGAACTAAGAAAACAACACAATTTCACACCCAACCAGCTCATTATTATCATGGCTCTTACAAATTGCACTCCTTAGGAAACAGACTCGAAGGTAGAAATTAAAGAACAGGGAATTCCTAGGATATGGTTTTGGCATTGATATCTGCAGAAGGGAAAGAAGCCAGTTGGAAGGAGAGAGCTATTGGATTAGAGTCAAGTTTCATGTGAGGTCTTAGATTTCTACACTAAATTCTGAAACTATCCTGATACCTCAGTGTAGTCCTGAGTAAGACAGTCATTAAGATCCTTATATCTCCTTGTGGACCAGTTATACTATTAGGTTGCCATGAGAAGAATGACTAGTTGGGTGTTTAATTTCTCGCATCAATTAAAAAAAATGTAGCTCGTGAGGACACTCTCAACAATCTCCTCCCCCTTACTAGATGACTCAATCCTCAGTCTCGAAGGAGAACACAGTCAGACTATCACAGTATTGACTACAGTGACATCATTTGCAAACCTCAGTGTGAGGGCTCACAGTTTGAAGTCTGCTCCATCTTGACTAAAAGAGAGTCCAGACCTATTCATGCTCCTTCATGACTAAAAACAAGATGACTGACCAAAAGTGTCCTTACTGGATGCCTTACTCTTCAAAGGCCTATCAACAGGATGTTTTGATTTAGGGTGTGATTACCAAGAATTTCGAGATGTAAGGAGGCAATTATGCTTGCTTCCTCTTTGTATAATGGGAGTTTTGTGCCTTTCCCTTTTGGATTGCGGTCTACAAGCACTGTCAGTAATAAACTTGGGACTTTTTGGCTCTTTTGCTTTTACTACAGTATTTACTGGAAGATCTTCTGTCTCTTGTCTATTTCTTTCCTCAATCCACACTCCCCTTCTCTGCACTGTATTGGGCCAACCCGATAGATGTCGCCTCAATGTGGGACCTGAAAATTGGGGATAGAAGTGAAGGTCCTGAACAATGGCACCCTGAAAATTGGGCCAGAGAACAGGGTTCAATGTGATGGACACCACAAATGAATGGACCCCGCAGGCATAAAGTGAACAGTGAACACTCAAATAAAATTAAAATGAAGGCATGTTAACTTGAAAGTAAGTGGTAAGTAAAAAATTGGTAAATGAGGGGCAAAGAAATAGTAGTTAGCTATTTATAAATTTAGTTGGGTGTATTTTAAAAGGCAAAGGACCCCAGGTAGAGCAGCAGCAAGTAAATAAATTTTAAGAGTTTGTAGGTAATTTAAACCTCCTGCTCTCTCCCCCACACTAGAGCCACTGCCATTTCCAGGACCACCCCCGGGCTTGGGGAAATGAAGGTGACATGGCCCTGTCCATCTGCTCCAGGACTCGGGGAAGTAAAAGCTGTGTGTCCGCACCTGCCCAAGCTCCCAGCTGACCAATTCTGTGACCACAGCAGTCTCAGAGAGGCTGCAAAGGGGGCTCTTGCATGCCTGCATTGAAGTTAAGTTTGCCAGCTTCTGCCACACTAGTCTGCAGCGGAACTAGCTATCCACAGCACATGCACTCATGCCTCACCCGAGCCCTGTGGCAACATCAAGCCAGGACCTCCAGTTCCCTGGGCTCCTGTGTGATGGCCAAGACACTTAAGCATGCAGCTGCCATTCTGCCCTAGAACAGCTGGTAACAGTGGGCCTTGGCCACCCCACCCCACTCCCCTCATCCTTGCCACGTGCCTACAGGAAAAAAATAGTTCAGCATGTTTTGCTTTCCCCAACAAAGAACTTTTGACCAGAAGAGATTTGTCATGAATAAAAATGAGGAGACAAGCCCAAGGCACTCTTAAGACGAAACTTAAAAAAGTTAAAAAAAGAGGAAGTTATACCCTCACTCACCACATAATGCGTTAAATAATGCCCTTTTTATTCTAAATTTCTTGAATGTGGATGCCCATGACCAATCTGCCACAGATAGATTTTGGCATGATGGCACCAAAGAGACTTTAACTCAAGATCCCTGCAATAGATAATGGAAAGGTTCCCACCCTGTTTTAATGTGGGGTTGAGGACATGTTTGTGTTTCTTCATAGAAGAATGTGAAAGAAGGTGAAATGCTGCCTGAGCATTTGGTGCGATGTCTGGAACAAAGGAATGCCTGTCCTGATGATGCTGTAGCTATTGAGGTCCTCCCAGCGGAGTTGGGGTGAGATTTCTGAACCTATATTCCTGATATTTCATCCTGCAACTGGGAAGGGAAAGAGAATATAGTGATGGTTTGTGATTCCCAGCTTCTTGGTAGATGTGCTGCACAGATTTCACAGATCTTTGTGAGTTTTATTACTCCAGACCTGGCTGAGGAACTCTGACTGAGTGTTTGGCCATGTATCTGCACTGTATCTTGGAATGCAGAGGTGAACTTTGCCAGTATAGTGTTCATCTACTGATCAAATGGCTGGCCTGGAGAACTGGGACCTCAGAAAATCCACCTCTGTGGAAAAGAGACTCATGAAACTCCTGAACACTATTTTGGAGATGATGTGCAACTAAAACCCCTCTTCAGCATATGTGGAGGAATAGAATAAATGTTTTGCTGCTGGTATTTGGTACTGAGGGATTAAGCAGTTCAAACATTCTCTTTGGAAGTTGGTAGCAGCAATGCATTGGACTTTAAGAGAGGGAAAGTTTCATACCTCACCCATCACAAAACATTTTCTTTGATTAGAAAAAAGTTACAAGAATTGTAATATGAACAATTATGTGTTCATTGTTAATATTCATAATAGAATTATGGTATTGACCTGTTAATATTTGTAATCACTTCTGTTTATTATGAAAATTTTACTGGTTGGAAAAAGATTAGCGCTCATTTGAGAAAATTTTGGCATGTTGCTAATGAGTCCTTATATTTGATGCATTCAGTAAGAACAAATTTGGATTTTGATACAGCTAAGACTGCTAAAGACATCCTGGACCAATTTATATAGGGCATTCAATCTTGGTCATCTTTTACTCCTCTATTAGGAGGTATAGTAACCATAAGAAGATGTGTATTCCTAGGTATTCTCTGCTTGCCTATGATTATCTAGTTACTTGTAAACCCTTGATGGAAAACTGACTCAGATGTACGTGATATCAAGCTACGCAATCTTCCTTAATCCTTTATAAACAGAGTCTAGTAGTCAATGTTGGGCAGGATCTTTTTTGCCTCCAGTCAACATAACACAGGACATGGACCCAACACCTCCCCACTATTGAGAGAACTTGGGTAGAGTTGAGGAAGAATAATCTCTTAAGGTAAAACTTCTCAAAAATAATTTCAGATTTGGTATTTTTTAAATCAAGATATAGTCAGGGGAGTTAGTAAAAGAGGTTGAATATTAACTGTTATGACACAGTTAATATTGCATGTAGCAGAATATAGTTCCCAGACAGAAATTTGAATCTCCGCTCTAGCTTAGCAGCTGCAAAGTTTTCAGAAGCTAGTTAACTTCTGGGGTTCCCAGTCTCTCATTGACAAGCAGCAGTAACAACTATTTCTCAACATGGATATGGAGATTCTACAGATCCTCATGCTTGAAAGAACTGTGTCAGAGCTAAAGGAATCTTAGCATTATTTTCTGATCAGCATTTATGTAGGTAACCCTGAGTATCACACCGTGCTCGTGTTCTCCAGGGTAACAGATTCATTACAGGAAATTTGCCTATGTGAGTACACCAATTGACAAGTTCCATGGCCTGTGGTTGGAAAACTGGATCCCAAAAACCCTTGATCCAGGCTCTATGAAAGGTCTATGATTTGAGAAGCAGAGAAGCTGATGATACTTTTTTTTCTCAAAAACTCAGTGATGATGTCATTTTTCAAACTGTCTCAAGACAGGAAAAGTAGAGGCCTACCTCAAGTACTCAGGGAAGTGGAATTATCTAGAGACAGTCTTTCCTTTTCCAAACCTTCTCTGGGGACTACTTTCCAAACACCCTAATAAATATAACGTGATTGTTATTACTTCTAGTCTCCAAGATGTTTGAAGTTATAAAAGAAAAGGAATAAAAATCCATGAGGTAGAACATTAAGGATTAAATCTGATCTCAGGTCATTGAAGAATTAGTTGCCTACCAACCTTTCTACTATATCTTTATGAACTAAAAAAAGCAAAACAGAACAAAAGGTGCCTTTCTTCCTCAAAACTATAAAGTGACAAGCTTTGTGATTATACTAACATCTCTAGGGAAAAGATTGTCAAGAGCCATCTCAAACAGGAATAGGGTCTGGTGATCGGGGAGGCACACTAGTGGTTGGTCCTTGACCTGTCTGAATTTTAAGAGTAACTCTCCACCTGTTAGAGACCTTGAGCTTTGACTCCATAGACTCTAAATTGTGTTACACAATTCATTTGAAGAGGGTCATTGCCCAATAATGCTGATCTATTTTTTTTCCACTAAGCAAATGGGTTATTTGATTTTCTCCTCCTCTCACTTAGCATCCGTGGCCTCTCAGTTAGCATTCACAGTGGATTTTCTAGCAGTGCAATTTGAGCCTGAAGGTTAAACATGCATGCTTGTCTGCTGTTCAGATCAATGCTTCCCTGACATTGCTATTCCTTACCTGACTTCCATCGATGATTTGATTTAAACCAGCTGTTTTTGCTAATTCAGTAATTAGCGACTAGGCAAAGCACTAATCGTGTTGGGAGGTAGAGAAACATAACTCAGATTTACATATATAATGAAATCTCAGCAGGAAAAGCTTGTTCCAAAGAATGATAATATCAAATATAAAATGCACATTTACCAAAAGACAAGATGAAAAAAAAATCTCACCACATAGGCTAATACCTAACATCCATGTAGGTGTATTTCCCCATTCTGGGTCAACCAAATGTGTCCAAGGCATTATGCCAAATACCTTAAATACATTAGTACACACTGCATGTTGATACAAAAAAATTATCATTGATTCAACTTTGCAATTGAGAAACTGAGATCTACATTGCTAAGTATTTTGGTCAATATCACACAGCAGGAAAAGTAAGAAGTAGAAATACAAGCATTTCTCTCTTATCTCAGTTTCTATGTTCTTTACACTCTCTTTTAAAACTCATACCTTTTCCCACCAGCATCCCACCAGCATCCAACCCATCCTCAGGGATGCTGAAGCTCTCATCTTTTCGTTTAATGTGATTTTTCTGGAGTGTGCAATCCAGTGGCCCTACAAAGAAACTTGGTAACTATATAGATTGTAGGACTCCATTTAAAGATCTATAATTATTCTTTGGAAATATATTATAATTTAACAATATGTAGTCCCTGTTTATAGCTCCAGTGTAGACAAATAGGTTATGTATCTATTAACTTGGCATAAATTTATGTTCCTTTATCTTCATTCCCAATAGCGTTTTGTACATATTTAACCCAAGAAAAAATTGAGTGTCACAAAAATATGTTCTTTCCCTTTTCTTGTGTGCTATCTCTAGAAGTCATTAGCCAAATTATTGCTAGAGCTACAATATTGTCTGCAAAAAACCTAGTTAAAGTAAGTAGACCACTACAAAAGAGAAAGTATGCTTCATGAATGCTTAGTGACTATAGATATATTATTATATTTAAATTTTCAAGCAAATTAGCTGGTGGTTTAATTTTATAAATGAGGAAATAGAGACTAGAAAAGAGAAATTATCTTGCTCAAGGAATGCTGCAGGAATTCCTATAGCCAGTAACCTTTAAGTTACCCACCCACTTGGGCATGGCCTCTTATAGTATATATGCCAATGTAAAACACACATCTGCCCTCTTTTCGGGCTGTAGGATTTGGTTGCTGTTCCCAGTTCCAGCAGAAAATTGTGATCTGTGAGTCTACCCCTAAATAAATAACCCTCTATTATACTCAGTTATGTGCTAGTGTGGGATTTCTTTTAAGTGTCCTTCTTCATCTGGCACCCAGTGTGGGGCCAAACTCCACACCTACCAGGTGGATCAGCTTATAAGCCTAAATGGTCCACAGCCCAAAAGGTCTTCCACTCCTGCCCGCTAAGCTTGCTTTTACTTACTAACTGGTTTCTGTTTGTTTGTTATTTTTTGGTAACACTCCCACCACAGCAGAGCTGTACAGCGACTTGGAAATTTCCCAAGCATGTGCATGTCCCCCGCCCCCACTGCCGCATTCCCTGCCATGTGCCATGTGGCAACTTGCGCAGCTTACTTCTAAATAAATAACCCTCTTTTACACTCAATTCTGAGCTAGGGTGGGTTTTCTTTTAAGCATCCGTCTTCAAAGGAGAATAATCATGTTATCAAGAATACTTCAGGAATTAGAGCTTCAGTGTTTGATTCCATGTATTGGGAACTATATGGAACTACAAAGCTAATTAGCAGCACACTCACACTCTTTTGGGCTAAACCAGGAAGGTGTCTGAACTCCTGTTTCTACTTTGAATATCCCATTCTTAGACACACAGACCTCTGAGCATCAATTAATTAACAAGAAGTGATACTCAACTACCACTAAAATATTAATATACTAACAAAATGTTTAGATGTTTGAGGGAAGAAGGCAGGCATCCCTATAACTTTACTGTCCTCCTGTGGCTAATAAAAAAAATCATCTATGTTGAACCTAGATATCAACCTTTTTAATTGATCACCAGAAAACTGGTGACTACCAAGGCCTGTTTGCCTTCCTCTGAGGCTGATATTGTTCCAGTTTTGGGGTTGTTCTGAGGTTTACCAGTCAGGACCATGAATAAATTTTAACAAAGAAGAGGCTTTGTTCAGGTGCTGATGCCTGATCTTATGGCACAAGGAGTGTACCTGAGAGTGCTCTCAAGATGCAGTGCCGAATTACATTAGCAAGAGTCTTATAAAGGCAAAACTCACAAGGCCATCAACTTCCTGCCTTCATGCAATCCTAGGCAAACACACATTCTAACATATTTCCTGCCTACCTGTAATCAGGCACGCATACCACCTATATTCAATCAAGCATGCATCCCAGCTATGTGCACTCAGGCACAGACAAACCTATTTACAGAAGCAAAAACACATGCCTTGTTTTCTTACTTGAACAACAGTTTCATTAAAATTGTAGATCAGGCAATTACAAGAAGATTCCCTGGCATTCCAGGGAGTTAGGGCTTACAGGTTAGAAGCATGTTTGTTTTACAGTTCTCTTAAATACAGTAATTTTAAACTTTTAAACATAATTTTTACTACCACAATATCTACCAGCACGAAACTTTAGTGTTCTGTGGGGGCTGAGTCACATTTAACTAAGAAAACACACTTTAAAATAGATTTTCCTTCCAAATTCATTTGGATTTTTCAAACGAACTTAGAAAGTAGTTTCTAAAGTACAATAATTCCCCAGTGAGAGTCTGCAGAGCAGCCTCAAAAATCAAACTTACATGTATAAGCTAAACCCCATTTTCTTTCTTCACCTGTCACACAGATCTGTTTATCACTGAAGGAAGTGAGCTGAAGTATGAAATGGTGATGGTGACACTATGCTGGAATAGTGCGAAACTCAAAACTTCCTTTTCTTAGTCTAACACTCTACAATTCCACTCCTTATGTGCTCCTGCAAATAATTGATAAAGACTTAGAAAAACAAAAACAAATGAACAACAAAATAACCAATAAGAACAAAAGGCTTTAGGGCAATGACTCAGCGGTAGAGAACATGTGTAGTGAGGAGCTGCAGGCAGGTCTGCTTTTCGACCCACCCGGCTCCCAGCCGCCTGGCTAGCTTACGCCCCAAAATAACAACACACAAACTGTATTCATTTAAACACTGCCTGGCCCATTAGTTTCAGCCTCTTATTAGCTAATTCTCACATATCTTGCTTTAATCCATATCTAATAATCTATGTAGCACCACAAGGTGGTGGCTTACCAGGAAGATTCTAGCATACGTACATCTTGGGTCGGAACTTCATCACATCTGTCTCAGAAAGGAGAGGCATGGCGATTGCCCGAGGCATCTGCCTCACTCCCAGCATCCTGTTCTGTCTACTCCACCCACCTATGTTCTGACCTATCAGGCCAAACAGTTTCTTTATTAATTAACCAATGAAATCATCAGATAGATAGAAGACACACCTAGATCAAACATGTACTGCTTTCACAGAGAACCTGAGTTTGGTTCCCAGAACACACATCAAGCAAGTAGATCATAGTCACCTGTAGCTACAACTACAGCGAATGCAACACCCTATGCTTGAGTCAATAATCATCTGAAAGCATAGAAACTCAGAACCTGGACACACAAACACACAAACACACACACTACATACATATATATTTCTGTAAGTATATATGTTTATGTGTATAAAATCATTAAAAATAGTTTAAATCAAAGTAGACTGCCCACAGATTTTCTCTATCCTTCCTGTTCCCCCAACCGACCCAAACTGTCCCTGAAACCTCCCTTCCCCCCACTCCATGCTTCTTATGGATCCCACAAACAATTGCTTCTTGGTACCCACCCACCAAAATACACACATCACTGTGACCCAGTCCCCAGTTCAGATGGACACCCTCTACTCAACAGCAGGTCATGTCTGACAGAAGACCAGGTAGGCTGGCCACAGAGTTCTCTTTTCTGTTCCCCAAGCAGACCTAATCCCTCAGGCAAATCCCAGCTGCATCTTCTTTTGTCCTTTTCCACACCTCCTGTGGATCCCTAATTTTCCAGAAATCACTGTCTAGACCTATAATCACCCAAATACAGATGCCCAGATACCACCATAAAAACACAATCAGTAAAACCCAGGGCAATATGTCTCCATTGCAGTTCAGCTATTCTACCACAAGAGGCCCTGAATATTCCAGAATTCTTTTTTATTTCTTTATTTTGTTTTCTTTTTAATATTTTATTATTATTATTACAATTTTTCACCTCCTCCTTTCCTCTCATTTTCCCCCTCTCCTCATTTCCCCTCCCCCTCCCTCTCCAGTCCAAAGAGCAGTCAGGATTCCCTGCCCTGTGGGAAGTCCAAGGTCCTCCCCCCTCCCTCCACGTCTAGGAAGGTGAGGATCTAAACAGACTGGGTTCCCAAAAGCCACTACATGCAGTACATTCAGAACCCAATGCCATTGTCCTTGGCTTCTCAGTCAGCCCTCCTTGTCAGCCACGTTCAGAGAGTCCAGTTTGATGACATGCTCCATCAGTCCCAGTCCAGCTGGCCTTCATGAGTTCCCATTAGATTAGCCCCACCGACACAGTGGGTGGGCGCACCCCTCGCAGCCCTGACTTCCTTGCTTATGTTCTCTCTCCTTCTGCTCCTCATTTGGTCCTTGGGAGCTCAGTCCAGTACTCCAATGTGGGTCTCTGTCTCTATCTCCAACCAATGCCAGATGAAGGTTCATATTCATCTTTTTGGGTCTGGGTTACCTCACTCAGGATAGTGTTCTCTATTTCCATCCATTTGCATGCAAAATTCAAGATATCATTGTTTTTTACCGCTGAGTAGTACTCTAATGCATATATATTCCACACTTTCTTTATCCATTTTTCCATTGAGGGGCATCTAGGTTGTTTCCAAGTTCTGGCTATTACAAATAATGCTGCTATAAACATAGTTGTACAAATACTTTTGTAGTATGATAGGGTATCTCTTGGGTATATTCCCAGGAAGGGTATTGCTGGATTATGGGATAAGTTGATCCTGAATTTCCTGAGAAACCACCACACTGATTTCCAAAGTGGTTAAACAAGTTTGCATTCCCACCAGCAATGGATGAGTATTCCCTTACTCCATATCCTCTCCAACAAAGGCTATCATTGGTGTTTTTGATTTTAGCCATTCTGACAGGTGTAAGATGCTATTGAAAAGTTATTTTGATTTGCATGACCTTAACTGTCTTTTGGCCATTTGAACTTCTTCAGTTGAGAATTCTGAAGCATAAGGAAAAGACCATAAAACCATCTATATGAAGATGATAGAGGTCCTTAAAAAGGAAGCTAAATCCCTTAAAGAAATCCAAGAAAACAAAAGCAAACCATTTAAAGAAATACCTTAAAGAAAAGAAGAAAAAATAGTCTAAGGAAACAAATAAAGCTGTTTAAGTTCTGAAAATGGAAATAGAAGCAATAAAGAAAACAAACTGAGGTAATACTAGAAGGGAAAATTTTAAAAATTCAAATAGGAACTACAGAACTAAGTTTTACCAACAGAATGCAAGAGATGGAAGAGAGAATCTCAGGCGTTGAAGATACCATAGAACAAATGAATACATTGGTGTAATAGGCTTTTTTGGACTGTCAAGCCCCGAATAATGACACAGAGACTTACACTAATTAGGAAAGCTCAGCCAATAGCTTAGGCTTGTTTCTAACTAGCTTTTATAACTTAATACATTTGTGTTTATCAATGTGCTGTCATGTGACTCATGGCAGCTTTTACCTTTCTTCTTGCATGTCTTGCTCCCTCTGGCTCAGGTATGTTTCATACCTGAATGTAGCAGAAACATGGGTCCTGTTTTGCATCCATTCTGTTAGTCTGTATTTTTTTCATGGGGAATTAAGAGTATTGATTTTGAGAGATATCAATGACCAATGACTATTTATTCCCATTATTTTGTTGTTGTTGTTGTTGCTGCTGGTGGTGATGGTATAGGTGGTGGTCATGGTGTGTGTGTGTGTGTGTGTGTGTGTGTGTGTGTGTGTGTGTTTCCCTTATTTTGATTTTGCATTATTTATCCTTTGTGTTTTCATGGGAATAGTTAACATCCTGAGGTTTGAGTTTTCATTCCTGGAACTTTCTGCAAAGCTACATTTGTAGATAGTTATTGTCTAAATTTGTTTTGTATCATGGAATATCTTATTTTCTCCTATGGTGATAGAAAATTTTGCTGGGTGTAGTAGTCTGGGCTCGTATCTGTGTTCTCTTTGAATCTGCAGCACATCTGTCCAGGTACTTCTGTAGCTTAGAATCTCTGTTGTAAAGTCAGGTATAATTCTAATAGGTGCACCTTTATATGTTACTTGGTGTTTCCCTTGCATATTTTAATATTCTTTGTTTGTTCTGTATGTTTACTGTTTTTATTTTTCATTGGTTTTATTGAGATATACATTTTCTCTGCTTTTCTCCCTTCCCCTCACCTCCACTTCAACCCTCTCTCATGGTCCTCATGCTCCCAATTTACTCAGGAGAGGTTGTCTTAGTTCTCTCCCTCAATTTGGCAAAGCATCCCCTTTTGTGGTTCTCCAAGGAAGAGGTTACACGAAACATAAAATATTCAAAGAATTCAGTCTGACAATGTCTTAATTAGTTTCATAATTAATACTTTGGATGGAAATAAACTTTCAGGTCAGAAATAATTAATTGTAGAGGAATTAATACATTGTTTCCCAGATTCTGAGGCTGTGATTAAGGTGTGTAGTTACTAATGATCCATTGTTTTTAAAATCTTGTTATGAATCAATCTGTATCTACTTGCCTGTCTGTGGATATTTCTGCCCCTATAGTTACAAAATACCCACAAAGTAAAAGAGCTTGTTTCATTAAAGTCTGTTTTCACTCAATACACAGAATGATTAATGGGCCTATTCACTATTGGAACACATTTTTGTTATTTCTGATGAAATTTCTTCCATCATTTTATAGACACTTCTTAGCCCCCACTTCTAAACTCTCAGAACCTGTGTTTAGGGCTGGCTGATAGACTATTGGACCTCCTAGCCTGGTGATTTAGTTTTTGTGACCTTTCTCTAACATTCACCTCTCACTATCTGATAACCTTTAGGGTATAGAATTCTAATATCTCATTCCTTTTCTTCTCAGATGGCTTCAGATAATTTTCCCTATTAACAGCCACCATGACCAAAACAACTCTTATAAAAGAAAACATTTAGTTAAGGGCTTGCTGACAGCTTCAGTTGGTTAGTTCATTATCATCGGGGTGGGAAATGTGTTACAAGGAAGGCAAGCAGGGTGTTGTAGAAGTAGCTGAGAATTGCATCATGATGCGCTGTCAACAGGCAGAGAGAAAACTAGGCCTGGTATGGGATTTTAAAACCTCAAAATCCACCCCAAATTATACATTTCCTCATACTGGGCCACACCTACTCCAAGAAGACCATACTTCTTAATCCTTCTTATCCTTCCAAATAGTACAGTCAAGTATATGGGTCTGTGGGGTCACTCTCACACAACTGTCTTACAGCCTTAGTTTTTGCTTCTAATGAGAAGCTAGGTGACATTTTTTTACCTTGTCAACTAATCTGAAAGGAAACCAACAAGACTAGAATAATATGTGCTTGTAGGGGTTATTTAAAGAACTGCAATACTTGGGACTGGAAAGCTCAGTGCTTAATAGTGCATACTGTTTTGCCAGTGAGCCTGAGTTCAATTCTTAGCACTTACACCAAGTGGCTCACAAGCAAGTGTAACTCTAATGCCAATTGGATCTGATCCTTTTGGTCTTTGTGGCAACTATACTTACCTACACAAACAAATGTACAAAATTAAAAATAATTTTTAAAATTATCAAAAAAGAACTGAAATACTAGAAGTTACAGGAGTATATAGTAACTCTTCAGTATATTAGGAGAGGAAGACATAGCTTGTCATGTGAAAGGTCCTTCTTGATCCTCAGCATTAAATAAATTAAATGTTAAAATAGGCTCTTTTCCACAAATCTTGTTTGGAAGGAGCAAATGGTATATTTATGGACTCAACGTCCCACGTTGGCTGCCATTTAGAAGTTCTAAATTGATGAAAACAGAAAAAAAATCATCCTGAGTGAGGTAACTCAGATACAGAAAGACAAACATGGTATGTACTCACTCATAAGTAGATATTAGCTGCAAAGTAAAGGATAATTGTGTTACAGTCTATAGAACCAAGTTAATTAACTAATTAACAAGGAGAGCTTGCAGTGGGACCCATGGAGCTCCCTTAGAAGAGGAAATAGAGATCTCTTGGGTAGACTGGGTACAGGTTGGGATGGGAAACTGAGGGTTCAGGTTGGATGGAGGTGGAATAGTATTAAAAGTTGACTAGAAATGGGGCCATTTTAGGATCAGGTAGAAACTTGATGCAAGGGAAACTCCCAGAAATCTACACAGATAACCCCAACTAAGAGCCTAAGCACTAGTGAATATATAGCCAGTACTGGCCATCTCCTGTGATCTGAATGATGATTACTTCAATTGTCATCTGTGAGTTGTTATTCTCAACTGATGGAAACAGATGCAGAAACTTATAGCCAAATTTAAGACAAAGTTTTGGAAATTCTGCTAAAGAGAGGGAGGAAGGACTTTAGAAGCCAAAGTGGTTAAGGACATCGCAAGAAAACAACAGAAATAACTAATCTATCTCATAGGAACTCACAAAGTCTGAACCAACAACCAGGGAGGCTACATGATCTGTCTATCTATCTATCTATCTATCTATCTATCTATCTATCTATCTATCTATCATCTATCTATCTATGATAATGGGAGTTATAAAATAATCCCACACTAGTTCAGAATTACATATAGTAAAGGGTTATTTATTTAGGGGTAGACTCACAGATCACAGTCCTAGACCACAATCCTCTGCATGCATGGGAAACAGGAACCATAGAAGGGAAAAATGCACAAATTAACATCACCAACAGTGAATATTAAATTAACAGGAGATAGCAATCACTGGTCATTAATATCCCTTAATGTAAATGGACTAAACTCAACAAGAAAAAGACACAGGATAACAGTTTGGATACGAAAACAGAATCCATCTTTCTTCTGCATACAAAAAATACATTTTAAACTCAAAGACAGACATTGTCTCAGAGTAAAAGATTGGGAAAAATATACCAATCAAATGGACCCAAGAAACAAACAGGTGTAGCTATCTTAATATCTAACAAAATAGACTTCAAGCTAAAGTCAGTCAAAAGAAGGTCATTTCATATAAGACACAGGAAAAATCCATCAAGAGGAAATTTCAGTGCTGAACATCTATGCCCCAAATACAAGGGCATCCTCATATGTAAAAGAAACACTTCTAAATCTTAAATCATACATTAAACCCAACACATTAATAGTGGAAGACTTCAACACTCCCCTCTCACCACTGAACAGGTCAGTCATACAAAACAAAAAATGAAGAAAGAAATAAGAGAACTAACAGTTGTCATTACTCAAATAGACTTAATAGACATTTATAGAATATTCCATCCAAACAGAAAATAATATACCTTCTTGTCAGTGCCTCATGGAATCTGCTCAAAAATTGACCACAAACTTGGTAACAAAACTAACCTCAAAAAATACAAAAAATTGGAATAACCCAATATACCGATCATCATGGTTTAAAACTAGAAGTCAACTGCAATACTAATTCCAGAAAACTCACAAACACATGGAAATTAAACAATGCTCACCTGAATCATCAATGGGTCAAGAAAAAAATAAAGGGGGAAATTAAAGATTTCCAAAAATTCAATTAAAATGACCATACAACATATCCAAATTTATGGGACACAATGAAAGCAGTGTTAAGAGAAATGTTCATAGCACTAAATGCCTACATAAAGAAGCTGGAAAAAATCCCACACTAGTAAATTAACAGAACATTTGAAAACTTAAGAACAAAAAGAAGCAAATTCACCTAAGAGAACTAGATGGCAGGAAATAATTAAATTGAGAACTGAAATCAACAAAATAGAAAGAAAGAAAACAATACAAAGAATCAACGAGACAAAGAGTTATTTCTTAGAGAAAATCAACAAAATAGAATAGACAAACCCTTATCCAAACTAACCAGAAGGCAGAGAGAGAATATCCAAATTAACAAAATCAGAAATGAAAAAGGGGACATAACAACATACACAGAGGAAATACAGAGAATCATCAGGTCATATTCAAAAACCTGTATTGGAAAACTTAAAGGAAATGGACAACTTTCTGGATAAAGATCACTTACCAAAATTAAATCAAGACCAGATAGCAAATTAAACAGACCTATAACTGCTGAAGAAATAGAAACAGTCAACAAAAGTCTTCCAACCAAACAAAGCCCAGGACCATATGGTTTCAGCTCAGAAGTCTACAAGATTTTCAAACAAGAACTAATACCAATGATCCTCAAATCATTCCACACAATAGAAACAGAAGGAACAATGCCAAACTCTTTATATGAGACTACAATTATCCTGATACCCAAACCACATAAAGATATTACTAAGAAAGAGAGTTACAGACCAATCTCACTTATGAGCATTGATGCAAAAATACTAAATAAAATACTGGCAAATTGAATCCAAGAACACATCAGAACCATCATCCACCATGATCAAGTCGGCTTCATCCCAGAGATGCAGGGATGGTTCAACATACAAAAATCTGTCAACGTAATCCACCATATAAACAAACTGAAAAATAAAAACCACATGATCATCTCATTAGATGCCCAAAAAGCTTTTGACAAAAAACAACTTTACAGAAATTTCCGAGTTTCAGGAGGTCCCATTTATTAATTGTTGCTCTCAGTGTCTGTACTATTTGGGTTATATTTAGAAAGTGGTCTCCTGTGTCCACGCATTGAAGGCTACTTCCCACTTTCTCTTCTATCAGGTTTAGTATGATCAGATTTATATTGAGGTCTATCAATTGGCAGCCTGCTGAGGGAATTGTGTAACTTTGCCCCTTGGTTTATTAATATTGTAAACTGTGTTAATTAACATTTAAATAAGACTCACTTTCCTTTTCTGGAGAAGTCTCATACGCTCACAAGGTAAGTCCCATTTGTCTTCATAATAACTATATTTATATGTGGATAGATTAGATTTGCTAATATTTTAAGAGGTTTTCTATCTGTATTCATGAAGGATATCCTTTTCATCTCCAATTATAGATTTTCCAAGTAGATTAGCCACGATTATTGTCATTTCTTCAGTATTTGATAGAACTGTCCAATGAAGTTATCTTGGTATGTAATTTCAGTTGGGTTAGATTTATATTTCCTGGTTCAAATTATGCACATGTTATCCTCAGATCTTGTGTTCATTTGGAGTCATTTAAAAATTTTATGCTTTCTTGGGTATTTCTCAACTCCAAGTAAGTTGCCTGATTTGCTGACATAAAGTTAATTTTGCATTTTGTTTGATTATAACTTGTGCCTTTATTTCATTGCCAGCCTAAAAACTTTTTGTTTGTTTACTTTTGTTTTTGTTTTTCAAGATGCGGTGTGTCTATATAGCCTTGGCTATCCTGGAATTCACTCTGTAAAATAGGCTGACCACAAACACAAATGTCCAACTGCTTCTACTTCTGCCTCCTGAGTGCTGGGGTTAAAAGTGTGAGCACCACACCCAGCTTGATAAAGACATTTTTGATACCTCTGGTCCTTCCTGGACACCTTATTTTATATTAAATAGATTTTTAATGTACTATTGTATGTATTTTTATTTTTTTTAATTTTCATTAGTGTAGAATTTGTGTATCTCAACATGTGTATCACAAATCCAGCTATTTTTTATTTTACCTTCTTAGTTGGCATATAAAATAAAATATTTTTATATAACATTTACAAGATTCTTGGCAATGGAAACAAAATCAGTATTCCCATGAGTTTTTAATGACATAATATGACCTATCCTGCCTAAAACTGGGTGAATTAATACAGAGTTATAAGCAGATTGTGAGTGTGCCTGGAATGATATTGACTAGGTTGTGCAGAATATGATATTATTGTACTTTTAAATTCAATTACCAAGTATTTTATTGAAAATCTTTGCATCCATGTTCACCAAGAGATGGGCATACAATTTTTAACTTTCTTTTCTGTTGTTGTTGTTGTTGTTGTTGTTGTTGTTTTGTTCTGTTTTAATGTCAGGACAACAGTGGAATTTTGGAATTATCTTGGGAGTCCATTCCCATCTGCTTTATAAAGAAGAACATAGCTTATTGAAGATTGGATATAATTTAGCAGTATATTCAAGAAGTCCTGAGGTCTTTCCTTGTTGAGAGTTACCCAAGTTTGCTGTTTAACTTGTTTATCTTCTTGACTTAATATTGATATGTCATATGCATATAAGAACTTTTCCATATTTTCTAGATTTTATATCTTTTGGAATGTGGTTTTCTAAATATTCTCCTATGACCCTCTGGATTTCATAGGTATCAGCCAAAAGACCCCCTCTTCATCTCTAATCGTATTGCCTCAAATCCTACATTCCTTTGGAGTTTTAGTTTGGCTATGAGTTTATTAATCTTGTTTAATTTTGAAAAGGGACATACTCTCAGTTTCAACAACTTTTTGGATGATTCCTCTTGTCTTCATTTCATCCACTTCTCTCCTGACATTCATTATTTCTTTCTGTTTACTGCTCTCAGTTTGTTCTTGTTTATAGTTTTCTGTATAAGTATCACATGCTAACCAACTGTGCCACTGCAGCTCCACTTCATTTCCTAAAACCTTGGATTCCATCATTGATTTCCATTTGAAACCTGTCTGGTTTTGCTGTTGTTGTTGTTGTTGCTGCTGCTGCTGCTGTTGTTGTGTTGTTTGAACAGGGTCTCAGGTAACCCAAGCTGACCTCACACTCACTATGCAGCTGAGAACTGTGAACTTCTGATTATTATCACCCTTTTCGTTCAATTGTTAGCTTTGCTTCTCTCTTCATTTTGGAGCATGTTTATATTCACTTTAAAATTCATATGTATATGCAACTGAAGATATGGATCAGCGGGTTAGAGCACTTCTTCTTGCAGAGGTACACAGTTGATGTTCCAACAACCACATGGCAGCTGACAATAGCAAATAACTCCAGTTTTAGGGTATCTGCAGTCCTCTTCTGAGATCTGAGGACCCCAGATATACACATGGTACACATGTATACATGCAGCAAACACTCATACATATAAAGTGGATCTAGAACAAATGCGTATGTGCTCAAACCATCCTTGTTCTTTCTCAGAGTAAATTGCCATTGCTGACATTTTCCTTATCGTGTGAATTCTATGCTTTTCTATACCTGACATATTTTCTAGATCCATTTTTCTGTTATTGAAAATAACATTTTTCTCAGACAATATGCTTTTATTATGGTTTCCCCTTCTTTTACTCCTCCCTGGTTTTCCCCACCTCAGCTCCCATCCAGATTCAATCCCTTTCTGTTTCTCATTAGAATATAAACAGGCTTCTATATGATAACAATAAAATACAATACAATAAGATAAAAACAAAACTATTACATTGGAATAGGACAAAACAAACAGAAAGCAGAGCCCAAGAGAAAGCACAAGAAACAGAGACCAGAGTGGCACACATCTTTAATCCCCGCATTCGGGAGGCAGAGGAGGGCAGATCTCTGTGAGTTAGAGGGTGGGCATATATTTTTGTCGGGACCATCAGCTCCCCAGTAATGACAAAAAGACATTGTTAATTTTGAAAATGCAGTCAATAGCTTTGGCTTGTTTCTATCTGGCTCTTATAATTTAAATAACTATTTCTATTCATCTACATGTTGTCAAATGACACATGGCTTTTGCCTCTCCTTCTGCATGTTTGTGTTTTCTGCGTCCACTAGTGACTCTACCTTTCTTCTTCCCAGTGTTCTCTCTGCCCCTAAATTTCTGCCTAGCTATTGGCCATTTATCTTTTACTAAACCAGTCAGAGCAACACACCTTCACAGTATACAAAAAGATTACTCCACAGCATTCACCAGCCTGAACTACAAAGCAAGTTCCAGGGCAGCCAAGGCTGTGCAGAGAAACCCTGTATTGAAAAACAAACAAACAAACAAACAAACAAAAAAGAGACACCCATTCACATTTTCAGGAACCCCATAAAATGACTAAACTGGAAGCTATCATATATATGAAATGGACCTGTAAGGTAAAAAGAGAGGATAGATAGATAGATAGATAGATAGATAGATAGATAGATAGATAGATAGATAGATAGTGCCCTGATACAACATTATGAGACAAAGAAACACAAATGATGTTATTGAGTTAATTTTTTTTTCTGTTGGACATCTACTGCTGGGCCTATAGCCAACCTTTAAGAGTAGTTTAAAGATTCAAACAAGACCAATTACTCTTTGCAGTGAACACTTGGACATAAGTATATGTGGATAAAAGGGTTTACTTAATGAATGACACTCACTATGTCTCTTTCGTGATGACATGAGTTTTCCTTATTATCTTCTTTCCTATTAAATTTTATTTCATTGGAGGGTGAGGTTGTAATAGGCAGACAGCAGATATGAGGGGTTGGAATGAATGGGATTGAGAAGCATGCATGATTTGAAAGACACAAAGAATAAATAAAAAGAAAATTCAATTTAAATAAAAAAGAGTAATTTGTTTCCCCAGTGAGAGTTCCCCTTGGAAAAAAGTCCATTTTTATTTGTAAGTAATGATCAGTTGTGATGTTGTTCCTGGGGTAAACATGGACTCATATGTACCCTTCTTTTTTCAGCTCTACAACCCCATCTGGTGCTGACTCATTCAGGCCCTGTTCATTCTGCTTTAGTCTCTGAATTTATATGTGTGTTGATCATGTTGATTTAGAGGGCCTTGTTTTCTTGGTGTCCTCCATCCCCTGTGGCTCTTTCACTTTTTCTGCCTCTTCTTCTGGGATTCCCTGAGGGGCAGGATTTGATTGAGACTTCCTGTTTAAGGCTTAGCGATATAAGGTCACTTACTCTCTGCCCAACGTCTGGCTGTGGGTCTCTGTATTTGTTCCCATTTGCTGCAGAAGGAAGCTTCTCTGATGCTGGCTGTGCAAAATACTGATATATTTCCCTGACTAGACTGCTATAAATTTTTTGGAGGTTTTTTTTGTAGACAATCGGATATGTTAGATATTACATTAAAGCAACCTTTAATCTCATTCTCTCCTATGGTTCATTGTTCTTCATTTATTTCATATTTTCTATGTGTGTGCTGTACCTGATCTAATTCCATACTGTCTCTCCTCTTATTGCTAGATACAGATGATCTTGTGAATCATAAAAGCACTGAGGATAAAATAGCTAAACCAAGAAAACTTCACATGATATCTTGGTCACTTAGCCCTGAGTAATTCTAGTATTCTTTTGTTTTCTGGTGATTTTTCCATTTTGTTAACATGGAGAACTTTTCCTTCTCCTTCAATTTGATTGAACATTTTTTTCTTCATATTTTTCTAATTTTCTCTTTGATGCTGTGGTTAACACCATCACCCAAAAGACCTCGAAGAAAAGGAATTTTTCTCATCTTATACATCCAGGTAATAGTTCGTCACTGTTGGAAGTCAGGGCTGGAACTGAAGCAAAACTCAAGTAAGAATGTCGCTAGCTGCATTGCTTCCCCTACTGCACACTCATTTAATGTTTTTCTGTCATCTTAGTGGCTACACATGAATCTACTGATGCTTTGATTATCGTCTGCTGCCCCATGGCCCATCAGTCAGTGCCCTGTCAGCTACTCAGATCATGGCCTGGCAGGGCTTCTGGTCTTACAGTTCTGGCTCTACTGCAACCACAATATGTAGGTTTAAATTAAGTCTCTATTGTTCTGTTTATCAATAAAACTCAGAAGTCAAAGGCTGAGGTGAAAACCTGCTGGCTCAGAGAGGCTGAGTAGCAACTAGCGGACCTTGCTTTTTGGTCAGACACTGCAAGAGACAGGGCTCTTCCTTTGTCTCAGAACAAAACAGAGCTTAAACTCTAGTGCCCTCCCTTTCCTTTTTGTGCCTCTTCTCTATCCAAATTGTTGGCTTCTCTATGGCCAATTCTGGTCAGCTATACACTGGCTCTACCCCCTGATTCAAGGTATAAATTTTTGGGACAATCTCCAGAGTGTCAGAGTATGATCAAAATATCCAACAATACTCAGTCATATTTCTTATAGAACCCAGGAGCACCTGCCCTGGGGTGCCTCCACCCACAGTGTGGGTCCTTGTACATCAATTAGCAATCAATAAAATCCCTACAGACACAATAGAGGCCATTCCGATGGAGGTAATTCCTCATTGTCATTCTATCTTCCACAATGACTCTAGATTGTGACAAGCCAACAATTATAACCAAGCAGTATAGGCAGAAGCCCTCTTTTCTCCATCTTAACTGTTTACTCATCTTCAGTGAATTTCTCAATATCTAGTTTAGTAAGGTTCTATATACTACCACACAATAGCAATCATCAGTTAAAGTGCAGGGGAAATGTTATTCATTTAAGTGTGTTTTCTTTCTGAAACTGTTTGTCATTGTACAATGAACTTTCTCACAATGTTACATATTCAAGCATTTTGTTTTGCTCCAATTTTATACACAAAGAAAGAATTAGTACATTAGAAGCTGATATAAGTTGAAATAATAACTTATTTCCTGGAGAAAGGGTTTTCAAGGACTATTGCGATCTTAGTAGGTTTTAATTTATTTTGGAGTAGTTGAAAATTAATTTATCAGTACAGATAAAAGTTGCTTTTTAAAATTTGAAATAATAATGTCTCATTCAATGTGGTATTTCTCTGTTACCCTTTAACCAGTTTTACACTAGTCATCAGTGATACGAGTCTGCAGTCTCATGTTACTATTTGGACCACTTATTGGGCTGTGGAGATAAATCGCTGTCAAAAACATTTACTTTTTTTTAACAAGGGACACAGGTTTAGCTCCCAACACCCACAAGTGCCTCACAATTGCCTATAATTCTAGTACCAGAGAATTTCATGTCCTTTTCTGACTAACCCCTGTAGGCTCCTGCACACACTTGGTATATATAAATCCCATTAAATTAATACAATCTTTTAAGATAAAAATGTTTTAAAATTATGTATATTAGTTTCAAAACCTAATTTTGAATAAATTTTTGTCTTCAATTTATTGGTTTTACTTCTTTTATAAATCTTTCAAGGATGGTAAAAAATAATTGTACCTAAATATACATATTCTTGCTCATAAAGATAATATGATTCTTTTTATGTGACTTTTAACAATGAGCTCATATTCTTTGGGGATTCCGTCAGGTGTCTGACAAAGGTGAGAAACTCCTAGCAGTGATTGCATTTGATTCTTCAAGGCTCCAGGGAAACAAAGCTCACACAGAATGGCTTTAACCTAAGTCCTCCTTCTGGGAGTCTAAATGTGTTCTAAAATCCCACATGAGTGTTGCTTTATGCCCTACCAAATCCCAAGCAAAATTATTTTCCCGGAATCAAACATCTAGACATTAATTTCGCCTTTATTTAAATATATTAAGTCTATTTGAATCTAAGAATACCTATTCCTGAGGTTTTTAAGGCTATGGTGGATGCTGGCTTCTTCACATTCTGCTAGACAACACAAGTTACTGCATTACCAGACACGTTTGTATCAGAGCGTGAATTGCTGCTTGTATGCTTGCTCATTTTTCATCAAACTCTACATTTCTATACCATCGACTTTAAGGACACAAAAAGTAAGCAGAAAGTGAGTGGGACCATTAGGACTATGAATAACTCACAAGGCTTAACTTGTTCCTGGGCCTGGGGAATTGGCTAAGTGGCTAAGATCACTTGCTACTTTTGCAGAGGATCAAGACTCAGTTTCCAGCCCCCACATGATAGCTCCAATCATCTGTAATTTCAGTTCCAGGAGACCAGATACCTTCTTCTAAGGTCCTCAGGCATGAGCCATGCCCATGTGCTCATACATATACACAGCTGAGACGCTCCACACACAAAATAAAATAAATAATAAAAAGATTCTTCCTGCTCATGGTTCCGACTCACCATAGCTTTTATTCTCTGAATAGTTTAATCTTCTGGTCTAACCAATACTTAATTTTTAATTCAAACTTTGAAACTGCATTCTTTAAAAGTTTGTTAGGGTATCTATTTTGCCATATTGTTAGAAGCAAATGTTAGTACTTTTCTAATGTGAAAAGGATACAAATAGTATTAAAATCAAGCAGGTTCTGTACCAACTTCCCAAATGCTATTTGTATTCTCCTGTTCAAATCCTCCCCTTCATGTTTTATCTTAGCCAAACCCTAATCAGGTTTCAGTGCTCAAATGTAGCCTTCCATTTTCAAGTCTGTCTGGATATTACAGCCGATATCACCCTGAAATCTTTTTTGTTCACATCGTGGGACATAAATAATATGTTTATGATGTTTTAAATGAGATTTAATTTATTATCCCTATTTTATATGTTGTGTGATTGATCTTCAGACCCTCTGAACTAGGAAATACTGAAGCTGTGATTTCAGACTTTCTGCTGATTCCTCACCTTGAAGCTGTAATAACACCAAATCTCATTTATTTGTTTTCTGCTCACAATTTTTTCTGCAGAAGTGAAAAGCTGCAGTTCTGGAGGGGTGGTTTGGGATGAAGGCAGACAAGTCACCAGATTGAGGTTATTAGTACCTCCATCAAATGCCTCCCCAAACAGACAATCTAAGTACAAAGCGTGCCTGCTTCATATCCCCCCTTCAGTTGTGACTTGGTCATAAGTACCACACAAAAAGATCATAGCAGGCCTTGGCATTTTATCTTTCAGAATAGTCTGGCCTCAAATGGCCACACCTGATTGTGTTTTACCTCTGTCTCACCCTACAGAGCTGCAGGTACAGCCTGGAAAGCTGATTTTATTTAGTTACTCGGCGGACAACAGAATGCTCAGATGAAATATTCTCTCTCGGTATGTCAAATGAAATTAGAATTTGTACCAGGAAACTGAGTAAAGCAGATTGCCCTCTTCTGAGTAGGTGAGTATATCACTGGAGATTCTCTAGAGGAATGGAGCAATGGGAATTAATATATGTTAAATGGAGTTAAACTAAATTCACTTACATACCCCCTGCTGAGTGTTCAAACAATGACTGTCAGGATTCTGGAAAAACTGAGAAGCTAGTAGCTGCTGTTTCTACTAGGCTGGATACCTGAACAGTCCCAAACTGATACTGAAGACCAGGAGGATTCCTGCAGAGCCTTTCAGTCCACATTAGAAGCCCAAAGAAGACAAAAGGTTTGGATTTCAAAGGAGGATGTCCATAAGAGAAGTAACAATAGGGTGGGTATACTCACCAGTGATGGATAAAGATGGACAGGGAAAATGATCTGTTTCTGGAATGTGACATCCACTTTGGAGAATCTGCCCCCACCCCAGTCCTCAGTGTATCCTTCCAGTAAATAACAACTCAGAGGCATTTTGCTTAGTTAATTCCAGATCCAGTCAAGATGACAGTCACAGTTAATCATTCAAGATAGGGACTTTAGTACAAAAGGAAGTTTATAGTAGATCTATAGCTTCCTTCCTGCCTTGTTGTCGGAAGTACATATGTCATTTCTCTTTCCTTTGGACTATATCTTTCATTTTGGGGACATAACCTTAGTTTCACAGAGAGCAAATTTTGGAACTTGCTGGGTTCATAACAATGTGAGCCAATTCCTATAACAAATCTCTCTCTCTCTCTCTCTCTCTCTCTCTCTCTCTCTCTCTCTCTCTCTCTCTCTCTCTCTCTCTCTCTCTCCCTCCCTTCCTTCCTCCAGTCAGACACATAAAATGGTAATATAAACATATAGCTATTTAGATAATCAACTTTTCTTTTAGTTTTTAAAAATTGTCTATTTTTATTTCTGTATGTGTGTTGTCTATATGTGTATGCATGTGCACAAGTGTGCAGTCTTTGTAGAAGTCAGAGAGGGAATAGAATTTGTACCCCGCCAGCGGGTCAGCTATTCAGGGTCCTCTGAAGGGACACTATCTGAAAGAGACTTGGGGAGAGAAAGGAACGAGACCAAGCAGGATACACTTGTCAAGGTCTCAGTTTATTGAAACAGGCTTCTGTCTTGGCTTCACTTGGGCAGAGAGGGAGGGGGGAAACTTGGGGAGAGAGAATCAGCAGCTTCGGCAGCTTTGCAAGGTCAGTGGTTAGAATGTTAGCGATAAGCTACAGACAAGGGGGGCACTCTATGGTGCTTTTCAGACCTTGAGTCTCTAAGATTAGCACTCAGTGTTTTAATTAACTTTGAGTTATGTCTCACGGTTAAACTTCAAGGCCCTGTGAGAAAGAAGAGACCTAAAATGTCACGATTTTACTTCAAGGCCCCGAGAAAGAAGAGGCCTGATATGTCACGATTTTACTTCAAGGCCCTGAGAAAGAAGAGGCCTGATATGTCACGATTTTACTTCAAGGCCCTGAGAAAGAAGAGGCCTGAAATGGCTCCTAACAAGAATCAACTGTGGTTGAAGTTACAGACTGTGGTGACCTCCCAGCTCTGTTCCCCATGTAGGTGCTGCAAAATGAATTTGAGGCCTGAGCAGCAAATATTCTTAGCAGTGGAGCCATCTCTTATAAGCCGTCCAATCTTATCAATTGTTCTTCTATATTCATGTTTTCCTTTCTATATCTGTAGGTTTCATATCTGTGGATACAGTTGACAAAGAGACAAAATTTGGTTACAACTGTGGGGATTTCAATTCTACTTAACCATGAAGACTATCTTTGTTACCATTTTTTAAACAATAAGATGTAACAGCTATTTAGACATGATTGACATGTTTATAATGTAATGAATGTTATAAATTATATGTGTATTTTTTAAAACATATGAGAAGTTATGAGTGGATATTACTCAAATACTCTATCATTTTATATGTTGGGCTTGAGCATTTTATATACGAGAGCTCAGTATCTTGGATGGATCTCAAAAGCCATCTCTCAAGGGTACTGAGAGAAAATTATATTTTCTATTGAGTCTCTGGACAATCCTGGCCAGCATAAAGGCTGATTAGCATCTTCCTATTCAGATCCTGTAAGTCTCTAGAGAGTTCAGGAGATACATTAACTGAAGACAGGGTTTGGTTTTTGGGAGCCTATGGTGATTTGAAAGAAAATGGCCCCCAAAGGCATTTTTAGGAGTGTGGCCTTGTTGGAGGAAGTGTGTCATTGTTGGGGTGGGCTTTGAGGTCTCTTTTGTTCAAATTTCCCTCAGTGTGACTGTCTGTCAACTTCCTGTTGCCTGCAAGATGTAGGACTCTCAGTTGCTCTAGTACCACATCTGCCTACATGCTGCCATGCTCCCAGACATGATGATAATGGACTAAACCTCTGAAACTGTAGGCTAGCTACCCCAATTAAATGTTTTCTTTACAAGAGTTACCATAGTCGTGGTGAATCTTCACTGCAGTAAAAATCCTAAAACAGAAGCTGGTACCAGGGACAGAGGCATTGTTGTGATAGCCCTGACCAGGTGTTTGGAGGACTATGGACTTTGGTACTTTGGGTTTGGAAAGCAGCGGAATGCTCTTTTGTTTGTTTTGTTTTTCAAGACAGGGTTTCTCTGTGCAACAGACTTGGCTGTTCTGGAACTCACTCTGTTTACCAGGCTGACCTTGAATTCACCTAGATCCTCCTGCCTCTGCCTCCCAGTGCTGGGATTAAAGGTGTGCACCACCACCACCCCAGCACAGTAGAATGCTCTCAACATTGATTAATGGGCCATACTTGTAGGACCATGGAAGATAGTAACGCTAAGAGTTATTTGAACTTGTGGGAGACTCATTCTAGAGGTTTCAGGGTACAAGAATTTTAGTATGTTGTCTGGAGATTATTGTTTTGATACTTTGGTGAAGTCTCACCCTTATCCAAATAGTCTGCCTGAGGCTAAAGTGAAGAATTTGGATTAATTCCATTGGCAGAGGAAAACTCAGAACAGCCTAGTATAGACTGTTTTATGGCTATTAGTGTTAACTCTAATAAAAATTTATAATGAAAATTTGGAGGAGAAAAAAAGGAAGTGAAATGAAAGCATGTTTCAGGTTTGTCCCTGAATAGATCCCCAGAGAGGCCATTGCACGAAACTGTGAAGTTGAACTTCTAGATGTTATAGATGCCAGAGTCATAGGATACCTGCTAAGGAGAGTTGTTAATAGGGATTAGAACCAGCTCAAGAGAAAGAAGCATGTTACAATCAACAAAGCTGAACAGAGATGGACATCTGAAAAACATTTTGGCCTCAGACATGGGAATGCAGAGTTTGGAGGTTGCCCAGCTGCTTTTCAGTCTTGCTTTGTGTGAGTATTTTTTCCACTATGCTACCTTCCCTACATTTTAAAATGGCAATATATATCCTGTGCCATTATATGTTAGAAATAGGCAATGTGTTTTTTGATTTTGACATCCAAAGGATTATAGTTAAGAGATTGCCATGCATCTCAGACATTGAAACAAGGTTGAGATTGTAATACACTGTGGGTACTTTTGAAGTAGGACTGGATGTGGTTCTTTTTCTTTAAACTATTTATTTATTATAACTTTATTTATTATTTTTAAAATTCTATTTGAACTTATGTGACATGGCTATAAGCCTTTGGGGGCCAGGGAGTACAATGAAAGAAAATGGCCCCCAAAGGGAGTGGAATTCTTAGTAGGGGTGGCCTTGTTGGAAGAAGTGTGTCATTGTAGGGGTGAGCTTTGAGGTCTTTTTTGCTCAAGTTTTCTTCAGTGTGACAGACAGTCTACTTATGTTTCCTGTAAGACGTAGGACTCTTAGCTGCTCCAGCATCACATCAGCCTACATGTTGCCATGCTCCCAGTTATGATGATAATAGACTGAACCTCTGAAACTTTAATTTAATTGAGCCAACACAATTAAATGTTTTAATTATAAGAATTGTTCTGGTTATGGTGTATCTTCGTGGCAAAAAAAAAAAATGTCCTAAGACAGATGATGGAGGAGGGTCTTCTATCAATCTGTTGATTTCATTGGTTAATTAATAAAAAAACTGCTTGGCCTGATAGGCCAGAATATAGGTGGGTGGAGTAGACAGAACAGAATGCTGGGAAGAAGGAGAAGTTAGTCAGATGCAATGAAGCTCCATCCCAAGATAGATGTAGGCTAGAATCTTCCCGGTAAGTCACCCCTCATGGTGCTACACACATTACTAAATATGGGTTAATCAAAATGTGAGAGTTAGCCAGTAAGAGGCTGAAGCTAATTGGCCAAGCAGTGTTTAAAAGAATACAATTTGTGTGTTGTCGTTTTGGATGTAAAGCTAGCCGTGTGGGATCCAGGCGGGATGAAAAGCAGGCCCAGGCCCGCAGCCCCTCGCTACAGACAGAGCCTTAAATTCGGTACTATCATTACCATTGACTATTCTTTTAAATAACAAGCTAATTTTTGAAGATTTGATAATGTAAAATGTAATACATTTGATACAACTTCCAGTAGGATATGAAAGATGCTGTCATTTTCCTGAACTACTCCATATAAGTTAAAAGGGCCCCATGAACACATGCTGTCCTCTTTCTATCGGTACCTACCATGTACTTTAAAGGTGCATGATAACAATCTCAGCAGTTTTCTCCAATTCAGTGCCTGTCACAGAGTTTCCTTTTGCCTATATCGGTCTGTACATATATGTTTGAATTCAATATTGATTTTACCTCAATGACGCCTGTTACTTCTATTATTATAATGCATGGCTTTATTATGAGAGCAGAGATCATATGCATTCCCTACTCTCCACCCATGTATCACCTATGGACACATAGTGTTCGTGCATGACATGTGTAATGGCTCTATTAGTGAAGGTTCCCTGTAGTAACAGACACTTACAAATGTGAAATAAGGAATTAGTGAGTGTGGCAAAATAAAAACTCAGAGAAACTAGTGATATTATTCCAGTCAGAGATTACAGGCTCAAGAGCTAGATGACTTGAAATGTAAATCTCAGTCCATGGGCGTGGGAGATAGCTAGGTGGGTAAAATGCTTCACCTACAAGTATAAGGCCTGATATATATATATATATATATATATATATGGAATCAATTTAAAAGACAGACATGACAAAACAGGCATCCTGAAAGCAAGCAATCTGGTTAGGAAGATTGCCCAGAATTTGTGAGCACCAGGTTCAGTGACATATCCTGGTCCAATAAACTGAAGAACAATAAAAAATAATCTAATATCAACTCCACGCAAACCTATATACATGTGCACACACCTGTACACACACATGTATCCATACATATGTGAACACATTTATACATATTTATGCACATGGCACACACATACACAACAAAAAATAAATTAAAAAAGTAAACTAAAATCTCAGTCCGTTACAGAAAAGCAGGGCTGTCTTACCTTAACAGGCTAGGCAGTAAGATGCTCTGCCTTTTCTCTGTTAGGACCTAAGTGGCTATGATGATGCCCTTCACATCAGAAGTGAACAGATTGTTACAATCAGATGGCTCATATGCGATATCCACTAACATGCATATTACAGATACAGTTACAAATGTTTAGCTAGCCATCCTGTGTGCAGTCTTGTTAACACATAACATTCATAACATTAAGCTTCAAAGATGTCTGAATCACGGGTCTTTGTTTTTCTAAGTCCTTCATAAGCCATATGACTCACATGCTATTGCTCATGGGATCTAGGCCAAACCTGCCTTTCTTGTCATACAGGTCATTATACTGTCTGAGACCTGGACTTTCCCTGGTCCAGCACACTCACATGTGATCCCACAGAAACCAACTACACCAAACCAACAAATCGCCACCACCATTTTCTTTTTAGAGTGCATACGCTCTGCTATTAGTTTTGTTTTAAAAAGAATACCTAGAAACCGATTATGAGTGAGTACATCCCATGTTCATCTTTTTGGGTCTGGGTTACCTCACTCAGAATAGTGTTTTCTATTTCCATCCATTTGCCTGCAAAATTCAAGATGTCATTGTTTTTTACCGCTGAGTAGTATTCTAGCATGTATATATTCCACAGTTTCTTCATCCATTCTTCCACTGAAGGGCATCTAGGTTGTTTCCAGGATCTGGCTATTACAAATAATGCTGCTATGAACATAGATGAGCATATGCTTTTGTTGTATGATTGGGCATCTCTTGGGTAGATTCCCAATAGTGGAATTGCTGGGTCCTGGGGTAGGTTGATCCCGAATTTCCTGAGAAACCGCCACACTGCTTTCCAAAGTGGTTGCACAAGTGTGCATTCCCACCAGCAATGGATGAGTGTACCCCTTACCCCACAACCTCTCCAGCAAAGGTTATTATTGGTGTTTTGGATTTTAGCTAATCACAGGTGTAAGATGATATCTCAAAGTTGTTTTGATTTGCATTTCCCTGATAGCTAGGGAGGTTGAGCATGACCTTAAGTGTCTTTTGGCCATTCGAACTTCTTCTGTTGAGAATTCTCTGTTCAGTTCAGTGCCCCATTTTTTAATTGGGTTAATTGGCATTTTACTGTCTAGTCTCTTGAGTTCCTTATATATTTTAGAGATCAGACCTTTGTCAGTTGCAGGGTTGGTGAAGATCTTTTCCCAGTCAGTAGGCTGCCTTTGTGTCTTAGTGGCAATGTCCTTTGCTTTACAGAAGCTGCTCAACTTCAGGAGGTCCCATTTATTCAATGTTGCCTTTAAAGTCTGTGCAGCTGGGGTTATGCGTAGGAAACAGTTCCCTGTGCCCATTTGTTGTAGAGTACTTCCCACTTTCTCCTCTATCAAGCTCAATGTGTTCAAATTAATATTGAGGTCTTTAATCCATTTGGACTTGAGTTTTGTGCATGGTGATAGATATGGATCTACTTTCATTCTTCTACAGGTTGACATCCAGTTATGCCAGCACCATTTGTTGAAGATGCCCTCTTTCTTCCATTGTGTACTTTTGGCTCCTTTATCAAAAATCAGGTGTTCATAGGTTATCGGTTTCTAGCCATAATTAAAGGACATCGAGCCTATAAATTTGGGATCCTTGAGAAGATAATAAGAAGGTGAACTCCCAAAAAAAGATATAGTAATCCTCCTGGATATTGGAAGTAGACACTATCGCCAGGCAAAATTGGGAACTTGAGGGTTGGGCAAGACTGGGCCAAGGGAAGATGGGGAGAGAAAAGTGTGAAGGGAAGAACGGGGGGAGCTCGGAGGAATGGGGTGCTTGGGATATAGGAAAGGTGGATATGGGAGCAGGGAAGCATATATCCTAATTTAAAGAGCTACCTGAGGGTTGTCAAGAGACTTGACCCTAGAGGGGTTCCCAGGTTTCCAGGGAGATGCCCCCAGTTAGTTCCTTGGGCAGCTGAGGAGAGGGAGCCTGAAAAGGCCAGTTCCTATAGCCATACTGATGAATTTCTTGCATATCACCATAGAACCTCCACCTGACGATAGATGAAGAAAATGACAGAGCCCCACATTGGAGCACCGGACTGAGCTCCCAAGGTCCTGATGAGGAGCAGAAGGAGAGAGAACATGAGAAAGAAAGTCAGGACCGTGAGGGAACCTCCAGCTGGCGACAGATGGGGAAGGTGACTGAGCCCCACATTGGAGCACTGGTCTGAGCTCCCAAGGTCCTGATGAGGAGCAGAAGGAGCGAGAACATGAGGGAGAAAGTCAGGAACGAGAGGTGTGCGTTCACTCATGGAGACGGTGGGACAGAACTAATGGGAGATCACCAACTCCAGTTGGAATGGGACTGATGGATCATGCGACCAAACCCGTCTCTCTGAATGTGGCCAACAGCGGGGGCTGACTGAGAAGCAAAGGACAATGGCTCTGGCTCTGATTCTTCTGCATGGACGGGCTCTGTGGGAGCCTTCTCAGCTTGGTCGATCACCTTCCTGGACCTGGGGGGAGTTGGGAGGACCCTGGTCTTAGCATAAAGTGGGGAACCCTGATGGCTCCTTGGCCTTGAGAGGGAGGGAGGGGAGGTATGGGTGGAGGGGAGGGGAGGGAAGGGGGAGAAGGAGGGGAGGGAAGGGGGAGGAGGAGGGGAGGGAGGGGGGGAGGAGGAGGGAAGGAGATGGAAATTTTTAAATATAAAAAAAAAATAATAAACCATGAGGAAAAAAAAAAGAATACCTAGAACAACGGGGTGTGTACGGTTTACAATCAATTTAGGTTCACGGTGCTATATATTTATCTCCATTCTCCAGACATGGGCAGCAGAATGCAGAGGATGAGGGAGTGCTCTGGGTTACACAGCTGTTTCGTGGGTAAATCAAGCCAAATATCTCGTGAGGGACCTCTGCTAACTAAACAACACCTTACATTGATATGTCAGAGTAGGTTCATTAACCATGACAAATGTGTCATTCTAGTGGTATAGGCTGATAATGGGGGAGGCTCCTCATGTAGGGTATGCAGACTGAATATTGGATCTGTGGGGTACTGCTCCCATGGTTTCAAGCATAGTCACATTTTGTAGATATATTTTACATGGCCTCTGGGATAGAAATCCCAGACCTGAATGGCAGAATTTTTGTTTAGGATCTGAGACCTTGATGGACACTTGGTATTTCTACTTAATATTTGAATTAGAAATGAATCTCAGCCTGCAGAAACCTGTGCTAGGGAATATTCCACACTTTATTTTGCCTTTCTCTTGTCACTTTGAGCCCTTTGTACTTTACAGGCAACATCTGATAACAAGCAATCAGAGCAATATTTGCAGGGAAAGATCTTACCTTAAACTTACTTGTTGAAACATTTTTAAAGAATCAGCTTTAAATAATATAGATTTCAAATTAAAAATCGAATGTCAACACTTTCTTAAACAAAAGATAAAATTGAAACATATTATAAAAACAACAGATGAAATTCTTTTGTTGTTATTATTGAGAAAAGCAATTTCCTTAAACACTAATGAGAAAAATTCAAGAGTTACAGCAAGCTTTGCTCAGAAATTTGTCTTGTCACTTTCTGACACTCTGATTCTTTACTCTGTCCACCTCACAGTTATTTCTTACAGCCCAGTTTCTCTACCTAACTTTCTAGCAACCTTGGCCTAGTTCAAGCCCATTTCTGGGCATCTACAAGAGCCTGGCATTGCATTTTGTACTGGGCATTGTGCCTCATGTATTCAACACATCGTTCTTGTCAAGCAACCACTTTTGTGTACATGGGAGCCCAAGTCCATAGAGCTCCAATGACTGGCCCAGAGTCAAAAGTGAGGAAACGACAGAAGAGAGTATAGGCATGTGACCTGAAACCCCGAGTCAGGCTACTCAAGGGCATCTGGTGGCCACAATGTCAAACACCACACACTCCAATTAATTCAAATGAGCAATTATAAGAAATAGGCCATAAGCTTTCATGGTTTCTGTTTATCATTATATTTACTATTTCTATGGTCTTAGGAAGTTCAGTTTATTTTAAAGTGTTTTTTAAAAATTAAAATATATTTGTATCATTTCACCCTTTCCCTTCCTCACTCCAATCCCTCCCATGTCTTCCCCTCTACCCACAGATAAGTGTAATTCTCGCCTTTCAGCAAAGAGACAGGCTTCAGATTGAAATTTTCAAGATATTATGCTTTAATTCAACTGACTTCAAGTTAAATCCTGTTTATAAGATACACACAAAATACCTTCATTAAAAATATATATGCAGCAGACCATTACCAAAGTTTAAGATTGCTTCACCATACTCAGTTTAATTAAAACAAGGACTAGGTTTTACCAAACATTTACTCTGAAACTGTATCAAGCACATTGATAAATACTTCTGCATGCTTTCTCTCAATAACACTATCATGATCTGCATTCAACTGATGAGCAAAGTGAACTTGGGAAAGTTCATATGAATAGGCAGAGGAAGACACAGAGTAATTGCAGCCATTCCAAGGCCTATGATTTTTGCCATAGCTAGCATTTATTTACCTATGAAGCTGGGATTCACAGAGTCTGCTTATATTTAATTACTAACTTGGATAGAACATTCAGATCTCTATGTGCCCACCTCAAAGAGTAGTCTGCCTTCATCTATGAATTCCTACTGTCTATGTCTCATAGCAGTTGGGAGAAAAAAATAATCACTCTTACCCAGTGGTGAACCCTGTGATCATGCTACAAGACATGCTCACTAGTTGGACAGTGGTATGAACATCACAGGAGTAACCAACCACTTTCTGATTGTATTTAAAGCTGGTTCTACAAAATGAAACTCCTACTAGCACTGTTAGCAGGCCAACCTAGATAGGTTATTGGCCCCAAATTAGTATTACTTGGCTAAATGGATATAGTATTAAATTGGCTCCTAATTACTTATCATTATGCCCATATATATTGTGGGGAAAAACAACTAGTAAAGCCTAGACCATAAAATGGATACTTATCTATTTCTGATTTCTGTCATTTCCTCATGTTTCTTTGGTAGTTACACAAAATTGTCTCTTTGCGTTATTGATTTTTGGTTTAATTACAATATTAGTCATGGTAACAATAATAATAAATAATAGTAATAACAACAATGACGATATGGACAGCGCCCTCAACACCAGCTCCCATTCTAGAGGCCTTGTTTATTAGGAAGAGAGAATAAATCACAAATGAGCATAAAAAAGTTTACTGATAAATTGTCATATGTGAATTTGTTTTGATTTATGCAAGAGAATTTGAAAACAAAATGGCACATCAACCCAGGGACTAAGAAATATGATGAAATCAACACTGTTCACAGGGTGCAACTGACTTCTGATCAATAACCTTACATGATTTGAGACTTAACACATGCTTAAGACCATTTCAGTCCCTATTTACATGTGTGGTTAATTTTCATATATATTTCCTTTTGGAAAAAAATTATATCATTTTTCAACCCTGAATGGCATGCCTACAGTAAGAGATGGGAATGCCTGTGGCACCTAGTAGCAGTAGCATGGGGAGCATTCTTATCGCCAGGATTAAATCGCATCCTCATTTGGTCATATTTCACTGTTATATCCTATAAGTTAAGCAGGGATTTTTAAGTTTTGCTGACACATGGTCAAGGGGAAGGCAGTGGGCATGTCCTTTCTGCAATCTGTAATTTTTCCCCAGCTCCATTTCCAACGAACATGGCTATTTATGCTCTGGATCATTTCATAAGCAAAACAGTCTTGCCTCTAGAAAAAAAAGAATTACTGAGAAATAAAGAGATTGACCATTCCAAACATAAAGCACCTGAGGGCTGTGGTCTTAGTGACTCTGACATCAAAATAGAGACTATTGTTATAGCTGGAGGAAAAGGGGAAGTCTTTGCATAAAGCACTGCTTTCACATCATTGTCTTAAAAATAGTTCAAAAAATGGCTTACTTTCAGATTTTCAGGGGTGAAACTTTGGCTTTATCCCTGATGAAAAGAAATAGGGTCTCTTGAGAAAATACATATAAAATAATCATTGAAGTCTTTGGTACTTGAGAAATGAGATTTCTAACATCTTTTCTTCTGCCTAAGAATATTCACTTGTTGATTTCCAAGAAAATTAGACATGCCAGCTATTCATCAGAAACATGCCTGCTGGGTACAGGGCATGTACTGACATGTGCTTCTCCAACCCCAGACTCTAGATAGGACCCAGGTACATAGCTTCACACCATACATTTTCCAGAGTTTACTGACGTCCCTATGGAATCCAGGGTTTCACTTGCCCAAGTTCTGTGCATGGATGAACGAACCTGTAACATGGGTGCACCACACATCCCTATTATAGAAAACATTTGAAGTGCCTTGGCTATTTGTCAACTATGGTGAATTCCAGAAAGATACTCTGATCTGTAAAGCAGAGGCAGAACCTCTCTCTGATTGCCTTTTTGTGTCATCTATCAATTTGGAAATCGATAAATAAGATAACATCCAGTGTTACCTTTGTGTCTTTGAATGGCATTCTTCTAAGGGAGTATAATCAGGATCACTGATAGCGAGGGACAACTCACACTTCAGCACCACTGACAGGAATTTCACAAGAACCACAATGACTAGTTCCTAGCTTTCTTATTGTTGCACAGGAAAAAAGAGTGGGTTCAGTAGTGTTCACAAATACACTATTAATTAAGGTGGAGCTATTGTTTAAGCACATAACCATCTAACTCTATGAATCAGTCTCAACTCTGCTTTGCATTATCTATGCACCTTTTGAGATAAAGAGAAGTGTACTTCGCTTTAAAAGGGAATATTTTTATTATTTCTTTGAGAAATTCATGCACTTGGTCTTATTTACCTTCTAACACCTCTAAAACTCATCCCTAACACTCTTCCACAATTTCCTGTTCTATCTCTTTTTTAACCCACCCAATACAATTTACTTCTGGGTGTGAGGACATCTACTGCAACAATGCCAACTTACCAGAGGCTGTAGTCTTAAAGCAAACTGGCTCTCTCTCTTTACTTAGTAGTTTTAGTTGTCAGGAACTCCTCAAATGGGGGTGAGACTTTCTGACTACTCTCCTTTCCATGATGGGATTGTGTTTAGGGATTGTTCATGCTGCCAAAACTGCTATGAATTTACACATATAACTGTCCTGTTGTGTCTGGAAAACACTGTTTCCTCATAGTCATCCTCTTTCCATTACCACCCCTTCCCCCAGTGATTTCTAAGCATTAAGAAGAGGGGTATGATTTGGAGCTGAGTACCCTGCTATCCCATTTATTCTCTGTTCCTTGGACAGTCAAGGGATCTATGTGATAATCAACATTTGCTGGAAAAAAAGTTTTTTGATGAGAGTTTACTAAAGAACTAACAGAGAAATAAGTCATTAGGAGTCAGTTTAAAATAATATCCATTTGCCAAAAGAGTAATAAGCTGTCCCCTAGGATTTATGTCCTACCTAGATACAGGTTCTTGGCTCAGATAATGATGCCAACCATGGGTTTTATCTTGTAGAGCATCTTTAAATCCAATCAGAAAGTGGTTGGTTACTCCCTTAATATGCATGCCACTGTTGCATCAATGGGCATCCCATCTTGATGGGCAAATACTATAGCTTTTAGGGTTCACAGTTGGGTAAAACTGATGAATGCTTTGTTTTCTATGGTAGTGTGAATAGCATCTTCTACAACTATGAAAGCTGGGCGGTAAGGATGAAACTTCCCTATTACTACCAGCTTTATTTCTATGTGTTCTATGACTCAAGAATATGATATCTTCATCAATAATATCATCAAGTTCTAGAGGTAACTGTGAGCTTTGGCAACGACTTAATATTTTGGGGACACATTGATTAACAATTTGAAAAGAGGTCAATCCTATCTGAGATTGGGCTGCTTATTCAATTTAAATACCTTTCCAAAGTCTATTGCATCCACAGAGAGTCCTTGTATAATACCTGAACCAAATCAAGCCAGCCCAAGTCACAGCATGGAAGGGGGAGGCCACACGAAGTCCTTAGCTGAGGATCTATTAGAAACTGATAGGTGCTGTGGGAAAGTGTCAGTTTTCCAAGGGTCGGTGCCGAGGGAGCTCCTTTTGCTCCTTTAGCCAATAGCCTTTGAGATACCAACCCACTGGGGCGTGGTCTCTTTCGCTTTAAAAAGCAGCAGCCCTCCTCTTGTTTGCTTGCTTTGGGCTCTGGTTCCTGCAACTAGACTCCACTCCTTTCCTGGGCGTGTAGACAGTGATCTGTAAGTTTTTTCCCTAAAATAAATAACCCCTTTATAATTCCAAACTGGTGTAGGATTGTTTCGTGCATTAGTTCCCTGAGAGGCTACCTATGTTTCTGTATGTAACTCTACAGTCATATGAATACAAGCAGCAACAAGTAGACTCAGTGGTTTTTTTTTAAGTACCGGAAATTGGTAGGAAAAATGGTGACTGGATAGGAAAGAAATTGGAGGGAACAGAATAAAAGATAAATTTGTTATTAATCTTTCAGTATTTTACATAATGTGATTATATAGTTACATATATGTACATATAATTTTACATCATGTAATTGTATAATTACATATAAATACATATATCATATACATATATCTATACATTCTTAAATATATAAAAAGAGCCTGCTCGGTATACATAACATTACTTTTATGTATGTTTTCAGGACTGACTATTTGGTATTGGTTAACCATTTGATCAAATCATATGTGACATTATTAAATAAATTCTTAAACAACAAAAAATAGAAATAAACTATTTTTTGAAAATAAAATATTTAAAATATAAAATATGATCGGCTTTATAATGTAATTTGACATTTTACATTCCTCCAACTTTCTCATACAAACATGCTAATGCCATTAAATAGTTCTTCAATATAATTTTTAATTGTTTCAGAATAATATATTAAATGGATAAATGAAGGCATTTATCTGATTCTACTGTGAATGTTATCTTTTGGGAAAAATAAGGTATTATTTAAAAGTAGTTCATAATCTTCTTAAAAAGCAATAAATACTAGTAATCTGCTAAATAAGAAATGTTCCATATATTACCTCCTTTAGTACTACAGAGTCTGACATATGTAGCCGTAAACCCTCAATTCATAGTATTAAGTTTCAAAAAGTTTAAATACGCTGTTTAAAGCAATGAAACTGGGCCCTATCCAAGTCACTTTCAAGGCAGAAGGGACTGTAGCATCCTTTAGACTGTAGCAGGTGACAGCTACTGGATAATGGCAATTCCAGGATAGCATTTTCTCTGTCATCACTTGCTCCCCACTCAGAACATTTATATGGGCTGCTCTGACAGAGACCTAAAGGGATCAGGATGATCGCAAAGCAGGAAACCTATAGACCCATATGTATTTAGCTGTGACCTATTCATAAGATGCCCCTGTGAAATAACGCCTGAGCGTGTGTCAATCCTACCGCGGTGTTTTGCTCTCCCTGGCAACTACACTCTTTCTGGAATTGCCCATAGTGACAGTTTGAGCAGCTTTAATTAAGAAGCATGATTAGACTGGAGAAAATTCATTCCCAAAATGCCAGTCAGTCCTATTTTCTCTTTCATGACTTCCAAAACAACGATTGCAGCTGATACTGCTGCGGTGGTGTCTCATGGAACCGAGAGTCCGAAAAAGGTTGGCTAGGGTTTCAGTCTTGGCTTGGCTGGAAACAAAACAGGACTGGAGGCAAATACATTCAAGAAACAAGCATAATCAAAGGCTTCCCGAGTTCTGCAGCTTCATTCCAGTGAGGGCAAAAGCTGTCACATTTCTCTGATCCTTCTAACAAAGGAACTCTCAGCCCCGTCAAAGTCCAAAGCAGAGATCAGAGATCTTAGAGTTAGAATAGCTAGGAACCAGTTGAAAAAGGATAGACAATGAGAATAAAATTTATGTATATAATTAAGACATCATCCCACAAGAACATACAACATTAAATGCTTTGAATAAGAACCTAGGAGTTTCTGATACACCTTGTATCTTTTCCTCCGCATGTGACCCAAAATAAAGGATAAAATGGTAAGAAAAACATGGCTAATTTGTGTAAACAATGGGAGAGATTACCACATGTAACACACATGAAAGTCGTAACATTTACATTTTTTAAAATATAACTATAGGTAATAAAGTGACATACTCTTTTTACTTATACTTCACAGCATAATGAGACTGTAGTTTTGATCTGTACGGGCTTGAATCCTGGCTTAACAGTTACTGCCTGTGTGACAGTCTGTAATTATCCTCTTCATGATTCTACTACAACTCTAAGTGGATGAAAAGTAAATAGCAGTTAACAACTGAAGTTGTATGAATTTGATTAAATATTATCAGTAACTTGCTTCAAGCAGTACCTATAACTGTTTTAGTGCTGGGCAATAATGTGTCACTTAATAATAATGTTCATACTTTTTTCCAAGTTAGGACCTTGGATTATTGCCCCCCCTCCAGATGAAGAGTTTTCTTTTTCTCAACATCTCTAATTACATTAAAACTTTTATAAATCAATAAGAATAAAATCTTATGAGACATTCAGAGACTTGAAACAAATAATAGTCCTTGATGATAAATACATTTTATGGATTAAGATTTATATATCTTGATTGAATCCCAAAGTTTATATTCTTGAAAATACCAAAAGGTACAATCCAAAAAGACTAAAGGAGCTAGAGATTTATAATTACAGCACATAACATAGGTAAGGACACAGTACTAATGCCAAGGAAAGAATGAAAGGGACTAATCAGTTTCTGTTGTGGGATATTTGCCTACTAGGTGAAACTATATCACTGTGATTGGTACCATTAAAAAGGTGAACAGCCAATAGCTAGTCAGGAGATATAGGCAGAACTTCAGGGGAGAGAGAGAACTCTAGGAAGAAGAAAGCAGAGTCACCAGTAAGACATGGAAAAAGCAGCATGGCAATACCGAGGGATGAGGTAATGAGTCACACAACAAAAGGTAGATTAAAATAAATGAGCTAATTTAAGTTATAAGAGTTAGTGGGACAAGCCTAAGCTAAGGCTGAGCTTTCATAATTAATAATAAGTCTACATGTCATTATTTGTGAGTTCACAGTTCAAGGAGAAGTCCGACATTTGGTGCACAATATGTACCATGTAAATCCACACAGAGCCTGGGAGCACAGAGAGCTTGGGTCAAACGTTCTGAGTAGGTTTGGTGCTTGCAATATACATAGGCACTACTCTTTTAAGGGGTCCTGCTACTGAGGTTTGACTTGGGTTTATGAACAGTGGTTGGTGTACTACCCAGTGGCAGGAGACTAGGTGGAAGCCCTACCTGAGCTGGGGCAGATAGACTGGTTCCAGTTCGAGCCTACAGGCATGAGACTCCACTCTCACAAACCAAAAGAGGGCAGAACCAGTAGCTAAACTATGTGCTAAGCAGAGCCTCTCCGAGGAGGACCTAGCCACCGTTGAAGCAGTTTAAGGTTTGGCTCACATGGTCAGAGAAGACTGCAGCTGTACAATTAAGCAGTCCAGACTAAGAAAAAAGAATACAGTAAAAAGCAGGCATAAACAACTTTAAAAATAGTTTAAAATAATAAAATCTTTAAAGAAGGAGTAAGTAATATAAAAATAAATAAGCCATGTAAAGATAGGAGATACACAGGGTGCCTAAACCCTGTATGGTGCTTTGTTAACTTTAAATTTTTTAAATACTGTTGAATGAATAGCAGCTGCTGAGAGACACTGGATTATAAAAGGGACTGCTGTATTAAAAACAGCTTATATATTTTAGATGTGTCTTGGCTTCAGAATAGAAGTCAAGAAATGTGCTGCCAGGGTTATGCCTTTTTTTCCCACAGGAAACAAAAAGTTACATTTCTCTCCAAATTTAATGAAGATCAAATTTGATTAAATGAGAACTCCTGAAAAACCTTGGCTATAAACATGAATAAAGAAACCAAGAAAAACTACAGGACAGGTGAAATATATGCTGATCTCTCTACTATGGAAACAGGTCTGAGACTGGATGAAGCATGATAAACCCTGTTGGCTACAGAGTCCTTATGGCTTATTATTACATGTCATCCTTACACATGGATGGATAGAGATTTATATTACAGTTTGGTTTTCCAGGCCAAATAGACTTATAAATTTCACAGATGCCTTTTACCTGCTCAAATATAGAACAAAAACTGAGCATCTTTAACTGACTTGTACACACACTGTACATTCCATACTTGCATCAATGCAGATATATATGTTATCTTTAATATACTGAGTGTTTTCAAAAATAAACAAAAGTACTAAACACCAGTGAAGAGAAGTAGCCCAGGTGATCCAACCTTTTCAAATGTGTCTTTTGTAATTTACCCGAAATGCTGCATCCAGAACAATTTCAAACCTGTCGGCTGAGGTGGTCCAACATCACTGACTATCCAGACAAGACTACAGATAAACTCTAGAAATTCCTGTTATACAGAGACTAGACAACAAGTGGTACAGCTAACTCTCCCAGGACTTGATTATTATCACTATTACCTCAGAGTCCCCTGAAGATGTCATCACCCGCAGACTACAGAAAGCAGTCTAGAAGACATGACGCCCACAATACCAACAGGTGTGCCACCAGATGGTGGATTAAAGATATCTGTAATCATTTTGGGGGAGTTGATTGCAAGTTATTATTAGTCACAGTCAAAAAGTTGAACAGAAGAGAATAGATTCAAGGATCTTTTCTTTTTAAGACAAAAAGTGATATAGTATGGAAATAATGGGAGAAAACAGTAGGTTGATTAGCCTACCTTTGAACAACCACTGGTCTCAAATATTTTACGTTGGTATTGATTTTTGTATATTGATACAAATTTAAGGTTATTTTTGTTCTAACACACTGCATATATGTTCCTATTCTTGTTTAAGGTGTTATATCTATGCATCTCATGAGAAATGCAAATCAAAACAACTCTGAGATTCCATCTTACACCTGTAAGAATAGACAAAATCAAAAACACTGATGACAACTTATGCTGAAGAGGTTGTGGGGTAAAGAGAACACCCCTGCATTGCTGGTGGGAACGCAAACTGGTTCAGCCCCTTTGGATATCTGTATGGTGATCTCTCAGAAAATTAGGAAACAACCTTCCTCAAGACCCAGCAATACCACTTTTGGCTATATACCCAAAGGATGCTCAAGCATACTACAAGGACTTGTGCTCAACTATGTTCATAGCAGCATTGTTTGCCATAACCAGAACCTAGAAACAACTTAAATGCCCCTTGACCAAAGAATGAATAAGGAAAACATAGTACATTTACACAATGGAGTACTACACAACAGAAAAAAATAATGACATCTTGAAATTTCCTGGCAAATGAATAGATCTAAAAAAACACATCATATTGATTGACCCAGAGAGACAATTATCACATGTGCTCACTTATAAGTAATTTTTAAACATAAAGCAAAGAAAACCAGCTTACAACTCATAATCCCTGAGAACCTAGACAACAGTGAGGATATACATGGATCTAATGTACATGGGAAGTAGGAAAAGATGAGATCTCTTGAGTAAACTGAGAGCATGGGAACAATGGGAGAGAGTATAAGGGGAGGGGAGAGGAAAGAAAGGTAGCAGAGAAAAATGTATAGCTCAATAAAATCAATCAAAAATTATTAAAAATAAAAATGTAATGTAAATGAAATACAGGTTATTAGTCATCTACAACAATCAAGTTACAGTCATGTTAGGTATTTTTTAAGGTCAAATAGAGAAATGTTTTAAGTATATGGTCTCAAAACACTTTAGAAACCTGTAGTATATGGCATTTTAAAAGTTTAGCTAATATAATGCTTTTTATGACAGTGAGACATATCTGCTACTGGCAGCACAATTTACTTCAGAGAAGATGATGGACATCTAAGAATCTTTGTATGGAGTTTTCTTTTAGTGTGGCAAAGATAGCCATTTGGACAAAAAAACTGACCTTGCCTCAACTGCTGACAGTATGCTGTCCAAATTGCACCAGTGGGGCACAAAAGTAAGTGACTACCAAATGTTATCAAGCAAAAACTTTATCAAGACAAGGTAGAACAGTTCTTCAAAATTCCTGTCTCATATAAAAATCTGTCAGATTTTCTAGGCCTGTGGGCCAAAGATGGATGCTCCAACATTGCCAAGGAACCTTGAGTGGCTGTTCAGGCAGCCAGATGTCTCTAACATTTCTATACTTTCAGAAGACCTTGGACTCAACATAGTGTAGAGAACCCTGATGGTTCTTTGGCCTGGAGAGGGAGGGAGTGGGGGTATGGGTGGAGGGGATGGGAGGGAAGGGGGAGGAGGAAGGAAGGAGATGGCAATTTTTAATAAAAAATAAATAAACTGGGAAAAAAAAGTTGCTTACTCTTCACTTCCTTTTTACTCAAGTAATACTATATCCTTCTTTGGTCTCTGATGGAGTTGAAGACAAGATAGTTATAGTTACAGTTTTCCTTGTTATCAGATTTAGAAGAGAAACATATTATATATAGGGTTGAGAGACTAGTAACTTAAATGCTTAAGTTCTTTATCTTAGAGAATGTTTTACCTTATGTATTTATTTTTAAAACATTTTTTCTCATTGTACATACCAATCCAGTTTTTTCTGTTTCTCCCACCTTCTGCTTCTCCCACTTTCCCCCATCGCATTCCTATCAACTCCCCAGAGATGGTAAGGCTTCCCACGGGGAGTCAAGAAAGTCTGGCAAATCACTTTGAGGCAGAATGAAGGCCCTCTAGCCTATGTCTAGGCTGACAAGGTATCCCTCCTAAGAGAATGGGCTCTAAAAAGTAAGTTCAAGCACTAGGGATAAATCCTGACACCACTGCCAGTGGCCCTACAGACTGCCAAAGCCACACAACTGTCACCCACATTCACAGGGAGAAAATGTTTTGTAATCTAAAGAGATAGTTTTGGGTTGGTAATATAAGTAGGATAAAACAGCAAATTAGGTACAACCTTTGGGCTCATAAAGATGGGATGTACAATGAAATATTTTCTTTAAATTTGACTAATATAAATAGATTGGACATTGTAAATATATTTCTTACTAATAATTTTCCTATGTGCATAATTTTACTCTATTAGAGTTAAAACCTCATCTTTTAACTTAGACAAAAAGGGAGAAATGCTGTGAGATATTTGTGCACTGTGTGGAAATGTATTGCTGTGATTGGTGTAATAAGAAACTAAAAAGCCAATAGTTAGGTGGGAGATATCTGCAGGATTTTAAGACAAAGAGAGAACTCTGGGAAAAAGGTGAGTCATCAACCATATATAGAAGAAGTAGCATGGATAGTATGGAGGGATGAGGTAATGAGCCACACAACAAAGCACAGATAAAAATAAATAGGCTAATTTAAGCTTTAAGAGCTAGTGGAACAAGCCAAGACTGGGCTTTAATATTTAATAAGTCTCCATGCAGTTATTTATAAGCTGGCACCCAAAGTCCTACTACATGATTCCTCTATTTTAAGTCAATGGTCCACTTAGCTTCCAGTTTTCTTGGCTGTTATATAGGGAAAAGAATAGAATAATGGAGACTGTAAGTCTTAATGAAAATTAGATAGTGAGAGGCCTGAGAACTGTGGCCTTTATTCCATCTGTAAAATTACTCTAACATAGAAAAAAATATTTTCTTGTTAAATTTAATTTAACCTGAAAATTGCATTAACCAAATTGCTATAAACTTTCTTATGATTGCAATTTTACCCTGTTTCATAAAACATATCCATGCTTAGTTATAATATAAAATTATAGGAAATAGATAAATATACATTCACAGAATATGAATTAGTTTTTAAGTCTCTTGCGACAGTCAGAAGATATCTTCATCCAAAATTCAATTTTATAAACTCCCAAATATATTTTATGAATTATTAGGTCAATCTCAGGAATTTTACATTCTAGGCAAGAGCTCTATCACTAAACTACACCTCCAGTCCTTGATCCCTTTGTTTTATTTATAGAATAAAATAAATTAATACTGTGCTCCAACTGGCTTGGAATTCATCACCCTCCACTTGACACAACCTCCTGAGTAATTAGGATTACTGGTATGCACCACCATGCCTGGCTCAGGTTCATGCTTCTCTCTGAACAAAGGGGTTTTATGACCAACAAGCTATATTCTCATTCCTTTTAAAGAGACAATATTTTTATTAACTCTGGAAAATTCATGCAATTTATTTGATCATATTTACTCTCTCCTCTAACTCCTCCCAGATCCATCCCTACCTCACAGTCTACCCAGCTTTGTGCTCTCTCTCTCTCTCTCTCTCTCTCTCTCTCTCTCTCTCTCTCTCTCTCTCTTCTTCAAACCCAGTTGATGTTAATCACCTCTTCTTGGGTGTGTAGCCTGTCCTGGGGTGTGGATATCATTAAAGAAAACTAATTCCCTCTCCAACAACCATCAAATACTCAGGTAGACATTGAACCCCCACCGTCTCCTCAAGCTGGGGTTTGAGCGTGTCTGAGGCTTATCCATACTGTCCCAAACTTTGTGAGGTTTATACACTGTCCTGTTGTGGCCAGAAGCCACTGTTTTGGTTTGTTTCTTTGTTTTTTTATGGCTTTTACCACCTCTGACTCTGAGAATCTTTCTATCTTCTCTTCCTTGAATGGAGGGATGTGATATAGATATTCCATTTATAAAGTTTTCTTTTAAAATAATATCTCACTGGATTGTTTAAAATAACCCTGAAGTTGTGGTCAACTTGCCTCATCTTCCAGAGCAGACTTTTTTTATGAGTCTATTCTTCAACTAGAGTAGAGGTAGACATAAGTGTCAGACAAATTCACTTCATTACATAGGTATTTTATAACAAATTACAACATCATTAAGTCTTAGATAATGTATCATATAGCATAAAAGAAGATAGCATTGCCCCCTCCATCATAATAAAACTAGTTCTGTAGATTGTTAGAACCACGAGTTATGAAGGACGCTGTGCACCAGTGTCTTCTATATATGTCATACCAATGAACTCATGAACCACTGAAGCTGTAACTACCTGCTCAAGATTTGCCCTCTCAATATTTTATCATGAAAAGAGGGTGCTCTGAGGCCCTCCCCCTCCCTAAAGGACCACTGACAGTTAATGGTTCCTGACCGAGGGATGTAACTTTATTTAGTGGTGTAAGCATTAATAAGCTGAAATTCTTCTGGTAAATAAGTTCCAGAACGTGCTCATGCAGGTAACCCTACTTAAACTCAGAGGGCCACACTCAAAAAGTATCTGATAGTAGAAGAACTGATGGAAGAATAAGGACGTCAGTGGGAGAATGAGTGGGAAAATAACAGGATAATAGGGAAGGGAAGAACTAAAATTCATTATAATTACATATTATACCACCAAGAATAAATTTAAAAATAACATATAAATTTATGTCAAAATAAACATGTTGCTTCAAGGATAATTTTTGGAGCTAATAATTTTTGGAGTTAATGTTAGTTTTAGCTTTCACACAAGTCAGAGGTTGGATGGGTAAGTTTAAAAATTCATACTTTTGGTGGATATTTTAAAAGTCATATAATTTTATGTGACTTTAATGTTTTATCAGACTTTCCTAAATATTATTTAGTATGATTTATTTAGAAAAAAATTGATAGCTTTTCTGAGCATCAAAAAGTTTTGTAGGTACATCCTCTACATGGCATTGCCTCCTTAGAGGCCACATCTGTTTAAGCGTGTATTCTAAACTCAAGAAAGCTGACTGTGGAGTCAGAGCATAATCACCCATCAAATAATAGTTCTTATCTGAGCCAAATAGATTATTTACCCATACCTTTAGAAGCAAGGTAAAAGAACAAATTATATTTAGCTATGGAGTAAATATATAAGAGAGGGGAAGCAAACAGAATCATGAAAAGAAATTATACCAGGGCTCAAAAGAAAGAGGCATTAGTAACGTCCCTGAAAAGGAGACAAAAATGAGCAACTTCTTTAAAAACCAGGTCTACTGCTGGAGTTCGTAAAATGTCTCTAGTATCCTTTTAATAGCTAGATCTATGGTCGTATCATGAGTTACCTGCGATGTGCCTCTGCTCCTTCTAATATAATAGCCCTAGCCCAGCACATCCTTATGACAGCCCTCAAGCTGATCAGAGGAAGCATTATCATGGGACTGGAGACAAAAGAGAGCATCAGGCATAAGTCTGTCTCATGGTCCCCTGCATGTAATTCATCAGAACTACACAGAGAACTTTCTCAAGTAAGATTCCCAGACTCCTTGGAATAAAGACTAAGTAGGGCCATTGTCTGAGGACTCCCAAGTATTCTTGCTAGCAAGTTTAAGAAATCAAACCTGGAGATGATTGGACTTCTTGATTTATGGGTATTTTGGGAGATATGAAAAAATGTGATTTATCTTTTCTTCTATAATTTGCATTTGTATAACTTTAGGACTCCTGGGTTAGACCTAGTCAGTGTTCCTTCTGGGTAAAAAAGAAAGGTGACCTATAGCCAGCCACTAGGAAATACCCACTCAACCTATAATCTAAAATAAACATTTTGTAAATAATAAACAAGAAAAAGAAATAAAACATCCTTTTCTGTTTTACAAAGTACTATAGGAGACATTTCCATGGAAAGTACATAATTTAAGAAAAATAGTTACCTACAGAACTTGGATTTAGTTCCCAGTGTGTCTTTCATAGAGTTTCTGTGAAGAATACATATGTAACATACACAAGAAACAAACCTAATGATTTTCATGACACACTTGTCAAAAAAGAAATAACATATCAACAATTTTATTTTTTAAAGCCAAAATGCTATTTTTGCCTCTGACTTTGCTTATTCCCAGCCTGAGTTCATTCTGCCAACCTAGAATTTAAAAATAAATTCCAGTCAGATGAAGTCAATAACTAGGTCTTTTCCAAACAATGTAGCTTCTGCTAGTAAATCTAGAGTATAAAAGGGAAATGATCATCGTTAACAATAACAACCACCTTCTTTATCAATGAGCCATTCCTATGATGAACATAAATAATAAATGTTGAAATCCAGAAAATTTATGAGCTCATTTTTATCACTAATAAAATTAGCCTATGTGATGCACAGACACAATACCAGATAAAACAGTGCCTGGAGAGCAAAGACCTATGAGTGCTTCAGGGTGGGTGGGGGTGGGCTAGGGAAATGGCTCAATAGTTAAGAGCACTGGCTGCTGTTACTAAGGACCTGGATTCAATTTTCACCACCTTCATGGACGTGTGTGTGTGTGTGTGTGTGTGTGTGTGTGTGTGTGTGTACATCTATTCCAGATCTGATGTCCTATTCCAGCTTCCATAGGCACCAATTACATACATGATACACAAACATACCTGAGGGCTAAAGACCTATACATGTAAATGAAATTATGTTATTAATTTTTTTAAATGTCCAGGAAGAGAGCAGCATGGTTGACTGACAGCCATTCACAACCTTTTGCAAGAAGGCACTGCACAAATTAAGGACTGAGGTTTCTGCTTCCTGTTATCATTTGTGTTATCCTTAGTATTATCACTGACTAGTTATCAAAGAGATTATGTGCTGTTATAATTGTATGATAAGAATTTTATGAAAGATCTGTCTTTCTTCTTGCATTGCCTTTGCATTCACAAAGCATTACAAGTGTGTTGGCTTCCAGGATTGATTTTTCTAGCGGGAAAGCATAGTAATATAGAAATACATTTTTCCATGGTTCTATTTGTTAGTCATCTTGGATCTGATCAATTTATATCCAAGTCCTGTAAGAGTTTAATTAGTTTGGCTCCAACCAATCACCATGCTGATCTCTGAAATTCAAATGAAAATGAGTTTCAGGACTAGGAGTTGGAACCCTGAAAACAGACTGCAGTCCCTCTATCCTGAGGCTCTCAGCTGAAGACTCTTAGAAACTTAGCTCTTCTTTTATATTCTGCTAACTTAAATCTTGCTAAAGCAGCATTGCTGTTCTGCTTTAAATGATATCTTTCTATGCACAGGGCCAATAAAAAGCAGAGCCCATTCATTATTTAACTATTTATTTCAACAGCATTATTGTGAGCTGCTCAGGTGTTACAGCCCGCTGCACCAGTATACCATGCAAGCACAAAGAAGGGAAAAAGGATAATGACTTACACCTGAAAAGTGCTGTAAAATCTATGGGGTGCGACATGGAAATCACTTTGAATTACTTTTCCATCTGGCAGGAGAAGCAGGGCCTGTTTAACACTATTGCACCAATTTCTTCATGGTGCTTTTCATGAAAGCCTGTATGAGCTGAGTCCTACATAGGCACTGAAGAGCGCTGCACGGTTCAGGTCCAACTTGCACCTCTTTATCAGCATCATCATAGTTTAACACACCAGGATTTGTCTGTGAAGGCAGGGGCTAGGGGAGATGGGCTTATTTGTAAGTCAAAAGGCCTAGGTCATTTGCACAAAGTAGGCTGCATTCTCCATTAATTAATTATTACTGCCAAAATTAAGACTTCTCTCCTGGTATTGTGTGCATTATACTTTCAAGTTGTAAATCAGGATTAACCAAGCTGTGGAGGAGTAAGTTCTTAGGGGAAAAAGAAAAACAAACAACAACAACAAAAATCACAAAGTTTTATTTTGCTGTTCTAAATGGTTACAGAATCAGCCAAGAGACAGAAAAGGCAAGTGAGTACTTCCCTGGGGGTGAGAGGAACATGAATACTACAAAACTAAGTGTCATGACTTGTCCATGTCCAGGCAATCTCTGACTTCATGGCAAAGTGTTGATCAGTAGTTAAGCTGTTTTCTAGGAAAGAAAGCACAGTCATCGGTTTGTTTTTATTTGGTATCTAGTGCATTTTGGAAAAACAGAACTGTGTTTTCTTAAGGATCTCTCTCTCTCCTTCCTTCTCTCCATCTTTAACTCCCTGCCTGCTTTTCTCTTTTATGTCCTTTTTTTCCTTTTAGTGAAATCTGCACTATGAATGATGACCTACCTCATCTTCAGAGCTGCAGGGAAGATTTGATTTCTCCCCACGCAGACTTAGTAAATTCTTTCATATTCTTAAACTCTCAGAAATACTTCTTCCACTTGCTTTTAGATAAGAGCAAAGTCCCTGTTTTATTGATATAAATGGGGTTTGAGAAAACATTTAGTGTTTAGCTTAGTCAGAGATTACTGCTCCAATCTTCCAGGTTCCCATCTCATCCTAGACATTCACTGCTTTGAATTCTTTCTTAACTGATTTCACTCAAGTGCAGATATGGATTTGCAAATGTCATACTGCCTGAACATCCCTTTCTTCCTTCTCTTTCATTATCCGGAAGAAATGTGAGGAAATATGGTCTTAAAGATATATATGCCTTCTCTACCTGCTCCAGGAGGAAATACATAACATTTGCTAATGCAATTTAGTAACAGCTGACCTTGGCTCAAATACTAGTTTTAATATCTTCTCTGGCCTCCAGTGCCATAATCTTTAAAATGGAGTTCCACAACAGTCCTCTCTCTTAAGCTTGCCTATACAGACATACTGAGCACTCATCTATGCCAGAGATTTTGCTCAGACCTTAACCTGATTTAACTCGGGATGTTCGCTAATAGCTTTGAGATAGGGATTTTAATTATTCCTGCTTTGCAGATGGGGGAACAAGAGATAAGAAAGATCTCATTTAAAGCCAGGAAAGTTACCAGTGCTGCAGTGGAGGCTACTTTGGTGAATCAGGGTGACAGATGGGGCTTGGGTTCTTATTCTAAGTAGTTACTCCTAACTGAATCCTGCCCACATCTTGGGATGTTATCATCACCCAGCAGGCTGCATGAATCAGGCAGACTTCAGTGGCAAATGTGCTGATGCATGCCCTAGGACATTTTAATGAGCATTGATCCCTTCCTGGTCCAATAATTATCTCACAAGCTAGGCAATCATTTAGAAACAGTTCCTCCCTTGCAAGAGGATGAGTGAAGGGGCAATGTTGCACAATCCATTTTCCCTTCGAAGAAGATTTTGGACAACAAAGGAGAGAGCCTCACATAATATCTCTGCTAGCTGGTTTTATTGTGTCAGGAGAAATACTCTAGACTCTAAGTAATAAATTGAATTGTACAAGGTGACCTTACAAAATCACTAGTGACTGCATTTCTAATTTTTTTTTTGAACTCAGAGAAAGAAGTTTTATTACTGAAGAAAGTAGTCCTCTTTGGCAGTCCTGCAGGAGGTTCATTATTATTCCTGGCCCTCCCTCTTATGGCACATGGTGGGTCTATTTCTTTACATAGGCAGGGATATTTTTTATTTATTGTTTCTTTTTCATGCTATTATTATTATTATGTAGAGTTGTATATTCAGAGGAATTAGCAACTAAGGTAAAGAGGTATACAATATGCAGCACATAAATGGTGATAAATAATAGCCTGTATAAATCACAATGTTCTTAATATATACACTAGTAAGAATTGATAGTGACTTGACAGATACTGAGGAAATAAACTAACATGATACATGCAAAGATCATTAACTTCCATTCAATCTGTGAACTGCAATATCACCAAGAAATTTTCTCATGTCTAATAAATTATAATATTACATGGAGTATTTATTGCATCAATTGCTAGATAGGACTAATCTTTCCTGTCTGAGAAAAATGGTATTTGAAATAGAGAGTTGGATCTCTGTTATATAAGAGTCACTATTAAATATTTCAAAATATCCTATACACTAATTCATTCGCTGTTCAGCCCCAACTGTGAATAGCTGCTTTCAGGGCATAAGTTCTAGACAATGACAAAGACATAATTTCTGTGATGCAAAACAGATCAGTTGTTGCTTTTCCGTATTGGTTTGAACATTTAATGCATCCATCAATGTTCATAGTTTACCGTTCTCAGAGATTTACCCTGTTTAGATAATTAGCTCACACAATCACAACCAAAGGACTCTCAGGATATTGTCCAAACCAACATAAGACTGAGTGGGAGACCAAGATCCTTTCCCCTTCCCAGAGATCTCTGCTCCAGCCTGGGAGGAGACAACCGGGGCCTGCCCATCACTTTGTGGTGCTGAGTGGTTGGGCTCGATTATCATGAGCTAATATAGGTCTAGGGAGGGATATGGAATAGAGAGAAATAGAATAGTTCATGTCCTGCAAAAAGAGTGCCAAATCCAAAGAAGTGAAGTAGGTGAGAAATGGGCCGAGGTGGGTGGCCTGCTTACCACCTGGGAACCATGGTGATTTCTGGGCCTGGGTTGCTGCCAAGGGTCATTTCTGAGCAGTGGCACTCCTGCAGATGTGGCCTGTGTTGATGACCGTGGCTCCCGTTACCACCACCAAGAGGATAGGAGTGCCAAGAGTTGACTTCACTATCTGCAACACTAGCCCTGCCCCTCACTCATTGCAGCACTGGAGAGAGAGGGTCCTGAACCTCACCTGGGCAGCACAACAGAGCTGACCCTGTTGGCAGCGGTCTAGATGAGCAGGCCCTTAGGGTATAAGGTGGTAAAACTGGTCCTCCCCCGCTTGTCTGCCATACAGAAGTGCCGTGAGAGAAAGATGCCCTTCCCCACTTAGCCCTCAGTACCTGCATCAGGCAGGGGAATGATCCAGCTCCTAACCAACTGGAGCACAGTGGAGCGCTCCCTGTTGACAGGAGCAAGGTGAGCAGGGTCCAAGAATGTGAGTGTGAGAAATCCAGCCCCACCCCTCATCTGCCATAGGGTGATATGAGCAAGAGAGAGATGCCCTACCACTGACCCTCAACACCTGTGGCAGGTGCGGGAGCTGGCTCTGAGATCTTGAGAACCTGAGCGCTGGTCCAGTAACTCACCAGCTGTCGCACTCAGGGGAACAGGTCCTGCACCGCACCTGGGCAACACAGTCGAGCAGACCCTGCTGGTGGGGGCACAGGGGAGCCAACTCATATGTGGTGTGGTGGCATGGCGAGGAGAGACGCCATCCTTGCCCTTTTCAACCCTTGCTTCCTGCAGTAGAAGGGAGAGCGGGTCCCTGAGACATGGGAGTGGAAAAGCTGGCCTTGCTCCTCATCTGGGCAACACAGTAGTGCTGACTCTGCTGCTGTCATGGATGTGGGTACCCTTCCCGGAGGTCATGAGAGTAGGAGAAATGGCCACCTACCCTTCATGGGCCAGATGCCATAGTGCCCTCACTCCTCGCCACTCATGACAGGCAAGAGAGATGGCCCTGCCCTTACCAGCTGCAGCACTGAAGAGAGAGCCTGCCCTGCACCTCCCCTGGGCATACAGTAGAGTCAACCCATTGACTGGGGTTCAAGGGAGCTGGTCCTGAAAGACTGAGCATGGGCGTGAGAGTACTGCTCTGCCCCTCATCTGCAATAAGGTGCTGTGAGCACAGCAGAGAAGCCTCCCACTGCCCCTTACTGCCTGTAGCAGGTGGAAGAGCTGCCCGTGAGGTCACAAGGGCAGGAGAAGTGGCCCTATCTCTCAACTGAAGCACTCAGCAGATTTGCCTCTGTGCCTCACCTGGACAACACAGCAAAGCTGGGCCTGGTGGTATAGGTGTAGGTGAATGAGCCCTGGGAGCGCCACAGCAGGACAATTGACTCTGCCCCTTGATGCTTCCTGCATAGAGTAAGCTAGCTGGAGGAAGTACTGGAGAGATATTGAGGATGCTGGTGGGCTGATCAACCCAGCAACCAGCCAGGCCCGGAACCAGGGCTATGAGTTGGTCCACCTCAACACCCATCCCATCTATAATCTACTAGAGCATGTGAAGGGGCTGGTCCTGCATACCCAAGTTTCAGGATCTCATGACACAGGACAACAACAGGATATCCAAGAGGAGTTGCTGTGAAGGCCCAATATTGATAGCGTAGGAGAAACCAGAGTCCTCTAACCAGACGAACAACTCATTGCAATGAATACTTTCAAGCAAGATGTATGGTCTGAAGATATACTGTGTGACTCACTGTGTCACACTAGAGTTTCCATGAAGAGTTCCTTTCTTTTTCTTTCCTTTTAAGTTTTATTTTGTTCTCTCTTGGGGAAGGGAGGTTGCAAGGGAAGAGTGGGAACAAGATGCATAATGTGAAATCCACAAAGAATTGATTAAAAGTTAAATTAGAAAACATAGATCAAAATGGAACAAAAATAAAAGAATTCCCCTAGGGAGCACCATGAGTTTTACCCTCTCCTTAGGCTTTGGTCCTATGAGATCAGCATCCAGGCACCTGATGTGAGCTTGATGACTCACTGTGAACAGAGGAATGAGTCATGAAGATGCACATTTCTTCAGGATTTGTGTCTCAGTGTGAAGTCCAGCCAGAGAAAAATGGTCTGGAACATGAAAATGGGTTGTTCTAGCACCTAGACTGCCTCTCGATTACGAGTTAGAAGGCTCAGGATGTGTTCATTATTTTAGAGCGCCAACCAAGAAAACCTTATTGATCTAACTTCTGTTTTCCACAAACAGAAGGTGATTGTGATTGCCTTCTGTCTGCAGAGATAACCAGCATCAGATAGGCCTTAAAATGTTTCCTGCTCAATTTTAAATGAGAAATATTTAAGGGCATATCAAAAATATTCTTTTTTTGCATTTTTTATTAAAGATTTCCATCTCCTCCCCCTTCCCTCTTTAATTCATTAATTCAATATCAAGCTGACAAATATCAATGTATTATTGTAGAGTGGACACGGATGAAGAGGAATGATATACAAAACAGATATGATAGTTACCTTTCAGTGGATAGAAATTATCATAGTTTACATATAATTTTTAAAATAATCATGTAAGAGAAAAATAATTTCCTTAGAAATATATTCCTTTACACCACATGTGTGAAGCATGTTAGGGAAAAAGTCCCTGACAAAAGTGACACTTGAAAAGAGCAAATAAGGAATGACTACTAATTAACCCGACAGTCAGAGAGACTAAAAGACATTCCAAAGGAATAATATGCTCTAAGAGTCTGAGATGCAAAGGCTAACAATGCATTATAGGAGTAGAAAACTCAGCACAGCCAAGTCAAATGAAATGCCAGACCCATGTGATCGGGCACACAGAAATTCCATGAACTTGTAAGTTATGTCAAGATTCTTTTAAATTGATTTTTGAATTATATATCATAATAGGACATTCTTGCTGGACACACTGTGTTATTGCATATACATACTATATATTGACCAGTTTGGGGTACTCAAATTGTACCTCATCTCAGACAGCTTAGAAAGTTCAAAACCCTTTCTTCACCAGCTATGTGCACTATACAACAGGATACTATTAACTACAATTGCTGTCTTAATAACAGTATACAAGAGCATGGTTACTATTGGCTACTACTTTGTTCTCATTAGTCAATCTCTCCATTGCTCTCCCAAACCCCTGCCCTTTTTCAGCTCTGGAAATCATGATTCTGCCTCCATGAGTGTGGGTTTTTATTAATCCAAGATGGAGACTCATTTGAAGAACATTTTAGTAATCCAAGAAGACATGGAATTTTTTTCTTTGTTATTGAAAATAGATGTTTTTCATACAATATATTCTGATTATGGTTTCCCTACCCCCAACACTTCCCAGTTCCTTCCCACCTCCCCTCTGTTGCAGATTCACAACCTTTCTGCCTTTCATTAGAAAACAAACTGGCATCTAAACAACAATAATAAAATATGATAAAACTAAATTAAACAAGAAGAAATAAGACAAAACAAACAAACAGAAGAAAAAGAGCTAAAGATAACTGAGAAATACAAATAGATAGACACACTAACATTCACTTTCATTCACGCAGGAATCTCATGAAAGCATTAAAGCTGAAGCCATAATTTTTACAAAAGACAGCTGTGGCTCCAAGAACTGATTTTGAAGCCTCCATGACTTTACTTTAAAAATCAGTATACAGTGTGTACATATCAATAACCATTGTCATGATGAATAAAGTAAGAAAAATTTATAGAATTGTTTCTATAGGAGTTCTTTGGTCATGTAATTCTGGCTGTTCCTATGACATCACTACAGTGTTTTTTAAATGTCTTTCTTGAGGCTTGTCATCAGAGCCCAGAAAAGTCATGTTCTTTTCTGAGATACTATCTGCTTAATGTCAATCTTCACTAGCCTGAACAGTATCAGTGAGCTCATCTACCCAAAATTCATGTAGAACTAGCTTGAACCCCCATCAACTCATCTTACGTTGACAGTGAAAATGTTTTCCTCTGTGCCCACAAAATTCCCTGTCTTGACGCTAATTTTGATCTCTGTGTGGTATGACTCTTCTATGCTGTGGAACTCACGGTTAGACTATGGCGTGTTTAAGGGAAACGTCAGGGCCGCACATATTTGCATTTTTCCTGCCTCTGAGTACATACTGGGGACTCAGGAAATGTTAGTTTGCTAAGAACATGAAGTTATATTCATTTATCTTTAATTCACAATATACAGTAAAATATCTAAGGTGAGTAGCGTGTTCACTGAATAGAGAAACTGAAATAAAGGCCAGCCAGGTGGATGGAGTTTGGAAAGAATGTGGATAGGTGGTTCTGGACTTGTAGCTACTGGGAGCCCCTTTGAAAGAGGCAGTATCATACAGCAGCACATGCACTGTCTTTAGGTCTACCTGTAGCAGGACCGACACTCATTTATGAGAACCACAAGGGTGTATTTCTTGCAAATCAGTTCACTGCCCAGGACACAACACAGTTTGCACAGCCTTGGACTTTTGCTTTGTATGTTTGCCCTTAGAGTACCTACACTTCATTTCTATAGAAACCAATACCAAGTCAGCTAGAGCTTGTTGAGGAACCAAACTAGGCAAATTATAGAGGCATTAAAAGACATCATAAAGATGAAAACTTCTATTTTCCACATTCCAATAAGCATAGCATCAATTAAAATCTCAAGGCCAAGAAACCCAGCCAAGTTTCCATCCAGATGGAATTTTTAATAAATGCTCCGAAGCCCTTAAAACTAGGTATTCTAGCCAAAGTATGAAAAAGCCGAAAGTTATACAATTCCCCAAAGAAACAGCAGTAACATCACCAGCATGTTTGATTACTAGATGGACATAAATCTACTTTTCTTGTTCTTTTATTTTGATCAACATTTACTGCATGTCTGCTATTTGCTGAATGGAACCCCAAGAAAATGAAGAAATACCCATGTATATACACACAAATGTACATGCAAATACATAGACATACCAAGTACTGTTAGAAGGGGGAAAGCAGTGTGATTGAAAGTTACTTCTTCAAGCCTTGGGCAATAATAAGTTATATATGTCCCTCTAAAATTCCTATGGTAACCCCATTACCCCACAAGGCCTTATTTCAAGTAGTTTCAGCAAATTGTATATAATTAATTAATATTAGTCACAACAGAGTGGCATGGTCCCTAATCAAATATGACATGTATTATCATATAGAGAAATGGGGAAGATATATTTATGACAAGAACACAACAAGAAGGCTGGGGGTGTTTCACAAACCAAGGTAAGAAGAATCCAGAAGATAGAAGAGACCCTAGTGCCTTCACAAGACATGTTTCTCTGATGGCACCTGGATCTCAGGACCATTATCTTCAGAAAGAGACGGGTATGCATTTCTGCTGTTACAGAGACAAGGTGTGTGCTCATTACAGAAGCACCGGGTTTTTATACTCTCCTCATGCTGGATTCTATTAACCTATATAATAGCGTTTCACTAACGAGGCAACACTAACAGATTTTGAGCTTCAGGGACTAACACATATGTAGGAGTACAAAAATATGTCATTACTGGAGCCTTTTTGCATCAAAACATTGAGAACTATATTATTTTCAGGCATATATGAACCCTAGATTTCAACATGGACGTATATCATATTTCAAGACAGGTAGAGAAAAAAAAGTAGCAAAACACCTTAATAATAAATGTTATGTTGATTAGATATTGAAGTGATAGTAACTAGCATATAATGAATTTAATAAAGTAGTCAATTAGACTAATAAATTAGAGATAATTTTACCCAATTATTTTATTTTTTAAAATGTAGATGGTAAAACATGTTACACATATCCTATTTGCATTGTACAGCACAAGTCTGATGATAAATTATGCTTCCAGATTTTCTTTAAAACAAATACTATATTTATTTGACAGAACATGTTGGAGATATACATAAATCAAATTTCCTATGCAGCACAAATTACTATCCTTTATGAATCCTCACAAAGCTGCCTGTTTAGTTCATTTTGTTCCTGATATTGGATCCAGGAGCCAGATTGAGCTGATGGAAGAAGGTGTATCTTACTGGCTTGCAACATTACTACAAAGACTTGCCCCTCCTTCAGGAAGGAAAGCAGAGTCTTCTCTAGATATTTGTTTTATTCATATTTATAATCCTTCGAACCCTTAGCATAGTATTTCTCAACCTGAGGGTCACAACCCCTTTGACGTTGAATGACCCTTTCACAGAGGTCACATATCAGATATGCTGTATGTCAGAAGGATCTCTTTTCATAGGGACGCAAGGCGACCTTCAAAGTAAAAACAAGAATTAAGTAAAAGAGGGAAAAGGAATCTGTTAACTGTCTCATACCTGGGCAAAACCAATACCAACATCAGCAATGTTTGCTTTAATTATTTTAACTTAAATTGGTAGAGTGGGATTGTGTTATACTTTATAAGTATACATATATTGCAGAATTATATAATAAGACATAATATGAATTAGTTCAGGTCACAAAATCCTCTTTCAAATGCAATACTTAATGAAAATGTTATGCAATTATACGTGCATATATAGCTATATAATTTAAACTGTCAATTATTTTCTTATTAATTTAAGTTTATTTTTAAGTATTTAATAATAATGAAAATGCATGCGAGTACATAAAGTGCCTGGAGCAAACATTATGATGCGACAACTCTATTTCAGTTGGTGGGTACATGCTCAGATTGCAGCAATGCCGGTAAATATTCGATGACAAATACCACAACAGTCTTGATCACTCTGCTATGCTAAGAACACTGAAAATACATGTTTCAGCTATACCTCCTTAGGTTAAAAAAAACCATCAGGTTGTATTTTCCTAATTATATATGCTAAGAATGAAACCCGAATTTTATGATAATTGAGATTCAATTTTTTAAACATTTTACTAGATATTTGAGTATCATTCAGAAAGACTTCCTGTTTTATGTCAGTTCTTTTTTTTTACTATATCTCAAGTTTTGTTTTAATTTTATTTTTAAGAAAAAAATCTGTTTTCTCTTTACATACCAATCCCAATTCCCAACCTTCCCCTCCTCCCATTCCCTCCACCTTCCACTCATTATGTCAGGTCATCTTGCCATTTCTTGTATATGTGCTGATTCTATCAACTCTTCTCATTTTGAAGATGTTTGTGTCTTGTTTTGCTTTTATATATTCCAAAGTATATTTTTAGACATATTTGTGTGTATGTGTGCTCACATGTGTTCATGATTTTTATGTATTTGAGTGCCAAACTTGGGTGTCAGTCCTTACTCTCTACTGTGTTTGAGGTAATCTGTTGGTTGTTTACCTCTACATGAACCAGAGTAGCTGGCCTGAGATTTTCTAGAGATCCCCTGTCTCAGCTCCCATCTCAATGTAGGAACTCTGGGACTTCAGACACACAATGCCACTTCAGTTTCCATATGAGTTGATGGGATTCAAATTCAGCTTCTCACAGACATTCAACATGCCATTTCCTCAAGCATCATTTAAAAATTTTGAGGAAATTAAAGTAAGCATTTACTATCCATCCTGTCTCCAATGTCTTCATGAAGGGATACAGAGACTCTTTCTGGGAGAGACACAAAACTATACAGCAGGCCTCCTTTTGTATTATAGGGGTTCTTCAAATGCATACTTCAGGTAACCCATTGGAAAAAAAATTTGGTGAGAGGTTATCCATAACAATAAATCATTTTTGATATCTAGTGATTTGAAGAGCACTTTGGGCTAAAAGTCCCATAAATGATCTTAGGTATAAAATTCGATGTTTTTCAGTTTTTCCTAATATAAATGACTATGTGGACTTTTTTTAAAAAAAAAAAAAAACAAAAACAAAAACAGAGCATGCTTGAACTGGAGAGATGGCTCAGTCTTTAATGGGTAGGCTCACAACCAAAAAAAAAAGGAAAAAAACAAAAGAGCATACCCACAGAATTTGACCTGAATTGAAAAAACAAAATCATAGACTACTAGTAGTTGTTAAAAGTAACAACAGCAAAACATTGAGTTAAGTCCTTTTTAAAATGGATTTAAAATTCTAACAACCAAAAGGTATAATATAAAAGTGAATATAAATAGATTCCTTTGAATAAAAGTTAAAGCTTTGTTGTTTGTTGTAAATACCAGTTTTGTGTGTGTGTGTGTGTGTGTGTGTGTGTGTGTGTGTTTAAATTCTCTACAAAGGCACATGGCTCAGTGGGTAAGGGCTAGCAATCAGAGGAGAGGAGACAGAAGGGAACCTGGGCAGAAAGGTCAACCAGCACATGCTGTGCAAACACAATGACCTGAATTCATATCAGTGGAAAAGTTTGGCATGCTGACAGCAGGTCACTAACCCAAGATCTGTAGCGTGAGAAAGACAGGAGGATCTCTGGAGCAAGTTCAGGTTCAGTGAGAGATGCTCCCGGGGGAATAGAGCAGAAAGTAATAGAGCATGGCACTGAAGGTCCTCCTCCTGCCTCTGTGTGTATGCCCAGTGATATAACAAACACACACATGCACACACACACATACTCACACACAAATATTTTTCAACCATAGGCATTTAAAACGTTCTAAAGAAGAAGTAAAAAATGTAATATGGGGGAGTTTGAGCTAAAATTCAGGCACTATATATTTTCTCTTTAGTGCTTTACCAATGATAAACTTTGCCAAAGCCATTTCTATCATCAAAGCATTTCCTTGCTGTTTTCTGTTCATATTCCAATCTGGAGTAGGGGAAAAGAAATGAATAACATCCTGCTGAAGCATGGCTCAAAGGTCTGTGGTGATTCTGACCCCTGCTGTCCACACCCTCCTAATAGCACCCCAGTTGTGCTAATACTTGATTTCCTAGTAACTTCTCCCCACGTCACGCTTTGTAATATGAGTGAGTTAACCCGCTTTTTAGTGCATCCCTTTCTCCTTCCCCAAGTTCCTGTTGGCAATGCCCTCTCTCATCAAGATATTTTGCTTAACCTTCCTGCCTAAGTGCCCCCTGTCTTCTCTCTGCTGATGCTAGCCCTGTGTCCTGCCATTGTTTATTTCTCTTCTACATCTCAAGCTTCCTGTGGATAACACCAGCCTTACTTATTTTTTGAAAAGCAGGTTTTAACCAAACTCTAAGCCCTAGTACAATATGTACTTTCAATATTAAAAGTACAACAAATCTTTATTTCCTCCAAAGTTAACCATAGGGCTATCATATGACCTACAAATTCTATTAGGCACACACCTTAGGGAAGTGAAGACACATTTTCATGAAAATGTATCTATGAAGATTCAGAGGATATGGAAATGCCCAAAATGTCCTTGAGTAGCATTTAAAGAAATTCAGTGCTGTCATTCTATGGAATATTATTTGAGAATGAAAATAACGAAATGGTCTATGTGACAGTATAGATGCATCTCAGAAATATGCTAGGAACGGTGTGAAGCTGGTCACAAATGATCATCTTTATCCAGTCTGCGCAGAAGAGGCAAAGCTGCAGTGATAGAAAGGGAGATGGCAGTTCAGGATGGACAGCTGCCTCTAAAAAGTGGAGAAAGTAATTTGATTGATATGCTCTAAAATTATAATTTTATACTTATGGTAAGACTATCATTGTGGTTAGAAATATGTGTTTATAAATATATTTTAAAAACATTTAATACATAAGTACACTCACTTCAATCTGTGCAATGTTTTTACATTCTTGGTGTGGGAGGTCCTTCTGTTTGTGTGTTGCTTTTCTTGGTTAATGAATAAAGAAACTGCCTTGGCCTGTTGATAGGGCAGAACTTAGATAAGTGGGGAAACGTAACTGAATGCTGGGAGAAAGAAGGGTGGAGTCAGAGAAAAACCATGGATCTGCCGCCAGAGACATAATGAAACTTTGCTGGTAGGCCACGACCTCATAGTGATACACAGATTAATGGAGATGGATTAAATTAAGATGTAAGAGTTAGCCAATAAGAAGTTAGAGCTAATGGGCCAAGCAGTGATTTAATGAATAGTTTCCCGTGTGGTTATTTCAGTTTTGGATGGTCGAGACAAACAGTCAGCCCCCCTGCAACACATTTGTATCTATACAATGTTGGCCAGTTGTCTTTGGATCACCAATTAGTCTGATCTTTCCTGAACAGTACCTCCACCTCCCTAATAATTCATTGGTTGCCTGTAATTGTTGTGTAGGGTTAAGGCCTCTTGAGCTTTACCACATATATATTAACATGTCATGCCTGTTGTTGTCCTTGTTGAACTATGTTTAGAAAGTCATGTTGGTGAGACCTTACATATGCATATAAATATATGTCTGTAACAACAAGTGATGAAAAGGAAGGTGATGAATTTGAAAATAAGTTATGAGGGTTATATAGAAGGGATTAGATGGAAAAAAGACAATGGGAAGTTATACAATTATATTATAATCTCAAAAAATAAAAGAAATAATTAGATAGGCATATATGTCTCCTTTAAAATCATTATACACTCCAAATAGGTAAACAATATATGTTTTATATATCTTTTTCAAAAATAAATCTGTCTATAGTAGTCCCCCATGCCATTATGGCTTGACTAGAAAATATCTTATATAAGCTCCTGCTTTTGAACACTGGATTGCTAGCTAGTAGTCCTCCGACTTTGGTTTCTTTCCACATTAATTCATGACCTTTTACCTTTTCACTCTAAAGATTCTTCATGACTTCTCTTCAGCACATTAGAATTGCTGACACGACGACTCTTGCACTCTGGGACCATCATTAAGTGCGTGGACATAGCACTGTGACACACTGACAGTTGATCCTGTAACCAAGACAGTTCCTAAGTGCTTAATGGGTAGAGGGAACAGAAGTGTGAATTGCTTGCTGAGAAGGACAGCACAGGTCAGCGTGAGATTTCATCATGCATCTAGTGCATGTGCACAATTTAAAACTGAAGTATTTCTAGACTTTGCTCTTAATATTTTCAGGATATGGTAGACTGCAGGCAAATTAACAAAAGAAAGTAAAAAATGATGAAGGCTGAATAAGGGGAGTAGAGTAGGTACATATGCACTTGAAACTCAAAAAAATTCTGTCACATGTAATGAGTTCAACAGGCTCTCCTCACATTGTACCATGTATGAAGGAGGAATCTGAGAATATGAACATAGATAGACTTGGGAAACATTAAGTTTACAGTCAGCAACTAAAACTACTCGGTGTTATAAAAGCATTTTACATTAGGAAGCATCCCATGGACCTCAGCAGATGGTCTCAAGGTCAAAACAACCTCGTTAGTTCAGACTTTTTTTTTTGTTTTTTTTCGAGACAGGGTTTCTATGCAGCTTTTTTTAGAGCCTGTCCTGGAACTAGCTCTTGTAGACCAGGCTGGCCTTGAACTCACGGAGATCCGCCTACCTTTGCCTCCGGAGTGCTGGGATTAAAGGCGTGCGCCACCACCGCCCCAACCTCGTTAGTTCAGGTGAAACCAAGTGACAATGTACAAATTTGTTTCTTTCCATGTCCTAATACTGGCCCAGGGCTCATGGCCAAGGGTTTGCTCTTCTACCATAGAGCTTATGGGGTTATGTTGCATTTGCCGAGTTCTTAGCTTTTATGTTTTTCCTACATGGCCAAAGTGGCTAACTCTGAGTCAATTAATTGACCATCATAAAACTTTGCCTCCTAACACAACCTGGGCAAGAGAAGAGTTAATATTTGTGTTTATTGAACAGATTTTTTAAAGCAAATAAACAAATGAATAGTGAGTTGATGAGTAACGGCACCAAGCTAACTTGAAAAAGGATTTCTACCATCATCCCCAGAAATATGTTAAGCAATTTCTTCACCGTCCTTTCAATACCACCTTTAAAACAACATAAGCAAATCTACTGCTAAATATCAAAGAGAAACTGCTACACTGCAAATATAAAAGCAGAAAAATTAAGACTGACAGATAATTTTCAGTCATGACAAAGAAAGTCATACATCTTAAGGGAATTAACCTAAAGCTAATTAGGCACCAAGCATGTAGATCTTGGAGAACTTCCTTCCAGAATCTTACAAATCTCAAATTTTTGAGGGAGCTTGGTGCTTTGGGTCTTTCCACATACAGCACTTGCACCAGGCACCAGAAAAATGACAAGTAATGACCAAAGAAACTACCGGTCAACAATGGCCCTAGGAGGCCCACGTTTGTGTTTCTTCTAAATTAAAATGTTCTAACTCAAAATTTACTCATGTCCTCTGTGATTATGGTTCCTTCTGCCTTGGACTGAGCTTACTTGGGGCTGGAGGGTGGACTTTGATAAATGACCTGAGAAGCCTGTCTCAGTTCCAGGCGGACCCTACATGTGTTTTGGGGCTGTGATTTGCAACCTCCTTCTAGATTGCCGTGCTCAGCAGCACTGATGGTGATACACAACGGGTTATTTCAGGTGACGGTGTTTAAAGATCCTTGCTTGTCTTTATCCCAAGATTATCACAAAGCGGTATAAGCAGAGAGCATCAGGCCTCCCTTATGAGAATGGAGGTTTTATCTTCCCAGTCAAGACCTTTTACTAAGCTGTGAGGTTCGGAGTGGGACACAGTGTTGTGAGGATGTGTTTGATCTCTCAGGAAAGTCTGCACTGTATAGTGACTTAAGAGATACAATAAAAAAATGAGGAAAAAAAGAGAAATAACTCATAGGTTTTTGCTGAAATTTTCCACAAACAGTTATGCATTCACTTCAACTCTTTATTCATCTACCAGAAACCCGAAGTGCCCCAATTTTAACTGCAACATAAATAAGATTTTACAAAAAAAAAAAAGAGAGAGAGAGAGATACAAATACTAAATGGAAAGATTTTATTACACTTTGTGGAAACCCCCAGATGTTTATTTTCTGGGATAAGTACTCCGTTATAAAGCAAACATCTGTAACATCACTCCCATGTGCCAGTGCTCCCTTCACAAACAAAAACTTAAATCCAGAGAACATTAGGAGAAATGACTCTTGGGAGCCTAAGCGTAACCTTGAAGAAATCCAACATTTTAAAGTCATGTGGTGAATTGTTCCCAGTCTGAGTTCCCTTCAGGTATTACGTGTCTTCAGAAAGCCCCAGTTCATGGTGCCCAGAGGTCACCCTGACAAGGGTGTCATGCCCATAGCACCATGCTACAGAACAAACAGCATAGGACTGCCACCCTCAGAAGGAACAAATTCAAGTTCCCTAGCTGCCACACACTCACATCTGGAAGAAAAGTGGATTTATCTCTGTTCATGAGGATGAAAGTGACTTTTTACAGCAGCAGCTGTCTCTGCCAGAGCCCCTGTCCCTGCCTTCTGGAAAAGTCATGGGCCCTGGACTTTAAAGGTTCACACTGTGAAGCTCCCTTCTTAATCATGCAGTCATATCTGTTAATAAATTCTATATCCTGTCCATCAAAAAAGGAACAAGGAGATCTCCAATATTATGTTGGGTGTTTTCAAAGTGCAGAAATAAGAATTTACATATAGAGTCAGAAAATCCATTATCCAAAATATTTTTTCATGTTCCCTTTGCTGTTAAATGTATTTTTGGAGTGCTGCCCCTCACTAATTGTAAAAAGTTAACAATAAATTCTAAATTATTATAGCAAGGTATTGTGTTCCCCCCAGAGTGAAGCCATACAGTCTCCCTTGTCACATTACACTCCCATATCATGGACTCCCCTTCTGTTTCTTTGGTATAGACCAATCCCTATGGTCATGGAGACATCCCTTTATCTCCACCTCTTACAAGTCAGCAGGCCTGGAATGTCTCTCTGCCTGTCCCCTACATGAGGCCTGTCCCCTACATGAGAGGATAAATGAGACTCAGTTTACCCTAAAAGCTAAGTTCCCATCTGTCTAGTTCTGGGATGTTTTGGAGTGTGCTGTCCCTATGTCAAGAGAGAATGCTTACACTTCAGTGTTTCTTTGGTGCTCTCCTTCCCTCCAACACCAGATATTTTGCCATTTTTCCAATATCTACCATAAAAGCCACTATAATTACAGTTATTATTATCATCTGGGAAATTGAGCACACAAAGTATTTTCTATTAAATTCTGAAGGACAAAAGAAACAAATTGCTTGAAGGAGAAAATTGAATTTTATCTCTTAGGCTTGGGAATGTGTATAATTCCAGGAAGACTGTGGACAAATGGAAGATATCTTGTGCTGTTTAGATTTGTCTTTTCCATTCTAAAGAAGACATACAAGTAACTAACGAGAATACAAAATAGGCATTCAACATCGGTTATCCTGTCGATGAGTTGGAGAGAAGGGAACATTTTGTAACTGCTGGTAGGAATGTAGGAACAATTAATATGAAGAACAGAATGGAGATACCTAAAAAATAGGACTGACATATGATCATATTAGTGATACCACTAATATGTTTCTTGGTGTCCTTCAGTATCCATGCAATACTCGTGCTAGGACGCCCTTCAGACACCTCCTGAATGCCTCAGAACAGGCCAAGATTATTCATAATACAAATGCTATGCCAGCCATGCTAATACCACATAGTTCAACAGAAAAAGAAAATATGTGTATACATGTTCCTTAAATATGTGATTGCCATGGGCCTCACATGATGCAAGGGGAGCATGTGCTGGAGACAGGTGTGCTGTGAGATGGCTAGACACTTCATGTGCTTGCCTTGGTGTGCTGTTGTGTCATAACACAGCACACACAAGTTTTGCTTTCTGAAATTTTTTTTTATGCTTTTAAATTTACAATTTTTTTTTTTTTTTTTTTTTTGGTTTTTCGAGACAGGGTTTCTCTGTGGCTTTGGAGCCTGTCCTGGAACTAGCTCTTGTAGACCAGGCTGGTCTCGAACTCACAGAGATCTGCCTGCCTCTGCCTCCCGAGTGCTGGGATTAAAGGCGTGCGCCACCACCGCCCGGCTAAATTTACAATTTTTAAAGAGTGATGTTTTCCAGTGGTCGAAAGTTCAGCCAGCATTCAATCACAGGATCATTCTGCTTACTTTTTTTAAATTTATTTTTTCAAAATTCTTCTAGTCTCATTTTTCATGCCAAATCCATTTTCCACTGCCTCCCCTCCTCCTGTTTCCTCCAACTCCCCCCATCCCACCCCCATCCACTCCTCAGAGAGGGTAAGACTTCCATGGGGAGTCAACGAAGTCTAGCACATTGCTTTGAGGCAGGACTAAGGCCCTCCCCACTATATCTAGGCTGAGCAAGGTATCCCTTCTAAGAGAATGGGTTCAAAAAAAACAGTACAAGGAGTAGGGATAAATTCTGGTCACATTTCCAATGGGCCCACAGTCTACCCCAGCCATACAACTGCCACCCACATTCAGAATGCCTAGTTTGATCCTATGCTGGCTTCCTAGCTATCAGGCCAGAATTTGTGAGCTTTCATTAGCTCAGGTAATTTGTTTCAGTAGGTGGCTCCATCATGGTCTTGATCTCTTTGTTAATATACTCACTCCCCCCTCTCATTGACTTGACTTTGGGAGTTCAGCCCTATGCTACACTGTGGTTCTCTGCATCTCTTTCCATCAATTACTGGAGGAAGGTTCTGTGATGGCATTTAAGATAGTCATCAGACTACAGGCCAAGGCCAGTTCGAACACCCTCTCCACTATTGCTTAGGAGATTAGGTGATTAGCTGGAATCACCCTTGTGGATTCCTGGGAATTTTTCCAGTGCCAGGTTTCTTGCCAGCCCCAGAATGGCTCCCTCAATCAAGATATTTCTTTCCTTGTTCTCAGTCTCTGTCCTTACCCCATCTCCACCATCCTGTTCCTTCTATCTCTCCTTCTCTCTTCCCTTCTCTTCTTCCTCCTTTTGCCTTCCCTTCTCCCCTCACCCCCATGCTCCTAATTTTCTTAGGAGATTTTGACTACTTCCCCTTCTCCAGGGGATCTATGTATATTTCCCTTAGGGTTCCATTGATACTTAGCTTCTCTAGAGTCATGGACTATAGGCTCCGTATCCTTTGTTTTAGAGATAGTATTCACCTATGAGTGGGTACATACCATCCTAATCTTTCTGGGTCTGGATTATTTCACTCAGGATGATTTCTTCTAGTTACATCCATTTGCATGCAAATTTCAAGATGTCATTTTTTTTCTTCTGAGTAGTATTTCATTGTGTTAATGTATTACATTTTTTAATCAATTCTTTGGTTGTGGGGCATCTAGATTATTTCCAGGTTTTGGCTATTACAAATAATGCTGCTATAAACATAATTGAACAAATGTCCTTGTAGTATGGTTGAGCATCCTTTGGGTATATGCCCAAGAGTAGATTTGCCGGGTCTTGCGGTAGGTTGATTTCCAGTTTTCTGAGAAACTACCATACTGATTTTTAGAGTCATTGCACAAGTTTGCATTCTCACCAGCAATACAGGAGTGTTCCCCTTACTCTGTACCTCTCCAGCATAAACTATCACTGGTGTTTTTATCTTAGCCATTCTGACAGATGTCAGAGTCATTTTGATTTGCATTTCCCTGATAGTTAAGGATGTTGAACATTTCCTCAAGTATCTTTCAGCCATATGAAACTCTTCTGTTGAGAATTCTCTTTTTAGATCTGTACCTCATTTTTAATTGGATTATTTGATATTTTGATATCTAATTTCTTGAGTTCTTTATATATTTTGGAGATAAGTCCTCTCTTTGATGTGGAGTTGGTAAAGATCTTTTCCCATTCAGCAGGCTGCCTTTTTGTCTTACTGACTATGTTCTTTGCTTTATAGAAGCTTCTCAATTTCAGAAGGTCCCATTTATTTACTATTGCTCTCAGTGTCTTGCTACTGGGGTTATATTCAGAGAGTGGTCTCCTGTGCCCATGTGTTGAAGGTTACTTCCCACTTTCTCTTCTATCAGGTTCAGTACGGTCAGATTTATATTGAGGTCTTTAATCCATTTGGACTTGAGTCTTTAATCCATTTGGACTTGAGTTTTGTGCATGGAGATAGATATGGATCTATTTGCATTCTTCTACATGATGACATTCAGTTATACCAGCACCATTTGTTGAAGATGCTTTCTTTTATCCATTGATTAATTTTAGCTCTTTGTCAAAAATCAGATGTTCATAGGTGTGTAGATTACTATCCAGGTCTTCAATTTGATTTCATTGGTCAACCTGTCTGTTTTATGCCAATACCAAGCTGGTTTCATTACTGTAGCTCTATAATAAACTTGGATGTGAGGGATGGTGATGCCTCCAGAAGTTCCTTTGTTGTAAATAATTGTTTTGGCTATCCTGGGTTTTTTGCTTTTCTATATGAAGTTGTTATTGTTCTTTCATGTTTCTATGAAGAATTGTGTTGGGATTTTGATGAGAATTGCATGAATTTATAGATTACTTTTGGTAGAATTGCCATTTTTATTATGTTGATCCTACCTATCCATGAGCATGGGAGATCTTTCCATTTTCTGGTATCTTCTTCAATTTCTTTCTTCAAAGACTGGACCTAAACTGGGTCAGCTGGAAAGAGGAAGTCACAGCTAAGGAACTACTCCATCATCATATTGACTTATGGGCAAGTCTGTAGACATTTTCTTTTTTTTCTTTTCTTTTATTTTACATATATGCACAGTTTCCCCTTCCTCCTCTCTTCCCATTTCCTTCCTCCACCTTCCTCTAACTTTCCCCCCATCCACTCCTCCTCCATCTCCTTTAAGATGGGGTAAGGTCTTCCTTGGGAATCATCAAAGCATGGAATATCAAGTTGAGGCAGGACCAAGCTCCTCCCCCATAATTCAACACTGAAAAGGGCATACCACAATAGGGAAAAGGCTCCAAAGAGATAGTTCCTGTTTCAGAGACAGGTCCTGGTTCCACTTCTTGGGCCCCCAAAAAGCCAAGCTACACAACTGTCACTCAGATGCAGAGGAGCTAGGTCAGTCCCATGCCAGCTCCCTAGCTGTCCACCTAGAATCCATGAGCTTCCACAAGCTCAGATCAGCTGTCTTTGTAGGCTTTCCCATCATGATCTTGACACCCTCCCCCTTTGCTCATATAAATCCTCCTCCTTCTCTTCACCTGGACTCCTGGAGCTTGACCCAGTAATTTGCTGTGAATCTCTGCATCTGCTTCCATCAGGTACCAGATGAAGGTGCTATGATTACAATTAGGGTAGACACCAATCTGATTACAGAGGAAGGCATGTTCAGGCACTCTCTCCACTATTTCTAGGCATCTTAGCTGGGATCATACTTGTTGGTTCCTGGGAGTTTCCATGGCATCTTATTTCTCCCTAACCCCATTATGGCCAACTCTCATCAAAATATCTCTTTCATTACTCTTCCCTCCATCCCACCCTCAACTTGACCATCCTGATCCCTCGTGTTCCCATACCCTTCCCTTTACTTCCTGCCACCCCAGTTTATCCAGGACCTCTTATCTATTTTCTCTTCCCAGGGAGATCCTCATGTCCCTCCTTGTTACCTAGTTAACTTCTATGGGACTGAGAATTGCAGCCTGGTTATCCTTTGCTTTACATCTAATATCATTGTAACTTATAAAAAATTCATTTGCAATTGGTAGAAATCCCCAAGCGTGGAACTTGTGATCATGGAAGAAGATCTGTTTTTGCAAAAACACAGAGATCAGGATGCCGCATAGACAAGTATGTTCCATGCTCACATGATGTAACATCACACAGGATGGCCCACATACGGAAACAGCCTAACCCTGTTACCCACTTGCAATGCACAGAAGTTTTCTTATATATGAAATATATTTCTTCATCCTTTAAAAGAAAGGGGAAGCAAATAACACTGAAAATTAAGACACATAAGACACTGAATATAAGTTCCTGTCTTGTAAACTTCTTACCTTATTTTCACTTGTATACCACAGTTATTCAGTTAAGGTGAACTAATAAATGCATTCATTTGGTTTAATTGTTAGAGTTTGCATATATTTTGATTTATGTGTCTGAAAGAAATCACTCATGATGCTGTCTGGAACTGTAGGAAAGTTTACAAATTAAAGATTTTCAGACTTCATTACTACACACACACACACACACACACACACACACTTGCATGTGCACTTGTACATATGTGTGTACAACATTATTACAGTATTTTACTCTCCTTGTATCACTGTTCACCATTGTATTTCTGACATTTTTGCTTAGTATCTGCATCTAAAACATATTATAATAATTCTGTTATCAACTTTTCCAGTGTTTGCATCGTCAATACTGGTATATCACCTCATCCCTAACACTGATTATTTTTCTCTTTCTCTTGTTATTTCTTGATCAATTTTAGTGAAGGTTTATATTTTAGTATGCTTTTCATTCAGCATAAAACCTATTGATTTTGTTCATTCCCTTTACTGTAGGTTATTTTCTACATCATTAATTTCTGCTCTTACCTGCTTTCCTTTCTTCCTTTCTGTATTACTCAAATTTAATATGTTATTCTACTGCATCTAGCAATCAATACATAGAAAAAGGCCTTCAAAGATTTATCTTTTCTAATACACATTTAAGTTGAAATTTTTCTTCTTTTTATTGTAGTAAAAATGATGTAATTAAAAGCTACAGGTAATAAGCATACAATTTGATGCACTGACAGATGTTTTTCCATAGAGCCTTTAGCATAATCTATCCATAATACATGATTCTACAGCATCATGAAATTTTTTGTGGTTTTTTCCTTATTGCTTCAATTACTACAATTTTATTTTATTACTACAATTTTGCTTTCAAACACAATAGATTTTTTTTCTTACCTACACTTTAAACAAATAGAATGATATAATATGGGCTACTGATCATGTCTCTTTCTTTCAGCATGTTAAATTTTATTGTTTTTAAATGTTTGTTTTAAAATAATAAAATAAAAGTTGTAATCTGATTTTCAGTCAACCATGCTCCTACATGTAACCTTAATAAAGTCATTTGTTCATGAACCTGCACTAGTATTGGGTACTTTCTTTTTCCCTGTTTTATTAAACATAGATTCTTTTCTCATAATACATAATCTGAATACAGTTTCCCCTTCTTCTACACCTCCCATTTCCTCCCCAACTCATCTCTCATTTGGATTCATCCTTTTTCTGTCTTTTATTAGAAAAGAACAGACATCTAATTGATAATAACAAAACATAACAAAATAAAACATATTAAAATTAAACAAATGTCACTATACTGAAGTTGAGCAAGACAGCCAACAGAAAAATAAGAGTCTCAAATCAGGCATAAGTATCAGACACATACTCATTCACACACTCAGGATTCCATCAAACTACTAAATTGAAAGCTATAGTATATATGTTGGGGACCTGGTACAGACCTGTTATAGACTCTGTGACTCTGTAAGTTCATGCAAGCTTTGCTCAGTTGTTTCAGGGAGCCTTCTTCTCATGGTGTATTCCACACACTGTGTCTGTGCTACTCATTCTGCCTCCTCTTTTATGGGGGTCCCTGAATTCTGAGGGAAGAATATGATGAATATATCTCCTTCAGGGATGTGTGTTCCAAGGTGTCTCTTTTCTAACCTTTATTCTGAGGTAATGTCTATTCTTGATGTTGAGTTGATTTATCCAGATGCTACAGAAGAGTGGATCTTCTTTTTGCATCTATTCCATTACTCTGTGTCTTTTGACTGGGGAATTGAGACCACTGATATTGAGAGGTATCAGTAACCAATGATTGTTGAATCCTGTTAGTTTGTTGTTAGTTGTAGTAATAATAGTGGTCATGGTGATGGTGTGTGTGTCTCTGTGTTTGTGTGTGTGTGTGTGTGCGCGCGTGCGAGTGTTTTCATCCCTTTTATCTTGGTACTCTACAGTTATTTATCCCCGTGTTTAAATGGTTGTAGTTAACCTTCTTAGGTTGTACTTTTCTTTCAACACCCTTTATGGCTTAAATTTCTAAATGTTATTTAAGTTTGTTTTTATCATGAAATATCTTAGTTTCTCCATCCATGGGCCTTGAAAGTTTTGCAAGGTATAGTAGTCTGAACTGGTCTGTGGTCTCTTAGAGTTTGCAGAACATCTGCCCATGATTTCTGGCCGTTAGAGTCTCCTTTGAGATGTCAGGTGTAATTCTAGAAGATCTCTCTTTAAATATTACTTGATCAGTTTTTCTTGCAGTTTTTAATATTCTGTCTTTGTTTCATAATTTAGTGTTTGCATTATTATATTCCAAAGGAACTTTCTTTTCTAGTTCCATCTATTTGGTCTTCTTTATACTTCTTGTAACTTTATAGGCATGTTCTTTTTAGGTTATAAAATTTTTCCTTTATGATTCTGTTGAAAATATTTTCTGGGCCCCTGAACTGGATTCTTCTTCCTCTATTCCTATCAATCCTAGGTTTAGTCTTTTCATAGTATCTCAGATTTCCTTGATGATTTGTGTCAGGAAATGTTTAGATTTAACATTTTCTTTCACTGATGAATCCATTTTCCTATCATGTCTTCAATGCCTGAGATTCTTTCTTTCATCTCTTATATTATGTTGATGAAGCTCACCTCTATCACTCTTGTTTGAGTGTCCAAAAATTTCATTTTCAGAATCCCTTATTTTGTTTCCATCATTGATTTTTACTTCTATCTTCGGGTCATAAACCATTTTATTCCTTTCATTGCACTATTTGTGCTTTCCTGGATTTCTTTATGCGATTTATCCATTTCCTCTTTAACGGCCTCTATAATCATCTTATAGGCTGTTTTAAGGTCTTTTACTTGGATTCCAGTTATGTTGGGCTATTCAGTGCCTGCTGTGGTAGAGTTACTATGCTCTAGTGGAGACATATTGCCCTGTTTGTTATAGGTTGTGTTTTTATGCTAACGTCTAGGCATCTGGGATTGTCATGTGTAATGATGTGCCATGTTGGGTGCCAGATGAAGGCGTAAATCACAAACAATCCCACACCAGTTTGGAATTATGATTAATAGAATGGTTATTTATTTAAAGGGGAAAAACTTACAGATCACCGTCCCAGACAACAGCCCTCTGCACAATCAGGAAGGGAGCCTAGTTGTCAGAAGTGGAGCTGGAAGCCAGAGAGCTAGAGGAGGGAAGTGGCTGCATTTTTTAAAAAGAGAGACCATGCCCCAATGGGCTGGTATCTCAGCAGCTATTGGCTGAAGGAGCAGAAGGAGCTCACGCAACAGTCCTGGTTGTAGTTCTGAGTGATGATAAACAGTTTTGTCTCTGCTGGGTATTTTGTTTCTTGATTTCTGCTTCCTCCCTGGACTTTAGGAGGGTATAGTGGCTGTATGCTACCTGATAGTAAATCTTTGGTGGACCTATTTCCCTGGTCTGCTCAGTTGATATGTACCCAGTGTATACCTGTTGGTGTTGGAGGCTAGTATAATGGAATAAGTTGAAGGAAGAAAAGTTTGAAGAGAATATTTTTGTGATCTTGGAGGGTGGAATCAGGAAGGAAAGGAAAACCATAGTGAGTTTTCCACTACAGAGCTGGGCATGAGACCGGGTAGATAGGATTTGGAGGGGTGGAAGGAGGAGTATGGAGTTGCTGTCAGCCTATTTATATCCCTGGTAAGCATGGTCTTTGGGTTAGCAGGGAATAATTACTGAGTTTGTGGCATGGGACAAAGCAAGAGTGCAGGCATATTTTAAGAGGAAAGTCTAGGGGATCTCAGGAGATGGGACTGTGGCTGGGGGGTGGTAAGGCTGCCCTAGGTGATCTGCTGCCGAGCTGGGGATGAGACTAAGGGATTGGATCTGGGGGAAAAAGGAAGGAGAAAGGAATATCTAATTGAGTACTTTCTTTGGTGATTTTCCCTGTTTATTTGAAATGAACAGACATTTCTTTACTTCTTCTTAATGAAGTCCTTGTGTTGATTAACCTTGATTGTCACTTTGACTCCATCAGGAATCAAGTAAGAGGCAAGCCATTGAACATAACTGTGAGACATTTATCTATATTTTATTAACCTCTGGGCATTATTTGTAGCAGTCTACGTTATTACATCAACCAAGTGAGAAGACCCACCCTGAAAGTAGGTGGCACCTAACCCCAGAACTCAGATATAAGGAACACATAATGCAAAACTTTGACCCTTCTGCCTACTTGCTTCTACCTCTCACTGTCAAGTTCACCTACCCTCCTGCACCTTCTAACTCTGTGGTGACTGCAGTTCCCTTCAATATTTACTGATACTAGAACTCTGCTTCTTCTGCCATCTAACTTCAGCTGAAGACTAGAAAATCTCCAGGAATCTTCCAGGTCCTTAATACCAATTTGGGACTGTTAAGGCATTTAGCTTTATAGACTGAGATCTACCAATTCTCAGCCTCTCAAGTATGAAGGCAGCCATTATTGAATTACTTAAACTATATCCCATAAGTCATTCTAATAAATCACTTTCTTTTTCTTTGGTTGGTTGAGGGGTTTTTTTTTTATTGTTGTTGTTATTTGCTTTTTCTTTTCTTTTTTGGCTCTTAAATTTTTTATTGTTTTTATTGTGCTATACATTTTTATCTACTCCCTTCCCTTCCTTCTCTCTCCCCTACTATCCTCTCCCATGAACCCCATGCTTCCAATTTACACAGAGTATCTTGTCTTTTTCTCCTATGTAGATCCATGTATGTCTCTCCTAGGATCCTCTTTGCTGTCTAGGTTCTCTGGGGTTGTGTATTGTAGGCTTTTTTTGGCTTTATGTCTAAAGGCCACTTATGAGTGAGTACATATTATTTTTGTCTTTCTATGTCTGGGTTACCTCACTCAATGTGTTTTTTTTTTCTAGATTCATCCATTTGCCTGCAAATTTGAAGGCACCATTATTTTTTACCACTGATTAGGTACTCCACTGTGTAAATGTACCTCATTTTCCTTATCTATTCTTTAATTGAGGGACATCTTGGATGTTTCCAGGTTCTGACTATTACAAATAAATTTGCTGTGAACATAATTGAGTCCATGTTCTTGTGGTATCATTGAAAATTCTTTGGTTATAGACCCAAAAGTGGTATTGTTGGCTCTTGAGGTAAACTGTTTCCTAATTTTCTAAGAAAATGTCATACTGATTTCCAAAGTGGCTGATCACTTTCTATAGGCCTGTTTTTGTAGAAAGCCCTTTCTATAAGTTCTGGATTGTTTTTTTAAACCTTGAATAATAAACTCTTTTATTGGTATAAATGTTTTTGAAGGTATTCACATATGTTGAATAAAAAATACTTCTCCAAATGCTTAGTGTGTATACAGTGATGATACTATTCTAATTTTCTTTATTATGTTCATATAGGAATAAAAGGCAAAATTATATTTTACCTAAGTTGGAATTAAGCTTGTGGGTGCATGGATTTCTAGAAGTTTGGAACTGGCTGTTGACCAATACAGATAGCATGTAAATGATGATCATTTGTTTATTAACCATGTGCACTTAGCATAAACAGTCATATCAGGAACATGAAAAACCACTAAAAATGTTAAGAATCTCTCTTGAAGCCACATTTCGCTGTGCAGATCTAGTGGTTTAGTGAAGAAGTGACATACTCTCTTGAACAAATGAGAAAGGTCCTGTAAAGTTGTGCCTCTCAGTCCATTCTTGCCTCCATGTTTTCCTTGCATTTCCATTCCTGATGTGCTGTTCTCCTAATGTGAAAATTGTAAGTGGACATTTTATTCCCCTAACTGTTTCTATATATTTGTGGCTCTTACGGTCTTTGCGATGGGAAATGGGCTGACTGCTGAAACTGGTAAGTGTATGTTCTAGGACTATGCCTAGTGAGTAAATTATGATTTTCTTTTAGATTAATTCAATTCTTCCAAGTAAATTGCTTATCTTAGACCAGAATTGTTTGAAATACCTGCTTAGTAACCTCTGTGAGAGCAGGAATGATAGCTCATTTTCTCTTTCTTTAGAGAGGGAATAACTTTCAGGATATTAAGCTCAGAGCCTTATGCGTAAGTACACACTCTACCACTGAGATACATGCCCAGTTGATGTTACTGATTATTTATCTCTTTCTCTGTCTCTCTCTGTCTCTGTCTCTATTCTTCTCCTCTGTCTGCCTCTCTCAACACATAAATCTTTCCTGATTAGCCTTGCTTTATCAATTGTATTGATTTTGCTGGTGAACTTGGCCTATTTTAATTTTCTATATTATGTTTTCTGTTTTTCTAGTTCAGCCTCTGTTTGCTACTTAGTATATCTTATGTATTTTTGTGTAATTTGGTCATATTTCAAGTGGGAATATTCATCAGTTATTTTTAACTATTCTCTAGATATGATTAACCAAAATATATTTAGTTATATAAATTCTCCTGAAAATCATGTTTTTGCTGTACTTACCTACTGTTTTTGTGTTTACATTTTTAATCAATTCAAACATTTTAAAGTTTCCTATTTCCTTTTTACACAGAACATCAAGAAGAATGTCTATTTATTAAAGATTCCTTTCAATAAAAAAAACCCTTCTTTACATATATATATATCCGTATATATATACTTAATAGTTATAATCACATCCTATCACAATAAGAAAAAAATGTAAAATTTTACTTCCTAAAAATTAACATATATTTTTCTATCTGAGTGTTCTGTAGAACTTCCAATATGAATCATTTGGTCAAGGAGTCTATGAATAACAATGAACTCACCTATTTTTACAGTTTTCCCAAGTTCTTACATATTACTGATGGTTTTTACTTAATGTTGATACCAATCACTGAAATAGTAAAATTACTACCACTAAGAACAATTATTAATTTATCTACTTTCCTCTTATCATGTTTTTTTCCACTGTTTGAATCTTTTCTCTTCAACTATTACATAACTTTTCAAAAGCCTTAAAATATTCCTGCTTTGGCCCATTATTTTTAAATAATTTAGCCACTCTGATTTTATTTTGACTGTTCTTTTGTGGTATATTTTTTCCTTACTTATTTTTAACTTTCTGAGTTTATCAGGAAAACTTTTACTTATAACCTTTCTTTTGTATTTGTAGTTTTAGCTGACATATATATATGCATATATATATATATATATATATATATATAATTGCATAGATTATTTGTCTAGGACTGCCATTTTACTATTTATTTGGCTGATTGTTTTCTAAATTTTGCCTCTGGTCCAGAACTGAAGCCCACTGGAATCTGAATTGCCATAACTCCACTGAATCTGAGTAACCAAGTCCAATACAGCATATACCCGTATCATCTTTGTCATAACTAATGGCAGTATAGGACATTTCAAGAGTGATTACTTGACTCATCAAAGTACTTCCCAAACCTTGACGAAAGATATCCTCAGCACAGTACTTAAGCAATGAGGAAACAGCAGATTCCACAGTGTTTCATTACATTTCAGCTGCCATAAACTCTTCACTACATGTCTGCATAGTGCCAAGTAAATTTAGTCATCCACCTTCAGTAATTGTAGGTCAGACTTAAAACTATGTTCCAATAAATAAACACACATTTTCCCAGGTACATAGTCAATAAATGGTTCCATAAATAAGGCAATCATATTACTTAATATAATCAAAGATATCTACATTTCTTCCACTCATATTCAGCATCCTTAAAATCATTCTAAACATGGATTTCATATATTTTGATCAATGATGATTAGTCAATTTTGCAAAACAGTCATAGAGGATTCTTGTATGTATTTATGAAGCACATTTGTAATTTGTTCCAAAAGACAACTAGCAATTAAATCTGGTTATGGATCTAGGATACATACCACTAACAAAATGTTGAGATCAGTTATAAGCTTTCTCAGTAGCCTCCCTTGGAAGAAGTTATTTGGTGTATCTTGGTTTAGACAAGAGGAGGCTGCTACTCTTGACCAAGGATACTCTGCAAAGTTGCAAAAAATCAAATTTCTAAACCTAGTAAGAATCAAAAATTCCACATTTGTAACTTTTAATGTCACATTAATTCACAATTAAGGTTATAATTTTAACAATAACTTATAAAGTTGTAAATTGACTTATTCTATAATCCACTGTCCACAGACATGGTTTTCATCTTCAGGATTGTCTCTTCTCTGGCTGACAGGGACATGTTTTGTTGGTGCTGTTGCTGTTGTTTGGTTTGATTTTGTCTTGTTTTTGTCTAGTTGACCTACTAGATTTTGAGGCAAACATTTGACTCTTGAATCAAACTTTTGTTATTACCTTGTTTTCTGAAAAGTTGAACTGGCAAAACAAAGCCACCTCCCCTAGATTCTATCTCCTTAGTAGTTACAGATATTTAATTTCTGGTGACCACAAGTAGTCATTAGGTAAGAGTTTGTCATGATAATATGTTAGGGAATATTATTTAAGGTATGTTACTTTTGTTTATGCTGTGGAACATTTGTTTAACTATGTAAAGCTGTGTTGCTTTCTTTATGCTGTATTTGTTTAACTCTGTGAAGCTGTGATTTTTTTTTTTTTTTTGCCTGCTTAAAACACCTGATGGTCCTAATAAAGAGATGAATGACTAATAGTGAGGTAGGAGCAAGAATAGATGGGATGGGCAGGCAGAGAGTATGAATAGAAAGAGAAATTTGGAAGAGGGAAGGAGGAGCAATGAGAGAACAAGGAGAAGATGATGTCGGGACCAGCCGCCCAAACCCAGCCAGCCATGGTGTAAGAAGGAAAATAAGATACAAAGAAGTTAGAAAAGGAAAAAGCCCAGAGGCAGAAGGTAGTTAGTATCATTTAAGTAAAGAAAAGCTGGCAAGAAACATGCCTAAGGCAAGGCATTCCTAAGAATAAGCCTGTGTGTGTGTGTGTGTGTGTGATTCATTTGGGAACTGGGAGGTGGGCCTGTAAAAAAGCTAAAAAAGTAAAACATTACACAACAGTAATAAGTAGGCTATCAACACACATACTACTAGTGTCAGAGTTGCAACTGTTTCCACATGTAGTCACGTGGAAGAACCAATCCAGATTCCTGCCCCTAATTGTTTTGACAAACTTCATCTAACAAGAATCAACCAGAAATCAAGTAAACTCAGAGTAAGAGATAAGCGAATTGTCATATCAGACCTTATACAATTTCAAGAGAAGGCAGGGAAATTAAAGTTAAGAAAACAAAGTTGGAAATCAGAAAAATAAGTAATGAAGCAGTACCCTGAGTGCTGATGTGATGTGTCTGAGCTTGGAAGAACCTAAAAAGTCTATCATGATGGATTGTCAGCATGAAACCAAAAAGGATGTGATGTCCAGATTCCCGTGAGAAGCTCTGAAATGCTCTACATCTGCACTGAAGCATCTGGTCAACCAGGAATTCTGTTAGTGGGCCTTTGTGCCTGTTTAACTGAGAGGCTATGGAGAAACTGAAACCCAGGGACCACTGAAAGTGCATTATAAATGTAGTGTGGCTCCTTCCAGCTCTTTCTGAGTTCCCTTGCCCTCAAACCCAGATATCATGACACAAAATAATTCAATCCTAATGAAGGCAGACTAAAATCCCTGGCCCCTGGCTCAGTGGAGGTCCCAGGCCAAACGAAACACTACTTTGCCCATCATGGAAGTAAACCATTCTGGACCCAGGCCCTCCAGCGCAGTAAAGCTGGCCCTGTGATGAGACACCACTAAGGACTGCCAAATCCCAGGTTTGCAAACAAAATATACATTGTTTCTGTAAGCAAAGGATCAGAGTATTTACTCTTAAAGATTGTTTTTAAAAATATATAATATCAAGAAATCCCTAGTTAATTATCCATATAAAATAGGCTACACATTAGAATTATCTTGCAGTGAATCATTTGTTATTGTGTGAGGCCATTAATTTTTTTTGTGAGGGGAATAGTTTTATTTAATATTTTAATTTTTATAAATAGATTATTTTCTCATACAATTTATCCTTACTACAGTTTCCCCTCCCTCTGCTCCTTGCAGTTCCTACCCACCTCCTCTGGATCAATGCCCCTTTTCTCTCTCTCATTAGAAAAAAAAACAATATTTTAGGAGATGACAACTAAGTATGACAAAATAAATATAATATGATGAAGCAAAACCATCACATTGAGTCTCAACAAGGCAACCCAACAAAAGGAAAAGATTCCCCAAGAACAGACACAAGAACCAGAGACCCCCTTGTTCACATATTCAAGAGTCCCATAAAAATACAAAGCTGAAAGCTATTATACATAGATACAGAGGACCTGGTGCAGGCCTGTGTGCTGTGTGACAATGGCCTTGTACTTTGTAAAGATTTGTCACTTATATCTTAATAAAACACTGATTGGTCAGTAGCCAGGCAGGAAGTATAGGTGTGGTGATGAGAACAGAAGGATTCTGGGAAGAGGAAAGTCTCAGTTTAAAGTCGTGACCCAGCTGCAGAGGAGGCAAGATGAGAATGCCCCACTGATAAAGGTACCAAGCCATGTAGCTAACACAGACAAGAATTATTGGCTAATTTAAGATGTAAGAAAGAATTAATAAGAAGCCCGAGCTAATAGATCAACCAGATTATGATTAATGTAGACCTCTGTATGTTTCTATAGGACTGAATGGCTACGGGACCGGGACCAGACAGAAAACCTCTGACAACACCTGTGTAGGCTCTGTCATGCTGCTTCAATCTTCATGAGTTCATGTGAGTCTTTTTTAGTTGATTCAGACAGAGGCTCTTGTTCTCCTGATGTCCTTAGGGCCCCATTGCCAAGGACAACATGCATACAACTCATTGAACATGGAGAATAAAAGCTGGTGCCTACATGGAGCATTCACCCTATGTTCCAGTGTCTTTGGTGTGGGAAGGTACTCTGCAATCCACCAAAAAAAAATCATAAACACCAACACAGCCACAGAACCTTTGACCTACAATCTGTTGCCTGCAATATATGCTAGGACAATGATGGTACAGAACTTGTGGTAATAGCCAATCAATGTCTGATTTGACTTAAGGCCCACTTTGTAAAACAGAACCCATACTCAACACTGTTTGAGTGACCAAAGAACCAGAGACTAGATAGCTCAGAGACCTAAGGTAACACCAAACAATACTGGTCTTTTTAAAAAGTACCAATAAAATGATTCCTATCCCAATAGATTAGTGCTTTATTCAGTCATCATTAGAGAAACTTACTCTGTCAGCAGAGAGAAACAGAAACAAAGACCCACAGGCAAACATTATGAGAATCTAAATGGATGTCTCTATCAAATGCCTCCTCTCAGAACTCAGGGAAATCCTACAGAAGAGGAAGCAGAAAGGGCATTAAATTTTGTGGGTATTCACTGACTATTGATAAATTGTCAAAACAACGAGTTGAATAAACTACACAAAGATGAATTAGCAAAAGGTACTATGAAAAACGAGACAGAGTCGCCAGCTCACTAACTGCTATTTTAATGTGTGTGTTGTATGCATGTGCATGTACTGAAATACAAAACAGGCATCATTAGGATGTTAATGTTATCTTTACAGACTATGATTAGGAGATCAAACACCAAGTGGAACCATAAAAACAGTCTTTATAAAAATGATCTTCCTCTAGGGAATGGAACACATAAATCTATTGACAACGCCTATTTCCTAGGGTCTCTGTGGTACTATGGTACTATGACATACATTATTGTGTCTGTCTTTATAATAATTTCATGCAGAATGTGTTATTAGAATTTTTTGACTCTTAAGAAAACTCTGCTTAGAGAAATTAGTTTTCTGAAAAATCCCATTTTTAGTGACAGGAAAAAAATTTGATTTCAAGTTTAATTAAATCTATCAAACTTGAAAGCCTATGCTTATGAAAATTAGCCACAGGGTGTATTTTTCCTCTTTTTATTAGAATACATTAATTTTTATTAGATTTATTTATCTATTGTGCATGCACACATGGGTGTATTTGTATCTCTGTGTTGTGTATGTGTATCTGTGTGTTAGGTATGTATGTATGTAAACGTTCTGTGTGTAAGTGTATGTGTATATATGTGTCTTTTGTGTGTATGCATCTGTGTGTATATGTATGTTTTGTATGTGTGTGTGTTTTCTGTATGTATGTGCATCTATGTGTATGTGTGTGCTTTATGTGTGTATATGTGTGTTTTGTGTGTGTGTGTCTGTATGTGTGTGTGTTTACCTGTAGATGTCAGGGGAGTTAGTTCTTCCCATGTGGTTTCCTGCTTAACCCATGGAGCCATCTCTTCAGCCCCACATATACTAAAACAAGGGGTTTCACTGGGACATTTTCAACCATGTTTTTCAGGTGTGTAGAAAGAGCAGCAGGCTGCGTCCTGCCACCCGGCTCCCACAAGGCTAGCTTTACACCCAAAATAACAACACACAAATTATATTCATTTAAACACTGCCTGGCCCATTAGTTTCAGCCTCTTATTGGCTAATTCTCATATCTTGCTCTAACCCATATTTAGTAATCTGTATAGCAGCATGAGGTGTTGGCTTACCAGGAAGGATCTTAGCCTCCCTCTGTCTCAGATAGGAGAGGCATGGCGACTGCCTGAGGAGTCTGCCTCACTGCCTTCTTCCCAAAATTCTGTTCTGTTTACTCTGCCTACCTAATTTTCTATCCTATCAAAGGGTCAAGGCAGTTTCTTTATTAACCAATGAGAGTAACACATAGACAGATGACCCTCCTCCATCACAGGTGTTTTCATCATATTTATTTCCTGTGAGCCTCCCCTGTATACTCTCACTACTCAAATAGAACTAGTCTTCCTTTCAGTAATAAATCCTCATTTTTACTCCAGGCTACTTCTTAGATGAAGTGTATCTGATAGATACAAATAGTGATAAAGTATTTTTTCTAATTGCAGATTTAAAAGTGGAGCTATTACCTTTAGATTTTTATTTATAAGCCAATTTTCTTCAGAATTTATGAAAAAGTTTAAGACTTTTAGCAAATTAATATGTATATGTAAAAGTCCTTCTTGAGTAGCTGAAAATATTTTTCCCTTTTTAGGTATTTTATTAGCATATATAACTTTAATAAATACATAAAATTCTTTGATCATACTTACCTCAGTAATCCTATTCTCTCTTATCCACACCATACATCCATCCCCTGGGTTTTAGTTGCTTTCATCTAAAAAAGCATGGAGGCCTAGATGATGCCCTAAATAGTAGAATACCTTTGAGTTGAGCAAAGCCATGACAGGTCAATTTTCCTTGGGGGCTATAATTTTGTGATGTATGTTAACTCATATTAAGCATTGTAAAAGTTTATTTATCAGGGGTTAATAAGGATTGTATGACTCTCAGCAGAGGACGGATGAAATGCAAAGTCTCGAGGAGACTCTGGACATGCAACATAGGTTGGATTTGTCCTATAGAGTTGCAGAGATCCATTTCAGCCCAAACACGCAGAGAATGTAATGGGGGATTAAGTCGATAGACACACAGTTCATCCATCCTTCCTTTGTTTGGCTAAGCCAAAATGATGGCATTTCCCATCAGTATTCAATTAACTTCATGTGGCCAGAGATTCTCAGAGTTAAGAATTTCCAAATGACTACATCTGCTCAGTGAAATATATTCCAAATCATATGTGAATTCCAGGGTGGACACTAATCCCTTTTGTTTGCACTGCTGTAGCAGTTTAACACAGAACACTATACGACCAATGCATTATGGAAGAAGTAGCACAGAAAGGCAGACACTCTGGAATGCCTCCTATGGCTGCAGCAAAGTTGGAGTGAATGAGATATAAACTATTATTGAATCCAGCTCCTGAAATATTGATGTCTTGTTTCTGCAGAATAACTTAATCTATCCTGATTAATATACCCAGCAACTCCAGGGTGCTCCATCTATCAAGATTCTGCTGATTCTAATGAACTTACTCAATGGATCTGTTTGTGATTCAGAATGGAGAAGGGAAAATACACATCACATCACAGTAAAGCCTCATTGTGTCCTCCAAAGAGAGGCCATTTATTGGTTCAAACTGAGGAGAAAAACCTTGATTCTTGGCTAATTTTGTAAAGACTCACGTGGGGACTAGAGGAAGCCATGAGTGAATGTGTAAGGAATGAATGAAGCACTGTGTGAACATGTGATGTTGACATGACTACAGCTATGTCGAGGGTCTCCGTGCCTCAGAACACAGGAATGGCAAAGCAAAAGACAGGCTCAGACATACCACAAAGCCTTTCTCTGGGCGGAGTGCAAGTGCTGACAGTATATACAGAAACCATCATCTTCTGCTTCCACATCCTGAAGACTGCAACCTGAGACTGATTCCCTACAGAGACTGCATACTGAGATTAGCTAAACCTGCCTCCTTGTTCAATTGAATGCAATAAACTCCCCTCCTCCATTCAGATGTCAAATAAATGCATTGAGTTCCTGCAGTGTGTCAATGGATTCTTCTGCCAGAGAGAACCTAGTCTCCCAATTCTAGCTCTTCTGTTTGTGTGTCTGTGTCTGTCCTTTCTTCATTTCTTCATCATGCCAGTCATGTTTCCAGGACCAAGCCATGAAGGACTCAGCAGATTACTTTATTATGCATCAAGAATTATCTGCTTTTCTTTTCACAGATCTGTCTCCCCCTATTGTTCTATCTACTCATGTTTCAATGATGCCAGCCTCTCTGACAAATGTCCTGGCATTGATTACAAGCCTTTCCATGTCTTGTTTTGTCTTTTGACAGCCTACAAAATGGGAAAAAATCTTCAACAACCCCACATCAGACAGAGGTCTAATCTCCAAAATACACAAAGAAATTGGTTATCAAAAGAACAAACAATCCAATAAAAAATGGAGTGAGTACAGACCTAAACAGAGAACTCTCAACAGAGGAATGTAAAATGTCTAAAAGACACTTAAGGAAATGTTCAACATCCTTAGTCATCAGAGAAATGCATATCAAAACAACTCTGAGATTCCGTCTTTTACCTGTAAGAATGGCCAAGATCAAAAACACTGATGACAACTTATGCTGGAGAGCTTGTGGGGTAAATGGAACACTTCTGCATTGCTGATGGGAATGCAACCTGGTACAGCCCCTTTGAATGTCAGTGTGGAGATTTCTCAGAAAATTAGGAAACAACCTTCCTCAAAACCCAGTAATACCACTTTTGGGTATATATCCAAAGGATGCTCAATCGAGCCACATGAACATGTGCTCAGCTATGTTCATAGCAGTGTTGTTTATCATAGCCAAAACATGGACACACCTAAATGCTTTTCAACCAAAGAATGGATAAGAAAAATGTGGTACATTTACACAATGGAGTATTACACAGCAGAAAAAAATAACGACATTTTGAATTTTTCAGGAAAATGGATGGAGCCAGAAAACATTAATTTGAGTGAGGCAACCCAGACACAGAAAGACAATTATTACATGTACTCCCTCATAAGTAGTTTATAAACAAAAAGCAAAGAAAACCATGCCACATCACTATCCCAGAATCTAGACAACAATGAGGACCCTAAGAGAGACTTACATAGATATAATCTACATGGGAAGTAGAAAAAGACAAGATCTTCTGAGTAAATTGGGAGCATGGGGACCTTGGGAGAGGGTTGACTGGGAGGGGAGAGGCAGAGAGGGGGCAGAGAACAATGTAGAGCTTAAGAAAAATAATTTTTAAAAAACAAGCCTTTCTTATTTCTCATTACTTTTTTTCGCCAAACTAATTTTAAAATTATTTAATTTGATGCTATATTTAGACTTCAGTAACAACCCTATAATGTATAATGTCATACAATATACCTGAAATAATGAATATTTTTTATTACACTTAACTGCAGTGTTCAGGAACTCCTCCTCCATGTCCTCTACCTCAGCTTATGCCTTCAGGTTTCTGCCTTGACTTTAATTTGCAAGAGGTCATAAACCCTTTCCTCCCCAAGTCACTTTTGGGAAGTAACTTTAAGTTATTTATTTCAACTCAGTGTTATAATTTTCTTGACAAAAGTGTAAAATACCACTCATCATGGTCAATCCATACTGTTTTATTAATTTGCTTGTTTCATGAATAGAGACTGGCTCGCTATTGTTGCTAGTTTTACTGTTAATATTCATAGCAGTGTAAGCATAGCAATAAATCAATTGTATAGCAAAAGAGAAATGTAAAAATTGTATATTTTTATTTTAATTTTACATAATATAATAAAATTAATAATATATGGCTTTACATATAAAATATCTGTGCAATGTATGATGTGCAGCTTGATGTTAAGAATCACCATAGAAACAAAACCTCTATGTTTTCCAGATATTTGGATTCTACCATAGCATGAGTTGGGGTTCCAAACTAAATGAAAAGAAGAAAGCTGGCTGAGCAGTAACATTCGTCTTTCTATGCTTCCTGACTTTAGAGACAATGCAGCTGCCTGACCTGCCTCTGGCCTGATATGTTTTCAAACCATCAACTAAAATAAACCCTTCTATCAGTAAGTTGATTTGCTGCAGCTATTCTGTCACAGACACAAGAGGACTAACTGATTCACACAGAAATAACCAAACTGTCTTCCAAACATTTGCCTGTGGACCCTCAGATTAGCAAAACTGTTTTTTGCAGTGGATGGCAGTTAACTCAAAGACTCACAACTAGTCCAGTTCTAGAGAATAAGGAACTGTAAAGTGCCGTCACTACAAAGGACATCTATATCATACTGCTTCCCTCCAAAGTTCTGGAAACATAATGGAAGAAAAGATGGAGAAACTGTGAGAGCAGTTGCTGGAGAGAACTTCTGTGAAGCAATGTTTTCAGGGCCATTATGGCCATGAACTCACAGCAGCTGGGATCCAGCCAGTCAGAATTCCAGTATGGGTAGGAGAAGGGCTCATGAAACCCATTTCTACCTGAGGAAATATTGGCAGCTGATGGCTTCAAGGGAAGGAGAGCCAGTTTCTTCAAGGCTGTTTCACCTCATAAATTGCCCATACTTCTGCACATAAGCCTGCATCCACTTACATAGTCATAGAAATGACTGGACTCGGTAGGTTATAATAATGGAAATGAAACTGGGAGAAGAACATCGTGGAGATGATCCAATAGGAGTTGATGACAAAGGGAAGAGTAAATATGATCAAATACATTGTATAAATGCATGAAATTGTCAGAGAACTAATTAAAATTATATATTACCCAAAATAGGGAGAGAGAAACAAGTCGTATCCTAGGGTTTCTTTCATTGTTGCAAAAAAAATCATGAGCAAAACTAACTTGGGAAGGAAAGGGTTTATAACCTCTTGCAAATTAAAGTCAAGACAAGAACTTAAGGCAGGAACCTGAAGGCATAACTTGAGGAGGAGGTCATGGAGGAAGAAGTTTATTGAAATCCTCCACAGTGTATTCTCAGCCTGTTTTCTTATATGGCACAAGATCACCTGCCCAATGGTGATGCCACTCATAGTAAGCTGCCATCTGCAGCATGGTACAATGAACATGACTACCTTGTCAGTGTGAACTCCGGGCACCATGAACTAGGGCTTTCCTAAGACATCTAATACCTGAAGGGAACTCATACTGGGAACAATTCATCACATAACTTTAAACTATTGGATTTCTTCAGCTCCCATTAGTCATTTCCACTAATGTCCTCTGGATTCAATTTTTCACTTGTGTACGGAACATGGGCACATGGGAGTGATGTTACAGATGTTTGCTTTATAACACAGTATTTCTCCCAGAAGATAGACATTTGGGAGTTTCTTCAAAATATAATAAAAAACTTTCTATTTAGGACTTGTATCTACAGAGCCCCTATACATTACAGACTTTCCTGAGAGATCAAACACAGCCTCACAGCACTGTGTTCCCTCAGAACCTCACAGCTGAGTAAAAGGTCTTGAATGGGAAGATAAAACCTCCACTCTCATAAAGAGGGTCCTGATGCTCTCTGGTCATACTGCTTTGTGACAATTTAGGGATAAAGACAAACAAGGATCTTTAAACACAGTCACCTGAAATAACCCGTTGTGTATCACCAGCAATGCTGCTGAGCACGGCAATCTAGAAGGAGGTTGCAAATCACAGCCCCAAAACACATGTAGGGTCCGCCTGGAACTGAGACAGGCTTCTCAGGTCATTTATCAAAGTCCACCCTCCAGCCCCAAGTAAGCTCAGTCCAAGGCAGAAGGAGCCATAATCACAGAGGACACGAGTAAATTTTGAGTTAGAACATTTTAATTTTGAAGAAACACAAACGTGGGCCTCCTAGGGCCATTGTTGACCAGTAGTTTCTGTGGTCATCCCTTGTCATCTTTCTGGTGCCTGGTGCAAGTGCTGTATGTGGAAAGGCCCACAGCACCAAACCCATTCAAAATATGAGATTTGTGAGATTCGTGATTAGTGCCTAATTTGCTTCAGGTTAATTCCCTAGGATCTGTGTTTTTTTGTTGTAACTGACAATTATCTGTCAGTCTTTATTTTTCTGTTATTTTTTTCATTGATAGTGTATCAGTTTCTGTTTGATATTTAGTCATAGTTCTACAAATCACAACATTATACAGTAATTGCTTAGCCATCTTTTCAGGAGTGACTTATCAGAACCAAGGGATCTGGTAAAGGCTACACCAAAAGTCCAGGCATTTGGGCATTATTGCTTGGTGAATAAAGTGACTGTCTTTTCCTGTAGAATTTTTGCTGTATTTGACTTTCCTTCTGTTGCATATTTTGGAATTAATTCCCTAGTTCAGAACAGTTTCTTACTGCCAGGTCTTGTTCCCCTCTCTTAGGTAAGTGCAGAGATCTGCCTTCCTGCAATTATCTTTATCAGCTGGCATTGGTCAATGCTTAGGGACCAGGCACAGAGCATTTTCCTTAAAATATTCACAAGTACCCAAGAAAATAGAATTACTACTTGCCCAAGCTGCTGCTCTGGCCAGAACTGAAAATTTAGAGGCCTGGGTCTCTTCTTTGCTTAGAGTAGTAAGTAGTAGTAACTCCAGACCTAGACCCGTAAAAAACTGTAGTGTCTGGTATATGTGCTATCTGATCAAGAGCCATCAGCTTCTTCCTGACTGTTTACATATTTTGCCTGGTTACCTGGGTTTAAATCTCTTTCTTAACTAACTTTCTCCATTAAGGAGTTCACCAGACATTTACTAGCCACTCCATGGATCTCTCTCTCTCTCTCTCTCTCTCTCTCTCTCTCTCTCTCTCTCTCTCTCTCTCTGTCTCTCTCTCTCTCTCTCTCTCTCTGTGTGTGTGTGTGTGTGTGTGTGTGTGTGTGTGTGTGTATGTATGAGACTGGGAACATTTGTAACAGGTAAGACAAGATAGAAAGATTTAGAACTAAAAACAATGTAGATCAAGAGAGAACAAGGAAGAATAAGAATTGAGAGGAGAATCAAGAAACACGGACAGACAGAACCTGCTCTGAGTAGACTTCTTTACCCTTCAGATTTCTGACATTCAGATTTTTAGCCCCCCTTTAGTTATTCATAGCATCCTTAATTGAACCCCATTGCCATCAATTCTCTTATGTTATTATAAAGGTGGTATTGGAAGGAGAGTGAAGAAATTGCTTAGCATACTTCTGGGATGATGATAGAAAGTGCTCCTTTTTCAAGCTAGTTTGGTGCCCTTTCTCATCTACACATTGTAACATGAGGGCTGGTTTGTTGGGGTTTTTGTCCTGCCCAGTTCCCACAACTGGTAAACCACAAAGAAAATCACACAGAGAGTCTACAATAGATATAAAATGATTGGCCCATTAGCTCAGGCTTTGTATTATCCCTTATAACATATATTAACTCATTATTCTTATCTATGTTAGCCACATGGCTCAGTACCTTTTTCATTGGGGCAGGTCACATTCTGCTTCTTTGGTGGTCTGGACAGGACTGGAGGGAATGGGCTTCCTCCTTCCTCCCAGAATTCTCCTGTTCTCATTGCCCCGCCTCTACTTCCTGTCTAGTTGACCCACCTATACTTCCTGCCTGGCCAATCAGAGTTCATTTGAAACATGATTGACAGGATACAGACAATTCTCCCATACCAATACATTATTAATTTGTTTGCTTGCTTTGAAACATCTGTTCAATAAACACCAATATTAACTCTTCTTTTTCCCTCTCATGTTAGCAGGAAGAGTTCCATGATGGTCAATGCACTCAGATTTAGCTTCTGTGATCATGTAGGAGAAACATTTTGGAATTAATTCCCTAGTTCAAAACAGTTTCTTACTGCCAGGTCTTATTCCCCTCTTTTAGGTAAGTGCAGAGATCTGCCTTCCTGCAATTATCTTTATCAGCTGGCATTGGTCAATGCTTAGGGCCCAGGCATAGAGCATTTCACTTAAGATATTCACAGATACCCGAGGACAGAATTACTACTTGCCCAAGCTGCTGCTCTGGTTTTACCCCAAGATCAAAACTGCTGATAAAAGAACTCTGGAAATACAACATAACATAAGCTCAATGGTGGAAGAATAAACCCTTGACCACCGAGCCATGAGTCAGTATCAGGATGTGGAAATAAAAATTTGTACAAGTTCACTTGGATCAACTAAACTGATGAGGTTGTTTTGACCCTGGAACCCTCTGATGCGGCCCTTGGGGTACATTGCAATGTAAAATGCTTTTATAATAATACCAAATAGTGGCTATAGTTGATGACTAGAAACCTGATTTTTCTCAAATCTATGGACTTTCATATTCTCATATTTGTAGTATACATAAGATTGCTACACTCTATGTGTGAGGATTTTTGAGTTTCAATTTTTATGCATATAGTACTAAATTTTCCCTTTATGCACCTTTCATCAGCCTTTATTTTCTATATCTTCATTTATCTACAGTTACCCATTACCTGAAAATACAAGTGGAAAATTCTAGGGGGAAAAAACAGAATAAACAAAAAGCACTTCATAATGTTAAATTGTGCACTTGCACAGAGGAGTATAATTTCTCTAATGAAGGGGGATACTGTGACCAACTTAATGGGCAAATGAACAACTAAGACAAAATATTTGTAAATTTAGTATCATCAAATGGTATAAAAATTAAAAGTCAAGTTTAATTTATCAAATTAACAAGAAATGACATTGATAGGTAAATTCTAATTTAGTGAAAATAGTCAATTAAATATGAATGATTTATTCATATAATTTCACCAGTATTCAATGAAACAAAAATTTTTAAGTATTTGGTCACTTTTAGCTAAAAAGTATAAAGTCCAATGTCTGACATCATATTCTTTGATGTAACACAGATGCATATATATATATATATATATATATATATATATATATATATATAGTGAAAGTAATACTGGTACTATATAGTATTATATAACATTCATTAATATATATATATTGCATTTGGAGACTTCTACTGCTTATAGTAACTACTCACTAAATGTCAACCATTGTTGTCCTTATAGTTTTGTTGGCAAAGATTTGAAAATGTGTATTTCCCTGTGGTGATAAAGGACATCATTGATCCTGACGTGTGAAATCATCGCACTCTTTCTGGAGGCTCAGTTTGTGGATATGTTGATGAGGATCAAATATGCATACTCTGAATCCCGCAATTTTCACTTCTATTGATTTATATTTTTATACAACATACAGCTTGTGTTTAAATATATATATATACAATTTGCTCATTATAGCATTTTAAAAAGAAGAAAACATTCCAAAGGCCATGATTACCTCTCCATTCTTCCTGACATACTAGGTTCCTGATTTTTTTCAATATACCAGCTCATACTTTTTGTTAATTCCTTTAAAAGTTCATGCATGCATACTGTATTTGGACCATATTCACTCCTCACTTATTCCCACTAGCTCATTCAAGATTTCCCATTTCCCCATCCAAAGTTCATGTCCTTTTATTTATACCTATAAAATTTAAATAGAGACTTGAAGGCTTCAATTCAGTCCACTTGATACCGAAGAAGAAAAAGTAATGGGTTTGAAGTATCTCACTTCAAAACTACTGTACATATGATAGTAAGTTATTATTTGCTAGTATTCAAATAATAGACAAATAGAGTCAGTGGGAAAAATTAAGAGTCCTGGAAATGATTCATATGAATTATTCAGTTCATCACTGAAAACTGAACAAAGATTATTGTTTTTGATTTTTAAAAATTTATTCTATGTGTTATTCACATCATGTGTCTTGATCCCATTCATTCCCTGTCCCTTGATCCCATTTATACCCACACCCAATAAAACAAAATTCAAGAGAAAAAAAGAAGAAAATAAAAGTAAATAAAGGGAAATAATTTAAAAATCTCATCATTGAAGCTACAGTGTGACCCAAGAAGTCACATCCTATACCCCATTGCCCATGCATCTCTACTTGCAAGTATTCATTGGAAAGAGTCATTGGTCTAGTTAGAGGTCCCTAATCTCCACTATGCATTCAATGCTGGGCCCCCACTAGGCTCCTCCTGTACATCCCCCTGCTGCCCTGTGTTGTGGAGATCCTGCAGCTTTGGGTCTGAGGGTCAGGTCCCTTCATCTGCTCCAGCAGAACATAGATGGGGTGGATGTTGTAGCACGTCAAGTCATAGTCCTGGGTCTGGGCCTGTACAGATATGGGGTTGGTCCACCATATGGGTAATGGGAACAGCTCCCCCATGGTCACATTTTCAGCGCTGGTAACAACACTTGCCTTAACAGTTATGGCTCTGATAAGGTGCAGGGCCTGATCCCGAGTGCTGCAGTTGATGTAACTCAGAGACAACTCTTATGACCACAGGATCAGCTCTCCAACCTCCATCGTTGATGGGTGGGGGATGGGGGAAGTAGGTCAATTCTTTCCTGTCCATGTCACCACAAGACAGATGGGCAATGGGGGCAGCTCTCCCATGGTCACAGTTTCAGGACTGATCACAACTGTGCCAACAATGGTGGTTTTATTGTGCTGCCCAGGTGAGGAACAGAGCCTGTTCTCCTGAGTGTTGCAGCTGATGGGGGTGAGAGACAACTTCCCCACTCTTATGAGCACAAGGTCAGTTCTCCTGCCTACATTAGTGGGCAGTGGCAACTCTCCTCAACCCACACAGCCACAAGGTAGATGGAGACAGCTGTCCTGTGTTCATGATTTTGGGGCTGGCTCACCCACACCTGTACTACCAGGGTTGGCTCTATTGTGCCAGTCTGTTGAAGTGCCGAGCTGGCTCTCCAAAGTGTTGCAGCTGGTGGCAGTCAGGGATAGCTCTCCCATTCTTATGACCACAGAAATAGCCCTCCCACCTGCCTCAGGCATTGATGGTGGGAGGAGGGTGGGGGGTGAGAGGAGTGCTTCATTTCCCCACCCATGCTGCCAGGAGACAAAGGAGAAATGGGGACAACTCTCCAGAAAAATCTCTCCCATGCTCACATCTTTGGGGCTGGCTCACCCACACCTGTGCCCACAGGGTTGGTTCTATTACTCTGCTCTGGAAAGGCACAGGGCCTGCCCTCCTAAGTATTGCAACTGGTAGGGACAGAGACATTACTCCCACTCTTATGACTACAAGTCTTCCTATCCTACCTGCCCCAGGCATTGATGAGCTGGGGTGAAAGGAGGAGAGCTCTCCCCTATCCATACCACCACAGGACAGATAGGTAATGGGAGCAGTTCTCTGAGGCTCACAATTGCAGGACTAGCTCACCCCCAAATACTGCAAGAACAACATGAGATCTCAAACCAAATAAAGGGAAGAGAAGGAAAAAATGAGACAAATATACACATTGCAATAAAATTAAATCATAGAACTAAAATCAAAATGTAAAGCCATATAAAATTTAGTGTATATTTTGTTGCCAAAGTGACAGATTTTATGATGATACAGTTTAAAATAATATTTTCATTGGCATATGTTTATTGAATGCATGAGGTTTTATAAGACACACTCAAATATATCGGGACTTTGACCATATTTACTATTTCCCTCTTGTCAATCTTCCATTCTTCATGAATCCTCCCCTTTCTCTTCTCAAATAGGCCCCTATCTATTGTTATGTCCTATAAAGACATATATGCACTAATATATACATATATACAGGTATCTAAGTGTGTATATATCTAAGACCAAAAACTACATACAATGCATATGATATTTGTCTTTGATTGATGTGATGCTCTCAAGCCATTTCTATCTTCCTTCATGTTCAGTCTGTGGTTTCCTTTTAACATATTTTTCTGAATGAGGTTTTAGAACAATGCTAACTCTAGGGGCAACCACAAGCCCTGAGTTTGCAAGAGCTGATATGAATTTGGGGAGTGTCTGACATCTGAGTCTAGGATTACTTTCCCAGATTCCTGATCCACAGAAACCACCTTCGTGTCAGAGCTGTCATGAAGCATGAGTTTAGGGTAAGATCAGGTTTGAGTACTGAGTCCCCATTTGCTGACTGGCCTTCCTCCACATGTGTATCTCTCATCATTGCTGCATTGCTTGGAGTTGAAGAGACATGACATGGGTCGTGTTAGATGGTTTTTGGGTTTTTTTTTTTTTGTTTGTTTGTTTTTTTTTTTTTTTGCTGTTGCAAATATCTGAACTAGACAACTTAGAAATAAGAAACATTACTTTTTGATTGTCATTTCAGAGATTAGTTCATGATCCACTGGCCCCATTTTTCCTGGGCCTGTTGCAAAGCAGAACTTTGTGGCGGAATAAAGTTGCTTAATTCATACCAACCAGAAAGCAGAAAGGGCGACTGACAAGGGCAAACTACTTTTTTTTTTCTTTCTCATGGTTTATTTTTTATATATATATTTAAAAATTTCCATCTCCTTCCCTCCTCCTCTCCCTCCCTCCGCTCCTCCTCCCCCTTCCCGCCCCTCCTTCTCCCCCTTCCCTCCCCTTCCCTCCACCCATACCTCCCCTCCCTCCCTCTGAAGGCCAAGGAGCCATCAGGGTTCCCCACTCTATGCTAAGTCCAAGGTCCTCCCAACTCCCCCCAGGTCCAGGAAGTGATCGACCAAGCTGAAGTCACCCACTTTCTCCCATGTGACCTCATTCCTCATAGTCCTAACAGTTACCAAGAGTCCATTCAAGTTTGAATCCATCAGTGGATTAAGGCACTAATGAAGGCAAAAGCCTCATGATCTAACCACTTTCCAAAATTCTAACCTGAACAATTCTTGAATTGAGAACAAAACCTACAACACGTGAGCCTTTTACTTCATCTTTTTCCTTTCCATTTTTATTTACTCTATTTTTACATATATGGTTGTTTTGCCTACTTGCTTGCTTACACTCTGCATGCATACCTGTTGCCTGCATAATACAGAAAATGACATCAGATGCCAAATTGGGATTAGAGACAAATTGGTATGTAGATGCTGGGATTGAACCCCAGTCCCTATGGAAGAACAAACAGTGCTCTTAACCACTGAACTATTTTCCCATCTCCACAACACAGGAACCTTTTTAGTGTGGATTAATTTAAGTAAAATGAAGCACTCTTCACATCTTTTCAAAGCATCTTTTCTTATTATTCAACTCAACTTGCCTTCTAACTCTTACACGTGGACTCTGGCAGTGTAAATCTAACTTCACATGGACAGTTGGTCACACTGGTATTTTTGAAAACTCATAAGCAATGAAAGCATTTATTGCACTACCATTTATCAAAGGACTCACTGAAATGCTCTTTTTGTCTTCCTGGTTATCAATTTGGAAGTATATTTTAATAATTTTAAAAACTGTGTAATGATTTTTCTTTTTATTGATTTGTGCTCTTATTGCTTTTGTGGATTACTGCATGATTTGCCAGAAAATGTTTTATTTGTATGTGAAGACAAGATGCACTTGCTCACTTTATTTTGTTTTTTGAATTTAGGGATGGCTTAGTTAGGGTTTCTGTTGTTAGGAAGAGACAACATGACCATGGCAACTCTTGTAAAGGGAAACATTTGATTGGGGCTGGCTTACAGTTTCAGAGGTTTAGCCCATAATCATCTGGTGGGAATCACGGTGGCAAGCAGCAGGCAAACATGGTGCTTGAGAAAGAGCTCAGAAGTCTGCATCTGGATCCCTACAGGCAGCAGGGAGTGACTAAGACACACTTCCTCCAATACATCACAACTACTCCAGCAAGGCCACATCTCCTAATAGTGCCACTCGCAATGAGTCTTTGGGGGTTATTTTTTTTTTTTCAAACCATCACATGAGTTTCTGAAATGACATTAAGATTTCACATAGCTTCTGCTGGGATTGGGACCTGCTAAGTTTGGGAAATATAGGTGCCATTTTTGTGTCAACCTTTCTACCTGGAAGCATGTAACTTTCACTTTCCCTCTCTGTAAAGGTAAGATAATACACTGGCATGTTCCAACATTTATAAGTAAACTTTCCTAACCCTGGTCCTCAACAGAATGCCTTAGAACTCCGCTGAGTTCCAAGCTGTGGTACGTTCTTCTGTCGCTCATTAATTTACAGCAGGTTCTTGTCTCAAAGAGGATGATTGTCTCTGTATTATGCTTGAGTGGTCTTCATGAGACTTTACAACTCTAGCTTCTAGAATATATTCAGTCCCTCCTGTTCACAGCCACATTTTTTTTTCCTTCTGATCATTATTTTGAATTTGAATTTCCTTTTTGATTATCATTTAACAGTTTTTATTTTATTTCTTTATTTTTTTCTTTTTTAACATTCATGCTCAGGTGTTTTTTAAAATAATTGCCTCTTAACAATTTATGCAGGAATATTATTGGTGAAGTCATTATTTCCTGCTAAGTTTCCCAATTGAAAAAAAAAATCTGGCCTTGAATTATGGGGAGGGATATTATAGATGACAATCAAGCCTGTACTGAGTAGTCCAGGACCTAGATATAATAAGAAGATATGCAATCATCACTTATTACACTATTGTTGAGACTATGCTGTGACACAAATGAAAACATTATTGTTAAGAAGGTCATGCTGTCATATTTTGTTTGTCTCACTGTTTTTGTTTTTTGTTTGTTTGTTTGTTTGAGAAAGGTTCTTGTATATCTCAGGTTCATCTTAGCTCACTGGGTCTGTAAGGGTGACTTTGTATTTTGGAAGCGCCTGCTACCATCTTGAAGTGCCAGGATTACAGACAATCATCAAGCATCATGCGCCATCCCATCCAGCTCAGACTGCATTATTTCAAATCCTAGGTCTGGCAACAACTGTCAGGCCATGGAAAAGTTCATTTATATTTTATTTTCTCTTTTTTTCAGACGGGGTCAATTTTTCAGTATTTCATGTTGCTTTCATGAAACATTAAGTCTATACATACAAGGCAATTATAACAATTCTAAGCATATAGTAAATCCTGGTGATCACTTATGGTTCTGTTTCAATGGGCGGTTTTCTCTGTCTTCTAATCTTTGCTACCACTGTAGACCATGTATTATCATTCATTTACACATTTCCTGGAACAAAGTAGAGATTCAGCATATGTGTGTGCATTTGTGTGTGTGTGTATGTGTGTATGTGTGTGTGTGTGAGAGAGAGAGAGAGAGAGAGAGAGAGAGATGAGGGAGAGAGAGAGACAGATGAGAGAGAGAGAGAGAGAGAGAGAGAGAGAGAGAGAGAGAGAGAGAGAGAGAGAGAAACTGGATCATAGAATTCTCAACACTTCCATAAGAAAATAAAATTTACATAGGCAGATATTGAGCCCACATCACATGAGTAGTTAAAGTGGAACAGAGTTTTGATTGATTTGTTTTATCAATCACAAGGTCTTCACTTGCCTTTGAAAGCTTTTTATCCAGCATCACCCCCGGGGTAGGGAGGGTGCTATTGTCAGTATTCTATGTATTCACGTTTCTCTTCTGCACTCTTTCCCATAGCTTTATTTCCATTACTTTCCCCGATGAATCAAAAGACATTAATCATTCTCTCTCATCTTCTGGACATCTAATATCATCGTCCTTCCTGTTTCATACCAACACTTTTGCTATTGTGATTTCACAGGACGATTCTTTTTATTTTCCTTCTCTCTTCTGCAGATCAATAATCTCTCTCTTACCTGACAATTCTGGAGATTTTCATTTTCAAGTCTCTTAAAGACCTTGTGGAGGACAAAATTTGAGTCTCTTCCCTTAATAATGAGTCTCCCTCCATGGTGAGCAGTTTTTTTTTTTTTCTGGGGTAACAAATTTAAATATTCCTGTGTGCCCTTTCTGTCAAAGTTCTTCTATCTACCGCAAACTATTCCACTTTGGGGCCAGGTGTTTAAATGTAAAGAAAGTTTAAAGATGGGCTAGGGATATAATTCTGTTGGGAGAGAGCATGCTTAGCATACAGGAAACTTTGGGTTCTAAATTACTGAATAAACTCAACATGCTAACGTATGTTTGTAATCCATCAAGTTAGGAGGATGAGAAATTCAATATCATTGTCAGTACATAGCAAGTTCAATAATAACCTGAGATGTATTAGTCCTGGCTTCAAAAAGTGTAAGATTATAGTAGATTGTGAGTCAGGTGGCCATCTAATGTGAGTGACCCAGGACCCTCTGAGCTTTATATTATAGGATGGTGTGAGTGTGCCAAATCCAGGACGTCCTGATGACAGGAAGGTGGGAGATCCCTTACTGAGAAAATCACCACAGTCAATGTCATTCAGGACAAAAGTCTAGAAAATCAGGAACGACCTTTGTAAGTCTAAAGGTGGAGAGAATATGACTACTGCTTTGTTGTGGAATATTAGTTTATGATGTGTTACATTCATTTATTCTGTGGAATATTTTTTAATGATGCAAAGATGTGTTGCATTCTTTTATGTTGCATTTGTTTAACTATGTAAACAGTGTTACTTTACCTGCCTAACACACCTGATTGGTCTAATGAAGAGTCGAATGGCTAATGGAGAGAGAAAATATGCAGGGCTACTAGGCAGCATGGCCAAAAAGGAAGAGACGCCCAGGCTAAAGCCAAGAGGGAGGAGTGATAGAAGAAGAAGAGGAAGCTGCCAGGGTCCAGCCACACAGCCATCCAGAGTAAGAAGGAAAGAAAGATATTTAGAAGAGAGGAAGGAAAAAGCTTAGAGGCAAAATATAGTTAAAGAGAAATAGGATAGTTTGAGTAGGAAAAGCTGGCTATAAACAAGCCAAGCTGCTAAGGTCAGTCACTCATATGTCATAACAAGTCTTCAGAAATTTATCTGGGAGCTGGGAGGGAGACCCCCAAAGAATAAAAACAAAAACAAACAAACAATAGTAACAACTACACCGCATCATTTTTCTCTCCCTCAATGTTTATAGTATCATATCCCACACCCTGGTGTTGTCCTTCTCTATGTCGGAAAAAAGAAATTTCTTATCAACAGAAAGAAACCCAAATGCCACCTACTGTGTGCCTGGCATTGTGCACTATAGTGTCCACCATAGTCTCTGTCTGGAAGTCCTAACCCACAACAACTATAAATGTAACTACACAAGACCATGAGAATAAAGCACCTAACCCTGTTTAATGTAGCATCATTGGAAGAAATGCAGCTACAGAGGGAAATCCAAGGTTGTGCACAAGGGGAGACCATATAAGGCCACAGAAAAGTACCCACCCACCAGCCAAGAATAGTCACCCTTCGGAAGATTTGATTCTGCCCATATTCTGATCTTGGACCTCAAACCTTCAGAAAGTAAGCAAATAAGTTTCTGTTGTTGCAGCCACCCACCTGTGGAATTTTGTTATGGAATTTTATCAATCCAGTGCAAGCATTTTTTAAAAATAATCCTGTAAGAATCAGGTGTGATGATCCCATTCTAATTGTGTTAAGTAATCCCAATGGCAAGTAACTTGCTCTAACACCAGGGCTAACATTCAAATGAAGAAATCATTTCTGCAGTGTTTACGGCTCATTCCCTCCCACCGTCACTGCTTCCTCTGATCTCTCACAAGTAGGTAGAATTCTCATTATTTCCTTGTGTTTGTGGACCCTGGGAGGCAGACAAATATAAGTAATAGCTTAGCAACCTATGACTCCACTTGGTTTTGTCCATGTTCAGTTGCCCCTTCTAATACTACAGTCTCAACCCTTTTCTTGCATATACTATGTTCAGACTACCACTACCACCACCACCACCAAACAATGCAACTAACAATCTGTTTGCCTTCAGGTCTCCTAGCTACACTCAGCTGAAAACATAGATTCTGTGAATAGATTCTGAGTGAATAGATTATGTACACTAAAGTAAAGGCCATTTCCCCTTAACAGTCATCACATTTAGATAGATCTTCGTCAATTACATTTCAGTTGTGTCTGGGTATAAATGTAGGCTTGCCAATCCAGCCTGAACTAATCTGAGGTGCACAAACAATGAAGAAAGCTATGTCCTTCCTAGAAGAATCCCCTATCTACCATCTTATGACTATACATAACTGGGCATACATATCATTAAAATCAGATGAGTTGTGGCAAGAGATTAAGGTAAGGCAATTGCAGTGATCTGTCTTTGTCACATAGAGAATCACCCAAATTACAACCCTGGTAACAAAACTCCTTCTCTTGAACCCCACAAAAGAAAGCCTCAAACAAAAACTGGATCCCTATAGCACCTTCACTAGCATGGTTTACTGGCGATTTCGATAGTCTATTTCTTTCTGGCTTGTTCTACCATTTTGCTTTAAATAAATTTTTTACTGCTTGCAATCTGTAGGATTTTATTTCATTCTTGAATTAAACCAAGAACCTTCAACTCTGACCGGGCTTTCAAGCCCCTCCAAATAAGCATTCCATGGGTTCATTTGGATTTACGGCATTTCCAATACTTGAGAAAGATGTGCTCTTTAGCTGTTATGTGATATTTTTTTTTTTTGCCAAATCTACACAAACCTTGGTTTTTAGGGATAGATGCCGGCTCTTTGACCCTCATCTCTGCTTGAGGCCCCATGATGGCACCATGGTCAAGTCTATATCACCACTCTACTTAACAACAAGACTTTCTTGGACGAGGTGAAAGTGACCAGATGTTGCACTGTGTTGTAGCAGAGACTGAGATATCTTCCATTCCTCCAACTCTCCTGTCCATTTTTTGGCTAGTGTGGTATGCAATAAAGGCAGCTATCAGCTTTAAGAGGAAGCAGTCAGTTCCCATGAACTTCTAAAGTCATTTAGACTGAGTTATTTTCATCACTGAAGGGGGTCAAGGAATATGCTACCTTTGTCTTGTTGATCTTCTCCCTGTCCTTGATAGCCAGTGATTTAATTGCTGCTCCTCATGCCTGGGAAACTCACTGCCTTGAACTACATATCGCTTTTCCTTTCCATTGGGGGCAGTTATTCCTCACTTAGAGATTCTCCATTTGCATTGTTTTCTGGTCAGACTTGATGCTCTCTGAAATTGTCATAAAATGTTTTTTGATAACCAGTATATTTCCTGTCTCCCCCCAACAAACTCTAGCTCTTTGAGAAGAATTGGGTTTCAAACACAGACTCTTCAGTACAGTGCCCCGATTATATGTCCGGCACCCACAGATCAGTTGTGTGACATTAAGTGTGTTCTTTCTTTTTTTAAAATTTGACATAAGAATATAAGTTAACTCAGAGTCATTGCTAGGATGAAGTGAAAATGTGTAATGTTCTTAGCTTTGTGCTAAGTACACACCAGCCACGCAGTGAAGTTTGTATTAATGACTTACGTCATCACACTTACATCTGAGAACTTCAAATGGGGCCATAAAGAAGCTTGTTGATTATTTAAATGGATAAATACACAGATGCATGTGTGGATGTGTGGAGGAAAGCCTGCATAAAGACTAAGGAAATGCTGTGGAAAGAGGCTTGCTTATTTCATAGTCGGAAGCTGCAAGCTGCCGATAAAAGTCTAATAGAAACAAAAACTCAGCTTAATCCCAACATTTAATAACTATGATAATAATAAGAATATTTGCAATAAAATATACTTCACGACTTCCAATTATTAGCTACCAGCTATTTCATTTGTTACCTACGTTATATAGTTTATTGTTAAATTCATTTCCCAGGTCTCTTTATTATTTGTGCGTCTGGGCGTTGAACCCAGATCCTTGCACACGCTAGGCGAGCACTCTATCACTGACCTTAACTCCAAATCTTGTTTTAAAATTTATTTTGAGACAGAGTCTTTTTATTGAGCTCTATATTTTTCTCTGCTCCCCTTTCTGCCTCTCTCCTCCCCTTCAACCCTCTCCCATGGTCCACACGCTCCCAATTTACTCAGATCTGAGACAGGGTCCTTTAACAACATCATCAATTTATTTGAATCATTCCATTTCAGGATCATAAAATAAGTAATCATAAACCACCCATCAGCAGCTTCACACATGGACATGGGCTAAGGTCTCTTCTCTCACAACCTGGTCAGCTCCAATTTGTAGGGTATCTGTCCTGTGCAGGTCACTCTACTTGGCTGAGTCTTACCTAAGATAGACAGGAGAAAAGATCTGTGTCCTTGGCTCCCAATGAAGGAAGGAAACAACAAAACAAGCGTTCCTGAAACTGAGAGGCAGGCCTTGGGAATGTGCCTTTTTTTCTACTTTTTCATGAGTTATCATAATACTATTTGATGTACAAGTATGTGTAGAATACAAGAGTTACGAAATTTGACAAAAATCACAAAGCTAAGAACCACATTTGTCTGGGATTCAAATTTGCATCCCATTTATTTTACTGCTTCTGAGCTGCATGGTGTAACAACCTCTCTCATTTTTTTTCTCTCAATTGTGGGAATCGGGTCTAAAAGCAAAGCGAGATGAGCATCTGCAATGCACATGCACATGGCCATTTCCCTAAAGTGTAGGTGGCTGTAGTGAATGTATATGCAGTGATTTCAGAGGCAGCTGTCACCCTTGTCCTTCTAATCCCATGGCTCTTGATGGCCTTAAGCTTGAGATATCCTTGCTGGACCCTGCATTTGGGCAGAGCAGAGGTGGCCTGGAGCTCTCCCCAGCAGCTGTGTTCCAAGTAGTCCACCTAAGTGTGCACAACAGCACTCTGCAGGCAACAGTCATACTTCTTCCCTGAGCATGAGTGTGCACAGCAGCCCCTTCTTGCTGCTACTGATCTACACATACTAGGAAAGACAGCGTAGACTTGGGGCCATAAATCATAGGATTTCTGGAATTCGCTCCTCACTAAGGTGAAATCAGGGTAGGCTCCTCTCTGCTTTACCAAGAGGCCACCTGAGAGTTCTGTGGCTTCAGCATTATAAATCAGTATCAGGCATGTGACATCATTCTGACAGCAGGACAATTGCTGTCTTGGAAATAAGAAATGCAAATTTCTCTTCTCTTATTGCAAAAGCTACTGGTGGGCTTATTCTACAATGTTGATCAATGACTTTAATCTATACCCACCCACAGTTTGTGAAAACATGTCATACCTGTGAGCCTTCTTCCTCTCAGCTCAGGACTAAGGTCGTTTTTGATTTCCCTAGGCATTTGGTCCACCTTGAAAGCCTGGCTATTAAAATGGAAAATTTAGGAGGGCAATTTTAATTGTACCTAGGCTATAAAGTGAATCCTGGAGGCTTCAACATTTAGGAGCTGGGTGACTTTGACAAGTTACTTGACCTCTCTGAGCCAATATCTCCCAGAGCAAATGTAGACAAAGACACAACAAACCCAGGTGTCACTCTTACAAGCTGTATTAGTGAGAGTGTCCATTAGCACTATCTCAACCCTTCTTGCTATTTGTGGCTGCAGTCTTTCGGGAGAACTGGATAGACCAGGGAAGTTATATAAGAAATGAAGTCTGAAGAAGTTAATCCAAGCCAATAGATTAAGTGAGAGGAACAAAAAATGGTCTTTTATGGAGAGACTGTACACTTTCCTTTGTGCTAGTTAACAAGAATGTCTTGCTGAAAATAAAATGGAGATAATAGGAAAAGAACGAGCACTGATAAGAACCGCATCTAGCCAAGTTTATTACTCAGAATCGTATTTTTAATTTTTTTCAATCCAGAGAAAGGTGTCTGAGTTGCTTTAGTAACACCATTAGCAAACAAATTATATAAGCATATACTCTATCTCTAACTTATATGAGATTAGAAATTTTGATGCAGATATTCTCTGCAGCTGGAAGATTAAAGAAATCTATTTGTGATCCTACCTCCCATATGAAGAATAATACATTCAACACTTAAGACTAATTCAAGCACTAAAGATCATAAAAAGCCTGAAGGAGACCAGAAGGAAGGAAGGAGACAGACCAGTCCTGTGGTATGGCAAAACTACAAAGCCTGTATGCTGTTGCTTCTTGTCCAGTCGTATCACAGTTGTTAATAAGAGAATGTAGTTATTACAATGATAGAAGATTGGGAAACTATGTTCTCCTAGCAATACCTTATTCACTGTTATGAACATCATAAAATTACTATAATTTATGAGAACCAAAATAGTTCATCTTCCTGACATTAGCTCAGAAACACACATAGGCATGTCACACAAGGGTGACCCCTGAGTTCCAGAACTTCGGTATTGTCTACCACTATAATATGCATGTGGTTATATAAAGCATCACACAGTAGTCAAGAGCAAAAATGCATGGCTCTATTGGCTGATCAATGAACCAGTTGATCAGTTAGAAAACTGAGGAGATCCAAGAAGCCTAATTAGAACTTTTACCTTTGTATGAAAAATGCTTAGGAGCAGAAAAAATGATCTATAAATATGTTTTACCACCAACTAACTAGTCATATATAAAAAAGTATTTCTCTGGTCATATATATATATATATATATGTATATAAACATATTTATCTGCATGTGTGTGTACATGTACAAAAATATTGAAGGGAAATGGGGATAATTAAGAACTTTATTTGATTCTTTTAGCTTACTGAAAAATCTTATGATTGGCATGGGCTGACTATATTCCTCACAAAATTCACATGTGGTTATTCCACAAGATTGTGGCATTTGGTAATGTGTAATGTGATCTTTAAGATATCACTAAGGTTAGATGAAACATGTGATCAGTTCACTGATGGGACTGATACCCTATATAGAAGGAGATTAATTTTTTTTTCTTTTGCCCAATATGCACACAAAGAAAGCCATGTGAGCACAGAGCAAAGTGGCAGCTATCCAAAAGCTAAGGTCCTAAACCTCAAGATGCAACCTCATCCCCAGCAGCCCTACCTTGGTGCTGCATCATGCAGAACTGAGAGAGATGAGATATAATAAGCTTCTAGTGTTGGAAGTCTCATTCTTGTCACATTTTCTTATTGCATCCTGAATATGCTAAGACGTAACTGCTATTGCTATGTCCAAAATCTATATCCCATGTTCTTGACTTCAATAAACTGGTTGTTTTGAACTTGGCTGATGCAGATCAACTGAATGAAGAATGCACCAAACACTTAGTAAAGTATCATGCTAAATTAAAAGACAGACATATAATCCCAAAGTTTGAGTTCAGGAAATAAGTGCACATATATTTCTGCCAAGATGTTAAGGAGACGTGACTTGGGAGTTGAGAATAGCCCTGAATGGTACAGTGGTCTTCTAGGTTGCTTCACATGATAACCCAGAGCCATCTAGTCCCCCAGGGCTGGCAGCAGTAACTTGGTCTAGAAGTCTTAGTCATGCTGCTTTTAGCTGGTTGTTTCTATGAGCAAGGATAAAGGCTACACTGGGAAAGAGGACTGGGAAGATATGAGATCAGGAGAAAGCAGGTGCCTACGTTGGACATTGCATTCCTGCAGGAATGCCTCCCTCAACTTTTCCATCCCCACAGTGGTTTAACTCTCCATTTAGCATCTGAAAGTAATTAATAACTGTAGGAGCAGAAAACAGCTCGCCACAGAAGGCCCTGTTCTAATGGCTAGGGCCCAAATCTATATTGTGACATAGGAAGGAACTGGATTTAACATTCGGTTACCCTTATTATGATTCTGAATTGCTAGCAGGACTTCAGTAATCACAAAGATCTTTTCAGTGTGAAAGAAGAAGACTTAGTGAGTCTATATGTGCAGCACACAAATGACCATTATCACTTTGAAGATGGAAAAAGAATCACGAGTTAAATATATGAGGAAACTCTAAAAGCAAAAAAAAAAAAAGGTCAAAACTAGGTTGTCTTCTGAAGGAACTCAATTCTGCTAACACTGATTTTTTTTTAACTATCTGCTCCAATTTGAATTTCTAGTTTCCACAACCTTAAGATGAAAAATAAGTATGTTGTATTGAGTTAATAATCACATAGTATCAGGAAACTGACAAAATCATTCATTATCTTATTCATATTAAGAACCGTTAAGGTTCACTATTTTGCCAAGTGCTACAGTAGAAATAAAGGAAGCAAAAGACACTGCCCTGGCTCACATGCATTCACCATCCATTTTGACAGCAAACAGCTAACATTTATTGGGTACTTACTCTAGCACACATGCTATTGGACAAATGATTTGCATCCATCCCTTATGCCTAGGTTGAAATCTTAACCCTCAATATGATGTCAGGAGGTACAGTAATTCCTTATATAAAACACTCCCTAAAACCTTTGCATCCCTTCCCCTGTGTGAATTTACAGCAACAAGGTGGCTACCTACAGTGCCTCAAAACAAATCATCACCACAAGATCTTGGTCTTGACCGCCCAAGATTCAACAGCATCAAGGATTCTCATTGTTCCTAAGCCCTTAGTTTATGGCTCAGAGACAATAGCTTTAACATTGTATATGGACACATTCATGTTTTGTGCATTCATTCCCTACCAGCACTGGAAATAAAGCTCAATTGCTCAATTTAACACATTGGATAAACTAACACAAGGAATGATTTGGTATGTGAACTAACATCTAAGCTATATAAATTTACTAAGCTGTCTCTCCTTTTTTTATATACTAAAAGAACACTGTTGGGTTTTTTTTTTTTTTACCATTTTAGAGGGAGAAGATATGAATTGAATTGTAAGTACCAGAACTAGCTTTGTAAAGTAAGAAAATTTTATACAAGAGCCAGGCTTAAAAGGAGGATAATATATTAGTTGTGATGTGAACAACAAAGTGACTATTAAATGTTACTATGACAATTTTAGAATTTAAATTTTTGTGTTTGTATAACTGGGATTCATATTCTCTTACTAGCTACCTTCTAGGAACTGTTCTTAATAGCTAGAAGGTTCTGTTGGACCCCACCACGTGACTACTTGGTTATACAAATCACTAGTTGCTTTTTGTACAGGCAAAGAGGAGAGCATCTTGGAATCTTTGCCCTCTTTTATAAGGCTATGTTTAGGTCAGGTCCACCCAAGAATTTTTCTGCATTAACTGGCAATCTCATGGGGGTGACAACCCACCATATTCACTACCAAAAGTCATACTGAGAAAAGAAGTTGACATAAGACATATATCAAGGGGAGAAAACACTGAAATATGTCTTAGAATTCTCTCTACTTCTTGTTCCTTTGAAAATATCAGGAAGCATCAATAAAGTTGAATTTAAAATCTCCAGTAGCATCTGTGTTTAACATGAAGCCTTGGTTGCTACTTTGAGACTTGATAACTTAAATTTGATTTTGTTTGGCTCACAAAAGTTCTACTAAGGGATCAGGAGACAGTGTGGAACCAACGGATTCATTGAATGTAGGTGGAAAGGGTAGAGACAAACTCTGAAGGCTTTGGTATCTACTGTGAGGACAAATGTAGCACTTCATATCATTGCTATAACTATCACTATTACGAATATGATCATATTTAACCTACATGCTGCTTCCCCACTCATAGTCAATAAACTATTTTTAAAATTATATCATAATGTTAAAAATGCCATTTCAAAGTCAAATTCTTGAATGGTGCTTGTTCTAGGAAATTTTCTTAGGAAAAATTTCTTGAAAGCTATGTCTTTGTGATTAATTATTAATTCCACTATAAAATGATATACTGGAATTTTCTTTGGAAATTTTTATTTTTACTATTTGAATAAAATACATTATACTTTGGGTCTTCTTTGTGCATGCTGTCATGTATATATTGTTGCAGAATTATACAGAATATTTTAGTGCCCTGAAAACTTTCAGGTTTTATCTTTTGAACTTCTTTTTCCTTCTCCTATGTACCCTATTTCCATCTCTATAAATGTAACTTTTCCAAAATATTCTAGATGTCAAATTATAGTCATAGCATTCACATATGGAGTTCCTTTACTTTTCAGTATTCATTTAAAACTCGCCCATATTGCTACGTGTCTCAGAAGCTTAATCCTTCCTATCACTGAATAATATTGATCCCTTTACTTATAAAAGTATTTTATAAGTATTTTATTATATTATAAAAGTATTTATTGTATTTATTTGCCCACTTATACTGTAAAGGACATTGTGATGTTTTCCTAGCTTTTAGACATATGAAAAAAACTGCCATAAATATTTCTGTGAAAATACTTTTCTAAGCATAAATGCTCAAATCAGTTGGGTGCATGCCTAGAAGCATGGAGCTGGATCATATTACAAGACCATGTTTATTTCTGTAAGTGACTGACAACTTGTGTTTAAAGAGGCATTGCACTTCCATATTCCCATAGCAAAGGGTGAGAATCTTTGTTACTCCACATTATTACCCCCAAACTGGTGCTGTCAACTGTAGGGCTTTAGCGATGCAAATAAATGTTTTTAAAATATATCTTTGGTGAGTATAGAATTTTGAGGTTTTTTTCCTGTAGAACTTTAAAGATTTTTTTCACCATTGTTACTCATTTTTGTTTGTTTGTTTTGCTTGCATTTTTTTTCTAATAAGATGCATAGTAATCATTAGATGGGTCTTTCTGCAAATCAATTGTTTTTCATATTCTGGTTCATCTCAAATTTTTCTCAAGAACACTGATACAGAATACATTTGTTATAAGATTCCTGGGTGTGTGTGTGTGTGTGTGTGTGTGTGTGTATACATATATATGTGTGTGTGTGTGTGTGTATTTCTTTATAGTATATTGTTAATTTTTTGAGAATTTTATCAGTGCATTTTGATCATATTCAAACCCCATTTCCTCCCTAAATTTTCCAAATTCACCCCAATTCCCATTTTCATGTCCTCTTTTTTTAACAACCAACTGACTACAGTTGCTGCTGCTCATATGCTTATAAGTATGGAGCCATCCACTGGAATATGGTCATCATACATGAAACCACACCCTCAAAGAAAACTGACTTCTTTTCCTCCACCATCCACCATGAGCTCTCCGTTCTTCATCTATGGATGGGGACTCATGAGCTACTCCTTGCTTCAAGTAGCATCACTGACTAACTTGACATTGGTATTGTAGTTCTTGTGTAGGCATCCAAAGCTGCTGAGTCCACTAACTCAATAGTCCTGTCATGTCCAGAAGACACTTTCAATCCCACGTTCCCAAACCTCAGGCTCTGACACTCTTTCTACCCCTTCTTCCATGAGAGTCCCTGCACCTTTGTGTCACAGGCGATGACATTAGTTTTTGACAATTTATGAATTTCTACATTAACAAAACATCCATTGCACAATGAATCTCTGATGAGGTCTGGTAGCTTCACAAATCTCTAAGTAGAGGTACACAAATATAGTGGGTACTTTGATTCTGCATCTATGTACAAAATACTAGTAATAGTTTCATTCCTGAAGTCTGTGAGCTCCAGAACCCTGGGCTCTTGGTTGTATTTACAGGTCTGGGTATGCGTTTTCTCCTAGGGAGCAGGCCTCAAATCCAATCAGGAAGTGACTGGTTACTCTCATAATACTCGTGCGATTATTGTACCCCATGGGCATGTCTTACCACCCCAGATGTTATTGTAGTTCACTGGGTTCATATCTAGATAAGATTGTTAACTTCCCTCCCCAAGGAGCCTATATAAGAACTTCCATTATGATGAAATCTTGTTCATGGGAATAGGACAGGGAGAAAAGTTCCTGGTCTGTATCATTACCATGGCCTATTACCAAAGAAGTGCATGGTGTCTTCAGCAATGGGTGTTACATTTAAGCTCTGGTGGGCAACCAAGAAGAGTGGCAATAGACGTGTGTGTGTGTGTGTGTGTGTGTTTGTGTGTGTGTTTCAAAGACACAATAACCAACAACTCAAAGAGGAAGATATAGCATACCAGGCATTGGGCTTTTTATTTGGAAACCTAAGGCATCTTGAAGCACGTTATTTCTTGTGAAGAAAAATACCAATTAAACTCTACATGAAATTAAATTATGTTACATATTAAATTAATTATGTTGTATATTTAATTATGTTATATGTGAATGTATCTTATAAACATTATGTGTTATATATTTAAATAAAATAGAGAAATATAATATATGCAATGTATAATTACACATTTAGCTTATAAAATATTATGCTTCTGTATGGCTTTTCAAACAACCTTAGTATTAGTTGTCATGCCACCCCTCTTCTGCCCTATGTCCTCCTCTTCTCCCGCCATAAACCTCCTTCCCCATGAACTCCTTTCCTCCTTTGTTGGGGCAGCTGGCCCAATCCCTGCGTTCAGGGGCGTGGCTGCCCCAGCGGAGTAGCATTCCCCTTAAATAGGATCGGGGCGCCGGAAGGAGCCCCGTTTTGATTCTCCCCTGCGTACCTTCTGCTCCACTGGACCCTTGGATCTGTAAGTTCCCTTATTTTCCCTTGTATTAAAATTGATTTATTATAAAGGACTACCGTGGTTATTTCCCTAAACCCTATAACCGCTGGTACCTTGCCGGTACACTCCTTTGTATCACCTATGTTCTACTACCTTCTTTCCCTTGAGATATTTCTTTCCCCTCCCACTAATGATCTCTTCTTAGTTTCTTGTCTTCTACAGGTAGGCTATGTTATATACTCAAACCTAAGGATTTGTTACAGAGAGCCACGTATGAGTGAAGACAAGTGACATTTGTCTTTCTGGATCTGGGTAACCTCACTCTTTTTCCAATTCAATACATTTATGTGCCTTTTTAATAATTGATTTTTTATATGTTTGTACCCACAATTTCTTGGTCTTCTTTAACTGTGGTTGTAATTTTTTCCAATTTAACATAATTTCTTTATTGATTCTTTATTGATTCAATTAAAAATACCACTCTGTCCCACTGTCTTTCTCATCCCACTCACACTTCTTCATTCCTCCTAGTGGCCTTGGGAGCCTCCGAGTGTCACACAATATATCCTTTGGTCCAATCAATTTTACTTGCAAATGTTCATTACAATGAGCCATTGTTCTGGTTCAAGGCCTCTGGTATCTGGTACACCATCATGACTGGATCCTCATTGAACCCCTTTGGGATAGTCTGTGGCCACCTTAAGTCATGGAGATCCTGCTGGTATCTTTCCACAGAACCAGTTTCTTCATGAGTTCCAGCAGGTCCTAGGTGGGGTAGATGTGAGGGTAGGCCAACCCAAGGCCCAGTTGTGGCATAGGTGGTAACTTAGCTGGTCAGTTCATGCCATTGAGGCAACCCCCTCAGCAAGGGACAGAGCCAGTCTCAGCTGCCCATGACATCAAGGCCAGTACTCCCTTGCCAGTGGTGATGGGTGGGCCATCTCTCCTGAGTGCAGTGACCAGATCTACCATGATTGTGGGGACTAGCTCTCCTGCTACAGTGTCCCGTGAGGGACAAGGCCAGCTTTCCCAGGGTCAGCTAAGGGCAGGGCCAGCCCAACGCAGCCCTCTGATTTTATCACATATGGATCCTATGTCTCCTTGTGATAACACAGAAAATAGTCATTAACACAGATCCCAGCTATAGTAGGAACATGGACCCAGACATATCTCTTGGCAGCAGGCATTATCAAAATTTCAATTCTTGGATGTTCATATATTTTAAAAATTAAAAATTTTGACCACAATAATATCTTAATACACAATCCACTGTGTTGTAATAAGGCCACTTGTTTGTCTCCCAGCTGCCTGGCAGCTCAGACATGAAATAATCACACAGAAACTATATTATTTAAAACACTGCTTTTCCCATTAGCTCTATCTTCTTATTGGCTAACATTTATATCTTAATTTAATCCATTTTTTTAAATAATCTGTGTATTGCCATGTGGCTGTGACTTACCAGGTAAAGTTCCCAGCATCTGTCTCTGGTGGGATTACATGGCTGCTCCCTGACTCCACCTTCTTCTTCCCAGAATTCAGTTTAGTTTTCCCTGCCTAGCTAACTTCTGTCTTGCTATAGGTCCAAAGCAGTCCTTTATTAACCACTGGTATTCACAGCATACAGAGGGGAATCCCGCATCACCATTGGACTTGTCATGAAGTTGAAAGGCTTCATGCCACCTTACTTCATCTATCATGCCAAAACTATTGGTGGCTGTAACTAATATTGGAGGATAACCAAGCAGTATTAGTATTATTTAACACCACCCTTACTTCATCTATCATGCCAAAAATATTGGTGGCTATAACTAATATTGGAGGATAATCAAACAGTATTAGAGAATCAGCATTTTTGTAGCAAGTTGTTCCCCCGAAGAAGTAGTACAGTATAACTTTGGAACACGTCCCAATAAAGGAATTCTTTGCTGTGCCTCCTCTGACTTCCACTAGTAATGCATTATATTTCACAGGATGCCTCAGACATACTGCTTACTTTCTGGAACCTAATCATTGCACAGCTCACAGTATATGACCCATATAGTAGATTACTAAGACATTATTGCTTTTCTTTGTTTCTAGGTGCCTTTTGAGGTGATTTTCAAGATTTAAATTTGCACTAATGAAGACACTGGAATAAGATTCTTAAGTGAAAAGAGTACAAACTAGCAAATCTGAGCAACTTGGTAGCTGGTTTAAATTCTGTGAACAATCAGAATAAATATGATTGACATATGGTAAAAGACACAGGTAGAACTGGGTGTCAGGTAGAACTTGATTGCAATTCTATCACTATATGTATTTTAGTTAAGGAAAATTAGTAAAGTACTAGGATATTGCTAATGGAGCTAGCAATGCCTAATTGCAATTATAATTTCTAAATGAAAATGATGCAGGCTTAAGTGTTCTTGACAAAGTACATGATATATAGCAAGGCCCGAAGAAATGACAAACATTATCGATAAGCTACTGAGAGAAGAATTATAATTTCAGTGGTATAATGTACAAACTTTACCAGTAGATTCAATGAATATAATGTTCTGATAGTTTTCCCCATCTTAATCTGTATGGTAAACCTAAACGAGAGAGAACAGAATCAAAAACTGAACAGAAAACAAATACCAGGAAACCCAACAAAGTTTATAAACATTATGAAACACAAGTAAATAAAAAAGGACAAAACAAAGAAAGAATCTCAGGAGTCTAGGAACCATTGGGTAAAGACTTATACAGGAGCCACAGAGAGAACTCTGGGGAAGTGGGAAGGAACTCTGCAGTTGGGTAAGTTGTCATATCTGTAAATCCAATTATTACCACATTGCTCATGGGAGTGACAATAAAATTGAATAAGACAGTGATCCATTTGAATATTCAACATACTGGGAGACAGAGGGTAGACACCAATCACAATTGGCCTTGCTATGATAATGGTGCAAAATGATAGTAAGTGTTCTCTGCACAGATAACATTCAGTCACACCTGGTACAGGCCTTGAAGCCACAGAAATCCCAAACGAGTTAAGGTGGAGTTGAAGACAAACAAGGAGACACTGAAATAAGAAATGAGATGCTGTCAAAAGAGAGGACAGTGTATAATTATTATGTTAGTGTGCATAATGCCCAGCACGACCAGAAAACTGAGAAATGGATTTTTGTATAAAAATTTCCAAAAACAAACATGTATTTTGTGTCCTTGCTGCTTGAAATTCTTGCCTCACTTTTGGTATCAGGAAAGGACTTGGCGATTGCAAGGATAGCAAGGAAACTGAGTGTGTGCATTAATTAGCCCTTTACATATGATGAGAAAATCGGGGATCTCTAGTATTAGTTCATAATCTCTCAGATAATGCAAGACTGTCTGAGATTTGAACACTGACACTGTCTCAAATAGGATTTCCCATTTCACCCAAAAGGCTGCCGTGTGAGGAGATTAGTGGATAGTCAAACAGCATGCCTCATGAAAAGGATAACCTTCATAAAACTGAACAGCAGGGCAGATGTTGTTTGCTGGAATCTGAGCCAGACCTATTTTCAAGTGCCAAATTGCTGTCTCAGGGATGATGCTGATACATAGTCCACTTACCTGCCTGAGGCATGAGGAGCAGTGGGGAGAACCCTCCATATGGCATAAAACTCTTCAATCCCTGGGAGACACAACCATTAGACCTAACTGAATTTGCTTTGATTCCCAAACTAGGTGTGGCTGGAAAAGAATGATGCAGTTTTGATCAGGATGAACTTGGGGACCTCACACCAAACCTACCTGATGCCCCAAGTCATGCTTTCTTTGGTTAAGAAAACAGTGATTATAGAAATCATGGGTGTGATATTTTACAAATTAATGAGGCTACAGAAGATACTAAAGAATATTCATCAGTGTATGAATATTCATGCTACAAAAGCATTTTGGGTTTGTTCTGAAACAGAATTGGTGTCCAAAAGATCAAAATCTGCAAAATTCAGATTGTTTTTTTTACTGCTACAATTTTACAAATATAAGTTTTTGATCAGGAATGTAGTCTGTAAATCATTTCATCTTCTGTCTCTACAAATTATAGGGCTAGTGTGTGAGGGACACTGCTGTAACTGAGGTGTTGTACGAAAGCAGCTGAACAAAAAAATCCTGACTCTTCATCCTTTCCACTCTCATGATGGAGAAAACACTCATGCACGTAAGGTCTGACTTCTCTATCCTTCGCTGTTGGATTGTCTCATTCAAAGCTCAGTAGGGTTTCATTCTTTATGTACTTGTGTGTGTGTGTGTGTGTGTGTGTGTGTTTCTTTTCTTTCTTGCTAAAAAGAATAAAAATAGTTCCCAAGTAGTGAGTTCAGTACAAAACAAGCATATATACATTATTGTATGTATATGCTCCTAGTGCTGATAATACAGGAATTTAGAGGAAGTGTCTTGTGCAGTTCTACCCAGTTATTCAGAAGCATACTGACACTGATACTTCTTTACTGTCAGCAAAGACATCACTCCTTATTGTCAGCCACACGTATTTATACACAGATAAGTGTGTATGTGTGTGTTGTGCACACACACACACACACACACACACACACACACATCATGCTGCATTTCTTCTGTTCCAATAAGACTTTCAATCTATGACTTCCTTTCCGTCATTATACTGGCAGCATATCAATAGTTTTCTTTATTCAGCACATTTGTAACTTTATAAAAGTTTTAGTTCTTGCTTCTCTTCACTTCTAACATTTTTAAAGAGGGGCTCCCAATAGCAGGGACCTTGTGGATACAAGTTTCAACATCTACAAAGCAGAGCTTTTGATTTGTTTTAGCTGGATACAGTGTCTTGTTAGTGTCCTAGGTGGCTTTGAACTTACAATCCTTATTGTTAAGTATTTTTCCTTAGGTAACAAACCTCTCTGCCAATGCAGTAATTTCAATAAACCAGATCAGACCAAATTAGAAGACATCCACCTTTAATGAAGGGCAACACTCCAGGGTGGGGCCCTGGGAAAACACAGAGAGGAGAACAGAGAACCAAAGACCATGAAAAAGTTGGAGACCAAGTGTTCATTCTCTGGGGAAGCAGTTTAAATAGCCTGTAGGAGTGGTCTTACCTTCCCTGGGGAGGGGCTCACTGTTTGGTGGGTTTTCTTGACCCTCCCTGGGGAGGCGGTCACTGGTTGGCAGGCTTTCGCTGAGGAGGAGTTTGGACTGAGGCAACTCCCAGGGGAGGGAGCTTTGAAATGGAACTTTTCACCCAACATTCCAAAAATGGATGCCAGGAGCTGGGATGAAGCCACCAACTAACCAATCCAGACTCTTTGTATAAAGGGGTGTTAGGGAGCTGAGGTGATGCTTTTAACCAAACATTCCAGATTTTTCTGGGTAAGGATGTTAAGAGGTGCTTGCTCAAGTCTGGCTACTTCCTGTGGGCATGAGGCAACAAGGGAGAGAGGAGAGCTGGGAATTGGTGGATTCATGCTCAGAGAGAGGTGTGGCTGTAGTGGCATCCAGTTTACTATCATCCTGGAGACCTCAGGCAGCTGTTCCTTGCAGGAGATGAAAAGGCAGGTGACTAGGAGAAAATTATATTGTTAATATTGGCCCTATGAATGGGGCTAGCCACAGGAAGAGTCATTAACTGCCATAAAGAATGGGACAGAGAAGAGCCCTGGTTGTACAAGTGAGGTACGGGTACATAAATGAGACACGAGAGCAGATATGCCCTCTTAAAACAAGATTTTAGTTGGTAGGTGTCCTTGAGCTGAGAACGTTGGTACCAATGGGGAAGTCCCAGGAGCTGGTGTAAGTGTTGGCATTGTCTGGAGGGTCCTTTGTAAGTTGGTCTTGACCCAGACAGCAGGAGTGACCTAGAAAGTATGCCTAAAAATGGGTGGGGTTAAAATATGCTCTGAAGACTGTCAGTTTTTACCAGACCAGATTTCTTGATAAAGCAACAGAACTTTTTTTAGGAACCTGCAGGTATCTGTAAGACAACTAAAGCAAAAACATTTTAGAAAACAATTGAAGGAAATTGGAAACTCTGGATCTCTTAAGATACACCTAAAACCTGTCAATTCTGGACTATGAAGCCTGTGAAAGAGGCACACTTGTCTGTATTTTTAACAGGAAACTTAGCAAATGCAGTAATGAGCTACCAGTACCTTAAGTCATCAAATGCCATTAGACAGATCTGGAAGAAATAAATGAACAGAGATAAGAGAGCTTTTTTAGCTATGCAGACAGTCCTAAGTCTCTCTGTAATCTTTGGTGAACACCAGTCTAAGAAGCAGTACTTGCTGTTGGCTGCTGAGTCCAAGAGGCTGGAAGATTTTCCTGTAGGGGGAAGATTTAGTCTACCTGTCTTGGCAAAATGAGAAGAATGATCCCCTGGATGTAGCACTGAGGAAGCTGAAGGAGTGGAAGGCCACTTTTTCCTGTGTAGGTGGCTTTGTCATACTCCTCAAATTATTCCACACAATAGAAACAGAAGAAACATTGCCAAACTCTCTTTATGAGGCTACAATTACCTAGATACCAAAACCACATAAAGACATTACTAAGAAAAAGAATTACAGACCAGTCTCACTCATGAACATTGATGCAAAAATACTCAATAAAATACTGGCAAATCTAATCCAACACCACATCAGAACCACCACCCACCATGATCAAGTCATCTTCATCCCAGAGATGCAGGGATGGTTCAACATACAAAAATCTGTCAACGTAATCCACCATATAAACAAACTGAAAAATAAAAACCACATGATCATCTCATTCAGTGCCGAAAATGCTTTTGACAAAATACAACATCCCTTCATAATAAAGGTCTTGGAGAGAGCAGCGATAAAGGAACATACCTAAACATGATAAAAAACAATATACAGCAATCCAACAGCCAACATCAAACTAAATGGAGAGAAACTCCCAGCGATCTCATTGAAATCAAGAACAAGGTTGTCTACTCTCTCATATCTATTCAATATAGCTCTTGAGGTCCTAGGTAGAGCAATGGGACTCTAAAAGGAGATCAAGGGAATACAAATCAGAAAAGAAAAAGTCCAACTCTCACTATTTGCTGATGATATAATAGTTTACTTAAGCAACCCCAAAAATTCTACCAAGGAACTTTTACAACTCATAAACACTTTAAGTAATATAGCAGAATACAAGATTAACTCAAAGAAATCAGTAGCCCTCCTGTACACGGATGATAAATGGCCTGTGACAAAAATCAGAAAAATAACACCCTTTACAATAGCCACAAATAGCATAAAATATCTTGGAGTAACTCTAAACAAACAAGTAGAAGACTTGTATGACAAGAACATTAAATTATTGAAGGGAAAATTGAAAAAGACACCAGAATGTGGAAAGATCTCCCATACTTTTAGGTAGGTAGAATTAACATAGTAAAAATAGCAATCTTACCAAAAGCAATCTACAGATTCAATACAATGCCTATCAAAATCCCAGAAAATTCTTCACAGACCTTAAAAGAATGGTACTCAACTTCACATGGAACATCAAAAAACCCAGAATAACCAAAACAATCCTGTACAAGAAAAGAACTTCTGAAGGCATCACCATCCATGACTTCAAATCTACTAGAGAGCTACAGTACTGAAAACAATCTGGTATTGGCATAAAAACAGACAGGAGGAGAAATGGAAGTGAATTGAAGACCCAGGTATTAGTCCACATACCTTCAAATATCTGATATTTTACAAAGAAGCAAAAAATATCAAATGGAAAAATAGAAATCATATTTAACAAATGATGCTGGCATAACTGGATATCAACATGTAAAAAATGGAAATATACCCATATCTACCATATCTATCACCATGCACAAAACTCAAGTCCAAATGAATCAAAAACCTCAACATAAAGCCAGCCACACTGAACCTCATAGAAGAGAAAGTAAGAAGTACATTTGAACACATTGGCACAGGAGACCACTTCCTAAATATGACCCCAGTATCACAGACACTGAGAGAAAAGATTAATAAATGAGAGCCCCTGAAACTTAAAAGCTTCTGTAAAGCAAAGAACATGGTCAAAATGACAGCCTACAGAATGAGAAAAGATCTTCACTAACCCCAAATCAAACAGAGATCTGATCTGGTATAAACTTTCTTATTTAAACAAAAGGGCGAGGTGCTGTAGAAGTCCTATCACCAGTAGCCTTTAAGTTACCCACCTACTTGGGCGTGGCCTCTTATACTATATATGCCAATGTGAAGCTCACATCCAGCCGTTTTCCTCTTTTTCTGCTGTAGGATTTGGTTATTGTTCCCCATTCCAGCAGAAGATTGTGATCTGTAAGTCTACCCCTAAATAAATAACCCTCTATTATACTCAATTCTGAGCTAGTGTGGAATTTCTATTAAGCATTTTTCATGGAAAATACACAGAGAGTCTGGATACTGTATCTTATTGTATTATCTTTAAATTGTTTGAAAGCTGAGGAAGAAGCAACAGTTGCTAAAAGACATTTGATTATCAATGTTTCTGGATTAATCCAACACATATATATATATGAAAATATATATATTGAATATATATATATATATATATATATATATATATATTGAAAATGCCTTGACTTTAAAATATAAGTCAAAAGATATGTTACTTTGGAGAAGAAGTTTAGCTTTTATTTCCACAGGTAATGAGAGATTGTGGATTCATTCTGGGCTAAGAAAAATCAGGTTTGATTAAGGAGACCCCTCCCGAGAAATCTCTGATAGGAGCAGATGGCCCAGATATCTGAGCTCTACATCCAGAACAGTTTTAAGACTGATGGCTAAGATGATCAAGCCTTACAGAATACTCCAGTCAGGGCTTGATCATAATTCTAAATTTTCTCTAGGTCCTCATAAGACTATTAGCACCTACAATCAGTGAGAAGTATCCAAGAAAACGATGCCCACATTTCCAAAAAATGAATTTAATGAATTATGGATATTTATCTTTGTTTAGAGTGTTGTTTACAAGTTGTTATGGATAATGGTCTGGGAAAAAAAAACTAAACAAAGGAGATTAGTTTCTGAGTTCTTGTTTTTGAAAAAAAACGGGTGCAGGGAGTGCTGTGGTACAATGGTCTTGTACCCTGTCAGTTATATTGTATTCTTTTTTCTTTTTTCTTTCTTTTTTTTTTTTTTTTTTAGTGTAGCTTGGTTTTATTTATGTCCACAAATATTTCAAAAAAAATTACAAAATACGCAAATGGAGAGAACACAGAAGTCACGATTTCCTGGGTGTCTACTGCTTACACTGTGTCATCTCATGGCAAACTACTCATATATACACTTAGCTCCGAGACCTAAAGAAATGCAGCGATCAGATGCCTGCTCGCTCCACTGCAGTGAGACGTGGAGCTCGGCCTTGACGACACTGAACAAGTACATACAGAGCACAGAAAGCAAACCAAATTCCAAATGAGAGAAGGGAAATCCAAAAGGAAGCCAAGCAGCTGGGCCTCAAAGATACCATGAAGGTCCAGGGCCTCCGAACAAACCAGTCAGTCACGGAGGACACAGTCAGTGCTTCACCTTGGGATAGGGGAGAAAGCCAAAACCAACAAAGAAACATTTTCAGACAGATTTCAAGTTCAGACTTCAAAGTACTTCACTCTTTCTCTTTGGAAAATGGGTACTAGAGAGGAGATAAAGGGTTAACCGAGTGGCAGACTCAGTTAAAAGGGGAGAAGGAGGTGGTGGCATGGGGCAGAAAGGACCTGCCTGGCCAGAGCCCACGAGGAAGCAGCCTTCCTCATTCTTTTAATAAAATGCTGGTTGGTCAGTAGCCAGGCAGGAAGTATAGGTGGAGCAACCAGGCAGGAAGTAGATTTGGGGTAATGAGAACAGGAGAATACTGGGAAGAGGAAAGGGTCAGTCTGTGGTTAGCACTCAGACCCAGAGGAAACAAGATGAGAGCACCTCACTTATTAAAGGTACCAAGCCAGTAACTAACACAGACAAGAATAATGGGTTAATGTATGATGTATACATTAGTTAATAAGAAAGCCTGAGCTAATAGGCCAACCAATTTATGATTAGTGTAGACCTCTGTGTGTTTCTTTGGGACTGAATGGCTGTAGGACCAGGCATGACAGAAACTTCTGTCAACACAACATAATTTTATTTTCTTTTAGAATTCTTTATTTTAGGCAGGGCAGTGGTTGTACACACCTTTAATCCCAGCACTTGGGAGGCAAAATTAGGAGAATCTCTGTAAATTCAAGGTCAGTCTAGACTCCAGAGTGAGTTCCAGGACAGCCAGGGTATGTGGTGTGTTCATTTTTATTAAATTCTAATGAGTCTTTAATTTCTTTCTTTTTCTGCCTTGACCAGTAGTCATTCAGTAGATAGTTGTTTAGTTTCTATGAGTCTGTAAGTTTTCTGCTGTTTCTGTTGTTGTGGAAATCCAGCTTTAATCCATAGGAGTCTGATCACATGACTGGACAGAAAGAACACTGAATGCCAGAAGATGGAGAAAATCCAGCAGGGTCTGTCTACTCAGATTCTTCTTGGTTTCTCTTCAGTTTTTCAGTTTTCTTTCCTCTATTGGATAGGGTACATACAATATTTTAAATGGGGAACTCATGACTGACATACAAACAGGATACTGCTAGATTTCACACAGGAACATAGCAGAAAGTTAGAATAACATTTTATGTTTTGTGGATGGATTTGGAGAAAGAAGATTCTGTTTTTAATAGTTTGGTTTTTTAGAATCCCGGATATTGTGGTTGACAGCAGGGGAGAAAGAGGGCAGGAGTCTTCAGGGAGGCTGGGGAGGTTAAGGGAAAATTACAAAGAAGTGTTGCTTCTGAGGTTCTCATTTGGGGTACTACTTCCCAAGTCCTAACTCGAGTTATCAAAGAATACTGATTGCTTTTTATTATCACAAAGCCCATTGCAAAAGGGTTATTGTTCTAGGAAGGCCAGGGAAGGGTAGATTATATTGCAACAAGTTAGAAATGTTTAGAAAATTAAAGTGAATAAGAAATTATGGAAATATTTTAAACATTCTCACCTTTTATAATCAGCCAAGGTTTGACTTTTCTAGCTGACTGATTGCTCTCAATCCTAAATGCAAATCAGAAACACCTAAGGAATTTAAATCACTTCCCAAAAAGTATTGTTACCAATCTGGATGTACTGGGAGCCCTGAGTAAGCCACTCTGTTCTAACTCATCATCACAAAATGAAATTCCCGGAATAAATGACCTCGGAGCTTCCTTCTGCCTTTGATGGTCTGTGATTCTATTCTCTTACACATTCACGCTTCCCCCAGAAGAAATGCCATACCATGTCTTAATCTCAAAGCAGAAAGAAATCAATTAGCTTTTAATATATTTCTGTTCATTTACATCTTACATTAAGTACTAAAACTGAACTCAAGTACCTAGCTTTTATCTTAAAATGAGAATTATCAGAGACTAAAACTATCTTATTTCCTTCTTTGTTGGGAGATATAGCCTAGCTCACTGCAGGGCAGAGAAATCCCTGTGGTGGCATAACAAAGGACTTGCAGGATTGTCAGATTTTGCCAGAAAGCTGCTCACAGGGAGGGGTCTCAGCAGAGACATTCTGCTGCAGAACCACTGGAGGAAGTCATTGCAGGAAGATGCAGCCCACCAGATGCTACTGGCTGCTGTGCACATCAGGCCCCAGATGCTAGAAAAAAAGCAAAGACTAAGAAGACCCCATGCAAAGTCTGAGCTCAACCTAGAGAAGCCTAATACAGGGCAATACTCCTCTCTGGGATTATACTAAAACTAGGTAGGAGTAATCATCTCTTTCCCTGCACAGTGCTGCACACCTCCCCCATCCCCTATACCCTCCACATCCAAACTCAGCACTGTGCTTTCTAACAGTCCCAGATCTGTTGTCACAGAACAAGCTGAAGGGGCCAATTAGAAATTAGACGCAATAAAGTGACAAAAGACACGCGTGCCGTGAGGGAGACTTCTGGTTGTGTATATGTTATTCTGCCTGAGTACAGAACGGATGGAAGAATATTTCTGAAACCTGTCATGGTTGTACATACCAATGGTTTTTTTCTCAGTATGAGGGTCCCCAAAGCCTGTGTGTAAGAATAGTCTAAGAAGCTATTCCTGAGCTGAACTCTTTCCCTAGTGTTCCTGTCTTACTCACAGAACTGGTCTCCAGCTGTTCAACTCCAATCCCTGAAAACTTCATTCCAGACTCTTCTTTAACGTGCCTTCATCTTACAGACTCATGGATGTGAAGACATAAACAGTGTTTTGCTTTGGATACAAGCTGTCATTCATGTTCTTGGCTAGAATGGAAAGGCAAAAGGATATCAAGATAGACACAAAGAAAACAGAATAATTCAAGAGTAATGGACTTATTAGGACAGTCTCTGGGACACTGTTGTGTGGGTTCAATGTCACTTTTCAACATTGTGGGACTCTGCTTATCTGAAGAAAGGAGGGGTTCCAGAAACCAGAAAAAAACCTGAAAATACCTGTCTTAGGCAGTAACAGAAAATGTACAATGGAACACAGTCAACAAGACAAAACGGCAGCCTACAGAATGGGAAAAGATCTTCACTAACCCCACGTCAGACAGAGGTCTGATCTCCAAAATATAAAAAGAACTCAAGAAATTGAACAGAGAACTCTCAACAGAGGAATCTATAATGGCTGAAGGACACTTAAGGAAATGTTCAACATCCTTAGTCATAAGAGAAATGCATATCAAAACAACTCGGAGATTCCGTCTTTTACCTGTAAGAATGGCCAAGATCAAAAACACTGATGACAACTTATGCTGGAGAGCTTACGGGGTAAATGGAACACTTCTGCATTGCTGATGGGAATGCAACCTGGTACAGCCCCTTTGAATGTCAGTGTGGCGATTTCTCAGAATATTAGGAAATAACCTTCCTCAAAACCCAGTAGTACCACTTTTGGGTATATATCCAAAGGATGCTCAATCGAACCACATGAACATGTTCATAGCAGCGTTGTTTATCATAGCCAGAACATGGACACACCTAAATGCTTTCAACCAAAGAATGGATAAGGAAAATGTGGTATATTTACACAATGGAGTACTACACAGCAGAAAATATAACAACATTTTGAATTTTGCAGGCAAATGGATGAAGCTAGAAAACATCATTTTGAGTGAGGTAACCCAGACACGGAAAGACAATTATCACATGTACTCACTCATAAGTGGTTTTTAAACATAAAGCAAAGAAAGCCAGCCACAAACCACAATCCCAGAGAACTTAGACAACAATGAGAACACTAAGAGAGACTTACATAGATATAATCTACATGGGAAGTAGAAAAAGACAAGATCTGCTGAGTAAATTGGGAGCATGGGGACCTTGGGAGAGCTTTTAAAGGTAGAGGAGAGAGATAGGGAGGGGAGCAGAGAAAAATGTAGAGCTCAATTTAAAAAAAGAAAAAGACAACACCAATAATAATAATTATAATAATAATAATAATAATAAAATAAAATGTATAATGAACTTGAATACTTGAATTTTAAAATTAACTCTTTCCTAATGAAAGCAGCCATGATAAAACCCCTGACAGACTTTGGACTTTTGCATATAGACTAACACGGCCTTTGAAAAGCAGGCAGAGAGCATGTTTTTATTTCTTCCACTAGGACTTGGTGCTGTCACCAACAGGCTGCACATGATGCTCTAACTGGTGCTCCCTATAGCCCAGCCAGGGGAACATCATTAGCAACACCCCAAGTCTTGTTGCAAACAAAAGCAGGTGTTGTAATGTGAGGAACAGAAAAGTCTCAGCTTCCCACACACACTCCCTGCAGGAAGAATACCAAATGTTCCAATTCCAGAATCAGCCCTCATCGCTACATGCCCTAAAGCTAAATCAATTGAAATCACATCAGTGTCCAATGCTGATAGCTCTCAAGAGGGACTAATTAAAAATACTAATCAAGCCCTCCTTGATTTCAATGAAGCAAATCATAAAATTATTTATGATATTCTTTCTCTTTTCTCTCTCTCATCACATGTCATTTCAGTAAAAAAATCAATCTTTAAGATACATCTTTCCTATAAAATACTGAATGGTGATTGTAAATATGTAAGAAAAAATATGGCATAAAGGAAGAGACACAAATTTTCTACAGTTTCTTCTTTCAAAACAGTTTTATTCTGGATGTCTCCAGACAGTGAAATTCCCTATATTGTTATGAATAAAATGTGTGGAGGAGAAACACCACAAGTGCATGCATATCTCCTTTGTTTCTTTGTAATACCATCAGTTCTCACCACGGGTTAGCCAGAATCTGATCCTCAGTCATTTTAACTCTGGCGTCCTGACGTGCATATTAACTTCTGAGTCATTTATTTACCTCATAGTTAAAGGGCTATTGAAAAAAAAATTTTAAGTGTGCTCATTAGGTAACTATGTCTGTGTGGATCCACTGGAGGGCACACTAAGGCCCTTGGAATCCCTCTAGGGCAATGGTTCTCAACCTTCCTAATGCTGCAACTATCTAATACAGTTCCTCATGGTGTGGTGACCTCAACCATAAAATTACTTTTGTTGTTATTTTATGGCTGTAATTCTGCTATAGGTATGAATAGTAATGTGAATATTTTTGGAGATAGAGGTTGACAATGGAGTGGTGACCCCCAACTTGAAAACCACCGTTCTAGGGCATTTGTTCCACATGGCCATGAAACCTGTTTTCCAGATTAGGCTCCTAAGAGCAAAGAAAAGTTGGCTGAAGGATGGTCCCATTATAGACCATCAGTAAAATGCTCTAGGGACATGCTCAGTATCTGGAGACCTGGTGTCAGTGGTCTGTCCAGACAGAACCTGAGAAAGGTGGTATGAATTCCACCCTCCCCACTAAACAAAACTGTACACTTGGGCACAGTTCGTAACAACTTGCAACTTGTGACCTCTACTTGTACAAAATTAGTGAAAGTGACTCATCATATCTTCCTCCATGGATTGTTTGCCAACTACAGTGTAACAGCAGACCAGCTGCCGGCACAGCATCTGGTCCCTAAAGAAAATGAGCAACACCTAGCATGATCCCTTCCTTTCTTCTCTCTGGTTGCTGATTCATAATCTATTAGGGACTGGAGTTGACGGAGGGGCTATTTTTGAAGTCTGTTTTCCTTGGATTTCTTCTAGTTCAATATGTATCTGTCTTTTATTTCCTACCCAGAGTTTGTAACCCCAAGTTAGCAATGCTGAAGCTGTTGCTATGGCTACAGCAATCCTGTGACTTCAGGAGGTGATAAATCAGCAGGAGGCAGACTCTGCTTTCATGTACAAGTTCTTGAAATGGCAGAGAAGGAAGAGTGTACCTCCAGAGGATTCTGCAGGATGAGATGCTGGGTCTTCAACAAGACTAGATACAAGTTACGTGTGTGGAATGAGGTCTGTGCAAAGTGTATACACCCTTTTCCACATCCTCAGCAACATCAGACCTTCCTGAAGGAACACATGGCTGCACTCCCCAGGCTCAAACACAAGTTTAATTTTTGATGTATTTCTGTCTGCTTTTTGTCTCCTCCATTTTTAGTTAGGTATCTTTTTCTTGCAATTTAGAAACAATGTCAGTCTGAATTTTACTCCAGGAAAAAATTACTAAGGGAAGAGCCTTTTTCCCTTTTAAAATTGTCTATTGAATTCATTTCGTTGATAGAAAATGGTAATACCCAGGAACCTTGCCCCTTATCATTGCTGACACAGACACAAACCTCTTTGTATATGGTTACTTTTGGCCTTCTTGTTTTTTTTTTATCATTGTTGAGGTATAATTAACAGAAAATTGAATACATTCAGCACAAGAGTGATGTTTTGGCATATACTTAAAGGGTGGCATGATTTCCACAATCAAGCTAATGAACTTATTACCTCACAGTTAGGTATTTTTATAACATATGTGATAAGAATCCTTAAGATCTCGCTGAGCAAATTTCAAAACGACCACACTGTATTATTAGCAATGCACATGAGGCCACTAGAACATGGTTCTGCTAACTGCAAGCTGTACTCAGACCAACATCTTCTTCTGACCCCTGATAATCACCTTCTACTCCTTCTGTTTATTAATTGAACATTTTTACATTCCATTAAGTAACATTATGTAGTATTTGCCTTTTGGAATTTGGCTATTTCATGTGCTATAGTATTCACTAGAGCATGAAGGACATGTTATCAAATGACAGGGTTTTTTTTAGAACATTGTACTCAGTGTTCATTTTTTTTTTTCGGTCTTCATTTCTGTTGGTGAGGGTAGTCTGGAAAGAGTTTATTGATATGTATAAGTACATCTCCCAATCTTTTCATCTGTCTTGAGAATCCTTGAGGCCTCTGTTGTATTATAATGGTCCTTGTGAAGAAAATTGGTTTGTTTGAAAATTGGAGAAATAGTGTAGAAACCAATGGAATACGTTCTAAGTATTGGGAATGAGTCTGATTGAAATAAATGATGGTATTAATGTAAAAAAAAGATGAAATAGTATTATACATGTGATAATACAACACACACATCACACGTGTGTGCGCGTGCATGCACATGCGCATGCACGCGCGCGCACACACACACACACACACACACACACACACACACCATTTCTCTGTTCATGGGTTGCTGACAGGCACCTCTGTTGGAGTCATTGCTACCATGCCTGTTCCTGCAGAGAACATAGCCATGTTGACATCTTTTCTAGACAGTAATTTAATTTCTTTTGCTGATTTACCGGAGGCAGGATTGCTGGTTATACAATAATTCTGTTTTTAAATTTGTGAGTGACCTCCATACTGTCTTCCATAATAGTTGACCCCATTTACATTCCCAGCAATGATGTAGAAAGACTTCTCTTTTCTCCACATTGCCAGAGAAATTCAAGTCAAAGCCACAGGGAAATATCATTTCACATCTGTTGGGATGTCAATTATCTTTGTCATTCTAGCTTGGGATCATATCATCCTCAGTTTGAATAAAATGAATTTATCAATTCAGTCAAAATCCTTAACCTGCAAGGCAACAAGAATTCATAAATGCCTTCCTCACACCCTGTGCCAGCCACTTAACATATGCTGTCTCAATTTATCTTCAGCTCCACTGTGGAGTAGCTGCTAGATCCCATCTCACAGAGGTACGTATTTCGCCTGAAGTTACAGAGTTTCTAAGTCTCCCAGCCATCCTGTGAGCCTGGTACTATCTAATTGCAGAGCAGCCAATTTTGTCTTTCATGTCTATTGTTTTGTAATTAGATGGACATTTTGCATTCAATACAGGGTGCAATACCTATATAAAAAATACAGATAGCATTTACGAGCTGCCTGTTAGACCTGTCTACCATTGTATCCGAGTTTCTCCTTCAGCTAGTATAGTATTATTCATCAGAGTAACCTGCTTCCAGAGTTGCTAGTCTTTGATATATATATATATATATATATATATATATATATATATATATACATACATACATACCCAGGGAATCAATAAACAAATGTTGATGGTGGCACTTTATATATAATGAATGATACCGTGTTTGAATGATACTGTGCTTCTTGACTCCTGAAAAAGCAAATTTCCTTCTTCTCTTTGTTCTTTGAAAAACTTGGTCACTATTCACACACCGGAGAAAAGGTGAGTGCTAACAGGATCCTAACAGGATCGTTGCTTTCTCCATTAGTGTGGAAGGAAGTAGAAGGCATGGTGAATAGAAAATAGACTTTAGACCATGACAAACTAGAGTATAATTTCTGTATACCTACAGTGATCCTACTCAATTATTTGTGGTTAAAGAAGTGGCCAAGGATCTCTCTGATAGAAAGAGCTGAAATCACAGGGATGTGATAAGATCTGCTCACCATCGGCTCATTCTGTGCAACAGGCATTTGAAATGAACAGGCATCATATTTTTGAAATTCAAAGGATGAATTTATTTCTTCCCTGTATTTCTGTCTCTCTTTTCCACTCATTTCTCACTTCCAGCTGTACATCCCTAGTGGCATTGTGACGATGTAGTAAAGATATTGATGTGAAATTCCAAAGATATTCTGCCTTTCTTATCCATAGATTCGGCATTTGTAGATCCAAGCAGTTTAAATAAAAATATGCACAAAAATGTTTCTGAAAGTATGCAAAGTAAAATCTTTAATTTTCTGTGTGTTCAATGCTAAATCTAAGTGAGTCTGATTTAAGTGTGTCAGTCTCTAAAAGACACCAAAATAATCAGTTCCACCTCTTGAAAAGATAGGGTACCAAGATCTGACCATTCCTGTCTTCCCTTGCCTTTTCATCTTCTTTGGTGTCTTTCTTAATTTCTTCTTCATTCACCTATACTTGTTTATGCACAGAGGCATAGAGTTCATACTTGCTGACTCTACATGTTAGATTCCAAAAGCAGCCAAATCCTGGAAGCCTAAGCTTTGAATGCAGTTAGAAGCATAGTTAGAAGTCAACATTGTGGGTACCCGACCATCAAATGACAGGAATCATTAACTTTATTCTATTTTCTTTCTGTCTTTTAATGTAATTTTTTAAATTATTTATTACATAAGACATTGGTTTGTTAAATCGCACCTCTAGTCCCAAAATATATAAGATAATTAAGGGGCCCTATGCTTCTAAGCACTGTAAAACTGTCAAAAGAAGATTAACTCATTTCCTCTAATTTGATTCTATAGAACATTCAACATTTTATTTTCACGTGTTGTATTTATTTATGACAAGCACGGTGACTACCTTTCATTTTCAAGAGTTTTCCGGGAACCCTTTACTGTGAAGTCATGAGACACAAGGTTAATAGTAGTCAGCAGGTCACATGCATCATTGACTGTCCAGTGAAAAGAAATATGATTAAGATTTTAAGAAAATAGGCTGTCAGAAAAAAATATAAATAGCTTTTAATATCATAACTCCAGTTCCATTGAAGAGTCTAAATGACTTCCATGCCCGTTAACAATGCCATTAATTTCAGAGACTAGCTGCTTCTTAAATAGCTGTTGGAGCTAAAATGTAGGTCATTGTTGGCAAATGTTGACAAATGTGTCATAGTTCCAAACTGGGCCATGGCCTGAGCTCAGCAAAAGCAGAACAATGCCATAGTTTCATTCTTTGCATTTAGATCTAGGTCAGTATCCACATCCAACATCACATGTCTACTAAATACCTACACATGGAAAGTCAGATATAACCCTATCTCTGAAATGCACAGCTAATCTTCCTCAGACCTGAATCAACTTGATCCTTGCTCTCTTGGATGACATCACCCCTTTTGTCTTGTCTTGTCCTCAGGCCTGGTTTTTCACAGACTGTAGTTACAGCTTCCTTGGGATTATTTAGGTGGGAGTTTGACAAGACTCAATAATTCAACACATGCACTGGCATGTGTTCTTGCCCTAATTTCAGTTCATAGGCTATCTTGTTGGCAAAGATGAAAGTAATTCAGTGATTTCATTGGGTATAACAAACCACATCAAAATTTAGTTACTTGAAATAACCACATCTATTTTGCTCAGCATAGTTTAGAAGATTGGAAAATGACCTGCAGCCTAATAGTGATTATTTGACATTGGCTAAGCCCCAGCAAGTCATTGACAGAGTTTATGCAGGTCAGCACGTCAGGTTCACAGTAAGGTGGAGATAGGTGGATGGCATTAGAAGAACTACTGCACAATATGTCTTAAAGTCATTACTTTTATATTATAGAGTAGAGGAGTAGACAGGTGTAGATACTCACTGAATAAACACATGTGTGTGTATGCTGCCTATGAGCAGTCTCCAGCTGTGCATGTGCTGGGGAAGGATGGTAACAGGACTGTGTAGGCAACCAGCCATATGAGTGCCTCTGGGGCAGCCCAGTGATGGAACATGTCTATAACCTGAATTAGAGCTAGTCTGAACTTAGTCCTGAGGGAACCATTACTTTGATAGTATATTGGATTCTCACTCTGAAGAGAATAAACAAATAAAATACAAACTGTGGAGAGCCATATATTTATTCAGTGGGTTTTAAAACATATGTGATAAAACATGTGAATAAAACAGTTTGGAAATGCTTTATCTGTTTCATTGACATGTGCTTCACAAGATCATAGAGAATAATTAATACAAGTAGTACAACACATATATAGATAGGCATATATATATACATATATATACATGAACACTTGTATATTTACAAACATTCACATATTTATATGTATTTATATGAAGCAATTATTTTGCACAAATTATTTCATGCAACAATGAGTTTATGTGGAAACTACTTTCTCAAAAGCCCTTTCCCTTCTGTAAGTGTGTCTATGTAAAACCTACAAACATACACAAACCACTTTCTTGAGTCATAAAATCTTTATTACTTTTAAATGATTTATCTTGAATATTATTGTCTCTTCCACTGGGAGGTGATGGAAATCTCGTTTGTTCCATGCCTGCACCAAGACAAGTCTTACTGCTATCTGATTCTTTTGAATTTGATGCTCATTTAGCTTTAATGAAGTTCCGTAACATTTTTAACTCACTTGAGTATATAAACACTCAAAATCTCCCAACCTACCTCTTGAAAATATAAAACTTACTGAGACCTTCTGTTTCCCCTCGTGCAGTAATGGCACAGCCACCACACCTTGAGAGAGCTTTGCTTTCCCATCATGCTTGTTTAGCTCGCTCAACTCCCAGATCTTGCCAACTGTTCTGGAGGTTTCTTGCATTTCTGAACTTATGGGTTGAGAAAAGGAAGTGGATATCTTTAGGGATTAATAATTCTTAGTACTAGAATATAATCCACTTTCCTCCTTCTCCACTTAAGACATCATTGTGTCCACTCTTTATGCATTTACATACCAAGTGTGTAAAACAGAACCTAGTATCCTATCTTGTGCCTTTTACATTTTCATCTCTAACTTTGTGAAAGAGTAGTCAGTTTAAGACAATACATGATATTAGAAAATAGCAATGGAGACAGGGACACACTAGAAAGGGAAGTTCCTAAGAACTAATCTAGTAAAACTAGTGTTTATTATTGATAATATTATTTTCAAACAATATTAAGTTTATTAATTTATACATAAAGTATTTCTTCATCTTAGGGGAGCATTTATTGGAGGAAATTTTACATACAGATCACATCTATTTAATAAAACCATACCAGTGACCTCCCTATTGCAGCCTGTGACTTTCCTCACCACAGGCTTTTGTTCTAGGTTACAGGACAAGATTTGAGTTCCCTACTGTGCAGTAAACCTTAAACTCCATCAGAAACCAATTAGCTTAACCTATAATCATCATGCTGCTAATAACCCTGTCATATAGGTGCTATAGTATACCTGATCCACTTCTAAGCAGGGATGTTGTTGACAATTCTCCAGGAGGTTTCATTATAAAATATAGCCAGTGGGAATGGAGTTTCCATTTAATTCCTAATTTCTCTTTGTCCCAGAGCCAAATCTGAGGATGTAGGGGTTATCTTAAATTCATCCTTCTTCCTGCTCAATGCTTTCTTTTGTTTTTTTGCCCTGTTATATTGTCAAGTTCATATGGAAAATCCTTGTCTACATTCTGGGAAATCTGCTCAGCTTTAGCCCCATTTGGCCTCAGAAGCCTTTTCTATCAATGCAGATTCATCGTAATAGATAAATAGCTGAAGGAGCCCTAGACTTCTTCTTCATTTTCTTTGCTCAAAGACAGTTAAGATGGGCAGGGTTGATGAGAGCTTCACTGGCCATGGTTTACCTTTGACTAGGAAGTATATTTTTACTCTTTAATATTTAAGGAGAACCTAATTAAAGAGCAAGACTCACAACTAGAAGAAACTCTGCCTCTGGTGTGTATCAGAAGGCACTTGTATCAATAGTTCCGTAGTTCTCTTCATCATGTCAGCTCCTACAGCAAGAACACATGGAGCTTTGTCCTGCCATTTCCATAACTGAAATAACCAAAAGATAAAGAGTGATAGCTGGAAAGATGAGCAAGGAAAAGAGTCCACCAGAAGTCTTCAAATATGGAGGAAGAACCTTACACAGCTTGTCCTGGCCATTGGGCTTCCCTGCACAGATACTTTCTAAAGCTGAGTCACATCGTTAGATGGCTTGGTTATCTATGTTCAACACTGGAATTTGATCCTAAGGTTCAAGTCACTCATGACTAGTTAAAATGAGCTAATCCTTAATCCACTGGAGTGTTGAAAGTACTAAAACATACTCTTCTTCATCAAGTTAATTTTTAGCTCAAAATTTGCTTAACTGAAACAAAAGATTTGTGTAAACAATATTGCTTCTTAATTCTCTTAAAACTCTACTAGGTATATGGTGGTTAGACCATCTTCTTAGCTCAGAATGTTGTCTGTCCCTCCCTAGTTGACAATACTGAGCCCCTGGTAGGCATGTGCCCAATCTTACTTCCCTCTGATATTGGTAGAGCCACAAGATTCAGCCAAACCAAAACATACTTATCTCTAAGCCTTAATAGTTAATGCTGAGTCAGACATCATATTTCTATGTTTAGACATTACCAATATTCAAATTCTCAAGGTGCATCTGGGGGATTTTGAGATGGCCACTGTGTGTCCCTGTATGGATGTCTGCTCTACCTGAGTCACTTATTCAGGCAGCTTGGAGCAATGACTATCAAACACCATAGTGTGTGACTAACACTGTTTTAATTATGTAAACTTGGAACTAGAGCAGCACTATTTGTAATTTGGCTATTTGTAATAGGCAGAACCTGGAAACAACCTAGGTGCCCCTCAATAGAAGAATGGATAAAGAAGGTGTGGCACATATACACTTTAGAGTTCTACTCAGTGTTAAAAAACAATGACATCTTGAATTATGCATGCAAATGGATGGAAATAGAAAACACTTTACTGAGTGAGATAATGTAGACCCAAAAAGATGAATATGGTATTACTCACTCATAAGTGGATTCTAGCCATAAACAAAGGACATTGAGCCTATAATTCATGATCCTAGAGAAACTAAATAAGAAGGTGAACCCAAAGAAAAACATATATTTATCCTCCTGGATATTGGAAGTAGACAAGTTCGCCAGGCAAAAGTTGGGAGCACGGGGATGGAGGTGGAGTGGGTGAGAAAGGGAGATGGGGAGAGAGAAGGGAGAAGGTGAGAATTGGGGAGAGATTGGGAGAATGGGATGGTTGAGATGGAGGAAGGGTGGATATGAGAGCAAGGAAGAAGAAATCTTAATTAAGGGAGCCATTTTAGGGTTGGCAATAGACTTGGCTCTAGAGGGGCTCCCAGGAGTCCAAGGGGATGTCCCCAGCTATGTCCTTGAGAAACAGAGGAGAGAGTTCCTGAACTGGCCTTCTCCCATAGCCACACTGATGAATATCTTGCATATTGCCATAGAATCTTCATCTGGTGATGGATGGAGATAGAGACAGAGACCCACATTGGAGCACTGAACTAAGCTCCCAAGGTCCAGATGAAGAGCAGAAGGAAGGAGAACATGAGCAAGGAAGTCAGGACCGTGAGGGGTGCATCCACCCACTGAGATGGTGAGACTGATCTAATGGGAGCTCACCAAGGACAGCTGGACTAGAACTGAACAAGCATGTGATCAAACCGGACTCTCTGAATGTGGCTGACAATGAGCGTGGACTGAGAAGCCAATAATAATGACACTGGTGTTTGATTCTACTTCTTGTACTGGCTTTTTGAGAGCCTGGTCTGTTTGGATGCATACCTTTGTAGACCTGGATGAAGGGAAAAGGGCCTTGGACTTCCCACAGGGCAGGGCACCCTGACTTCTCTAAGGACTGGAGAGGGAGGGGGAAGGAGAGTGGGGGAAGTGAGAGGGAAATGGGAGGATGAGAGGAGGTGGAAATTTTTAATAAATAAATAAATTTAAAAAATAAAATAAAACATCAAAAAATTAAAAAATAAAAAAAGAGAACTTAGGTGACAGAGAAAGGGGAAACTATATTCACGAACCAGCAAGTCTCACTTTCACCATTGTGTTCCCACCTTGAGTTTCAAGAGATACCCATCTCTTATAATAAATGTTGTAGTAGGATGAGTGGTGGGCTGCATCCCACCACCGGGCTAGCTTATACCCGAAATAACCACACAGAAATTGTATTAATTAAATTACTGCCTGGTGCATTCTTGGCCAAATCTCACATCCTGATCTAACCCATTTTCACCAATCTGTGTATCACCACGAGGTCATGGCTTACCTGGAAAGATTCTAACCAGCGGCAATGGCAGTCTCAGGCAGGAGCTTCATGGCATCTGCCACACTTCCCTTCTTCCCAGCCTTCTGTTCTGTCTACTCCACCCACCGAAGGGCTGCCCTATCAAAAGGCCAAGTGAGTTTCTTTATTCAACCAATGAAAGCAACACAAATAAAGAAGGGCCTCCTACACCAAAATGTTTCTAGCGATGCTTCCTAAGGTTATATATTTATTTTACTACTAAAGAGTCCTGGTAAATAGGTGATTTGATAAATAAATCATCATATTTTTAAAATGGATGTATTCTGTATTACTGTGAGTGCTGCTTATGCACAAATGTTGCATAAGCTTATGTTTTTTTTTTCCTCTTTCAGAGGTCTCTTTTATCTTTCAAGAAAAACATCAAAGCTGTTTGCTCTTTCCATTGTACAGTTCCCCTTAGGACCCATGGGACCATGAAATATGCTTACTTCATTTTGTTTCATAATTGCCCTTCAAAATGAGTAAAAATTTCATTTTTTATTGGATTTGTCTCCTTGTAATTCATAAAAATTTTCACTTTAGTGCATTTTTTATCTAAAGATAGGAAGAAGGGATGGCACTGGTCCAGTTTCTACTAATGTGTGTGAAGGTCCCAGCATTTCTCTCACTTCTAAAAAGAAAAACCTCTATGCCACCATCTCTTTGCAGAAAGAAGCTGCTTTTGTGGTCACCCTAAACAGCAGCAAAGGAAGTGACACATTCTTTGCAGACTGGCCTTCCAAGTCCAAAAACACACTTCTGTGCTGAAGATCAATCTTCTAGCCAGCATTACAGATTCACCAGGGAATCAATGCAGTTAAATTTACATTGACCTCAGCAGAACTGTTTGTAATGGAGCAAAATACCTTTGGGCTCTTGTCTGAGGTTATTCAAACAGATAGAGACAATCTACTTGGATAATTTTTTTCTAGGGGCATATAGTTAGTCAGAAGAATATAGTTGGACCATGGGATACATGGCATGTGTAAGCACTTTGAGGCTTGAAATTTTGTGGCATAATTTAAGCCAGGTGAGTATACCCTGTCATGAATAATGACCTTAATAAAAGATAACATTGATTGGCTGTTTAAAATGTGTCAAATGACATATATCACATAGGAGCAAAGGGATTCTTGCCATCCTTTTATTATTGGGAAACCTGAAGCTCCAAGAAACTATTCCTATGTATCAAAGCAGGAGCTGGAAAGTATGCTTCTCATGTCCAGAGTTTAGAAACTCACCATAAAATATTCCCTTATTTCTTCTTCAGACAAATTACCATTTCCAAGACTGAAGGGCAACACAGGCTCTCAGATAATCCTAAAATGAATTGTAATATGATGAACAAAGAGAAGGTCCAGCATAAATAATAGGAAGTAGACAGATATGGCTGCCATGCAATAAGAAGCAATAGAGAAGTTTCTTTTTATAAAGAAAACCAAGGGACATGGAATACTTTGACACTCCTGAGGAATAGGTTAAGAGTAATACAGTATCTTTCACCTGGGGACAGAAATTTAGGATTTATCCAGCAAACAGAATTTCAGAAAGTCGACTGCTGAGTGGATGAAGTGGACTTCTGCTTGAAGTAGTCACTTGTAGGGAATGCCAGTTATGTACCCCAACTATTGAATGAAATGCTTAAAATTGCTCTTTCAAAGCATCTATTTGAGAATTGCTTTACCAGTTTCTTGGTGGAAGCATTTTCAGAGATCCAGTGTATCAAAAATTAGTCATCCCAACTCCTACTCCGTAATGAAGATGCTCATTATGATTGGGGTGTTTCTATTTTAATCTTGCCTTTTTTTCCCAAACAGCATCTTCTTGACAGACAATAACAAGGCTGTTTTAAAAAGGCTCCCTGAAGTGTGGATTGAAAATAAACCCCTCATTAGAAATTCCCTCCCTTTCTACTCTATTTAAGTGGCAGTCAATTAAAATAAATCTAGAATCTTCATACTTGATACCTAGAAAGAAAATCTATTAGAGAAGAAAGAATGAGGCAAGATATATATGTCCACCCTCAGGATCCTCATCTTCCCTTTGGAGGACTCCATCTCTAATTAGTGGCTATCTTTATCTTTGCCTTTGGTTGGCACCTGTCTTCCCTGTCTATTGGATGGCTGTCTTCTTTGCCCCTGCAAAGTGGTTGCTGCCTTTCCTACCCTTTGGTTCTTGAATGTGTTGCTTTTCCTCCAGAGTAAGGACTAAAAGAGAGGTGCCACAGATATGATTGTCTGAAGTTTTCACAAGATTTTTTTTAAGTTCTAAATATACTAGGAAATGGAAAATGGGCAGAGCGCTCCACCCTCTGGTTCAAGTGATGCTCCCCTGAGATTCTCTCTGCTCTCCCTCATCCCAGGCTCATGGTCCTAAGTAATCTAATATTGTGGAATATTTCACTATGTAAAGATGGGTTAAATCCACTTATGCTGTGGAATGTTACTTTAACTGTGTAAAGGTGTATTAAAATAGTTTCTTCTGAACTTGTTTAATTATAAAAAGATGGGTTGTTGTTTCAGCTTGCCTGCCTAAGATACCTGGTTGGTCTAATAAAAACCTGAAAGGCCGATAGATAGGCAGGGGAGATATAGGTGGGGTTGGCAGGCAGAGAGCACAAATAGAAAAAGAAACCTAGGCTTGGGGGAGGAAAAGAGAAGAAAGAGAAGAGAATGAGGGAGAAGGAGAGAATATTTCAGGGTCCAGAAACTAGGCAGCTGCCAGATAGAGACAGGAGAAGAAGTGAAAGTAAGATCAGCAGAGGGAAAGAATAGCAAAAGGTCCCACGGCAAAAGGTGGATAAAGAGAAACAGATTAAGTTAAAGAGCTAGCCAGAAACAAACCTAAGCTAGGCTGAACATTGATAACTAATGATAAATCTCCATGTCATGATTTGGGAGCCAATTGGTGGCCCAAAATAACAAGCCTTGTTATCTATTGCCTATTAGCAAAACCCTTCCACTGAAATCTCATGCACTTCCTGTGTTCCTTTCTTCCTTCCTTCCTTCCTTCCAGATTCTCACCCAGATTCTTGCACACTCCATGCTCTTAGGAACATATGAACTTTAAAACAAAAAGCTTTTCTCATATTTAAAAATGTATATGATGTTTGCAGCTATTTGTGGATACGTTCTGACATTTCAGCACACGGAAACCGTGAAATGGTCTGATCAAGGTAACTGGAATAGCCATGAGCTCAAGCATTTATCTTTTATTTTTTATTTTTTGAGAACAATCAAATCCCTGACTATTAATTATTATATGCAATTAATTTCTGTGGACCATTGAGTGTCATACAACTGCAATCCCAAATCCATCAACCATTCTCTAGCCAACCCTTCCCAATCTGTAACCAGGAGAACATTTTGACCTTGATACTCAGACAAGCCCTGATGCCTACCTATGTCCCAGATTCTATCAAAATAGAATTTGTCTTTTCCTGGGGGCCACAGTCCTTCTTATGCAGAACTACATTAACATGAGAAATCATTATTGTGCTCACTTTGCAAACAAATAGACCAAGGAGCCAATAGATAAAAATATTCTTGTAAAATCCCGGGGCTCACAGAGGATAGGGCTGGGATTCAAGTCCAGATGAATTTGAGTGCTAAGCCACAGTGACTCTCAGCCGACTCTGCTGTTTCAAGTTTCCAGTTCATGTCTTACAATCCACAAAAATAATTGATCTGTCATAACCAACTCCAGGCCTGCTCTGGTATGTCTTGAACCAGACAGTCTTTATTTATTAAGATCTCCAGGTAAGCCCACTTAGGCTCACTATTTATTACTCTGGAACGAGACAACATGGTAACTTTAAAAATGAGCAGAGAGGTCTTTTTCTGTCTTTCAGGCCCAAAGATTTCCACACACCATTAGCTCTTCCGGGCATTCATCCTGGAATTGTAGGTCAGACCATGAAACTTGGGGATGTTTTCAGTTCACCATAATTTCCTAAGCTACAGAGGCCCTTTTGAACAGAGAAGATGGAGCAGTAGACAGATGTGTACGGTGAGTGGAATGTTTGTTCCTGGTGAATTCCCTTAGGGAAACGTTGGGAGAAGATAATGGAAATCTCGATTCCCAGCATAGGGTCTTGTGACCACTTTTGTTTGACTTACAGCATCTGGTATCACCCATTGCTTCCTAGAGTACCTCAAGAGGTTGAGGGCATGCCCAGTTCTCCTAAGGCCTGCCCAAAGACTGCCTGTGTCCCTTACACCTACACAGGTCTTTCCAAAAGTTCAGCCTGCCTGATTTCTCAGGACTACATGACTACTTTTGAGTTCCTGCTAAGCCCTTGTTCCATGTTTTCCTCTATAGTATCTTCAGATTGGTTTTTTTTAAATTTCCCTCTTGATTTGTGGCTCAAAATTTTTGCGTCAGCTGGTGACCAGGTCACTGTGGTCATGAATATAATTCTTTACTTTCTATCCCTCATTTCCCTGCTATGTATCCTGGCCTCGGGCATTCTCTTTCCACCTTTGATACTAAGAATCTCTATGAAACTTAGTAAGCAGAGTGCCCTGAACAAACCTAAAAAAAAAAAAAAAAAAAAGAAAAAAAACTACGTTTTGTCTAGTACTAGAAATCCGAGTTATTGACCTTTCTAGTATTCAATAAGTTATTCTTTCCACATGTGTGTTCATGTATATATGTGTTAACGTGTATGTGTGTATGTGTGTGTGTGTGTGTGAAAGAGAGAGAGAGAGAGAGAGAGAGAGAGAGAGAGAGAGAGAGTTTCTGTGCTTGTATGCTAGAAAGGCAGACAGGGCAGATCCCTTATCAGATTTTAAATCATTCTTCTTCAACTTAAGGTGATTACAAACAAAGAGCCAAAGCCCTCGGCAGGATGTGGGCCATCATCCACCTGCAGCCCGGTGCAGATTTGATTTTACTATATGATTATTCTTGAAAAAATTCACTAGGTGGCTTTGCAGAACCAATATTCTGGACTACATAGGAATCCAATACATGAGTCAGAGAGGAGGGTCCTGTCAGGAGGCTGACCAAGGGCCCTGATGGTCCTGAGTAGGACACACAAGGTACAAAAGAAAGCTCAATGAAACCACCACCTTGTAACAGGAATAATAGAGACAGCCTAGAAACCATCAGAGGCCTGGTTTTGCGAGCCCCACCCCACAGAGCATGAGTGAAGAGAACCCATTTCTTCCGCTCTGTTAGTTCTTTATCCCACTCCCAGATCAACTTTGGAAGAAGGAAAAGAAGCCTCCTAGATGTCCAGTCTGTCTCAGCAGGGCTCCTTTGTATGCTCCTTAGACAAGTAATGGTAGCCGGAAATGCAGCAACTACAGTCCTCCTCTCTAGAACCCAACTCTAGACTGGCCCTTGGCACTGACCCTAATTTTCTTCAGTTCAGAATAAATGTAAACTACAGAGCTGAAGATATCCCTGGGAAGTCCCTTAAACTATAAAAACAACTGCATGATTTCAAATTCAGGCATTTAGAATCTGTCTGTCTGTACATGCACACATAAATTCTTTTATTCTTTTTAGAATAAAACTCAGTGAAAGGAAACATTAACTGGATGGTGATGGACAGAGCCCTGTTTCAGACTCTTCACAGCAATCCTATGAGAAGAAGCACCCTCAATAGCTGTCCTTTGCTTCTCCTCCTCACTGCCCCCATGCCTTCCTAGGAGCCCACGCATCAGTCCGTTTTCAGGACCACAAACACTTTCTTTTTGTGCCACAGATGTTGCCTATGCTTCTTCATTAGGGAATGTCTTAGTCTTTCCTGTCCTGTGTGTATGTACACACATGTGTACACATGTGTGCATGTAAATTTAAAAGGATTTCAGGAATCGGCTATCACCTTCTGATGTAGGAGGGTCAACTGTCTATCTGTTGTTTCATTGGTTAATTAATAAAGAAAACTGCTTGACCTAATAGGTCAGAACATAGATAGGCAGGGAAGACAGAACAGAATGGTGGGAAGAAGGCAGTGAGTCAGTCACCATGATTCATCGACCTGAGACGGATGTAGGCTAGAATCTTTCCCAGTAAGGCACCACCTCGTGGTGCTACACAGACTAATAGAAATGGGTTAATCAAGATGTGAGAGTTAGCCAGTAAGAGGCTAGAGCTAATGGGCCAAGCAGTGTTTAAAAGAATACAGTTTCCATGTAATTATTTTGGTAAAGCTAGCCGGCAGTCGGGAGCTGGGTGGCGGGACACAGCCCGCTGTTCCTTCCACATTCTTCAGAGATGCAGGGTCCTTCTGATATTTCTGCACTATGCTGCATACTGCAGCTTAGCTGCCCGTGAGCTCCAAGCTGATTTTTCTATTTCTATCTCCCTCCCACTGTGGGAGTGCTGGGAATACAGATATAGGTCCTAATACTTGTTTCTGAGGTGGGTTCCAGGAATCTAATTCCACTCATCAAGTTTGAACACCAAGCATCTTTAACCACGGAGTCAGCTCCTAAACCTGACTTGCTCCATTTCTTGTTACTATAGTACTATACCTGAGACAGGTTATCTTTGACATAAGGAAAATGAAGACAATTTATTTAGCTTATATTTCTGAAGATTGGAAAACAAGGTGTTTTCAGTGGCTTGTTTCTGGCAGGGATTTCATAGCAGATGGCACTGTAATGGGAACTTGTGTGAGAGGAAGAAAGCACATTCTGAAACAGAAAGCTAGGGGTTCCATTACATATTCTGGAAGCACACGTTCAATTGGCCTGAGTTCCTTCTTCTTACAGGCTTTCTCCCCCAAAATTGCCACACTGAAGACCAAACACATGAATTTTGGGCAACACACTTAAAACAAATCCAAACCAAAGAAATGATTTTTGCCATTGTTCTTCCTTCTGCTTAGAATTATCTTTCCTCTCTCCTTTGCCTGACAATGGCCCCTGTTCATTTCCACATTGTCCCTTCTCATGAGTGATTTCTCATTTGTGGTCAATAACTAGAGACCTTCTTTGTGACTTCAGGATATCTAACCTCAGATCTGTACACTGAATTTCTTTATCCTTGTGCTAAAAGTCTCACTCTAGATACTTGAAGGTTGAGTTTAAAGCATAACTAAAGATGTTTTGGTCCACAACTCCATAGCACTCTCTCTCTCTCTCCCTTCCTCCACCCCTCCCTCCCTCTCTCTCTCCCTCCCTCCCTCTCTCTTATAAACTAGCAAGGTAAAACCTCCTCTAATTCCCTATTGGCTCTTTTTTTCCTCCCCCAAATAACTCTTCATTCATAACTTATCTGAAGAAATTGTTTTGGAATAGAAGAGGCTTTCACATCTCAAGAACACAAATAAACCACAGAGATGACTTGTATTGAGGGCCTGACATCATCCCTGGCCTCTTGTTCTGCCTATCAACCAAGGTTCCTATACCAGTATGCATTCAGATCAACCTGGGCCTCTCAAGTTTCTAAATGACATGCTACACATACCATGGATGGTAGCAGATCCTGTCATTCCCTTAAATAAAAGACATTCAGGATTTTGTGGAAATTTGTCCATTCCTAAGCCCCTCATAGAAATAGTTATATGGGATTTGGCATTGGAACCAGTGAGAAATAAAGCATTCAGGTAAGAATTTCATCTAGAAGGAAACAGGGCATCTACCATCTAACTCTAAAAAACAAACAAAAAACACCAAATCTCACTGTTGAGATATGGCAGGTGACAAAAGCTTCTTCATCTGCAATGGTGGGTGCAAAAATTGCACATGGCTGTTTAGAATGCGCAGATTCCTCGGGCAGCAATACCAACCTTCCATAGATTCACTGGCAGCAACAGCAGCTGGTTCACTTGCGGACCCTCGTTTGTCTAGTGGCTGTGTTCAAATCTACTTGCACCAAAGAGAAGTATTAGATGTTACCCTTGCTCAAATACTGGGAGAGCAATGGGAACTGACTATTGAGGTTTTGGCTCTTACTGAGGAAATAAGAATAAGAGGGTCAAAGATAAACATTCTCATTCTTGCTTAGAGATTAAAATATGCTACCCTAAACAGGCTACTTTATTCAAGGATTGTTTTGAGCAGAAGGCATTTGAAATTTATCAGACATAGGGAGAAGCCTCCAAGAGCTTACCTTGCCTGACTCAAAGCAGAAACTTCTGAGGAATAAGAATGGTCATAAATCCTCTCTGCCAGTGGAGTTTTATAGCCATGAAGACAACAAAAAGTCTTTCTGAAGACATATCTATACAAACAATTCTTACTCTATTGGTTCCCCATATATTTACCCTTTAGAGTCTGCTGCTGTGGAAGCCCCACAACCTTTTCCTTTGTCTTATGACTTCTTACCAGATGTTCTGCTCTTTGTTAAGGCATCCCATAAGCCCACATTCTAGCTCCCCATTGATGTTCTCATTGATGAGTTGCTCCCATGTTTGCTTCATATGTGAATAAATTATTTTTAATTACTAATATATCTTTTGTTGATGTAATTTTCATGTTCCTGTTTAGGGAGCCAAATAAAGTAGAGAAGGTTTGAAGGTCTCTCTCTCTCTCTCTCTCTCTCTCTCTCTCTCTCTCTCTCTCTCTCTCTCTCTCCTTCCTTCCCCTTAAATGTCCCACTTAAAATCTAACTACTACACATTCTTTCATAAAGCATGTACTATAGCAGATTCTTTTATGCTGTAAATTAAAATTTAAGGTCCTCCTGACATTGAGTAGCTCATGGTACAATGGGTAGAGTGTGATATGTACACATGGTGCCTTCTGGAAGACCTAGATTTGAGAAAAGGGACATCTATGGTCAGCTTTCCAGGGTTTAATTGCCATTGATTATTGTGTGTGACATCTTAATGCAGACACACTTCTGGATTTATTAAAGTCACATCTTTTGCTTGAAATAAGCCATAGTTTAGCATACAGAAAGGAGATGTTGCAATGAGGTGGAAATGGAATACTGTAGAACAGAGACAAAGCCCACCAAGATACCTAGAAACATCACAAAGTTTAGGCAGTACATGTGTTTGTTTCACTAGAGAGAAGCAAACAGGATAGAAAGAAATGCAATAAATGGGTGGAGTTGGCAGGTGGCACCACAAAGTTTCCTTTTAAAGTCATGTGATCTCAGGAGAGGACAAAACAAAGGGTTCTGTGCAGGAACAGGTGGGTGAGTACATCAATGTTCAAAGACTAGTAAAGGAATGAAGTTCATAATCCAAGTCATGGTATAGCAGGCATTTTGTCTGTTCTTCTTAGTGGAAAAAAATGAGTCAACCAGTCATTGATGTTACAAAATATGGTGAAATGGATAAAGCATCACTGTTCCTCACAGTGTGATCCCTAGCTTGTTTATTAGAAGATGGTGGAGTATCTGGGAGATGGGGACTAGTACAAAGAAGTTAGATCAATGGGAATGTACTGCAGAAATAAATATGGACTAATGTAGGTGGGTCTTCTTTTTGTGTGTTGCTTTCATTGGTTAATTAATAAAGAAACTGCTTGGCCTAATAGGTCAGAACATAGGTGGGTGGAGTAGACAGAACAGAATGCTGGGAAGAAGGCAATGAGTCAGATGCCATTATTCTTCGACCTGAGATGGATGTAGGCTAGAATCTTTCCCAGTAAGCCACCAGCTCGTGGTGCTATACAGATTAATAGAAATGGGTTAATCAAGATGTAAGAGTTAGCCAGTAAGAGGCTAGAGCTAATGGGCCAAGCAGTGTTTAAAAGAATCCAATTTGTGTGTTGTTATTTCAGGGCATAAGCTAGCCAGGTGGCCGGGAACTGGGTGGCAGGAACGCAGCCAGCTGCTCCTTCTACAATTGGCACTACAATGGACTCCAGAGCCTTCCTCTCTCTTTCTCTCTTGACTTCTGTCTACCATGAAAGAAGTATCGCCTGTACCATGTGCTCTCAGCCAAGGCCTTCTTCAGTGGCATTTCATTTGTATTTTAATAAATAAAGCTTTCTGCAAGATCAGAGAGTAAAACAGTCCCACTGCTCAATCAGCGTTACAGACCAGGCAGTGGGAATACACACCTTTAATCCCAGTAGCCATCCTAGCTATCATAGAAATGGGGCAGTGCATGCCTTTAATCCCAGAGGTGCACACCTTTAATCCTAACCCTAATGAGGATTATAAAACTGGAGGAGACAACTCTCAGTCTCAATCTAATTCGGAGATTCCTGGAAGCAGGATCACCATTTTCAGACTGAGGTCAAGGTAAGAACCAGTGGCTGGATGTTTTGTTTTTCTGGTCTTCTGGTTGAAGCCCAATATCTGTCTCTGAGTTTTTAATAATCATGCATCAAACTTCTGCCTCACAGAGTGTAAAGTGATGTGGCTTTGTGACCAAGGCCTGACCTCCTCTCCTGTTGAACTGATTATCTCAGGCATTTTGTTATAGTGGTGGGAAAAGGACACACATGGGACCTGGAATCTTGTCACTCCTTGGCGGAAGTCAGTGAAGCAGTGCATCTGGTGTTCCCATCTAAGAAACTGAGACAGGATAGGGCTCTCCAGTAGCCACTTCTCAAAACACAAAGTCAGAAAAGATGAAAGTTTTGTATTTCCAAATAGCATGTTCTTGATAAGATTCAACCTGACCACTTTCTCTCTGCATGCAGTTAGCAATCCTTTTCCTCATAGGAAAACTGGGATGGGAGCAGGTGGGTCCAGAGGCTCAGAGACAGAAGATGGGTAGAGAGAGTAAAATAGTGCCAGGCTCACTGTAAGAGTCTAAACATAGGAGCCACTGTTGTTATGCTGATTAATTTTGTTATTGTTAGTGCTTTTTGGGTTTGCTTTTATTAAAGCTATTTTTATTACCTATTTTAAAATTAAATGCAAATAGCCAAGCCTACAGTAGAACATTTGGTGAAAAACAAGCATGTGATTAATTTTAATGTGACCCCATTAACAACAGAACATTTGGCCAAAGAACCAATCAGATCTTGTTACAGTTACTTTCTAACATGATTTCCTTTCAGGCATTGCCGGGATCTATGCAAGGTGCCACTCATAATTTAAAGAAAATAGGTTTCTGAGGTACAGAGGGCACAGTTCTTTATGCAGACCCTCTATCTGGGGAAGACACCACTGGATCTCAGTGTGTGCTCAGCCTTCTGCTGTTGTGACACCATGACTCTTCCCATCAGCACTTAGACTCTCGAGTGTGCTCATCAGCACACTAGGGCAGAGTTTTTCCTAGCATACTCCTGCTTTGGGAAGGATTCCTTTGAGTCTTTGTAGGAGAGTCCTAAATATTTCATAGACTCACCAGCTTGTTTAATTATGTCTACACGCTAAAAGGTTCCTAGATAAACGTTTATTGTGTGGGACTCTTAAGTAAATGTTTAAACACCTGGGTTCCTCTGTTTGCTCAAGACATAGACTTCACTTGGAAAGAGAGGTTCACTCTAAGTGGAGAACCTATAGAAATTTCTGCATCTTATAGTATAGATCTCAGTATATAAATGCATGACCCATCCTATCCTTGGCTATACAGCTAGATCCTGTTTTCAAACAAAGTAGAATAATGAAGACGCTATCAGGAACTCCAAGCAACCACTACTGTGTCCCCAGTTTCTATCGGGTTGTTATCTCAGGAGTGAAGCATAAGTGGAATCATGCAGAATCTAGAATAAAACATTTTAAGTTCTGTTAACTTACAATAGATTTACAAAGAGCTTTCCCTATTTTGTATAAACAATGTAAATTAATTCTATGGTGAGTATATATAAACATTATAAAACATTACCAAATACATAAATATATCCATTGCCTCTAATAATTTCCTCGCTTTCTTTATTATTCATTATTATTATTTGCATATTACATGATCTGTCCCCTAAGAAATTTCATATGCAATATAGAATTTCAATTACAGGCAATATCCACACAAATCTCTAAAACACACTCCTGTTGAGCAACTGTTTCCAAGCCACTATCTCCCCCAACCTCTTCCCATGACTTCCTGCAGCTACCATCCTTCATTGTGCTGCTATGACTTCCACTGTTTTAAATACCCCATACAAATGGGATCCTGTTATTTTTTGTCCACCTATTTCTATCTTATTTCGCTTAATAAAATACCTTTCAGGCTTGTCCAAACATGTTGTAAATGACAGCAGTTCTCCTTTGCAGTGTTACATAGTATTTATTCCATGATTGTTTACTTTTTTTTTTTTTATTTTTTTTTTTCTTTATAACATATATTCGTGTAATGGTTTTGTTCCTCTGGAGAACTCTAATACATGATTGTTTAAAAGATATGTGCTTGACCCCCCTTATCCATCATTTAGTGACCAGGGTGTTTTCATGACTTGCCTACCTCATTTAGTACTGTAATGAGCAAGGAAGTGCAGATGCCTCATGGAACTCCTGATTTCAATGTTCCTGGAGAGTCAAAATATATAGATTCAATATTGGCTGGTAAACACCAAGTGCAAAGAAGATTCCTGTTCTAGTTTCTATTTTCTCTACAAAAACCTGAAAAAGATAAAAGACAAAGTGATGAAGAAAGAATTGGAAGTTAAAAGAAAACGTGTTGACATATAACCAGACTGGGACATGGGCATCTTTCAAACATTCTTGTCCATATCACATCAATTAAATCACAATTATCAGGGAGACACAAAGGTATGGCATTTTTTTGGAGTCATGTAGCTAGCACAGTGTGTATGCAAGTATTGAAAGTACCCATAATGGAATACTCCTGATAATTTTGCTATATGACACCAATTGCCGTGGTCTCCAGGAGGTATTCAATGCATCACCTGTCATTAACAACATAAGGAATCATTATATTTCTCATTTATCCCCAATCTTTCTGGTGTGAGTCCTAGCTTACTCAGAGTTGAATATGCATTGTAGATAGTGTATAACTTTGTAAAATGGATTGGCAAGCCTCCATCCTAGAGGTTCTGATATAAGACCGAGTGGGAAATTTGCATGTCTAAAAAGTTCCCACATGAGGCTGATTCTGCCCAGACCAACTTTGAGAATGTCTGCTGCAGATGTGTAGAGTTGTGTTTTAACAAGACTTCTCTCTCAAGAGATTCATATCATAAGGTAATGTTTGAGAACTGCTCTAAGGATTAATAAAATAGCTGCTTAATCTTTTTTTAAAAATTATTTATTAAAAATTTCTGCCTCCTCCCCGCCTCCCACTTACCTCCCCCCCTCCTCCACTCCCCCTCCCTCTTCTGTCCAGAGAGCAGTAAGGGTTCCCTGCCCTGTGGGAAGTCCAAGTTCCTCCCCCCTCGATCCAGGTCTAGGAAGGTAAGCATCAAAATAGGCCAGGTCCCCCCCAAAGCCAGTATGTGTAGTAGGGTCCAAATCCCATGTCATTGTCCTTGGCTTCTCAGCAGCCCTCATTGTCTGCCATGTTCAGGGAGACCGGTTTTATCTCATGCTTTTTCTGTCCCAGTGCAGCTGGGTTTGGTAAGCTCCGAATAGATCAGCCCCACCATCTCAGTGGGTGGGAGCACTCCTCGCAGTCCAGACTTTAATCTTTTTTCTAGATGACTCTATGTAGAGGACATTTAGGTCTTCAAGCCGTGGTGACATCAAACTTTCTTTTTTTTATTTTTCTCTGAAAAATTGATTTATCTCTTTCTGCCCAGACTCCTTCTAACTAGTGCGCTATAGACTTTTCCACACAGCTTAGTAGAAAATGGAAGTAAATGTTTTCACTAAGCGAATTTACAGACTTTGAAGGGAAATATGCTGTTGCCTCCTACAGGTTTTGTAGTGTTAGAACTGGCAAGATTTCATCCTCAAGACTTTAACACAGGCATCCTCACACACTCATTAGGAAGATGCCCAGTATCTCTGCCAAGATGATGTGAAACTTGGAAATAAATATGTGGAAGTCACATCCTTTCAATACCAGAAAGAGTCGATGACCACTTGAGAATGAAGATCCTTAGTTCTTCTCAGAGTTTAAGACTCATTATAAGTCACATTGAGATTGGATGTCAAAGGTCAAGAAGACTGAGCAACTGCAGGAAAACTGTACTGCACCCTTGAAAACTAGTGAGAAAAGATGTTGTTTTCACAATAAGCGAGTAGGAGGAGTGTGTATGTAAATTACCTTGAACTAGCCATTCTATAATTATGTATTATTTACATAAATGGTAATGTTATTCACCTGCCCTAAAATATAAGATAAAAGAAAATTTTCCCAACATAAATTTGTAATGTAATAGACCCCTCTGATGGAGGATTCCCATTGGCTAATAAAGAAACTGCCTGGCCCATTTGATTGGCCAGCCCTTAGGTGGGCGGAGTAGACAGAACAGGAAGAAGGAAGTGAGGTAGATGGCTCAGTCAGATGCTACGCCTCTCCTAAGTTAGACAGACTGCCATGCCTCTGCTCAGAGAGGGAGATGCGATGAAGCTCCAGCCCAAGATGGACGTATGCTAGAAACTAAATGGTAAGGCACCACTTCGTGGTGCTACACAGATTATTAGATACGGGTTAGTAAAGATGTGAATAAGAGGCTGAAAATAATGGGCCAGGCAGTATTTAAAAGAATACAGTTTCCGTGTAATTATTTTGGGGCATAAGCTAGTCAGGAAGCCGAAAGCAGGGCGGCGGGAATGCGGCCCACAGCTCATCACTACAGAATGGCACCCAACGTGGATAACTGAATCCACAGAAAGCTTGAGAAAGCTTGGGAAAGAATAGAGTAAAGCATGTTTTCTTGATAACAGCAACTTCTCAGGTCTGAGCAAGCGCTCTCATCTAAGAGAGGCTTCCTGACTCAGCTTCAGCTGCAAAACCCTGCGGCTCATTAAGAGGTCCTGCCACAAAACACTTAAATGGTGTTGATGAAAAGCTGAACGCATGCTTTTCAGTTTTCAGCTGTAGCAGGAAAAGAGTTGTGCTGTTTTAAAATGCTGGCTTTCTGGGCCATCCTGCCAGGGCAAACTCTGACTCTTTCAAGCAGGCAGTCCTGACTATGGAGCTTTTGATTGTTTAACACTGTTGCAGCTTGCTTGCTGGCAGGGACCTTGAACCGCCAAAGAGTTGTGGTACCTCTGCCCTGAGGCTGGAAAGCTAGGGAATGGGCTGGATCTAGCCGCCAAAGTCACGGCTTTAGTCCTACTGATATTGTTTGGTAAAGTAAAGACTCATGTAGTCAGAAAGAGAGATATACATTAAAAGAAAAATTCAAAGTCGAAGAAAATGTCTAAGTGGTTTACACTGTGTTAAAAATATATGCAGGCTAAAGATTAAAGTTCTTAAAAGTAAAAAAAAAAAAAGAAAAAGAAAAAAAGGAAGAAGTTTGTTGTTGTTGTATACACCTTTAATCCCAATGCCTGGGAGGCAGAGGTAGATTGACCTCTGTGACTTCAAGGTGTGGCAGCACACACCTTTAATCCCAATGCCTGGGAGGCAGAGACAGGCAAAAAGAGAGATATACAGTAAAAGAAAAATTCAAAGTCGAAGAAAATGTCTAAGTGGTTTACACTGTGTTAAAAATATATGCAGGCTAAAGGTTAAAGTTCTTAAAAGTAAAAAAAAAAAAGAAAAAGAAAAAAAGGAAGTAGTTTGTTGTGATGGTACACACCTTTAATCCCAACATTTGGGAGGCAGAGGTAGATTGACCTCTGTGACTTCAAGGTGTGGCAGCACACACCTTTAATCCCAATGCCTGGGAGGCAGAGACAGACAGATCTCTGTGAGTTCTTGGTGTGGTAGCATGCGCCTTTAATCCCAGCACTTGGGATGCAAAGGCAAGTGGATCTCTGAGAGTTCAAGGACAGCCTGGTTTGCAAAATTATTCCAGGTCAAAGATATACAGAGAACTTGTCAAAAAATAAAAAAATAAAAGTAAAAATATATGAAATAGAGGTTAAAATAAAGCTGTACAAAGATGGAAAATACACAAAGAATCTTGATGCTGTATACTATTATGCTCTCTTTGAATTGTTTGAATGCTGAGGAAGGAGCAACAGCTGCTAAAAGATATTTGTTTACAAATGCTGCTAAACTATTCCAGAATAGATATTTTAAAAATACCTTGACTTCAGAATTTGGATCTAAGGATATGATACTTTGGAAAAGAGATTCTTCTTTTATTTTTACAGAAAATGAGACCCATTGGATTGCTATCATCCCAATATGGTATGATAGACCACGCCCTCCTGAAAGGTTGCAACGAATACCCTCAAAAAATCACTTTGCTCAACTGCCGACTAAGATGATTCTAGCACACAGGCTACACCATGAAAGATCTGATTAACAGCGTCCCCATTCAGCAGGAAGCAGTTTGGAGAGAAATAACTGCGTCCATGTTCCCAAATATTGTTTATAAATGTTCTTTTACATTTAAAGGGGGATATGATATGGAGATGAATAATTTGCACTGATATGGATTTTGCTTTAGTGATTTAAATTTAAGGTCAGTTTTGTTATATGTATATGTATTTCTGATACTGATTAAGGTATTTTGATTGTGTAGTTCACTTAAAATGTAATGTATAATTAGGAAATATAGGTTGTTGATAGATAGTCATCAATAATAGTTAAGCTTGTAGTCATGTTAGATTTTCTATATATAGAGAGATATATTTCAGTAAGATAGACATTCTTCATATCTTTCAAAGACTACAGAATATTCCACTTAAATGTCTTAATAACTTAGGACTTTTCATGACAATGAGACACATCTGCTCCTGGCAGCATAAGCTACTTCAAGAGAAAGATGGGCATCGAAGAGGCTACTTAAGGAGTTTGATAGCCATTGGGCAAGAAACTGCTCTTGCTTGGACTGTTGCATAAACTGGACACAGAGAACCCACAGAGAGGACTGCTGAACTTGCCTAAATGTGAGATGATTCTTTGGGGTTCCTGACTCATGAAAGGGTCTGTGAGACATTCTGCAGGACACAGCACAAAGTGACTGAACTGCCTTCGAAATTTCCTGCTGCGTGGAAATGTCTGCTGGAAACTATGGACCTGAAGGCTGAAGATGGATGCCCCAATGGTACAAAAGAACTTTGGGTGACTGTCCAGGTAGCAAGATGTCTCTGTGATTTCTAGAGTTTTGGAAGTAGCTTACTTCTTGTTCACCTATGTAATATTATATCCTTCTGGAGTCTTTGATGGAGTTGAAGAATGGATAGATGTTATAGTTTTCCTTAGTTATGATAAAAGATAAAGTAGATATAAATACTGTAACTGTAATTCTTACTTGATAACTGTTTTGTTAAAGTTAAAGCCTTTCTTTTTTTTTTAAAACAGAAAAAGCAATATCCAAAGTTAATAAAGTTTTCACAAAACTAGACATGATTTGGTAAACTGTAAACATAGAGATATTTGTAAATGACTTAGATTTAAGCAGTACAATTGGACTGTAATAAACCAAACTGGGAATTAGAACCAGTCATATATAATATAAAAATATGAATATTATATAGTATGTCCACAGTCTAAAGAAAATAAAACATATCATTTTTCATGAGTAACTAAAGCTTTTGTTCAACTGTTAATTTATACTAAAAATTTTTCCTTAAAAGTGTGATATTTTCATTTATAGGTTAGTCTACTTTTCAATATGTAAATATCTTTATATTATGATCAAAAACACATGGACATTGTTGATCAATATGCATATGTAGTTGATCAACCGTCCATGGTTCTTTCAACTTTTGCATGAGTTTATTCATATTGTGCTTTTTATTCATTAATTCTTCCATTACAGTGATATCAGCACAAGGAAAAGAGTGTGCAGATAGATATGACAACTTATACAATGTCTTTTGAAACTGAGAAAATTCCAAAAATGAGAAAATTCTGAAATGAGAAAGATAAGAACTCTTCTTATGATCTCATTTGCCATTTTGTGAAGATGTTGGTCTCTTGTTCTTTTCAGCACAACTCCAGGCAACCAAAGCAGCAGCTAATTTCTTTATGAAGAAGGATCTCCCCATCTATTGAAAGTATAAACAAGATTCCTGTATATTTTAGGTGACATATTCCCTGGTATTATTCTCCTTACATATGGTTAAACAAAGATGCTTCCATCACATTACAACAAAGTGAAAGTGTGTGTTTGAATGGCATTCTCTATGACCCAGAATCTTCTTGAATTCACATCAATTAAACAACTTGGGTTACAAGAATATTTCTGGTAGGACCTAAAGAATCCATGTTTGTTATCAAGTATCTCTGAGGAAAGTTTTTCATATGTACTTGTATTTTTTTCATTGTCTTAGCCATGGTTTTATTGGTATGAAGAAACACCATGACCATGGTTTCCATTCAGAGATTGCGATGAATCTCAGAAGAGACTTTGAACTTTTAAACAAGTTTGAAACTGTTATGGACTATGGGAACTTTTAAAGTTGGACTGAATGAATTTTGCATTATGATATGATTACAAGCCTATGAAGGTTAGGGAGTTAAATATGGTGGTTTGAATAAAAATGGGCACCATAAGCTCACAGAGAGTGACACTATAAGCAGGGGTGGCCTTATTGGAGGTATGTTACTGGAGTGGGCTTTGAAGCAGATCACACGCTTCCAATGCATAATGATACAGGATATACATTACCATTACAAAAGGGAGGTAAGGAGCCTTATGAAAAAACACCAGACTAAAGTAAGACTGAAAACCAGCAAGGCAAACTCCAAAATCCGATCTTCAAGTCTGGTGTCAAAATTCTCTTCAGACATCCAGCTCCTTTCAGCTTTGTTGAATGCAACACATTTGTCTCTCTTGAGCTGGTTCTACTCCATGTTAGAAGATTCCTCAGCAGGTATCCCAAAGCTCTGGCACCTTGGAATCTCCAGGGCAACCCAGGCTTCAACTACACAACTTCACACAAAGGCCTCTCTAGGCCTCCATGCAGGGACACACTTGTCATATGCCTGGCCTCAGAGGCTTTCCTTAATCACAGAGGGAGATTCCATAACCCCTTTCTTCTCTTCTTGACTCTAATGTCAGAAACATGTTGCCAAAGCTGTCAGATTCTGCTACTTACTGGGACTGTCTTGGAACTTGCTCAGTGGACCAGGATGGTCTTGACCATAGAGATCTGCCAGCCTCTGCCTTCTGAGTGTTGAGATTAAAGGTGTGCATTGCTACACCCAATACTAAGATTTTATTTAATTTGTTCCCACAAGTTGGAAGCTTAGCTGAGTGGGGTCTTGCTCTGAAGCCACCACTTCCTTTACTTCATTTAGCATCAGGATTTTCTTTAATATGTTTAGACTTCCTGGTGCCCTTTTTCTCTCAAAGGTATATTTTGTATTTTTCCTTGCTCAGGTTTCTCCTTTCCATTATAAATCTGCAGAAGACTGACCACTAATAGCCAAGCAACACAGTCAGTACTAGGCTGTCAGGAAATTTCCTCTGCCAAAACTGTTAAACCATAACTCTTTAACTGTTTGAACAAAGTCAGAAAGCAGCCACATTTTTCACCAAAATATCACAAGAATCATCTCTATGCCGCAAACTAAAGTTCTTCTCCTCTGAAACCTCTTGAGTTGAAACCTCACAGGTCAAATCACCCTTAGCAACACTGTCTTCTCTCCTCCTACTGGTATGACCCATTAAGTACCACTTAAAGAGTACAACTGTCTTTTAATCGAAAGTCCCAAAGTCCACATTTCAGCAACATGAAGCTTGAACTAGTCTATCAGAGCAATCCCATAAACCCTAGCAACAACTTCTGTCTTAGTTAGGGTTTCTATTGATGCGAACAGACACCATAACAACAGCAACTCTTATAAAGGTAAACATTTAATTGAGGCTGGCTTACAGTTTAGAAGTTTAGTCCATTATTGTCATAGCGGAAAGCATGGTGGCATGCAGGCAGAAATGGTGCTAAGAAGGTAGCTGAGAGATCTACATCTGAATAGACAGGCAACAGGAAGAGACAGACACACTGTGCTTTGGAGACTTCAAAGCCCACCCCCAGTGACAGACTTCTTTCAACACGGCCACACCTACTCTAACAAGGCCACATCTCCCAAAAGTATCACTTCCTATGAGTCTATAGGAGTCGCTTTGTTTAAACCACCACACTTATATCTTGAACAATGTAACTAAACTTACCCGAGCACTTAAAGATGTGTGCCATGGCAAAACCTTTTCTCCTATTACAAATAATTTAACTGGGTCCCTTGTTTTGGTTTTAATTTCCAGCATAAAACAATAATTTTCTCTCTAACTTTTTGAAATGCATAATTTATATATTAAGGATGATCTCAACAAGTAACTTAAAACAGATCTGAGCACAGAATTGTTCCAAGATGACTGAACTCTTAGGAACTATGGAATGTCTAGTATAATAGAAAATATTGCCACGAAGAAAAATGAATACATTTAAGTTGTATTATTACTTTATAAGCCAACTAAAAAATTAAGCATTTAAAAGGTGATAGCCTGCAATACTGAGTGATACTGAACCTAATATCTAGGAATTATTAAACTGAAATCTAGTGTCAGATATGGGAAAACAACTTATAAGTTGTTGATCCTTGGAGGCCCCCAAAATACCCAAAATAATAAAAACGATGCCATTTCTCCTGGCTTCCTACTAGAATTAGTTGATAAAACTCTTTTTCCACTTTTGCTGATTAAATAAAACCACAGACTCTGAGTACAAGATAGAGAAACTAAACTGAACTAAACTAGATCTTCCTTTCTGTCTCCAGTTTTCAGAGTTGTGACAGATGCAATACAAGCTTCTGGGGTGAATGGGCCTCAGTGGCCTTACCCAGCTGAGAACCCTCTCGACAGCTATACTGACCTTCTAAGCTAGCTGTGCCCACAGTGCAATAGCGCCACAACTGTAGTAGGGATACTCAGCCTGCTCTGATTGGTTCAGAGGCCTGCTCCTCAAGAGGAAATGCATGACTGATGATGTGTACTCAGTCACGAACCCATGGCTACGGAGGTTTTACACCTTACAAGGAGACTCACTCCTAATTAGACTAATGCCAAGCTTCCTTCCAAGTACTCACATTCATGCCAATAGACAAATACTACTCTGAGTCTTCATCAGAGAAATTTATTGAAGGCAGAGTAGTAGTTTAAAGAAGAATGACTCCCCCATCTCAACTTCTCCTCCCCCCTTGCCTTCTCCCCTTATCTTTCTCTTCTGCCCTCCCTTTTCCCTCTACCCCTATGCTTCCAATTTTGTCAGACGATCTTGTCTATTTCCCCTTCCCAGGTGAATCTGCATATGTTTTTGTTAGGGTTCACCTTGTTACTTAGCTTCTGTAGAATCGTGAACTATAGGCTCCATATCCTTTGCTTTAAGCTATTATCCACTTATGAGTGAATACATACCATGTTCATCTTTCTAGGACTGGATGACCTCACTCAGAATGGTATTTTTCTAGTTTCATTTATTTGCTTGAAAATTTCAAACTGTCATTGTTTTTTTACCACTAAGTAGTACTCCAATGTTTAAATGTGCCACATTTTCTTTATCCATTCTTTGGTTGAGAGGCATCTAGATTGTTTCCAGGTTTTGGTTAGTACAAATAATGCTGCTATGAACATAGTTGAATAAATGTCCTTGTAGTATGTTTGAACATCTTTTGGGTATATGCTCAAGATTGGTATTGCTGGGTCCTGACTTAGGTTGATGCCCAATTTTCTGAGAAACCGCCATACTGATTTCCAGAATGGTTATACAACTTTGCATTCCCTCCAGCAATGGTGGAGTATTCATTTTACTTCCCATCCTCTCCAGTATAAGCTATCATTGTTTTTGATCTTAGCCATTCTAACTGGTGTAAGATGGTATCTCAGAGTCATTTTGATTTGCATTTCCCTGATAGCTAAGGATGTTGAACATTTCCTTAAGTGTCTTTCAGCCATTTGTGATTCTTCTGTTGAGAGTTCTGTTTAGATCTGTACCCCATTTTTAAGAAGATTATTTAGAATTTTGATGTCTAATTTCTTGAGTTATTTTTATAATTTGGAGATCAGTCCTCTGTCTCATATGGGGTTGTTGAAGATCTTTTCTTATTCAGTAGGCTGCCTTTTTTATTATTGACTGTGTCCTTTGCTTTACAGAAGCTTCTCAGTTTCAGGAGGTCCCATTTATTTATTGTTGCTCTCAATGTCTCTACTACTGTGGATATATTTAGGAAGTGGTCTCCTGTGTCCATGCATTGAAGGCTACTTCCCACTTTATCTTCTATTAGGTTCAGTATGGTCAGAATTATATTGAGGTCTTTAATACATTTGGACTTAGGTTTTGTACATAGGGATAAATATGGACCTATTTTCATTCTTCTACAGGTTGACATGCAGTTATGCCAGCACCATTTGTTGAAGATGCTTTCTTTCTTCCATTGTATAATTTTAACTTCTTTGTCAAAAATCAGATGTTCATAGATGTATGGATTAATATCTGGAACTTTGATTTGATTCCATTGGTCAACCTGTCTGTTTTATGCCAATACCAAGTTGTTTTCATTACCATAGCTTTATAATAGAGCTTGATGTAAGGGATGATGATGCCTCCGGATGTTCCTTTATTGTACAGGATTGTTTTGGCTATCATGGATTTTTTGTTTTTCCATAAGAAGTTGATTATTGTTCTTTTAAGGTCTGTGAAGAATTGTGTTGGGATTTTGATGGTGATTGCATTGAATCTATAGATTGCTTTTGATAGGATTGCCATTTTTTATTATGTTGATCCTATCTATCTGAGAGGATGGCAAATCTTTCCATTTCCTGTTATCTTCTTCAATTTCTTTCTTCAAAGACATAAAGTTCTTGTCAAACAGGTCTTTCACTTCTTTGATTAGTATTACCCCAAGATATTTTATGTTATTTGTGGCTATTGTGAACGGTGCTGTTTCTCTGATTTCTTTCTCAGCTTTTTTATTATTTGTATGTAGGAGGGCTACTGACTTTTTTGAGTGGAACTTGTATTCTGTCACATTACTGAAGGTATATATCAGCTGTAGGAGTTCCTGGTTTGGGGGATCAATTATGTATACTATCATATCATCTACAAATAGTGAAAGTTTGACTTTTCCTTTCAAATTCGAATCTCCTTGATCTCCTTTTGCTGTCTTATTGCTTTAACTAGAACCTCAAGTACTTTATTGAATAGATATGGAAAAAGTGGACAGACTTGTCTTGTTCGTGATTTAGTAGAATTGCTTTGAGTTTGAGTATCTCTCCATTTAATTTGGTGGTGGCCGTCTCTTTGTTGTATATTGCTTTTATGATGCTTAGATATGTTCCTTGTATCCCTATTCTCTCCAAGATCTTTATCATGAAAGGGTGTTAGACTTTGTTGAATGCTTTTTCAGTATCTAGTGAGATAATCATATGGTTTTTTCCTTTCAGTTTGTTTATAAGGTGAATTGCATTAACAGAATTTTTATGTTGAACCATCCCTGCATCTCTGGGATGAAGCCAACTTGATCATGGTGGATGCTTTTTTGATGTGTTCTTGGATTCAGTTTGCAGTATTTTTTGAGTATTTTTCCATCTATATTCATGAGTGAGATTGGTCTATAATTCTCTTTCTTTGGTTGAGTCTGTGTGGTTTTGGTATCAGGATAACTGTAGCCTCATAAAAAGAGTTTGGCAATGTTCCTTCTGTTTCTATTATGTGGAACAATTTGAGGAGTATAAGTACTAGCTCTTCTTGTAAGTTCTGGTAAAATGCTGTACTGAAATCATCCGGCCCTGAGCTTTTTCTGGTTGGAAGGTTTTTGATGACTGCTTCTATTTCCATGTAGGTTATAGGTCTACTTAGATTGTTCACATGACCTTGATTAATTTTTGGAATGTGGTATCTATTCAGAAAATTGTCCTTTTCTTTTACATTTTCCAATTTTGTGGAGTACAGGTTTTTGTAGTACGACCTAATGATTCTATGGATTTCCTCAGTGTCTTTTGTTATGTCTCCTTTTCCTTTCTGATTTTGTTAATTTGGATATCCTCTCTCTGCTTTTTGATTAGTTTGGATAAGGGTTTGTCTATCTTGTTGACTTTTTCAAAGAACTATCACTTTGTTTGATTGATTGTTTGTTTCTATTTTATTGATTTCAGATCTCAATTTGATTATTTCCTGTCATCCACTCCTCCAGTCCCAGGAAAATTTTATATTATCAATTTAACAAATTAACAAATAAATTTACATCCAGCAAGAAACTGTATTGTTTTGTAACATTACAGCCAGATGACAGATATGATTCAGAGACTTTTTAGTCATGGTCCAATTCTCTACGAATGAGTACGAACTTGAAAGAAATGATACCACTTGCAATTTAAGAGAATATTTGGAGAGATGGTGCATTTTGTCCATAGCAGCACAATCTTATGCTACTGAAAAACTCTGTATCTAAGGACGAATCCAAAATTGTTCTGAACATTGGAACACACTTAAAAGACATTCTAGGTTGTGAGAAAATAGTGGAAGTTGAGAAGTTTTCTGTGATGGTTGAAGAGCATAGAAAATTAGACTGAACAGAAGCTCTTCAGACTGGGAGGACAAGACTCTGTATAGAACTTCGAAGGCTGATTAAAAGGGCCGCTGGTGGAGAAAGCAGGCAAAAAACCTGGCACATCAATAAACATTAACTTTCTACATCCAAGGTCAAAGTTTCAGTTGGTATAAAATTGTCCAACTAAAATTAATGAACATGAAAAATAGGGAAGCTGCTAAGAAAGGTAGCTTAGGGAAATCACAATAATGTGGAAACATCAGAATAAAAGAAAATAAATTTAGACCATAGCTTTCCCTCTTCCTTACGTAGAGATGGCAAATGTGTAACAATTAAATATCCCTATGCTGAATTTATACAGAAAATAGATATGTAATTCATATGACTATAAATTACATATCCAATAAATATGCTATATTTATATACATTTCACTCACTAATATTTGTAACTGTGTGCACATTCATGTTTGGATGTGTTCATGTATGTACTTACATGCGAGTGTACATATGGAAGCTGGAGCTGAACACTAGGTGTCTACCTCAAAGCCTCCACCATATTGTTCTAAATGGAGTCTCTCCCTGCACTTGGAACTAGACTGGCTGGCTAACGATCTCCAGAGACACTTGGTCACAGCCTTCCCAGCACCGTCATCCCAACGCCACGCTCACTGATTTCACACTAGTGCTAGAGATTGAACTCACTTGCTGATGCTGACAGGGCAAGTGCTTTTACTGGAGGAGTCATCTTTTCACTCATTCATGTACTAAGAGCTTTCATTTACCAATATACTATCAACCTCTAGGGGTGGGAAAATAGAGTAGAAATACTTCCTCCTAACATGTCCCTAAACAAGGATGGAAAGTCTGGAAATTATATACAAAATGATATAAGAACCCTCTGAAGACTAGCTAATAGAATGCACGTCAACTATGCATAGTGCATTTATCACTTTAGTTCAAAAGGAGGCTTGATTCAGGAGGAATGAAAGGTTGAAGTTGCTCTGGACTATACAGAGAGACCCTTCATTAAAAAATAAGGTAAAAAGTAAAATAAAACCCATATAAACAAAACCGTCAGAACCAAATAAGTGCATTTGACAAAGTCGAAGAATTCAAAGTAGACACAGAGAAATAGTTCAGGTTTCTATCAATTAATGAATAACAATTTTAAAAAGAAATGTAGAAAGTAATTCCAGGAGCCAAAGAGATGACTCAGAGGTTGAATGCCTGCTACTCTGCCAGAGGGCCAGAGTTAAGATCCCAGTGCCCGCATCAGGTGGTTCACAAAGGACTTAAACTCCAACTCCAAGGGATCCGGTGCCCCTCTCCGGCCTACATAAGCACAAATACACACAAATATATAAATTGAATAATAAGATAAACATTTTTAATTTTATATAAAATAATTACATTTATAATACCAACAAAACAAATGTAATTCTAAAGAATAAGTTAAACCAACAAGGAGGAGAACAGTTCACTCATCCACTAGAAAACAGAAAAAAAACTTGTTGAATGAAATTAAATAGGATTCAAATAAATGAAATGATATCCTATGTTTAAGGATTAGAAAATGTAATATTGTTAAAACATAAACACTACATAAAGAGACTCACAAATTTAATGCAAACCCTACCAAATCCCAAGGAAGTCTTTTTTACAGAAATAGAAAGGGTCATTCCAAATTCATGGAAATCTCAAGGATCCCAGACAGTCAATAATATTAATAAATATTAAGCTAAGAGTTAGCAATTTCTGATTTCAAAATTAACAACAAAGCAACAGTAATCAAAACAACATGATGATAACTTAAAGATAGACATTTAGACCAAAGGAATCAAATAGAGAACTCAGATATAAAAACTATAAACATATATATGATCAAATGCTTTCCATAAAGACAAGACTATTAGATGGAGAGCAGACAGGCTTCAAAATTGGCAGCTACAAGAGAATCAGCTTGGAAGATGTCATTACACAATAAAAGATCAGTTCATAATATCTTAAACACTTAGAAGGAGAAATCAGAAGCTGAAACAGTAAAATTTTTAAAGGGGATGATAGATGGACACTTTCATGACATTAAATTTGGCCATGATTTCTGCACACATGCACGTGCGCGCACGCGCGCACACACACACACACACACACACACACACACACAACACCACAAACATAGGCAATGAGAGATAAATGGTAAACTAGAATGAACCAAAATAAGCCCTATATGCATTAAAGGATACTAACAACCAATGAAAGGAAAACCCACAGGATAAAAAACAAACATTTCTGAACCATGAGTGTGGTAAAGAATTAAAACCTACATATAGAAAGAATTCTTTACATTCGTCAGACACACATGCACACTCTAAACAACCCAGTAATGCACAAGTAACATGAGCACACATTCTTTTAATGAAGATATGGTATCCAAGTGGCCATGAACACATGAAAAGATGGTAAATATCAGTAATATCATTACATTACAGTAATATCAGCAATCATTACAACGATGTAAATTAAACTAGTAGGCTAACTATTGTAAAGCAAAACAAGTGTTGACATGAATACAAGAAAAATGGAACCTGCATTTCTGGTTCCTCATCATTAAATGTGAAGTTAATTTCGCTTTTCTTATTACATACTCTTATTCTGACTACTGTTATTCTCAATTACTACTTTACTGTGATTGGCCATGATGAATGGGTATGGGGTACTGACAATGCTGTTTCTTCATCTACATGCATACCTTCTACATACATGTCTTAAATTTTACATTGATGCTGTGATGAATGGGCAAACCCCATTTGTTTGGGGTATGTGAAACTTTTGCCATAATATTAGATTAAATTTGAATCATTAACAGTATGCTCTCTTCCAATAAATTAACATTTACGCAACATGTTTTCTGTGCAAGCATCCCAAAATGTTCTTACTTATGATGGTCTTTTGGGACCATCATAACATGTGTGGTTGTGTGACAAATAAATTAAATTTGTGGAAGACTTTAAAAAAGATGGAACCTACATTATTGTTGAGGATTACAATGGTCTAGCTGCTATGGGAAATAATGGGGAATTTTTTTGATGAACTTATCATGTGATGTGATTGTTCTATTTATGATTATAAGCCCAGAATAATTGGAAACATGGTCTGGAGCAGGTATTTGCCCAATCAAATTCATAGCACCAGTGCTTACAAAAGCCATGAGGCGGAATGAATCTGTGCATATAACTAGATGAGCTGGTGAACAAAGTATGACACAAACTTACAGTAAAAGAGTACTCAGGCTGACACATGTGATGACATGGATGGATCTTGAAGACATAATGCTAAATGGGAAGGAGTATACTAGAAAGCACCACTTACATGAAGTCCTAAGACTAGCAAATTCAGAGAGACAAAAGTAGAATAGTTGTCAAGTTTATGAAGTGGACAAATGGGAAACTAATTCACAGATTCTAGTGAGAAAGAACTATTAGTTCTAGAGACAAATAATAGCAATGACTATGCAGACAATGGTAACTATTACACAACCTGCTTAGTGTTAATAAATTGTGCACTGAAAACAGTTACACTTCATGCTATCTATCTATATACATACATGTATATGAAAAGTACATGAAATATGCACATTTACATGTGTTCCTTATTTATATATGAGTATATACATATGACCATTTATGCATGGATATTCTTTATTTCTAAAACAAAGAGCAAATGAGAAAAGTGGCTCCTTTCTTGTTTTACTCACTTACTCTGGGCTTTTCACATTCTAAGCCTTTGAATTTAGTACTAAGTGGAAAAAATTAGCAAAGATAGGTTATGGCCACACACTGGCTCTCTGGTTACCAGAGCCTTCTTGTATGCTCTCTAGGCACTCACAGAGCCTGCACCTGCAGAGATCCACACTGCAGCGCAATGACTTCTAATTTCCATCTCTCAAATGTCAAAATATTTTGGCTTCTCAATTTTCTTAGCCTTCATTAACTTCTACTAGCTAAAGGCAAGAGCAACTCCCCCTAAAATACATTTTCATGCTACTCAGATAAAGCTGGGCAGAGCCAAGCAAGTAATTTCTTTAGCTTACATCTCGACTGTCCATGTCATTAACTTTTTTACAGTTCCAAATTTTTGAAACAGTTCAAACATGTTTAATGGGTAGATAGCAAATATTAAACATAAGTAGATATAAAACAGCCACACAGTCTAAGGATCAGAGCCAGGTGAAGATGCATAACCCTATTCAGAGCCTCTAGGGATTTCAAGTGGGAAATTGCAGAGCTTAGAAACAACTGTGGGACCACAGAGATTAGTGTGACTGCAAAGTCGTGAGTGTTAGGTAGAGTACATGTAACAAGTGCAGAACCACAAAAGGGAAAGCATGGAGCAGTGATATGGTAAGAAGAGCACGATGTTTAGGGAGTGAAACAGGACATTCTCTATGGGGGGAAAGGTCTTGCATTGATACTTTTGAGAAAAGGAAAGGGGAGGAGTCATCTGGAGATTAGCATTCTTGGCAGATCATACAGAAGCCCCAACTGGGACAATTTTATGTCCAGCCTTCGGAAAGAACAGTAGCAGGTACACAGACAGGGAAGAAAGGAGAAGGGGAAATAGAAGATCAGGGAGCAGCTGGTGATTTATAGGAGAAGGGAGTTAGTTAGCAAAAGCCATGGAAGCTGTCTTAGGGTATCATTAACTTTGGCTTTTACTGTGGATGAGCTCAGACAAAATCCTACAAATCCAACAGACCTTTACAACTGTGCTTAGCACAATAAACGCTAAAAGCCTTTTCATCAAGGCCTACAAATTTATCTTCTGTCTTGACCTTGAAAGAAGATGAGGGGAAAGATATTGATTGAGCTGCTCTTGGGAAACTGAAAATCAAACAATAAAGTGGATTCATCAAGGGTTTTAGATGTTATTATATGTACTTTGTGGCATCTATCATCTGGACTTCTTGGAGCTCAAATGAGTCTCTTTGCCTGCAACAACCTTGCCTAACTCACTCCTTCTATCTCATCCAACTCAAGGTAATCTTCTAGGCTGTAATATGCTGAAGGCAAGCCCAGTGATTGTCTAGGTCTGTGTTATATCTAGACAACAAATATTTTCTGAAATCATCTCCTCCTGAAAATGCACCCTGAAGACAAATCTCTTCCAGAGACTATAGAAAGTGGTTTGCATTTTCTCAGGATACAAATGTACGTAAACTCTAATAGCATGTTAAATTTTTACAGTGACCATTGTATATGTATTCAAAATATTTATTGGGTAAATGTTTCTAACATCTATCAATGGGTATATCACCCTTTACATTACATTATGATGGGGTAAACACTTTATTTATGTGGGAGAAGCATTCACTGTTACAAAGTATAGCACTCAGGTTGCTACAATTGCTAACAAGGGGAGGTGAAGTCAAGTCAGAGATAAATAGAATTCCAAGTTAGCAGCTGATTCCCAGCAGCCACAGACTCAGGTAAGGGTCGCAACGTGTCTGAAGAGGTCCAGGCCGACATCATTTATAATCCTAATTCCTTCATTGGGAGGCAGGAAGAACTCAATGGGAAATGCTTTAAACATTTTAAAATAATGAGAGACAGTGGAGCAGCTGGAAAATGGGAAAGTATGATTAGGAGAAAGAGGGAATTTCAGGAAAAGGGATGAATTCTAAAAGCGAAGATATGTGGAGTAAAGAAAAATAAGTGGAATGGGTACCCCAACTGAAAGAATGAATGGGTATGGGGAAAAAACTGAATGAAGCAGAGGTACAGGACAAAAGAATGAGATAGAGGGAGAGACCTGGATATCAGGAGATGCCTAATGAGATAGCCAAACTCTACACAGTGCATCAAAAGGCACCTAGCAGTCCTGGGCCATGATAGGGTTCAGACTAGGCCTGATGCCTTAATCTCTGTGAGATTAAGATCCATTCAGATAATCATTCATTGTGCCTTAGTGTGTCTAATGTAGCAAACTCTGTTTAGAAACCTCCCAGGGTCAAGTCTCTAAACCCTAAGCCAAGAAGCATCATGGGTTTTCATGTCTTAGTGTTTGCTTATATCAAAAAAGCTACTGCACTTCTTCCTTTATGTCCTGGGGAATGTTGGGAGGCAGGAGGAACACTTTCACATGCCCACTGGCTGCCCATCGGGTCTAGAAGTAAAGGGAAAACTTTTCCAACTGCTTTTTCATTCCCAAATCGTGTTAAATTTGAAATCGACAGCTGTGCACTTTAACCACATTCTCTTGCGTGATTTATGCCAATTGCACTTCTTAAATAAAGCTTCCACTTGAGCTGTGGAAATAGATTTCCTGCCTGAACAGCTCGTTCTGCTAGAAATAAGTGTTGAGTCAGATATGTAACAAAGATGCTTCCAAAAGAAGTGTGCACCACCAACAACCACTTCCTATTTGAGATGGACTCGTGCTTTGTGGTGGGGAAGCTTACTCCAAAGCCTTGGGGGATAAGTGCCCCATGGAAACGAAATAAAGCAGACTTCTGGGAAATGGGAATTGCCTGAAGGGCAATTTAAAGTACCTTTCTGGACTGGAAAATGCAATGTGAGATGTTGATATGCACTCTACCTGGTAACTCTCTCATCCACTTCCAGAACCACAGAAGCAAAAAGCACATATTAAAGGCATTAATATGAAAAGAACAATCATAACTCAGGAATTTGCTCCACTTTCAATTCCCTAGGGGGAAAAAAGTTGCTTTTGCAACTTTATAATAAATAAAAGCCTTTTGGTGAACATTTTCCCCATAGCTTACTTACATTATGATGAGCACTTTATGTGAGTTATCTCATTTTATCCTTAAAACAACCTTAAGCTGAAGGCATGCTGATTTTCAGAAAGCTGTAAATTAGGTACATTAGATAGAGTTATTAGATCACAGGCCAGTGAAAGTCAGAACCGAGATTACATTACTTCACTGAATGTTTAACCAGTACCTTATAAGGCCTCAAAATAAAGCTTCTTTATTAGAAGTTATGCGCCATGTGATAGACACCACAGGTGGGCTTGGACAACTGAGGGAAAAACCAGGGCAAAGGTTACATTAAATGAGAAGGCTATTAATGATAAAATTTGGAACAAAAGGCTATAACGGAAGTCAGGGACAGCAGTTAAGTAGGTCAGATGAGAAGTAAATGTAATATAATTTTTTAAACTATATGAGAATTTGGTATAAATGAGAACAAGTCAGAAATAAACAGGGACATTCTGAGAGAAACTTCTTAAAGCATCAAGAGTCTGGGCTGACATAAACAATATCACATTATTATACAAAAATGAATTCTTTCTTTTTAAAATTTTGTTTATTTATATTTTATGTGTGAGTGTTCTTCATCTATACCTGCATGTTAGAAAAGGGCATCGAACCCATTATAGATGGTTGTGAGCCACCATGTGGTTGCTGGGAATTGAACTCATGACCTTTGGAAGATTAACTAATGCTCTCAACCCCTGACCATCTCTCCAACCCTTCATAGAAACTGACTTTTAACAGTTTAAATATCAGAATTTACATGATATTTCTATTAAAGTGTTAAATGTCTCTTTGTGTGTCTGTGTGTTTGCTATTGTTACTGTGTGCAGGCACATGTGTACATGCATGTGGGGACCAGAGATCAACATCATGCATCTTCTTCAATTACTTCCACCATGTGTTTTGAGACACAGTCTGACACTGAACCTTGTCTATTCATCTATACTGGTGGACCAATAATGGGTCCTCCTGTCTGTCTTCCAGCTTCAGGATTGTAGGAACATGCTGTTGCTGCCCCAGCTTTTTACCCGAATGCTGGAGTTCTGCAATGGGATTCTTCTCAAAGAAAGGAAAAACAGAATTAACATTTCTTCAGCTCTTAATTTTAACAATCCTGATGCTAAAAGCATTTATTTATAATCTTAGATATTCCTCACAAAACTCTATAAAATCATCCTCATTTAAATGAGCTTTATTTACAAAGAAATTGAACTTCACAAAGATTAAATTCCTTAAAGGTTAAAGTATCTGGCGGCTTCCAAAAACTTATAGGGACTTGGCATCCCTATAATTTTTTTATACTGTGTTTGTGAAGCAAAGCCTGCAGAATCTAATGCTCATACTGGAGTTTATTTGGTTTTCATAAGGCCTCTCCATATTAATATAACATAAAATATCCAGTTTTTCTAATTTTTCATGGGGCCCCAGAGCAAAATTCTAATGCAGGCAAAATGTAGTTGCTGATATGATAAAGACATTATTGCACTTTCACAAGTGGCACTGGTGACGGGCCATCAAAGAAGCAGAAAAGTTCTAACGTGTGCCATCTTCGCCAATGGCTGTCACGCAGGAGGCAGGAACTTATGCCTGAAGGTGTAAACCCAGCCAACCATCAGAGGCTGGTGAGTCCCAGACCTCAGAGGACAGCCTGCTACTGTGACTTTCCTAAGCCAATACCTAGATACTGATCTTACCCCCACAGGTGAGTGTAGCTCTCACCCTTCATAAGGGAAGCCTCTCTTTGCAGCAGACAAGAGACCATCACAGACAGCCACAACTGGTCAAAAATAAGAGCAACTGGCCACAGACTGCCCAGCCCCAGATGATACATCTATAACATAACCTGTACACCGCAGTCTCAGAGAACTTCACAGAAGAGAGGGCAGAAAAAGTGTGAGAACAGGGGACCAGGAAGTCAGCTACAGGTTGTGTCTTCTAGATATAACAGAGGTGCTGCACCCATGAAAACTTAACAATATGATTGCCTGGATAATACCTGAACAGAAAACACCAGTTGGCATGCCACATGAATTGGAGGACTCTCCCAGGACTCCATCCCTAGATGAAGAACTACAGTCAATTAACAATGGCTGAGAGAGGGAGAATTAGTCTTACCCAGGCATAAACCTTTTAATCAGCTATTCAATACCAAGTGGTCATCTCTAAAGCATACATACAAGCAATACTAATCAGGCTGAGCAAGTTATATTAATATATTTATTTGTGTGTGTGTGTGTGTGTGTGTGTGTGTGTGTGTGTGTGAGTGTGAGTGTTGGTAGTTTGAATAAGAATGGCCCCTATAAGGTCATGTATTTGAATGCTTAGCCATCAGGGAGTGGCACCCAGATGGATTAAAGGGATTGCAGGTGTGGCCATGTTTTACTAGATGTGGCATTGTTGGAGAAAGTGTGTCACTGTGGGTGGGCTTTATGGTTTAAAGAATCCCACACCAGATCCAGCCTCCACCCTCCCTCCCTCCCTCCCATCTCTCTGTCTCAGGATCAGGATGTAGCTCTCAGGACCACTCACCCAGCACTATGTGTGCTGCTATGCTCCCCATCATGAAGAAAATGTATTCAACCTCTGAAACTGTAAGCAAGCCTCCGGTTAAATGTTTTCTTTTGTAGGAGTTGCCTTGGTCATGGTGTCTCTTCACAGCAACAGGACAGTGACTGTGAAAACTTACATGTGTGTGTGTGTGTGTGTGCATGGAATCATAATTTTTAAGAGATGCCATGATTTGAAAGGGAGATGTAGGATACAGGTTGTCTTGGAGGAGGTGAGGGGAAATGATGTCATTATGTTTTACTTAAGGATAACGCAGGTTTTAAAGCAGTTGTGAGGCTGAGGTTTGGCTGAGATATGCTGCTCAGTCAGTGACTCTGTTTCTGTATTGCCAGCCGAACATCCAAACCTGGACCAAGGGTTTCATATTTACAAAGGGGAAAGTCTGACCTGGTTTTCGTTTCAAGATAAAATAGGAAAATTAATTCTAATTGTAACTTAACTTTTTCTCTTCCTGTCCAGAATTTCTCTAAGACATGTATTTCGGGGTGTCATTGTTGCCTTGTGATGATAAATATAGATACTTAATACTATTATTTATTTTCAAAATATTCCCATGCATCATCATACTAATTGTTTCTATGATTTCAGCATGTGGATTGTCCTATTCTTTTTCTTATTTGGCACATAGTATTATTAGATATATTGATTTGTGGGAATCTGATTAGTGTAAAAATGTTATTATTTCTTTAAATAGTACCACTTGATTCTAGGAATGTTAATCTTTTTATTATTTTTCCCTTCCAAGAATTATCCATCTTTTCCCTTATTGATATACAATATTTAAATTTTCTCATTGATTTATAAAGCATTTTTCATATCGTCTGGATTCTGGCCTCTTGTTGACTATATATTGAAACTATTTCCTCAGAGCTAACAAAACGCTTGGCATTCTGTGCAGCTTGAAGTTCTGCCACAGTTTTGTTAAAATAAGCTTAGAAATATAAACATGAGGAAGATGATTGATGGGCACATTCATTCCAGGTGCCCAAGCTTAACTGAGAACTAAAAATCTCAGTCCCCTAGCCCTCATTCTGACAAGTTAAAATCACCAGTGCCAGGGCTTCCCAAAGTGTCTATTTTTTATGGTTTCCAACCTTCTGAATCCTTACCACCCTCTTCCTAACAGACTCTATGTGATCAAATGCCTCTGAATCCTCAAGATACACTTCACTACAGAGGCAAATCTGTTCCCTCATCCGTAAGGAACAGATATTGATATCCACTTCATGTAATTGTTACACAAGGCAGTAGGATTCATTCAATACATTGTGGAGTCTCGGGGTAGGTGCTAGATCCCTAAACTTTATATAATTAATAATCTTGACTCCCCATGGGGGAATATGTTAAGGCTAGGAATAATCCTAAGGTTTTATGGGAGTAAGGAAGCTGTAAGGCTAGCTGAGCTTCTGGGGGTATTCAGAACCTGATATCCCAGGGCATCTGTGAACAGGTCACAGAGGGAATAAAGCTCAAGCTTGAAGCTTGGTAAGACATAAACCTAAGACCCAAGATAGCATTCACCTTCGAGAAAGGGAGAGCTAGAACAAAATTTTTACATACAGATGTTGCTAAATTTCACCTAAAGAGCACCAGAACAATAATAGCATGGCAGATGGAAATTAAAACATAAAGGGAGGTGCATAAATTTCTGAGCACAGATACCATTAATAGAGATTTGCAGAATTTATGAGTTTTAAATGGCCTAACCAACCTTTGCTGTGGGTAATTCAACTTCAATATAAATGATATAGGTAGGTCAGACATAAAAAATGAAAAAATATATCATAAAATCTAATCAAGAAAACAACAGATGAGAGTTTATAGTAACACCATAGATTTATAAGTTCTCCAAGAACAAGCAAGCATATTGACAAAATAACCTAGCTGTAAACTCATCAAGCTGAGAACTCTAAATATTCCACCATTGCACCGGTGAGCATGTCTTACCAGGCAGGGCTTTACTGCAGCTCACAGGGTTCATGCTGAGGTGAGATGAAACGTCTTCCCCCAGTACCCTTAGCACCTTGAAAGCCAGCCAGTAGAGGCGAAGCTTCTAGATCAGTACATACTTGATTTTTATGATTCAAGTATGTGGTGTCTGCAATAATGTCTCACCATGAAGTTCCAGAGGGCAACCAAGTAGTTTTGTGAGCTGCTGGGACCCCACTGGCCAACAACTTAAAAAGAAGCAACCCATTCCTACTACTGGGGTTCACTTTGTAGTTTGTGGTGTGTAGTTGGGACATTGTTCCCCATTTACGGTAACTCCATTAAAACTCTGTTGGTATATGCATGTGTATACATGTATATAAATATTTATATTATGTGTATATATTTTAAGAAACTTCAGTAGTAGGTGCCGTGTAGCTTTTTCAAAGGGCTTTTAGTATTAGTTATCCTTCCTCACTTCCCTCCTTTACCCTTTACAGCATGGGGCTAGAAGGTGAGCACATAGTTCCACTCTTAACTGAGGTGCTATCGGCATTTGATAGTCCGTGGTAAAGTCAGTGTCAGTTCTCCTTAACAGACTGACCTCTGGTATAATGACCACTTTTTAGGGCAGGTCCCATAACCAAGAGTAGTGGTCCAGCATAAACTGCACTCAATGGATTGAGCAATAGAACAATGTTGAGGAGAGGTATAGAGTTGGGGGTAGATCAGGCAGGAGTTGAGGGAGGGATGAGTATAAAATAAATATACTGCAAAAAAAAAAAAATAAAATTCTGAGATAATGAAAGTGTTATTTTTAAGTAGACAAAACAGCAGTTTAGGGGCATTTTCATCCCTTGCCTTTAGCATTATTGTTTGCATTTCTGTTGCCTCCAGGTCTCTGCCTTGAGCTCCTGCCTTGACTTCTCTTGATGATGGGCTGTAACCTGTAAGATGTATAGTAAAGACTTTCTTGCTCAGGTTGCTTTCAGTCACGATGTTTATCGCAACAACGGGAAGCTAAATAAAATGTTAGGTCTCACTCTGGATTTAAATACTAATTCTACCAATTTTTATCATTAATTTTTTTTAGTTTTTTTTTACATTAATAGTTTTTTATTCTTTTTTTTTCCAGTTTATTTATTTTTTATTAAAAATTGCCATCTCCTTCCCTCCTCCTCCCCCTTCCCTCCCCTCCCCTCCACCCACACCCCCACTCCCTCCCTCTTGAGGCCAAACAGCCATCAGGGTTCTCTACACTATGTTGAGTCCAAGGTCCTCCCAACTCCCCCCAGGTCCAGGAAGGTGAGCAACCAAACTGACAAGGCTCACACAGAGCCCGTCCATGTCGTAGAGACCAAGCCCATCGCCATTGTCCTTGGCTCCTTTAGGACCTTTAGTCTTATATGTTAATTTTGAACTTTCCTTGTCTATATTGAAAATAGTATTTTACATTTAACTAAGAATTACACTGAATCTTTATTTCTGCTTAAGATGGCTCAGAGGTTAAGAGCATGGCCTGCTCTTCCAAAGGTCCTGAGTTCAATTCCCAGCAACCACACGGTGGCTCACAACCATCTGTAATGGAGTCTGGTGCCCTCTTCTGGCCTGAAGGCATATACACAGACAGAATATTGTATACATAATAAATAAATAAATATTTTTTTAAAAAAAAAAAAGTAATGTCTTTACCATACTAAACAGTTCCAATGCGGACCATTTATGTAGAAACCTAGAAGCAGGAGGTAAAACAGAAAGCATAGAGGAACACTGTTTACTTGCCGGCTCGCTCTGGCTGGCTGACATGCTTTTTGCATAGCCCAGGCCCAGCTGCCTAGGGTCGCAATGCCCACAGTGGGCAGTCTCACTGTTTTCATCCATCAGGATAATGGCCCACAGATATTCCCACACCCAACGTGATAGAGGTAACTCTTCAGCTGAGCTTCCCTTCTGCCAGGAGTTTCTAGCTGACAACCAAGATTATAGCAATCACACCTGATAATAAAGTAAGAAAATAAAAACCCATAGTAGAAGTAAATTGATCACTAAGTCTAAGTTACTGTAATAATATGTAATGAATAATAAGATGGTGTAAGTAATAAGAGGCCGGGCGGTGGTGGCACACGCCTTTAATCCCAGTGCTTGGGAGGCAGAGGCAGGCAGATCTCTGGGAGTTCGAGGCCAGCCCGGTCTACAGAGTGAGTTCCAGGACAGGCTCCAAAGCTACAGAGAAACCCTGTCTCAAAACACCAGTAAGAGAAGGAGAAGAAGAAATATGATGATGATGGTGATGAAGATGAAGATGATGATTGTGATAAGTGAAACAGTAATGCAAAATAAAGCTTAATGTGAAAAAATGAAATGACTTTAAACTGCTTTAAAGTTTTTTCCCATGAGTAAGTAGTTGAAATTGTACTAGAGATAATTAATCCAGTGTGTTTATCTGCTATCATAGCCACTGATAAAATGAATTATAGTGAACATGCTAATGGAGGAAAATGGGAAAAATAACGTAAAAGATTAATGTCAATGAAAACTAAATTAAGAGGAAAATGGGTGAGAAAAATTAAAATAAGTAGTAATATTGAAGATAACGGCAAGTATACCTGCATCAGTTACATACAACATATAAATTAGAAAGATTTAAGCCTCCTTAACATGGAACAGTAGAGGGTCCGAAGAGATGGGTCAGTGATCAATAGCACTTCTGCTCTCGCAGAAGAAAAAGCTTTGGTTCCCAATGTATCTGTGGATGCTCACAACCATCCATTAACTTCAGTTCCAAGGGTCTGTTGCCCTTTGCAGGCCTCCAGGGCACTGTCTGCACATGGTATCCATGAATAAACATAGGCAAAAAACTTAACACATAGCAGGCAGACTTTTCAAACCCAACAATGAGTTAATTACAAGTTACAGTGATGTGTTTAATATATGACATTATTAATGTATTTCCATGAAAAGTTCAGGAATTTGGAAAGGAAGTCGAAACAAATCATTGTGAGGAAAGGTAAACAGCTATGTGCACACTGATAGCAAAGAAAGCTGTGTTGAAGGCACAAAGTGGTTTAATAGAGCAAATAAATATTTCATAATGATCAAAAGGTCACTGCATCAGGATTATAAAAAATGTATCTTGTCTTTGCTAGTAAATGTCTTAAATTATATATTCCAAAAATTACTAAGGACAACTTGGCAAAGAAACCAGGCAAGTCTGTATACAGAAAATCTAATGTTTCTCTCACCAACTGATTTAAAACCCAAAGATAAACTTCTAAAGATGTGATAGGAAAAATGGTACGCTTGGGGCTTTCAAACTCCCTCTCCCTCCCACCAAAGAAATAAATGAAATCATAAAATAAAAGGGTCAGAAGCAGCCTTTCCCAAAAAAACAGAATATAGAGATATTCAAAGCTTACCAGGGAATGACTAATGAAGAAATGATGTGTGTGTGTGTGTGTGTGTGTGTGTGTGTGTGTGTGTGTGTGTAATTTAGCATGTTCCCATTCTAATATACCAATCTTCAGATCATTTATCTATATAAACTGCATTGGCTGTGGCTACCTGAAGCAAGAAATAACTGTGGAAAAGCACAGACTGAAATGCTTAGAGCCTGGAGACTGGGGTGCACCGGAGAATAAGGGCTTTAAAAGTTTTATGTAGTCCCAGGTTCAGGCTTGCAGTTGTGCACATGCTCAGAAAAGGCTGAAGAAGGTACTAGCTTCCCCTTTGAGTCACCTTCAGACTCTACCTGGCTAGAAAGCTACGACCATTCTGCTTGCCAATAAGCTGAAGCTCTTCCCAACACATTTCCTGAGACTGATCCCATCTTCAAATAGGTAAATATTTTTTTTTCTTTTTCCAGACATTTAAGGGGTTCTCTGTTGCCTAACCAGACAAGCACTAATAAACAAGATATGGATTTCTACACCATTCAATGAAGCACACAGACTTAACAGAATTTGCCCAGCAACATCACTAACAAACAGTACAGGGAAAAAAAAGCATCAACAAATGAGAGAGAAACTGATTTTGAGAGTTCTTGCATATAATTACCATAATTATAACACATTCATGGACACAGGAAGCATGCCACATAAATAGAAAAGGGCAAGTTGGTAAGAACTTTCCCAGAGGAAGCTGTGACTTAAACAGACAAGGACTGTAACCCAGTTACTTCAGACACACTCAGACAAAGGAAATCACACAGAAAGTAAAGGAAAGCATGTGACCAGTGTAGTAGGAGGACGCGAACTTGCTTTTCATCCCGGCTGCCCAGCTAGCTTAATCCCCAAAATAATCACACAGAAATTGTATTACATAAATTACTTACTGGCCAACTCTCACATCTTGATTTAACCCATTTCTAATACATCTGTGTATCACCATGTGACTGTGGCTTACCAGCAAGATTTTAACCTACATCTGTCTCAGGCCAGAGATTCATGGCGTCTGCCACTCTGCGCTTCTTCCCAGAATCCTGTTCTGTCTACTCTGCCCACCTAAGGGCTGCCCTACCAAAAGGCCAAGGTGGTTTCTTTATTCAAGCAATGAAAGTAATGCAAATACAGAAGGACCTCCTACACAAGACCAGATTTTTGCTAGCTACCAATCTCCAACATTTAGATTGGAATTATTAAAAATGATCCAAATAGAAATTCTGGAGCTAAAAAAATGTAGCAAATAAAATGAAAAACTCGCTAGAGAGCCTTACTAGAGCTGAACAGCTAGAGAAATCTATAAATACTAAAACAAATCAGCTGAGACTTCCCTTTCTGAAAAGCAGGAAACAATGAAAGAATGGTGGGGAATGAATGCATTTTTGACTGGTGAAGAGCTACAGTGCCCAGGGAGCAGCTTCCTTTAAAAAAAAAGTAACATAGGTCATGTAAGTATTTTAATAGCAGAGAATAAGAAATAACTCTACTGTCTTACAGTATAGTAGTAAGATGACACCTAAATATTCCTGAAAAAAATAAACTTATTACAACCTTTTAAATCCAAAGGAATAATTCATAGAAATATAATATTCCAGTAACTTTTTAAATGAATTTAGACATCATGATACCATATTCATGAAGTTTAAATCATACTAATATGTACCTGATATTACTTTTCCTAGGCCAAGCAGAAACATAAATTCTATTAAATAAATTAAGAATGAATTTATTTGTTTTTGTCATGCTTATATGTGTTTCTATGTACATAGTCTGTTTTGTATATGTGTATATATCCATATATATTATGTTCATACATACATATCATAAAAGTAAAATTATTCACTTTCCAACAACCAAAATGTTATAAGTATCCTATATGTAAAAAAAACCAAAAATATGAAAAGACAAAGCAATCATCAGAAGGTTGAGATATGGCAACAATTCTGTATTTGTCAGATAAAGAATATAACATGATAAGATAATGATCATGCATGCAAAAACATATTGATAATGCAAACAGTAAGATGGAAATGCAAAAGAAATATTCATAAAAGAAAAAAGACTGAATACAATTTTATTAAAAAGAAAACTGTACTTGTAAAATGTATTTTTGGAAAACAAAAGATAAAACACATACTAAAAGAAATTATTTGCAAATCACATGCCAGTTGTACCAAAGTACCCAGGCTAAAGGATACCCAAAGAGCTGAGGAAACTGCTCTTGGGTTGCTATTTCTGTGAAGGCTGATCCACTGAGACTGACAGTAGAATCAGTGTACTAAGTATGATGTGACCTGTCCCGATGTGGCTGAAGGAAACAAAAAAAGAGGGACAAGGTTGACTGCTCATTTTCTGTAACTAGGACTCAGCTAGTCACTGAGACTCTGAAATCTATGTGTCTTTGGAGTGAGACTGAGCTAAGCCATTAGTTTTTCTGCTTCCTCAGTTTCCAAACCACCTCAGGTCTTCCCAGCCCCCCTTAAGCATTTGGACTAACTGTAGTTTGATCCCCAGGTATCATGTGGTGAAAAGAGAGAATTGATTGCTACAAACTGTTTTCTGACTTCTACACATGATTTATGGAAGGTATGCATGCATGTCCACACACACGAGAGAGAGAGAGAAGAGAGAGAGAGAGAGAGAGAGAGAGAGAGAGAGAGAGAGAGAGAGATTTAAAACCTAATTGTCTGTGTTCACAATAAAAGTACATCACGTGAAGTCTAATGGTGGGAAGTCCCACACTGTAACTAACCAAAACTCCTCAATGCTTCATCAAGATAACAAAGAACAGGGAAGGTCTAACAAACTCCACAGCCAAGAAGAGACAAAGGGAACAGAAAAACTAATGTGGTGTACCCTGGACCAAATTGTAGGAGAAAAACTCTGAGAAAACCTGAATAAATTATGGACTCGCTATTAACAATTTACAAATATTGGTTTATTAAGAGCAATACATTTGTTTTTATAGCACTGGAGGTTAGCCATAGTGGGGGCCTATATGCAAGACACATCAGAATTCCCAGTGCTACTGTTTGCCTTTTCCTGTAAATCTCAAGTGTTTCTTTGAAATATAGCCTATTGTAAAAGTAAAAAGGAACAAGATTATACAGGAAGGTAACAGGTTAAGTACCCGAAACACTTTAATATAGAGAAAGGTTTGTTGTAATTTCTAGTACAGGTTTAAAAATACCTCTCTCCAACAAAATTGTAGAAATTAAGTAGAACACATCCGGCTAATATTTTCATAACATAGTTTATGCTTGCATAAGAATACAAGAAAGCTTTTAGGACAAATGTAGAACCCAGTACATTGAAAAAGAGAGAAACAAAGGCTACCAAGAATGATAGATGAAGCCAAATTATTGCATATGAAATAGCAATCCTTCCCTAGGAACTTCTGTGTACCAGTGTAATCCATAAGCACACACAATTTAGAGGTAAACTAAATGAATTCCTTGGCTATAGAGGTGGCTCAGCAATTAAAAGTACCTCTTTCAGAGGACCCAGATTCAATTTAAAGCAACCACATAGCAGCTCACAGTGGTCTATGATTCTGGATCCAGGAAATAAGATACCTTCTTCTGTCCTCTCTGGGCACCAGGCATACAGGCAAAAAAAAAAAAAAAAAAAAAAAAAAAAAAAAAAAAAAAACCAAAATAAACCTCAGACATAAACATGCAGTGTTCTGTATACAAACAAAACAATTAAACAAAAAAAAGTAATTTAAAGGGACAACCTGGTGACCTAATAATGTGTTAGAGCAGATTACAACCATAACCAATAAAAGGGGCAGAGAATATTCCCAAATTAAATCAATCTACAAATCTAATCTTGAAAATATCTGTGACATTGTCTCAAAGTAAACTAATCAGGCAAAACAGTTGCCACCCTTAACCACAGTATGTTAAGCAAGTCATTGAGTGACCAACAACTACATTTTGGGTTTTCACTATGATAATGTCACAAGTAAAAGGCAACAATCAGCAACTAAAAACAAGGATTTTCTGTCTACAGTTTTCTTAGTGTTCCTATCAGCAATGTATATGAGAAATTTTAAATGATACAGATATTATCATGATCAAGGATAGCATGAAAATTCATGAAACATTCCATACTTGAGATGATGGAGAGGTGCTCATTAATGGACAGGGAATTCCAGTGTAAGAAAATGAAAATGTTCTGATGGTAGATATTCATGGAAATTTGAGTGTCCTTGATATCATAAAATGACATGATTAGATTTTGTATTTTATTATACATTTGACATTATACATTTATTTATACATAAAGAAATATCCTCAATATACACACACATACATAGCTATCTAGCCATAATGCACATAGACACACACACCTATAATAATGATGAAAGGGAAGAGAAATATTTAGGCAGATAGATAGACAGACAAATAGTAGATGATAGATAGATAGATAGATAGATAGATAGATAGATAGATAGATAGATGATAGATAGATAGATAGATAGATAGATAGATAGATAGATAGATGATAGATATATAGATAGATAGATAGATAGATAGATAGATAGATAGATAGATAGATAGATAGATAGATAGTAGATGATACATAGATAAGTAAGAAAGGGGAAGGCCTCCTATGCAGAGTAAAGAAAAAAGAAAGTCTGACCTATCAGTTTGAAGCAGGACCAAGTCCCCTGTATTCAGACTGTGCAAGATATCCCTCCATAGGAAATGGGCTCCAAAAATCAAGTTCATAAAATGGGAATATATCCTAGTCCCACTGCCAGTGGAAACAACAATTAATAAATGGGACCTTCTGAAACTGAGAAGCTTCTGTAAGGCAAAAGACACAATAAATAAGATAAAACTACAGACTACAGAATGGGAAAGGATCTTCATTAACCCCACATCTGACAGAGAGCTGATATCCAAAATATATAAAGAACTCAATAAACTAGATATGAAAATACTAAATAATCCAATTTAAAAATGGAGTACAGATCTAAACAGAGAATTCTCAACATAAGAAACTCAAATGGCTGAAAGGCATTTAAAGAATTGCTCTACATCCTTAGTCATCAGAGTAACACAAATTAAAATGACTCTGAAATGCCATCTTACACCTGTCAGGATGGCTAAGATCAAAAACACTGATGACAGTTTATTCTAGAAAGAATGTGGAGTAAGGGGAACACTCCTCCACTGCTGGTGGGAGTTCATACTTGCACAGCCACTTTGGAAATCAGTATGATGGTTTCTCAGAAAATTAGGAATTAATCTACCTCAAGACCTAGTTCTTTTAAAAAAGTGATAAAGATGTCATTATCCATATCTGCAAATGGCATAATTCAATACTTAAAAGACACAAAATTCAAACAGAAAACTTAGACATAAAACATAAACACTTTCAACAAGCAGCAAGTTACAGAACAACCTTCAAAACTTCAGTAGCTCTTTAAAGCAACAGTAATAAACTTTCTGAGAAGTCAAGAAAAAATTATTTTTCAAACTCTTCAAAAAATGGGAAAAAACAACTCAGAAGAAAATTCAAATTAAGGAAATAAAGAACCTCTACAAAATAAAATACTAACATTGAAAATGACATTAGGATGGAAAAAACACTCCTGATTGTGAATTAAAAGAATTACTATCATGATAATTGCTATACTGACAAAAGCAATCTACAGATTCATTGTAATCCTATCAAAATTCCAATACAATCCTTCACAAAACTAAAGGAAAAAATTCCAAAATTTACATTGAAGTACAAAATGCCTAGAATGACCAAAACACTTTTGAGGGAAAAAATGATTAAGGACTCACATTACCTGATTTCAAATTATATTACAGAGACACAGTAACAAAAAGTGCATGGTACTCTTTCCTGCAAACAGAGAGAGAGAGAGAGAGAGAGAGAGAGAGAGAGAGAGAGAGAGAGAGAGACTAAATTAATAGAAGAAAGATTTTAGAAGCAAACACACACAGGGTAGCCACCTTATTTTTTCCAAATTACACATTGAAGAAAAGGTGTTTTTAGAAAATGGTCCTGGAAAAACTGGATGCTCACATGAGAAAGATGAAAAATAAAGCTATATCCCTATCAATTCAAAATTATTCAAAGACCTTCACATAAAACCTAGGACCATGAAACCATTAGAGGAATGGCTAGATAAACACTCAGTACTTAAGCATAAGCAAGGATTTCCTGAAAGGGACTCCAGTAACTCAGAAGATAATAGTAAAAATAAATAAATAAGCCTTCATAAAACTTAAAAGCTTATGTACAATGAATGTTTGTTTAATCAATAGAGTGAAGAGATAATCCAAGAATCGGAGAACATCTTTGTTGGTGGTGACTACTTATTCATTCCCAGCCACCCAGACCCAAAATAACCACACAAAAATTGTATTAATTAAAACACTGTTTGGCCTATTAGCTTATATATATTTCTAGTTAGCTCTTATATCTAAAATTAACACATTTCTATTAATCTTTGTATTGCCATGTGGTTGTGGCCTACCTGCAAGTTTTTGGGCTCTACCTACTCTCTCCTTATCTATCTGCTTGGAATTCCTGCCTTGCACTATTCTGTGTTGTAATAGGCCCTTTATTAACTAATGGCATTCACAGCATACAGAAGGGAATCCCACATCATCTCCCCTTTTCTGTCTATCTAAAAAGGAAGGTTTTAACTTTAACCTAGCAAGATTACATATAACAAAACAGTTATCAAGCAAGAACAATAGTTACAACATTTATATCTACTTTATCTTTTATCATAACTAAGAAAAACTATTATTCTTCAAATCCATCAAAGACTCTATAAAAATGTAATATTACCTAAGTAAACAGGAAGTGCATTGTAAGCAACTTTCAAAACTCTAGAATTGACAGAGACATCTCCCTTTCTAGAGATTCACTCAAAGTTCTTTTGTAACATTGTAGCATCCATCTTCAGCATACAGGCCCCATAGTATCAAGCAGACTCTTCCATGAAGCAGGAAATTTTAAAGACAGTTCTGCCTATATTGGTAGTTTTTTAGTCAATTTATTTTGTAGCCTGCAGAATTTTTGGCAGACTCTTTTATGAAACAGCAACCCCAAAGGACCATCTCACCTTTAGGTAAGTTCAGCAGTCATTTCTCTGTAGGTTCATCAAGAAGTCTAGGCAAGAACAGTTTCTTGCCCAAATGGCTAACAAACTCTACAAGGAGCCTCTTCAATGCCCATTATCCTCTTGAAGTAGATTGTTGCTGCCAGGAGCAGATGTGTCTCATTGTCATGAAAAATCCTAAGTCATTAAAACATTTTAAAAGCCATATTCTGAAGATCTCTGAAAGATTTGAAGAATACCTATCTAACTGAAATATATCTCTCTATATATAGAAAACCTAACTAACATGACTGCAAGCTTGACTATTATAGATTATTATCTATTAAGCTGTAATTCTTAATTATACATTACATTTTTAAATGAGGTGCACAAAAACAATACTTTAAGAGCAGAAATATACATACAACAAAATTGACCTTAAATCTGCATCAATAAACCAAGATCCACACCAATGCAAAGTATTCATCTCTATAGCATATCTCCCTTTAAATGTAACAACTGTAAATGTAAACATATGGGAATTTTGGCATAGTTCTCTCCAAATTGCTTCCTGCTTTTGTTGGGCCAAGTGATTTTAGAGGTTTACAGAGACCTTCCAGGGAGTCTTGGTCCATCAAGCCATATTAGTTTGGAAGGAATCCACAGATTCTCATCCTCTGTGAAAACAAAAGCAGAACTTCCTTTCCAAAGCAACATATTCTTAGACTCAAATTTTGTAGTCAAGATACCTTTAAAATATATATGTTTGTTTAGCTTAGCAGCCTGTACAATGAAATTTCTCTCTGTACTTGGCTCATTCACAGTTAAAAATTCAAAGAAAACACGATAATATACATAATCCAGATTTTCTGTGTATATTTCATCTTTACATGGCTTATTTTTCTTTGCTCCTCTAATCTATGCCTACCTGTACTCTGTCTCTTTAAAGACTACTTCTTTTTATGTCTCTATTCTCTTTTTTCTTCTCCCTCCCAATCTTATGTGTATTTTTTAAAAACACACTGTGACTTATTTAGCGGTCTGAACATGACCTATTGTTTATCTGTAATCCTTTTCTGTCCAGGAGCACTTTTTATTTAAATGCTAAACATGCATGACTAGGACCAACTCCAAAGTCCTGCCTGATGGCTCCACTCAGTCCAACATGGCAGAGGTATGTTCATTGCCTCTGAGAGCCATGCACATTTGTCCCAGCTCCATGGTTGCAGTGGGTCTATGTCTCCACTAAGCAATTTGTAACACACTGCTTGCAGACCACATTTAGTGCAGGACGTATTGAAAGAGACAAAGGCCATTCTTCCAGCATAAACCAGAAAGCCATTTTTTAAAGAAGTCATGCAGTTTTTGCCACTAAGGCTGAGTCAGGAAACGTCTTAAGGAAGCTGCAACATGCTTGCTCGTCACCAGCAAATGAAGACCATCCAAATTTAAAAAAAAAAAAAAATGCCAGCTACCAAGAAACCATGCTTAACTCTGTTATTTTGTGTCTAGAATTCCTTTCCAAGCTTTCTCAGGTTTTACCTGGATGTAGTCAGCCCCACATTGGTGCACCAATGTTGGTGGAGACTGCTCGCTTATTCCTATCTACCCAAAATAACCACACAGATACTGTGTTAATTAAAACACTGCTTGGCCTATTAGCTTATGCATATTTCTAGCCAGCTCTTATAATTTAAATTAACCCATTTCAACCAAAATGAGTATCGCCATATGGTTGTGGCTTACGGGTAAGTTACTGTTTGTCATCATGCATCTGTCTCCTGTGGCAGCTACGTGGCTTCTCCTTGACTCTGCCTACTCTCTCCTCTATCTGCTTGGAATTTCTACCTTTCCCTATTCTGCACTGCAATAGACCCAAATCAGATTCTTTATTAATCAATGGAATTCACAGCATACAGAGGAGTATCCCACATCATGTCTTGCTAACTATGCATGCAAAATGGAATTAATATTTAGAATATATAAAGAACTCCAAAAATTAAACACCAAATGGTATCCAATCAAAAAGTGGTGGTACAGTATGAGTGATATAAGATTCAGGGTCTACTTACTTAATCATCAAGGAAATGAAAATCAAAGCTATAAGATTCCCTATCATCATAATCAGAAAAGCAATCACTAAGAAAACAGAAAACAAACGCTGACAAAGATGTAGGAGGAAAATAACCCTTGCACACGATTGGTCGGAATATAAAGTTGGTCAGCCACTACAGATACTTATAGGATGGTTCTTCCAAAAGATAAAATAAAAAAATATATAAAGCTACCACATAATTGTGTTATAATACACTGAGAATATTGCCAAATGAACCTATGTAGATGGAGCGGCAGGGGGCTGCTTCCCGCCACCCGGCTAGTTTTACCCAAAATAATTACACGGAAACTGTATTCTTTTAAACACTGCCTGGCCTATTAGTTTCAGCCTCTTATTGGCTAATTCTCACATCTTGCTTTAACCCATATTTAGTAATCTGTGTAGCACCACGAGGTGGTAGCTTACCAGGAAAGATCTTAACCTGCATCCATCTTGGAGAGGAGAGCTATGGCGTCTGCCTGAGGCATCTGCCTCACTGCCTTCTACCCAGCATCCTGTTCTGTTTATTCCGCCTACCTAATTTTCTGTCCTATTTAAGAGCCAAGGCAGTTTCTTTATTAACCAATGAAAGTAACACATAGACAGATGACCCTCCTCCATCAAACCTATGTCAGCATATCACATTACATTGTGATTACTACAGCGCTTTTCATAATTCTATGAACCATGAGTAGATGTCCATCTTTAGATGAAAGCATAATGATAATTACAAAAGGATAATGATAATTACATTCATGATGGGGTTTCATCAAGCAGTAGAGAATTAAATTCTGTCTTTTGTGGGAAAATAGATGAAATCGGGGATCAAGATAGTATGCAATTTAAGCCATACTTGGACATATTTCATGTTTTCTCTCATTAGTGGGATATAGTTTATAAAAATATGTGACTCTGTAGTACTTAAAAGTAGAAATGGTACTGTGTAAGGGAATGGGAGAATCTAAAGTGAGGAGAAGGGAAAATAAAAGATGGTTATACATAAACCCTAAATTTAGGTATAATATATGTGTGTAGCTAGGTGGAGGGATGAGAGAAGACAGGACAGGAGGAAGGGGAAGAATCCTGAAAGCGGAGGAGGACAATTTCGGATGAAATTGTCCAGCAATAGAGAGGAGGATTGACAGAGGAACATAATGAAGAAGAAAACATGAACAAAGTACAGTGCTATGTGCACCCTACATGTCATGGCAGAAACCACTATTTTTATGCTGACTTAAAATTAATAAAACACAAAATACTCATATATCTCTGAACCCAGGAGCATGTTTTCTCTAATTTCTCCCATCAGTTTTCTGCAACTCCAGCAGATAAGTCCTAACTATGACTGCTAGACTGGTCATAGCCCTTATAATTACGTTGTGAAATATTGTTTAGTTCTTCTACTTCCTGTAGCTTGTAACACAAAACACTCTTGAATATCATTGGGGAAAGATGCATCCCGAATGTGAAAACATTCTATTATATTTTATTTAAATGTTACTAAATCCTGAGCATTTCAGAGTGATGGCAGAAAAGGAAAACAATCCCTGATTCAGAAGCCTCAGGAGCATCTACAACCAGGGAATGAGCTGCTCCCTTGCTTGAACCTAGAAGCGAAACCATCTAGCAACTCCCTGAAAGCTCTACCCTAGGACAAATGTGAAATCTTGCCCCAGAGGAGTGGTTAAGACTGAAGTGGAGCAGGCCATGAAGTGATCCCAGCTGAAGTGAGGTGCTAGGAAGGGCTCATCCTTACCCGTTCACTCACACGGCTTGAGGACTATTTCCAAGTAACAAGCAACAAGACTTTTAGCTTTTACCTGAGACCTCCGGAAGCAGGAAAACACTGGAAGGTGCTCTCATACCCAAGGAAGGCCTGTCTAACAATTCATAAGTTTGTGTGGCCATGTTGCTCTCAACCCGGGCTCACTTTTTGTTTTTATGAGAGCAAATATGCTCTGACTGACTTCATAGTTTCATTGTTCTTCAGAGTTTATTATTTCAAACATGAAAATACTTTTAAAATCACGAAGCACCTTCCAAATAAAACTTATGACCAGGAATGGTTATTCTCACTGACCCCGTTTCCTCCATGAAAAAGTTAATCTTGAAGTGCCTGCTGAATCATTCCCTTCTTGTGAAAAGGGCACTGGTTGGAAAGGAGGCACCATGTGACTGTGCCTTGCCTGAGCCAAGCAGCTTAAAATACTCTTACAGAAGCCTGAGACTTGACCAAGCACCGATACAGGTGGGCCATATTGTGGCAATTCAGGACAAGAATCTTCCTTGAGATTCTGCACCTGCTGGGGGGCGGTGGTGCACGACTTTAACCCCAGCACTCGGGAGGCAGAAGCAGGCAGATGTCTGTGAGTTTGAGGCCAGCCTGGTCTACAAGAGCTAGTTCCAGGTCAGGCTCCAAAGCTACAGAGAAACCCTGTCTAGAAAAATCAAAAATTAATAAGTAAATAAATAAAAAATAAAAAGATTCTGCTCCTGCTGATCTAGGCTTTCCAGGTCCCTCCTCCTTGCTCTTCTTTGTCTCCTCTCTGCACTGATTAATCTCACACCATAACTTCTTGTATTTTCCTTAAGTCAAATAGAGCTGATTTCTATTGACTACAGCTAACAAATAACAAAACAAAACAAATCTCATCCTTCTGATTTGAGGACAAGAAATTCCACAGTGGTGAATTTGCTAGGGTAGTAAATGAAGGAAGGAAGCTGGAAGACAAATTGTACCAACTTCCCAGGTTTGATGTGGTCTGACAAGACTTAGCCTCCAGGATAATCACTGAGATTTATGGCAGAAGGAAGAATGCAAACATTTTCAACCCTATAGCTCTGCAGTGGTCTTAGAAACTCAATCCTTTTTTTCCCACCTCCTTCACAGTTTGCCATTAGCTTTATCTTTTTGTTTGCCCAATAAAGAAAATGCATAGTGAGTAATAGTCCCAACACATGGAGGGCATCTATTTTCAAATTCATAAGCAAATGTTGGAAACTAAAATTAAACAGCACTTGGAGCTTGCACAGAGGTTTCAGATATTACTATATTCAAACCCCATGCGTTACTTAAAAGGGTTTTTTGGTTTTGTTTTTGTTATTTCTTTTACATTTTGGGGGAAAGATAGCATATGCTCCAGCACACATGTGAAGATAAGAACACAGTGCCAAAGGAGATGGTTCTCCCTTTCCACCACATGGGTTCCAGGAATAGAACTCAGACTTGGTGGCAGTACCCTTTACCCATCTAACCAGTTCACTTGAAGCAAATAGTTTTGGCAGAAAAGAAATAGCCATGAATATTTGCACATTAAATTAATAAGTTCACAATTAGTTTACATTATTTTTATTTTTGTTAAAACCACAAGTTTCTAGAAAAATTTTGTTGTGGTTATTGTTCTATTGTTGTTGTTGTTTTTGCTTTTTGAGGTAGGATCTTACTATGTAGTCCTGACTGTCCTGAAATTCATGACATACATGAGGCTGGCCTCATACTCACAGAAGCAGAGATCCGCCTGCCTCTGCCTCTGGTGTGCAGGGATTAAAGGCATGCTAAGGCACGTGCTACTATGTCCAGCTGGCTTTGAAAAAAATTAAAAGATATGGATAACAAAGGACATAATATTATTTTTAAAATTCATCTCAAAACATATTTAGAAGTCCATTTATGTTATATCTGCCCCCTTTAAAAAAAATGAAGTTTAAAAAATAAATTAGTGAAATTGGCCCCTGATATCTCTTTTTCTTTGCTTTCAACACTGTTTACATTGAAGTTAACCTCAGAGTAAATATGTACATGAGGACTAGCGGAGGTGAGTAGAAAAGCCAGCAGCTTCTATAGAAGTTTGCAGGCCAAAACATGAATGTTGCCAAATTTAAAAACAAGAACTTAAGCTAGAAAAAGTATTAAGGGAAATGATAAACTGATGATCCTGTGTCTAATAATTCTTTTGAATGTCCCCCTGCCCCCAAACAGAATCAATAAAGAAAGCCAGGTGCACAGAAAAGGCACAGCATCCTCTCAGAATCCCTCCTCGCCTCCATGGTTATTCTATTGTCCACTGAGTCAACGACCTAACAGACAACTCTTTGTTTTCCTGCAAGCATGGTTTTTACTGATTCAGGGACAGTAAACTTTTATTAGAGATAGCAAAACCATCCCAGTTTGGAAAACAGTGGTCACAGACCTTAGCAATGCGTGGGTGTCTGTAGATTTGATTGTGGAGTGGTAAGTAGTCTTTATTGTGACTGCAAACACAATATCACCCCATTCTCCTCTTTTTATCTTATGTGTGTATACATGCATGCACACAGCATCTATTCAGATATGCATATAATTTTGTGCTTGTTCTTGTGTGTGAATGCAAGCATAGGCATGATATAGTGCATGCATGGAGCACATCCTTGGGTGTCGGTCTTAGTCTTCTATTTTGTTTGAGAGTCTCCTGTCATTTTTTGTTTCATGGTTTGGTTGTTTGGGGGTTATTGCTGTGTATTCCAAGCTGGGTAGCCCATAAGCTTCCTGGGATTCTCCTGTCCTACTCCTTGTAGGAGTTCTAGGATTACAGAAAGGCATATTGCCATGGCATAGGCTCTGGGAATTCAAGCTCAAGACCCTACTCTTTTGCAGCATGTACTTTATGGACTGTGTCATCTCTCCAGCCATAGCTTTCTTTTTAAATGCCATGAACATTCACAGTGTTTATAAATATGATTTTGTTTTGTCCAGAATCTCAGTTACAAAGAATTTAGATCCAGCAGTGACCACTACAGTACTATACATGCTTTGGTCCACATGAGTTCTCATTAGAATCCCCAGTCACTTATTCAATTGTGCCTACCATGCTGTTGGCTGGGGGCAAAAAAAAAAAAGAATTATTGCTGAAGGTCTACTAGCTAACCCAGTTTCACTCAAAAGCATACTGATGCAAGATTAAACAGATGTTTGTTTGCTTGCTTTTGCTGCACAAGATTTTCCGGACAATATGCTCCATTATGGAAATATAATAGATAAACTTTAGAACTGATTGAGCGAGAGAGACAGAAATGGCACAGTCATGAAAGCATGTCCCTATAGAACACAGCACTGCCTCCACTGGAAACGCAAAGTGCTTGCAGGCATGGAGGTCTAGATGAACGGTGCTGCCAGCCGAAGGTTCCCAGTAGACAACAAGGAGCAGAAGGTTCCCAGTAGACAACAAGGAGCAGAAGGTTCCCAGTAGATGACAACAAGGAGAGGCTCTTCTCTGCATGCCCAGAGGAGAAGACATTGCTATGTGACAGAAGTGCCTAGATTCTAGAACTAAAAGTCACACAAGAAACTAAGGAAAGGCTAGGGCAACATAGGATGCAGAGGCATGCATGATATTTCTGTTTTTAACATATTTTGTAGATGAAGAGAAAGGAATAGCTTAGAGACTGAAATATCTGGATCTTATCAGCAAACTGTTGCTATGGTACTAATGATTAGAACTAATGATTCTAAGCTTCATCTCTGAACTCGGCAAACTGTGCACTTAAACTGCTTGCTTGGCATACAGCCAAGGTCAAGACTCACTCAGCTGTGTGCTTTGTGCTTAAACCAAGACATCCTTAGTCTGCCTTTCACGGAAACAAGCAGAGCAGATACCCCAGAGTGGCCTGTTCTCTTGGCCAGCTGGAGCACTGAGAATACCATATCAGGATCCATCACTGGCCATCTCTTCCAAAGATGAGAGATTTCACGGCAGTGGGATTATTGCAGACCTGCTTTTATCTGCTGAGCCCCCTATTGCTCAGAGGCTTCAGTTTTAACTTCCATTTCTTTTTAGTTATTAGCAGGGGAGCCAGATGTGTGTCCCATGGTGTTACATAAAGAGGTCTTAATGCCAGGATAAACTGAGCCCTAACAAAGGGCTGTGCTTGAAGGCTGTCTTAATCCAAATCCATTTATGGCCCAAGGCATAAAGCTATAAATGAACTAAGAATGACTCTTGTGGAAGAAGGCCACCTTTCTGTTATTAAATATAACACATCTTTCATATACAAGTAACACTTCAAAAAATCTTATAACTTCAATATTTATATAGCCAGTTCTGTGGCAAGTTCTGTATTAACTTGTGAATAGCCAAGTGGAGACCCTAAACACTTAGATAAAGATCAGCTTCCTTTCATCTAAGGATAGGGGTGGGAAATTACACATACCTGTAACAATTTGGCTTAAAAAGATGTCCATTGAACAACAGAAATACAACTTCAGAAGGCACAGGAAAAAAAGACAAACACTTGTGAGAGAGTGCTTGTGACTACAAATGGTGTCCAGGTTAACAGCAGTTCTCTCTCCAGCATGCACAGCTTGCCTGTCTCTCTGTCTCTTGTGTCTCGGGGTATGGGAGACTGGGGCACAGCAACTATTTAACTAAAACAAATCTATGTCCTCTGGAAGAACAGTCAGTGCTCCTAGAGTACTGAGCCATTGCTGTGGCTAAAGAAAAACAACTCTCTCTCTCTCTCTCTCTCTCTCTCTCTCTCTCTCTCTCTCTCTCTCTCTCTCTCTCTCTCTCTCTGAGTCTGTGTCTATGTGGTTGCATGTGAATGTGCGTACCTGCAGAGGCCAAAAGATTCCCTAACTGGGTATTGGAGACTGAGTTCAGTCCTCTGCGTGTACAGCAAGCTCTCTCAACCCCTGAGTCATCTCTCCAGCCCCGTCAAGGAAATTCTTAGTGGTTAAGAGCACTGGTTTCTGTCCCAGAGGACCCAGGCTTGCTTCCCAGCACACATAAAGTGGCTCACAACCACCTGTAATTCCAGTATCAGGGAACTGACTACCTCTTTGGGCTTCTACAGGCATCTGATACATGTGCGGTGCACAGACGTACATGCAGAAAAACACCCATACACATAAAATAAATAAATTTCAAGAATTCTAAACTTAAGGTACATACTGACATGTTGAAAAGGTGAAACTTAAATATGTACATCGAAAGTAATACTTGCAGTTCTGGCTTTGAAAAAAAAGAATTCAAATTCTATTTTAAGCATACAGTCTTATCAGATCTAGTGTGATGTTTGGTATTTTGGCTGGGAGATCATGGCATTCAGGGAGTCCAGATAGGGAGGTAAGGTAGCACAATCTGATCCAGGCCATTCTCACACATGTCATGGACTGAGCTTCCCAGCCATGTAATGTAATTCACAAGAGTATTGAAAATCCTAAATTTCATTGGTTTTCCTTGTATGGCCTTAACTTCTTGCTCCAAATGCTCTAGGATCCCTCATCGTCCTCAAACTTGGCACTGTGAGTCATCATTCTCTAACCTATGGTGACATCAGACCTAAGAAAGAAACCTATTCTCCAAAAGAATTCAAAGCCTTTAGTTACTTCCATCTACAATGTTTGGGAAACATGTGTGGGAGGAGATTATGAAGACGCCAGCCCAAAGAAATAGAGAGCATAACTTTAAAATCTAATTAATGTGTCTATAATATACCCAAGGGAATTTGTGAATTGACTGAGTTAGCGCAGACAAGAGTGAGTAGGTCTAACTGGATGATTAGTTGGCTAACTGAAGTATAGGTTCCACAAAGGTCCACATTAAATGAAATTCAGATGCCAAGATTTGTTCTCAACACAAGGTTCATATTGACTATCTGGGAATTATACATTCTGCACCCTGATCTCACTCACTTTCAAGACCTTCCACGTCTGCCCCCTCCCGCTTATGACCTCGCCCTGAAGGGACATTAGCCCACTCAAGCTCATGGCTCTGGCAAGCCTGACTCATCTCCCCAATTCCCTCTGCTTTGATAAAACCCATTAGATTACATTCCTAAAGCTAGTCACCAAGGTCCAGCCCCTTGTTAGTTTACCTCCTCCTCCTGAGAATGACTATCAAGGTCCAGCTATCAAAGTACTAAAGTCCAGCAATCAGAAGCCCCCTTATGCTCACCTAATTAACATGCCCAATTAAAATTAAACACCTCATCTGGATACAGGGTTTCCCCCTTTCCCTTTATAAACTGCCATTTGCCTGTGTGCCACATCTGTTTCTTCCCTATCCAGAGGCAGTCCTTTGTTACCACCACCCCCATGGACAAATACCCTTCCCCCTCTCCCTTGCTCCTGCCCCCTTCTCCCTCATCCTCTATCTCCTGTCTTTGTCTCTATTCCCTTCTCTCTGTCCCTCTGGGGCAGATAAATCCCCTTTGTGCTAAGAACCTGGTCTTAGGGATCCTGAACCAATACTTTTCCTTATGTGTGCCCCCAAAAAAGTAAAAATAAGAATATAAAGTAGAAAATTTTTAAAAAACAGAAAAAAATTAAGTCCAATTTGTGATATCTATATGCTCACTGGAACGTGGTCAAACTTTCAGTGCCCTGCCCCTGAAATAGAGCTGAGTGAGTTCTTCTTCTCCTGTACCGCTGTCAGAAGAAATCCGCTGTAGAAATCGACACTTGAGCATTCTTACTATTCTTTTTAAGAGTTCTCTTCTATGGCTTCTTGTCAAGACTGTTGCTTTATGAGGGAGAGGGCTGAGGAGGTAGAAATTGTTAGAGAAGCCTTCCATGTCCCTCCCTCAAAAACTATGTGTCTGCCGCTGTAGGAGGAGGCTGGCTGCTTGTTCTTTCCAGCCACCAGGCTAGCCCCGAAATAACCACACGGAAACTGTATTAATTAAATCACTACCTGGCCTTTTAGCTCTAACTTCTTATTGGCTAATTCTTACATTTTAGTTTAACCCATTTCTAGTAATCTGTGTATCGCCACAAGGCTGTGGCTTACCTGGTAAAATTCCTAGCATCTGTCTCCAGGGGCTCCATGGCATCTCTCTTCACCCTTCATTCTCCCAGCATTCAGTTCCATCTTCCTCACCTACCTAAGTTCTGGTCTGCTGTAGAGCCAAAGCAATTTATTTATTCATTCCTGGTAATCACAGCATACAGAGGGAAATCCCACATCATGCCACCATTGACATCACAGCACAAGTAGTTTCTCTGCTCTTCCCAATCAACAGGAGCACAGATGATGGGCAACAGCACAGAGCATGAACACAGCCTCCAGCTGCAGTAAGACCACAGGCCCAGAGAAGGCTCTAGGAAGCCACAGCCCGGACTGAACCAAGGACATCACGATGGCCTCAGTTAGCAGCACAGGCTCCTTGTAGGAGCATGGTCAATGAACATCAAGATGACTCCAGGCTTCAGCACAAACCACATTCACATGGCCTTCAGTGGCAGCATGGGCCAAGAACATCAACATAGTTCCTGGCTGCAAAAGAACCATAGACCCAGATGTGGCCCTCTGCAGCAGCACAGACTCAGATACCACCATGGTGCCACACAGCAGTGTACGCCACTCATAACAACATACATATAATAACAACATATGTCAGCCTACAGACATAAATGTTGCTTCAGACTGTAACACAGATATGGACATCTGCATAGACCACACTGGGTAACACAGGGCATGCACACTGACCCAGCCACAAACTGCGTTCACACATGGCCCACAGAGGCTCCATGGATCACAGACATCATCATAGCCTCAGTTGGCTGCACAGGTCATTCATAGCAACATGGCCTCTGGTATGCAGCATGGCCCTGGGGCATCAACATGGCTTTAGGTAGTGGCACTGATCACGGACAACTACATGGCCCCAGATGGCAACATGGGCCAAAGACATCAACAGAACTCCTGGCCATATCAGGACAACCAACCCACCCATGGCCCTCAGTGGCAGCACAGACCATGGCCCTCAACAAGACCTCAGGTGGCTGGTCATTCACATCAATATGGACCCCTGCAGCATCAAAGGCCGAGAAAATCACCCAGGCTTCAGTAGGCAACACAGACTTTGTACATCCACATGGATCTCAAGTTTCATCACAACCTGAGGCAGCAGGATAGATCACATAAGCCAACACAGCCTCCAGTGGCAACGTGTATCACAGTGATCTTTGAAGAAGGTCTGATCTAGGAAGTGAACCATTCTTCTTGGGCCACCATCATTGCCCAGAACCAGGGCCAACCCATGGCTGATTGGCTTGTTTGGGGACTGAATCGGCATTTGCATAAGCTCCAGACTTCTGCATACCACCTCACAGATCCTACGGAGTTATGGCATGTCCCACCTCTGACCTCAGGTCTGTCTGACACCAGTCACCACTGTTGTGTCCCAGTTCCTCTCTCCACAGTGCACATACCACTCTGTTTTTCTATCTTCCCCAACTCTCCACCATTTATTTATTTCACAGTGGTGCTCCCATACCCACCTGGCTGGCTTCCTCTATGCCAAGCTTTTTAAATCATTTTTATTGAATTTTTTCATGCAATATATCTTGATCATATTCTTTCTCCTCTTCCAACTCCTCCAAGAGTCCCCAGCTCCCTGCTCACACAACTTTGTGCCCTCCTCAAAAAATATAAAAAATAGAAAAATGTGAAAATTCTGAAAATTCTGAAACTAAAAGCAAATATCAAGACAAATAAAAACACTGAGAAAAAAATAAACCACAACAAACATCGATTCCATTATGTAATTGTGTTGTTCAACTACTCCTGAGCATAGGATGTGACTCTTACACTCTGTGACACTTCATTAAAGAAATTGATCATACACTTTCCAGCAGTTATTAATTGTGAAGAGTTTCTTGGTTAGGAGGGGGATTTTGTGTCAGTTTCTTCTCAGTGCTGACATTTTTGTCTGGTTTGAACTTGTAGGTCTCATGCATGTTGTTACAGTCTTTTGACTTCATATATACATTAGTCCTACTGTATCTGGAAAGTGCTATTTCCTTGCTGTACTCTACCACTTCTGGGTCTTACAATCTTTCTACCTCCTCCTCTTCTGCATAGGACCCTGAGCCCTGAGGAAAGAGGTTCGATAAAGACACCCCATTTAGCAAAGAGTGCTCCAAAGCCTCTCACACATTGTCCAGTTGTGAGTCTCTGTGTTCATTACCATCTTCTGCCCCACAAAGCTTTTCTGAGGAGAGCTAAGCAATGTACTGATATAATGATATAGCATTATAACCATCAGGAGTCATTTATGACTATGTCTGTTTCACAGATAGTGGTGGGCTTTACTTTAGGCCCATGACCTATGTAGTCGTAGGATCTTGAGCATTTTAGCATTAAAAATTCTGTGACCTTCTTATTGTTCAATTGAAGAACTCCAGAGACCTAGAGCTATGCCAGTGTTGGAGTGGAGCTGACAGGTGCAGTCTCCTGACCAAGCCAAACTCTTCTCTGGAGGTCAGTGATGGAAGCTGGCACTACTGTGGCTCAATAGTTTCTTTAATTACAGTGGGAATAGCAAACTCATGAAGAGCTTAGGGCAGTGCCTATGAGAATCAGGGAAGAATCAGAAATGATGTTATGTAATAATCACTGTACAGTAATAAATATAAAAAGCCTAGGCATCTCTGCTGACTCTCTCCTATAAATAAGACCAAAAAAGCAAATAATAAATATTATGACCAGAGGGCAACCAAAAAAGTCATAACCTCTCCTTAATACCCTAATCTGAGCTGCTTCAAAGCTGCTAGGATTTAGTGAATGTGAGCTTACTACAAAGCTCTCATAGAGGAACCTGTGGCCATTTCCCAGTACATATGGACAGAAAGAAAAGAGAAACAGCCAGTTTCCTCAGACTGAGATCCCAGCTCCTGGGCTAACACCTGTTCATTGAGCCCCTTAATTCCATTCTATCCTACCATTGAGGGTAAGGACCTACTTTTATTATTTCCTATCATTCTGTATATTTACTATATTAGAGAACCACATCAGGAGCAATTAAGAGGACTCATATACACAATCTAGTATCCTAGCACCATGAAAGAAATAGACTTTCACCACTTTTCTCCCTATGTCATTTTCTATGGTTTAAAGAATACCCTCATTGCGATCAAGGACCCCACAAGAAAACCAACAGAATCAACTAACCAGGGCTCACAAAGGCTCATAGAGATTGAACTGACAATCAGGGAAAGTGCATTGAATTGACCTAGGCACTCTGCATCTGGATAAAAATTGTGTAGCTTGGTCTTCTTGTGGGACTCCTAAGAGTGGGAATAGGGGCTGCCTCTGATTCTATTACCTGCCTCTGGAACCATTTTCCTCCTACTGGGTTGCCTCTCCCCGCCTCAATATGAGGGGAGGTGCCTAGTCTTATTATAACTTGATATGCCATCTTTTGGTGATATCCCTGGGAGACTTTTCCTTTTCTGAAAGGAAATGGAGGAAAACTTGATTAGAATAAGAAGACTGGGAGGGGAGGAAGAAGGGGAAATTGCGGGCAAGATATAATATATGAGAAAAAGAATAAACAAAAAATTAAGAATAAATCATTTTATTCTGTAATAATACATATCTGGAATCCCAAGGAAGAAAGGAGGATCACAAATTCAAGGCAAACAAAAGATACTGAAACTATGTCTCAAAATAATCCTCTCAATTTCACTTCTAGTACCCTCTTATTGGACATAAAGTAGGTCACTAGTAGTTGTCAACTTTGCATTTGGTTTTCAGGTTGCATCATATCCATATGAGAATGTGCAGAAGTGGAGGAAAAATGGGAAACAGGGCCTGATGCCAAAAATGATATTTTTGGAGAATATGTGGCATTGCCTGATCTGCAGGATGAGGCAAAAATCAATGGTATTAAGTAAGTTAATATGCTATGAAATGCATATGAGAATGGTGTATGTCTGAATGGATAACTATGATAGCATATAAAAACCCCACAGAGTTTGATAAGAGGTAGGGTGCTCGTCAAAAAGAAAAAAAGACAGGAAGAAAATATAACTTGTGAGGCTTTCTTTCATTTAAAACATGAACATATGCTCTATGCAGACTTCTGTACCTTAGACTTGCATGAAAAAAACTTGCGATATGAAGAAATAGAAGAGATATATATCTCTCTGGAGCCATTGGGGATTCAAAGCTGAGCAAAGCCTAGTATTCTTTCTCTAAAGACTTACCTTCTTCATTTTGCTACAACTTCATTGTGTTTTCAGCCTTCCATGCAAAGGCTTGTGTCCTCCACCATACCACCACACACAAGCTTGTTTCCATCTGAGGATGCAACACATAAAGTTTACTTAGCCTAGTACACTTCGTCACAGATATTTCTGTTCTTGTCTGTGCAAAATCCTGACTGGCTAACAAGTTCTTTCTCCTTTGTTGGCTCTAATGAAGCACCTAGAAGACTATCACTCTCCCAGAATGTCTTGCATCAAAAGAGGATCCTATGACACAGGGGTAACACATTAAGTATACATAGAGACGTGTGAAAACATGCTTATTTTCCTGGGTAAAAGTATTTCAGACACATCAGATGACTTACAGGCTACAAACTGTAGTCATAGTGGGCTAAGCTCTTAGGTTCTTTCTCTCACACTGCCCCTTTGGTTCAGTGTCCTGTTGTTGCAGTTTCAAAACTTCTAGTACCGCTATTTTCACTTTTTTATAAGCAAGGACTAAAGGGACAGTGGAGCTTGGTGATGTGCAGACTATTCTCCCACAGATCATGATGTTCAGCAGACAAAGCAGACAGCGCAGGTATCTGTCAACTGTCCTGGTGACCTTCAGTTGTCAGAGGCAACACAGGGCACTAACACAGAGGGGCCACATCCTGGGATACCATAGCAGCAACAAGAGAGAGGAGGCTTGGCTAGAGGATACTGCCTTGGGCATGATGAAATGCCAGCTTGCTATTCTGTCCCTAAATCCCTTCTCTGCCTCCTCTGTAGAAGCATTAATGCACTCTCAGCAACAGGAAAGAAACAGCAGTGCTCAGGCAGCAAACTTTTAGAACAAATTATAAAATAAAAGCAAATCCTTTGATATTGTAAAGTACTACAGAGTCACCTGAACTCTTCAGTTCAGAATCTCCCATCTTGAGAAAAACTGTGACATTTCAAAGCAAATACAAACTAAATTAAAGGTTGTAGAATTCTACAAAAAACTTTTCTCCGATCACTTAAGATGCATTAATAATGAAGATTGAAAATTCTTTTATTTCTTTTTTAATTGAATACAATGAGAGAAGAAATAGACAGTCATCTTCAATTATATACAGAGCATGTATCAGTTTCTTGTTTGACCTCAATATACTTCAGAAAATGTCAGAGGAAACATGAAAATGCCTTCATATCAATTTAGATGTAAAAGGAAATTCGGATGTTTATAAGATTAACTTTTACAAAAACTGTTCCATGAGAAGTGATTCTGGTTATGCTATAATTCATGTTTTGATTGGTCAGCAATAGTCCTGATCTTGCTGCAGTCTTCAAAATATTCTCTCAGCTCCAGGAATGATTGTAGCTTCGGAACCATCCTTGCCCAGATTAAACAACCATCAAAAAATTGTTGCAACCTTGTATTTGCCAAAAGAGGATGGCACTGCCTGCAGTTCTGTTGATTGAGGAAGATTCTACTTTTTAGAATAAATGTTGATAACTGAAATGTCTGAAAAGAAAGCAAAAAAACCAGCATGATTGACAAAGGTAACATCCAAATTCTTCCTTTTTATCCTATATTAATTTATGGGAATAAAAATCTCATTTTATAATTTCTAATTTTATGATTATACCATGTACCACTACAACATTTAGTATAGCAAAATCTTGTTCTTTTAAAGGATTTTTATGTTTCTAATATCTTTTCCATGGATTTTCATTAAGAGGAAAAGAGATACAAATCAGAACAAAAGAAGTCAAACTCTCACTGTTTGCTGATGATGTGATAGTTTTCATAAGCGATCCCCAAAATTCTACCAAGGAATTTCTACAACTCATAAACACCTTCAATAATGTTGCAGGATACAAGATTAATTTGAAAAAATTAGTAGTCCTGCTTTACACAGATGATAAATGGGCTGAGAAAGAAATCAGAGAAACATCACCCTTCACAAAAGCTACGAATAACATAAGATATCTTAGAGTAACTCTAACCAAACAAGTGAAAGACCTGTATGACAAGAATATTAAATCTTTGAAGAAAGAAATTGAAGAAGAAATCAGAAAGTAGAAAGATCTCCAATGCTCTTGTGTAGGTAGAATTAACATAGTAAAAATGGCAATCTTACCATTGATTCAATTCAAACTATAGATTCAATGCAATGGCCAGTAAAATTCCAACAAAATTCTTCACAGAAATCAAAAAAACAATACTCAACTTCATATGGAAAAGCAAAAATCCCAGGATAGCCAGAACAATCCTGTACTATAAAGGAATTTCAGAGGCACCACAATCCCTGATTTCAAACTTTACTATAGAGCTACAGTACTAAAAACAGCCTGGTATTTGCATACAAACAGACAAGAGGACCAAAGGAACTGAATCAAAGACCTGGATATCAATCCACACACCTTTAAAAATATATATGTTGGTTTAACTTAGTAGCCCCCAAAATCAAGTATCTCTCTACAGTCAAAAAAATCAAAAAAAAAAAAAAAACACACAGTAGTATACGTAATCCAGACTCTCTGTGCATGCATATTCCATCTTTACATGGCTTATTTTTCTTTACTCCTTTAATCTGTGACTGTACTCTTCATATTACTTTTACTGTTTAAAGACTTTGTTTTATCTATACTTTTTTCTTTTCTCTTCCAAGCCTATGTACAGTTTTTGAACACACTGTGTCCAATCTAGATGTCTTTTACATCTGAATCCGTCCTATTGTGTATCTGAAATCCTTTTCGGACCAGGAATGCTTCTTAAAACGCTAACATGGCTAAGACTAAGACTGCTTTGCCTTTTGACCTTACCCAGTCCAACACAGCAGAGGTACATTCACCGCCAGCTCTGCGAGCCATGCTCACTGCACCAGCTCCAGGGATGCAACGGGTCTATGCTGCCATTAAGCAACATGTAACATTCTGCTCACAAACCCCACTTGTGTCTCATAGCCAGATGTCCCAAAAGAGGAAGGTTCGTGCTGCTGGTATGAACTAGGAAGGTCTAGAGACAATTCTTGTGATATTTTGGCTAAGAATGTGGTTGTTTGTTGCCCTTGCCCTAAAAATTTGCCAGAGGCTGAACTAAAACGTATTATATTAACAACGTTGGCAGAAACGATTTCAAGAAGGTCTAGTACTGACTGCTGTGCCATGTGATTACTAGTGACCACTCTTGTGCAGACCTACAATGAAAAGGAACAAGTGAGGCAAGGAAGACACAAAATGTACAATCTGAGGAGAAAAAGGGTGCCAAAGGGTAAAATGGAGCCAAGTCCAGTGCTCAAGGAAATAAAAAGTTTAAAGAAATCCTAATGCTAAATGGAATAAAGGGAGTGGTGACCAGTGCTCAACGTCACCCAGCTGAGAGCCTAACTCACAAAAACTGAATTAAAAGAAAGCTTAAGCAGTGAGGGAAACCATCCAAAACAGGAAGCTGATGCAAATGCAACTGGAAATGGAAGCCATGTTCCGTCCTCTGCAAACAGCAAAACATCACAGCTTTGTTCATGTGGTTCTGGCTTTGGAATCAAGGATACAAGAAAGGAGTTGTGGGATCTCCCTCTGCCACTGAGGAAAACTACTGAGGCCAAGTTGTGTGTATCAGGAGTACCCCTGAATAGAGGCCCAGAGAAGCTATCACATGAAGCTATGAAGGTAAAAGCTGGATTGCGTTGGAGACTCCAAGATATTGAAGATGCCAGAGTCATGGGACACCTACCAAGGAAAGTTGCTAACAGGGTGAGAAACCAGCCCACATCACAGCCTCCTGTCTTCCAAAAGTTCAAAATATGATGTAGCCCTCAAGACACTTGATAACATCGTTTTTCTATGATTGTCTAACTGGTATAGGCAAGCTTAGAAACCAGGAAATAAAGTTGAAATGCTGAAACCCAAAAGCGATTGTTAGCTTTAATCCTTCCTCCCTTATTCCCAACGAGTTTCCTGCCACAGCTCATCTCCTTTAGATCCACACATCATCTCCCCTGCCTCAGTTAGGCCATCACATGTTTTTTGCCCACTATCCTACTTTCTGTCTCTGTATTTGACTCGTTTCAACAAATGCATGGCTCATTTAGTTTCCACATCTCACCAATGGAATTCATTCCAGATCCCACACTTCCACCACAGGAAGGCTGCATGCCTCTTCTCAGCTATTCTATTTTTCCCTGTCCACATCATTTGGAAGCTTCAGATAGCAACGATTTCCCTCCAACCAAGGTCTATGTCTCCTCTCCAAATGACCAAAAACCAGATTAAGTTCAAAAACAACAGCACAGCCAATGACTCTCCACCACGGAACTACTTTTCTTCTCTAAACTCTTGATCAGGAAGGAGCCAATTAATTGAGAAACACCTGTGGTGACATGAGACTTTTACATAACCCATAAAACCACACCATGGTCCTTCTACATTGCAAAATTGAGTTGTAAACAACACTCAAGTGAAATCACATATCCTGAAAATAAATTCATTAAAGGAAATTATGCTTGCCAAAGATATGAAATAAATAAATAAACCCACTAAAAAATACTGGCAAACCAAGTTTTATGTTGGCAAATACCCATAATCCCACTTCAAGAAAGAGAAAAGAAAATTACCAATGAGGATTACAAAAAACCAAAAGTAAACAACTGTCCAAATTTTACACATTTTATGGTTATGGAAAAATAAGATTTTTTCAGTAAGAAAATGTCCCTTTTTATTAACTACAGGCATGTAATAAACACAGATATTAAAAGACAATGTGTAATATTACAGTGCAGGTATATCTTGTGGGGTGATACACACATTAAAACTCCTATTTTGTCTACTTTCATAAGTATCATGTCTCTTTCTTGTTCATTTTATTCTCAAAAGTTCTTTTCAAAGAGAGCTGATTATTATCATCCCAACTGTACAAATGACAAAATTGAAATGGAATGAGTTTAAATGACTTTCCCAAGTTTCTTTATGCCCCTGTTGCAATGAGATACCTTTCTCAGTGTATCACTCCTCCAGGATAACAAGAAACCTGAATTTCATTTCTGCAGACGTCCCTGGATGTGTAAAGTACTTTTAACATATAATGAAACATTATTCCATCCTGGTATGGACAGTGCAGCTTGGAGCACAGAAGACCGAGATGAACTAAAAGAACATATATTTGCTGACTCTCGTTTCTCAAGCATTCAGAATATAGAAGAAATTCCTGCATTGACAATTGACACATGCATTGACAAACAGTACTCCTGTTCAATGGATAGAGTACAAAAAATTGCAACTCTAAAGAAGTGGAATAGAAATTCTGTGACACAAGAAAACTTAGAAATATAATTGCATACTTCACCTACTCCCCAAAGCAGACATTGCCAGCTGGGGTAAAGTTATTTGCAGTAATGTTCAGGAAAGAGAAGTCTGACACTCTACTCAAAAGCCCTAAGCCATCAGTGACCATGCTGGAAGAGACTCAGTTGAGAGAAGACATTTTTAAGCTCTTTTGACTCTGAGATGGTTGGAAATATTGAGCTGGGTGAATATGAAGATGTAAAGATGATCCAAGATTTAGGTGACTAAATAACTCATTCTTCAACTAACTAGCAGGTGCTTTCTGAGACATAACTCTGTTCTGATTCAGAAAATAATTAAATAAATCAAGATGACTGTGTCTCATAAATAAGAAGACTGGACTTGGGATGAACCAGTGTGCAAGCCTATGTGGTACTTCTCAGCCTATAAACTCCTGCTTAGCTGTGTGGGGATTAACCCACGTCTCTGCATCTCAGAAGCTTCCCTGGTCCATTCTCTCCTGTTGTCCTCAGCAGAGTTTGCATGATGCCTTGATCATAGTTCCACTAAACCGCATCGCTGTTCAATAGTGTCTATATGCCGTTATCCTCCTCAAACTTACAACATCTTAACAACAAGAAGAATTTTGCCCATATGCATTGTTAGCATGAATGAGCACTTGGCCCTCACTCGTGTTACAGGTTCAGCCCACATTAACTAAATAAATGCTAAAGGAATAATGTGTTTATCTTGTCAGGTAAGAAAATACTCAAAGTCTGCTTAATTCATTAATTACTGAATATGTAGATTGGATTAGATCATCAAGCCTGATTGAATGCTTCAGTCTGCAAAAATAAACATTTTAGATTTATTAATTTCCTCTAGAAATAAAAATACTAATTATTTCTAGAGTAATTCACTAAATCATGCCTTCTAATTTTCTTAGCGACGTCTTTCTTATTGATATTAGAAAAGGCAATCCCCAAAGATTCATGGTACTTATCCAAACTTCACCAACCCAAAATCCAAGTAAGGAAGATTGAGATTAAGTAGATCCTGCCTCTGCTTCTACATAGAATCCTTTCAGATTGAGATAACATTCAGTTCATAAAATGTGTGTCCTTAGCTCAGTTTTATCCACAGATGCACAGAAGTTATATAAGGTATGGGAAACAGAAGTTAGTCAAAAGCCCGATGTGGTGGCACAGTTTTCAACCCCAACAAGAGGATCTCTGTGAATTTGAAGTCAGCTTGGTCTACATAGAGAGCTTTGAGACAAGGGCAACACAGAGAAACAGTGTCTTGAAAAACCAAGATGATGATGATGATGATGACTTACAGTGGACTGCATAATCAGTAGATGGCATTAGTCTTGAACAGGCCACTGTTGTGTTTTTCTCTATTAATTTAATTGTTTTTATTAGGATTATAATACAAATAAACTAATTTTCTTATGGCATTTCCATATATGGTTCCTTTTTTCTTCTCCTCTAAGAAAATATTGTTTAATTTTAATTACTTTTTAAAGATATATTTAATTTTATTTTATGTGTGAGTAGCTGCCTACATATACGTATATGCACCTGGTATGTGAAGTACCCAGAGTTTAAAATGTTTAGGAGCCTCCATGTAGGTGTTGGGAACTAACATAGGTCCTGATGTGGGATTACACCCATATGCTGTGAAAATATTTTATTACCATTGGTTAATAAAGAATCTGCTTTGGCCCTATAGCAGTGCATAATAGAGCACTGTGGGAATTCCAAAGAGAGAGAGAAGAGAGAGAGAGAGAGAGAGAGACAGAGAGAGAGAGAGACAGAGAGAGACAGAGAGAGACAGAGAGAGACAGAGAGACAGAGGGAGGGAGGGAAGGAGGAGGGAGAGAGAGAGAGATAGAGAGAGAGAGAGAGAGAGAGAGAGAGAGAGAGAGAGAGAGAGAGAGAAGGGGGAGAAAAGAAGAAAGAAGGTGGAGTCAAGGAGACACCATGTAGCTGTCAAAGAAGACAGAGGCCTCGTGGTAGAATACAAAATAGGAATGGGTTTATTTAATAAGAAGCCTAAGCTATTACCCAAGCAGTGTTGTAATTAATATAGTTTCGTTGTGATTATTTTGGGTTTGAGCAGCCTGGAAATGAACGAGCAGTCCCTACCTATGAGGTCCCCTCCAAGAGCAGCAAATCCTCTGCACCGTGGAGCCATTTCTTCAGCCCCATTTTTCACTATGGTTGAATAAAATTCTATTTTCTTTCTATCTTCCTCAGTTGATGGACATCTAGGCTGATTCCATTTCTTAGCTGCTGTGACTAGTGCAGCAATAAGCAGGAATGTGAAATCATCTCTGTATTACAGTCCTTTGAGTATATTTCCAGGAATAATACAGCTGGATTGCATTGTGTTTCTATTGTTTGGGGGACCTGGGTTTTGTCTTATTTTGTTTTGGAGAAATCTCCATTTTTATTTCTATGTTGGTTATACAATTTACACTGCTACCAAAAATGAATAATGATTCTTCTTTCCTCACACCCTTGTCGATATTTGTTAGTGAAAATTTTCCTGGTAATATCATTGATACTGCTGGGAGATGGAATCTCGAAGTATTTGTGAGTTTTTCTGATAGCTGAAGATATTGAATGGTTTTTAAGTTGTTAATGGGCCATTCATGTTTTTTTCTTCAGATAATTCAGTTTAGTTCACTAGCTCATTTATTTTCTGAAATATTTATGAGGATTTTAATAGTAAATTTTTATAGTTCTTTATAAATTTGTGATATTAAATACCTAGGTAGTTAATATTTTCTCTCCCAGTGTACAGACCATTTCTACACTCTGCTAATAGCTTCCTTTGCCATACAGAAGCCTTTTATTTTCATATCATTGTACTTGCCAATTTGGGGGTTATTCTCTGTATATTGGTGTCCTTCTCAGAAAGCTTGTGTGCACAGCTATGCCTTGAAGGAGTTTCCCTGTTTCTCCCAGCTTTCTCGCCCTTTCAAGTTTTATATTCAGATCCACTTTGAATTGATTTTTGTGTAGGATGAGAAGTAGCAATCTAATTTACTCTTCTATGTTTAGATACTTAATTTTTCCCAGCACTGTTTAAAAGAGAATTTTCTTCCCAGTGTAGGCTTTTGACACTCTTGGCAAAAATTAAGTGGCTCTAGCTATGTGGTTTTGTTTCTGAGTTCTCCGTTCTATTCTGTTGACCAACATGTCTGTTTCTAGGCCAGTATCATGCTTTCTTTGTAACTTATAGCACTGTGGTATAACTTGAAGTCAGGTAGTACAAAAAATAAACAAAAAACAAAAAACCTTCAGCGCATGATTCTTATTGTTCTTTCTTAGGATTTATTTCGTCACTCAAGGTCTTTTTAATAGAATAGTAGCACCATCTCTAGTTCTGTGAAAAATATTAATAGAATTTTGTTTGGAGACTGTGATGAATCTGTAGGTCATTATCAGCAATATAGCCATCTTCACATTAGCAATTCAAGTGATCTACAAGCTGTTGTGAATAGAATATGTTCTCTAATTATTTTCTCAGCATATATATTATTGAGATATATATATATATATATATATATATATATATAAGTGATTTTTACCATTAGATTTTTATTTATGTTGGGAAAAGGTTGCATACACCACAGCACATATGTGGAGATGAGGACAACTCTCAGTTCTCTTTCTACTACATAGATCCAGGGGATCCAGCTTGGGTCACATGGTTTGGTAGCTGGCAACATTGCCTACTGAACAATCTCCTCAGCCCAAGCTACTAATTTCCGTATGTTGATGTTTGTATCTGGAAAGTTTAATGAAAGAATGTATCAGGTCTATGACTTTTTCTCATAAATTCTGTGTATTGAAGCATGTAATCTACAACAAAGGATAGTTCTGTTTACACTTTTCCTATGTTTTATCATGTATTTCTTCTTGTCATCTTATTTCTCTATTTAAGACACTGAGCTTTAGACTGAATAAAATTGGAAGGGAATAGGCACCCTTGCCTCATTTCAGACTCCAGAAAAAATTATCTCATATTTTTCCCTTTCATACAATAATAGCTATACATATATGTTCTATATGGTCTTCATTATGTTTAACTACTATAATCCTTCTAGATGTTTTCTTCAAAATTTTGTCATGAAGGCATCTTGAGCTTTGTCAAATGATCTTTGTATCTATTGAGATGATCTTGTGATTTTTGTTCTTTAAGTCTATTTATATTTATTTATTTACATATGTTCAACCAACTTTGGATACCTAGAATGCAACAAAATTGGTCATGTAGTATAAAATTATTAATAAATCCCTGGATTCAGTTTGCAAGTATTTTGTTGAGAAATTTTGCATCTATATTCAACTTCTCTATTTTGTGGAAAAGTAAGAAGTCTTTTTTAAAGACTGGTACAATTCATCAGTGAATACATATAGTCCTGAGCTTCACTTGGAGGGGAGGATTATTAATTCATGCTTCAATACCAGTAATTCCTCATTATAGATTTATTTTAGTTGTTTATATATTCTTTTGGTCATAATATTTATTCTTACATTATTTTTTATTTTTGTGATTATAGTGTAATTATATTATTTCTCTGTTCCCTCTCCTGTAGTAGGAGGCCGTTTGTTCATTTCCCAGCCACCCAGACTACTGTATTTTATTAAATAATCACCCAGAAACTGAATTAATTTAATCACTGCTTGGCCTATTAGCTCTAACTTCTTATTGGCTAGCTTTTACATCTTAATTTAATCAATTTCCATTATATTATATTTTACCATGACGCTTGTGGCCTACCAACAAGGTTCCAGTGTGTCTACCTCCTGCAACAGCTCCATGGTTTCTCTCTGACTCCACCCTTCTTTCTCCCAGCATTCAGTTTGGTTTTCCCCACCTAGCTTTGTTCTACCCTATCAGGCCAAGCCATTATTAACCAATGACATTCACAGCATACAGAGGGGAATCCCACATCACTTTCCTTCCTCCAAACCCTCCAAAAAGCTCCTCCTTGTTCTTTTTTATATTCCTGATATTTTTTCCCATTGATAGTTGTCACATGTGTCTGTGTGTGTTCCTTAATACATAAAAAAATGCAACCTGCTCCATTCGTATAATGTTACTTTTGTATATGTTTTCAATATTGATTATTTGATATTCAATAATCAGTCACTATGTTTATACAGTTTTGATTTAATCTTTATAGGTCAAATATGTTTAGAAATCTACTCCTTTATAAATAGGGGATGTATTTTCAAAGCATTTACCTAAATAGTCCTGACCTTCTATAATAACTCTCCTATTGTGTTTAGTTTCATTGCACTTTTTCTCTCTCCCTCTCTCCCTCTGTCCCTCTCTCTCTCTCTCCTTCCCTCCTTGTTAGTATAGCTCTGGATTTTGCAACTTTTTAACTTTTTTTTTTTTTTTGGTTTTTCGAGACAGGGTTTCCCTGTAGTTTCTAGAGCCTGTCCTGGAACTGGCTCTTGTAGACCAGGCTGGCCTCGAACTCAGAGATCCGCCTGCCTCTGCCTCCCGAGTGCTGGGATTAAAGGCGTGCGACACCACCGCCCGGCAACTTTTTAACTTTTTAAAGAATCAGCTTTTTGCTTCCTCCAGACTATGTATTGATCTTTTCAGTCTCTATTTTATTAATTCCTGCTCTGATATTTATTATTTCTAGTCATATACTGTATTTGGTTAGGGTTTCCTTTTCTCTATTCCTTAAGTTGTTACTTATTTAAGACCACTCTGCCTTTTTAATGTAAACACTCAGTATACTAGGTAGAGAGGAAGCGGTAGTTAGAAAAGCCTATTCTGCCAAGATACAAACTAAATTAACCAAAGAACAAAGTGTATAGGTGTAAGTAAAAATGCTTAAATAAAATTAAAATAAACAGTAAGATGAAACAGTATTATGGTTTGAAGTGGCCTTAGTCTACAGTTACAAACATTGTCCTCTCTTTTCTTGGACTGTCTTGCATCAGTCTGCACTGGCAGCTGGGGCTGGGGTGGTAGCTGCTGTTCTTCATAACTCAAGCAAGTCTGAGTTACAAGTCTGTCAGCGTGTCCTTGTAAGTGAGAAAGATTTCATTCAAACTGTCTACTCTTTTTTCCCAGTCGGAGGCCCCCTGCCTGCAAACTACGATCTTGTTTGGTGAGATCATTCTTTCTTCACAGGACTGTCTTTGGCTAAGGCTCTGACAGGGTGCGGAAGGCCCACCTGCTTGTGTTTACCTTTGTTGCTCCTGTCAGAACATTGTACACTTCCTGCAAACCTGTGCAATTCAAGAAGGGACTGGAGACTGAGATACTGTGACTCTCTCCACTTCTGGCTCAGACCCACGTCTGTTTCTTCCTTCACAGCTAGCCGCGGTGCTCCAGCCATATCACCAGGCACCTCATACCTGAGTTACTATTTGGGTTTCGGTAACTGCACCATCTTTTTCTAAATTTGTTTTGTAATGTATTCTCTCATTATTTCATGTGGACTGCAGTTTCCCCTCCCTTCATTCCCCCCCCCCATTGTCCCCCTTCTCTCTCTCCCAGATTCCCTCCTACTCCTTTCCCTTCACAAAAGGGCGGACTTCCCAGGGACATCACCCAAACATGGCATATCAAATTATAGTAAAACTAGGCACATGCCCTTATATAAAGGCTAGACAAGACAGCCCTCTCGCCAAGTATAGCAGTGTATTATTATATCACCTTATTGGCTTGGTTTTTCTTTTATTTTGTTTTGTGGTTTTTGTTTTGTTGATCAGGTTTGGTCCTATCCTTGATCTCTAGGCTATCCAAACTGGTTCCTAGCCCTCCAGAAACTGTCAGTCATGAGCTCCCTCTTGTGGTATGGTTCCCAATCTGGACATGACATCAGTTGACCACTGCCACAAATTCTGCTCCATCTTTACCACAGTACAGCTCACAGGCAGGACTAACTGTAGGTTGAAGGTTTTGTGCTGGGTTGTTATCTCAATGCCTCCACTGGAAGCCTTACCTGGTTACCGAAGATAGCTAGTTCAGGTTTCAAATCTCCCATTACTCGGAGTCTTCCCTATATTACCCTCATGGATTTCTGGAAGTTTCCCTTGCACTATATTTCTACCTCATCTCAGGAATATCCCGCAACTCCAGCCATCTCTCCACATACTCTTCTCTTCAGTGACTCCTCCAATCCATTCCTGTTCCTATCCCCACCTGCCACCAATCTCCCCACAAAAATCTACTCTATTTTCCCTTCCCAGAAACTTATGTGCGTCACCCCTTGGTCCCTTTTTGTTACTTCGCCTCACTGGGTCTGTGGATCATAGCATGATTATCCTCTTCTTTATACCTAATATCCACCTATAACTGACTACATACCATTTAGTCTTTCTAGGTCTGGATGACCTCACTCAGGATGATTGTTTCTTGTTCCATCCATTTGCCTTCATAGTGTCATTGTTTTTAACAGCGAAGTAATAATCTATTGTGGAAATGTACCAATTTCTATTCATTTTTCAGTTGAGGAACATCTAGATTGTTTCCAGGCTTTGACTGTTATAAATAAAGCTTCTATGAGCACAGTTGAGCAAGTGTCCTTATAGAAAGATGGAACTTTTAGGGGGTATATGTTGCAGAGAGAGCCAGGCTGCTTGTTTGTCCTGGCTGCCCGAATAGCTTAGCCCCAAAATAATCGCACAGAAACTGTATTAATTAAACCACTGCTAGGCCCATTAGGTCTAGTTTCTAATTGGCTAATTCTTACATCTTAATTTAACCCATTTCTATTAATCTGTGTATTGCCGTGTGGCAATGGCTTACCGGGAAAGATTCGGTATGTTTGTCTCTGGTGGCTCCATGGCGTCTCTTTCCTACTCCACCTTTCTTCCTTCCAGCATGCAGTTCTGTATTCCCTGCCTACCTAAGTTCTGCCCTATCAACCAGGCCAAGGCAGCTTCTTTATTCATTAACAAATGAAAGCAACACACAAATAGAAGGACCTCCTGCATCAGGTATATGCCCAGGAGTGGTGTAGTTGGTTCTTCAGGTAGATAGAGTCTCAGTTTTCTGAGGAAACTCCATATTGATTTACATAGTGGTTTTGTAAGTTTGAACTCCCACCTGCAATGTAGGAGAGTTCCCCTTGCTCCACATCCTCTCTAGCATGAATTGTCAATTGTGCTTTTTATCTTAGCCATGACATGCAGGGTGGGCTGCAATAGGGGTGCTGGCTGCACTGTTTCTGTCCAGAAACAACTCCACTGGTGCTTATTTGTTTTGTTCTTTAGTTCTTTCTCTTATATGAAAAGGCTATTTCTTTTGATCTCAGCTTCTTAATTTGGTCTCAGATGTGGTATCTAACCAGCCATCTTACCCAGAAATTTCAACACTCTACTAATTTAGCTTTAGCCTGTGAAAACAGTAGTTTTAAAGAAAGCTAAAGCTAAAAATAATCATCAAAAAATAGAAAGGCAAAAAAAGAATTCATATTCTTAACTTCAAAACTATATCCAAAGGCTATGGCCATACGCAGAATGATATTCTTGCACAGACGTGTTCAATAAATAATTTTTAAGTAGAATAAGCCAAAGAATATCCTAAATGAGCAAGAATTAAGGCATAATTCAAAAGAGCATGATACATGCAGAATAATTTCCCTGTCTCTGATTCGCTCTTCTTTCCTACTCCAACTCCTTCCTACTGAGTAAATCTCTTATGGTCTTTCATAAATAAAAATGTAAGTTGTGAAAACAAATATTCTCCCATTCTTGTGAAGCTAAATGCTCACCAAATTTGCAGTCAGTCTTTGCTTCTTTCCCGTTTGAAAGTAAGAAATACCTAAAGCCAAAACGTTCTCTTCTGCTCCCAGACTTTTCTGAGTTGTTTTCAGGGGTCTTTTTACAAAAGTTTTTGAGCTATTCTATTCATTCTAGTTTCTACAAATGATAAGTAAAGAAATTCTATCGTATCCCAAATCACATCTTCACTGATGCCCTAGTTAATGTCTCATCAGATTTAAACTTTCCAAAGAGTGGATTGCAGTCTCTCTCTGTTCCATGACTATTCGTTAGCTCTTCAATGCGTGCACATATAAGGGCTTCTGCCTTCACCAGTCAAGTGAAAACAGTCTTAATAAGGACACCAGTGCTTTTATTGTGACTACATCAAATGAGTAGCTTTTGGTTCTCAGATGCCTTGGATTTTCAATTTTTCTCTGCAGGGAACTGGGAATTACAGTCCTCCATAACTGGCATACCACAAGCCAGCCTTGTCCATCCCTGTTTTATCTATTGTTGGTCTTATTCATTTAAGGGAGTCTCCCCTTCTTTCTGTATTTCTCTTACCACACTCACTTTGCTTTCCTTGATTTGTTGATTTCTCCAGCACCTCCATTTTTGCCTCATTTTTCTACCTCCTTCTATGCACTAGATTCAAGCACTAGAGCATTCCTCTCTATCCTGGGTCTCCATCTTCTCCCATGCTCTCTTACGCTGGAGAATTTCTGTTTTTTTTCTTTAGCTTACATAGCAACCTCTACACTGACAATTGACAAATACATAGCAGCAACTAAACCTTTTCACCCCACAATCCGATCCACACGTTAGAAAACTGTGCATAGAGCATCTCCATGTGGAAAGTCCACTAGTTTCCCAAGTTTAAAAATTCAAAACAACTCTGTACTTTTAACCCCATCTGTACAAGCATATACATATTTCAACACACACACACACCAGTTTCTGGTAGTTTTTTCTCCTAAAATCAATATAGGTTGAGAATAATCTTCAGAAGCTGAACCATCTAATTCTCCCTCCCATGTGGAAAGCTAGAGAAATAGCAAGGGTGGCAGGAAATGTTGCATTATCCAATATCCTGACTCCCTGTTACACATGCTCAGAATGGGCCACACCCTCAGAATAATATATGTTAAGACATACATACTCCACATACAGAGGTGGGGGAAGGAGAAGGATGGAGAGAGTGCTGGGGGAGAGAGAAGACAGAGACAGGGATACAGACAGAGACAGAGAAAGAGAGAAAGACCAAGACAGTGAGAAAGAGACAAAGACAAAGAGAGAATCCCAGAGCAGAAATAGAATTAGTAAAGAGGAGAGGAAAGGCAAACAGGAAAGAAAGACCTCAGCATCCAGAAGCATCTTCAACCAGCATGAACACATCCATTTGACCATGCACTGAATGAGCTCTGTGTTCCATTAAGAAGCAAGAGAAGCAATGGAAATGGTGCCTTCTAGTCTTTAGTTCTTTAGTTCTGAGGACCACTATGGGCAGACAGATTTTAGGCACATTACTGGCTAATTTCAAGGTTAGAGCAAATGCACTAAGTCTCACATCACAATGCAGAATAGGTCAAGTGTGCCCTCCCTTTCCTCTCACACAATTCATTTCTACCACTCTTGAGAAAGCTGCATGCCTAATTTTGGTAAGCCCACACCAAAGAAACAATTGGATTTGAGGTGGACATGACCAGATTTATGTGTGAGAGGTGTACCAAAGGCCACACTATGAAATAAAAGTTAAATGAGAAGAAATGTTTCAGGGAGACCAATTAGTGAACAAAGAGAGATTGAGGTCTTGAAGCAGAAGGTCCATTACCCTGTGTGTACACACTTTAAGGTTTTGTTCTAAACTTTTTTCAAGCTCTAAAGACAACTGCTGGGCTCACATGCCAGCACTTGTCTGAAGCTTGTGTGAAGCTTCACTTGTGTGAAGCTGGCTAGGCAACCCACGCTCACACTTCTCATGCTCTTGTGGATGCTAATCACACGCAACTACTGCCCACTTCAGACAGCCGTTCTCCCCCTCTGGTATACATCCATTCAAACCAGGTGTCTCCCTTTCCCCATGTCTCTGTAGTTCTCCCGTTCTCAGTATCTCCAATGCTGTACCCGCTTTCTCCAATACACAGGTTCTTATGGAAACAAGTTATATACTCATTGGTGAGAGGAAAAGCTTATGCCGAGTTTCTGATACAGTTTATAATCACGCCAGTAGACTGGCCTTGCCCTGTATTCAGACTGATGATTATCTTAAATATCACCATAGAACCTTCATCCAAAAACAGATGGAAACAGAGGCAGAGACTCACATCAGAGCACTGGACTGAGCTCCCAAGGTCCAGATGAAGAGTGGAAGGAATGAGAATATGAGCAAAGAGGTCAAGAACTGGAGGGGTTCATCCACTGAAACAGTTTACCTGAGCGAATGGGAGCTCACCAACTGTAGCTGGACTTGTAAGGAACAAGCATGGGACTAAACTAGTCTTTCTGAATGCAGCTGAGAGTTGTATGGCTGGGGCAGACCGAGGGGCCACTGTCAGTGGCAGTGGCACTGGCATTTATCTCTACTGCATGTACTGGATTTTGGGGCTCCTATTCTTTTTGGATATATACCTTGCTCAGCCTAGATATTTTGGGGAGGGCCTTGGACCTTCCACAAAACAGAGTGCCTTACCCTTTCTTATGATTAGTTGGGGGTGGGGTCGGAGGGTGTGTGGAGGGAATGGGAGGAGTGGAGGGAGAAAAAAAATGACTAGTTGAACTTTAAGGCTAGAGAACTGTATTCTTTCCTCTTTGTTAAATATATGTAGCTTGTAGCAAATAATAAACCAGCCATATAATGCTTGTAAAAGGACCACACATGTGCTTTTTGGAGGAAGATTCTCCTCACACTGGGTCAATTAAGGTGCATATTACACGTCTCTCAAAGCATTAGAGGGAAAGGGTAGGAGTGACCATGTCAATCTACTAACAGCCAGGCGGTGGTGGTGCACGCCTTTAATCCCAGCACTCGGGAGGCAGAGGCAGGCGGATCTCTGTGAGTTCGAGACCAGCCTGGTCTACAAGAGCTAGTTCCAGGACAGGCTCTAAAAAAGCTGCAGAGAAACCCTGTCTTGAAAAACCAAAAAGAAAAAAGAAAAAAAAATCTACTAACAACATGACATATCTATAATATTCTTTACCAATCTCACAACATTCTCACATCAATTAGATCGCGAATTTCCAATGCTCTCTTTTCTTCACCGATCCGCCTCATGTTATCCAGGTGAAAGTGACAAACTGGGACTCTGCCTGATGCTTCCTGGATCCAGTCCTCATAGTTTCCCCCTTTCAGCCTTTCTACATGTGCAAATGTGAATTCAACCAAGTGTGCTTCATCATTTTGAAATATAGAAAAAAATCATTATCTGTGTCTCACTTCTTTGGTTTGACCCTAATAGTCCCATTAGCAAGCAATCTATTCTGAAGACTCTTCTGGCTTGTCAAAGCTTGTTACACTCTGTGGTATTCACATAACACTATGATTTTCCTGTAAAACTGAACAATATCTACTTAGTGTACTCAGTCATGCTGAGTTGGAAAGAAGGACATCTGACAATGTGTCAGCAGCACGATAGTTCTCTTAGGTCACAGCTACTTAAATCCTCAAATCTATTAATTGACTATTCTTTACCACTGTGTCCAGGGCTCTTTAGTCTAATACTATACAACATAATTAATATAATATAATAAGTGTGTTCATGATATATATTATGTGTATATACATATAGGTATATTCATGACTCTATTTTTTATACTCCACATTCAAATGGAAAAAGAAGTAATTTCTATCACATAAATGATGTTAGAAAACGAACAAGCTTTATTGGAAACTGCATTCTGTGGCACTTGGCTTAGCAGAGAAGCTATTTTAGAAACAAAACTTGCCATTTGGGCATGGTGGCTCAAACTCAAACTCACAAACTTGAAGCAAAAGAATCACTATGACTGTGAAGCCAGCCTGGGCTTCATAAGAACTTCCAGGCCAGTCAGGTATACAGGATCAATCATTAAAAGAATCTCCCAAAGGGCCCGGGGAGGTGGCTCCATGGATGAAGTCTTGTAACAGCATGATGACCTGAGTTCAATTCCCAGACATGTAAAAGAAAGAAAGGAAGAAAAAAGAAAGGAGAGAGAGAACAAAAGAAAAAAGAAGGAAAGAAAAAAGGAAGGAAGGAGAAAAGAATGGAGAAAGAGAGGGAGAGAGAGAGAGAGAGAGAGAGAGAGAGAGAGAGAGAGAGAGAGAAGAAGAAGAAGAAGAAGAAGAAGAAGAAGAAGAAGAAGAAGAAGAAGAAAGTCTCAGTGTGGCTTGGTGTAGTGACATGCACTGAAATCTCAGTGCTGTGGATGCCAACATAGATAAATTCCATGACCTCACGCCTGGCGTATTTGGCAGGTTCTAGGCAGTTAGATATCCTGCCACATTTTTAAAGGAAAAGTGGGTGGTGCCTGAGTAACAACCCTCCAATTGTCTTCTGACCTCTACATACATATCCACATGGGTGCATATATGCATGTACACATATACACAACGTCCATACATATGTATATTTGCTGTAAATTTTTCTGCAGACTAGGTTTTCAATGTCTGATCTTCTAGGGCTGGAAGTTGATGTCCTTCCTCTGATCAATAACTGAGAAAAGCTATAGGGAATGTTTACACTTATTTTATTCTCCCTGCCTTCTTCGCTAGATCTTTAACTAAACCGTGAGTCCTGTCTTGGGATTTGGTTTGCACACTCAGTCTTCATTTGCGCACCTCTGGGCCTCATCACATCTTAAGAAAACAAGTGTTCCTGTTTCCCAGGCCCATTGTGAGATAACAACCTGGCATTAGCATGTCTGTTAATTAAAGAAAATTTCAGGCTAAGCAAGAACTAAGAACTAAATCACAGCGCTCAGATTCAAAGACATTTCCTCCCTCCCTTTTCATCTTGGAATATTGCATAGAGATCCTTCCTACAATACACCTGGGTGTATACTAAGGGAGAGGATAACAATGTACAAAATGGTAGCTAATTTCATGACCGTGTATTGTCATTCACGGATCTCTAAGGTGTCTATTTCTGAACCCCTGAAGATGTTCTTTGTTCTCATCTCTTAAACATGGGACACAAACTAGTTCAGCAAAGCTCTATCTTGCTAAATCCTGATTTGACAAGGACTTTTGGAGGTTATCAACCATAGAGAAAATTAGGGAAGTAACATTTTGAAAAAAAATGACTAAGGTACTCAATAGCTTCCCACTGAAGTCCATGTCAGAACAGCAGTAGGCTTGCAGGGAGAGGTGCTGGTACCACCTGGGATTGCTGGTAATATCTTTCTGCAGGACGAAAGGCCCACTATCACACTTTAGGGAGTTGTGGAAGTTAAGGAATAGAGCAGATGGTCTTAAAAGTTAGCACAAATGGGCTAGGAAGATATGACCTGAGCTCTGACCTCAACACCCACAAAAATGTTGAGCATTGGGGTGTATCCAAAATCCCAGTGCTAGGGAGCAAAGATGGGAAGAACACAGGAGTTCATTGGCCAGCCATGCTAGCAGAAACAGTGAGCTTCTAGTGATGTGATAAACATTGTCTCAAAGACAATGTGGAGATGAAACTGAGGAAAGCATCCCTTTGTGAACCTTTGGTTTCCACACATACACACATGGGCACATATGCAACTGACACCATATGTACAAAAAAAGAAGGAGAGATCAGAGACATTGGTAGCAGTGGGGGAGGGGGGAAGAGTAGACAAAAGAAAAAGAGAGTGGCCACTGTCTGGAAGAACCTCTAAGCAACATGAATATATCCTGCCAGGCCATATGCTAGATTAGGGACTGATGTGGCTCCCCAAGAGGAAGCCAGGCTTTGTGGGGAATGAGACAGTACACCTTGAGTGCTCATGAGCACTGGTTCCGTTTGGTGTAGCTGCGATCTAAGTTTCCTGATAGCAAACTGACCTGAATGAAGAAGAGGGAGCTCAGAGGAAACGCCTGCTCCCTACCAGTATCCCTGTGACCTATTAGGTAGGTTCAGAGCTGATTGTTCAAATAGCAAAGCTCATTACAGTACTGGTTTTAAATTATTGATACAGCATTAGTGTTTGTTCTTAGATTACTGTTCATAGGCCATATTTTGAGAAGAGAACCTTCCCTGGGGTTTCTAAGTAAGGTTAGCTAGTGAACATAGGCTTCTTCAGGGACCACAGGGGTTTGCACCTAATCAACAAAGCTTTTCCATCAGGGAAACAAAGGAGTCCTGTTCTCCAGAGTGCTGAATTCACTATCCAGCAGGCCTGTCGGTGGCCTCTCTAAAAAGATAAAATTGGACAATGTTGGACCTGCCATTATCTGTTTGAACCAGAAAATGAGTTTTGACCCAAGTTCAAAGCGCCATCTCACTGCCATAAACCCCAACAGCTACATTGGCTCTGCAAAAGCCAAGAAATCTCATATCCATCCTTAGGAAAACTTAATTGCCTGCTTATTGCTATTACTGTGATTAATGGGGGTGAACCTGCTTTCAGTAATGCCTCATAAAAAAGGAGTGGGCAGCCACTTTCTAGAACATAGGAGCCAAGAACTCCAACTCCCTTCTGGCTAAACATCAGCACACACACACACACACACACACACACACACACACACACACACACATCATTTCTTAGAACACATGCATCAATACTATGAAGATGGAGCCTGTCCCTGTTTTCCAGCAATCGCCAAGTCCCCAGAGCCAACTCAGCCCAAATGATTACCTTAACATCAAGCTCTCGGAGGTCTACCCACTCAAGCAGCTGCCAGAGACAGAGAAGTCGGCCCATTTCAACGAAGGTGAATTGGAGAAGCTGGGCTTTGGATCCATTCCAATTCAATTTACCCTCTTCTTTCTTAAGATTTTATAGCACTTTTACTTTCCTGGCCTTGGAAAATCAACTCTGTTAAAATATATGCCACAGTATTGGGCCTGTACAGGGAAATTCTCCAGTGCCCTCCCCTTCCAAGGCATAAATTAAAATGACAAGGCATAAATCCTATTTATCTGTTAATGAGCTGTTCCCACTGAAAGGCAGAGGTCTTGCTGTTTCCACTTGGAACCCTTCTCTTTCCGAGGATCATGATTAGCTGAAGGCCTCTGAAACTCCACCACGGAAATAGCTAGAGATACTTCCAGGTGATGGCTTGAAGAGGCTTCACTCGAAAGGACCACCACCTGTCTATATGTGAAGGACAGTCTGGGGAAAGTGGGAAAACATCAAGTAGGTAAGGAAGCTGGAGACTCAAGCGGGAGGGGCTTCATATCAGGGGCACAATCTGGAGAGCAGAAAAGAGACACAGAAAGGGTCCATTTCCATCATGAGGCCACTCTAAGCTGAGCTCAGATGGACAAGGACAACTCCTCAAGAACGTGAGCTGATAAAAAGTGAAGGCCCATCCTTCGTCAGAAGTCAAAGAGTATTCAGTTTTTAAAATGGCATTAAAATTATATGCTGGCTGCATTAAAATAGCTTTTTCAGCCAATTTAATTGCAAAATTATAAGCAAATTCACTTAAAGCAAACAGGATCACTCTTCCAGGAATGGCTGGAGCATCTCCTTTGCCCTGAGTAATCCATAATCAGTCCTCGGACTGCCCAGCACTACAGTGAAGCGTATATACAGTACTAATTCTATGAGGATGATGGACCGTAGCCAGATGACCAGCGAAATCATGGAGCCCTGGAGAAGGGAGTCCTGACAGGGATGGCCTTAGCTTCAGTGGACAGCTGCTGCTCTGAGATGAGACAGGGGATGTTAAGATTGCACTGTCACCCCAGTGGATAGGAATGAGATTAGATGAACAGTCAGAAGGGAGAAGTTGGGCTGGGACTGGAGCCAAACCAATAAACTAGGAGAGGAGACAGAGTGAATGTCCTCAAAAAAATAAGATTCCAGGGTGAATGGGCAAAAGAAGCAAAGTGTTTGTCAATGAATAAAACAGGTAAAGAAATCATGGCATATTTACCCAGTGGAATATTGACCACCATTAACATAGAGGGACCCAGAGGACGTTATGTTGAATGAAATCAGCCAGACAAAGAAAGACATGTACTGCATATTTATTGTGAAAAAGTAAACTAAGAAAGTGAGCTCACAGCCGGGCGGTGGTGGCGCACGCCTTTAATCCCAGCACTCGGGAGGCAGAGGCAGGCGGATCTCTGTGAGTTCGAGACCAGCCTAGTCTACAAGAGCTAGCTCCAGGACAGGCTCTAAAGCTGCAGAGAAACCCTGTCTCGAAAAACCAAAAAGAAAGAAAGAAAGAAAGAAAGAAAGAAAGAAAGAAAGAAAGAAAGAAAGAAAGAAAGAAAGAAAGAAAAGAAAGAAAGTGAGCTCACTGCAATGGACAATGATGGTTGCAGAAGCGTGGATAAGATAAGAACTTAGCCAGTCAAAAACCCAAAGTTTGAAAGACAGGAAGCCTAGGTTCTATGGTTCATTGTACAGAAAGGTGACTATAGCCAATAGTAAATTACTTCAAAATAACTGAGCAAATTCCAAATATCTTACCAATGACATGATAAATATTCGAGGTGTTGTGCATACTAAACATATTAACTTAACTGCATCACACTGAAAAATCTCTAACATTACTTTCCATCTTATACGTGTATGCCAAAGTGATCTTTCAATCAAAAAGGATATTAATGAGTTTTAAAATAAAATACTAGGACAGAGGGTGGACATTTCCATTGGAGGCTCTGAATCTTGTATTTGAAAGACTGCCTTTGTTTTACCCTCCCAAAGACGGGATCACAAGAAGATCCATGATTGGTTGAGTCCCCAAGGAACAGGCAGGGGTCTGAGCAGTCACTAGGATGTAGAGGGGAGGAAATGAAAGTGCTGTCCATCGAGTAGTGAGGTTTCTGGCAAGCAAAGAGGCCGGCAGAGAGCACTGAGATAATGGTTATGCCAACCTTCTGTCTCTCCTCTCCTGCCTGTCACATCAAATAACCATTTATAGCCAAAATTTCAAAACAACAGCAAATTTCAAATATCTTACCTATATAAAGCTTCCTATTGGCCCAGCCTGTACCAAACTGATTACATTCGTGAGACAATTTCTACTCCTTCCCGAAAAGATGCTCTATCTTTCCCCGTTGTAAACATAGGCCATTGTGACAGAGGGAACAAAGAAACTTTTCATGCAGATCACTCCTCTAGGAAGCAGCAGAGCTGAGATGCAAACCCAGGAGTTCTGATGTTGGAGCTCAGCTTGCACTCTACCTTGCTCCTCTCAAAACTGTCCTAAGGGGGAGGAGTGAGAATTTTCAGTGAATAGCACAGGCCTATCTTGAAAGTATTCTGAGACTCTGTCCAGATTGCATTGGTTCATAGGTGGTGATTTCCCTGAGATGTGCATGCTTGCTTTGATAAATTAGAAATAAACTTCCTCACATGAGGTGCCCTATAATACTCCAGAAAGCAATAAAGATGAGTTTTATTGCATTCTCTGTGTTAGCATAAAGACTTATTATTTACTCTATGCCAAAGACAGGGATTTGTTGTGGGAATGTTAGGCTTGAGCTCTTTGACAGATGGTGTCATTAAAGTTCATATACATTCTGCAAACAGAAACTTGGATAGAAGACACAAAGCCAGGCACATAACCAGTCACAGCGAGGCATACACAGATTCCTCCTTATGGAAAGGAGAACCTAAAACACAAGAAGCTGGGGGCTCTCCTGCAGAACTAGAGGGAAAAAGGGTGGCCACAAATTCCCATTTCTCAGTAGGAGAACAGCTCTTCATGTGGTCTCATTATGTCCTCACATAAAATTAAGCATATAAATCTGTCAGATTACTGTCGAGGTGAGGAAAAGACACGTGTCTCAGTGTCCTGGCCATTCCCATATTATCTATGTTCTTATTTGTTTCTCTGTTGGTGTGATAAAATTCTGATCAAAATCACATTGAGGAGGCAAGCATCTATTTCATATTACTGCAGTCCATCATTGAGGGAAGCCAAAGTCAGAAGTCAAGCAAACCCCTGGAGGCAGGAACTGAAGCAGAGACCATGGAGGAATATGGCTCACTAACTTGTTCTAGAATCACCATCAGTTACTCTTATGCAGCTCAGGCTAACCCACTCAGAGATGGAACTTGCCACAGTGAGCTATGTCCTCCTACATCAATTACTGATAAAGAAAATGTCCCATAAGCCATCTGATGGAAGAAATTTCTCAATTTAGAGCTCTTTTCCCAGGTATGTCAAGTTGACAACCCATATGAGCCATCATCATGACTTCTACAGCTACTCTATCTTAAATACACACATCCACATATCTGAAGCTAGGATTGACTTACGAAAAAGAACATGTGGGATTCAACTTCCTGGGTCTAAGTTACTCAACCAATACAATTTTTTTTTCAGTTCCATCCACCTACCTTCACATTTCATTTTCCTTTATAAACGAATAAAATGTTTTGGTGTATAGCTACGAAATTTTCATTATCCATTTGCCGGTTGCTAGACATTGAGGCTGTTTCTGTGTCCTAGCTATTGTGAACAGAGCAGCAATGAACACGGATAAGCACGTCAGTGGTACAGAGTCTCTTGGGCATATGCCCAGAAGTTGAAAACAAAACGTCTTATGAATGGATTCTGACCCTCTCTTGCTTTGTTCCCTTTTAGGCTTCTGAAATCATCATTGAAGAAAAACACCATTTACTACAGTGACTAAAAGGCTCAAAATAGTACCTCCAATTGCACTCTGACATCAATTTATTGACTGACTGCTGTGTATTGTTGACTTTTGCAAACATCAGCAATAAAAGACTGACCTGAACCTAACCATTCAGCTTCTCCTGGATTAGTCAAGAAGAGAGGGATTGGAGCCCTACTTACCCTAAGGTCTGAGCAGTTGCTTTATACAAAACACTGCTGAAATACATCATAATCATAAGGGCATCGTCTACCTCTTTGGATAAATGTGAGTTTGAATTACAGTTCTGCATGAGTTGCTTCAGCTTCCGGAGCATCGGTTCCTTTTCTGTAAATCTGGAAAAACAACACCTACTATAAAAGCTGATGAATGAACTAATATGCATAAATATTATGATGGGTAAACACTCCATAGGCTTTCCTGGGCTTTGATGTCTGGATAAGCATTATTCTAGATGCTCCTGTGAAGATGTTTTTGGATGAATCAGCATTTAATTGGGTAGAATTTGAGTACAAGCTTCTCAATGGGGGTAGGCTTTACCCAATCAATTAAGATGCTGAACAGAACAAAAAGACATATCCCCTAAACAAGGAGTCCTCCTGCCCTGCCTTTCAGCTTCAAGTGCAACATCAGCTCTTACTAGGTCTCCAGCTTGCCAGTTCATATGCAGATTTTGGACTTGCCAGACTCAGTGTGAGCCAATTTCACACACATCTTATTTGTTTCCATTCCAGGAAGAATCTTGATTAACACAAACACACCATGCCATGCCTAGCTACACATTAGGAACTCTACATACTGCATCTCCTTCAATGACCCCAACAATTTATGTGTGATGACCTTCATTATGCAGGATAAGAAATCAAAGAGCAGGGAGACAAACCATCTTGCTTTTATCGAGTAGATAATAAATGTCAGAGGTCTGATTTGGACTCAGAGGTACTTGCCAGGACGCTGCTTGGGAGGCAGGCTTTGTAGAAAGTTTGAAGAACAACTTATTTTTTTTTTAAAGAACATAGACAAAGTGTCAAAATGTATTTAAGTTCCAGAGCATTTTGTTTCTTCTTGAGCACATATAGCTGCTCACTCAATGTATAATACTCTAATTCACAAGCTTGCATCAGAGCCCCAGGGCTCTGCAAGGTTATTAAAATAAACTCCAGGAAAATATCATATATCAAGCAGAGAAATGCTCTTGAAAACACCCTCCATTTTGCCCTCGTGAGTTAATTCATTTTGTGTATATGACCTATTTGCACCCTACTACCATTGCACAGCTACTAACAATATTTGCTAAGTTCCATCTGATCAGATAATTTCTAAAATATATGAATTCCCCGGGTACTAGTCAAACATCTACCTCAACCCTCAGAGAATCTACATAAGTAAACATACATTTCTCATTTTCAAAAAGGAACCGCTGATAAATGATTTAGGGACACAATGTTTAGAATATGTTGCTAACTTTGCTTTAGGACAAACTAGAGCTTAGAAGAATACATTCTTGAGTGCACTTACTCCTTCCCAAAAAAGATGGGGGACACAGATAAATTTTATATCTCTCATTTAAAGCAACAAAAGTACAGAAACACTACCAAAGACAATGTACCCAACACTAGCATAAAGGAAAATGGAAGGAAGATAAATTCAATGTGGACATGGAAGCCCTAGAATATTATATATATATATATATATATATATATATATATATATATATATATATATATATATCTTCAGCAATCTCTAAGCCATACTGCAAAGTAGAGAAAGCTCACCTCCCCTCAGTGTCAAGAGTACTGAACTGTTTCCAAAACAATCAGAATTGGCAGAATAGAACATCGAAGAGAAGACAGCTGAACAAAGTTGGAACCCTGGGGGTCCTCAGAGAGCTGCTATAGAGTATCTGTCTCAGAACTGATGAGGATAGGCTTATGAGAAAAACACTTTAAGGAGGGAAAAAAAAACTCTGAATGGTTGAAAATACTCAGCTTCAAGCAGAGCCGGGAAAAGTTCCTGCTCCTTTTTTTCCAGGCTAGAAAGCCTTGTGATGCTGCATACAGTCACAAAAAAAAAAGCTTTGCAACAGCAATGAGAAACAGGTAAACCTAGATAAAGCATTACTCTGGTCTGACCTGACAGAACTTCCAAGCAAGACCTAATTACAGTGAGACAGGAAGACAGAGTTGTGGCATTCTATTGCATAGAAAAATGACAATGATTAGTGAAAATATTGTGTATACTTGAAAATAACTGAGAGACTGCTTTCAGTGGTCTACCACAAACAAATAATAGATATTTGAAATAATTAATACTCTTATTGCTCTAATTTGATTATTGCCTAATAATTACGTATCAAAATATCAAATTGTACTTCTTCCTTAATTTCGTACAATAGATGTCAGTCATTTTTTTAAAAGATCAAATATAAAACAATCAAATATTCATATCCCTGAAAAATCTCAATAATGACTATAATATGAAAACAAAATATATAGCAGCCAACCAGATAAAATTTATAATGATCTGAGTCATAAATCCTAAAGCAAGCACCAAAGTAAGAAATCATATCTTGGAAGGCAACAATGGACTCAAAAGAGAATTGCAAAGAAAATCAACCCAACCGAAGGCAAAAAGACAACTGAAAAGAGAACATCTATAGTTGAAACAAATTTCCTCTCAAACATAAATATTCCTTCATTGGGCTGTTTTAGTTTTTATTTTTGCTAGCTTTTGTTTTAAAATTGTTTCATCTTTTTTCTGTGATTTTTCTATTGTGTTCTCTCTTTTTCTTTACCTAAAACCTATAAACTTTAAGCTGGGTGGTGGTGGCGCATGCCTTTAAACCCAGCACTCAAGAGGCAGAGGCAAGCGGATCTCTGTGAGCTTGAGGCCAGCCTGGTCTATAAGAGCTAGTTCCAGGACAACAGGCTCCAAAGCTACAGAGAAACCTTGTCAAAAAAAAAAAAAAAAGACAGAAAGAAATAAAAAAATAAAACAAACAAACAAACCTAAGCTATAAACTTTCCATAAGTCCTATCTCATTTTGGCTTTGTTCCATCCCCTCACTTCTTTTTACCTCTTAACTACAAGTTTCTATATCAAAAATAATCTTTAAGGGGGCTGGAGACATGGCTCAGTGGTTAAGAGCATTGCCTGCTATTCCAAAGGTCCTGAGTTCAATTCCCGGCAACCACATGGTGGCTCACAACCATCTGTAAATGAGGTCTGCTGCCCTCTTCTGGTCTGCAGACATACACACAGGCAGAATATTGTATGCGTAATAAATAAATATTTTTAAAAAAGAAAAAAACTAATCTTTAAACTCCACTGATCTACTACTACTCCTTTCTATCTACTACTACTCCTTTCTATCATTTCTTCACTTTTTCTGTTGTTCTAATATCAACCCTAGGTTGTGATGACTAATCTTATGGTCAACTTGGCTCTCCTGAGAAAAGGAGCTTATGGTTTAATTTTCTTGATCACATTGTCCTCCTGGCATGTCTTTAGGCACTTTTTAAGTAGTGATACAATGCAAAGGGACCCATTCCGCCGTGGACGATGTCAGCCCTAGTGAAGCTGGCCAGGGCTATGTAAGAAAGATAGTTGAGGAAGTCAGAAGGAGCACACCAGTCAATAGCTTTTCTCTGTAGTTTTTCTTCCACCCCTTCCAGTGAGTTCCTGCTTTGGCTTCCCTCAAGGATAAATTTTAGAATAAAATAAATTCTTTATTTCCCAATGTAGTTTCAGTCAGTGTTTTAACACAGCAATGGAAAAAAAAAAAAAACAGATCAATAGTCTTAATCAAAATATTCTTTCCATTCCTCCCATTAGTAACTGATACCTCAGTTCACAATGCACTACCCTATTCTTTGATTTTTATAAGTTAGTGGAATTAAGAGAAGAATATTTTTAATCAGCTATTACTATATTTGTATAGTGGCTATTGGATCAGTTGTGGTTGCTTCTGCAGTTAATAGTCTACTTCCGAACGTTTTATGAAGACTCTGCCCGGAACCCGATGCATGCACACCAAGGCTGTGTCTATTGAGCTGTGCCTGAGTCTACTGGTGACAAAAAAAACTCTTAACCATAGTATAATGCAATTATTTCAACTGAAAGAGTATAATGGCAAAAATTTCAAATTAACAATCTAGTCCCATATTTTCAAGTCTTAATACAGAAACACAATAAACACAAGAAATAGAAATTAAGGTGGTATGATTACTCCAGAAATTACAGTCTAAAATAATGAATTCTGGTGAAAATGGACTAATTGAAATCCCACTCCAGTATTTTAAAAAACAATTGTAAACATGTTTAATGTAATAAAACAGGATACAAACTACTGTATGAATTAAAAAATAACACAAATAAAGAGCTTAGTGAAATAAGGGAGTCAACAAAGGATATAAAAGAGGGATATAATAAGGACATAAAAACTTAAAATAATCAATGGAATTTTCTAGAAATGAGAAGCTCAATAAATCAAATAAGAAACCTAGGTGGAAAGCCTCATCAATGAAATAGGTAAGTAGAAAACAATACTGTGGCTTAAAGATAACCTCGGTGAGTTAAAACATCCAGCCAATAAACAATGATAAAATGATAACAAAGTACAAGCAGAGCGTATGAGATCTATGGGATGCAACCGAAAGGCTAGATGAATGATACTACACATGTATTAGAATGACGAGAAAAACTGATTGTGCTGAGTGCTGGGTGACAAACTGTGCTCTCATCCACTGCCACTGAGAGTGTAAAGTACAATGACCACTTTAGGAAATATGTCTTCTGTATGAGTCATCCATTTTAACTCTGTGTATTTACCCAAGAGACAAGCAGAGGTCATTGTAGACACAGTACATAATAGCCATGGCAGGCATTTTGTCAATAGCTAAAAACTTGAAGGAACTCAAATGATCGTAACAGTTGGCAAACTTCTCAGCAATTAAGTGGAAAATGCTAATGATACATGATATGGTATGGATATATCTCGGTAATTATCTTGAATGAAAGAACAGAGGCAAGAGCAAGAGTGAAGAGTGTCCAGATCCACTGGTGAATAGTCTAGGAGGTGCAAACTGATGTGTGCTGGCGGAAATCACATGCACAAGTAACTGAAGCAGAGGCTAGAGTGCAGAAGGAAGAGCTCACAAGAGGAAAATAAAACCTTGAAGAGTAGCTGCCCTCCTTGTGATGGGTGGATGATTGTCTTGGTTGCTTTGCCCCATAAGTGGAGATATGTGTCAGACTTACAAACCCTTGTGCTGCAAACACAGGCAATGCCTTGATTGGTATTGCTTCCTAAATGCAGATATATGTCAGACTTGCAAACTCTTGTGCTGCAAACACACGCAATGCCCTGTTTAGGGACAGCTACTTTCAGAAGCACAGCCACATGCAGTTAATTACACTGGCCAGAAGATAACTACATCATCACAAAATGGGTCCAGGGTTTACTAGAGTCTCACAAGAGGACACGAGTCGTATAAACCATACCCTCATTACTCTTCACAGTATTTCTTTGTGACACTGAGGCTATACACACTAAAAATGTCAAAGTCTAAACTCGACCTCTCTCATGAACATGAGGCTCCTGTCTAAATGACTTTGCCAGCCAGCCTGAGCACCCCCTAACACATGAAGTTTGTGGTAGACTTTCTCTGTGTGTTTTCTGACTTCTATCCATTTTCTTTGCCTCAAATTACTTTTAAGGCTATGTTCTCAAGATGAACATTTACCAAATGTATTCTCCATCACAGATCTGTGAAAGATCCCAAGGGATTCTAATTGTAAGGAAAGACTGAAACAATAAAAGTAGCAAATTGAATAAAAGCAAGATACAAATGAAGCCAGTGTAAAATGTGCTAAGCTCCAGCCAGGACTGTCTGATAGACTTAAAGGTGCCTTTATGATTCCCTGAAGGAATAAATATTCTATTTCCTGGTAAATGTTAAAGTCACAGAAGGGGACATGCTACTGCAAAGTAGTAGGGGTACTACCTAGATAACCTAAAGCCCAATGGGCATAAAGAAAAAGCCAAACCTGAGGTCTACCAGGAAAATAATGAGATCCACTTAACTTTTCTTTTCAGCAATAAGATCATACCTTCAGAAAATGCATTTAAAATCTGAAATGAAAACTCTGTCAAACACGTGTGTATACCGTGGGGAGTGGATGGGCTGTAAATTCTAGAGTCCTGGAATTTAATTTTTGCTACAGGCTAAAGTCTACTGAAAGACACTGGTAAAGAAGAAACTTAGCAAGAATTGGCTCTAACATTCTAGAAAAAAAAGACATTCTTCTTAAGCGTCCATGGTGGTCCAGGCCTGTATTTCCAGCATAGTGGAGGCAGAGACAGTAAGATACCTAGAGATCACTGCACAGCCAGTCTAGCTTACTAGGTTAGGTGCAGGGTCTAACAGAGACCCTGACTCAAAAAGTGAGGTGAAAAGCAATCAGGAAAGATGCTTGAGTTTCACATTTGACCTCCATATGCACATAAATTCACACAGAGACACAAACACACACATATTCACATACATGTTCATACATGTATTCACACAGACACACATTCTCACATATGCAAATATGCATATACGCATGCACAAACACAAACATACATGTACATACAAAGTCACTTTGACTTTGATTCTCTAGGTTTAACTAGAAATATGTAGGATTGTGTACATGGTTCTGGCCACTGAAGAGTCAATAAGGTCATCCCAATCCTTTGCAAACCGAATCAGTACTGCAATGAAATCATATCATGGAATGGGGCTAGTACAAATTCCATATATGTCACCTGAGATTAAAGCTCCAGTTTACCGAGTCAATAGAAATCACTTAAGTGTGTCCAACACTAATAGTTTTTAAAATGATGCCCTAAATCATTTTGTCTAATAAATTCTATATTTAGCAGGAGGCAGCTGCCAATTTGTGTAGAAAAAGTAACACCATGGTATTTATAAAAGTAGTTTGGGTTAAAATAAGAAAGATTACATCATGAGTAAATCAGTGACCGTGGAACACTAAAATCTCACTCAGTGTACCTTTTGGGGAGCAATGTGTGACCAGACAGTATTATAAAAAAAAAATGTTTTATTTCTTGGGGCCTAAATCCTGAGCTATAGTCTGACAGTTCCACATGAGCCACATGGATCTCGCTCCTAGAACTAAAGCATCTGGTGGAGCCTAGAACAAGTCTATTAACAAACTTCTACCATGAAACCCATGACTGAGCCACAGGTCTCCTTGCTGTGCTGGGGGAAACACACTGTCCAGAAAACAAACAACCGAAAACCTGGAGAATTTCCTATGAGCTTCTGTAAACCGGCCCTGGGAATTTTTCAAAAATTTTAATCAGTCTATTTTCATTAGTTGTTCTATGAAAAGAGATCATTCAAAGTAGATGACAAAGAGAAAGTATAGATGGCTGGGTTGTCTTCAAAGAAGCAGAAACTAAAAGCCTCTCAGATCTTAATTATTAAGAGGAAGGGTATCCAAAATTTCAGTCCAAAAGATGACACAGATCTCTGTCTTGAACACTCTGTCCCTGGCATTACAACCCTACCCAATGTCCTAGAACCTGACCAATCCTGACAAGCAGGCTCTACGGAGTGGAAGATGTGATAGTAGTTGATGATTTCAATTGGTCAATTATCCCTATCCATAGCTAAAAGGCCATACACCGTAATATGAAGTCCCACTGGCAGATTCATTTGACTTCTCTTTGTTTCATTATCTGCTTCTGCAGAATCTATATTCTCCGCACAAGGCCAGCTCTGTTAAAAACAACCAAATACAGAACTTGTGACTGATCACAAATAGTAATCCTCATAATTTCTTCCCCGTGACAATGGACACTGAGTCACAAGGTCAAATCACGTTCACTGAGAAATGCACCTGATAAGAAACCCATCATGGTGTAGTATTCAAGGTCACAGAGGATTTAAAATTTGAACAAAGTTATAAAATTCACAAACTAAACAAACAGTTTAGAATTGAGTTACAATAAGGGTGCTTCTCTCAAATGCAAACTCTAAGAAATATTAAAGGAAAATTGTATTTATATTTTAAATCACATACCAACATACAAACTGTTTTCTTGCTTACTTTTTATGGTAATTTTAGCTTTTATTAAAAATAGATTCTTTTCTCATACAATATATCCTGATTACACTTTCCCCTCCTTCTCCTCCTCCCAGCTTCTTCCCACCTCCCCTCCCCTTTGGATCCACTCTCTTTCTGTCTCTCATTAGAAAAAACAAACAAACATACAAAAAACAAGTTTCTAAGAAATAACAAAAAAAGACACAAATAAAAAAGAAAAAGAAAAAACATCATACTGAAGTTGGACACCGCAAACCGATGGAAGGAAAAGAGCCCCATTTCCTATAACCAAAGCAAGAATTGAAGCTATTAATGGCCATTCAAAATGAAATAATAGTCCAGCAATGCAGGAGGATCCCAGCTTTGACTGCCAATGAGCCTAGTAACTAACTGAGAAAATCAATCATATCAGGGCTCAAGCCAAACCCCCCCCCTCCCCCCGCAAGATGCAACCACAGGGATGGGACAGTCTCACATTTGGAAAACTATGGTTGTCCAGAGTCAGGCAACATGTAGCTTTGCAAATATCAGGTCACTCCATGCTTCTATTTCCACATTATAAAAGATTGGGTACCCATTAGAAATTGTATCAAAATTTCTAATGGAGAAGTTTGGGGAATAGGGTGCTGAAGAACATTCCTACCTCAGCCCCACGAACAAGCAGCAAAGCCAGAGACTAATGGTGCTGCCCAGGACTTCATAGCAGTCCTGCCCTCCAGAGAGATAGCACTGCCTCTCCAGCGGAGGAAAGTTGGATGTTGGTCTTATTAAATCAGACTCCATTCTTTCAGACTGTTTCATAATTAAAATAAAAACTCCCATATTCTCCCTGAATTTGCTGCGAAGCTCAAGAATGTCTAGAAGCCACGGAAGCACAAATCCAAGCAGAACGAATCTGGGTTTGAGAGTGGGAACAGCATCCACTTGTAACTCAACCAATGGCCTCCAAGAGGCTCGGTCGATGCGTTTTAATGATAAAGAGAAACGGTTCTCAGCGAAACCTCGGAGGACAATGTTTTCCTGCATAGAAAAGTCCAGGCCTCCTAGAATTAGGACAAGCTAAGAGGCCATCAGAACAGGACCTTATCCCCGGCCAGAGCATATACAGGCTGCATAGTGAGGAAGCTCAGATTCAACTCTTGCCAGCTTGGTTACCTCATCCTGTTACTCGTGACCCTCCAGCAAATTTCAGCTGTTGGAGAAGTATACAAGAAGAGCCAAACAGAGTCATATGTACATGTCACCGGAAAGAGTTCCAACCTGGAAGAGCGCTTGTGGGAGTTCGAAGTGTCAATCACAGATAGAGCCTGTAAGCCATGGTCTGGAGGGGCTCTGTGCAGAAAGAATCTGCTTCCCAGCTTAAGACGACAATGGGCCAGAGCATCTTCTTCATGGGAACAGAGGTATGATATTGAGCCTTCAGCCACCAACAGCAGCTGAAAGTCTAAAGTTAGCCCCCGATTTGATTTTCCGTTTCTGACTTCTGGAACTCTGCCTAGAAAAGAAGCTTCCATAGACTTGCCCAGACCACCTATGAGAGCTGTTTTCAGTGGAATTTAGGGAGTCCAAACAGAAAATCTGTGGATCCCGTTCTACGTTTCCTGTAACAAGGTGCCTAAGCCCAGGATCCACCGCCCACTAATTACTTGCTGTATTCCCTGCCTCCCTAATGAAATCAGTCATCAAAGAAATCTGAAGCCCACTCAAATCTGTTGATGTCTCTGCCTTTGAAGAGATTAGAGCTTAAGTCAGACACTAATGATGTAGCTATTACCAAACACACAAACAGAATGCAAATGATATGTGTTGGTGTTTATATGAGCCACCCCACAGACCCCAGAGAGATTCAGTCTCCTGTTTGTGCATTTGATTAGCAAAGAAACATCAGGGGAGGCTCCTGTTCAGTTTTCAGAAGCAAATCCTCTCCTGAGCATAAGAACTAAAATGTCAGTTTTGAAAAATTGGAAATGTGGGAGGAACAGCTGTAAGGTCCTCTGTGGTGTTTTGCATATGGCTTTAAAAGGGGGCAGTCTTTATTGTCATTCTAAAGTGATTCGGAAAGCCAGCCAGCACCCCCAACTTCCTTCAAATCCTCCTAATGAATCCCTAGACAGAAGAGAGCACAGTAATATATTCCCAAAGTAAGCTCCCGCCCAAAACATTGCCTATCTCTTTGGCTATAGAAGGAAATTAAAATATCCCCAAGTGCTATACACATGTTATTTTTCTGGCTTGCCTGAGAGGATTTATCCTCCTGGAGCAGGTGACTAGAGAACTGGGAGTCTTCCAAGAAGCTACTTTCTCTGTCTGGCGCTTCGGTTTAAATGAGATGAACTGAAAAGCGATGAAGATTTTTCTGAACGAGTTTTGCTAGAAAGCCCCTGAGCCCATGGTAAGTGCAGGACCTTGTTAGAAAAGTGTGGTATGCCTGAGCACTCCGAACACCCTGGTTATCTGACACACGTTTGTCACAAACACTTGGTCCTTCCCCAGCTTTTTTCCATATTGTTTTCCATACAGTTTATTTTGTACTTCTTTTAATATTTAAGGAACATTTGTGTTATTGAACCACAGTCTCATTCTACAACAGATGCAGACCGTTAGCACTAGGTTTAAATATTGAAAGGATATTTTAAAGTTGTACAAATTGGATCAGTGAGATATCTCAAAGAGCTGAGGTACTTGCTGCCAAAACTGATAATCCGAGTCCTAGCCCAGAACCCACATCGGAGAGAACTGACTCCCAAAAGGTGCCACCCGATCTCCCCTTTATGCATGACTGGTAGGAATATAAAATGGCATAGTTACTTGAGAAGCAGCGAGAATTATCTCAAAAAGTTAAAGGTCGAGTAATCATGTATCATGTGATCAGGGAGCCTCACCTCTGAGCATTTATCCAACAGAACCAAAATCAAGATCTGTAGGAGGTATTTCAGTCTTTGTTATCTTTCCCGTTTGATTCACAATGATTATCTAAGTGTCCATTGATGGATAATTGCATAAAAAAACAAAAATGTGGTGTGGTGTGATTCAATACAGCCTTAAGAAAGAAGCAAAGTCTATAATGTCATCTGTGGAAGAATCTCAAGGGCATTGTGCTGTGTGAAATGAGTTGACCACACAAGAAAAGTCCTGTATGCTTTTCTGTGTGAGAGACTTGGGAAACAGCCAAATTCATAGACACGTAAAATAGAATAACTGTATCCAGGGGCTGGAATAGGACCATTGGGAGCAATTGCTCAAATGCATAATTTTTCTCTCATACAAGATGAGAAAAGACCTGGAGGTCTACTTCACACTGCGTACATATTATAGTTATTCATACAACATTGCGTGCTTAAAGTTCTAAGAGTGGAAGCTAGGCACCATCGTGTGTGTCGATAAACCCAACCTATTGTCTTGAAGCAGAGACATCATGAGTTTGAAGATGAACACTTTGGGATACATGAAGAGATCTTGACTCAAAAAATCGAAACAGTACATTTCTTATTATATTTCTTACCACATTTTCAAAGGCTGCAGAAACACTGCTGTTTCTGTTGGTTCTAGTTGGCATGCATGCCGTGGGACAATGGTCTGTACCCTGTCACTTGTATTTTAAATAAATCCTGATTGGCCAGTAGCCAGGCAGAAAGTATAGGCAGAGTGACCAGGCAGGAAGTGAGGCAGAGCAACGAGAATTCTGGGAAGACGGAAGTACAATCCACAGTTGTGACAAGCCACAGAAGAAGCAAGATGTGACTGCCTTGCCCAATAAAGTACCAAGCCACGTGGCTAACATACACAGGAACAATGGGCTAATATAAATTATAAGAGTTAATAAAAAGCCTGAGCTAATGGGCCAATCAGTTTATAACTAATGTAGACCTCTGTGTGATTTTATTGGGACTTAATGGCTGACGGCTGTAGGATCTAGGGGAAAGAAACCTCTGTCAACACATCCAGTGGGAAGCACAGTCTTCATATCCTTCACTAGAAACAAGACTTGATAATATGAGCAGCATTCAAAATGCAATTGTTATACCAGTCCTATTCAACCAAAATTATGGTCTTAGTTCCACTCAGTATCTAAGTCATTTGCAATCGGGTACAATGCTCTTTAGCTCTCACAGTGTCCAGAGACTAGCATTACTGTCTGAGTTTGCCAATGGTGTCTGGAAGGTCACAGGGTACCATTTTGCATACTTTCTTCAGCTTCTCTCACTACTCCCTCACTGATCAAGTATTAAATAATACAGCTGGTTTCTGCTTTTGAATGTATTAGTTGAATATACCATGAGATCTCTCTGGCTTTATACCAAACTAATATAAATTTTTTTTTATTTTTGTTGTTGCTTTCTGAGACAGGGTTTCTCTGTAGTTTTGAAACCTGTCCTGGAACTAGCTCTTGTACACCAGGCTGTCCTCAAACTCACAGAGATTCACCTTACACCCGAGTGCTGGCATTAAAGGCATGTGGCACCACCAACCAGCTTATTTTTTATTAAGTAATTAATTTTTTCCACACTGCTCACAGTTTCCCCTTCCTCCTCTCCTCCCAGCTCCTCCCTTAGTCTCCTCTCATCCCCAGCTTCCCCTCCCTCCAATCCACTCCTCTTTTCTCTTCAGAAAAGAGCAGCCTCCCATGCCCACCAGCCATGGCATATCAAGTTTCAGTAAGACTAGACACCTCCTCTACTATTAAGATTAGACACTGGACTAGGCAACTCAGTAGGGGGAAAGGGTTCCAAGAGCAAATAGCAGAGTCAGAGACAGATTCTGATTCCACTGTTAGGAGCCACCACAATGAGACCAACCTACACAACTGTAACATATGTGCAGTTGCCTAGGTCAGTCACATGAAAGTTCCCTGATTGGCGGTTCACTCTCTGTGAGCTCCAATAAGTCCAAGTTAGTTAATCCTTAGGGTTTTCTTGCAGTGTAATTGGCTTCTCTGGCTCCCATAGTTCTTCCTCCTCATCTTCCATGAGATTACCCAAAGTCCACCTAAAGTTTAGGTCTCTGTATCTGTTTCAATCAATTTCTGGGTGAAGCCTCTGATGACAATTGGGCTAGTCCACAATCTATAAGAATAGCAAAATATCTATTGGAATAATTTCATTGATACTTTTTTGCCAGTCATGTTTGGTTCTATCCTGGGTCTCTGGGCTGTCCAGCCTCTGGGTTCTAGCCCTCTAGGCAGTGTGAGGGATGGGCTCCCTCTCATGGTATAAGTCTCAAGCTGGACCAGTCATTGGTTGGCCACTCCCCCATAGTTTCTGTGCCACCTTTACCTCAGCACATTTTATAGGCCGGGCAAATGATAGGTCAAATATTATGTGGCTGTGTTGGGACTCCTATTTCTCCACTAAAATTCTTCCCTGGTAGCAGGATATGGCTGGTTCAGTCTCCTTATCTCTGATTGCTAGGAGTCTTAGGGATCACCAACATAGATTCTTGGGAGTTCCCACTGCACTAAGCTTCTAGAACAGCCCTGCGATGCCCTTTATTCCAGCTGCCTTTCCCAGTACTCTCTCCCTCCATCCTCCCGCAACTGATCCCTACTGTTCCTATGCTCATAACCCCATCCAGACTCCTTCCTCACTGTTCACCTTTGATATCTATTCTATTTCCACTTTACAGTGAGATTTATGTGTCCTCCCTTGAGTCTTCCTTGTTATCCAGCTTATTTGGGTCTGTGAATTGTAGCATAGTTATCCTATACTTTACAGCAAATATCAACTTATAAATAAGTACATACCATGTTTGTCTTTCTGGGTCTGGGATACTTCACTCAGGATAATCTTTTCTTATTTCATCCATTTGCCTACAAATTGGATGATGTTATTATTTTTAATAACTAAATAATACTCCATCATGTAAATGTACCACATTTTCTTTATTCATTCTTCATTTGAGGGCAATCTAGGTAATTTTCACGTTCTGGATATTAAAAATAAAGCTGTTATGAACATAGTTGAGCAAGTGTTTTTGTAGTTTGGTACAGTGTCCTTTGGATATATGCCAAGAAGTGGTATAGTAGGGTCTTGAGATAGGTCAATTCTCAGTTTTCTGAGAAACCCCCATATTGATTTCCAAGGTAGTTCTAAAAGTTTGCACTCCCATCAGCAATGCAGGAGTGTTCCCCTTGTTTCACATCCTCTCCACCACAAAAAGTCACTTGTGTTATTGATCTTTGTCATTATGGCTGGTGAAAGATGGAATCTCAGCATATTTCTTTGTATATATACCAATTGTGGTCTTCTAGAATAAAGGAAGGAGAGGGTGAATTGGGAATTAACGAAAGGGCTTTATAGTATGCAGTGCATATGGAGTGGAGAAACTCTACTTTCCCCTAGAACTTATAACACACTCATAAACCCTCTTTGTCATGTCTGTTTCAAAGTTGATAAGTCTGGAGGTTACACAACAGATATTCAACCATTCGTTCAGTGCTGAACATTCTTTCCTTATATGGCTCATTGTTATAGTCATTAAAATAATGAGCTAACATGAGATTACTTGTATATATCTATGATAAGCTTTCTTGGAAACATTCTTCAGAGGGAAATTGTTATGTGGAAATACATATTAAAAAATGTTTTTCCAGAAAAGTTAGCAATTTGCAGGAGTGTCAGGTACTTAGAAGAATAAGAATCTCATCTTACCCTTGTCAACACTGAGCGTTATATTCTAGAGCTTTGAAAGCTGAGAGGTGAAAATAGTTTGTGGCTTTATTGTGTATTTTTACTATTCAGCCACACATATTTTTAGATAGATTTTTCTATATTTCTATTTTACTGTGGTGGGTAACTTTCTGTAATGATATTCTTATATGTTAAGGATAAGAAGCCTCTGTCATAGTTTCAACCAGAAAAAAAAAATCCATCAGTTTTTAATTGGCAATTCTTTTCTCAGTGGTATCTAATGCATAGAAAGTACTTAGTTTTCCTTTATTGCTTTCTTATTCAATTATGCTTGTTTCTAAGTTTGTTCTTGCAATGATTCTTTTCTAAGTTTGTAAATGGACAAGTATGTAGTCAATTATTTATAACTGATAAATGTATGTTTGAAATATATACATAAATTTTGTGTATATATAACATGAAATATATACTTTTGAAAAGATGCAATCAGGTAAATCACTTTGCTCCATATGTGTGTACATGTGTGTGTTGGATTTGTGTATATGTCTATTTCTATATCATATATATGCATGTTGTGTATGTATGTATGTGTATGTGGTATATATATGTGTGTGATTCTGTGCTGTGTATGTTGTATATATATATGTATATATGTATATATAAGTTGTATATGTATGTGTATTGTGGGTATGTGTGTGTTATATATGCATATGTGTGTGTGTGTGCATGTGCATGTTTGTTTGTGTTTTATATGTAAGAGGGCAGAGGAAAAGAGAACATTGAATGTCTTGATCTATCCCACTCCACCTTATTCCTTGAGGTGGATTTTCTCACTAAATGAGCAGCTCAGCAGGTGAACAAAAAGCCCGAGCAGTCCTCTTGTCTCTGTATCTCACAGTGCTGCAGTTATAGGCCCATGGAGCTACATTAGACTTTTATGTGCACGTTTGGATTTGAACTCAGGTACTCATAACATGCAGCATTGTTATCAAGTGAGTCATTGTCCCAGACTGTTTCACTCTTGATGTTCTCTATATTGTATCAATAGATCACAGATAGTGAACTAACCATTTCCATCAGTAAACTGGTATGCATGCCTTTTGTATGGATACACATATGCTAAAACTGGTTTTACTTTATCCAAAATTCTGACTGCAGTCACAATAAAAGTCCTGGCACTTCCCCACATAAGAATCTGCTCAAGTTCTTTTATGTTGATTTGATTTATAAGACTTTATCTTCACTTTTAATGTTTTATATTATATTCAAGAAGTTAGATTATGACCTTACCTAAGTCACATAATTTGAGTTTAATTGGGGAAAGGATTGATACTTTCATATTTGTGAAGGAAACTGAGTTAGCATATTCTAAGTTCTGCAATTTTGTTTCGCACCATATGCTTTCTAAGTTTTCTGTCATTTCTATTATGCTTCATGTTTTATTTAAAAATTATGGCATTTGTATGTTATTGTGTTTAAAATGTAGAATTTCTGATATTAATTCACTAGTAATCTGAATCTTATGAATACATAAGTGAACTTGAATTTAATAATAAACAAGTAACAACATTCAAGTTGTTACAGATATAACATTATTCATCCAATTCTCCCATTTCCAGAAGTCCATAATTTCTCATGGGCAATATAACAGCTTGAAGATCAACCAATAAGATGAGGATCAGCAAGTAGGATGGGATGTTTCCATTGGGAATATTTAATTCTGATGACTTCCTAGCCATGTATGTCATTAAATGTGAGCCTATATGATTGGTGTATAAAGTATTTAGAATAAAACTATTTTTAAAGTTATGGCCTGAGCTTTTATAATGCAGATTTGCAACCACACCATATCAAGAAAATTTCAGTATATGTAGAAAATATATCTCATATTACTATTCTTTTCTAATTTTTAAGACCTATTATACAACATCCAAAGTTGGAAAAGTTGGATTACATCTTTAAATCACTTGTTCAGATAGTTTAATAGTAGGTGACTATCTTTTAAATAAAGAAGAATACCTTATTGTTGGGTTTTTTTTTGGCATGATGAACAACTTGGCAAGGGATTCTTTTCCTTTTATGCTAAGAGTAAGAGATATCCAAGAAGACAAGTATTTAAGAGAAAAATAAGACTGGGTATAGTCCATTTTATCAAAATGATTTATTTTGCCATTATGTGATTTTTCTTACAATGCCTTCACAAAATCTGATTAGTAGTTAGTATCTTTTATTATTGTTATGCTGTATTCAAGAATTCTGTTTGAATTGCAGAGTTGGACTTCTTTTAGCTGAAGAACATCTTATTCTGTCTCTCATTCCATCCTCACCCTCAGTGATGGATGACAGATGGATTCTTTTGCATATCAGGCTTGGCTACAATGCCTGACTTTCCTAACAATTCTGTCTCATTATCTTTTTTTAAACTTTATTTTGAGGCAGGTGTTTTCAATTTGTAATTGATAATAAAGGGTTTATTTTGTATTATGTTGTGGTAGTTTGAATGAAAGTGTCCACCTAGACCCATATGTTTTAGTAATTAGTCCTCAGTTGGTGAAATTGTTTGGGAATGACTAAGGGGTGAGGCTTTGTCAGAGAAGGCGTGTTAGTGTGGACAGAATTTGAGGCTTCAAAAGAGTGTACCATTAACAGTGCATGTTTCTGTCTCTTGTTTGTGAATCCAGATATGAGTTTTTAAGTGATCCTGCCACCATAATTTTGTACCTCCATTGTAGACTTTAACCCCCTAAAATCATAATCCAAATAAAACTTTCTTTTATTAGTGGCCTTGATCATGGTGTTTTGCCATGGGAGAGAAAAGCATATGACTTAGTAAGGCATACAATTGCTATGACAAAATACCAAAGCAATTTGGTGAGGAAAAGTTTATTTTGCTTATACTTCAATGCTATACTCCATCGTTGAGGAAAGCCAGGACAGAAACTCAAACAGGCCAAGAAGGGTTGCTGCTAACAGGATTGCTCACATGACTTGCTCACCCTGCCTCCTTATAGAACCCAAGACAACCAGTCTAGGGATGGCAACACCCACCATGGGCTGAGCTTTCCCACATCAATCACTTATTAAGAAAACGCCCCTCAGGCTTGCCTACAACCCATCTTATAGAGGCATTTTCTCAATTTGCAGCTCCCTACTCTCTCCTGACTCTAGCATGTGTCAAGTTGGCATAAAACTAGCTAAGACAGCTGACCTCTTGTCAAAGTGACAAAAAAAATCACTATTAAGCCCACCACCTTTCCTTCTTGTTCATTACCAAGATTGTATGTTAATAAAGACATTATAATATAAAACATTCTACAAACTTAAAAAGTACCACAGCCTTATAATTCCAAATACTTAGGCAGTTTCTTTAAAAAAGTATTCAGTCTCCTTTAAAATACAAATTCTCTTTAAAACCCCAAAATCTCTCTCTCTCTCTCTCTGATGGAGGACTCTCATTGGTTAATAAAAACTGCCTTGGCTTTTTGATAGGGCAGAATTTAGATAGGTGGAGTAAACAGAACAGAATGCTCGGAAGGAGGGAAGTTAGTCAGATGCCTCAAGCAGTCGCCATGACTCTCCTTTCTGAGATGGATGCAGGCTAGAATCTTCCCGGTACACCACCCCTCGTGGTGCTACACAGATTACTAAAATTGGGTTAATCAAGATGTGAGAATTAGACAATAAGAGGCTGGAACTAATGGGCCAGGCAGTGTTTAAATGAATACAGTTTGTGTGTTGTTATTTCGGGGCATAAGCTAGCCAAGCAGCCGGGATCCAGGTGGCAGGGACGCAGCCCGCAGCTCATCACTACAGAATGGCGCCCACGTGGATAACTGAATCCACAGAAAGCTTGAGAAATCTTGGGAAAGAATAGCATGCTTTCTTGGTAGCAGCAATTTCTCGGGTCTGCTCTGCTTGCTTGAGGCAAGCAAGCACTCTCATCTAAGAGAGGCTTCCTGACTCAGCTTTAGCTGCAAAACCCTGCAGCTCTTTTAAAAGGTCCTGCTACAAAACACTTAAACAGTGTTGATGAAAAGCTAAATGCATGCTTTTCGGTTTTCAGCCACAGGAAAAAAACTGTACCATTTTAAAATGCTGTCTTTCTGGTCTGTCCTGCCAGGGCAAACTCCGACTCTTTCAAGCAGATGGTCCTGACTATGGAGCTTTTGATTGTTGTTTAACACTGTAGCAGCTTGCTGGCAGGGACCTTGAACCACCACAGAGTTGTGGTGATAAACATGGCTACAGCCAGTACCTCTGCCATGAGGTTGGAAAGCTAAGGAATGGACTGGATCTAGCTGTCAAAGTCACGGCTTTAGTCCTACCAATATTGTTTGGTAAATTAAAGACTCATGTGGTCACAAAAAAAGAGATATACAGTAAGAGAAAGATTCAAAGTCGAAGAAAACGCCAAAATGGCTTACAATGTGTTGAAAATATATGTAGGCTAAAGGTTAAAGTTCTTAAAAGTAAAAAAGATAGAAAGAGTAGTTGGGTGTGGTAGTATACACCTATAATCCCAACTTGTGAGGTAGAGGTAGATTGACCTCTGTGACTTCAAGGTGTGGCAAGCCCATGGGGGCATTTCATTAATTAGTGATTGGTTTTGGATGCCTCAACACATTGTGGATGAGGCCATGTTTTGGGTAGGCTGGTTGTCTTGGGTTCAATAAGAAAGAAGTTTGAACAAGCTGTGTGAGCAAAGTCAGTAAGTAGCACCTCTCCATGGCCTCTGCATCAGTTCCTGCTTCCAGATTCCTGCGCTATTTGAGTTCCTTTCCTGTCTTCCTTCAATGATAAACTACAATGTATAAATGTAATCCAAATAAACCCTTTCCTCCCCAACTTGCTTTTGTTATGGTATTTTATCATAGCAATAGTAACCCCAGCCAAGACAGAAATTAGTACCAGGATAGAAGAGTATTTCTGTTACAAACGTGACCATGTTTTGGGAAGGACTGTGAAAGGACTTTGGAATTTTGGGCTAGAAGAAGCATTGCATATTGAGAGCTCAGTGGGCTGTTCTATTTAAGCTTTGAAGATTAGAATGTGGAGAACAGTAAAGACAATGAAGGCCTGACTTGTGAAGTTTCAGAGAGAAACAGAAACACTATTGAGCCATTCATATGAAGAATCTGTAGAACCTGGTCAGCTAGACCTGAAGAATCAGCTGTGATTAAGACTAGAATTACTGTAATGAAATCTTATGGGAAGTGTTTTTCCAAGAGTCAGCATACAGAAGTCAGGCTCCACAGGTGATCAATGTTATGCCTCCTGTTGACAGCCAAACTGGGTAATCTAAGAGTCTCCTAGGTGATACTGGTTTTGAAGCCAGGTAGGGATCATGGAGAGGCATGTATTTTCTCAGTTGAGGCTCTCTCTTCTTTGATGATTCTACCATGTGTCAAGTTGGCATAAAATCAGCCAGGAGAATGGGGTATTATTATGTAATGTCTGTTCTTGCCTATTTTTTTGGAGGACTTTGAGAGGCATTGGAATTTTGGACTAGAAAAGCTGTTGAATGGTGTGAACATCATTTAATGAGTTATCTAGTAGGAATTTGGAAAACAGAAATTCTGAGGGTCATGTGGACTGTAGAGACCAGGCTTAAGATGTCATAGAATAACAATATTAGAAACTGGGCTGGAGACAATTTGATTTTCAATTTGGGCAAAAAATGTGGCTATCTTCTGTCTTTATCCTAAGAATTTGATTGAGTTCAAATTGAAAAGTAGTGGTCTAAATTATTTGATAGAGGAGATCTCAAGACAGCCTAATATTGACTCTGTGACAGGGTTGTTAGTAATTACTCTTATGTAGGTCTACAGTATAAAAGAGAAAGTCAGACCAAAAGAAATACATAAATACTATTTGAGACAAAAAGAGCACTATGAAATTTAATATTGAGCTAAGGTTTTGCTGAAAGAGATAAGTAAATTAAGAAGGGGCCTGGTCCACTTTGGAATAAATGTGAGATAACGTAATGGCAGGATCCCACCCAGCTAAGCTTCCAATTTGTAAAACCAAAAGTGCTAAGGAAATAACTATCCCTAAAGCAACAACTAACTAAAGCTACTGCAAATACTATTTAAGATGGCCAAATTCCATCCCTAGTAGCAAGACAAACTTGGCAGTGTTATATATTTGATTCCAGCTTGACTTGTTAGTAATATGTGGGGACTCTTCCTCCATGGTTAAAGAGACATTGTGTTGGTGGTGGGCAAGCTGCTTGTTGGTTCCTGGATGCCCGGCTTGCTTAGACCCAAAATAATCACACAGAAACTGTATTATTTAAATCATTGCATGGCCTATTAGCTCTAACTTCTTATCAGCTAGCTCTTACTTTTTAATTAAACCCATCTCCATTAATCTGTGTATCACCATGTGACAGTGGCTTATGGACAAAATTTCAGCATGCCTGACTCTGGCAGTGGCTCCATGGTGTCTCTCTCTACCTTCCTTCTCCCAGCATTCAGTCCACTTTTTCCCCGCCTACTTAAGTTCTGCCATATCAATTGGTTAAGGCAGTTTCCTTATTAATTAACTAATAAAAGCAACACATAGACAGAAGGACCTCCAACACCAACTTTTGAGACCAGATATATGACAAGGAGTCCCCACATGTATGTTCAGAGAGGTCATTGTGTGCAGCTATAAAAGTGACCTTGATTATGTTGGAAACCCTGAGATGTTAAAGATGAGAGAGGCTTGGGATATATGCCAAGGAAGGACAGAACCAAGGGATTAGAATCAAACCAAGAAAGAGAAGTGTGTTGCAGGCCACAAAGATGAAAGGCAAAAGTCATCTAAGCTCTTTGTCATCACACATTGAGCTATAGGGTTTGAATTTTATTCCTGTTGAACAAAATTTTTACCAACTTTTTTACCCTTTTATCCATTTTGAAATAGTAATGTATATTCTGTGTCATTTTATTTTCTAAGTATCTAATTTGATTTTTTTTTTATCTTGCATGGCTTACAGTTCAGAGATTGACTTGAGTCTCACAAATAACTTTAGAATTTGATATTTTAAGCACTATTAAGTCTATAAAAGATGATCTGGATCCTAAATTTCTACTAAATACATTTTGAATTATGATATGGCCAGGAACCTATAGCGACCAGGGAGTGGAATATGGTGGTTTGAATGAGAATGAAACCCATAGGCCCATATGTTTGAATACTTAGTACCCAGTTGGCAGAACTATTTGGGAAAGATTATGAGGTATAGTCTTGTTGGAGGAGGTCACTAGAGGCAGGTTTTGAGGTTTCAAAAGACTGGTATCATTCACAGTGTGCCTCCTCTCTGCCTCCTGCTTGCTTGAAATGTGGCCTCTCATCTATTCCTGCTGCTATACCTTCATTCCACTATCATGGACCCCAACCCTCTAAAATTGCAAGTCTAAGTAAATGGTTTCTTTTGTAGGTCACATTGGTCGTGTTGCTTTGTCACATCATTAGGAAAAGTAACTAAGAGCCCATCAACAGCTCGAATTTCTTCTTCTCAGTCTAAAGTGCAGAGACCAACAGTTGTCACCTAAATTTTCACTGGTTCCCACTGCTCAAAAGCAGACAGGCTGAGCACACCTACACTGTTCTTATATCCTCCTGATCTGAAAATGTCCACATAAACTACTTATATTCAAGTTATATACACTTGATTTCAAGTTCAGCTCTCACACTGATAACTGATACAAACTTTCCATGACCTTTAGAGACCAAACGATTCAAATTTCCTTGTATATTGAAATAAGGAACTCACATAAATTTAAGTCAACATACTGTGTCATTCAAGGTTTGCTCCAATTTTTCATGCTATTTGAGTGAACACTCTGATTAGTAAAGAATTGTATTTATGTATCATCATTTCAGTGGTTTTTTGAAAACCATGCTAATAATGATAAAATTATCACATTTTAATGGAAGTTAAGGAAAACTGAACTCCAAGAATCCTTAAAAATATAATTTTTACTTCTTTAGGTATAGGTTAGTACTGAAGATGAGTAATTTGGGGAAGTTAGTAAAATATTTATTCATTTAAATAATATTTGAGTACCTATTTTGTATACTGTAGATACATAATTGATATTATTAACAGATAAATGCAGGACTCCTTGCCATCACGAAGACTTACTGAGAGGAAGGGACATAAATAAAACCACAGACACAACCAATAACTGCACCGAATAACCATTTAGAAGGCAGTGATTGGTTTGACTAACACAGCAAAAGAAGCAAATAAAGAGAGAGCAATGGAAAACTGTGGGTTGTAACTGCAAATAGACTCAATCAAGATAAAGCTTAAAATGGAGTAAGACCTTGGAGATGTTCAAGTCAGCTGTAGCAATACATTAAGAGGCTGTCTGATGAAAATGTTTGCAAAATTACAGATTCTGTGGCAACAGGGCAAAGGGAGGGGTGTGGAGACTAGAAGGAGAGGTGACAGATAACTAGACAACAAGAATCACTGTAGACAGAGACTGCTTGTTCATTTCCCAGTTGCTCAGACCCAAATTATCACACAGAAATCATATCAACTACAACACTGTTTGGCCAATGACTCAGGCATATTCCTAGCTAACTCTTCCATCTTAAATCAACCCATTTTCATTAATTTGTGTATTGTCACAAGGCTGTGGCTCACCGGTAAATGTTTCAGCAACATCTTTCTCCTTCAACAGCTACATGGCATCTCTCAGACTCCACCTAGTCTCTTTCTCTATCTCTGTTCAGATTTCCTGCCTAGTTTTATTTTTGCTAAACCATTGGCCAAAACAGCTCTATTCATTAACCAATAAAAGCAGCACATAAACAGAAGGACATCCCACATCAAATCACAGGGAGTTGGGGCTTTTATTCTTGGCAAGACTAACAGTTTTATGAGGTTTCAACAAAGGACCTAGGAGATAGATTATTTCTTAGAAGCCATATCAAAGTGATGAGTTAAAAAGTGGTTTGGGGGTAGACAAGACTAAGTGAGGACAGTTTTAGTAGTCCAGGGAAGCAAGGATGGTAAACTCAGAATTTCAAAAGCAGAACCAGTGACTAGTTGAATCCAGAATGTACTTTAAAGGTTGGGCCGATGAGATTTCCTGATTATTTGATATAGATGTGAGCTAAAGATGAAAGTCAAGATAACCTCAATGAATGTAAAGGGAGACACAAGATGGAAGGATTACTCTATCTAAGACAGGAAAGGGATGGTAATGAGGAAATTGTGAGGAGAAGACAAAGATCAGGAAATCTGTGTCTGGACATTTAGATGGAATCATCAAGTAATAAATTGAATGTACTGGTTTGAAATTTAAAACAGGTCTGAATTGGAAATAGAAATTTGAAACTGTCAGTACATGGAAGGCTTTTAAAAGCCATAGAAATAAATTATCATTTTTGTGAACCTCCCCAGAAAACTTTAAAAATGAGAATTTTTCAATTTTCCAATCACCTAACCCAAGCCCCTTCAAATACATCCTACCTGGATGTTCTGCTTGTTTACATTTTCTCCAGGTCTTGGCACTGGAGCCCAGATCAGGTGCACCTGCTGGCACTGACTATTTGGCAGGTGCACATCACCAGCTCTCAGGAAGTCATGGAGATGGCAGATTTGGCTCTGAGCATCTGAAGCAATTATATACACCCCAGTCTTGGCATATTCTCCAGAACAAAGGCAAGGGGGCCTGCCAGGCTCCCACCTTGACAGTGAGAATACATACCGTGACTTGCCTAATGAGGATGCTGCAGTCCAAAACCAGTCTGTCTTATCAGTTTATGGCCAAAAGGAAAAACAATACTGGAAGCCTATAGAGTACCTTCAAATATGTTAGTTATAAAAGTCAAATGTCCCACCAATAATTAAATACTGATTACTAAAGACTGAGTATTTTCAAAAATAATAATAAAAACATCATCTGAGTACCAGGGGAAACAACAAAGGAAAGCAGAAATGATTTAAGAATTCAAAAAGATTGGAGAGGATCCATGGTCTGAAAAACATTAAAATAATTTTGGCTTCATCTAGCCAGGTTTTTTAGACTTAATAAACTCAAGTTCATGCTGGGGAAAGAGAAGAAACTAAAAACAAGCACAACTGAGATTCAAAGTCACCCTGGAATGGGTGTCAACAAAAGCAGCAGCAGCCAACACTGAAAGTACTGTGTAGACCTGGACTTGCTTTAGCCTGATGGCTGTTGGATCTGGTTTAAGATGCTGTCTGGCAAGAGACCCCTGACTCAGCCTTCCCCAACAGTACATAAAAGTGCATATGGACAGCCTCAGAACATGAAAATGCAAAATAAAGCCACAAAGAATAAATGTTAAAGCTACCCAATTGCTAAAAGAGGAGAATGACAGGCATAAAATTGAGGAGACTGAACTCAAAGGTTCACCTGCTCTGTTTGGAGACAGGTACAACAGCCTCTCTTACACACCACGGGTCTCCCAGACCTTGGAGAGTAAGGGTACTATCACTAGAAAATAGGAAAGCTTTCTTACTGCAAGGTATCTGCATTTTGATGCAGCATGAATGCTGTTCCCTCTCTTTATATCCACCACCCATCAAAATTGAACAAAACAGAACTGCAAGCCTTCGGTTCAGCAGCCCAGAGTCATAAGTGGACACATGAAAGGCTATCTCTGGTGGCCCAGTTCTGCTCATTGTCCCTTCTGCTTTGCTTTATTTTACTTTTAGTATAGCTCCTGAAAGACTCTACTGTATTAGCTGCTTGTTTTCCTTTCCTCCTTCCTTTTGATTTCCAGTTAGCACATGATAATTATACCTATTCATAGAAAAGTATGGTATTTTGATACATGCATATGATGTGGAATGATCCAATCAGTGCAATTAACATATCCATCACCTCATACACTCATCAAACCTTTGTGATAAAACATTCAAAACCCTGTCTTCTAGCTATTTTGACATATATAGTAAATTATTGTCAACTTCAGTCACCCTCCTGTATTACGGAAAACTAGAACTTAATATTCCTATCTAATTACATTTTTGTATCTCCTTCCCTTACCATTGCCTAATGAGACAGTCATCAAAAATTCAGGACACATGATACTGAGTTTTAAAATGGCATCACTAATAAGAACAGTCTCTAAGGTGGTTGATGTTTAGGGCCCAGCCTCTAGGTCAGTAATTCTAAAACTGAGTGTCATGACCCACTGACCCAAGGGTCACATATCATGTATCTTGCATATCAAGTATTTACATTATGATTCGTACAGTAACAGTTATTACAGACATGAAAATTACAGTTATGAAATAGCAACAAAAATAATCTTATAGTTGGGGGTCACCACACTATGAGGAACTGTATTAAAGGGTAGTAGCATCAGGAAGATTGAGAACCACTGCTGTCGGCCTTAGGAGTCAAGAACTCTTCCTAGGCTAAGGCAGATTACAGCAGGAGATGCACAGCAATCAATCTGATTGCAGCAATGGAGACTCCTGGTCAAGTAAAACTAATAGCAAGGCTACAATGAGAGTCAACGGATTGAACTGAGTGATAATCCTCTTCATGTCAGAGCCTATGGTTAAGAAAGAGATGCGAGAATATAGGACATGGAGGTTGGGACAAAGCCAGACCTTCAGTGTTTCTCTATTGTTAAATGATAAATCATAGACTCCCTAACCTGCCACACAGAGCCCTGTAAGATCTGGTTCTGCCTGTCAGTCCTAAAGACCCCTATGGACCCATGATTTATTACATTGAACCTGATTCATCCCCCAACTAGTTTCTACCCAAAGCACTCAATGACCCCCCTCTTCACTGAGAGTGAAATGGGATGCATATCAACCTGCCCTTTAGGACCCAGTTGTATTTTCATTCCTGCTGCCTGGCCCCTACCTTCTCCTGAACACTCGGTGCCTCTCGCAGAGCCAGCTAAAAAGAAGACAAAAAATGTGGACTGAAGATGCAGGGAGCTGTGTGTGAACTCAGAAAACAAGTCAGTGTGGTCAGAAAGTGGGGCTAGGGAATTTATTGTCACAAAGAATTGAAGGGACCTTGAGGACTGGGACTTGAACTTGGATTGTTTCTTTGAGCTTGGCCTCTAAAGATTTAGATATACCATTTCTTGAAATTTTCATCTTCTCTATCTTCAAGGTAGGAGAATGGCAAGTACCACAGGCTGTCACTGAGGAAAGTTTATGAAAAGAACCCAGGGCTTGAAGTGTGTGACACTTGGGTGTCATTTTTTAATTCTAGGAGACAATACCTATGAAAAATACTTTCTGATTTTATTGCCTGTTATAAATAAACAAGAATGAGGCAATTTGATTTATTGGGAGAACCATAGCCTTGAATTAGCTGATTTGACTTCAAACTCTAGTTCTACTACTTAGTGAGGAAGTCTAGGGAAAGGTTATAAAATTGAGACCTCATCCTGTAGCCCACTAAGTAGCAAGAATCATTGAAAAATCAATGAACTATGCCTCATTCTCAGTTGAGAACGTATTTTGTATTCAGTGACTGTATACCCCCTTTCCTGCGCCAGGAAGCATCCCCTACTCTCCTGTATCATATTTTTACTAAACAGACACACACAGACATCCAAACAGACAGACAAATGAACAGACGGAAATAAAGATGGATGGATGGATGGATAGATAGAATAAAAAAGTAAAAATAATGAAGCTGGGTCAGGCATGATAGTGCACACCTTCAGCTCCAGCACTCAGAAAACAGAGGCAGGAAGAACTCTATGGGTTCCATACAAAACGGGTCAACGTAGTAGCAGATTTCATGTCTACCAGTGACACATAGAGAGGCCCTATCTGAAGAAAAAAAATAATAAAGAATGAAAATGAGGATTAGGTGTTGAAGGGATGGAAAAGGAGGGAGAGAGAAAGAAAAGATGAGGGAGAGACATGCACATGACGTGGAGGGTGGGGCAAGGATTCACTTCTTTAAGACTCCTTTAAGGAACTACATTGACTTTGAACTAGAAAAAATGACAACAGCTTCCTCATTAACAGAACTTTTTGCCCCTAATCCTTCACCTAAAATTTGAAACGCTCAGAGAGAAATATAAACAGAAGTCGGATATGAGTTTAAGTACCAGGGACCTCAGGGAGCTAAGAATATAGAAAAAAAGTACATTGCAAGTGCACAGTTGGCAATAGAGCAGGTCCTGAAAGGTGGAGTATATACAAATCTGCGAGGCGTCATCCTGTCAGAGTGATGCCATGTAACAGCGTTCTTCATGCTGAACAAGGCAACATTCAGGGCTTCCCCCATCAAGTAGCATGGTCAGGACAAGGACCAGAAGGTCAATCAGTCATGTATCTGTCTTGTGCCTGGTTCTGAAAGCAACACAAGCAAACCTATTCATCTGTTCTAGCTTAGTCAACCTATGGTCACTCTGCTCTTTCCATCTGCTTTGTTCCTACTAAATACACCATGGCTCCTTTTTTATTAGAATGCTGTCTGTCTTTTGGGAAGTGATCTTTAAGTTTACTGAAAAGAGCACCCATGCCTTAAAGCCAGCCTTACCCTCAGAAGGCCTGCTTTCATGAAGCTAGTTACTAGGTGACTTCTGGATGCTGGATGATCATTCCCAGTTGGGATCGGAGGATATATGTATATCTGACCCTTTGTACAGAGATGAATGTGGAAGCGAAGTTTTGGCAAGATTCTAACTTAGGAGGGAAGAGCATGACAAACAGATGTCCAGTGTCAAGCAAAGTATAAACTGGAGCACTTTCGGGTCTACCCAGATCTTCCCCAAGACACTAAAACAACTAAGCATATAGTCATTTTATTCCTTCCCATTCTCAAAGCAGAAGTGGGATCTTCTTGGACTTGAAATGATCAGTCAAGTCTTGGATGAGCCTGGAGGAAAGTGAGTGCCTTAACAAGTAGGGAATGCACCCTAGAGTTAGTTAGTACACTCCCCTCAGTCCAGCCACACTGGGGGCTCACTCCTCTCTCATAGCCTTGATCAGACATGTTCCCTACCTCAAATGTTTTCCCAGTAACTTCCTCTCCACATGAGGGACTCCTGGTAGTCCTTCAATTCCAGCTGTTTAGTAAGCCCCAGACCAGGTTGCTCTCATTGTTCTTAGACAACCCTTCCTTTCCCTCGCTAGTCCTTATGACAGTCATTTGTTGGCGTCCTTGAACAACTCTCTGCTCTAGTCCAGAAGATCCATAAACAGAGGTAGTACTGTTTATGACAAAGGGAGCACATTCATGGTATAATACTGTCATCTTTCTTATACATCATTCTGATTTCTGATTTCTGTTACCCACAGCCAAATCTGATCACCAAATAAAACCTGGAAAATTCCAGATCAATGAAATTCGTGAGTTATAAATTGTATGGCACTCTAATCAGGTGCAACCCTACATCACCCTGCCTCATCATCCTAGGAAACACTAATCATCCCTTTATCCAAGGTATCCGCACTGAATAAACTATTTACTCGTTCACCACTCAGTAGCCATCTCCTTATCAGATCAGCTGGCTGGATACCGCAGTGCTTATGTCCAAATCATCTTTATTTTATTTAACAATGTCCCAGAAATGCAGCCATAGTGATAGTGGCAATTTTATTATAATATATTATGATCCTTATTCCATAATTAATTATCATTGCTGCTGATCTCTAATTGTGAGAACTTATAAATTAAACTTTTTCTCATATACAGGAAAAACATCATATATTTGGAGGTCATTACTACCTGTGTTTTCAGGCATACACTGTTGATCTTACAGCAAATTCCTGAAGATCAAAGAGGACTGCTATAACTATTTCTTGCTTACATCTTGAGTATTTCTGTGGTCCAACATGCTCAGCATCCTGGTTATAGCCCATTAGGTAAGTCATACATGGACCAAACTGGAGTTGGTAATCTCATTTGTATTTCAGATGTGAAGAAACAAAGTCTCAGACGCTCCTCCAGGGCTCAGACCTAGGAGGCCATAATGTCCTGAGTAGGTCCCAGGCCTACCTGATGCTAGTAAATGAACTCTTGGACAATTTTTCACATGATTTTTGCAGAAGGAACAAGTTCTGGCAGTAAGTATAGCATGCTTGATTTGACTAGAATCTTATTTGTTCTCATTGAATGAACAGCTACAGTCTGAGGTTCCCCAGGGCCTTTTTTTTATTTTTGTTACTTATGAAATGGAGAAAGGTGGACTAAGTAATATGTAAGCTTCCAGAGTCTACTGGAATCCTCTTCAGGAAACAACAAAGTACTTGCCAAGCTACATCTTCTATTTTGTTCCTAAACCACTTCTCCTGATGATCAATATTCAAGATACCATGGAAGGAATGGAAAAAAATTACTATCACTTCTTGAAGGGAGAGCGGTCTCTTCATCAGCTTCTTATGGCCACGGGCACATTCTTCTTGTACCGCCTTTCTTCAAGACCATGCCCTTCACTTGTTCTCTGCCACTTCTCTTCGCCATGTCTCATGCATGTGGAGCATTGTCACGTAGAAACTCAGGTTCATTGTTTCAAATGCTGATAAGTGTGCAAAGGAGTATTGGCCATTGTTTCAATGTCACCAGGATTCAAGCTTCAGTTATCATCTTTCCAGGTAGGCTCCATTTTCAGATCTAAATTGGTTCCTCTTCACAGTCTACATATATTTTAGGAGCCTATTGGTGATCACACGCACCAAACCTAGAACATTGCCTAGAAGTTACCAATGATCCTTCTCTTCTTGATATTCTCTGTACACAGCTGGTGTAAATCCTCCTATTTTCCTATAACAGTATTCCTGGAAGAGATTAGTCTTCTTTACAGTCATTCTCACAATCATACTATAGCTAGCTTGTAGCCAGCATCCCTGCTTCCACCATTTCCACTCCAATCCATATTATCTGTCCTGTGTCCTGTCCACATTGCCTGGTATCACATGAAGTCAGGATTTGGTCACTGATATAGATGAAAGATGGTGAGAGAAGAATGACTTAGGATCTAAGTTCCTCATTGGTCATGTATTGGTGGGACATCCTTAAATGTGCTGGGAACATAAAGGAACAAATATGGAAAGCATTATTTTCCCCAGTGACATCATGCTTCATGAAAACATAATTCCTGGACCTGTGTTTGGCATTCAGAACTTCACTTAACTCACCTCTGGGGTAAACTGAATTCTCCGGTCCACACCCAATGGTTCTGACTGGGCTGTGTCAGGAACTGTTCACCTACACCATGCTGCTTCCAGCTTCTTCCATACAATCTGCCTCCGCCTGTGAAAACTTTCACCCTCTTTCCCACCTACAAATCCAAAGATTCTTCAAAACCTAACCCTTGCTCTGCCTTGCTTTCAGACATTTCAAACTTCTTTCAGGCCATCCCCAGCTTCCTAGTGAACGGATGATTCTTACAGCTAATTTAGCGCAAGCTAAGATCTCCTCAGTGGGTTTTTAACCACATGCCAACCCATTTACTAATTACTTCAAGAAGCCAATAAAGTGGTAGCACATTAAGTATAGGAAGTCTGCCTCACTTTCCTTTATACTTTTTTCAGACTTGCACAGTTCTGAGCCTGTGGCATCAAGTCACCAATACGCAACGATTGGTCGTGGGTGATAAAGGACCAGGCAACTTGCTCTGTTAGAAGCAAAGTGCACAGACCCACAGCCTTCAAATCCCTGGAACAAACAGGAACTGCATCCCAGTGTCTCTGAAGGAGAATCTCCATGTTTAGCTTCACAGTTTCAGTTATAGGTCTCTGCCCCAGTGGCATCCCATGGTGACCTTGACCTGTGAGTGCCCCAACTTCAGCATCCAAAACTTCCATTCATCTGTCTATGTGCCAGTATCTGTTTAAGGTTCAAATTGATCTCAGAACTATCTGTAGCTTTTCCAAATTTCAAACACATATGGAAAACTTCCTCTTTTAGAGAGTATTTGAACCCCACGGTACTTAATTCTTTTAAACAGCCAAGAAAAGGCATCAAACCATATAGTATGATTGCACAGTGGCAATAAAAAGACAACAAAACTTCTAACACAGGTGAAGTTTTGTAGTGAGAAGCCATGAGAATCTGTTACGGGTTCTCAAGAATCTATTTAGGTAAAAAATATTGGTAAACACTCCTTGACACAGGACAGTTTTGATGCCGCTGCTGATCCAGCTGCTTTTGTCCAGTGGATCTGTCCAGGGTTTAAGAATAAGTGGCCTGTTCCACTCTAACTGCCCAAGAGAGCACGGAAGAAAGAGAGAGCGAGACCCACTCCCTAGGTTTTTAATTTTCAGGTCCACAGACAAGACCATACCCTAGGATTCGTAATCCCCAAACACCATTGACTAAAAGGGATCAAAATTTCACAAGGAAGTTTACTGTCAATAACTCTGTTCATTTGAACATTTTCCATGGTCCTGGACCCTGAGCCAGATATGACCTCTTCCATCTAAAGTATTCTGTTATAGGCACATACTCTGGTTTGGAGGTCCAAATTTCCTTTATTTCCTGAAAAAAATGCCCCTTTTCTTTCTTTATTCATTGTCCTTTACTATAACTCAAACTCCATTACTGATTTACTAAAGCCTATCCCAGCTTCTATAAACATCCCCAGGCAGACAATGTGCCCAAATGTCACAGCTGGCCTTGCCGCCTCCTGAATGCACAGGGCACTCTGAAAGCCTGTGTGTGTTTTGAAGGATGCCTGTGTCAGAGAGACATCTGCTGGAGCTGGCCTCACACCACAACTGCCTGTCACAGTCATCCTGTCACCCTGCCACAGAGCAGGCACACAGAGCCCTCATGCAAGCCTGCACTTTCCAGGTCAGTTACGCCTGTAGGTCTAGCTGGCCCCACGTCCTCAAAACAAAAAAACAAAAAAACAAAAAAAAAAAAAAAAAGAATTACAATTCACTGGGCCTCTCCTGTTTGCCATAATCTCTGCTTGCTGCTTCTCATGTGCCATTGCAGGACTGTGTTATCACCCCAGGCACAGCTGGCAGGATTCTTGTCCAAACAGAGATGGACGTATGAACTTGAATGCTGCTAATATCCTCTGTCAGTAGAACTGACTTCTCTAGTTCCAAGCAGGGTCTCCGTCATTTCTCTTCCAGGGCTTTTAACTGATGTCATTAATCTGACATTATCCATTATTAGATGTTTCTATCCAAACACGTGAAAGCACTACTGTATGCTTAGGAAGGAAGAAAATTTTTGCAGCCTTTGCTATGATCCTGGCACATTTCAATTAGCACCCCACATGATCCTTTATGAAATGCAGATCAGTGCTTTGCTCAAGAAGTTGACACCCTCATTTAGTAAGTAAATTTAAAGAGTGCAAACCAATTTGACCAAGCTAGTTAGGAACTGGCCCGAAATCCAAACTAAGTGTTCCCTCTTTGATCAGACCTGCTGAGACGTGCCCTTTCTACCACCTAGTGCTCACATTTTCTACCACCTAGTGACTCTCAATGTACACAGAAAGTAATGCTCATAAGCCTTTGCAACTTAATAGCAAGATCCCAAAGTCACCAAGAGTCAGAAAGAGAAATGAGCCTGAAATTCCGTCTAGAACAAAACTCTAGATCCGCCGAGCACATTTCTTTAAACTGAAGCGCACCCCCAGAATCTGTCCCTTGTGGAGCATCTTAATAACCAGGGGGTGGAGAATGGAGTTGCGACCGTGCTGTGACCATCTAGTTTACAAGAGATAACAAATGATCTGAACCACCAGGAGACAGATTGGTGCCTTCCCAGTCTCCAAAATGAGGGCTTAAGTGGCTTCAGCACAGGAAGCAGGTGAACTCCCCACAGAGCTCTCTGATGATAATGGGTGAAAAAGCCACACAGTGTAGAAAGAGCAGTCACAATAAGCCTACAGCAGAGACAGCAGCAAAATTCAAGGTCACAAACACAATTCTGTAGAAGAGAAAGCCGAGGAAAGTGGAAGCCTGGAGAAGCACAAGCATGCAGAGTAAGAACAGCCAGAGAATATGTTCTTAAGGAAGTTTTCTGAACAGATATGTTGACTACAATTCCCCGAGTCTACTGAGCTAACACACCATACTTTTCTCCCTTACTCTCAATGTTCATATTTCTAGAACATTGTATAGTCCCAGAGAAAAGCAGAAATTACCTAAAATATATATGTATTAGGTGGTATATATACATGGGGGAATTTATTAAAGTGGCTTATAGGCTGTGGTCTAGCTAGTTTGACAAGGGCTCTTGACCAACGGAAAGTCCAAGAATCCAGTAGTTGCTCAGTCCACAAGGCTGGATGTCTCAGCTGATCTTCAGTATACACCAGAATCCCAAAGATCCTGGTTCTAATGCCAGTGAAGGAAGGGACTTGTCAGTGAAAAAGAACAAGCAGGCCAAAGGCAAGCACTGTCTTCTTCCATGTCCTTTTCGTAGGCTACCATCAGAAGGTGGGGCTCAGATTTCATGTGCATCTTCCCACCTCAAAAAAATCCAGATTTAAGGCAGGCTTTCCCACTTCAAATGATTTAATTAAGAAAAATCCTTCCCAGATGTAGCCAGCTACTTGGGTTTCTAATTCCAGGTGCAATCAAGTTGACAACCAAGAATAGCCCCTTACTGTTTCCGTTTTCATTGCCTTCCATGAAATTTAAATCTGAAATGTCTCCCACTTGACATCAAATTCTTATTTTTTTATTTGACAAGCAGCATGTCTGCCTTTTCAGAGTAAATACCATTAGGTTATTGTCATATTGCAGTATTTAAGTTTTTACTTTATGTCCTTTAAAGTACAGCTTTTAAAAATTCAACTGCAGGGGCTGGAGAGATGACTCAGCAGTTAAAGAACACAGGCTGCTCTTCCAGAAGTCCTGAGTTCAATTCCCAGCAACCACACAGTGGCTCACAACCATCTGTAATGAGATCCGGTGCCCTCTTCTGGCATGTGGTCATACATGGAGGCAGAATGTTGTATACATAATAAATAATTTTTAAAAAGAAATTCAACTGCAAACTTGAGAGGGAGAGAGCGTGGCACCCCACCGAATGCCACACTTCAGCAACACCACACGGAGTCTAAGAAATTCCGTAACCCCATACGCCTAAAACATCTCTAGGCATTTTCAGGGACACTCATGACATAGCACTGGTGACGTTGTAAACAGCATTCAAACGGGGTTTTTCTCCACAGGAGAAGGGCAAATGGTGATGGTAATGACCTCACACCTGCACTGGAGGAATAGGCGTCACAGGCTGTAGCTATACTCAATGTTCTGCCACTGCTATGCATCTCAGTGTACTGCTGGGATTTCAGACCTTGTATGCTGTGCTGACTAGTTTTATGTCAACTTGACAAAGTCTAGAGTTATCTGAAAGGAGGGAGCCTTAATTGAAAAAAAAAAATGCTTATATAAAATCTGTCTATAGGGCATTTTCTTAATTAGTGATTGATGGGGATGGCCCAGATCATTGAGGATGGTTCCATCCCTGGGCTGGAATGTGGGCCGTGGGTTCTAGAGGAAAGCAGGCTGAGAAAGCCATGGAAAGCAGGCCTATAAGAAGCTTCTGCATCAACTCCTGCTTGCCAGGATCCTGCCCTGTTTGAGTTCCTGCCTTGACTGCCTTTGAACTGTGATGTGGAAATGTAAGCTGAATGAGCCCTTCCCTCCCCCAAGTTACGTTAATCATGATGTTTCATCATAGCAATAGAAATCCTAAAGCAAAAATTGGTACCAGGATAATAGGGTTTTTTTTATGTCAGATCTGATCGTGTTGGTGGGAGGACTGTGAAAGGACTTGGGAATTTGGGGCTAAAACAGCCATTGTGTGTTGAGAGTTCATCAGGATGTCCTTTGACATATAAGAATACAGAGGGTAGTGCAGAGGATAAAAGCCTGGTTTGTGAAGTTTCGGAGGGAAGCAAAATCTACCAGGACATTAGTGTGAAGAATCCATGGTGCCTGGTCAACTGGAGCTGAAGAGTCAGTCGTGATTAATAAGATACCGCATCATTGAAGTGAAACCTTAGCGTTACTGGGACAATTGATGCTGGTTTGCTGGCTAGCTGGTACTGAAATATCAGTGCTGATTAAGAGAGCAGCATTATTGAGGTGAAGTCTTCTGAGAACTCTCTTCCTAGAGCTACCACACAGAAGCTGTGTTCCAGAGGCAGCTAAGGTTGTATCTTGCTCTGGTGGCTGAATTTGGTGTAAGAATCACCCAGATGGTACAGTTTTGAAGTCATAAAGAGATCATGGATAGCAGATGAGTCTTGGCACTGAGAGAAGCCAAGGACAGGTCATTAATGACCAGGATTAAAAGGAGAGAGTTTTGGAAAAAGTGCAGCCCAGTTACAGCAGAAGACCCCAGCATTTTAGAGATGCCAATACCATTCCATGGATGAGTACTAAGATCAGCAGCAGCAATGGTGGAGCTGGCTGGAGCCTGGAAGACAAGCTGTGGATGTGGCAGAGAAATGACCCAGGCCTTTAGAGGCACCCACAAGATTGGGGGTGGGTCCCAGACGTTAGACAGTGTGCCATTTACACAGTTAGGTTTTCGTTTTTCTTTGATTTGATTTTGACTGTGCTCTGGTTCTTCCCTCTTAAAGGGAGAAAATATTTGATTTATTTTCGATTTTACAGAAGTCCATAGTTAGAGGCTGAATTTTTAAAGAGATGTTAGTTTTAAGAGAACTTTGGATTGGGGGGGGTTGTTTGTTCATTTTCTCCTTTTTTTAAAAAATTTATTTCTTGTTTTTACATCCCCAGCCAACGTTTCTCTTCCCTCGCCTCCTCCAAGTTACTCCCCTCTCCCACTACATCCCTCTTCAACTCCCCTCCCCTCCTTTGCTTCTCTCCCCCTCCTCTGTTTCTCTTCAGATACAGCTAGGCCTCTAATGGATAGCAGCTAGTCATGGTATATCAAGTTGCAGTAAGACTAGGCACCTCCACTTCCATTTTTTTAAGGCTGGATGAGCAATCTGGTAGGGTCCCCAAAGCAGGTATCAGAGTTAGAGACTTCTGTTAGGAGTCTCACAGGAAGACCAAGTTACACAACTGTAACATATATGAGGACCTAGGTCAATCCCAAGCAAGCTCTTTAGTGGTAGGTTCAGTCTCTGTGAGCCCCTATGAGCCCAGATTGGTTGGTTCTGTAGGTATTCTTGGGTTGACCCTGACCCCACTGACTCCTGCAATCCTTCCTCCCCTCTTCTGCAGGATTCCCCAAGCTCTGCCTAATATTGGACTGTGGGTCTCTGCATGTTTCCATGGGTTGCTAGGTGAGGCCTCACTAATGACAACTGGGCTAGGAACCAATCTATGCATACAGCAGAGTATCATTAGGAATCATTTCATTGACTTTTTCGTTGTTGTTGGTTTTGTGTGTGTGTTTGTTTGCCAGTCATGTTTGGTTCTATCCTAGGTCTCTGAGCCATCCAGCCTCACTGTTCTGTCCCTCAGGGGTGAGCTCTCTCTCTTTCCCTCCCTCCCTCCCTCCCTCCCTCTCCCTCCCTCCCTCCCTCCCTCCCTCCCTCCCTCCTTCCCTCCCTCCCTCCCTCTCTCTCTCTCTCTCTCTCTCTTTCTCTGTGTCTCCAGCTGGGCCAAACATTAATTGGTCACTTCCACAATTTCTGCACCATCTTTACCCCCAGAACATCTTGTAGGCAGGGCAAATTGTAGGTGGAAGGGTTTGTGGCTGGGTTCGTGTCCCAGTTCCTCCCCTGGAAAGACTTTGGATCTTTATAAAGACTGGATTTTAATGTTTGGATTTGTAAAGTCTGTGGGACTTTTCAAGTTATTTATGGAACTTGACCAAGGAACCAGGTAGGCTGACTCCAGATCTTCCCCTCTCCCTCAGCTCCTCCATATCCAATCCCCCATTCTCATCCCTACCTCTGCAGCAGACCACATGCTGAGGACTCCCATCCCCTTTTCACCCCATTTTCTGTGGATCCCACCGATTTTCCCTTCCTAGCCTCCCTTCCCCAAACATTTGCTTTGTCCTCCCCAGTTCCAGCAGGCAGTCCCTGGGAATTCACAGGCTATACTGCTCAGGGAAGCAGATCTTCCCCAGGTTTAGAACTGGTGGTAGTTTGAATGAGAATGCCCCACCCCGTGGGCTCATAGATTTGAATGTCAATAAGGAGTGTAACTATTTGAAAGGATTAACAGGTTCAGTCTTGATGTAGGAAGTGTGTGACTAGGGTTGGGCTTTGAGGTTTCAAAAAACCCAAATCTAAGACCAGGGTCTCTCTCTTCCTGCTACTGGATACACAATTCTCAGCTACCTATTCTACAGTCAACACAGATGGCACTCCCCACCCCATACTTATGGATCTGTGGGGGCCACAATCAGTCAGGAGCACAGTCAGCTCCTCTGGCACCAGATGCCATCATACAAAGCAATGTCCGAGGTCTCTAGGACTGGGCACAGGAGAGAGGACAGGTGACACCTCTATGTTATCCTTTATGGCTGGGGTGGGCAGTACTCAACCATGTGCTACCTGTGAACCAAGAGCCCTGGTGCCGGACAGTTTGGCACCATTGTGATGAGTGAATGCAAGGTAGGGAGGTAGAAGAGAGGGAGAGGCAGAAGGGTTTTTTGGCTGGAGAGAGAAGCAGATCCAAAGAGGTATGAATATTGAGGAACAGGCTAACCTGAATGACCAGTTGGCCATCCAAGACCAGGGAGATGTGTAGGCCAGGTCTTAATCCAGGGACCTAGAGCAACCAAGGGGGGCTGAGTTGATGTATGTGTCTGCTGTGGACACTGAGGGACATGTAAGGACCTGTGCAGGGGCCACACTAATGTCCCAAAAAGGAATGCCATGGAACTAGATTCTAATGTAAAGCACGAGAGGATTCTTAATATTCAATCTTGAGTTTGGACCACACCTCTACCACACTAATGCAGTGGGTGAGGGGAGAGCAGCCCTGAGTCAGGGGAACGGGTGAGCTATTAAAGGGAAAACAATATAATCAGGCGAGTTCATGTCTTGTCTTGGGGTTGGGTAGAGAGGGCATAGGGTAAGTTGGTGAGCTTCCATTAGCTCGGGTAAACTATTTCAGTGGGTATCCCCATCATGATCTTGACATATTTGCTCATATTCTTACTCCTCCCACTCTTCAATTGGTCTTTGGGAGCTCAGCCCAGTGCTCTGCTGCAGATCTCTGCCTCTGTTTCCATCGGTTACTGGATGAAGATTCTGTGGTGATGTTTAAAATAGTCATCAATCTGACTATAGGGCAAGGCCTGTTTGGGCACCCTCTCCACTACTTTTTTGGGTCTTAGCTCAGGTCACCCTTGTTTATTTCTGGAAATTTCTCTAGTGCCAGATTTCTTGCTAGCCTCATTATGGCTCCCTCAATCAAGGTATCTGTTTCCTTGTTCTCTATCCCTGTCCTTCCCCATCTCGACCATCCAGTTCCCTCTAGTTCTCCTTTCTTCCCTTATCCCCTCCTCCCTTCTTCTCCTTCCCTTCTTCTGCCATCCCCACGCTTCCAATTGTCTCAGGAGATCTTGTCTATTTCCCCTTCCTCGGGGGATCTATGTATGTTTCTCTTAGGGTTTTCCTTGTTACCTAGCTTTTTGGGGGTCACAGACTGTAGGCTCCTAATCCTTTGTTTTGCATCTAGTATTCACCTATGAGTGCATACATACAATGCTCATCTTTCTGGGTCTGAGTTGCCTCACTCAGGATGGTTTCTTCTAGTTCCATCCATTTCCATGCAAATTTCAAGATGTCATTTTTTTACTACTGAGTCTCTTAAAGGTATGCAAATGTTATATCTGTACCAACCTACAATTTATGTTTCCAAAGTTATTTTTCAAAGATTTATAAATTAGTAACCAGTTGCCATCAATGCATTTACCAACAAAGGTTTTCAGGGTGCATAGCCATATTTAAATTTACCAGGTGAGCACAAACTCTCTACCAGGTGCTGTGTTCGGGATTCTCAATAAAGCTAGAAGGAGAAACTTGCTTCTCTCAAAAATATATGCCAGATTTGTGAGTCCTGTTTATTTGAAGTGACACAGAATGACAATGCAACATGTGTTCCTCTACAGGTACCCAAGGTGCATTATGACAATATTAATTTGGTTGTTTGTGGCAGGTGGATCTCATAATGGAAGTGTCTGATGAAGCCCAAGCACATCTCTCTTGTAAACTACGATTTCCACTAGAGCTCAATGGAAAATGTTACTTGAAGTTGTCATTTTCTCACTCCCTTGAGTCTGGAATGATTTATCACGGGCAGGAAAAACTGGATACCATTTTAATATTCTCTATATGGCTATAGACGAGGAAAAATGCTGCAGGAATACCTAGAGTAGCAATTCATAGCAGAAAATGGGATAGGTGGGACTGAATGACCAAAGAAACCCCAACAAACAGCAGATTGGAACCAGGGACTGCATCTTCTGACATCTTGGGAGCGATGCTTCACTACACTAGATGGGAAGGGTGTTACATGTCATTCATGAAGTCTGTTTCAACAGCCGTAAATCATAGCAGTCTCATGGATGGCTGCTCAAAGGGCATGGAAAGAAAACTGGAGAGAGCGGAAGGGATGTTTCTGATTCTGCTGCTGTCGTTTGAACAACACCAGCAGCTGGGCTAATTACTTCTTATAGGGAGGCACCAGCAAAAAAGACAACTTTTTATTTTTCAACAAGAGCCTTGCTGACGCTTTTCTCTGTTCAAGCCTAGACAAGATAAACAATCATCTATCCAAACAGAGAAAGCAAAATGATCTTCATTTATAAAACTTTTTTTCACTAACATACAAATGCCTTCAGGAGATGAGACTTGCGGGGGGGAGGGGGTGGACTGGATTGTGATAGGATTAGAAGAGGCAACTTAAAAAGAAGGCAGTTGAGGGAAGAACAGAAGGAGCTTCTTGTTCAGTCGGGTCTGGGGGAACTGTTTCGTATTCAGTCAGAAAGGCAGAAGCTGGCAGTCTGAGCCATTAGAATATGTTATGGAGCATTATACGGGGCTTGGGCAGGAAGTTTCCATCCCTGACGCTGTGCTCAAACAAATGTGAAAATAATGAATTTTACTTCTGGTGCAGTAACCCTGCTGGCTCCACAACCTGGTGAGTCCAGGAACAACAATGGAACTTGACAGAGATGGATAGGGAGAAAGGGAAGCGAGGGGGAGAGAGTCTGTTCTTTTAAAACTTAATCTCTATGATATTAGGCTATTGTGCCTACTGTGTTCTGTGTCACATAGCCCAGTCCCCATTCAGTGTGTCTTTGTGGGTGTCTATAATTACCAGCTAGCAGGGTTGTAGGGTTCTGCTCTACCTTCAGGGCACTCAGCAGTCAGTAACTGAATACTTGACTGTTGAGATGAAGCCCACTCAGCTAAAGAGAGTTTGGTGTATGTGATTCAAGTCCCAAAGCTCTTTGGAACTTACATGGTGTCCTTCTCAGGCCTGCCTTTATCTCCTGTGGCCAGCTTCCTCTAGAGCAGTGCTTCTCAACCTATGGGTCCAGACCTCATATCGGGGTCAAATGACCTTTTCACAAGGGTCACCTAAGACCATCAGAAAACACAGATATTTATATTACGACTCTTAGCAATTACAGAGTTACTGGTGGGTTTTCTCTCAGAAGCAAAGTTAAAGAGATATGTGGCTTCTCAATCCCAATGTCCACCCACAGAGAACAACCTGGCTCTGGCCTTGGCTCACTGAATATGCATCTGCTGGGCATTGGCTTTGGGTGAACCACAGCATGAGCAAGAAGAATATGGGCAATCCCAGGTGTTTCCTAGCAGGAGGGTTCTCTGCCCCAGGCAAACACAAGTTTCTGGGATGATCTCAGCCAGGGATGAGAGCTAGGGATCAAACACCACGGAAGTACCCTACCCATCAAATGGGCTGGAACTCAGGCCAGGCATATAGCAAGCTCAGAAAGGTCCAAGCATAACAGCTCACAGGGTCTAAGATGTGGACAAATGCGAGCACTATCATGTTCTAAGCAACTGAGTCAACATGGAGCCCATCGATCCTGTACCTGGCAGGGTGAGCGAGGGCCTCAGTTGAGAAAGAATGGACCTTCAGCAGAGGCTACCTGGCACCTCTCTCCTTCTTCTGTACAACAAGGACTTTACTGCGCATTTCCCTGGAGGGGGTTGGTTTTGACAGGAAATTACATTCTATCTTGCATCCAGGAGTTTCCGGTATTGAAGACTTAGAGACGCCAGCAGAAATGATGCCTTCCCATTTGCCAGCAAAGGAGGATGCCACGGCCAGCAGGAACGGTGCACCCTATCACTCGGAAGCTTGAGTTCCAGTGACTGTAGACTCTGTTTCTCTCTCTTTCCTCTTTCAGTCCTCTCCTTCCGTTTTGTCATTTGTGGTCAGGGTGACTGTTATAGCCTCCCCATCTTGCTTACCTTCCTCAGGCCCCCCACCTTCCTCTTTGGGAAACCTCTTCCACTGTCTCCCTAAGACCCGCATCCTCAGCTCTGCATTCCCAAGGCTCCTAATCTCTCTGGTCTCATGCCCTTCCTGCAATCCTGGGTCATGGCCCTGTCCTCCGGATTTAAGCTAGCAGAGAACTAGAGAGAAGGTCTGTGGTTACCTAGTAGAACTGCCCCTCCTTACTCCTCAGACTTAAAACCAATGTCCACCTTTTCCTGGATTACCAGTTCTCCCAAGGTCACAACTGTATGCACTCTGTTTAGAACTCATTCGGGACATCGTTTGATGGATCATTGATAAAAGATGTAAGGACACTAGTGTGTGTCTGATTATACCCGGATATGGGAGTACAAAGGATTCAATACAGCAAGCTCTGGCTTCTAACGCTGCCTTCACTATACTTCCTCCTGGATAACTTTGGAAACATCACGTTTCTTCAGTTTCCTAACCTGCACAGTACATATTGTAAAACATACAGAGCCAAGGGGGCCCAGTGAGATCACATAGTAATGTTCCCATAGTGATAGTTAAAATATTATAGATCCTCCCAAATGACCAGTCCCTTCACCATGTTATATTTCCCTTTACTTTACTTACAAACAAATTGAAAACCCCATGATTGCCGTGACCCGCCATGATTGCCTATGACTTGGTCTCCTTTTCTCATTTTAAGAATTTCACAAACCCTAAACTTCCAGCTAAGAAGATCTCACCATACATATGTCACCTTTAGAACAGGTGTCCACAGCCTGTGACGAGGTTCAGGGGTGGCCTCTGTAGCTCCTCCCTTTCACTCAATATTTTCTAGATTTGATGTACCTCGGTTTGAAGATGCCATTATGTGGGCCCCAAAGAAAGTACCTATTACCATTTCTTGGAAACATAGATAAGAAATGCAGCCTTACTCCAGAGCGCCAATCTTAGCCATCTTCATAATGGCTGTCAGTGGCAAAGAATAACATGCAGGGCTCTAAGTTGTTAAGAAGGGGTAGATAAAAACCAGAAAGGGTTGGGTTACTTAGTGTGCACACAGACCAGCACTAACAGCACCGCTCAGCAGCAGCACTTACTTTTCTACTCAGATCCCCCAGTGCACCAGCCGTATTCTTTCAGCAGAGTACCTCCGAGGCCCATAGCCGACCTCTGGTAATTCTCCCGTTTCTCCAGAAGACACAAGCAAAGCCCCTATAATGTTCAAGATAACTTTCAAGAGAACTGTTCTATTTTAAACCAGGTAACTGTTCCTGTCACTGTCACTACTCCCCGGGATAACTAGCCAGGACTAAGACTTTTTAAGCTACGTCCCCCCAAAAAAGTCAATCAAAATGAGAACATCATAATTCTTCCTACATATTTCACCTACATGCAGGTGAGTTGGAAACTGGCCTTTTGAATGTCTCCCAGAATAAATCTACACCCACAACACAAAGAAGAAGAAAATGAAGCCAGATTCTACTCTTGTTCTTTTGCTTCAGAAACTGCCTTGTTTCTTTAGATTGTTTTTTTTTTTCTTTTCTTTTCCTTGCAAGAAATAAAATCATTAACCACCTCGAGCTCTCCCAGGACCATGTTAATTATTCTGGTCTGGGACACTTGCCTTCCGTTAACAGTGGTGAGCAGGGAGCCAGCTTCAAGCTTAGGAAATTGAAATCCTTGCCACTTGCCTCTCATGCAAAGCCTCAAGGCTCACTGGCTAAATTGGAGGCCTAGATTGGCCTTATTCTTTTACCGAGACAATTAATAATGTAGTGGAGAAAGTAACACTTGCTTGCTAGGCTTCTGATAGAGCCACTGACATTGTTAATCTTGTCCAACCTGCTGGGTTACGGTGCTTTTCCACCGGTCCGTGGGGCAGGAGCTAAGGGGAAGCTTGCCAATATCCTGTCCTCTCTGAGTAGAAAATTCTGGCTGATTACTCGCATTAAACGACCAAATTCTCCTGGTATGCGTGTAGAACATGCTAAATAATGCTTCTGAGAAGGGATCTCAGTTAACAGACTCATTATCTCTCATTGGCTTCCTCCTATTCCTCCTACCAAAAAAAAAAAAAAAAAAGAGGCAATGGATATGACCAGCAAATATGAAATGTGGCTTACAAGAACAAAGAATTGGTCAAGTCAATTGTTAAATTCCAAGCTACTCTTGAAGTTGTTTCTTCTTGTTTTTTTTTTTTTTATCTTATTCTTTGAAATCCCTAAAGCAACAGTACTGCTTGCCACAGGAAGCACAAGCATGCGCTCGCGCACACACACACACACAAACACACACACACACACACACAAACCACTAGTATTCAGTATTGATTTCTCGGCATGTCATGATTCCCCCTTTAGGTGACTGACCTCTCTACTGCTCAGTTTCAAACCTTTGGCCAGGTCCCCTGCAGTATTGCTTATGAACATAGGTGGGCTGCAGTGATAAAATGCCCCTGAATGGGTCTGCTACTATCATCCATTTTCCTCCTTTGATAGTTACAGTTCTGCAATGAACATGCCTGTCTGTGCCACTTGTTTATTCCGACAAAAAAGTTCTGGGAAAGAAGTAAGGTAGCTGGCTCATAGCTTACATAGACTTTCAACTTCCTTAGGAATTAGAAAATTGTTTTCTAAATTGCTTGTACTAATCTGCATTCCCACTAGCCATACAGAATTCATCTACTGTGAGTGTTAATCAAATGTGTTACCAGCCAATTTTTACTTCTACAGATAGGAAATAACATTGCATTTTATATCCGTCCCTCATTTATTACATCCTTACAGCATTTTCCCAATCCCTCTCCTCCCCCCACCCAGTTTCTCCATCCAATCTTCTCTGTCCCCCAGATCCCCTCCCTTTCATCAGAAAAGAGCAGGCCTCCCAAGAACATCAACCAAACAAGGCATAACATACTATAGTAAGGCCAAGTACATGTCATCATATTGCAGCTGGACGAGGCAACCCAGTAGGAGGAAGGGATCCCACAGGCAGGCAAAAGAGTCAGAGACTTCCCCCGCTCCCACCTGTAGGGATCCTACAAGAACACCAAGCTACTCACCATAGCATTTATGCAGAGGACCTAGGTCAGACCTCTGCAAGCCCCCATGAGTCCTGGTCAGTTGATGCTGTGGTCCGTGTTCTTGTGGTGTCCCTGACCCACCCCTCTGGTTCATCCAATCCTTCCTCCTCCTTCTCCCCAGGACTCCCAAAGCTCCATCTAATGCTTGGCTGTGGGCTCTGCATCTGCTTCCATCTGTTTCTGGATGAAGTCCCTCTGGTCTCTTTGAGAATGATTCTGCTAGGCTCCAGACCGAGAACATTCTGCAGCCAGGACACACTGTAGGTCAAAGATTTTGTGGCTGGGTTGGTGTCCCAGTCCCCCCACGTGAGACCTTGCCTGGTATAACATTGAATTTTTTAATTTTTTAAGACTGCTTATTTACTTTATCTTCTCTCTCTTTGTACACACATTTATTCTGGAAGGGGCATTTGATTCCACTATAGATGGATGTGAACCACCATGTTATTGCTGGGAATTGATCAGGACCTCTGGAAGAGCAGCCAGTGCTCTTAACTACTGTGCCATATTTCCAGTCCCACAACATTGCATTTTTTATTTAATATATGTGTTCTCTTGATTTTCTCTGGGGTTATGCAGTAGCTGTTTGAGGGTGTTTTAGTTTTCATTCCTCTTGTTATTTTGATTTATTTTTTGTAAAGTATTTTGTCTATTTTTTTTCTACTGGTTCATCTTTTTCCGGGTTTATAAAAAAACTCTACATAAAAATCCTTTTATGATTTCTCTTGATTTGAAAAAATGTGTTTTAAATTTTAGAGAAAGATGTATTCCATACTTTAAAAGTATAACCCTACTCAATGTCCAGGGTCTCTCTGTGTAACTCTAGCTGCCCTGAAGCTTACTATATAGACTATGCTGGCCCTGAACTCACAGAAATCCACCTGCTCACAAATGCTGGTATTAAAAGCATGTGTTCAGACCATGATAACATTCTTGTTTATTGTGTTCTAAAGTCTTGTTTTTCCTTGTTTTTTGGCTTTACTTTTAAACAATTATGAAAACGGGACACAGCTTATCTTTTCCTTTGTCTATAGATCACGCATGATTAGCAGATTAATCTAGTCCTAGAAAGATTAATTGATGAGCCACCTGCTTTTCTGCTTAGTGCCTTTCATCCATCATGTGCCAAGATTAACGTAAAGATATGTTTCCACACTTTCTTATGTGATATTCTGTTTAACTCCCTACAGACATCGCTCTTCATTATTGTGACTTCTTAAAAGTTAGCTGTGTGGATTTTAATTTAGTCTTTCCCTTCAAAATTATCTTAGCTGCCTACATTTCTCTGAGAATTTTATTTTAATGTATTTTTATGTTTCTAATTATATATATGGGGAGGATATGTGTATGTGCATGAGTAAAGGTGCCCATAGAGACCAGAAGAGAACGTTCGAACTCCTGAAACTGGAGTTAAGAGGGTTGTAAACAACTGGACATGAGTGGAGAAAACCAAACTCAAGTCCTCTATGGAAACAGCAGGCTTTCATAACTCCTGAGGCGCCTCTCTAGTCCTGTCTCCGAACTTTGCAAATGCTGTGTGGAGACATACTACTGGAAAAACTTTCTAAAATATGCATGTGCGTATATAGTGATATGTGTGTATATATAAAAGAACTTAGATGTGGTTATCCCTTAACAGAAATACAGTGCCTCTCCCAGACCATGGTCTATTAAATTAAAAGTCTAGCACCAGGGATGGGTGTAACATGAGGGCCTGCTTATTGAGGCATTTAGTCTCTGAGAAAGTCACACAGAGAGTCTACATTAAATTTAAATTGATTGGCCCATTAGCTCAGGCTTTGTATTAGCTCTTATAACTTATATTAGCCCATTTTTCTAGTATATGTTAGCCACATGGCTCGGTACCTTTTTTAGCAGGGTAGGTCACATCAGGACTGCAAAGGAAGCTTCCTTCTTCCCAGAATACTCCTGTTCTCATTCATTGCCCCCCTACTTCCTGTCTGGTTTTCCCACCTATACTTCCTGCCTGACTACCAGCCAATCAGCATTTATTTAAAATATAATTGACAGAATATAGATGATTGTCCTGCACCAGATGGGTTATTTCTTTTTTAATTGCTGGTCAGCAAAATCCCATAGACTATCCTGTCCCCCACAGACATTACAGGCTATTGCTCTTGGTTATACTCCAGAATTTCATGGAAAACTCAGATCACTTGGGGCAGGAGAGATCACTCGGTGCTTAGGAGCACTCATTCTTTCAGGAGACCCATGTTCAATTGCCAACAACCATGTGGTAGTGCACAAATGTCTATAAATCCAGTTCCAGGAAATACAACATTCTCTTCTGGCCTCTGCAGGTACTAGGCATGAACATGGTATGCATACATACTTTCAGGAAAAATATTTGTCCACACTAAAATATAGATAAATAAATAAATAAATAAATAAATAAATAGAAATAAAACCACCTGAAACAATAAATAAATAATCCTGTTGCTTAAGAGACCCTTAACAAATCATAGTGGTAACAACCCAGAAGCTTCATTGCTATTGGCTAGCTGTAGCAGTGCTGGAAAGTCCTATGTGTGCTTGGAGGGAGTAATCAATTGTCTTACCCAGCTGTGAACACTGCAAGCTACAATAACAACTGGCCTGGCAAGATAGTCCCAGTAGTACAATAGTGGCAAGGATGCTATGGGAGAAACAAACCAACTCCACATGATGGAATTCATGCCTAATATTGATAATTAGGACACATACTTATACCTAGCCAGGTCATAGGCTATAGGGAAGAATATGATACTATTATTCCGATTAATGGATTGAAAGCCAGACATGGTGCACTGGCCTTTAATCTCAGAACTCAGGAGGCAGACAGGTAAATCTCTACGAATCCAAGGTCAGCCTATTCTACACAGTGAGTTCCAGAACAGTCAAGCTATGTAGAGAGACCCTGTCTCAAATAAAATAAAGAAATAAATACTCATATACTAGCGCATCTCTCAACCTTTATCAGTGAAACTTCTTTTTTGCTATAGAGGGCAATTAAAACAGAAACCTACAACCAGTCAATGTGCAGAGAATAAAAGACTTCCTAGCGCTCAACTTTAAATAAAACAGCTCTATCACATCCTTATAACTAAGGCTCATAGGTCATCATAGATAGGGGAAATGGAAAGATTGTAAGAGCCAGAAAGGCATTGTCATCTACAGTAGAAACTTTGCCTGACCCTAATAGTGCATTGTTTACATCAACTCGGAGCAGCTGGGGCAGCATGCACTAGGCCTACAGAAGATCAAGCCAGCTGAAATCCCAGTATTGAAGGGATAGTTATACAGAAAGTCCCACTGTCTGAGGATCTGTCCGCAACGGATGGCTGCTGGGGAGAGATGGTCAGGGAGGTGACACATGCTCCGGAAGACTGTCCTACTCACATTACACGAGGTGGACTTGGTGGATATTTTAAAAGAGTACATGACTTTGGGGAGGAGTGATGCATGACTGGAGAGCATAGGTGAGAAATTGGAGGGAAGAGAAAAGGAGTTGGGTTAGATGAAAATTCATTATATGCCTGTATGAAATTCTCAAACAATAAAGAAAAGAATTTTAGGATCCACACACTAATTTCTACAATACATTACTGAAATTTTGATTAGAATATCACTGCTTATATCTCCAAGATAATAACTATTTTTGTAGTGTGGATTCCTACTACCACTGGGATTTTCTGCTAAATCTTTTGAGTTTTTATTATTTTAATTCTAATGCCACAGTTTTGTTTCGATACTTGCATTTTATTTTTCTAAATATTCTAATGTTTTCTGCTTATTTTGCTTCATATGGACATGCAATTAATTTGAAACTCTAGTTATATGTTTAAAATCATGTTGAAATAATTTATCTATACTATCTTTTAACTATTCTATGCAAAACTTTGTAAGAAAGAATACTTTTTAGAAATGCTAGTCTCAGTTTTCATTTTAAATTTGAATTTCATCTCTTTTGTAATGCTGTTGGTCAAAAATAACTGAGTAGTATGGATTTTATATGATTCAAATGGTTATTAGCATATTTCCTCAAACCTCCAAGATAATGCCAAATAGAAGTTATAGTTGAGGACATTTTTGATTGATTGTTGACTCATAAGATGGCCCTTCTGCTATTCCACCATCAAGCATGATGAAACCTGTAGGCATTTAGTAAATGGCGTTTTGGTTAGAAGAAATCAGATTCCATTTCTAGTTTAAAGATTTTTCAAGAATTGGAAAGATGGCTTAACAGGTTAAGACACTCGCCACTAAAGTTGCAAACCAGAGTTTAATCTCTGGAATCCAAAAGATGGAAACAGAGAAGTGGCCAACTGGCATGAGTCGTCCTATGACTCTCTCTCTCTCTCTCTCTCTCTCTCTCTCTCTCTCTCTCTCTCTCTCTCTCTCTCTCTCTCTCTCCCCCTTTCTCTCCCTGCAATAAATACTTTTAAGTTGATAGCACATATTTACTAAAAATATTTTTAGTTATAGTTTTTCAATTAAAATAATCTCCATATTCTTGGGATAAAGCTACATAGTACAAATATGCTCTTTTATCTCTGTCTTAACATTTCTCTCCCTCTCTCTCTCCTTCTCCCCTCGCTCTTGCTCTCCCCTTCCTCTCCCCCATCCTTCCCTCTCCCTCTCCCTGCCCTCCTTCCCTCCTCATATATTCATATTCATGCACGTCTAGGGTCTGGTTGTGTTCATTTTGGTATTTTACCCTATCTAATCATAATTAGCATGCATGTTTTTGATGGAGGAGAGTTATCTGTCTATGTTTCTTTCATTGGTTAATTAATAAAGAAAACTGCCTTGGCCCTTTAAGAACAGAAAATTAGGTAGGTGGAGTAGACAGAACAGAATTGTGGGAACAAGGAAGTAGAGTTGGGGGGACGCTTCAGGGAGTCGCGTGGTGAGGCTCCATGCTGCTCCTCTCCGAGATGGACGCAGGTTAAGATCTCTCCTGGTAAGGCACACCTCGTGGTGCTACCCAGATTACTAAATATGGGTTAAAGGAAGATGTGAGAATTAGCCTATAAGAGGCTACAGATAATGGGCCAGGCAGTGTTTTAAAAGAATACAGTTTCCGTGTAATTATTTCGGGTGTAAAGCTAGCCGGCAGCCGGGTGGCGGGACTCAGCCCGCCGCTTCACACTACAGATTGGCGCTCCAACGTGGTGACTAAATCCACTTAAAAACCTTGCCCGCTTGGGATCGGAAAGAAAGTTCTCCGAGACCATGCCAATGGCTCACTGCTCCCTTCCTGCACCTGGGCAGATGGCGGAATCAGGCTTAGGCGAGCGGGACAGCGTTTGCGGATTCCTGCCGCCATAGAGAGAGGTGTTTTCAGTCTGCGCAGTGCTCTGCGCATCTGATTTGGCTGTAACTTGGATTAAAAGAGTTTCTGTGCTGCACGCTCAGTATCAAAATTAAACTGCTGAGTGCAGCTCCAATGTGGACTGCTGTGTACTGAGGCAGTAGCAGCTCTGGCTCTGCTCCGCCATGCTGAATTGTGCTGAGCTCAGACAGGTCTATCGCAATTACCATAATAACAGCGCAGTTAAGGTTTAGACTTGGCTGTAAACAGGCGGTACATATTACCTGGCGCAACTTAAGATTTTAAGAAGTGGTTAACCTTTTAAGAAGTGCTCCTGGATAGTAAAAAATTACAGATTCACAATAGGAAAGATTCAGACATAGAAGGCCTTTAAATGGCTCACGTAGGCTTAAAAGAGAGAAAAGGAAAATATAGAGAATAAAGTTAATGCCTTAAAAAAAAAAAGGTTAAAGTCTTTAAAGAGACAGAGTACAGATAGTTATAGATTAAAAGAAGTAAAGTGATAGAGTAAAAATAAGCCACGTAAAAATGGAAAATTCACAGAGAGTCTGGATTATGTATTTTGTTGTGTTTTCTTTGATTTTTTTGACTGTAAAGGAGCTAAGTACAGAGAGACATTTCATTATATGGGCTGCCAGGCTAGACCAGAATGGACATCTTAACGGTATGACTTCAGGATTTGGATCTAAGAACATGATGCTTTGGAAAAGAGTTTCTTCTTTTGTTTTCACAGAGGACGAGACTCTGTGGATTGCTTCTATCCCAATATGGTATGATAGACCACGCCCTCCTGAAAGGTTGCTGTGAACATCTTCAAAAATTACTTCACTCAACTGCCGACTGAGATGAACCTGGCAGACAGGTTATACCATAAAAGACCTAAATAACAACGCCCCCATTCAGCAGGAAGCAGTTTGGAGAGAAAAAACTGCGCCCATTTTCCCAAATATTGCTTATAAATGTTCTTTTACATTTAAAGGGGGAGATGATATAGATATGAATTTGCATTGGTATAGATTTTAAGGTCAATTTTGTTATATGTATATGTATTTCTGATCTTGATTAAGCTATTGTGATTGTAGTTCATTTTAAAAACTGTAATGTATAATTAGGAAATATAGGTTGTTAATGGATAATCATTGATAATAGTTAAGCTTGTAGTCATGTTATTAGATTTTCTAGATATGTAGAGATATATTTCAGTTAGATAGACATTCTTCATATCTCTCAAAGACTGCAGAATATGGCATTTAATGTTTTAATAACTTAGGGTTTTTCATGACAATGAGACACGTCTGCTCCTGGCAGCACCAATCTACTTCGAGAGGAAGATGGGCATCGAAGAGGCTACTTATGGAGTTTGTTAGCCATTTGGGCAAGAAACTGCTCTTGGCTGGACTGTTCCATAAACTGGACACAAAGAACCCGCAGAGAGAGGACTGCTGAACTTGCCTAAAGGTGAGATGGTCTTTCGGGATTCCTGATTCATGAAAGAGTCTGCGAGACGTTCTGCAGGACACAGCAGAAAGTGACTGAACTGTCTTTGGAATTTTTCTGCTTCATGGAAATGTCTGCTGGATACTGTGGGCCTGAAGCCCGAAGATGGATGCCCCAACGGTACAGAGGAACTTTGGGTGACTGTCCAGGCAGCGAGTTGTCTCTGTCATTTCTAGAGTTTTATAAGTTACTTATTTCTTGTTTACTTAGGTAGCATTATATCCTTCTGGAGTCTTTGATGGAGTTGAAGAATAAATAGATACTTATAGCTTTCCTTAGTTATGATAAAAGATAAAATAGATTTAAATATTGTAACTGTAATACTTGCTTGATAACTGTTTTGTTATATGTAATTTTGCTATGTTAAAGTTGAAGCCTTTCTTTTTTGTTTAAACAGAAAAAGGGGAAATGATGGAGGAGAGTTATCTGTCTATGTTTCTTTCATTGGTTAATTAATAAAGAAAACTGCCTTGGCCCTTTAAGAACAGAAAATTAGGTAGGTGGAGTAGACAGAACAGAATTGTGGGAACAAGGAAGTAGAGTTGGGGGGACGCTTCAGGGAGTCGCGTGGTGAGGCTCCATGCTGCTCCTCTCCGAGATGGACGCAGGTTAAGATCTCTCCTGGTAAGGCACACCTCGTGGTGCTACCCAGATTACTAAATATGGGTTAAAGGAAGATGTGAGAATTAGCCTATAAGAGGCTACAGATAATGGGCCAGGCAGTGTTTTAAAAGAATATAATTTGTGTGATGTTATTTCAGGGCATAAGCTAGCCGGTGGCTGGGAGCCGGGTGGCGGGAAGCCGCCCGCAGCTCCACACTATGCTTCTTTTGCCTGACTTTAAAATCAAGATTATAATAGCCAGATAAAATTAACTGGGATGCTTCTCTTCTGATGAGCTTAAAATCTTTGCATAAACATTATCAATTCCTCAGTGGCACAGAAAGTTTCTGGAGACAGTGTGAATCAATCCTTTATCCTTATTTAGGAATAGAATAAAATTTTAACAATAGATTGATTTTTCTGAGAATTTATTTTTATGAATCAATTTGTTAGATTAAACTTTTCTAGAACTCTGATTTTGTTTTTGTTTTTTTAACCCAATCTTTCAATTAAACCAATGGGAAGGTACTCATGATTCCCTTTATACAATGTCATCTTAGGATTCCTGAATATTGTAGTAAAATAAAAACCCTAGAATGTAAGAGCTGCAGGCAGAATCACAGAACCCAGGAAAGAAAACAATCTTCCTGCCGTCTGCCTGTCTCCATGTTAGAGAGTACACACTTTCTGGCCTCATTTGTTATCCTACATTTACTGTTCTATGCAACGGTCTCAGTTCCATCTCTACCATACGCATCAGCATGACTCTCTTCCTTCTTGTGTGAAACCTCACACCTCCATTTTTTGATTTCTGCCATCTCTTCCTACCCACTACAGATAGGATAGCATGAACCCCCATCCTTACCAGTCTGGTTTTCAGAAACCTTTTAATTTCTCACATGTACCAATTTTCCTTTCTTTGTTATAACCACAACATTGAATTTTAAAGAATGTTGAGCAATTTTATAAAGCATTTCTTCTGCTGAAACAGCAGAAATCTTGAACCCTGTGTGTGTCAGGTATTACAAAATGATAAGGACTATATTGACTCCAATGGAAACAGCATTCTGGGATATGAGGAAACAAACACCAAAAGAGTTCAAACCCAGGAATATCCGCAGGGCTTCACCAAGCAAGGCACAGACTTGATAGACATTCAGGGTTATTTATAAAGAACTAGAGGGAGGAAGAATTCAGGCTTTGATACATATAGATTTTCACAAATGGATTTAAACCAACTACAAATGACAGCAAGCTAAAGAAAAAACAACGAAGGAAAAGATATTGAAGAAAATAGCACACAGCAAAGGTAAACAAGAAATGACCCCTGGAGGAATGAAAAGAGTCAGTGGATAAGAGCTTCCAAAAGCAGTGAGGTCGTTTCTTCAGCTTTGTAAAAACACTAAGATTGCCTCAAAATAGTCATTTCCTCAGAAAATGGCTCCAAACAGACTCTACTTGAGTCTGTGTAATTGGTGCAATGACGAGAAGCTGTTGGTGAAGTGGCTAGATCTTATCCAGAAACTGTTCACTCTAGCACAATTGAGGGACAAGATGTCCTCGATCAGAAGCCCAGTATCTGAGCAATGAAGAAATTGTAGAGAATGTCAAGCCCAAGGTGAAATGCATGTGGTCCTCAGCAGCATCAATATCAGAGAAGTTCCATCCCACTCTACACACAAGTCAAGCCTGCTTTCCCCCTTGCCAAGTGGATCAGGAGTATTTTTATCCATAAAATGGATAAAAACTGAGAAAGAAAACTTTAGTGCTCAAGTTATAAATGTAGCTTTTATAGCTGGCATAAGGATTGTGAACACAGTGGTAAAGGGTTGGAAGGACCACACTCTGTTTTCCTATTCTTTAATGAGGAAGAGGACAAATCCAAATGCATACTAAAATGTTTCCTCCTGTCTTGTCACTTTGCTCCAAAACTGAAGAGGGTGATATAATTGTTGCGAGCTAAATCCTTCTTGAAGAAAGTGCATTATTGGATGATCCCAGACAGATGAGAGGATCAGAGCCCATTGCTAAGGAATAAACACAACTTAACACGAAGCCCTTTGAAGGTTTGCATCCAGCAATGAACATCTCAATTATCCAACCAAAGACATCTTAATTGCTAAGATCTGAGCATGTAAAGCAAGTCTTAAAAAATCTCTCACCTTCCACCAGCTCTGCAGAGAAGGAACCAGTGAAAGTTACTGAAGAAGCAAAGGTTGTTCATGTTGGGCTCCAAATCTTCCAGTTGTCTGGCAATGGATTCCTCTGGGGGGAAAAAACGTGTGAGTAAGAGGGTCTAGTGACATTCACTATTTCTACACCAAAATAAGTATAATTGCTCTAACCAAATGTGGGACTTTCTTTCCACTGTTTCCTGCCAGATTTTGCTAGGATGCAGATTTCACTGAAGAAGGGAATGTATTATGTTTATCCCAGTTAAAGAAGGGAATGTATCATGGTAGAAACACAATGTTTTTCTTTAACGTACTTCTGCAAACAGAGAAAATTTAGGCTTGAGCAAAAAGACTTAAGAAGTTGCTGAAATAAGGTGTAGAGAGTAGAAAGGGAAGAAGTAGGAAGAGAACGGATTCCAGCCTTACCTACAACCCTGAGCCTTTGGCTTGTAACTCCACCATGAGCAACTCGGGTGAACATGTTATCAAAAGATGGAAGAAAGAAGGAAAGTCCCTCCCATGTGGGTGCTTCCCTCCAGCCTTCTGTACCAAATGTATCCCCTGCCATTAAAAAAGTCACCCAATAATAAATGTGTTGCAGACCATCTCCGCACCTCCTCTGACACTCTAAACCCTGAACCATTAAATGAACAGCATCTTACATAGCCTGCCATGTGACTAAGCTTAAATCAAAGCTGAACTGAAGAGTACCCACAAAGTAAATTTATGAAAACCAGTTATCAATTTTAAAAAAAAATCTGTATCTTCTCAAATCTTCAAACCCCCACATCTCTTATCCTCTTCCCTCAGCTAATGTCTTTGGTCCTCACTTCATGATGAAAACCATAGCCATCAGAAGAGATTCTTCATATATTCCAAAATCTACTACATTTTTGTTACCTAAAAGAAACCCCCAATGACTTCTACTCTTGCAAACACCCCTCCCGCAAATCCAGGTCCCCTCAAGACACCAGCCCTTTTGTTTTGCTTTCCTTTCAATCCCTTCTGAAGAGTGACCTTAGTGTACCGTTCTTAGGTTTCTCCTCCACTTTTTCCTTAAACGTACATGAAGCAATTCTTTTCCCCATAATCTCAATGGAAAATCTCTCTGGAATTTCATTCTAAAGCTTTCAATTCTATTGCCATACACCCTTTTAAGAACTTCTGATATTATCATCTTCAGGACATCGTTTTCTGTTATCCTAGACAGATATTCTTAGTTCTGAACCCTCTTCACCTTACTGACCTATATTTCCTGTATCTTTTTATTTTTTCTCTACTTCATCAATTATGAATAAAGCGATTCACTATTCCAAGCATAATTGTTTGTCTATCTCTCCCCATCATACATTGCTTGTGTTCTTAGAAGCTCTGTTATTTTATACATTTATCATTACTGAATCTTCCTCACTAATTAGTTTTGACCTAGCTCTGATAGTCATCCTTGTCTTAGATCTATTTAGCAAAAATTTTTAGTTGCTTCAGCTTTTTTCTATAATTAACCCTTGCCTGATGAATTTTATTCCATTATTTTTCTATCAATTTATCTGTGACCTTATATTTGTGTTTCTTGTAAATAATTTAACTGAGACTCCTATTTTCAATGAAAATCTCACAGTCTTTAAAGTTTCATTGTAATGTCTGACCCATTTATACTTATTGTACTATGGTTTCATTTAAATCAATTATATTATTAATTATATCTATCTGTTTGATACTTTATCATTTATTTTGACCTTTTTACTCTCATTTTAATATCAAATTTTTCTTATGGGTTTGTCACATATTTTCATTATTCAATGATCATCTTTATATACCCTAAACGTCCAGTAATAATGCTAGGCTCTTGTATTTTAAAGAAACTAACAATTTTTCCATGCTGTTGCACATACTCAAACATTTTAGCATTGCATTATCCATATTACATTTATTTATGTTTCTTAATACATATATATTTAGTATACTACACACCACATGTGTTTTTTATCTTAAAGAGTCATATGATTTAAACAAAATTCAAATAAATTATGTTGTATTTTTCCATTTATTGTGTTTTGCTCTGTATATTTTCTTATAGATCCAAAGAATTTTAATAACATTATTATAATGTGGCTCTCCTAGCAATGAGGTCCCTATACCTTTTGATCTGAAAACATCAACTACTCCCTCAAATTTGAAAGGTAATAAAATTCTTCATTAAATTTTCTTTGATCAGTAAATATGCTGTTTATGGCTCCACTATCCCCACTGTCCCTGGTGAAAGATGGTCTCCCTTTTGTATTGTTGCTCTCTTGTAAAGAACACATTTTTCCATGTAGTTCTTTCTGAATTTTTCTTTACATTTAACTTTAAGAAGTTTTTATAGTGTATGGACTCTGACGTTCCTTGTCATTTCCCTGTATGAAACTGAATGAGTTCCTTAAATCTCTCAGGTTGCATATATAACCAAATGTGGGGCATCTCTGTATTATTTCTTCAAGTGTGTTTTGCTCCATTCCTTTCCTATGACTCTCGCAGAAACTTTTAACAGGTTTTGGATGTCCCCTGGGGTTCTCTTCACTTTGTTGTATTTGTTAATCTGTCTTTAAATTAGTCATGATCTTAAGCTTTGCTAAGACTTTTTTTATCCTTCATCCTGAAGTATGTTGTCCTTTCTCCTGACACACAATATTTTTGGCTCTTAACTGGAAGTCTGAGGTACTTAAGGGTCTCTCTGTACTCAGGCTGTGGGAAACTTCAGTGCCTCTTATCCTGTTCTTTGATGTCACTATTTGGCTTTTAACTCGCAGTGTGAAGCCTGTGCTGAGCTCTTGATGCCATTCACTATAGTTGAGCAGTTCATCTCACAAGGAGCTATGCGTTCCTAGTCCCCACGCAAGGAACTACACTGTAAAATGTCCACATCAGTGTATAGCACTCACAACTCAGTCTTTGTAACCTTCTCTGCTTTTCTTTGTTCTCCTTAAGAGACAACGATTACAGCCACCTGGAACTCTAGTCTGAATTCTTGGCTCAGGAAGAATGCGGCTCCACAGGGACCCAATCTTGGTTGGGTGTTTCCCTTCTCTCAAGAATCATCATCGTGCATGGCTATCTGCCGAATGCCAGGATATATAGATATAGATAATGTAGTTATAAATATTTTCTGAAAAAAGTATACAAAACTTTTCAACCTTCAAAAGTGTATAAGACTGTTAAAGTTATGACAAATTCTTCCTACAATTTTGTCACATGTTTGATGTCACAACATCAAACAAGAACGAAGTTAGTTGACTTTACATTAGTTTCTACGTAACTATGGGCATAATTATGAAAGAGAATATATATAAATCAGAGCATTGAAAGAAGAGCTATGGAGTAAAGATTTTGAATTCTTTTTATGTTTATCTAAATGTTCACTAGATTCAGCCTAAGAAACCTCTGCCCATCTGTCTAATCAACATAGTTACAGGCATTCCTTCTGCTGCTGTGGGACAATGGTCTTGTACTCTATAAAGATTTGTCACTTGTGCTGGTTAAATAAAATACTAATTGGCCAGTAGCCAGGCAGGAAGTATAGGCAAGGTGACCAGAACAGAAGAATTCTGAGAAGAGGAAAGACTCAGTCTGCAGTTGTCACCTACCCACAGAGGAAGCAAGATGAGAATGCCTCACTGATATATGCTGCAGGACCAGATAGGACAGAACCCTAGACCAACATTGTGCTTTTTCTGATGAGCAGGGAGTTGAATATTGATACAACCAACATTTTTACTTCAAGGAGGTCCAGTGACATGGTAGCTTCCCCTTAGCCATATTGTTAATGTTATAAGGAATCTACATATCTCTGCCCCACATCGCTTGCCTTCCATTTCAACACTTCCTTATTACCACTAAAGCTCAAGAAACACCGGGACCCAACTAGAATCTAGCTTGAGCAAACACCCTGAACCTTGAAGAAGGTGGGGCACCCTGGGTGAGAGAAATGAAGGTTGATCAGGTTCACAGAGACTGAGGCATAGATACAGGGACCAGGATTCCTTTAGAGCTTGCCAATGAGACACTGTAAATTCAGTGGGGGATTTATGACATAAGCCTCTTTATGTAACATTAAACAAAATTCTTGGAGAACAAAGATCTCTATTTAAATGTTCATGGAGTACAAATATGCAATATTAGGAATGGGAAGTGGAAAACATAGTATTAAATATGAATATTTTACATGAATATAAAAATGAAGATATTAGTATAGAAATGTGAAACATGGTATAAGACATTCCTTATAAATATGAATTACTATCACTAAGTATTATATGAAGAAACTGCATTGTCAGGAACACATAATGGAACAATTCTCTATAAATTATGTTATGGGCCTCCTCTAAATGATCTGAGGAAAATTCTATACAATAATTTAATGTTTAGACCATTCCTACTCTTTTGAGCCCATTCAAGGGTAAAAATGATACAAATTCTTTCCATAAAGCAAAATACTGCAATAAAACCTCAAAGAGGCAATGCAGAATGGTCTTTCTATCGAAATATACATAAATTATCTAAACCAAGTGAATATAAAACCTCAAAGAGGCAACACAGAACCATCCCCATCAAAATAGAAATAGAATATCTAAAGCAGTGACTATAAAGATATTGAAATAAATTTAAATTTTTACCAAATCACACATGAAACTTTAAAAGTAATAACCAGGAAAGATGGAGTCTGTTTCTCACAAAAGTGGACTTACTGAAGAGAAACATGAATATACTTAGTGCCACAAAACTGTATACTTAATGTTGTTAAAAACTTAAATTTCATTATATATATATATATATATATACATATATATATCACAATAATCTTAAAGAAAAAATGCAAATCCACTGCCTAATTAATTAATTTATTTTTTGTTTGATAAAAAATGTATAAACACTTTGGTAGCTGTTGCAATTTTAATGAAATTAATGATTATATTTTCACATTTTAACAAGACTATAATAAAAAAATTAGAAACTACTTTTTCATCCTGATAAAACCACTGTATCTCTGAAACTGAAAGCCAGCACTGTACTCTATGGCAAAACTAGGAAAGAAATTTTATTATGATAAATGACAAATGAAGATCAACTGTGTTAATCATAATCACATTTCAGAATTGTTAGTGAATGCAATTAGACTGAATAAAAAGTAAACAGAATGTGTGTGTATGCATTGACAGGAAACTGTAGGTGCTTACAGAAGTTACAAATGCACACTGCAAACCTAAGAGTTAACACAAACCTGATAAAGCAAAAGTTTTTAGTAGAGCAGTTGACTTTAATTAGATGCACACACACACATACACTCACACACAAGTGATTTCTATATACCAGCTGACCAGCTGTTACTTGGTGACATCATGAACTACTTGATGGTGCCATTGACTTGACGATGTCATAGACAACAAATACCACTCAAAATTAAAAACAAAGCAATAAAGCACATAAAAATGACCCTTCAAAGCAAAACAAAACCTTAGGAGAACAGAAAATGTTTTTTTAATTCTTTATTATGAATATTTGTATGCATATATGTCTGCCCCACCCCCCGAGTGGCTGGTACCTGAGGAGAGCAGAACAGGGCATTGTATCCCCTGGAACTGAAGTTATGGACAGTTGTGAGCTGCCTTGTGAGTCTGGAAATCAAATTTGGATTCCCTAAAAACAACAACAAGCTTCCTTAACCACTAAGAACTACAAATTTAAACAAATTTATAAGCATGAACCATAAGGGAGACAACTGAAAGCGTAAACTAACCTTCAAGATATAAGCACAAATATTTATAAAACATTTATATTTGGCACACAGAATACAAATATATCTGATATAATTTAATGTATAAGTTGAAGAATAATTTACATTATTATTTACAGCGTAAAATGACTTTTTAATAAAAATAATTCATGTAAATATTTCAATATAAAAATGGGTTGGAGAAGCTAAAAACAAAGTTTAAATCTTGCAGAATGTGATCATCTGCAAGTATTCATTCTTGACATTCCAAACCCTTTTCAGACATTTTCCTGTTGTAACATAACTCTGTGCATCTGGTAGATGATCTGGTACATGCTGCTTTGTACACATCTTTCTTATAGTAGCATATTGTTCTGCTGTATATAATAGTCCATTACCTCAATCCAATCTCGGTAGACACTCAAGTTGATGGAACTTTTAAGTGTTATTCAGAACAATGCAGTCAATTATCTATGACTAGGTTAGTCTTGCAGTGGCCACATACTACAATGCCAATCAAATCCAGATTCCAAATTGGACTGACTAGGTGTTTGTTGGTTTTATCAACTTAAAGAAAGCTGGAATCATCTGAGAGGAGTGAAACTCAATTGTAAAAGTGATATCTTCTTGATTGGCTTGAGGGAAAGCCTGTGAGCCATTCCCTTGATGGAGGATTGAAGTTGAAGATCCTGGCCTATTGTGGGTGATGCCTCCCATGGGCAGGTTGTCTGGGATTATATATATATTAGACCAAACAAGCCATGAGAAGTAAGACAGCAAGCAGGGCTCCTCCATGACTCCTGCCTCCAGGTTCCTGCCTTCAGCTCCTGCCCTGACTTCCCTCAGGAATGGACTGTGATGTAGAAGTGGAAGCCAAATAAACCCTTTCCTCCCCACGTGGACTGCCGTCATGGTGTTTATCACAACAATTGAAATCCAACCTAAAACACAGACCCTCAAACTGCTGCTCTGTCATGAACCGCTGAGAGGATATTTAAATTAAGCTATAGAAATTTCTATAATTCCCGTGACCTTGTCTCAAAGAAAATTTTAACTAAAATGGCAAGTTTGAAAGAAGTAGATGTGTTACAAGAGGATCTTTAACATTTATGTGTTCTGATTAGATTAATATAGGATATAGTCTAGTCAGATTATGTTTTAGGAATGCCTTCCAATAATAAAAGATTTTGAACATTAGTTCCACATGTGTTTACCAAGGTTTCTGTTCTGCCCAATCCCGCAGCCATTCATTCCCAAAGAAATACACAGAGGTCTACTACATTAATTATAAACTGGTTGGTCTATTAGCTCAGGCTTCTTATTAATTCTTATAACTTGTATTAACCCATAATTCTTGTCTGTGTTAGCCACGTGGCTTGGTACCTTTTTCAGTGAGGCAGTCACATCTTGCTTGCTCTGTGTCTGGCTTCCACTGTGTCTGGGTGATGCCTGCAGACTGCATTTTTCTCTTCCCAGAATTCTCCTGTTCTCATTGTCCCACCTCTACTTCCTGCCTGGTTGTCCCACCCATTTCTGCCTGACTACTGGCCAATCAGCGTTTATTAAAAATAATACAAGTGACAGGATAAAGGACCATTGTCCCACAGCACACGTGGTACATAAGTACAGAATTTATGATCATGGATCACTTTGATCAGGGAAAGGCTTTGTTTCACAAAAGTCACTTCAAGTAGACAGAGATTCTGCTATCTTCTAGTGTCATCTCAAGAAAACAACACAAGCCTTCTTGGGTCTATGCAGCAGAAAGGGGGAGAGAGGAGAATTTACTTCTACTCCTGCAAATGCTCAGTTCAGAGCAGAGTGGAAGATACTAAATCACTGACCTGTAGTGGTCTTTATCGGCAGCCCAATGGGCATTGTCAGGGGGAAGGTGTTTCTGAAATCCTGAAGCTCCCTCCTCCTTTTACCTGGAAGAAGTTCTCTTGTTCTTCATCTCATAGCCCTTATCTCTGCCCCCATATGTCCTCCTTGGCCACACATGAGGTGAGAATTGGAGAACATGACTCCTTGGAACCCGATTTCTACTCCACAGACTGCTGCCTGCTCTGAGAGTCAGGTCAGGATTTGACTTCCTCAGCCAGGTGATTAATAAAAGTCATTCACCAGCCCACCTGGGGAAGCCTGGACAAGTGGGCACCGCTGTGATGAATAGGTATGCGGTGAGGCAAAGGAGACCCAGCCAAACATTAGGTTTAGCTCAGGGCATCCTGCTGAAGAAAGGAAGGAAGGATGGTATGTGTTAGAGGGGTCAAGAACACCACAAAAAAAAAAAAAAAAAAAAACACAGAAGTGACTAATCTGGAACCACAGGAGCTCACAGAGTCTGAACTGACAACCAGGGAGCTTGCATGGGACTGATCAAGGTCCTCTACATATATGTGACAGTTGTGTGGCTTCATCTATTTCAGGACTCCTAACAGTGGGAGCAGGAGTTGTCCCTAACACTTTGGAAAACTTCTGGGAACCTATTTTTCATGCTGGGTTTCCTTATCCAGTCTTAATGCAAGGGGAGGCACTTAGTCTGTTTAAAGCTGCTTAATGCTGAGGGAGATTTAAGTTTTTATTGTTGGCTGGGGAGTGTTGGAAAGAGCTTTGCCACCCTTCGTGGTGATGTATATGACCTAATATTTCTGTGATAAATATGACATTATTGCATAAGATACAGATATTTGAATATAAATATTTTTAAGTTTCTTCTTTTGAGGGCTGAGGTTGTAGCTCCATTGGTAGAATGCTTAACTATCATGCTCAAATCCCTGAGCTTGATCCCCAGCACCTCACAAACCAGGTGTGGTAGTGCATAAATCCCAGCTCCTTGATGGTGGAGAAGGGGGGACTAAAAGTTCAACATCCTCTTCAGCTACAAAGAAAATCTGAGGCCAACCCGAAATATATGAGACCCTTCTTTGAAAAAGAGAGTTCTTCCTTTCCCTGGAATATACCCCCAATCCCATTCCACTACCCATGGATATCTGGCTAAGTCGCTTCTGTTAATGAATAGAACAATTTCCATAGAAACAGGAGAGTCTCCAGGCCCTAATGCTGCTCTCTGGAATGCATTACCATAATGACATAATTCTATAAATCTCTATCGTTTAAATGTCTGTCATGTGTGTCTATAAGAAAGAGGAAAAGAAAGTAGGAGGACACTTTTAGAGAAAAATGCATGTTTTCAGATGTGTTCATTCTTTGGGAGATACGACCTGTGTTACATTAGTAATGGACTTAGAAGTTCTCTCTAATCATTATTTCTGATTTCAATTACCTGCTGTCAAACATGGTTCAAAAATATTAAGCAGGATGCTCCAAAAATAAAATAATTTCTGAGTTTTAAATTATGCATCATTGTGAGCAGCATGATGAAGTCATGCTATCCCACTCTGCCCAACCCAAGATGTAAACCTTCTTCCTGTCCAAGGCATCCACACCGCTGATCACTTAATAACCTTCTCAGTTACAGTGTGTTATTGTAGTGCCGTGGGGCCTATGTTCAAGAAACATTTACTTTAATCAATAAAGGTCCCAAAACACAAGAGTAGTGATGCTGGCAATTTATGTATTATAAAGAGAAACCATAAAATGCCTGCTTCCAATTAAGAGGTTAAATTTCTCCCCTTGATATGGAGAGAAAATAATTATAATATGTGGTTGTTGAGACTGGCAGTACAATAAGATATTTTGAAAGAAACCACATTCATATAAGTTTTATTACAATATATTATTATAATCAATCAAATGTATCATTTAGCCACTGCTAATCTCTTTATGTATCTGACTTATAAATTAAGGCTTTATAAACAGGGAAAAGCATTGGATACACAAGGCTTGGTACTCTCAGGCGTGGCAGTCATCCAGGAGAGAGATTAAAATAAATCCCTGAAGACTGGAGGAGATGGCTATAAATTACAGAGTTCAAGCCCTACACTGACAAGAGTTTTAATGTCAAAGATTTTGTTTTCTTTCACATAGAATGAGGACAAGTAGTAATTCCTCCCTGGTGGGACACTGTGAGAGCCAGGTGGAGCAGTGGCGTGCAATCCATGTTGTAATCTATAAGCCACATCTCCAGAGGATTTGCTTCTAATCCTTCTGGTCGCCTTCACAAATGCACCCAACCTTAGCACATAGTAAGCTCTCAATAAATACTGCAAAGTCTTTCCTTACAGCTCTCAGAGGCTTTGAATAATGTCTGAACTTACCAAATAAAGTCACGTTAAATCCAGCTCTTGAAGTTTCTGTTATTGATTTACTCTCATTTCTCATTTCTCTCCCATCACTCACTCAGGGCCTCCAACAATTCTCTCTGATCAGAAAGCCATATGACAAACAAAGAAACAGAAATGTATACACAATTTTAAATGTGTGCTGAGATGGAGTGGCATTTTCTATAAAGTATAGCTGAAACGCAGCATCTATGGTCCACAGATGATGCAGTCTATCTCGGGGCTTTCCCCCACAGCAATCCATGAATTGCTTTAACTTTGTGGTGCCAAGCTGAAATCCTATTGCTGCCTTCAGCAGGGACAGAAGAAAAAAGGCATTTCTTTAATAAACATTTGGTGGAAGAGTTTCTTCCTCCCTCCCACCCCTCACTGAATGGTTTCTGGCATTCAAACAGAAAGGGACTCACTGCCATAATTTGTCCAAACCAAATCTTGAGATGTATCTTGAGATGATAGGCAACCACAATGTATAATTTGCTTTTCAGAAATAGAGTCTATCTCACAGGCTCTATAAAAGAGGTTGCTGAACTGGCTCGTGAGAAATGAAAAGGGAAAGAAAATTATTGGGTCTCCCAGCAGCACAAAAAAATGTATTTAAATGGCTGCAAAACTTGAGTCAGGGCAAAGATCATAGTTAAGTCTTCTTTCAAAGGCAGTTTTTAAACTTACCCTAATTTGATTACCTTTTTATGAATGTTTAGCTTTTGATTATAGGTTCATATAAATTTACAGAAATATTGGAAAATGAACAAAAGAAACCATATATCTTAAATCAGCATTCCTTTTTTTAAGTTAACCTTTTTTGTTTTGAGATGACTGTAGACTTGTACACACTAGCAAGAAATAAGGGTTATACCCCCCCCCCTTTACTCATTTTCCTTCGGTGGACATATCATGCAAAAATTACAGCAAATGATCACAATCAAAATATCTACGCTGATATTATCCACTCATCTCCTGTGGATGGCCCTGCTGTGTTTAGTTCTATCATTAAATTCATACATCATTAGCACAAGAAGCTAGGCTTCATTTCTCTGGCCCTTCATATATTTCCCCTCTGCTGTTGCAACCACCCCCTCCTCCAAAAAATAAAATAAAATTTTAGAGAAAAAAGTAAAACTCAGTCTCATCACGGCAGTTGCAGTGACACAGTGAGTGACTCAGAGTAAACCCTTTTATCCATTTAGCTTTGCTTCCAAATGTTCATTGCAAAGTCATTGGTCTGACTTGAGGTCTCTGGTTTGTAGGCTACACTGTTTGTTGTAGGTTTAATAGGCTACTCTACTGGATGATAGTGTAACAGAGACCCCAGTCATCTTACAGATTAGGAGAAACAACTCTGTTGTGACAAGACACACACAACACTCTCCTTTTCTTTAGGCCCAGATTCTCCAGCCACTGAAATCATTACTGTGTCTTGAGTGAAGAAACCCTGGCGATGCTCAATAATGAACAACCACCAGCCTAATCACCGCACTATACAAACACTTCCCCATGAATTCCTTTATTTCCTCCTCACCACTAAAAGCTGGCACCATTTAATCATAATTCTAAAGAACAGGTGATATTGGCCCTGTTTGAAAGCCCAGGAGACTAACTTTTAAAGAGAGAGAAAAATCCAAGGTCACAGACTATTTAGCAAAGAGTTGGGGTGACTTTTGGCATTTTTCTTGCTGAATCCAGTAACCCTTCCATCCCTAAGTTGCTTCTTCTTGGGCATTTTATCATAGCAACAATAAAAGCAACTGATGCAGGTTCCATCCTTCTAGGAGCTAGAGAGGCTGGAACTTGTATACATTCTTTGTACTCCCTGATGTCTGAGGTCGCTCTTGCAGCAGACAAGGTCAGAGACAATCCACAGCAAGACAACAACCTATAATGCTTCATTGCTTTAGCATGTAAAAGTCCTTTTATCAAAAGATTTTCATGGACTCCGCCAGCTGTCATTCATTGCCACTTTCGTTGAGTACACTGTCAATCCAATCGAACATAAAATCCAAACAAAGATGCAAATCACACTGAGAAAAATCTGGCTATGACCTTTCCAGCCACTACCTATAGAGCTTGAGGTAAACTGTTTTACTGTCACTGAGGTTGGCGCACGTTCTCCTACTGTAAAAACTCCAAACATGGGCTAGGAGGGCACACTAGCAAACTTTCAAACAGCCAAGAATAAAAAGAAAATATGTCATCATACATAGCAAGAATCTTAGTGTGGGTTCATATGGAGAGGAGCTATTGAAGTAACAATAAAGTTTGAGCTACTTGATATTCCATGATCTATTCTGTAGTCTCTGCTGCCTATAAAAGTGTTATCTCTGACAACACTACTGAGAGGAGAGAGCGAACCTCAGAAGTGACATAAATAAGGCTTCCTTAGGTGTGATCTTCCCGATGCTGTTGCCACAAACCTGAGCAAATGACAGGGTTTCCCAGTGGGGAGATAACAAGCAATCCCTTCCCTGCAGACACGCAGTAAGAACAAATAAGAAAAAACAGAAAGGCTCAGCCAGACAAAGGAATGGACTGCCCAAGCAGGGAGGCGGCTTCCTTCCCCTAAGTGAGAGGAGAGACAACATAGGAAAGGCTGAAGCCACAGCACCAGGCAAACATTGCAGACCACACTGAACCATGGCCACAGATTCTAGGATATTCATCCCACACTTGTTCCCAAGGGACTATGTCAGATGCAAGATGGGCTTGTGACTCTCCACAGTCAGGCTCCCGGCTCTTATTCCTACAATCTTCAGTTGCTGTGTAGAGAATTCCAGAAGTGACTCCCAGATGTGAGCATGAAGAAGTTTCCAGGTATATCCAGATACCAACCATTTTAACCCGCTCTCGGTTACTAAATGTTTCACTGCTGAGACTTCAGACAGGAGGGAGTACAAAGAACCCATGCAAACTCCACCTCTCTAACTTCTAGAAGGATGGAATTTGCATTTGTTGATTTTATTGTTGCTGTGACATGCCTGAGAAGAAGCAGCTTGGGGAGAGAAGCTTATTGTTGGAGGGGCTGTAGACCCCAATGGCATACTGTTGCATTTGGGGGCTCATGAGCATAGGCAAGCAGTGGTTCCTGAATGACTTTTGCTGCAGGTCTGGCTTATGACAATGGTAAATCTTGAACACTGCCTGATGTTCAAGTAGCCTATTGTGATCGTGCTCTTATAAAATGATCATAGTAGCGGCTTCATAGCACATCAAGTATCAAGTTTGATTCCAAAAAGAATATGGCAGCTGAACCAGTGACAAGAGCTAGATATGGTCAGGCATCAGACACCACCTGACAGGATGTCATCCTTCTAGACATCATTCTTCTCCCGTTGTTATTCCTATTCTGCTCAATCATCAGTTGTTTCTTTCATGAAAGAATGCAAGGCATTCTTGTAAGGGTGAGGTTTGTCTTAAGGTATGAGGCTTATCTCTGTGCCGAGGGAGCTCCTCTCATGGAAATCTCCAGTCCAAGCTGTAGGTAAGTGAAGATAGTATTGATCCTGAAATGCTCAAGTGGGCCGTATGGTTATCATCTATCATGTAGCCATGGGACATCTCTTGTACTCTATTATACTAGCTATACTATACTACACTACTCTACACTATAATAAACTACACTATACTATACTACACTACACTATAGCAAGCTATGTTATACTATACTACAGTATACTACACTAAACTACACTGTACTATACTACAGGACACTACATTACACTATACTACACTACACAACTCTATACTACACTATACTATACTACTCTACACTACTCTATACTACACTATATTATACTATATTACATTAGACTATACTGTACTACACTATACTATATGACACTGCATTATTCTATACTACATTATATACTATACTACACTACACTATATTATATTATACTACAGTATACTATAGTATATTACAGTACACTATAGTATACTACACTACCCTACACTACACTATACAATAGTACACTATACTATACTACACTACTCTATAACACTATACTACAGTCCACTATAGTATACTACACTACTCTACAACACTACTATGTACATTATACTCCAGTACACTACTCTACACTATACAATATGTATTTCATTGCTGTCCTTTTAAATTATTTATCTGTGTGTGGAAGGGTGCTCGCGTGTCAGAGTACTGGTGTGGATGTCAGAAGATAACTTGTAAGAAACAATTCCCTCATTCTACCGTGTAAGTTCTAGGGACCGAACCCAGGTCCTCAGCCCTGGCAGCAGATCCCCTTACTCTCTGTGTGGACAGTTTTATGTCAGCTTGACACAAGCTTGAGTTACCTAAGTTGAGGGACCTGAAATGACGGATTGTCACCATCAGACTGGCCTATCGGCAAGTCTGCTCTTTTTTTTTTTTATTTTGGATCAACAATTGATAATGGGGGCACTGTCACCCCTGGGCAAATGATGCTGGACCATATGAAATGCAATCTGAGCAAGCCACCAAGAGCAAGCTAGTAAGCAGCATCCCTCCGTGGTCTTCAGTTCCTGCTTTGACTTCAGTTAATGACTGAACAGACACAGTAAGATAGAATAAAGAAACCCTTTCCTCCCCAAGTTGCTTTGGTCATGGCGTTCATCTCAGCAAGAGAAAGCAAACTGAAACACCCTCTCAGGCTTCTCACAGCTGTCACTTTTACGCCCCTAAGTTTGTAGTGGTTGGTTGTGCATGAGTCCTCAGAGGAGGAAAATAAAAGGAAATGGAGGAGAATGAGACACATTTATTACAGAGCCAGTACAGGAAGGGGAGTCAAGCATGACCTAAGAATGCAGGCAAACTGTAAAAAAATAAAATCAATGGAAAGAAACATTAGCTTCTAAGAGCTATTAGTCTATGCTACAAAACCAATTCTCAGTGCCAACAACACATATAAAGTGTTATAATCACATTAATCATTATAATCACATTAATCAGCATGAGATTATTCTCCAGGGAAATGCCAAATGGCCTTTTCATATTTTTTGCCTTCTATACAAGTGACACAGTTTAATCTTTTGCCAGACATAACCTCCCCAGCCCCCTGGTGAGTGTGCTACAAGATGCCGGCTTATCAGAAAGCTAGAATCCACTTGCCTTAGGAATATGAGGGACTGGTTTCTGGTGATCTCCTACCGCCCAGAACTATTCCCCACCTTGAGGGTTCTATCTGATTGATGCCTTGTCTAGCACTGCCACTTGAGACATGAGCATGGTGCTGAGGTCCTTCATGTGCCTGTTCAGGACTGAATCCCCTCGGGCTCCTAACTGTCATCCTGCATATACTAGACATACCACCTGGCTCAGATACCTACACAGGATGGGGCCCAAGAGTTGCTACTCTTTGGGCTATCTGTGAAAAAGACTACTGGCTCTCCCACATTGCAGAATTGCCCTGAGGCTCTATTAGTCCTATGAGCCCCAATACCAGAATATTCTACTCCACAGTGGCCCCACTCAGCTAGCAGCAATGCCTCCTGTGTACCGACAGCTCTTGTAGAAAGTGCGACATTCCCACAACAGCCCAAGCACCACCCCAAGCTGCATCCAGTATGAAGCCTCTTTTTTTCTAAGTACTTCCTCCTATGATTCTCCAAACACCACTAAGGAAGGTCAAAGATACATACCAGCTCATTCTTCCTAGATTTACTCCGGCGAAAGTAAGCCTTGCTCTGCGGAGCTGTTTGTGTAAGTGGTGCATTTCTTTCCAGATTGTCAGTTAATACCTGTGGAGTGCAAGCCCAGCTTACTCAGCTCTGTGACCATAGAAAAGACATAATGACCTCAAAGTCTCCCGGGTTAGCAGTATAAGCAGAAATTTCCAAATTTGCAAAGAGACTGTCTTCGTGGTTTCTGTTGCTAGACAGGAGGACAAAACAGGAGAGTGGTCATCTATTGACTCCTCTGCCCAAAAACAATGAGAGAAAAGGAAATGTGGGCTGCAAGGTTCGAAAGCAGAACCGGCAGGGGCACAGGTGGCAGGAGGTACTTTCTATTGGCCAAAGCTGAGCATCAGAGAAGCACCCAACAATGGGCTCCCTCCTTCTTCCAGGTAGAAGAAAGCAGCAGGTCTAAGGGATGGGAGGAGAGCCTCTGAGGCTTGATTGAGCCCCATTGTGGAGCTGTCCAGGAAGATTGCACAGCTGGGCTGTGTTGTATTCGGCAAACCGCATAATGGGTAGGGCTTTTGTGCCAGGGACACTCCAGCCAGCACGGAGCCTTAGACACTTGAGAAAATGAAAGCCTCTTTGAGCCCTCTCACAACACACCTGACTTCTGTATTAAATTCTGAAGGTGGATAGGCATTGTATTGTGTAATTGCCAGCCCTGAATGTCACTACAGGCAGCGGGCTTGCTCTGATCTCTGCAGACAATGGACAACGGCTAGTTCTCCACACACCTCCGGACCAGCCCGGGAAACCACTGAGAGCAGCGGGATGTTGGGTTCTAGCCCCATTAATTTTCCAGTCCTAACCTCACCAAGTTTAGAAAGAGAGGATTTGTAGTTCCTGACCTTAAGTCAACAGCCTGAACTGGCAAGTAATCCAACTGGTTTGACAACAGAACCAGCTCCAGCAGGAAGCAGCGAGGGGTTGAATCTCATCACCTGTGAAGGAAACAGGCAGGTGGCCCTGGAGCCTGGGTTCTCAATCCACAGGATGTACCTGCTGCAGTTTCTCATCAGGCTGGTGGATTTTTTTAACAGGAAACTGGAGACAGCCCCAGGGTGGGGGGATCTGCAGGATGGGTCACTTGTGTGACAGTGGTCTGCCCCTGACAGTGCTGGAAGAGCAAGAAAGTCATTTGCTCTGTGCTAGGCGTGGTGCCACGTGGTTTGCACACCAAAGATGAGAATCCGGGAGTTGTGTAGGAGGAAACCTGACTGCTGGAGACAAGCTAAGGAGCCAGCCTGACCCATGCAGGTCCTCGCTAACACAAACTTGAGATAAGCACACCCTTCCAGCTGTTCCCTCCCATTTGCAACACCATCTCCTTCAAGATGAAAGGTGGCGCTCCTCTTCTCAGAAATGCCCCTCCGATTCTGGACTGGATCAACCCACTCACTTCTGCTTCCGTGTTTCTTCAAGGATGTGGTCTCCTCTCTTATCTTTGTTCCTAGGTACTCTGTGATAGTAACAGACACCAATGAAAATTGACGGTCCCATTCATTAACGGCCTCCTCAGAAATGAAACTGGCTGACGTCTGATTGTTCTTCCTTCCTTCTTTCCTTCTTCTTCTCTTTCTACTTCTCTTTATTATTGTTATTATTATGATTAAGTATTATTATTATCTGTTTTATCTTTTTTTTGACCAGTTATCTTCTATACCAAGTCCTATACAGAAAGAATACTGTATCTTTCTGGAGCCGTATACTCAGCCCCAGTGACTGACTGGCTGGAAACTATCAGCCTTGCACATGGATTCGCAGTCCCTTAGATCCTGCTCAGTTCTTGGGTTTGGAAGAGGCTACCATTCCTAGTGTCCAAGTGGAGTTGGTGGCAACAGCAAGGGCTTAGCAATAAAGTCCTCAGCCCCAGGTCCCGCACCAGCACGGGGTTCCCTGCATATGACTGGCTGAGGGCAGCCTTATAAATGATCAGCACGTACTCTTCCCTTTCCCAAGCTCATTTTGTCCAGACCCTGGGTCAACCAGCTGTCTCTTTTTCTGCTCAAATCACAACTCCAACGTCACGTCTTCAGAGAAAGCCTTCCCAGATCACCTGAAATACAACACCCTCAGCCACTCTATGGGATCGTAACATTTTGGTTTTCCTCTTAGCTGTATCCAACCATTCCTCACCTTATTTTCAAACATTTCCCTTTTCTCTACTGCCGGGACCTCAGTCTATGGAAACAGAGGCTTCACCTCTCTTATACATGGTTACCTTGTTAGGACTGACAACACTGTCTTCACAGCAAATCTTCAACCATAATGTGGTGGATGGACTTAGAAGAGGCCGAAATGTTATTGGCGTTGTGGGATTTCAGATTCTGTCTTTGGTCATAGCAGTGGAGATAGGGCTGACTCAGAAGGTGCAGGGTCTATGAGTACAGAAGTGGGTAAGCATCAAAGCGGATGGCCCAGGCTTATGTAAAGAGGCCCTTGGTTACGTCAAGTAGGCCTAGAGCCAAGAAACTAGATATAACAATTATGGTCAGGTTAATGGACAGTTGACGACAGAGCTCACACATGGCAAACGTTACATCCTTGTTGCAGGTAGAGAGTCACGTGAGAGTACTCCTCCTGGCTTACAAATGGCCAGATTTTCTCTATGGTCTTTCTTCAGGTCATGTATTTGTGGAGAGAGAGCTCAGGTCTCTCTTCCTATAAGGACTTTGATACTATTGAGTCAAACACTACCCTATGGCATCACTAAACCTTTAAAATGGCCATAAAAGCATTACCTCCAAATACAGACACAATACGAATACAAAGGGAATGAAGTTTCAGCTGTAGCAGTAGCTATGATGCCCAAGTGTCCCTGGCATATACTGTAAAACCAAAAGCCTCTCAGTATACTGACCAGTACAGAAGATGATGGTCAACCTCCAGGAGATGGCATAGACATAAAATGTCAGCCTGTATCAACATGTAAAACAAATTTGCATATTAATCGTATGGTATGCTTTCTATTTTTGCATGAAGAATTAATCTTGGCTGAGTATTTGATGCTGTAGAATGCAGAACACCATGAGTTTATTTTAAAGTTGATCAATACTTTGATTTTATAATCACCAATGCTGAGAATGCCACTTGTCATAATTATACGGTACAAAATGACAAAATTAAGCTTAGGGGCATTTTGGATACTGTTGAAGATTCTATATTAACACAAAGCCAAAGCTCATTTAATGATTTTGTTTTTATGAAACTGAAGCCAGCAACTCAAACAGCAAATTTTAAAATCGAACATCCAAACATAATACAACCCACAGATTCCTACATGCTGGAGAATGATGAGGCCCTAGTAAGGTTTTCCACTTTCCTTAATGAAGCCATCATGCTATGTCAGAGCAGATAACTTGGTATACACGGTACAAACTGTGGAGTTCCTGACACAATAGCTTTCTCAGTGCTGAGCCCATCGGCAGGTCAGAGCTCTTCTGTGAAGTCATCAGGACCAAAGTCAGGATCCTAGCACTTATGTAACAAGATAAACATTCTACAAAGGCCTGTAACTCTAGCTCCTAGGGGACTGACACCATGTTCTGATCCCACAGGTATGATGTGGGATTCTTCTCTATATGCTGTGAATATGTTTTATTACGATTGGTTAATGAATAAAACTGTTTTGGGCAATGGCTTAGCAGAGCAAAGCTAGGCAGGAAATCCAAACAGAGATATAGAGAGAAAATAGGTGGAGTCGAGGAGACCCATGTAGTTACCAAAGGAGAAGTACATGCTGGAACCTTAGGAACCTTGCTAGTACGCTACAGCCTCATGGCGATACACAGATTGATAGAAACGTGTTCATTTAAGATGTAAGAGCTAGCTAGGAATAAGCTAGAGTCATTGGCCAAACAGTGTTGTAATTAGTATAATTGCTGTGTGAGTTCAGGTCTGAGCAGCCGGGAAATGAACAAGCAGTCTCCGCCTACAAGTATGGGTGAGCACAGCCCCATATGTGCCAAGGTGCCAGATATGCAGGTCAGAGGACAGCGCTCAGGGAGTCTGTCCTATCCTGACACCTGGCAGGAGCCAATGATCACACTCAGGCCACTAAACCATGCACTAGAGCCCATGCCTCTACTCCACTGAGCCACTCAGCAGCCCACAACCCAATCCTTAATAAACTGACGCTTAGACAAACAAAAGCCATTGGAAACAAGGTTCTGACTCCTTAGCATGTACGGCCGGTCAAGGCTGTGTCAAAACGTAAGTCATTATAATTTAATGCGGCACTTGCTCTGGCGAAACAAGGCGCACATCCAGAGCTCAGAAGGGATGCCTGAGCCAGGCTCTGGGTACCAGGGATGCCTTTCCAGAAAGTGGTGTCTGAGCAGAGAGACCTGTAGCGTGGGAAGCAGTTCTCAGATGAAAATGGATAGAGGAGTCTGATGAGACAGACATCAGAAACGTAAGGGCAATAACCCAAAGTGAAAATAGTCTGCCACGTTAGAGAGGGGAAGGCAATGAAATCTGTCTTCAAAATGCAGAATCCTGGAGTCACCTGAAAGCGCATGCTTGTTCCCCATGAGAAACACACAGAAGGCATGGTCAGGTTGCTGCTGTAGAAGGATCATTCTGGCTGACATTTGGAAGGTCAAGGAGAGGCTGCGAGGCTAAAGGCAATAGAAACCAAAATGAAAACAGGCCTGAAGAAGTGCTGTCTACTCAAGAAAAGGAGCCTACCAGACGCAGCTGACGGGACTGTCCCCAACACCCAGAGGTCAAGCCCCAGCAGGGTAACGGGAGTCCCGTCTGCTGTAGCCAAACAGAAGCACGTGGGGCAGGGACTTCTCCAATCTCCTCAGAGGCCTTGTGCACCTACAGCGCACACAACCCTTGCAAATAGGAGTCCTCCATGTATGTCTGTCAGGAGCACAGCCTGTTCCTCCCTGGAGTCCCCGAGGGCATCACAACATCCCTGGGGGCACGGCCAGATTTCGAGCATTTGTAGCCCTGGGTATTTGCTGAAGCTGCTTTGTGTGCAAGCAAAATTCACATTCGTCTTCGAAAGCTGCTTAATCTACCACGTGTGGTTGCTTGCTTAGCGGCTGCACAAAGGCCTCATTGGTTCATGTCTTTGGTCACAGGTGAAGAAAAGGAAGAACAGCGCCCCCTCCTGGCAATCTTTGGGAAAATACACTGGTAAAAGTAAGCAAGGCTGGTAATGGCTGTGGGTGCAGCTGCAGGGGACAACACCTATTTCCTCCCCCAGAGCGCCCTGACCTTTAGATACAGGCTTGGGTCTGAGGAGATGCAAATGGGCCAAGCTTCAGGCAGGCAGGGGCCATCTCCTCAAGCAGAAACAGCAGAAGATACAGCCGGCTCTGCATTCCAGCAGGACACTGACCTAGGTAGGCCATTCTGGCCCCACCTTGCCTGTACAACTGCTGCAGGAAGTGAATCTGTCTCAAGGAAAGGCACCGGCAAGTTCAAGCCAAACTTGTGAGAGCCTTGGCAGGACCAACCCGTCAGAAGCCCTAGGCCTACTGGTGTCTCTCCAACCCTATCTTACTCCTGATTTTGGTTCTATCGCCATTTCTTGCCGATAAAAGAAGACACCCATTCCTGATAGCCATTGCTCCACCTTCAGCCAGGTCCTACGTACTGAACACAGCTACTTTTGCCAAAGACTTCCTTACTGTGTGTCCTTTAGGTGACCGGAACTTCTCACAGCTGGGTTGCCCTTCTCTCCACCACTGTCGTCTCAGAGGAAGGTGGGGACCCCTTGCTGACCCCACCTTTTCTATTTCTGGCAAGAATCACCTTCAAGAGCTTCTCCTTTACAAACGGAATGGTTGCTATTAAATTTTCAAATTATCTCATTTGTACCAAATTCTTCATTTTCAAAATATTTAGTAATTGCCTTTCTATTTCATCTTTCTTTCAAGGATATTTTGTATGACATTTGTTGCAGGTTTTTTTGGAGCCTCCCCAATTCTATTGTATCTAGTAAGAAAATATGACTTATGCCATTTATATCCTTCAGAACAGACTGAGATTTTTCTCTGCAGTTCACAATATCATCAGCTTTTGAATCCTTGATTTGATTTATCTTTCAGTCAACAACACAAAAAAAAAAAAAAAAAAAAAAAAAAAAAAAAAAAAAAAAAAAAAAAAAACCATTTAGCACAGTTTCCAGGCAGCATAAGAAAGAGGCATTTCTAAATTGTTCTAAACTGTTGCATTTCTGGAAGCGTCTTTTTTTTATGGCTTCACACATCAACAACAATTTAGCTGAACACAGAAATCTGGGGTCACAGCCTTCCTCGTGGAAGTCTCTAGAGATGACGGATCTGTTTTTGAAATGAAATCTGAGGCTGTTGCCTGTTGCCTGCTTTGTAGGTGCTCTGGTCTGTCGAGATGCTTGCTGGCTTTTTGTTAGCCCGTCCGAATTATGTCAGGTTCTCCCCATCCTCTTCCAGCTCTCAGCTCCCCTCTACCCTACCCCATGCCACCGAACCCAGTCTCTAGGAACTTAGAGCTCTGAGGAAGACACCATGTGGTAGGATCAGGGAAGTGCCAGGCAAGAATCACCTGGAAAGTGCATGCAGGAGCACCAAGCTTTCCAGGACAATTTCCCCAGCTAGTTGAAACATCAGCCACAAGCACGACAATGCATTCGTGTGTTCTGTGTTCTCATTTGCTTTCCATGGAAGATTTATTGCAAATCTATAGGACTTGTATATGGCAAGGACAAAAGTTATACTCATGAGATTGAGGAAGTAATAAATTGAATCGTGAAAAAAAATTTCCCGGCTGTGTCATACGTTTTCCTCAGAGTCCCATGTTTCAATGTCACATGGTGCAGTCCCCAGGGGTACCCACCCCTGACCAGGTGTTGGCTCTAGCCTCACCTATGCCCAAATGGGTCTTAAGGCACTCTACCCACCCCAACGTAGTCTTAAACTGAAAGAACCTAAGACGATGCTCCAGAAAGAGTATGAGGTGAAGGAAAGATGGTACCAAGGCTTGGGGAAGAAGCCCTTGCAAGAATAGCACTGGCAGTATCCGAAGACATGAGAGGAGTTAGAGAGAAATGCGGAACCAAACTGTATCAGATTTCATTGTACAAGAGTTTGAAATTCTCAAAGAATAAGAAAAAATTCTATGCAAATACAAAATCTTAAAAATTAAAACTAATTAGGGACAGTATCTTACCTGCTTTCTGTTGTCTCTGGATGTCTCTTCCTTTAATGATGGTCCCCAGTCATGGCGACCATTGAAACACGGAGTCAATTGCTCTGTGGAAGCACAGTTAGGACTTCTTCAGAGATCCCTAGTCCCATCCTTCAAAGATGGCATTGCCTCTTTCAGCTGGCCAGTACGACTGGGCCATTAGCCCCTGATACCTGGCAGTCCACCATGGGCTGGGGCCCTCTCAATCGCTCCAGGCCAGCGTCTTAGGTGAAGAATCTCCCAGGAAGCCCAGAGATTACCTCATTCTAAGGACCCATACCAACTGACTATATAAACACCAGGGGCAAACCCAGGAAGCCACCCTTCATAGGTTCTGTTGGAGCAGCTAATGAAGTCCCACCCTCCATCCCACTGATCCCTATCAACAAAGTCCATGCCCTCTTTGCACAGGGAGCCCTTCCCCTCTCAACGAATAGCAAGAAAGAACTTTCTGCTCAGCCACACAGAGCAGACAGCACTCAGCTCACTAACCGCAGGTGGGTTGAATTTCCTGGAAACAGGCTCTGAGGCAGAACTTTGAAACAGAAAGTTTCTTAGAGGGGTCAGTCCAGAAGAACCCCAGGAAAGAAAGGAGAGAGCGGGATGGACTGGGACTCCCATACAGAGGCAGTGACACCTCTTGGCTGATAAAAAGGCCATAGAAGTCTCAGGCTGTTATCCCTTTCCAGAGAAAGGCCAGCCCTGGATTCAGCTCAACCCACCAAGGGACATGAATGCCTCACATGTAAAAGGAGGTTCCTGGGAAGGACACTGCCAGGTCCCATCAGTGACCAGGACTTCAGCAGCTAGGAAACTCAGTTGTGTTCCACAGAGGAATCACCATGCGGGAACAGCACAGTGCCCACGATGTATCTTGCTGGAAATCAAATGTAGGAAAGGCCGTAACACCTTCCTCCAGAAATGAGCGCATTAGCTTTGCATTACTGTTTTGTGTTGTGGTTTGACAAAGTTCGGGGAGTTGTGGTTGCTGTTCCTAAGATGTCATCAAATTGGTACTTAAGAGAGTGGAATCTTCAGAGTAGACACCTCCACATACACAGGGCCAGAATTATGAGTGATGGACTCTCTGAAGAGCTAACTAATGGTTGCTTCAGGCACTGATGATGCAGATAGGGGTGAAACCACAGAAATGTGCACTAGAGAAGATCATCTAAGAAAGCAAGGCTTTTTTCACGGCCACGGTAAGGAAACCCTGAATGGATTTTGAACAAACTAAGAGTCGCTAATCTGGGTGACCCCCCAAAGTATTCTTAACACAGATGCTTGCAATAAGACTTTGTGAAGCCCAGCCAATAAACTCTCACACATTAACTGAGCCAGTCAACAAATATTTGCTAAATATAATTAAAATATGATTATTTAAACCACAAAGACTTAGCAAAAGAAAGATAGAGGCAAAAAACATACTTTATGCTTCCCAAAATATAGTATCTGTTCTCCAGTAAGGAAAAAGAGAACAGGACAGAATACAGAAGGGAATTACAAAGCTAAAGAAGAGTGTCACTACCTAAAACAAAGCAGGAAAAGTCTAGAACACTGTAGCAGTGAGATACAAATGTCGCAGATGAGCAAGGAAAGTGTCTATGAAACACTGGACAAGGTTAATGATAAAGTTCAATGCCAGAGAGTGGAGAAGGGCACATTTTCCTGTCCCACTGACCATCCAGGGAGAGCACTTCCCGTTCCACTGATCATCCACCAAGAACACTTACTGTCCCAAAAGATGAGCCATCAACAAACAAGTTTTGCTAATTACTACATCTTTCATCTTTAAAATATATTCTCCATAATAACACATGTTCATGTGTGTACTGATTCTAACTACTGATTCCATGGCTAGTATGTACAGCTATCTTTTTAGTTCCATTTGTCATGAGCTTTCTTTGTCACAGGAAGCAGACCTATAAAGAAAACAAAACTGTTTGTCATGTCTGCTTGAAATCTTATTTCCATACCTCAGAGTTGAGTATTAAAGGACTCTGTAGGATATTGAAACATTGGGGTGATTGACATGATGATGGTAGTGACATTCTTTGTCACCTTCAGCTCATCATAAGAAGAAGACGAGCCTTTCTGGTCCTTGTGCACATTTCCTTAGTAACATCATTGCTCCTCTTCCTTTCTCTACTACTTCCCGGTCTTTAGAACATTGTCTCCCAAGTTGTTCTGGCATGATTTCTCTTCCATGTGTGCCAGTACGGGTTTAACATCTGTCATGGACAAACAGCCCCTCCTTCTCAAAGACAAGCTAATCACAGATGGCCATCAATTTCCCATAGCATTTTATCTCCCTCCTGTAGACCCTGATGTACTGGTGGCATGTTGAAATTTCCATCAACATTCCTACTGTCCTACCAGCCAATCTGTTGTTGGTAGAATGAGATTCCAGACAACACTAAGGCACTCACCCTCTGGATCTCTGGTATACCTGGTGCTTACTATTTTCCAGCAGCACATGGATATAAACAATTGAAGGACAGGAAACCCTACTCAAGAAGCTGACCTGTCCTGGCTCAAATGAACATATTTCCTCCAAGGAACTCCAATACCCTCCATCTTTACACACCTTAGATAGATAGACAAATTCAAAAATATGAGCTGACCTGCTGCCTTTGTGACACAGGCCTGCAATTACAGTCAGTCAAATGAACTCCATCCATACGTTCAAATATCCTGAGTCCTGTCTCTCCACTGTCTGCCCAATCTGTTCTCAAGTTTACCAAACCTCAAAGACTGCAAGCAGCTGCCCACTGTGGAAGCAGCCAGAGCTACCAAACGTCTGCCTCCACTGCGTCCAGAGCATCTAGAGCAGTGGTTCTCTGCCTTTCTAATGCTGTGGACCTTTAATTGTGCTACTGTGTTGAATCATAATGTAAATATCTATGTTTTCCAATGGTCTTAGTAGATCCCTGTGAAAGGGTTGTTCAACCCCCCAAAGGGGTCAGGAATCACAAGTTGAAAACCATTGATCTTGGGAATACAAATGCAGTAACATCTCTAACCAACTCACAGACTGACTTGCAAAAGAGCCTTGTGAAGGCAGGGCATGCTTTCCCCAGAATTCGGAGTCTTTTAATTTTTCACTCTTGATACAAGTTATCTCAGATTTTGGGTGTGTTCTCCCAGATTCCCACTCAAACCCCGGGGAGCTTTGCTGAAGCTTTACTGCCTCAACAGAAAGCAAAACAGGCCAATAGACCAGCAGCTGTTTGCATTTTTCTTATAGTGACCTTATAACCTGAGAGCCAATTTGTAACTTTTGCCTGAATGAGATGCCCCCAAACTGGCCTCTGACTCCCCAACCAGTGCCTGCGTAGCTAAGGTGAGATGGAGTTGCACCATTCTCTTGCATATTAACTCTACAGAGAAAGGATAGCTTCCAATGAAGGGTTTGGGTAATTGTTGCAAACTGTAGAACCCCTATCCAGTAGTGCATCTCTCAGCCTCCAGTCCAGACACACCTGTGCAGAGACTCACTCTAATATGCTACTGTTTGTCCAAGCCCAGGGAATGGCTCTTGAAACCAATGCTTTTTTTACCCCTGTTCTGATGATGTGCAAAATTACCACCAAGAAGCCCAAGTAAACAAGAAGACTACACAATCAAGAAGTTCTGTTTCGAAACAACTGTAATCAAGAGGCGAGAAATGTTCTGAGATGAATCTAATACCCAGAGACCCCACCAAAATTTAAGACTGAAACTAGACAGTTGTCATAGAAAGGAGTGTGTTATCTAGTGTGTTAGTCGGCTCTTCATTACCACAGCAAAAGACCTGAGATAATGGAGATCATCAGACTAGAAGTCCAAGCATCTATTCACTATTCTAGGCTGGATTCAGAGGAGACATGGAGTCCCTGCCCCAGTGGTTGTTAAGGATTCAAAGTGGCAATAAGATTCCAGAGGCAGCCGGGCGGTGGTGGCGCACGCCTTTAATCCCAGCACTCGGGAGGCAGAGGCAGGCGGATCTCTGTGAGTTCGAGACCAGCCTGGTCTACAAGAGCTAGCTCCAGGACAGGCTCTAAAGCTACAGAGAAACCCTGTCTCAAAAAAACCAAAAAAAAAAAAAATTCCAGAGGCATAAGTGACGTCCAGTAAAAGATTCCGAACAAGTTGCTCATCTTGACTTACCAGGAGTCCCACCTTTACACCCACACTTAAAAGACACAGGTACCGCTACCTGGACCAGCACTGAGCTATGTGAGAGACAGCTACATGCAGAAAACCTGCAGGCTCCATGCCGCACCTGCTCCAGTCCCATGGACCTGAGGACTGCATGCTGATCCAGCTCCCCAGCCAGAGCACAGGCCCCCGGCAGAGCAAGCAAAAAGAGCACCCCACATGTGCCCTAGCTCCACAGTCTCTAAGGGAATCTGGCTGGAAGAAGACAAGCTGCTTTTAAGCATCCATCCAGCAGGCATGACCTAGAGCTTCATATAAATACAGGTTTTATTTAAAGTTTTCAAATCCCATTGAATCTATCACATGAGCCCATTCTTGCTTGCAATTCCAAAGACATGGAAAGTAAAAGCCAATACAGACAAGGGCTTTTCATAGGTGCGACTGATCAGGGCCACCACAGGTCTTTCTATTTTGTAGCAACCTGGGAAAAGCCAGCATTTTGTAAAGGCTGAGGCTCCTGAGGCATAAGGACAGTCTGAAAGATCAAAGCATGTTGACGTAGAGGCCCCTGGCTAAGGTCAGGGCTTCAGGGGGCATTGTGACTTGAAAACGTGAAACACATAAAATAAAATAAAAATAAAAATAAATTCAGACACTACAAAGGGCCCCCTGGAAACTGACAAGAAGCAACAAGACATGTTCTTAAACAGTCCACAAGGACTAATCAAAGGCTGGTGGGCTCTGCAAAGATCACTGTGCTGGTTTCAAAAGTCATCTTTGAAGGTGTTTTAGAAGTCAAGGACACTTCCAGTGGCAGTCAACCGCAAAGTTAGTCAGAGTGAATAAAAAAGAAACAGCGACTAAAAGGCCTCTTTGGCTTTCCCAGAGGGAAGCAGCAGGAGTCGCAAGAGACATGCTGAAGGAAGACGCCACCCTGTCATCCTGTTAACCTCCGGAGCAAGGGACGCCTTTCCCGAGGAATAATTCTAGGTCAAGGTTGAGCCAACGGACTTCACTCCAAGACTTATAAATGTGAGAAAACTGAGAGATGGCTGAGCAGTAGAATCCCAAAGTTTGCCTGTTCGGGCTCCTCTTACTTCATCAAAGCGCACTCTCTCTGGCTTTGATCCTCTGCCGCAAGGGGTCAGGACGCATGCCTCTGGGTTGCATCCATCCTTTGACCTTTTGAGAATAAAGCAGTTCTGAAGGAACACAGTGAGGATTAGCTTCAGGAACACATGGCCCCTGTGTCACAGAGGGCCCACACTGGGAAAGATCCACAACTGGTCAGTCGGTCTAGTGCGCTGCTGGTAGCATTTTCTTCAGTACTGGGCATTGGATCTGGAGCTTCACACAGGCTCAGCCAGTGCTCTGCCTCTGAGTTATTTGCTCGGCTTTTTTTTTCACTTTTAATATTTAGACAAACTCTCACTAAATTGCCCAGTTCAAGCCCTGAACTTGTTCTGTGTCTCAGTTAGGGTTTCTATTGCTGTGAAGAGAGAGAGACACCATGACCACAGTAACTCTTACAAAGAAAACATTTGACTGGGACTGGTTTTACAGTTCCAGAGGTTTAGTCCATTATTGTCATGCAGGCAGACGTGGTGCTGGAGAAGGACCTGAAAGTTCTACATCTCGATCTGCGGGCAGCAGGAAGTGACTTGGCTTGTGCTTCTGAGATCCCAAAGCCCACCCCCAATCACACACCTCTTCTAACAAAGCCACACCTACTCCAACAAGCCCACAACTCCTAAAAGGGCCACTCCCTAGGGGACAATGGGTACCATTTTCTCCAGATCACTGCACTCTGAAATCCAGAAAGGGCTCGAATTTACAAACTCAGTGACAACCTCTTAAATAGCTGGGATTACAAACCTGGGCTACCAGACCAATCTCAAGTTCTTAATAATAAAAGAGGTCCCGTGTTTTCGTTTTACACTCTCTCCACTCTATCCTTAGTCATTCTTGAGCACACTACACCTGGTCATCCACTTATGTAGATGACTGCTGCCCGCTGAGGTGTCACGGTGTGTGTTAGTGACATGCTGTGTGGTCTGCAGAGCTAAAAATGTTCCTCACTAACCATCTGCAGAAAAGGAGAAGGGCAGCGCCAGCCTTGTGAAACCATGTTGACGTGCGGGTGGTCACGCTGTCCAGAATGAAGGTGGCGAGTACTATTGTCCTGCAAAGGAGACTGTGGCTTGAGACTTAGTCCTCCTGCAAGGCCCTGTTCTTCACCTGTAAGTTTATCAGTTTTATGTCACGTCATCTATCACCTGAAACCTCTTCATTGCCATAGGAAACTTTGTCCTTTCTTGGGGTTAAAAAGATGGCTCAGTCATTGGTTAGGAGTGTTTGCTACTCTTCCTGAGGATACGAGTTTAGTTCCCAGCACCCATACCAGGCAGGCCACAACCACCTGTAATGCCATCTTCAGGGAATCTGACGGCCTCTGGCTTACGTGAGGAATCCATCCATACACATACATACATGTGATTTAATAAAGCGTACATTTTTAGTAGATCCTGTCTTACTCTTCTAGTTTGAACTCTGTTGTTGTGATGAGACTCACCAAAAACTTCTTGGTGGAGGAAGGGACTTATTTTAGCGAATACTTCCAGGTCACAGTCTATAGCTAATGGAAATTAGGGAAGGAACCCAAGGTAAAAACTTAGAGCAGAAACCATGGAAGCAGGCTGATTATTGGGTCACTGTCGAGCTCACGCTTAGCTGGCTTTCTTATACACCCCAGATAAAAGAGTTGATGGAAACATATTGATGTTTAATCCTTTGAGCTTGTGAACTGGCGAATGTGTTACTTAAGTGTGAAAACCAAAATATTATGAAGAAAGGTGAAGTATGGTCCTCAACAATACAGCCTTCCCTTCTCTATGCAAGGGCTATAGTTTGGATGTTAAATGTCTGCCAAAGGCCTAGTGATGAAGGCTTGTTCCTCAAGGTGGTGCTGTGGTAAGGAGGTAGAGCCCTTAGAAGGTGGGGATTAATGAGATGCCCACAGGCCATGGGTCATGCTCCTGAAGAAAACTGAGAAACTATGGCTCCTTTTCCTTGCTTTCTTTTCACTCCTTGGTTCTGGTTATGAGCAGTGTGCCTCTGACACTCACTCCTGCCTGGTGTGTGGTGCCTCATCATTCTCAGGCCTAGGACCATAGGACCAAGTTATGAGAGACTGGAGTTCCAAAGCTGTGAGCTAAAATTAAACGTTTTCTCTTCATCAGTTGACTCTCTCAGATAAGAGAAAGCTGACAGATGCCAAGAATTGCCTGAGATATCTTACCAGTCCCACTTTTTGTTTTATAATTTCACGCTATATAAATTTTCCTGTCACCAGCAAGTGCCCCAGTTACATGGCAGAATTTGCTCTCATCAGCACAGGCTACCAGTCACTGTGAAGCCTCTTAGAGAGGTTAGCCACTTTCTTGCTTCCTGGGGTCTCCCTGAGAACACCATCAAACGTCAAATGGTCTCCCTGAATCTTCTGGTTCCTTCCTTAATAGGCCAAGGAAATTCTTGCATTTGGGCCTCATTCTCCATAAACCATATTACATTCAAACTTCAGCAAGACATCTGTGGTAGTTTGAATAGGTATGACCCCCCCTCGTGAACTCATGTGTTGAATGTTTGGCCCATCGGGAGTTGCAATATTAGGAGGTGTGGCCTTGTTCGAGTAGGTGTGGCTTTGTTAGAGAAAGTGTGTCACTGTGGAGGTTTCATATGCTCAGGCTAAGCCCAGTGCGGCACACAGTCTCCTTCTGCTGCCTGCAGGTCAAAATGTAGAACGCTCAGCTCCTTCTCCAGCACCATGTCTGCCTGTATGCTGCCATGCTTCTCACCATGACAATAATGGACTACACCTCTGAAACTGTAAGCCATCTCAATGAAATGTTTTCCTTTATCAGAGTTGCCATGGTCACGGTGTGTCTTCACAGGGATAGACATGCTTGAAAATCAGTGTCTTTCACAGAACTGATGAGAACCTCATGCCAACACACTCTCTTGCTTAGCACAGCCCATCTCCCTCCCCTACCTCTTGCATGTAAAGCGTGTTGTCATAAATGTCCACTTTCTCTCAATATAACTGGTGCTGAGATCGGGCTATACCTTACTTTAAGATACTCCATGCCATTTCTACAGTGGTCTTTCAGATTGTGCTTAGCCTAGGGACTCCATTTTCTAAGCATCTTTTGACTCCATCTTGAGGAAACAGAATGACTGTAGCCCCTGGGTAGATGCAGAAAGCAAACATCTGTCAGGGAGCAACTATCCCCCACACACTGATAAATGACTAATTCTTGGGGATGAGAGGAAGGCACCATACTAGTTTATTGTGGTTAAACGAGACCATAGACAGTTGAAGATGAGGCTTATTTGTTTGAATGAATCTACACTGCTAATATTCTAGAACCATCTGGGTTGGCAGAAGCAGCCTCTTCTCCTTTGCTAGAGAACAGCGGTCTTCCCCCTTGGCTGCTGGTATGCCATCCCTCCACAGCTGAGGCAAGAATCCCATATGCTGATGTCCTCTTTGCTTCCAGTCATGAGTGCGCTGGACATCTAGTTATGGTACAATGTCCCTTGCATCCCCTCTGCTGCTATAACTAGATGTCTGGCATTGTTGACACCTCAGCTTCCGGATAAGTGTGTCTCCTGTAAAACACAATGGAAACCCATTAATTTTCACCCATTAGCTGCTACCTGTAGGGAGCAGTTACCTGTCCTGTTGAATTAAATTTTAAATTTCTCTTCATTTTCTTCTGTTAAGGTCTCTACTTCTACTATAACCAGAGAAGTGACACCCGGACACCCATTGTCATTCTTGCCCACACTGACCAAGCACATCAGCCACTCTTTCCTCCTACACTGCTTCCCACATCAGCAAGTGCCACCACAGTCCACGTATTCTTCACATGCAGCACTATGCTTCCCGCAGACTTCAGACAACAAGAAAATCCAGCCTCAAAATCATGTCTGGGTTCCCAGCCACTACGGGTACCACTCATGGTCCCACAACACTGTCTCTGATACGGTTTCTGCCTCCTCTTCTTTTCCAGGCCCAGCTATCTCTGGGAAGCAGGAGGGAGGAGAATGGAAGGTGAAGAAGTGAAGATGTGAAGCAAATACAAAGTGTGATACAGCTGTGTAAGAATGCCAGTGTATGGTTCACCATGCACCCTTCTCTAAAAAGCCTGCATTGGCTCACTGTGCCTTCAAACATCCTTTCTACTACAGAAGAATAATAAACCAGTCATCCTCTGCTCCTTGCCATCTCCTGTGCAATTGTCTTACACATTGAAGTTACCACTAGGGGTTGCTAACACCACAACTACCGCCATTCCCATGTTCATCTGACACTCATATGTATCTAACTGGATCCTCGGTAACAGGAAATCTCTGCTCTGGTCAAGTTGGACTGAGCATTGGAGCATCTAGAGCAATGGAGAAATGCTGAAGGCCACCTTGGCCTCCAGGAGAAGCAAAAACAACGGATGCTGTCAGGAGACAGGCTTTTCAGGATGTCAGCCTAGGCTCGGGAGGCAAGCAGGCTTGCCTGGATCAGGGAGGGGTATAAACTGCATCCAGCAGGGAACAATTAAATTGTGATTTAGCTTCTCATTATCCCAATCCTCTAGTAGTTTAGGCTTGAAAACACCCATCCAGCTTTAAAAATAAGTCCCTCTGATGAAGATCCCAGCTAATTTTGCTACTCACACTCCAAAAAAATAATAAAATGTTTGATATAATTCTCCTTCAAGTATTAGAGTGAAAGGGGATTTAAATTTTATTAACCTCTTTGCTAACCAATTAATATAACACTTATTAGTAATTTCCTATCATATTAATATGAAAGACAGTATTTGAAGTACTGGAGGCATTATAGTAATTCCCATTATCTGTAAAGGAAGTATTCTGAGATATACCCCCCATCAATAGATACCTACCCGTAGCTCTTGTGAGCAAGTTCTTCAGTGCCCCATATTTTTCCTCTACATACACACACACACACACACACACACACACACACACACACACACACACACACACACACACAAATTTTCCTGGGGAAATGAACAAAAGTATATGTGCTCCACTTAGGGTACTAATGATGGGCCAAAAAACAATTGTATTCAAATCTAGCTTGGTGGATCAATGAGTTTAATCTGGGTTATTTATAGGAGCATGAATACAGGGTTACTTAGAGGAACATGAGCAACTTCTATGGGTGACCGAAGGAATAAAAAACCTTGATTCAGCAACTGTTAGTTGCTTTATGTCCTGGGGAGTGACGGGGCCTTGTGAGCCACCCACCAGGATGGAAAGGTAATGGAAAAAATCTTGCACAGGTCTCCTTTAACTTATCACAGATGCTGATAGTTCAAGGAGCCAATGTCAGCCCGGGAGAACATGTTTCACAGCCATTGCTATAAGGCTTAATTCATGCATTCCCCATAGTACGAGATCACCCTGGTGACTAACCTTGGTTGTCAACTCAAGCACATCCAGAAACAACTCAGTCTGAAGCATCTGGGCATGCCTATGAGTTATTCCTCTTGATGGAATCATTTGAGGTGGAAAGACCTACCCTAAATCTGGGTCATACCTTCTAGCAGCAGCCCACATAAAATGAAGGAAGCTTTTTACCCAATTGCCCTCCCTCTTACTGGTAAGTTCATCTATCCTGATGTTGAATCAGTCTATTTATAGTATCAGAACCCACTTCTTTAGTGCTCTAACATCGACCAAAGACAAGCTGCGACATCCAGTCTCGTGGACTGAATAATTACTGGATTAGCCACGTTCCTGTCGAGAGATAACCATTGCTGAGCTAGCCAGACTATAGCCTGAAAGCCACTTTAATAAATTTTCTTTTAACATATAGTAAGTGTGCATATATTATATATAGGTTCATTCTTTAAGTTTTGGCGCTTAGAGAACTCTGATCAATACAATCACTAGAGCAATTATTAAAACTGCAGTGGTCTGAATGAGAATGGATTTCATAGGGTAACATATTTGAATGACTGTCCCCATTTGGTGGAAATGCTTGGCAAAGAATAGGAGGTTTCAAAAGTCCACACAAGGTGGGGGAGTGCCATGGACAGAGAGTTCCCCGGGAGAACTTCAATGGACGCTCCTGGGCAGTAGCTGCCCTCGTCTCAGGAGGTTAACACCTCAGTTGGAAGATTCGACAGACAGGCTACTGAAGCTTGAAAGCCACCTGGGGAAAATGCACCTAGGAAAACCCGGTGTCTGCAGTATCAGCTCGGATTGCTTGTCCAGTCAAAGTCCAGAGAATCTTTAGCAGCGTTGAATGTGTTCCCATCAGCTGCAATGGCTTCTTTCCAAAGGCAAAGTCTGCAAGGAAGGATTCTTAGCTCAGAAGAGGAGGACAAGCTGCAGAGAGACCAAGCTTTGGTGTCTGATTTTAAATAGCAAAAACTGGAAAAAGAGGCTCAGAAGAATTGGGACCTTTTTTTACAAAAGAAACAGTACCAATTTTTTCAAGGACAGACACTGGACCACCAGAGAGTTTGAGGAGCTGAGATCATGTAGGGATGTAGGCTGGGGTTTCTGCTGGCCCTGAGCCATCTTCATCTGGAATGCGAGTATAGAGTGTGTGCTCCCAGATGTGAACCTTGGCTGTCATTTCTCAGAAGCTGTCTGCCGTGTTTTTTGAAACAGCATCTCTCACTAGGACCTGGGACACACAGATTAGCTTGGGCTAGATGGCCGGTAAGCCCCAGGGAGCCTTCCCAGCACTGGGATTCCAAGCATGTGTCACTGTGACTAGCTTTTTATGTGAATGCTAGGACTTGAACTCAGGCCGTTGTCATGGTGTGGCAAGCGCTTTACTGACTGAACTATCCTAAAAAAAATTTATAGAGCTTATCCTATTTGTGAAGGAGCGTTCTGTTTGGTTTCAAGTAATTTTAGCAATTTTGGTGCTGTTTAGTAGGAGAGAACTTTTAAGGTTTTCTTTTTAGATTAGTTTATTTTTATTATCTTATGTGTATAAGTGTTTTGCCTGCGTGTATGTCTGTGCACCACATGCATGTCTGGTTCCTGTGGAGGCGAGAAAGCTCTAGAGGGCACCAGATCCACTGGAGCTGAAATGACAGGTAGTTGTAAGTTGCCATATGGATGCAGGCCATTGAACCTGGCTCCTCTGGAGAAGCAGTATGTGCTCTTAACCACAGAGCCATCTCTCCAGCCTCTTAATGTTATTTTCTGTTTACTTAAAGCTAATCTGAAAGTTGGAAATATTAAAGATTCAGAGTAAACTTTAGCGACAGATTGAGGCTACTTATAGTAGTTAATAGTAGCGATCAACCATTTCTAAGAATCTTACATACATTCTATTTAAGCTTTATAGCAGATCTATGAAGTCCATTAGTATTCTCATTTGCAGAAAAAAAAAATTGGAGGCTCAAAGCTGTAGAAATAGTTGCCCAAGGACTGAATACAGAGGCAAAGAAGAGTTGGGATTTGAGGCAGAAGGCTAGCCCCAGAGTGTCTGCACTGTGCTCATGCTGGTTTAATTCTTGTAGTTGTTGTTCTTAATACTAAACTGCCTGGTTTGAGGTCATTATAAGTGAGGTACCAGTATTAGCTTTTCCTTACTGGTTCTGTTGCTTGTTACCTGCTTCATGAGGTTAGAGATGTTGTCTCTTGCCTGCTAAACCTTTTAGCTTGGTGTGTTTAATGTCCTATCACGTTTTGTGTTTTCATTCCTCAGTATGAAGGTCAAAAATTGGTTTTGTTGGAAGCTGGATGTGGAGTTGGGAGCTGTTTATTCCCACTGTTGGAAGAAGATGTGAATATCTTTGCCTATGCCTGTGACTTTTCTCCAAGGGCAGTTGACTATGTTAAGGTTGGTGCGCCATATATTCTCTGTTGTTTCTGTGTCTTTGGCCCGTGTGTCTAATTCCAGTCCTATAGCACTTAGCAGCTATGACCACATGCATGGCATTTTCTTTTGGATGTATGTATGGAAACATTTGATTCAAAGCAAAGCAAGAAAAATACTGAACAGTGCCTTTGTACTTCAATCATATCAGTTGCTTTATAGATTTGTCTCTGATTGTTTGCATTTATAAATCAGGTTAATGTGATCAGTATTGCACATGTGATTCTCAAAACTCATATGCACAGTCCTCTGTGACAAATATTGGAGGAAATAAAATTCCTCAGAAGAAAAGTGAAAAAAAAAAAAAAACAAAAGTCCACACAAGTCTTCTCTCTCTGTCTCTCTCTCTGTGTGTGTCTCTTTCTCTGTCTCTCTGTCTCTGTCTCTGTCTCTTTCCCTACTTCCTGTGAATGAGAGGTAAGAACTCAGCTACCTGACTGCCACCATGCGTCCCACCATGGTGACCATGGACTAATCCTCTGAAACTCTAAGAAAGCTCCCAATTATATGCTTTCTGTTATGTAAGTTGCTTTGGCCATGATGTATCTTAGCAACATTAGAATAATAAATAAGACAAAAATAGAACAGTTAGAATGGCAGACTATAACAAAACTGCTAGAAACATTACTCTTGAATTTGGGGTTATTATTAAGAAAAATGAGGATGCTTGGGGCTGGAAAGGTGGTGCAGCATTTAAGAGCATTGGCTCTCTTGCTGAGTACTGGCATTTGATTTCCAGCACCTGCATGGCAACGAACAGCTGTCTAGGACTCCAGTTCCACAGGATCCAGTTCCCTCTTCTGAACCTCATGGTATCGGGCGTCCACTTGGTACACAGTTGTACATGCTGGCAAAACACCCATACACATATTAATTAATAGATTAATTCCAGCACATACAATGTAGATTTGAGGCACTGAGGAATGAGTCACATAAAAGGAGTGATGGAGAAAATGGTTCAAGGTTTCATCACTGTAAAATGGCATGTAATTTAAAACATATGCATTACTTCTGAGATTTTTAGTGAAAGGCTTTTATGGAGGCCTAATTAGGATAAGGGAGAACTACCACAATCGATCATTCCACATATATTCACACATAAAGTTAGTACTGCTAAACTTGATTTACAAATGAGGAGTGAGGGATCCAAATCAATGAATTTATCTACAGATGACTAGGTTACTATACCAGCCATAGAAATAGAAAACAAAATTTATTTTTACTCAGAATAATTTCTTTCCCAATTCAGTGGAATCATTTATCATTTGATTACTTTTTCATATGAGGGGCAATCTAGACCTTATAGAGGAAACAAACAACTACTTACATTATCTTTTAAGTAAACCAAAACTGTGTTTAGTTAGGCTGACTTTGCTTTGACTTTGTCCCTAGCACTTATCAGAGTTTCATTGATGACTCTGAATCTGAGCTTTATCATAATGTAATTACTAACTTTTAACTACACAGCAGTGAAGCACAATCTGGAATCCCACAAGCCATGATTGAAAGCTTGATTTCTACTCTTAATTGCTTCACCGTGTAGCAAGGACATATTGAAGGTTTTTGAGACTCAGGACTCATCTGGGTGAAATAACGAGCATAATTTCTGCCAACCATGGCCTCACCTGGGGCATCTTCACACTGTCTCCCACTCTCTCGAAGCTACAGCTCCGTGAAGGGGGAACCCAAGTCCTCACTGCATCTCTTCCAGGGCTTGACTCAAAATGCTCTGGCCAACAATGTAGAAACATCTGTCAGAGAATTTCTAAAATCTTCATTGAATTGCAACAAATAAAACCATCATGGGACAACAATCCTGAATTTGGGGCTATTAAAATTTTAAAGATTCTTTGTAAATTTTGTCTTCTATAATTAACAAAACAATTTTTTAAAGGAGTTATGTAGTTTCCATTGTTATTATCTTGATTCTACTGAAAATATCGCGATGCTACTGGGTGTCTTATTGATACAAATTATCTTCCGTTAGAGCCTACATCCATAAGACACCTGACTACTGGGCTTGGTACCCGAGTAATCACAGAATAATTCCGAGAAGTTCCACCCCACAACACACCTTTCCAGGACTCTCCAGTCCTTTAGTCTATTGGGCTGGTAGAAAAAGAAACTATGAAATAAGTCACTTAAAAACCAATAAAATTTGTTGTCTATGGTTCTTGAGTCTAAAATCAAAGTTGTAGCAAATCTGAGACCCAGTAAGTGCTCATTTCTCAGGGACTGTGTCTTCTTATTTCTTCCTTATATGGTAGGAGCAGAGCAGCAGCTCGCATGGGCCTCTTATATATGAACAATAACCTCCTTCACCTCCCAAAGGGCCCCACCTCTTTAGAGATGAGAATTTTAGTTTCAATATGTGACTTTGTGGGAGAAAGAAACATTAATACCATAGCAACTGATGATCTTGGATAGATTTTCCGGGTCCTCACTATGGCACATTGATCCTGTGAATGTGGAGCCCCAAAGCCCCGCTCATGACACTTACCTTATGAATATGTTGCCCCAAACAAAAGTGGGGGTGAGAGCAGACTATACAAGATGACGAAATGGTACTGAGCAGGAACTTCGTACTGGGGCCGGGGAGGGGAGGGGGACGATGCTGAGCAGGGGAAATGGCTTTAGGCTGCATGAATTCCAGAGAATCAAGCTCTGAAGTACTTTGTTGTTTTCTAAAGAAGCTAATTTGTTAGAAGGACAGATCTGTTGGTGTTTCATGACTGCAGCCAGGCCAATTTATGGTGAAGTCCAAGGGGTGTAAACTTCAGCTTCTTTTCTGGGACAAAGTTTCCATTAGGGTAGGATGTCGTTTCATCAAAAAGGCCAGTCATAATTGAAACCATCAGCAATAATACTTAAAACTGAGGAATAATACTGAATACTAGGAGCCAGAAAGGTTTCTCTGTAGAAGATGGGAAGTAGCTTAGGCATTGAAGAATCCCAGGTCTCGGTTAGACTGATAAGATGCTGTTGATAAAAACAGGTGGTAGCCCGCACACAGTGGTCTGTAGGCCTGGGGCAGAAGGTGAGTGGAAAGTCTCACAAATCTCGGAGCTGCCCTCAAAGAGAAGTAGGTTTCCGCACTCCTAAGGAAGAATGCAGTGATGTGTGTCACCCCAACCATCGCTGTCTATGGACTCCTAGTCCACTTCTCTCCCAAGCCAGGCGAGTTCTTCAAGCTATTAATCTGAATTCATCAAGTAAAAGAGAGCTGTTGCGAGGCTAATAGGTTCGGGTCTGATGGACGTCAAGCGGATTATGGTCTATCAGCACTTCTGTTTCCAGCAATGACAGGTAATAAGAGAGAACTTTCCTCCACACAAAGAGAGCTAGCTTAGCAAGCCCCAGAGAGAATTATTTTCTTTTTCAGCAGGAGAAAAAAAGAGTTCTAAAACACCACTGTTCTGTTTGCACTGTGTTTATTCTATTAATTCTGACCTTGAAAACGGAAAATCAGCTACCATATAATCAGAGCATAATTGCCTGGGAAAGCCCGTCCTTGAAACGAGAACACTGGAATCAGTTCTGAGCTGGGATTCACATAGTAATTAGTCTTAGCCCCGTGAAAGGGCTCAACACAGAAAACCTATGTTCCTGAGTCAATTTGGTATTAATATATTGTACGTTACCAAGGTATCTGATGTATTCAGGCCAAAGTTTTCCAGTGAAGGGAAACAAAGATGAGCATCGGATGCATCTGCCACGCGCAGCATTTCCTGACAAGCCTAAGACTGCTGAGGTAGAATTAAAAACGGAACTCTCGGTTTTTGAAGTGTAGACACCAAATTAATTCACCTAATTCAGTAATATAAATCCTCCATATTCCCAGGTTCTGTGTCCACAGTCAATAGACCATAAACTACTAAAGATACTTAGAGAAAAATGTACCTGTACTAAAATACAGGCTAGATCTCCTTACCTGTGTCCCCTAAACAATATACAATCACTATTTATGTGGTATTTGCACTGTATTGGTTATTCTGGGGTGCCTAAAAATAATAGAAAGTAAACAGAAGGACAAGAATAGTTTATATGAAAGTCTAGCATTATTTATTTGAGAGATGTGAGGGGCAACCATTTTGGTATTCTCAGGGCAGGGGAAGTCCTAGAACCATGCTCAGAAGTATAGGAGGATGACAGCTGTGTACAGGAGTTAGTCCAGTAATTATTCATGTGTAAAAGTCCTAAGAGGACTTTTGAGACAGCGTGGTTGCCTAAGGTTTGAATAGCGTAGTGTAGACACAAGCAGAATGGCTTCAGAGTCACACAGCAGTACTTTCTTCCAGGAGCTCAGTCTGTTTGAAGCACAAGCTCAAAATGCATATGGCAGAAAGAGAAGGACGAGTGAAGGGATGCAAACAATGAGCAAGCTAAGCAACACAACAGGAACACGGAAGCTGATAGAGCTAACAAAAGCACTGGGTACAACACAAAGAAGCTATCAAGTTGCAGCAGGCAAAAGTCTGTGTATGTGTGCATCGCCTGGGGTCTTGTTCACATCAAGACTCCAATTCAAGAGTTTGCATTGCAGACTAAGATATTGTACTTACCACTAGTACCCAGGAACAGAGACCCTTGCTATTGGTCACAGCTGAGCATCTGAATACTAAGGCTGTGCATCCTTAATCATTACAAGTGGGTAGTGATGGGTTCAGCATGGAAACCAGTCCCTATTATCCAGAATTCTCTCCAACTCAATGCCACAGATGAGGCAAGGGAGGATGGGCAGGATGTGTTAGTGATTAAACCTCATGGCTCTCTTTTCACCACACTTTATCTCTCTGTATAGATTATATTTAAAAATAGTTGATAGCTGAAGAGAGGTCTTTGTTTTGTTACCTTTGATTTGGGAGGATGTAGGGAAGGACAAAGACAGAATCTTTATCGTGTATTATGGTATGATATTTCCAACTCAAAATTCTGCCTTTTATATTAATGATAATTTCACAGTAATCCCATAACACATCCCTGTTAAATTGTAGATATTGCCAGGAAGCAGTAGAGTTGAATTCAGCAGACCAACAAACTTTCTATATTTTCAACAATATTAATACATTGAATTCTCTAGAAGGCCACAGCTGAAGGACAATGTCTTTAAACAAATAAAAGTTTTTAGTCTGGAAAAAAAGAATCAAAATTTATGGGCCTCACAGGATTCCCTGAAGGAAGCTAGCAATGTGATTTACTTCATCTCTGTGTATGTAGGTGTATTTCCAAGTCAACAATTCTGTGATCTCAACCAGACTAGTTATTCTGATGGTCTAATCTACCTCCAGTTCTTGTTTGGAGTTGAACATTCATATGTGTGTTCTTAAATGATCTTAAAAGGTTTTGAAAAAGAGGAGTGTTGCACTTCTGAGTCCACTCTTTCCTCCCTTCCCATGACTTTCAAGATAAAGGACAATTTAACTTTTCAGAAACTACCCAGGCAATCAAAGCATCAAGACCCCAGGCTCAGGTGATGTTCATGGTCACTGTAGTGTTTCTCTGGCCAAACTTACCTGCATCTTAAGTGCATGATAAATGCTTTACCCTGTGTTCCAGAATTCTGTCTCTCCACCCAGCATATTTATGGAGGCCACTACCACTGTCTTCACAAAGATCTTCCACAAGCAGCTCCTGGCAGACCCTCTGGAATTTTGTCCTTAGATATCTGCTTAGCAGCCACGAATGAAATGTGTATTAGAGGCGCTGCTGCTGGTCCACCTCCAAATGGGCAGACCTGGGAATTTGTAGCCATACATTTAAATAGCTTATTTAGCTGTGCATGTTCCGCATTAATTGCTTCTGCATTCGGTTGGATTTGTGCTTGGTAATTTTCTACTTACAGAGAGAACACAGATAAAATTTGATGGGCCGCGCTGGCCCTGGGCCGGACAACTGCCAAGTTCTTTGCCTTGATGACTATGAGCACAAAGGATACCACAGATCAGGGGAGCTAGTAGGGCTCTGTGTTCCAAAGAGTGGTAATGACTCTTGCCTAATTTATCATTTACACTTCTCTTTTAGTTTTTTCCGTGGATTTTGTTGACAGGGTCTATAGGCCTCTCAACTAGAGGATGCTTCTCTGGATGTTTTCTCAGTGATGCCTGATGGAGGCAGAAGATAACTATCTATTATATTCCCTACCCCCAAGAAATACCTGGCAATAACATCAAGGCATTTTACCAGCCCAAGGACTTTGGCTTTTATATATGCCATACATAATCTTAGAAATATTGCCTGAGAAGAATATGTTATGTTGGGATGAGTTACATGAATGAAGAGTTAGTCATTAGCAGTAAATGACTTTCTCTTCATGCCAGGTTCTGGTTCAACAAGGTTTTATAGTTTTCCTTCGATTGACTGGTAAATGGCTGGGAAGTATGTATCTGCCTGCCATGCTTACCTATCTATTCATGCATATATAGAATGACTCTCTAAGATAACATTATAGCCTGAACATTATCAGTGTTGTCATCACCAGTAGCAATGCCAGACACTGAAGAATGAAGACTGGTACCAGGGGAGAATGTACAGAGCGACTCTGGACATTTGTCATGGACATATATACTGCTGTGGGTAGCTTTCTTGAGTACTGAGTGGTTGTGGCCTAGGGACAATGCTAAAATGTATTAACAGTAGACTTTGACCTGATACTGGTATCACACTGCATTAGGGAACCCTCAGACTTGCTTTGGCCATTCAACCTGAGCTTCAGATACCTCCTTGCTGCTTTGCAAAGATCTATGAGATTGCTTCCTCCATTGAGAGGAAGAAGACAGGACACCATGGTTTTCCATGTGGCCATGTACAGATGAGTCTTCAAGGTCTGTGGCATCTGAGCAGAAATTGTATAACCATCTCTCTGGAAAAACTTGGTTCTTCATCAAACATTACCAGAGATTTAAAAAGTCGAGATCTGGGGCTGGAGAGATGACTCAGTGGTTAAGAGCATTGCCTGCTCTTCCAAAGGTCCTGAGTTCAATTCCCAGCAACCACACGGTGGCTCACAACCATCTGTAATGAAGTCTGGTGCCCTTTTCTGGCCTGCAGGCATACAAGCAGACAGAATAGTGTATACATAATAAATACATACATACATACATACATAAGTAAATAAATAAGTCGAGGTCTGTGGGTCTACATAGGAAGGAGAAAAAGACAAGATCTCCTGACTAAATTGGAAGCATGGGGGTCACAGGAGAGGGTAACAGCGTAGAGGGGAGGAAGGGAGGGAAGCAAACAAAAATGTATAGTTTGATAAAGAAAAGCAGGTCAATGGCTGAAACCCAAAAGGCATCTTTCCACCAACCCCTCCAAACCCACACTCCTCTTCATCTGTGCTTCACTGTATTAAGGGATCCTACCATCCACTCAATTGTGCAAGCTGAGTTGTGCGTTCTTAGTCCTTCCTTCTATCTCATTACCCCAAACCCTAGTCTAACCAGTCCATCAGGTCTCCCGGTGCCGCCAGGAATTTTCTCACCCAGTTATCTAACTACTTAGCTAAACTAGTAAAGTAACCTGAGCTGTGGTCTCCTGGACTCTACTCCTATCCCCTACCCAACTCACCCAACCAAGTCCTTCCATTACAGATGCTGTAATGTAGATATGTCTGCCCTGTTCCAACTGAAATGCATGTAACCACTTAATCAGTCAAAACATCAATATCAGAGTGTGAGACCTTTAAAAGGTGTTTAGGACATAGGGTACCACTCTTGTGATTGTTATAAAGTGAGCATGGCCCCCGCTACTTGGTCTCTCTTGACCATGTGCTCCTTCCAAAACACTGGCTTTGTGCTTTGTGCTTCTCTCTTACTACAGGAACAAGGGGCTGACCAGATGCAATCCCCTAATCTTGAATAGGACCATTATATATAATGATCTTTTTTCCTTATAATACTTGGGTATTTCACTATTAGCACCAAAATAGAAATTAAGACAACAAATTAGATACTGGTTATCATAACACTTGAATTAATCTATCGTGTCAGCCCTCTGGTCTCCCATGGCCTCTCATCTCTGCAGCACAGCCTGGGGCTTCTTTCAACGCTGTGTGTGCTGTGTGGGGTTAGTAGCCTGTCTCAGTTTTGCTCTGCCATTATCTGCTGCTCTTCTCCCTTGAGTAATATTTGCCTACCACACCAAGGCCACTCATGTCCCTGTTTTACCTGACACACGCTTTATCATTCTCAGAATGGACAGTTCATTCCCAGCCCTTCAGTGTCTACTCAAATTATTTGTAAGGCTCTTAAGAATGCCTTCTAAAAGCAGTATTTTTATAGTGTTTTACATGCCAACTACCTAAAGTCCTATTTGATTCCCTTTGTCAGCATTCCCTTAGTCCACGTGTATATTCTCTTTTCATTAATATTTAGGGAGAAAATGAAGTAGGAAAAAGTATGTCACTGTATCCTTTGAAAAACAGGAAAAACCCGGAGTTTGTGTCTTAGATCCATTTAGAAGGTAGAGGCCTTTTAATTCCTTTGTTGTTGTTGGTTTTTTGTTTTTGTTTTTGGGGTTTTTTTGTTTGTTTGTTTTTGAGACAGGGTTTCTCTGTGTAGCCCTCACTATCCTATTACTCTTTCCAGAGACCAGGGCTGGCCTCGAACTTAGAGATCCATCTGCCGCTGCCTCCAAGTGCTGGGATGCAAGGAGTATTCCACCACACCAGTGTGGGGCTTTCCAAACATGTACATACATAAACACATATGCATACATACACTCACATGTACATCCATCATTCTAGGAGTGAAGGCATAGCTTAAAGCATCAGAACTATGCAGGAACTAAAGTGGAAGACATATGAGAAGAGCCTGGCCAAGGGGGCGATAGAACACGATTCCTTTCACTGCACCAACTCTCCCCATACTAGTGTCTGAGCATGCCCCTTGTCCCAAACAGCCAGATGTCTTTCTACTACCAACTTGCTTCCATGCCCATTTTCACTGCGCAATTAGATTTTTATAGCCCTACATCAGATCCAGAATACAATAGACGTGAGCTTGGGGGAAAACTAGCCTGTGCTTTCTTTCTTGGTCTGCTTCGGCTCTGGCCCTGACTTACAACACCAAACCAATATCTTTAATCTCCCTGTCTCGGTTTTGTTGTCTAAGACATGGGAAATGACTCGCATGGGGTTGTCCTTCCATCTGCTCAGATGACAAATGGAAGGAGCCAGCTGACAGCTCAAGCGGAGTACACGGGTAATAAATTGCAGTGACCCAGACACACACTCTCTGCTCATTTGTGTACTATTTCGTTAGCTTAGTTATTAAGCATATCTACTCTCTGATTAAATGTACAGAGAGTTCTGGTATTTGGTTGAGTTTATGACATTCCGAAGCCCCCCCCCCCCATTTTCCTATCCACATCCATAATTGTCATGGGCGACGAAGGCTATGTTGTGTGTCGGAATGCAAAAAGATTTGATTTTCATCCTCCTTAAGTGAGATAAAATGTGAAGAATGAACAAGATAAATGGGTCATTTCCCTGGCAGGTTTTGCTTATTAAGATCTCATTTTGAATGCATGGAAACTAATCTTTGCTACGTCGAGGGTTTTTTCCCTCACACACTAAGCACAACATTACATCAATATTGTTGATATCTGTTGGATTTGTCAATAGACACAACAGGTTACAAAGAAATAAAAGAAAGAAAAACAATTTCTTTTCAAACAGAAGTGACTTGGTATCATCAGATTCATTTCTAGATGGTCAACCCTGAATTGATTTTCCTGTAACCAATTGTTCTTTCTCTTTGCATTAATAGTTGGTAGCAGCAAATACTGGCCACTTACCACGATTACATTATATACCTAGCCATGAGCTGTGTCTAATGGTACAATCATCTCTTGAAGCACAAAGGAGTTAGAAAATGTGTCCCTATCCCTTAAACAGTCTGGAGAAAATATGTTAAGAAAAAGAAATAAAATGTGTTCTCTTATAACAGCAATTTGAACATTTATGGCAATATTTCTTCTTCTTTGTTGCATCCTAATTATTGTTAAGTGTCTAGATTCTATAAAACTGGAGAAGAACCTATTATCAGTGGTGAAATAAAGAAATAATAATACTCTGATATTAGAAATATAGGAAATTTTTATTTGTTTATTACAATTATTGTACAAAGTAATGAGCTTCGAAATATTTTCATACTTATCTCGCTCCTTTGTTGCCCTTCCCGTATCTCTACTCCACCATCTGCCCAGCCCCTCTTACTGCCCCTCCCTCCGCCATTCATAGCCGACGTAAGCAGCTTTTTAAAGGCTTCCTATTTAATAGCCTCTTCCTCCTCAGCACTGCTGTGGTCTCTTCCTTCCCATCAACTACTGACAAAGCCGAGACAAGATGCCTGAGCAGAATTTGTCAATATCACGCCTGGAAGGTGTGTGGGAGGGAAATCTGGCTGAGTCTCAGAACAACCAATTGACTGAAAAAGTTTGATGGGTACTATGGGGAAGCAGACGACATCGGGTAAAGTCCAGGCATTGGCCAGTGCAGAGACAGAATTGTCCTGCTACCCATGATTACACCTGACCCCTTACCTAGGGTTCAAAAGAAAACACAAATAGAAAAATCCTTGTTAAAACAGTACTAAGCAGTCAAGATGGCAACAGAAAAACAGTAAACCAATGCCGGAGCCCTCTTGACCCTGGAATTCCATATAACTGCATAAATCAAATGCTGATAAAAGTGGCCCTGTGTCTTCCCATCCATTTGCATCAGGGACTACTCAAGGTCATACTTTCTTCAGTGTCCAAGAACAACCTGCTCATCAGCTCTGTACGGTTGTTTTGATTTTCAGCTTGCCACAATCTTGAGTCACCTGGGACAAGAGAGCTTTAGCTGAGGAATTATCCAGATCAGATTGGCCTGTGGCCATGTCTGTGAGACAGTGTCATGAGAGATGATTGATGTGGGTGGGCACAGGGCACTGGGGGAGGGGTCAAGCTTCCCTAGGCAGGTGGGCCTAGTCTATGGATGGAACGCAGCTGAACATGAGCCAGTGAGCAAGTCAGCAATCAGTGTTCCTTCATGGTTTCTGCTTCAGCGATGGACTAGGACCTGGAAGTAGAAACCAAATAAGCTCCCTTTCCCCAGATTTCTTTTGATCACTCAAGCTAGAAGAGCCCTCACACTAAAATATGTATCCTCTTTCTGTTTCGCTCTGCCTTGAATTGTAACCCTGATAAACATGACACATAGACAGAAAACCTTCCCATCTTCTCAACTTCCTTATCCTCTTCTCTAACTTTGCTCTTTCCTGAGACACTAACTCCCATGGAGCCTTACCAAGAGATGCCTGTTCCAGTGGGTCTTTCTCATGAGATGGGAACGCAGCAAGAGACCTCCTTGATCTCCCAGCCATGCTGTCAAATAGTCCATCCCACATCCCATTGAGAAGCCGTTCTACACAGCTGTCCATTCCTATCAAACTTGGGGTCTGCTGATCACATTACATGTAATTACACAGTCATCCCAGGAATTTATTGTTATAGATCAGATATTCAGGTAGACAATAACTGAACTACCTTTGGGTTATTGATTGATCCATGGATAGCAAGCATCACCTCTGAGGAAATGAAACAAATCTTTGATTTGGGGACAAAAATGAAGTTGACATTTTTTGTTCTAAGCAGTTGAGGCAATTATAACCCTTTTACTTCTTGTAATGACAAATTATTTGCAATTAAAGTCAAGTGGCTCTGAAAGTGATGGAATCTGTACAGACATAATAGCTACATTAAAATTAGCAAATGACATTTTTAAAAAGACAGATTATGGAGGCTCATGCAATACAGGTAAGTCTTGGCTACACACAAAACTCTGTCTAAATAAATGAATACGTCAGATGCTTTGATTATTACCCATTCCCCCTTATCCCCACTATATTATAGCTTTCTGCTGAGTTTATTTATATTCTATATTTGGTCATTATTATTACTTCTCATCAGAGAACACATGTTCTTTCTCTCTTTAAACTGCTGTGGGGAATCCCTAGTACCTGCCATATTTGTGACAACCTGAATCAGAAAATCAAAAGAGATCCCAGAGTGAAGCCAGAGCCATTAAACAACGCCCATATCCACTTACCCTAATGGTTTCATTTTGTTTTGTTTTGCTTTGCTTCAATGCCAATGAAAAGAAATTGTAAACATATCAACCACCTCAAATTAACAAGCAGCAGAATGGATGATTTCTTAAAATCTGACTGCAAATAATTAGTTAGTCAAGACTTTTAGAGTAAATGTTGTGACCTCAGAACTCACCCCAACAAATTTCAGCTCATATATGAGAATCTCAGGTCTGTTCCAATTCTGCCCACCATATGTGATGGAGGACTCTCATTAGTTAATAAAGAAACTGCCTTGGCCCATTTGATAGGCCAGCCCTTAGGTGGGTGGAGTAGACAGAACAGAATGCTGAGAGGAGTTGAGGTTTGACTTCTTCTCTTCCCTCCTGCCCCCAAGCTGTGGTTATCAGTTCTTAGGCAGCTATGTCTCAGGTATCCTGCATTCTCTTTGTCAACTTGTCTAACTTAACTCTCTGCTGATTGACTGCTTATCCCTGCAAATAGTATATATGATGCTGTACTTCTTAATAAACTTGCTTGGCATAAGTCATCAGCTTATGCGAGACCCCTGGACCCTCTATTTCTTATCCCTGGTTCGCTCACTCAACACCTTGCCATTTGGGACCCTTATTCTTGCAGGTTCAGGTTACTCAGGTATTCTGTCACAGCTATAGTAATCAATATGTCAGGTATGCACGCATGTGTATCTTGTTTCATTTAAGACTATGGTCCTTATTCTAGAAGTATGTGCTAGTTAGACTTCAACTGGTAAGTCTAACAAATATCTGATAAAGCCTATAGAAGGAAAGATATAATTCTGTTTGTTTATTTGGTTGGTTGGTTGATTCGTTGGTTGGTTTTCTCTGGGTAGCTTTGGAACCTATCCTGGAATGCACTTTGTAGACCAGACTGGCTTCAAACCCACAGAGAGGAAAGATGTATTTTGACTGTTTTCAAATAGTTGAGTCTATGGCTGCTTGGCTCCACATACTTGGTAGATTGTCACAGTGGCATGTGGCAGAGGGGTTTCTTTACCTTAAATTACACAACTAACCAGGAGCAAGAGGGGAAGTTAACAAGACAAACCCAAGAACCCAGCCTTAATGATCTCCTGATTCCAGCCAGGTGCAGCTTCTGAGAACCTGGTACAATAGCACCACCACCTAGAGACCCAGCATTTCACAGCATAATTCTATTTGGTCAAGAAATTCTTGTTTTGTATGATTTGTTTTTCTAACTTCATGGAGTCACCATGAGTGGTGCAATGAGGCAGCCTGTGAACATGCATGTCTATGTGGCCACCCACTTACACAACAAACAGGAAGTGGCTTTGTAATCCAAGAGCACTTATCCCAAAACAGAGCAGACCCCATTAAAATGAGAGCTGGTCCCCGTTCCACATCCCAACCCCGAAAGTCCTTCCCCCAAGGTAAGGTAAGACAAGAGTCAGGACATGCAGACATGGGGTATCATTTTTTTATGTATACAACATTCTGCCTGCATGTATTTCTGTAAGCCAAAGAGGGCACCAGATCTCATTATAGACGTTTCTGAGCCACCATCTGGTTGCTGGGAATTGAACTCAGGACCTCTAAAACAGCAGTCAGTGCTCTTAACCTCTGAGCTATCATTCCAGCCCACACATGGGGTATCTTACACAGAATTCTTCTCAGATTCGACTCACCCAGAAGCACACCAGCCTCAGCGCAAGCCTCAGCATGAGCCTCAGAGCCAGCCTTAGCACCAGCCCTGAGAAGGCTTTCATGGCTTCCCTTCCCTCAGCCCAAGACACACACACAGAATGGCAAGCTCACCTCAGCTGCCCTGGGCCAAGTCTACTCTCACTCCATCATGGGGGGAAGAGGACCTTCAGTAACAAAGCCTTTCAGATAGTAGCACATTAGTGCTACACCCAGCGCCCTTAAAACAGTGTCAACTATTTGAAATGATAATGGAGACTTCTGGGGAAGTAAATAAAAGAAGGAAAGCAGATAGAGGGTCGTGTGGTCCCAAGTGGACCAAAGATGTGCTAAAAAAAGACAGACAGACAGGCAGACAGACAGACAGACAGACAGGAGGAAGAGTATTAGAGTAACTACCTTGTGGTTGATGTTTTTAGCATATTATTTCATATACAGATAAATATTTATCTCAAGGGTACACTTCTCAATCATCACATAAGTGAAAGAGACTTACATCCCAGAGCCATGTGCTTTAATTCCATAAGGTGAGATCCATTCTCATTTTCCCTTAAGTGTGTGTTTGAAGAGTCTTCAAAATTATTATTCTAACAAAACTTGCCTGGGGGAACAGATGAGGCTATCCACCTCATATAACATATGACACTATCTCCCTCATATAACATTATTGTCAGATACTATATTTTTAATTGAGAGCAAGAATATTACTTAGGCTATAGGGCTGCTCATCATGGAACAGCAAGATGTGCCCCGGGGTATGACTCTCCCTGATAACAGCCAGGGCAGCCAGCTGAATGAAACCTATAAACACCTGCCCATGCTCGGGCTTCCTCAGATTAGATATTAATGACTTACTGAAATCTAAGGGTGCTTACAGAGCGTGGTAGTGTCAGTAGCTTACAGGACAACAGAAGGAGAAAAAGCTGCCTTCTCCCCCCAAGTGAGTGTGGCCAGGTTGGTGGTTTATGGAAGGGCATCTTTTTCCACTCCTGACTAAAACGGTTGAGGTGGGAAGGGGAGATGAAGCGAGGCTGGCTGTGCCTCAGCTTCAAACATCTCAGTTGCCTGCTGACAGCACTGGAATTGATGCTTCAAGAGGAGCTATTCCCACATAGCTGAGCTAATAGAGTTCACCCATATTCTCTCATAAAAAGCAAGAGACATCCCTGTCAGTCCAGAAGAGTCCATGCATCTGATTCCTGGGCCCTGCCACCAGCTTGCCAGGTATCACCTCCAGCTCACTAAACCATTGGCATCCTCGGATCTGCAAGTGTATAGCAAGAGTATAGGGATGACTAACTGGAGACCTGGCCAAAGCCATCCTCGTAAGAATAATAACTTTCCCAATGCTTTGCTACGCCTTCTTTACAGAATCAATGTGCTGGGCAAGTTGGAAAGGTTGGGATGGTCCACAGTCGTCTCACATGCCATATGTTTCCATCAAAATCACTCAGCACATACTCAGCAGCATCCTTTGCAGAGTTTGGTCCTTCATCCTTATCCTCATGTAACCAATGAGATGACTGTGTGACTGCAACACATATTATGGCCTGGATGGTGGCATCTTCAAATGGTACTGTCTTAATAGGGAAGTGTGTAAAAAAGTTTTCTGCATAAATTACTAGTATCCACATGCTTTCATTCTTTTTTATTGTGGCAAAAGCGTTTAACATAGGAACTACCCTCTCAACAAACTTCTAAGTACACAATACTCTGTTGTTGGATATGAACATCCTGTAGTACAGGATTTATTCGTCTTGCCTATGTACAGCTTCACATTAACTGAATATCTATATATTTAACTCCCTTCTGGTCCCTGGCAATTATCATTCTATTCTGTTTCTAGGAGTTAAAGTACTGTCCATTCCTTTCCAAAGATGTTTTTAAAGTGTAAGTGAGTGTGTGTGTGTGTGTGTGTGTGTGTGAAAGAGAGAGAGAGAGAGAGAGAGAGAGAGAGAGAGAGAGAGAGAGAGAGAGAGGAGGTACCTGTGGCAGTCAGGAGGCATTGAAACTAGAATTATAGGCAGCTGTGAATGTCTGTATGCGGAGCTGCGAGCAAGACTCCATAAGAACAATATCAGCTCTTAACTGCTGAGCCATCTTGCTAGTCCCTAACACCATAGATTCTATGGAAGCACACACTATTTACCCTCACATTTATAATGTATTTCACCTAATATAATACTCGCCACATGCATCCATACTGATGCGAATGACAAGATTTCCACATTCTCAAGGATCTGTAGTGTTCCATTGCATGTACACACTCTATTTTCTTTCTCCACTCGCGTACCAGTGGGCACTTGAGTTACTTCCTGTCTTTGCTGTCATCAACATGCCGCAATAACAGAAGGGCAGCACCATCTGCTAGAACCTGATTTTATTTCCTTTGTGATACTCAAAAATAGGATAGGCTGGAACCTATCATAGTGAATTTTTTGCATATGCTATTTTATTATTGGGTATCCCAATTTACAACTCCCTCATCTGTGTACAATGGCCCCCTTTTCTTCTCAACACACGTTTCAATCATAATAGCGATCCTAGCAGATATGAGATGACATCTCATTGTGCCCTTCATTTGCATCCCTCCGGTAACTGGTGTTTATTTTCATACACACATTGCTCACTTGTATATCTGCTTGAGAGAAAGACCTATTCAAGTACTTTGCCAATTTTTAAGTTGGATTATTTGGGAATTTGACATGGAGTGGTAGGAGTTTGTTTCTTTTGTATTTTAGATACTAACCCCTTGTCAAATATTTGGTGTGCAAAGATTTTGTTCATTCTGCAATTTTGTTTTGCTCTTATGACGATTTACTTTTGGCCTTGGCAATGATTTCTTGGTGGATGCCAAAAGTACAAATATGGGAAGTAAAATCAGATAAGTGGGACCACATGAAACTGAAAAGCTTTTTGCTGCGAAGTTTTGTTTAATTATCAAGTTGTGTGGAAATAGGCATTTTCTCTGTGTTCCTCTGCCCTATTTCATGGGCTGATACCTTTACTTTTCTTCCCAGCAGCACACATAAAAATCTAAGACAGGACGGATGATGAAAAGAAGTGATAGGAAAACACGGTTGGTAACACCAAAGAGAAATACTGCATTTTGACCAACTCCAAAAGACGTTTCAAAATACCTCGTCCAAGCAAGCTATGCAATATTTTATCCCAGACACAATAGATGAAGAAACAAAAGCTCAACGCACAAAGTAATTTGACCAGGTTCCTGCAGCTGGCAATGCTGGGGCTCAGCTTGACCAAGCACCTTTCATTTAATATCCAAATTCTCACAACCAAGAGAGAGCTGAATCTTGCTGACCAGAACACATGTGTCTCAGCACATCAAGGGTGCAGAGGACAGTACATTTGTAGTTACTAACAACCAGGCCCTGTCCTGCGCTCTGCAGGACAGCATCTCAATGCAACTCCCCAAGGCTTCAGGCAGGCTTCCTCCATCCCCATCGCTCGAAGGAAGAATCTTGGTCCACAGCAAGGAAGCTGGGTACTCCCTGGGTTAAACTCTGCTTGATTTGAGTGTCCACATGGCCTCCAAAATGGCAAACTTTAATGCTGACTTCTCATCTCTCCTTGACTTTTAAGTCTTTCCACACCTCCCCTCATAGGACTGTATAAATGCTATGGCTTCTATTTCTCCAGGCAACTGGGGCTTGTGAGAGCACACTGGGTAAGGACTTCTGTGAGGAGGCTAAGGGTGGAACAACACCAGTCCCCAAGTTGTCGGAGAGTAGTGGGGACAGGGGAGGGCAGGAAGAATGGAAACAGTGTGCTTTCTTTCTTCCATGCCTGTGTTATTGGAAACTTCCTTCCAAGACCCTAGAGTAAGAAAAAGTATAAAGAAAGAGAAGAAAGTAAATAAGGAAAAAAGAGAAAGAACAGAGAAGCTGAGAACAGAAGAGATAGTAAAATCAATGAGTGTTTTCAGTAATTATGGTGAAAAGTGTTTTTTTTTTAAATTACTATTTTCCCAAAAGGGCAAATGTACAGAAGATGCCGGTATGCCATTAAGATGGAATATTGACTGCTGCTAAAATACGCATTGTTAACTTTGACCAAGATCCAAATCAACTGATACTTAATCACTCCAAGCTTTAGTTTCTGCACTTCTGAAATAGGATGATCCTAATTCCTGGTGCAATGTTCTGGTGATAATTAAATGAGATAAGACCCCCACACACACTTACCCCGTGACTGGTTCATAGCAAATATTCAGTAAATGTTAGCTACTCGTATGCCTGTTTTTCTTAAATAAAGCTTAATGAAAAGTAAACAAGCAACACTCAAATGGGAGGAAAAAAAGGACAAAGCAAATTGGCTCTATGTACTAATTAGTTGCTGTAACAGAGTTTGAAATCAGCAATCAAAACCGCACGGGAGGGAATACATTTTGGCCTCCTATTTTCAGGGAGTAACAAATACCAGGAAGGGACACTAGAGGATGTTTTCCCTATCTTCTAAGGAAGTTCCTCGGAGACCACAGTACTCTGCACCCCGATGCTAGGATGAAGTGGGGGCAGGAGAATAGACGGCAGGTGCCTCTCACACCCAAAGCCACAGATGTGAGAATGAATGAAATAACAGACAATCTTCAACAGCAGTGCAAACTCATTGGGTTGGTACTCGTTCCAAGTAAGTCAGCACTACTCAGAATAACGAAGAGTAGTTCATGGCTGACCACTTCCTTCATGCCGGGCAGGAGCTATGCCTTGAGTATGTGCCATATGCATGATACCAATTACCAAAGGCCTATTGCCACTCTGCTGCCACAAGTAAGAAAAATAAGACACACAGAAGACACGGTGCTACCCCAAGAAGCAGAGCTAGCAATAACAGGGTTTGCAATCTTCCACACCCAGTCTGAAAAACCCAGTCCCTTGACCACCATGTGGAACAAGCTAAGCAAATGATGACTGGTAGATTTCAAGGTCCTGAAAGAGCAGAATCCTAAAGAGCTGGATTTTTATAATCATTTTATAATATCCTAGTGTCCTACTGTGGAAAGAACTAAGAAACCTCATTTTAAGATCCAACGTAGATGAGTGATTGGCTCCTCTCCTTAAACAAGAACCAGAACTTCTCAATCAGCCACCCCTGGATTTTGGAGACACCAGCTAACTTCCCCGGTGTGTTCTCTGATGTCCTGCCATCCAAGTTCGATCACAGAATTATATCCAGAAACAAAACTATAAAGCTCTGGCCACAGAACTTGCAGTAACTTTTAGGCCATGAAAAGGCAAAAGGTTGAGAAAGTAATTTTCTCCAAGAAAATTCTTCTTTAATGAAAAATAGCAGCAATTATGTCTAAAGGCAGGAGAGACAGACAAATACAAAGAAACGCCTATCAAGGTCTGCCTAGACAGCAGTGAGAAGTCAAAAGTCCCTAAGAGGTTGATTAAGGCTTAAGGTGCAGCCACTCTAGCAAGGGGCCAAACATATCTTGTTTTCACAGATCTACCATTTCTGGGAACTAGTTTCCATCAACCCAGACACTATCTCAAATCCTTATCCCTCAACAGCATGATTAATTACTTGTGCCCAATTGAAGAATGAATCAGAGACCCTAAGACAGAAACAGGAGATTCAGAAACACGCTGAAAGTAAGAGCCCATATCCTTGTCACAGATACTTTATTGTTTGCCTTGCCCTTAGCTCTTCCAGCCATGGCTAATTCCTACAGCCCAGAGTAACCCTCATCCAGAACCAGTCAAAGGACCCAAGCCAAAAGGGTCTGCTCATTGGCTAACTGAATTAAGGAGATGCATTTTCGCTAATTTTGAATTAAACCTGGGGGATACAAGGGTGTGGGACTCGTGCAGGAGGTGGTCACATTGGACCTGACACTGGGAAGAAAACCTAGGACACTACTCAGAAGCACTAGCTTGTCAAAGATCCAGCATGAGAAGCAGGTGTGAGGATGGCCTGTGGCACCTGGGGAGGCGAGAAGAGGAGGAGCTTGATGCTTTGCTGCGCATGCAGACTGCTCCTCCCAACTTTGCAACGCCCCTCAAGAATGCATGTGACTTGAGTTGACTGCTGTCTATCCAGCCAGACAAAATGGTCTTGAGTCAATCGTATTAACATTATCAGTAATGATCAATACTGACCAACACTAATTTTGTATCTGGCATTATACTAAAACTCTCCCATTCAGGTCTCTTTATTCCTTGAATTATGCCCACGGCAACAGTACTAATGTGACCCATGCTTTTCTGTCAAGGAAGCTGGGGCTCTGAACTACCAGCTGAAGCAGTAGTACTGCAGAAATGGGCTGCTCTCAGCTGCCGTATTCGACTTCTCCTTGACCCTCTCTCATAGATCTGCAAACTATGGGCGGTTACCTCACTCAGAGTAAAGTCAACTGATTGGTCTTCATTTTTCAGGGCATTGCAATGAAGCTGGGGAAGCTGTGAGCATCGGTGAATTCCCATTTGGGTTTAAACTCTGCCTGCACAGTTTGCTTATGCTTCATACAACCCTCGCCTTCTTCAACTGTCGTGCCGGGGAACACAGGCAAGAGTGATAGTCCTCAAGGTTTCAAACAGGTCCAAGGCCAAGGTGGCAAAGACAGAACAGTTCAAAGAAAAGCAACTAGCAAATTTCAGCCAAATTGGGTCCACTCTTCTTCTTACCAAAAAGGTATAGAAAATTAAGGAGTGGTAGGGCTCCAACTCCAGAAAAAGGACTCAGTGTGTTTTGAATGCACAGTCCCTCATTCCTGCCCTTTAACTTCTGTGAATGCTGTGTGGTCAACTTGTTAACAAGAAGGACAACATGTCTCAGTAGCTTTCACGGGGGGGGGGGGGAGGTTGGGGGGCACTGTTCTAAAGTCAAGGTGTATTTTATTTTGTTTTCTGAAAATGTATTTCCTTCACAGAAGCTGAGAGAATTGTATGTGAAAAGTCAGGAACACCAGCGTGTTGTTGCTTGGAATTGCCATACACTGGAAGGTGTTGCTCTCAGTGAAGCACAGTGGAGGAGGGGGGCTGAGAAGATGGACCAGGATGAGTTCCTACGTGCGTTCCTATGTTAATAAAGCACAGGCTTTATTAGCATTGCCCACCACAGACAGCTGCATGTGAATCTCAGCTGGACCGAGTCCGGAAATGTGAAAAGTGTGCTCAGCCACCTGCTGTCAGGGAAGGTATATCTGCAGGCTTCTGTGGATGATCTCCAGAGTCCAGCCTTCCGCAGATGAAAGGAGGGCTTGGGAGGGATCCTCTTCCAAATGAAATACCATCCACCATTGCCAGGTATATAAGGAAAACAAAAACAAGGACCCTACCCCAGCTCTTCATACATACTGCAGAATCTAATGTCATTCAGGGAAAAAAAAACTGAGTTTTTAACTGAATCTTTTCATGCTTCCTATTTAAGGTGTGGTTTGTGGACCAGCACCATCCAAACAGCTGGAGAAGCTGCTGCAAACTACAGAAAATTCCAGGTCTATTTCAGCCCTCCACAATCAGAATCTGCACAGAGATTCTTCATGACAGGCCTCCTGGGTCTGGAATGGTGAGTTTATAAGGAGCTACTAAATGGCACTGGGTGCAGCTGGGTCATAGAGTAGGCTTATAGAGGCCAGGCTCTGCTGCCCTGGTTAGCACCTCCACGTGCCCATCCGGAGGACCAGCCTGGCTACATAAGCTCAGTTCCAGAGAACACTGGAGCAGAGCCTGCCAACAGGCCACCAGATGCGCTTACCTCCTTCAACCCTCTGAACTTGTTTCAAGGAAAGAGCTCCCATTCAGTCACCATGAAAGAATTCCACCCATCTATCTGTCCCTCATCCATCTCCTAGAGTGGCAGTGCAACTGGTCCTCATCTTTGTGGGCACACATCCAACTCAGGACTTTCTGGATGCAGAGCATCTTCCCTCTTTCCTCTGCTGGCTGCCCACTCTAAGATCACAGCGGATGGCAGAACAGATGGGAGTAATGTGGGCCTCGGAGGCAGCATATGGGAGAAAATCACCCTGAGACCTCCCACCCCGCACTGGATGATTACATATACTAGAATAGACTCTCGTGCAGCTGAACCTCTGGGATTTCACTGCTCTGATACCTGCAATGGGCTACATTACTCAGTCCCAGAAAAGGCTCTATACTCGCCCTAAAATTATGATAACTTCATTTTCGTTAGCCACAGCTACTCCTTGCCAGGCACTGCGCAAACTGTTTTGTATGCATTGTTTCTAAACTCCCACAGCTATCAAGAAACTCATTATGCAGATGTAGAAACTAAAAGCCTAGGAAGATTAAATATATTCAGCCATCCATAGCAGTGATGGCCACATCCTCAGATTCAGAACACCACGGATTTAACCAGCAACAGATGTAAATATTTCAAAAGTTGCATCTGTACTGAATACATATAGACTTCTTATCATTATTACCTAAACACTATACTGTGACAGCCATTGTTATAGCCGTCAGACTGCCTTGGGGATTCTAAATAATCATGAGATTAGTTAAAGTGCATGGAAAGATGTGGGTAGATTATACGCTAATACCATGCCATTTGACAGACTGGAGTATCCACATATTGGGTATCCCCTGATGTCCCCGAAACAAGCCCTCCTATCTTGCCATGAACTTAAAGTCCTAACCCAGTAAGAGTCACTGTGTTTTGCTATGAACAAGAGAAAAGTTGTAGGAATTTTGCATGCCAAAAAGTGGGAGTTCATGTTCCCACACCCTCCTGCTGTTTGGGAAGGCTTTTCTCCACCTGCTTCTGTTCTTGGTACTTGAGCTCAAAAACCCTGATGGTTTGCCCACCCTCTCCATCTGTCTAGCCCAGTGGTTCTCAACCTTCCTAATGCCGCAATGGTTTAATACAGTTCCTCATGCCATGGTGAAACCCCCCCATAATAAAATTATTTTTGCTGCTATTTCACAACTGCAATTTTGGTACAATTATGAATCATAATATAAATATCTGGCATGGAGGATATCTAGTATGCGGTCCCTGTGATTTGGCCCCCAGAAGGGGTCTCAAGTCATAGGTTAAGAACCAGTACTCTAAGGAATCTCTGTAGTTTGTGGTACAGAATGATCACTGTCAAGATGGCTTAATGCTGCTTATAGGTCAAATCTATTGGCATCACACCAAGATGCCCTTAGGGCTGAGATGGCTGCTTCCATTTTTTTTTTTTTTGTAAGGATCTGCCCTTTTCTCCTCACCCAGACACCTACAAGCAGAACTGAAGAGCAGCTCACTAACACCTTTCCAGCCAGACCAAGTATGAACATCTAGAGTACGTGTGTGTCAGCCATGTGCTTTCTGCTCACACCTACCAATCCAGAAAGACTCAGCTCTGGGGCCATTCCTTGCTCTCCCAGTTCTCCAATTGCAGCTCAGTTCCTACCTCCCACCATCCTACCTTGAGGCCTCTGCTGCTTCCGACGTGTGAATTCAGCTAGTGAGTGGTCACTCTCACTGCAGGGTTCCTTTTGGCCATCCTCAGTCAGGTCGCAGAAGCTATTGTGGGGAGAAACACAGGGCGATGGAACCAGGGCTCAGGTTTGAGATGGTGTAGAAATTGAATGGTCCTCTAAAACTGGCAAGGACCCAAAATGATATGAAAATAAAACAGAACAAAGCCATAGCCACAAATGTTCTGTTACCATGGTTTGCACTTAATGGGTACTCATTTAGTACTGGTTGCATGAAGAATTCAGTTAAGTAAGTAGCAAGTAAATGACCAAATAAAGTAGAAATGTAATCTGGCTAAGGAGTAAGAAAAGATGAAATGGGGTAGACTGTGCTGCCACCCAAGGCCATGGAGGTGTCCAGCCTGAGCTTCAGTGGAAGTCCACATCAAGGTCCATTGTCCTCCCACAGGCAGGGACTGTGTGAATATCTGTAGCTCCTGTTACTACTGAAGGCAGCACAGAAACCCAGGATCTGGACTGAACCTGAGGCCATGTTGGTGTCCAAAGGTCGTGCAGCTGCCTTACATATCTGAGTACCCTGGGCACAACCCAGGGCCATGATGATATCCAGAATTATGGTGACACCAGGGCCTGAACTACAGACTAGGGCCATATATGAATCCGTTCTTCTGCTGCAGCTGTGGTCTGTGTTGATATACACGGCCCCTTGTACCGTGAAAGGCTGATCGTATGTCCAAAATCTAGGCTACAACCTGAACTCAAGCTGTAGTCCAAGGGCCATCTTTCAGCCAGAGCTGTCTCTGTCTGCCTCTTTGGTCTCTCTCTCTCATTCTCTCTCTTTCTCTCAGAACCCACAACAGCATTAAGGACTTAAGAGTTCCTGCTGAGGACCCATTACATGACACCCCATCCTTGGTGTCAGCTCTGTCTGATACCCTTACCAGAGCCCTCCTGGTAGAGGAGGGGTAAGGAAGGGCTCAGAAAACTTAAGACCTGTTTTCTTTTCTTTTCCTTCTTCTTTTTTTTTTTTTCTTCTGAGATTTGAATCAAGAGCCTCACATGTAGTTCTGGTTTAATTAACAGCTTGTATCTGCACAGCAGAGAATTCTGGGACAATGGAAAGGCCAGCAAACAGACAGGAAGAGGCAGGGTGGGTCAGACTGGGACAGGCGGTGACATTTGCTGTTGTCTATCCAGAAGCCCTCAACTGGGATTCATGAGAAGCTCAACTGTTTCTGATGGAGCTTTTGAATAGGTCAAGCCCCTTTGGACATATGTTTCCTTATGACTCAGCAGAAGTGTCATTCCGGGGGAGAAATGTCAGAGGGAAAAGTCTTGAAAACATGCTAAATTATCGCCGCTATTGAAGGCCCTAAGGCTCCAAAGATCACTCCAGAGGCTTTGCCTACTGGGCTTTTTGCTCACATGAGACAGCATCTCTGAAAGCCTTGGTCCTCCTCAGAGCCCAGAGGCCTCTACCCAGCCACTCCTTTCTTATCCCATCTAATGTGACCAGCTTAGACAGGCTGCTTGCTATCAAAACTGATGCAGTAATTTTAAAAAGGCAGATCACAGGAGGCGGCCTTCTCTCACACTGGGGAGCAGAAATAGCTTTCCGACAAGACTTTTTTGAGCTGAGGGGGGAAGGATGAGTAGGAGCCAACCAAATGGAGGGTAGTGGGTATTTCAGAAAGAAAGAAAGAAAGAAAGAGAGAGAGAGAGAGAGAGAGAGAGAGAGAGAGAGAGAGAGAGTATCCTGAACACTTTCCTAGCGATGTAAGTCATTAGAGGAAGCATGGGGCTAAGAAGCTAAGGTTGCTGGGAAATGATGATAGGATGACAGCATCCAAGATGGCAGGCAGTATTCTGTATGTCCTAGTGGTTGAACATCTTGGAGGCAAGGCATTGGCTTGAAGGCGAGGAAGGTCCACCACAGGACCTGGAGGTTGTGGCCACAGACTCAGAAGACTATTCAAATACTCAATCCAGAAGTCAGATAGAGACTGTGTTGGAAAAATCAAGATTAGTATAAAAGGAAACCCCTTTGTGAGACCGAGGTGATATCAAACTAAGTTAAACCAGCTTCATGGGGATACAAGAGATTTTGCATGCAGAATCCCCAGAAGCTAGAGCATGCTTCTATAAGGACTTGGACATTTAGAAGAGGTATGTGGAGGAGAGCAGTCAGACTGCTGACTCCAAAGCACATGACAATGGTGACAGAAAGTAGAAGCATCCCAGAAGAGTCACAGCCAATGAGGCATGCTGCATTCAGGGTGGGATGTAGAGCTGGTATCTGCCTTACCAATCACTGTAGCCCCTCCCCATCGCTGCACTACAAGGACCACATTGTGCTGTTCACACAATAAACTCCCTATAAATGCTGCATAAATTAAGGCTTTGGGACATACAGAAAGTCACCTAGGAGGTTCTGGGTGGTAAGGAAGAAGTTTGTGAACATTGATAGGGATGGAAATAGATCAACCTGTGTTTCTACTAGTCCACGCTTTGATGACTTCATCATATTAATTCTTATGACAATACGGCAAGTGAAATTATTGTTTCCATTTTGTGGCAGAAGCTCCAGACACAAGCAACATAGCCTGTTTTGTCCACAGCTTCTTAGAGACACTCCCACACTTCACAACCCTCTTAGTTTGAGACGCAATGGCTAGCCGCTCCAGGTATAGATTCAGATGAACCCAGCTGGAATCCAGTGTGCACGACTTGTGTGGCTATAGGGAAGTGATTTACCAGTTCTGTGTGGTCCCTTAACTATAAAATATGAACACATAAGGCAACAGTTCCTAGAGTAACTTGAGAATGGATTGGGGGTGTCATAGGCAACTGGGCGATTCAGCTCCTGCTAGACAGTAGGAGCTCAGTAAATGTCAACTCCCCCTGTTGCCAAGCTCCTCTCGTGCCTCTCTGCACACTGCTGTCAGAGGCAGTAAAGAAAAAGGTCACTTCTCCACTGACAGAAAACCAGTTCCAGAGTTACAGGTCACCCCATGGTATTTTGTCTTTTTTCTTGAGAAGTGTCTTACATGGTGATAAGGAAAAAGCCAGGACCTTCTCCACAATGTGTGAAATATGTCGACTCTTCTGCCATGCACTTTCCCTGGAACAGAATTCATGAGCTTATTTTTAGTATGTCATTATGCCCACACAGTTCTTTCTAAGCAATTTCACTTTGGCCTTGAAACCTTAGACAGAGGATCTCAGAGTAGGGCCACAGACACTGTATGAGAGAACCTGAGATTTTCTTGAAACAAAATGAATTCTCAGATACTTAAAGAGGATAAATTTATCATGACTCGTCAGGGGTGAATGGCCATCTAGCTCCAAGAATTCTTGGCCATGGTGAGCAGAAACAGCATGGTGGGATGCTGGCCAAAGAAGCTTCTTGCCTCGGGGAAACTGGGAAGAAAAGAGAGGAGCAGGAAGGGGCCACAAAGAGGTGTACCCTTCAAAGTCACTTGCAATAATCCATTTCCTCCAGCCTGGCTCTACCTACTAACAGTCCTTTAATCTATAAAGTCATCCACATCCCATGATCCAATCACATCTCCATAGCACCACCAACAGAGACTAAAGTCTCCAATGTGTGAGCCTTTGGGGGCCATTTAATATCCAAGTAATAATACCACTATGGAAGTTTGAAAGAAAATTACCCCTAAAGGGAGTGGCAGTATTAGGAGTCGAGGCTTTGTCAGTGTAGGTGTGGTATTGTTGGAGGAAGTGTGTGGGGGTAAGCCTTTTCTGCTCAGGTTTCGCTCAGACTGTTTCCTATTGCTTGCGGGTCAAGATGTAGAATTCTCAGTCCCTTCTCCAGCACCATGTCTGCCTGCATGCTGCCATGTCCCTCTGTGATGACAATGGACTAAACCTCTGAACTGTAAGCCTCCCAACTGAATGACTTTCCTTTATGAGAGATGCTGTGGTCATAAAATTAGCAACCCTAAGACAACCATTTTAGATTAAGGTGAAGGTCGAGCCACAACTTATGATAAGCTCACTGGGGTGACAGTCAGAAGGGGTCACTAAGGTCAGTCTCAATCCCATGCCCTAACAATGGTGTCAAAGAGTTTACATCCCTAATAATTCTCATTCCATATTCTCCACTATTGCTACCTTCAGGACTGTATCCCACCTATAGTTAAAAGTAACTCCAGGCCCCCACCCAAAGCTGGAGAACTCCCTTACAGAAGCAGTTCCCTGCTGAACGCCTTTCCAAGTCCCCCATCCTCTGGATGTTCACAAAAGTGGTCTGTGCTTCAGTGCACACGTTGACTCCAAAAAATGGAGGCCAAAAGTATAAATGCCAATAGAGGTTAATTAATCTGCCACCATGAATGGGTGACATGAACTGATTAGATGAGATGAAAGTTCATAAGCAGGATCCCAAGTGTCATTCAGATGTCGTTTTGGTGGATTTAAGTCTGCCATGTTCTCATATTGCAGGTGAAACCAGAAATCCTAATGCTGACATTAAACCCCCTGCAAAACAAATGTTACTTCAGTTGCTTTTCCAACACAGTAGTGGGTCAGCCTCACATGCAGACTGTCCGTGACCTCAGCTGTAGAGCAGTGTATGTGTTACTGGAACTTAAACCAGAACTTTGTGCATGCCACGGAAGCTCTGGACTGCTGAGCTACACCGAGTCAAATGGTCTTTTTTAAAACAGATATTCAGGAATACTTTTTGCCACAGTAAGTTCTTCTGTCGATTGTCTTTTAATTTCCGACGATGCCTTTTATTAGTGGAACTTCAACTCTCTAAGACCAGTGAATTCTGCAGACGGAACTGATCACTCATCCCACTGCTTTCTGGTAGTTCATTTCTTAAAAACCTGTCATTCCTCCAAATTATATGGGAAATACTAATACAGGGAGGGACACAACTGGCTGCTGTCTTTGCCTTCTTCCTGAGATTCCTCTGCCTCCTCTGAGGGCCCTTCTTGAGTAAACAGTGACACCAGTTAAAGCTCAGACCCGGTGCCAGTCTTCCTAAAGAAAAGAAGGCTCACACAATAGCTTTGATCCAGGCTGGGGCTTCTGGGTCTCTAAAGACAGCTGGAGGAAAGGAATCCAGAGCCAAGAAAAGGCAGGACACAGATGTTCATCAGACAGGAAAGAAATGCAATCCTCGAGATGGGTTGCTCTGGGTTTCAGCATGGCTGTGCTCTGCTCTTGGTGTGCAGCTGTCTGAAGAGCGGGCCAGAAGGGGGCTATGGTCCGTGGCACGTGGTGTAGGTCCCTAGCCACACATGGATTCTGAGTTCCTTCCTATAGTGGAGCTAGCCAAGATTCCAGGGTTTGCCAATTTAAGCTCCACAGTGGTTTTGGAGACATTAGTTTGAGGCCTGACATAGCGGCGTATGTCTATAATCCTAGCACTTGGGAGGCATAGAGAGGACCTTGAGGCTGACCTGGGGGATACAGTAAGACCTTATCTCACAAAAACAATCACAAACAAAAACAGCAAGACAAGTTGGGTTGTTTTTTTTTTTTTTTTTTTTTTTTTTAGTTTTGTATTTGTAACATACTGGAGTAATATTTTTACTGTAGCAGGTTAGAGGAAATAATAAAACTGATTTTTTTCTGTCATTTTGATATTCCTATTGAAAACAATAGAAAGTAAAATGACATTGTGGCTGGCACTCCAGTTGAGCTGCTGGAGCCTCACAGTCAGTCTGATTCCTACCCTTCTACCGCAAAAGCTCCTGAGACCCTTATGAAGCACACGTGGGGGTCGGGCTCAGCCAATAGAGGGATATAGGTAGCAGAAGCATCATCTCTCATTGACTTCCTTTTGCTATCATTTCCACATCCAGGCTGCCCTTGATCCTCAAATGCTATTGATCCAGGAGTCCTTCTTAAGCGCCTCTCATCTCATGCTTCCCTGCTTACAGATACATAATGCCTTTACTCACCTCCAGACATTCCCACACACATACTGGGAGCACGAGGCATGTCAGGTGAAGGAGATAATTTTCCCCCTGCTCTCCACTTATGTCTTAGAGCGAGTGAGATCAATCAAAGGAAACGTTCACAGAGAGCTCTGAGAAAAAGAGATCACGTGGCCACATTGGATAAGAAAGCATTGGAAGGCCTCTCTGAGTCAGCTCAATTGAAGTCTCAGTGACACCAGGCAAGAGGGCACAGAATGAACTCCCAAAATCAGGTGAAGCAGCCAACAAAAGTCAATAACAGTAAAAATAGCAGGGGCTCTGATGTCTAAGAAAAACAAAGGACAAAGAGCCATATAATGCTTGTAAGGGTGTGAGCATTATCATGTGTTCAATGTTACAAAGGTAAAAGTGCCTTGTGGGTTGTTTGTTTGTGTTGTTTTGGGTAGGTCAGTGGTACTTGAACCCGGAACCTTGCACTGCTCTGCGAGTACTTCCAATGAGTTGTATCTCAAGACAGTTGTATCTCAAGCACATTTCAAGTATTCTTAGAACTGAAGAAATAGCTCAGTAGTAGAACACTTACCGATCATACCTAAGATTCTAGATTCAATACATTGAGAATTTAAATAGTACGTAGAAATGTGTGTGGTTAGTTCTTACAAATTTGACACAAGTTAGGGTCATCTAGGATGATGGAACATCGATTGAGAAAATGTCCCTACTAGGTTGACCTGATTAATGATTGATGTGGGATGGCCCAGCAAATTGTGGGCTATGCAGCCCCTAGGCTTGTGATCCTGTGTTGCATAGGAAAACAGGCTCAGCAAGCCATGGAAAGCATACCAATAAGTAGAAGCCATGACTTCTTCATTTCCTACTTCAGAATTCCTTGCTCAAGGTTCTTGCCTTGACTTCCCATCAAATATGTCTCTCCCTATTCCTAACAGAGTCACCAAAAATAATATGATATCATCTCCCTACCTGTGTGTCCCTGCTGTGCCTGCATCCCACAAACAAGACCACCACGGAGCTGGTATCCGATGCAAACACACTGGGGTTTATTGATTACAAACTAGCTAACTTGAGCCATAACTCCCACACTCCGACACAGCGGGTGGGGGGAGAACAGCCCCAAGGCTTCAGGGTAAGGGGTTTTTAAAGGCAAGCCTGCAAGGAGGGTGGCACAAGCCTTGGCATTTTGGGATTGGGTATGGGAATTAATTGGTTAGGGTATAGGGGAATTTCAAAACAGTTACTGATTTTAAAACAGCAGTTAATCAGATACCCACAAGGACATTTGAAGCAAGCTGACTTGGTTATAGACACCCTGGTGGGTCACTTTGATGAAGGCAAGCACAGTTTCTTGGGAATGTTTATGACTTTGTTGGGCTGTATACACCCCCCCCCCCGCCAGTTCTGTCCTGTCTAAAATTGAGTTCTTTCTCAAAATGAAGTTTTTCTGCTCCTTCATCACCCTGAGTACAAAGAAGAAGTGGTGCCTGTGAGGCTTCAAGGAACAACTCTGGGGAAGAAGAACCTGGGATTAGAAGTACTGTGTGTATATTAGCTCTTTCTATGCTCCATTGATGGAGGAGTGTTTATGTGTTACTTTCATTATTAATAAAGAAAACTGCCTTGGCCCTTTAAGAGAAAATTAGGTAGGTGGAGTAGACAGAACAGAATTGTGGGAACAAGGAAGTAGAGTTGGGGAGACGCTTCAGGCAGGCTCCATAGGAGTCTCCATGCTGCTCCTCTCCGAGATGGACGCAGGTTAAGATCTCTCCTGGTAAGGCACACCTCGTGGTGCTTCCCAGATTACTAAATATGGGTTAAAGGAAGATGTGAGAATTAACCAATAAGAGGCTGAAACTATGGGCCAGGCAGTGTTTTAAAAGAATACAGTTTCCGTGTAATTATTTCGGGTGTAAAGCTAGCCGGCGGCCGGGTGGCGGGACACAGCCCCACCGCTTCACACTACACTCCATGAATTCTGAATACCATCCCCCCAAAGCCACATTCTAAGTTACATGCCTCTATAACCTTGCCTATAGATATGAAACTTCCAGGACCTTTCTGGCGGTGAACACTGACAGACACCTATCTACCCGGCAGCCAACTGTGGCCCTTTAAATTTTCAGTTCCCTACAAAACCAAATCCCACAACATAATGCCCCTCTGAATCCTGGGATTGTTTTCTCTAGTCTGGAAATCCCAGAAGCCAGGAATGGGTCTCTGATCTTATACCCACACACACAGTCTACACATAGGAGACACTGGGCTTGGAATTGTACAAGCCAGCTGAAGTAGTTTGAATACGAAATGTCCCCACAGGCTCATGTGTTTAATACTTGGTCCCCAGTTCATGTGCTATTTTAGAATGTTTTGGAAACTTTGGGAGATTCAGCCTGGAGTAAGTGGGTCCCAGAGGAAAAGAATTTCAAGTTTAGGTCTTATAATGACTCTTCTTGATTGTCAACTTGACTTCATCTGTAATTAAGTAAAATCTAAAAATAGAGGACACACCTGTGAGAGATTTTTGCTTAATTTGAAGTGGGTAGATAAACTTCCAGCCAAGATCTTTGAAGTAGGAAGAGACATATTCCTTTTATCTGGATATTGTTTTAGGAGGACACACCTTTAATCTGAACCATACCTTCTGCTAGAAGTTTGTATAACAGTGGTTCTCAACCTATGGGTCACTATCCATTTGGGAGTCAAATGACCTTTACACAGGGGTCACCTCAGACAATTAAAAAACAAAGAAATTACAATATGATTCACAGCAGTAGCAAAATCACAGTTATGAAGTAGCAACCAAAATAATTTCATAGTTGGCGGTCATCACAACATGAGGAATTGTATTAAAGAGCTGCAGCATTAGGAATATTGAGAACCACTGCTATATATCGACATGGAAGAAGAAAGCTTTTGCTCTTTGCTTGTTTGTCCTCGCCTTGCTGTGCAAGCGCATGCCTTCACTGGCATTAGAGCCTACTTCTCCGGGATTCTGGTGGGTACTGGAGAGCAGCTGAGACATCCAGCCTTGTGTACTAAGCAACTGTTGGATTCTTGGACTTCTTCTCACAGCTTGTCATTGTTGGATTAGCCGGACTGCAGCTTGTAAGTCACTCTAATGGGTTCACTTTCTATAGATGAGAGAGACTCATTCAATAAGTTCCGTTACCCTAGAGAACCTTAACTAATATAGGCCTGGTCTCCATATCCTTTCTTTATTCACTACTTCCTGTCCACCACGGGGAAACAGCCTCCTCCTCCACATGTTCCTACTGTTAGGATTCAGGCATCTGTACTGACCTGCCCTTAGGGTCCTGACAGGCACATCCTCAGTTGCAGCCACTAAGAACACTCCTGTACACATTCAGTATGTTCCCTTTTAAAAGGTGGACCTTGCCCACCTCCTCTCTCTCTCTTTCTCTCTTTCTCTCTCTCTCCTTCTTTCTCTCCCTCTCTCTCTCTTTCTCCTCTCTCTCCCTCTCTCTTTTTCTCTCTCTCCCTCTCTTTCTCCCTCTCTCTCTTTCTCTCTCTTTTTTCTTCCATCACTCTTGTCCCCAAAGACCAGTCTCTGCCTCCCTCTCTTCCCCTTTTCCTGACCCTTCTCTCTCCTCTTTCAATAAACCTCCCCCGTGAATCCTGTTGTATGCCCTGACTTCTCTTCACAGTGTTTCATAAATTACAACATCTACCACCAAGATGTTCTCTTACCATAGAACCAAACTCAACATAGCCAAGCACCATGGGCTGAAATCTCTGAAATCTTGAACGATAACAACTCTTTCCCTCTGTATTTCCGTGAGATGTGCCATGGTGATATTAAGTCTAACTACCACGTTGGCCTTGGACTGTGGGTTCTAAAGTGATGTTTCCAAAGGCAGCTTGCCCTATACTTTGCATCTTGATTTGAGATCTGCAAATCATTACTGGCTGTGTCCATCTTCAGTTGTGGCTGAGATGATTAAAACAGCCAAACAAAGGATGTACAGAAATACCACAACTTCTACATCTCTTGGAGGCCTTCAGTAAAATCCCTCCCTGTTCACAGTCCTCCGATCATGAGTTCGTGAGCTCTTCCATCTGTCAGCCTGTCTTCCTCCACTGCTGCTGAGAGTCCAGCCCCTCCACCTGGCTGCTAAGGCACTGGGACCTGGAATTTTCCTTCTGTCTCTTTCAATAAGTGCAGGTACAACTTCCTTTCATGGGCTGTCAATGGGCAGTAAGAACCTGAACTGCACAATTAAATGAAGCAAATGCTTGGCCGTGTCTGCTAAGAGCTGTGGAGCTCAGCAAAGCCTTGTGGTCTGACAAACTAAGATTCTAAAGGCTTTCATTCAGCACACAGTCCATACCTTTATATGCAGCATTGTTTTCGGCTCTTAGCATTATTTTCTCTTAAATTAGGAGTTTGCATAGGGGTAGAATGGCAAACGGTGGAAGGCAGTAAAACCTACTCTCTAGGTAAATAATTAGCAGCCAAGTGTTTGCTGCAGAGAGGAAACCAAAGCCCATGCCATACTGGAGACATTTTTCTCTCTCTGCTTTCAACAGAGCAACCCACACAATCCTTCACTCAGCCCTGGTGAGGCAGAGCCCTGTGTAATCAAGGACTGATGTGAATGAATCCCTACTTGCCCACTTATGAACCAGGCAGGGTCAGAGTGCACCCTCAGATTCCCCAGAATGGGAAGGGGAGTTCCTACTACCAAGAACTCACATTGAAGAAGAAAAACTATACAAATGCCTTAGAACTCAGAAGGAAAACATACTGCTATTGATGGAGGTCACTTGTTCTTTTCCTGGCCGCCCAGAGTCCTGAAATAATCACACAAAAGCTATATTATTTAAATCACTGCTTGGCCCATTAGCTCTAGCTTCTTATTTGCTAACTCTTACATCTTAATTTAACACATCTCCATTAATCTGTGCATCACCACAAGGTCATGGTCTACCAGCAAAGTTTCAGCGCGACTGTCCTGGTGGTTACTCCATGGCTTCTCATCGACTCTACCTCCTTCCTCCCAGCATTCAGTTTTAATGTAGTTTTCCTTAGTTATGACTAAAAATATAGTAGATACAAATATTGTAACTATAATTCTCCCTTGATAACTGTTTTGTTATATGTAATTTTAATATGTTAAAGTAAAAACCTTCCTTTTATTTAAACAGAAAAGGGGAGGTGATGTGGGATTCCCCTCTGTATGTTGTGAATACCATTGGTTGATAAAGAAAACTGGATTGGCCTAATAAGGTAGAGCTAGGTGGGGAAAACTAAACTGAATGCTGGGGAGAAGGAAGCTGGAGTCAGGGGAGAAGCCATGGAGCCGCCACCACAGACAGACATACTAAAACTTTGCTGGTAGACCACAAGCCTTGTGGTAAAATATAAAATAATGGAGATGGGTTAATTCTAGATGTAAGAGCTAGCTAGCAATATGCTTAAGTAATTGGCCAAGCAGTTATTTAATTAACACAGTTTCTATGTGGTTATTTCAGGAATCTGGGAGGCTGGGAAACCAACAAGGGGGCTCCTACAACATACAGGGGAGCAGGGAATGCCAACATCTCACCATGCAGACAAGGCTAATCTCAAATGTGTGGTACTACTCCTTCAGCCTCCCAGTGCTGAGATCACAGGCAAGTGTCACTGAACAGAGTAAAGAATGTACTACTTTTATGGTTTGATCAGAGAAAAAAACGACTTTAATATTAGAGTAAACAGGGAAAAACTCAGGATGCTGAGACTCACCAGTGTCCTTAAATGCTATTGACAAGATGTAAAACCACCTGCTGAACTACAGCTGCCAAATTTTCACCTCCACATCATGTTGTGATGGATGCAAAGCGGAAGCAGATCTGGACTTGCTTAGATAGCTCAAGAATGATAAGGCAGAGCCTCGGAGTATTATGGTCTTTCAGAATTTTATTACATGTGACACCAGTTCATCTTCTACATGCTGGGAAAACTCTGGAAATTGTACTTTTCATCATGGGGCCAGTGACAGTTACACTTGGGAGAAGCTCTCATATTTGGGGCTGGAAAATCTATCTCCAAGCAATGATGAACATGTCAAGATCTACTGAGACCCAGTCAGAACCACTCTGTAAAGCAGTCCCCAGGGCCTTGGCCATGAGTGGCAAGCAACCCATTAACAACTCTGCAAGAGATATTCAAGGCCCTCAGTTAGCCATTTCTTCATGCAATGTCTCCTGGGTTGGATTGGTTTTAGATCCTAAATCTTTCTACTGAGCAGGCTATCTTTAATATATTATATAAATTCTCTGGATTCTATTTATTCATTCATAAGAAGGAAGCAAAACAGAACCCTGTCTGATTGTTTTAAGAGCTGACCTTTGACCTCCACCTACATCAACCCAGAGTCAGCCCTTCATAGCAGCCCCACAGATATGTAGGTGTTTGAGTTTGCCATACAAAATATCACTTTTTCCACTGAATCTTCCTCTTTCATCTTTATGAGGTCACTGATAATATTGAGAATGTAACATGCCACCCAGAATAAGAAATGGGAACCAAAGAATTTTCAGGGTACTGCAATTTTCCCCAACATGTTACATTTATTAGCAAGCAGTAGAGTTAAAATTCTTTTTTGTTCATTTTTCATATTAATGTATATATGGTGTGCGTGTATAAGTTATGTCTGCAGGTATGCAAGCACATGTGTGTGGTACACATGTATTCTCATGCATGTGGAGGGCTGGGACTAATATTAATCCATCCTTTATTGCTCCTCCACCTTGTTCAAAGAGGCAAGGCCTCTCAGTCAAACCTGGAGCACGCCAATGTGTCTAGTCCCAATAACCAGCTTGCTCTGGGGATCTACTGTAGCCATCTTTGGAGGCTAGAATTACAGGTGGGCCTCTGTACCTACATGACATTTTACATGACCTCTGGGGATCATAAGTACAGCCTTACACTTATGCAGTAAGCATGTAAACCACTGAGCCATCTCCTAAGACTGTGCTCAAGTTCTGAAACTGTTTTCCCAACTCAGAAACTACTCATCCCCTCTGAACCTTCATTTTTCCATCTGTAAAATGGAAGGATGTGGTGAGACATCCTCCCAGAGTTATGCTGAGGTATTAAGTAAGCTGATACACATCCCTAACACTTGACCATGCTTGGTAAACGGGACTTATTACTTCCTGGCGCAAAATCCTGCATGTGTTTCTTCTTCTTCCTGACCAAAACAAAAAACAACTTAAGGCTTAGGATACTTAAGTAACCTGGAGTCACTGTGAAGAAAGTAGACATTGGATCATAGTCCAGATAACCAGTCATAACATCTCTGCACTGTGGCACCAGCATGCAACCTGGAGGGTCTGCTTTCAGGAGAGCGTGTATGTTTTCTAAATTTATTTTTGGTGTCAGTGAGTGTCTTTCCTTCAGGTATATCTGTGTACCACATGCATGCCTGGTGGTCAAGGAGTCTAGGGGATGGCATTAGAGCTCCTAAAACTGCAGTTACAGATGTTTGTGAACCACCATGTGGGTACTTGGAATTGGACTCAGGTCCTCTGCAAGAGCAGTTAGAGCTCTTAAGGGCTGAACAACCTCTCCAGCCGCTGAGTAGAGTAAATTCCCGTTTCATCTATGGTTCTAACCTTTGCAGCTCAATTCTTGCTTTCTTATACCAGGTAAAAAGAAACCAAAATAGGTGTCAGCAATAAGTAATGGAAATAAATATCCTAGGAGTTGACTGTTTTTCTGCTATCTTCATTTTCCAAAAAGCAGAGTCTTAATTGATAGTCAAATCATTTTGGGCAGTTCTTACCCAAGGCTACAAGTCGTTTGGTCTACACAGACATGGTCCAGCAAATACTATTATAGATAGATAGATAGACAGATAGATAGATAGATAGATAGATAGATAGATAGATAGATAGATAGATAGATAGATAGATAGATAAATAGACTGATAGATAGATAATAGCATTTTGTCTGATGAGGTCTCTTCTCTTCCAACCCGCCCCCTGCTGCTCAGCCTCTCTTCTCCCTGCCCCTCAGCTAAGATGAAGGCTACCAACAGACACCCTCTGCAGGCTTCACTGGGTAAGATGAAATCTATCAAGGATTCTCTCCCTCCGAGTACCATTTAGTCTGAACTTCAAACAATCATTGTGCTGCTATCCGAGTTACTTAAGTGTGAAAAGAATAAAGGATGTTCTTAGAAAGCATTTGGAAGAGGAAAGGGAGCCAAAACAAGACAGAAGCTTCCCATCGGAGATCAACAGCTCAATGTGGGATTCTAAGAGATTAAAGCAAACGGTGCTTCTGCATGCACAGCAGACATGGACGGCAGGATGGATGAGAGCTGAATATATTCCAGCCATGACATTCTTTCTGCTCTTTCTCATTGGAGGATCTGAGCCAGCTCAGGACTGAGCTCTCTGCGTGATGACTGAAGGCCGGTGCCTCCTTTCCCTTCTCAGAACCAGGTGTCTGGTCAGTCATGGGCAACCCTTAATATTAGATTTGGCAGCTTCAAGGAAGCTGAGGGAGAGGCAAAAGCTCTCTCCAGAATTTGAACTTAGCCTGTTCATTGCCAAAGTTGCTTGCCCAGTAGGACCTCCTGGGGAAGCTTTTAAGCACCCCAAGCCCCAGCTGTCTTCTGGGTCAAGTAAACCCCAGTCTGCCCAGTGGGACATATGTACCAAGGGTTGGAAAACTCCCTGGATGATTACCATGTGCTAGTAAATTTGAAAATCCCTGGTTTAGAGCCACGGTTCTCAGCAGGGGTTGATCTATGCCCCTCTAGGAAACATTTGGCAGTATCCAAAGACACTTTTGGTGCTCGAAGAGGGATAGCACGGGATGGTGCTACTGACATCTAGTGGGAGGAAGCCAGCAAGGCTGCTAAGCATCCCTACAACAAAGAACCACCTGGCTCAAAACTGTATGGTACAAGTAGTAAGCCTGACTGAGGTACTTGATGTCCACAGCATTAGCCTACCAGAATCGCGAAGCCTCAGGCTCCTTCTCCAGACCCACTGGATCCAAATTTACATTATCACAAGATCTCAAGTAGATTCTTACACACATCTAAACACTAATCCAGATCCTACGAAGGCTTCATTGTACAACGGGAGGCACCATCAATCTTAACCGAGAGTGGGTTCTTCACAGCAGCCGTTTCTTTTACATTGAACATTCGCCCCTAGACACTGCGGACAGGAAAGAGTATCAGACTGCAGAGTTAGCAGATCAGATTTGGGTTCCGGCATTAGGCAGGGCCACTAAAATAGCTTTGCAGGGTCTCAACTGTCTAATCTGCAAACGGGAAGAAAATATAGGGACAAACTATGCAACATGACAGATGATGTCTGCACAGTGGGAGCTGGCATCTGAGCTTCACAAACCCAACACCATTTTCTCTAGCAATTAATTTTCCTTATTCGGACAGTGATTTTTTTCTTTCTGGGAAATGGCAATGCATAGCCACGTCTGCTCAGAACTACCAAGGCATTGGAGTTGAAGGTGCTACCTTGGAGCAGACACTGGAGAACAGGCTCTGGCCTGCTTCCTGAAATATGGCATGGGGCAGTTTTTAATTCAAATTTTACACAAAGTACCGTAAGTCTTAGCCCCCTATCAATCTGGCAAGGCATGTGCTCACAATCACAGATTCCCCTTCACCCATTCCAAGGCCAGCACATAAGGATGATGCTGTCATTTGCTATTCGGTCTCAACTTGAAAGTAGGTTGCTAGCCTTGCCTTCCCCTGCAATGCCACTGCTGTTGAGGATAGAGACTGAAAATCTTCTCAAGACATGATCCCTGCTCGGGATTCAGAATTCACAGCCACACAACCAGTGTGAGGGGAGCTGGGACTTACATCTGTTCCTTTCTGCCCCCCAAATCAAACTGGTATTGTGTTACTACACCACCTCTCCTCAGGCAAGGTGTTTATACCTCATCAAACACACACACACACACACACACACACACATACACACACACATACGCACACACATACGCACACACATACACACACGAAAGACAAGAAGAGGGGTCTGAAACACAACTAATTAAACAGCTGATTAGCAACTAATCAGCTGAGGAGCTTTAAGAAGGATGGACATTCATCATTTTCCTTAAGCAGTTTACAAACTGCCTCATACCAGGAGTCATGCATTTCTCCTGTTACCTGCTCCTCGAGGTCCTTAATACAAGGCTGAGCTCACAACCAAAGCTCCACGAGTCTGTTACTCAAGTGATTGACTGATGAGCCTGTTGATTGATTAGGTCCAGGCTGACTAGTAGAAGTGCAAGCTAAGCATTGGGTGTTCACACTGCAATTGCACAATCTTCTACATCTGGAAATAACTGTGCCTTCTTAAAGATTGTGCCGCAGTCTGGAGAGGTGTTCTCATTCTGTCCACCTACTCCAGAAATATCCAGAAATCGAGTAAGGTGCTTTGAAAGTGAGTCTGACCAAAAGGGAGAGGAAAGTTGTGTGTTAAAGGCTGGCTTTCATGATTGCCTAGGCATAGCACAGGACACTTTGGAGCAATAATCATGCGGAGGCTGGGAAGGAGACAGGAGTAAGATATACAACGGCAGGAAATATGGAGCCAGCAGGAAGAGCCTCCAGATCAAAGAAGGGCATGAGGTAGGATGTCCTCCCACTCACACAAGTGGGATAGGCAAGACCTGGATTCAGACACTGTCAAAACTAAAATCAGCACTGACAGGGGCATGAGAGCCACACCACATAAGCCAGAAAAAGCAGTTAGAGCCAGCAACACTACTGGGTCCAAATGCCTTGGCTAGAACCCAAACCCCTGGAGCAGAAGTGTGGGCAGGCTTTGGTTCCAGTGATAAAACGTGGATGGGAGCCACTGGAATGGAGTACAGGGATTTCAACTCTAATTTTTGCAACAAAGAGCCTAAGCAACTACTGTGTGTGAACCGGAACACAATAGCCACAGAAAGAAATGCAAGGGAGAACTGACTTCACTCTGGATGGAGTAAAGTATTTAATGCCAGTGTGTCCTTTAAAAAAAAAAACAAAAGGCAAGCTGAGGAGCAATTGCCTATGTCTTCCCACCACCTCCTTCAGACAGGGCCTGGCCCGGGTCTGAGAAGACAAAATCCTCCATCACTGTGTGCAACGAAGGTCTTCTTGGCTTTAGGTGGGGCTGGGTATATACAAATTCTTTTGGAAATTCCAAGAACTGTTGCCTCACAAGGACAAACTGAATATCCTACACTCCGGGCTGCAGAGAAAAATCAGCTGGAGATCTGAGCAGGACCTCAGTGGAGAGTAAGGAGAGAAAAGACAGAAAGGGAGAGCCCATCCCAAGGCCATGGCAAGAGAGGGCTGCAGGGTCTGAGAAGCAGGTGAGAAAGCAGCTGGGAGGAAAGGCCCTCTCTTCTAAGTGAATCTCCTAGCTGCTTTGCCTGTTGCTGTGGCAAAATAACCCCAGGAAAGCAACTCACGAGAGGAAGGTTTGCTTCTTCTCATGGTTCCAGACGGCAACCTGCCATCTTAGAGAAGCCACAGTCGCAGAAGATTGAGGAAGGTGGTCACACTGCATCCAGGGTCAAGAAGCAGAGTGACACATGTAAACTAGTACTCCGTTCACATCTCCACTTTATACTGTCGAGATACCCCAGGAATAGTCTAGCCTTAGTTGAGATGGCTCCTCCCCCATCAGAAAATGTCATCAAAACAGTCCCCTAAATTGGGCTAATCTTGGAAATCCCTCTCCGTGTTCATGACATGTCAGTTTGATAACATTAAGCATCACAGATTTTCTTCAAAACAGAAAAAGATTATCTTTTCCTAGAGGTCTCAGTTTATCCTGGTGATACCAATGATGCCCTCACATTCCCAGAAGACTTTGAGTAGCTTAGGGTCTGCCCAAGGAGCGCTTATATGTAGGCCACAGGCAAAGGCCGCTCATGGGCCCAAACATGAGCCACAGCCCAGATCAGTTTCTACGAATCCATGTGGCAGCATGCTTTTCCTTCTCAGGAGAAGACAATTTGAGATTTCTACTTCTCAATCATCTAAGAGATGAGATTTTTTTCCCCCAGTGTTAAAGACAGGGCCCTATATATAGGGGTACTTATATATAGGGTTTTTTGCCTCCGTTTCTATTAAGGTAACATGTAGAAGGAGAAACCCAGCTTTAGATGAAGAGGGAACCTCACTGAAAGAAATAATTACATAGTAATAGTATTTTTAATAATTGAAGTAGAAAAAACGGAAACAGACACTGCAAGATGTTTGAATTTATACATATAAACATGTATTCCTCAAAGTGAATTTTTGTGATGAAGCTAAGCACTCAGTAGCGCAAAGGATTCCCTTTGCTTGCTAAAAGTTTTCAAATAAAATTGTTTTCAAAAAGAGAATAAATTGCTGTCTTTGGTTGATAAGAGACAAAAGGAACATAGTTTTTAAAAACATTTAGTGTGTGTGTGCGTGCGTGCGTGCGTGCGTGTGTGTGTGTGTGTGTGTGTGTGTGTGTGTGTATTTATACCGCATCTTGTATGTGGGGAGCGGAGGACAACTTGAAGGAATCAGCTCCTTCTACCGCCTAGACTTCAGAATGGCACTCAGGTCTTCAGTCTTGGCAGCAGGCATCTTACTCACTGAGCCACCTCTGTGTTCCACAAAGGGAACATTCTCTTTTATTTGTCGGCCACCTATCAGGTGCTATATATAATTTATCTCACATGGCCTTCAGAACAGCCCAACCAGACAGTGTTGCCTCTTACTCACTAATAACAGAACAGATCTTGGGAAAGGTGTAATAAGGATCTTTAGTAGCAAGTCAGAAATTTCATCAAACACTTGCAGTGTAGCAATTGAACCCTGCCTTCCCTCCTCTCCCTGAACCACCACACAGTTGTGGAGGGGTAAGGCATCCCCCTTACACGTCATTCTAAAGGGAAATGTGTTCCAGTCAATTCACCAAGCGACCAATTAGCATCCTCCCTTCTAGAACCAGCCCCAGTCCCTAAAAGTGATGAAAAATGCACCGTCCTCTCAGAGCGCATTGATATTCATCCCAATTCCCTTCCTTCTCTATTTCAGCAGCACATAAATTACCAGCTCTGTTGTCAAATGCTGCATGTAATTGTGTTCAGCAAAACATCCCCAGGGAAAAAGAAAAGTCATCCAGTCTGCAATGGACCAACACAGGCCAGGAGCTCAGCAAAGGGGGTGAGGTCTGCTGTCCACTCTCTCTTGCTGCCTCCTTCACGGTAAACTCAGGCAAGCCAGGGCCTGTCAGGAACGACAAACCACATCAGAGTGGGAGTGTGGAAACAGTTCTAGTTAAGAAACAGTGAATCTTGGACTTGTCAAACCATGCAAACCTATAGAAGAAAAGAAATCCCATGAACTTTTAGATTACCAAGGACCTATTTTAATAAATCAGTAGAAATAAACAGCATTTAGATAATCACAACGAGCCAGATCATGTTAGAATTATCTCACTTAATCTCTGCTGCAGTCCTTAGGGGATAAAAAGCCTGAACTCAGAACTGCCTGCTATTTCACATGCTCAAGGTAGCGCATCTGATAAATACTGCCCTGAAGATGCTTTTCCTTGAGTGCTTCCAGCAACATCACCCTTACAAACACCACCCTTAGGTGTTTGTATTATAGCCTGGTCCCTTAGCACACTGGTCTAGCTGACTGGCCCAGGTGGGAATCAACCCACGGCAAGGTAACACTTGGAAATTTTCTTCAGATTAATACCTGCCTCTTGCAAAATCCTCACATCATTTCCCATTAAAAAACGTTGTTTGTCATGTTCTCTCTCCTTCTGCTCCTCATCAGGACCTTGGGAGCTCAGTCCAGTGCTCAGGGAGATAGTGGGACAGAACTAATGGGAGATCACCAACTCCAGTTGGAATGGGACTGATGGATCATGCGACCAAACCCATCTCTCTGAATGTGGCCAACAGTGGGGGCTGACTGAGAAGCAAAGGACAATGGCGCTGGGCTCTGATTCTTCTGCATGGACGGGCTCTGTGGGAGCCTTCTCAGCTTGGTCGATCACCTTCCTGGACCTGGGGGGACTTGGGAGGACCTTGGTCTTAACATAGAGTAGGGAACCCTGATGGCTCCTTGGCCTGGAGAGGGAGGGAGGGGAAGTATGGGTGGAGGGGAGGGAAGGGAAGGGGGAGGAGGATGGGAGGGAAGGGGGAGGAGGAGGGGAGGGAAGAGGAAGGAGGAGGGGAGGAGATGGAAATTTTTAAATATAAAAAAATAAACCATGAAAAAAAAAACAAAAAAAAATGTTGTTTGTGTGTAAAATGAAAAGCCCAGGGGCCGGGGAAGTGATCAATGGATAAAATGCTTGCAGCTTGCAGCATAAGCATGAGGAATGGAATTGAGAGACCCCACCAGCCATGTAAAACCTGAATGAGCATGGCAACATGCCTGTCATCTTAGTATCAAGAAGACAGGGCATGCCCAGGAGAAAAGCCTGTTAGATAGACAAGTCAAATCTGAAAGCACTGGGTTCAGAGAGGGACCCTGACTCAGTTAAATACAGCAGAAAGCAATAAAAGGAAACACTTGATACTAACCTCTGATCTTTACATATACATGTAGTCACATACATGTGAACATAAATATACATGCATATACACTATACACACATGCAAACCAAATTAGCTAATAATTTATTTATAACTCATTTTTTAATCCTATAGCCAGATGAAATAACATTAATGTAGTCCCAATTATTCCAGAAGTCGACATTAGTTTAATGCCAGCCTAGGCAACAGAATGAGTTCCTTCCCACTCGAAAAGCAAAAGGAAAACACCCTATGAGTTAAAAATATAGTTCTCTCACCTCAAAGAAATGCTGGTAAAGCATTGTACCGTGAGATTTTAGCTTCCACTCATTCTCTAGCTACCTACTTTGCTACTCATCTTTCTCTTATTTTTTGTTTGGTTTGGGGTTCTTTTCATTTGTTTGGCTTTGAGTTTTTGTTTTGTTTTTGAGACAAGGTTTTCTGTGTAGCTCTGGCTGTCCTGGAGTTTGTTATGTAGACTAGACTGGCCTTGAACTCACAGAGATCTGCCTGCCTCTACCTCCTGAGTGTTAGAACTAAAGGTGTGCACCACCGTGTCCAGATATCTTTCTAGTCTGTTGTTCTGAAATGGTGTCTCCCATTTGTAAAGTCCCATCATGGCTAAAATGGCAGAGAGTACACTAACAATGACCTCTGAGTGCCAGACAACAGGAAGAGAGAAGCAAAGAACATGTGAGCTATATCTCTTTTATTGTATGAAAAAAGTTAAATGAAAAAGCATTTCTAAATTTTCTACCCATCACCATGTAGCCAGAGAAACTAATATGTTCAAGCTAGACGGAAAAAAAGACTGGAGACGTTGTCTACTCACCTTATCTAAACATGTTGTCACCCTGATCTGTACCAGAGCACTGATCCTAAAGAAAAAGGATAAAAATGAAAATATAATTAGAAGGACTGTGAGACCCTCATCCCCACAACTCTCTATTGGGGTCCTAGTATGAAGGACTCTTAGTACTCATTTGACCCCACCTAGAGAACAGCATCAGTTTATTTATTTTATGATCTGGGAAGTGGGGACACACAAAATCTAAGAAACTTACAGAAGTTCACAAACCTGAAATGTGACTCTAGGAAGTAGATTGCTTATGAACAATGTTTGTCGTGACATCGAACATAGAAGTTTCCACCTGACAAAGATGTCTCATGTGGCCTGGCGATTTCTCTTTAACATGAAAGTAAGTGTTTACTCAGACATCAAAACACTCATCCCCCTCAGGCTCTGCTGCCCCTGGTTCTAACCACTGGGTTAGAGTTACCTCCTCTAACACATTTACTAATAGTAAAAGTAATATCATTTACTAAACAATGGTAGAGAAGTAACTGACTCAGGGGCAGCCTTCTAGTAAGCCAACAAAGAAACTTCCTGATGTCTTGAAGTATGAGCCAACTATGCCACCCTCAAAGCCTTACCCTAGACAGAGATGCATTGACCCCAGTTTCACCAAGAAGGACACCAGAAAGGTTAGCAGTGATTACACACTGACACACTCTGAACCTTCTCCTTTTCAATCAAGTCATAAGTGTCATTCCACTGAGTACCACAGCTTTGCCCTTCCTTTTCCTCTGCTTAGAGCTATGAATTCATTTCTCTCCTTTGTTTATTCCTCTGGGCCCCGAAACCTTCTCCACAGTCAGCTTACTTAGTACTTCTTTTTTCACGGTTATTTCAAGACAAAGGCTGACCTGGTTATAACTCAGCTCTTCGGTCTGCACAACCACAGGCCTCATTCCCAAATGAGGTTAAAAGGTCAGCAGCAGCCAAGAAAAATACAGCTTTCCAGCTGCTACCAAGCGCAGTACACATTCTTATTAGAATAATAAGCAAACCGTGAAGCCAGGGAAAGCCTTAGCAACAGCATTCTGGCATTAGATGGCTTAGGCAAAAAGACCTGACAGCTGCACGGTGCGGTTCCATTAAATTCTCGGCACTGTGCATGTTTATTCGTCACCCCCCCGCCCCCGAACCAGCAGCAAATGCACCTAAAGATGATGCCTGGGAAACTCAACCTAACTAATCCTGATCACCATCTAACGGGTACCCATTCTAAGCCTAGCATTTGTCAATATTCTGGCTTAGAAAGCAAAAAATGTCTTAAGATCTTCCTTTCAAGCGACTCATGCTCTAACAGATGCATGCTCTAGCCAACCCAGACACAAGCTGAGTTTGCTGCTTTCTCATGAGCTAAGTGCTCCGTGTGGTGGCATATGATTTTCAACCCAGGACTTGGGAGGCAGAAACAGGCAGATGTCTGTGAGTTCAAGGCCAGCCTGGTCTTTATTATGAGTTCTGGGAGAGCCAGGCCTATAATAATGAGAATTTGTTTCAATAAAATAAAACAAAGGTTATCAGTTCTCTGCGACACTCAGAAAAGTTCCCAGGAGGGTTAAGCTGGAAGACGGAACTTGACTCCTGGTGCCATCCAAAGATGGGGAGCCCTTCACAGAGGTCCTCTGCTATTACTTTTATGGCTACACTAAGAGCCTGTGACTCTGGCCGAGCAGATACACCTGCACATGTATGCTAGTGAGTACTGATTTTTCACTCAAGATTTTGAGACAACATGCAATCAAGAACGAAAGATAAAACATGGTTTTAACATCCTCATGAAATAATTCTTTTTCTTGCTTTTTTTCACAACTCTTTTCTTCCCCTACACACCTCTCTAATCTCGACACCCCAAATTTCCTGCTACCAAATATCACCTACATGTCCAACTTGGCCTGAATTAGAGTCCGGCAAGATGATGGAGAATAGAAGGGTCCAGCCCTCATCCCTCTCCACTCAGAGAAACCCCAATCTTGATGGCCACTGGCACATGAGAAGAATTCTTTGAGCCTTGGATTCTACAAAAGAGGTTCCAGTGTCCAACAAAAATTAAAAGTCCAAAGTGTATGCAGTGAGAAAGGCAAAAATCACATCACTCGCTCCACGTGTCACCCTGAAAGCAGTAGTCCTGTGCCACGGCGAAGATGAAGAGGTTGTCTGCATCCCCATCTTGTGGGATCCTGATCCAGGAGCCTATTCTGTGCTTCCCAACATAGAACCATGGGCAGACCTACACAGATGAACCTTCTGAGGACTTAAAGAGACAGCAGTGCACAGAACAAACACAGAGTTTGCAGCATCCACCCATAACTCCTGCTAACCAACTCTCTCATTGTTTTTAAAAAACCCTCAGTTTCCTCTGTAAGCAAGTTCATAATGAAGACCCTGAACTGGAAGACTCCATGGGTAGAAGAGAGTTTATTTGAGACTCAAACTGCTAGGCAAACAGCTGGCGGTGGAAAAAGCCTTATCAGTTTTATGGGGAGAAGTAGCGAGAGGAGAGGTGCAGGCCAAAGGACCCTGGGAGTTAGTGCTGTGCCTGAGTCCTAGGACCCCCAAGAAGACCACCATGGAGCCACACTTCCGAATGCAAAAACAAGGTTTTGTTTATTGAGTACAGGCTAGCACGGGTCCTCTGCCTCACAGTCTGACACAGCAGACGGAGGAAGAAGGACCCCATCTACTATTGTATGGGGTTTATAAAGACAAAAACCACAAAACAGTCACAATGTTACAGTCTCAAAATACAAAATTATGTATCCTGTATCACAATTGGCTAACAGTGAGGTAAAGCTCAGCTGTTAGTTCCTGATAGGCTGTTAGTATCTAAGGGGGATAGCAAGAGCCCCCCTGGTTATGTCCTACAGACATCTGCTGACCCTGGGCTAACCACAGGGGCTGCTTGAAATATTGCCCAGCTGATAGGGGAAGTTGAGTAGGAGAATGGGCTGCAGTCAGCAACTTTATGTAACTTAGGTTTCACCATTAGCTAACACTTCCCCTAAAGAGGGGTCCTATGACCTTCCTTCAGCTCTTCTGCAGCCTTCCGCTGGGGTGTAGTTCAAGGTCCCAAAAGGGCCCAGCACAGAAATGGAAACTTTTCTGGCCTTTCATTCTCCCCAGAAGGTCTAAATGGAGTTCAATTCTGATCTCTAGGTTCCTCAACCTGATGAGAATAACTTGCAAATTCTATTTCATCTTCATTGGGAATGGAATAATAGGCAGAACAATATACATTAGCATTGGTATGCTGAACATAAGCTGAATGGTATTAAGCCTTTGTTTTACAAACTGGGCCCTTTGGGATCTTGAACTATACCCCAGCCCTCAGAATAAGCTGGAGGCTGCAGAGGACCTGAAGGCTAAGCAATTTTGTATTTTGAGACTGTAACCTTGTGACTACTTTGTGGTTTTTGTCAATATAAACCCCTTACAAAAACAAACTGGATCCTTCTCCCTCCACCTGCTGTGTCAGACTGTGCAGAGGACCTGTGCTAGCCTGTACTTACTTTTTCATTAAGAAGTGTGACTCTGTGGTGGTCTTCTGGGGGGGGGGGTCTTCTGGTCCTTAGACTCAGGCACAACATTAGTATGGGGGCTTTGCCAGTTTGCAGGATGCTTGGGTTAATCAGGAACTAGGTGCACTTTGCCCAAGGTAGTTGACCAATGGAAGTGGATAAGAGAAGTAACAGCTTTTTCTGACAAACAGAAATCCACTTCACAAGATTTCTGAGAAATGCAGGGTATTTGTGTATTCAACAGCAATCCTATTCACCTGGTCAGAGACCAGCCTGAGTTGAGCCCAGGTTGTCACTTAGGATATTATCTGTGGTACTGCCATTTAGTGGGGTTCCAATTTGAACCTAACAACCCCTATAACAACACATTCCCAACACAGACAACACCCTGCACAATTTTGCATATGGAACACGGACGTTTCACAAACAACAGAAGAATTTTTATAATCATTGAAGATCAGATCATAGAAGTCAATTTGTCTCAAGGCACTGCTCCAGGGAGGGTAGGGGAACAAAAGATTCTTAGAATACATCGTAGCAACACAGCATGCAATTTTAAGGCTTCCCATCTAAAAGAAATAAGAGTGGAATAATCAGGACAATGAACAATCGAAAGTGTCAAATGTCTAAGCAACCCACGGACTGTCCCACTCTACATTAGTGAAGGGTTTCTTCTTTGAAGCCAGTAAGACTGGAAGAAACGACTGAGTCTTCAATTGTAAAAAGTTAATAAATTTCTTCAAGGAATACAAAGAATAAAGGAAATATTGCACAGCCAGAGGAATACAGTAAAGCCCCAATGGCTGGCCCAAAAAAATAGAAATGGAAGAATGGCCTGAAAATAATTCATCACAGCTGTGTTAAAGAAACTGAGATAGCTACAAAGAAATAGTTGTGAACAATTAAACAAAATTAGCAAAAAAGTGCAAGATAAAGTGAGAAGTTCAGCACACAGAGACACCAAAGAACTGGACAAAACAAATCCCAAGGCTGAATAAAGCTGTGTCTGAGCTGAAAAACTGAAGAGAAGGCATTCATGGAGAGCTCAGTTAATGGGGAAAGTCAGCAAATGGGAGGCCAGGCCCTTAGAAGCTGTCCAGTTAGAAGATCAGAAGGGGGAAGGTGGAAGGGGAAAGCAATTCTGCAGAAGGACTGAAAATCCGAATCCATAAAATCTCAAATATTAACAAAAAATGGTCATAGTGATGTTCTCACCAAGACATCATCAAACCGTCAGATGTCACAGAGGGTAGCTTACAAAGCATCACATTCCCCAGAGCCTGTCCTCAGGTTCTCAGCACAAACCCTGCAAGCTGACAAAGAATGAAAGGGTAGATTCAATCACTGAGAGAAAAACACCCTCTCAAAAAAAAATCATCCAGGCTAAAGCTGCCCTTCATAACAGAACAAGAAATCTTAAAAACTGTGCCAGACAAATACTCAGGAAGCTGACCATTGTTAGACTATAAAAGAACTGCTAAAATATCCAAAAGTAAATAAAACATCCAGTTAAATTTAACCAGAGGCCTTTAGAAAGAGTCCCGAGAGGCCCACTGAAGTCATGCCAGCCTACAGAGCGGAGGTCAGGGGACAACTCTGTGAAGTGGATCTCACCTTCCACCTTGACATGATTCTGGGGTTGTACATGGGTCCTCAGCTTTGCCTCATCAGGCAAGTGCCTTTACTCACCAAGTCATCTTGCTGGCTTTAAAGAATTGTCCTTATAATTAATGGAAACTAGCATGCTCAGATCTCCATTAAAACACCCGCGTTTGTTCACTTTATTGAATCACAAACTCTAATGCAATCTTTGTTCTAACCATACATCTTCCTGAAACTGTATTTAAAAACAAAAAGCACAAGAGATTCGAATTGGTATTTTCCCCCATTATATTTATGTGACAGAAATGACAGGCTTCAGTTGGCCCACAGATTTACAGCTAATGTAAGATTGGACTGTCGTTATGTGGTCTCCCCACCATGGAACGCTGGTCTGGGTTACTGGATGTCACCACAAACAAATGAAAAAATTAAAGATTATTGCTTCTCAGTCCTTGTTAGCATGAAAACATAATTATGTGTTTTATGTGTTTGGGAAGCAGAGATCATGCCTTCCAGAACACCTATTGGTTTGCAATCTTGCTGTCACCATCCGTCAAAAGGAAAGCTTCAATTTATTGAATGGCCTTTGTCAGTGTTAGCCTGAGAACATGCCAACATGACATAATGATTAGTAGTAAATTAGTGATAATAATAGTTAGCCTTCAAACGACAAGGACTTTGCATACAATACGTTATTTAATACTTAGAAAACTCCTGTATCTGATCTCTGTTTTATTAATGAGAAGAAAGTTGAAAGAGACTAAATTACTTCCCTAATTCAGGCTAGTTGCCAGACAAAATTCAAAGCTACATGAAATATCATTCTATGTAGGGTGTAGAACACAACAAATGGTATCCTTAGGGGAAATGTAACCACCACAAAAATCAGCACACAATAGAGCAATGGAGACCGTTTTACCAGTGCCCTGACAATTAACCCTTATTTTATAAAACTTATTCTTAAGAGTTGAAGGGGGGGAAAGAATATGATCAAAACATATTGTATGGAATTCTCAAAGAACTAGCAAAAATACTGTTTTAAAGCAAGAATATGGGCTAGAAAGATGGCTCAGTGGTTAAGGGCACCGATAATTCTTCCAGAGGACCGAGATTTGATTCCCAGCACCAATAATTATCTGTAACTCCAATTCCAGGGGATATGACACTCTCAAATGGCTTCTGGGGGCACCAAGCATTATATGGTGCACAGCTATGCATGCAGGCAAAACACTCATAAACATTAAGTAAAATGTAGTCGAATAATAGATAAAATGAAAGTGTTTTAAGAAGCAAAAGCAATGTAGTTCATAAGGCAACTCATCTTTTTACGAGAACTTCCTATGAGACTCACTCAACTCACATGTACACAGCAAGGCTCCTGACCAGTTTTGGCTGAGGTAATCTAACTTCCCCATTTTATTCATTAGTATGGCTGGGTCATGGGATGCCCCCTTATCTGATTAAACCTTACTTGTAGGTGCATCTCTGAGGTTGTCTGCAGAGTTGCCATGTCAGTTAGTAGACCAAGGAAGAAAAGCAGCCTTCCCTAATGACCTTACCCCCTCAACTGAAGACTTGAATCTGGAATATCGGTCTCTTGCCTGTGGACTAGATCTTCTACTAATGGCTCTTGCAGTTCTTCAGGTTTCAGGCATGGACCAAAGCTCTGTTGCCAGGAGCTGCTGCTTGGATACAGTAACATGACTTCTGTAAATATCTATGCCTCTTTGTTCTGTTTCTCTGGAGAATGCTAGTGCTTCCTGATTCCAAACTGTTGGTCCCTGAGTGATCCAAGATAAACAAATCACACGTTCCTGCCCAGGAAGTCTCAAACTGAAATTAAAAGAAGCCAGTCTAGCCCAATTTCTGGAAAAGAAGAGAATAAAATTTGGGTGCAGGCCATGGACCTACTGTGGTTTTCACATGTGGCCTGGAAGGGATAAAGCCTGGGTGCAAATGCAATGAAATGGGGCGCCTGGGTCAAGCGTGAGGAGGGTGAGATCTAGAATGCCCCTGACTAACAGCTTCTGCTTCCCTCTCCATTCCTGAAGACCACACAGCTCTCTGTCCTGTGTTCTCTGAAATCAATCCATGTGCTTTTCACAAATCCTTTTCTGTGCTTTTGGTGAATTCTGCCTATTCCTTCTCCACAGACAACCCTAACTACTCCTGGAAATCTGGCTAAAGCAAGCAGAGCGTCCTAGTAGCCTAGTGTGAAAATACGACATGAACCCAAAGCCACCAAAGGCTGAAAACTGATGAGCGCAGTACTCAGGTGTCCCCTCTTTAGCACCAGTGATACCTGACATCAGTCAGAAAGAAACTAGAATACTGTTGTGCACTACATCGTTAGCAAGACTCTGGAACCTAGCCTTGTTTGATCATGCGATGTCCCCACATGCTCCTGTGCTGAACATGTGATCCCACTTCATGTTTGCTTTTAAGGCAGTAGAAACTTTAAGAGGCAGGCCTAGGTAGAAGAGGCACCTACTAGGGGCATGCCTTTGAAGGTTATACCTAGTCTATGGTCCATTCCCTCCCCCACTTCCAGTCCCGCGTGAGGCTTGTAGCTTCTACCATGTGCACTCCCAACGCTAGGGTGTTTCACCTCACCATAGACCCAGCATCAGCACAACAAAGGACTGTGGATGAAAACATCCAAACCCACCAGCTGAACACAATCAATCGCCACCTTTAGTTGTTTTCCCCCCATTTTTGTCCCAGAGACAGAAGGCCCAGCTGACACAGTTGGCATCCTGTCTTCAGGCAGCAGAATATTAGTGCCCTGGAGCTGCCAGTCACAAAGAGGTTGGAGATCATGTTCTTAAAGCGATGATTTAAGGTAGTCTGACACAGCAAAAACTTTCATGTAAGGACATCCCTCAGCATGTGGCTGAAGACCTAATAGTAAAATTCACTAAAACTGGGCAAGCTTTGAAGGCCTAGTCACAATGCCCTCTCCCTCTCCTCATGGGTTAAGAACAATGGACAAGCAACCCAACCTTCCTTACCTAGTAGACCAGGTCAAGTTCCTCATTCCTAGTTGAGGGCTCAGTTCTGTAACAATGCACAGATTCATTTAAATAACTCAAATATGTCTCCCCGAGGAAACCAGGGACTATCCTATTCCCTTGGTACTAGAAAGCCAGGTTTGTAATAACGTTCCACCTCCCCAGATGTTCCCTCTGCTCTCAAGTTCAACCCTCTTTTGCCTCATGTGCCACTGGGTCTTCCTCCCTCATCCTCTCAGAATGTGTGATTGATAATATATGGCTTTTGGATCACATCTCTACTGTTTGGTATCATGGGTTCACCCACTCCTTTAACTCCCCTGCAGTAAACCGGAAGGCCTTCAAACACAGTGTGGAGATATCAGCCAGCAGGGACTGTGCTCAACAATGCTGTACCTATGCAGGTAGGAATAGAACCCCCTAAGAGCCTTCTCAGCAAGGGAATACTCCCTCCAGCCGCCTGTGGGGCCCACTGAAATTTCACTGGAAGAGCAGCAAGGCAATGTTGAAACTGCTTCCCAGTTTTAACACCATCTGCTGGGACTATGCTCAACAATGATTCACTGAGAATGACAGGGTCTAACCAGCAAATTGTTTATAGACCATTAACTTCAGAATATCCCACACAGAGAAAGGAAAACAAACCCACACTGAGATTCCAATGTTAACTTGAAATCTTTATTCAAAGCAATTCTTCAAGGCTGAGCCTGGTGGTGCAGGCTATAATCCCACTGCTTAGGGGGCAGAAGCAAGAGAATAAGGAGTTCAAAGTCATCCTTGACTATAGAGTGAATATGGACTCATTTTTGGAGTCTTACATAGTTTTCCTATTGCTGTGGTGTAACATCATGATCAAAAGCAAGTTGAGGAGGAAACGGTTATCTGGCTTACATTTCCACATCATTATCCACCACTGAAGGGAGTCAGGACAGGAACCCAATCGGGGAAGGAACCTGGAAGCAGTAACTGATGTAGAGGCCATGGAGGGATGCTGCTTACTGGCTTGCTCACCATGGCTTGCTCAGTTTGCTTCCTTTCAGAACCCAGATGAACCTGCCCAGGAGGAGCACCAGGGACAGTGAGCAGTGCCCTCTCCTATCAATCTCTAGTTAAGAAAATGCCTACAACTGGATCTTTTGGAGGCATTTCCTCAATTGAGATTTTTCTCCTTTCACATGATTCTAGCCTATGTCAATCTGACATAAAACTAGGCAGCACACTGAGCTATATGAGACCTTGTTTCACACATACCTATAACTATACCCACACCCATACGCGTGCCCAAACCCATATCCATACCCATCCCTCTAGATGAGAGAGAATCTTTTAACGGGAGTTGAGGAGGTAAGACAGCTCAGTGGACAGCAGGGGTAAATGTGCTTGCCACCAAACCCGAGGAACCGAGTTCAATCTCTAGAACCTGGGGTAGAAAGGCAGAACAGTTAATGGCCTGCAAGATGTCTTCTGACCCCCACATTCATGCTACACACGTGTGCCCACACACATATTAACACGCATACACACACTAAATAAATAAACAAACAAAAGGGTGTTTAACCAAATGAAAATGGGACTGCTGACTCCACTCCAGGTGCTGCTATATGCCTTTCCTCTTTTGTCACTTCCCCAGTTCTGGGGATCCTCTTCAATGGTCTCTTGACTCACGCATCCTAAACGCATTCATCTGCACCATGGGGAGAAAACTAATTTCTATTGTATGTGCTTGCGGCAATGTCAGTTTCAACATGTACAAATCTTTTTAAAAGCTTTGAGTAAATTTAAAATAAGAAAGTAGTCTGGAGCTGGAAAGGTAATTCAGTGGTTAGGAGCACTTGCTGCTCTTCCAAAGGACCTGAGTTCGATTTCAGCGCCTACATGGCGGCTCACAACCACCTCAACTCTAATTCCAGAGGATAAAATACCATCTCTGTTTTATGTGGACACTGTCCACATGTGGCACACAGACATACATGTGATAAACACCCTCGCACATGAATTTTTTAAAAGTAGTGGAACCCTACCTGCTCCCGGCCTGTCCGGGGCATCTGGTCAATGAAACCTTCAGAGTAACCATCAATCCAGGAGGGTATACAGAACTGAAACACGCCAGTCAGAGCATCGCCCACATGAAGGATGACTGAAAATGTCCAAGTCTGACAATCTTTCTAAATAATGCAAAGGGAAGGAAGGAATAGTTTGGACTGGGCTTGCCAGTCCACGTGTTCAAGAAGGAGACTTGAAGCCAGGCAGTGGTGGCACACGCCTTTAATGCCGGCACTTGGGAGGCAGAGGCAGGCAGATCTCTGTGAGTTTGAGGTCAGCCTGGTCTACAAGAACTAATTCCAGGACAGGCTCCAAAGCTACAGAAAAACCCTGTCTCGAAAAACCAAAAGGAAAAAAGAAGACTTGATCTTGGCACTAACAACACGTAAAATTGTTTCAAAGAGGAGAATGGTTTTATATGCAAAAGGAATCTCTTGTAATTTCTCGGTAGTCCTTATAGTTCTGGAAAATCCTGTAATTGGAAAAAGGGATTAGCAAGATCATATGTTGAAATGGAAATGTCATTAATCTAATGACTTTTATCTATAACATGTTAAACACACACTTATCTACCATCTTCTAGCTCAAGTCTTACACCTCTGGAAGGTGACCTTGACAGAGAACTCGTCACCACCTGCTCTGCTTTCATTTCCACATGGCCCTCACACCCTAGAGTGAAATTTATCGGTATAATCAGCTTGAGTGTCAAAATAAATACAACTATCTATATTAGTTACTTTTCATATTGTCTGATATACCTATCAGAAACAGCTTATGGGAGGAAGGATTGGTTTTGGCTTATGACTTTAGATGGTAGAGTCAATCACAGTGAAGGCAGCATGGCAGAGTGGCAGAAGGACTTCTTCTGCAGGAGGAGGACCGCATGGTGGCTGGAACACTTGCAGGACTTATTCAAATGACACAAACCAGGGGTCAGAGTGTATAGGCAGAACCAGAGGCACGTGAGACCTTCAAATGCCTCCCCCTTGAAACCTGCTTCTATCCGTTAGGCCCATATCACAAAGGTTTCGCAAGTTTCCAAAGCAGTGCTATGGATTAAGAAGTCCCAAAAGTCTGTGGGAAGGAGGCAGTATTTAACTAAAATACTTTAACTTCCTATGATTCAGTTTTAACTTAATATAGATAATATCATCTCCAAGGGGCTTATACGGTATCAAAGCTGCAACAAAGAGAACTCTAGGTTCTCAATATCATCTATATAAGTGGAGACGCCCAGTACCCTTACTGCCTCATGCACATGGGTCACTCATGTCCCATGGTCTTCAGTCAAGCTCAGGGCCTGTTTCTACTACTACTAGCTCAAACAATCCGCTGCCAGTAAATGCTAGTAACTTACATGCCAACCTCCTTGATACCTACAGCTCTGCCCCTCAATCCACAGGGCTCCTACCTCATCTAAATGATGAGGCAGGTTGGAGGGCAGTTGTTTATTTACCTCCCCAGTATTTGTCTCAACCATGAATCCGTCTTTCTATAATCTGTCCCACCTGTGCCTGCTTTGAATCCCACTGGCGTCACACGGCTCCCCACATCCTCACCCCCACCCCCACACAGGTACTCACGAGGCTTGGAATGTGTTCCTTCCTCTTTTAAGCTGAATACTAAATAATACATTGGCTTTCAACGACTTACGGAGACCAGGAGAAGAGATAAATTATACGTGCATGCCTGTATGCTCACCAAGACCTCAGAAAGCCTGCGGGTGGCGAACAGTTGCCTGTGGTGCACCAAGAATTCCCGGTGATTCTGATGCACACTCAAGTTTGAGAACCACTGATCCATGCGCTAAAAAAGCATCAGACACAGAGCTGCGTGACTGAAGTAAAAAGCCGGCAAGCTCATGGGGCAGCGGGGTCTCCTGTGGCTGACCGGGTTTGTTTTGGGGCATGCCATTTATCCTTCTTTGTGGCTTTTTTTTTTTTCTGCCTACAAAGCAGTGAATAAAGATAGTCCATAGCTCACATGGGCTCTGATGAGCACGAAACGCAGGCATGTGTACCGAAGGCCTCCATAACTGTGAAAATGCCACAGGACCACAAGTCACACCGGCAGCTTTCAGAATGCCAGCGGCAGCGGCAGCAGAACAGCTTGACCGGAAAGTCCAGCACTTTCTCAACAGCCCTCTGAAGGCCTGAACAGCTGCCGAGCTCAGCCCACATCTCAGCAAATCCATCAGCCATTTCTCTGCCTTTGCCAGCATTCGAGAGAGCCTCTTCTCGCCTCTGCCTGCAGCCTCCTAGGACTGAGCGCTGAGAGAAGGCGGAAGCTGGTGGTCCGTGTCCTCCCTGGATTGTGACTACAGATGGTGTTGGTTTACAAAGGGCAAGCTTCAAAGATGTCTAGCCTGGCTGTTTCTCTCTGTGCCACTTTTTCAAGTGCTTTTGCTCTAGTTTAGGAAGAGGAATGAGGAGAAAGAGGGAAAGAAAGAAGGAGAAGGCTAGATCATTTATCCATGACCTAAAGGCTTCCTCCCTATGTCTTGGCTTGGCTTCCTCGGGAGTTTTTCTCTGCTGGTCAGAAAAGGCACCATGAGGTCACAGAGCCTTGTACACTATATGAGGAAGTGGTGTCATTCAGATGCAGGCAAGCAGCTCGCTCGCGCCTTGTCTGTTTATAGAACAAAAGTGTGCAGTACATTCAAGCATCCCTGAACCCCTAGGGAAGGGCTGTCAGTAGTCACAGCACATGAATATCAAAGAGTCTTTCCTCTGCAGGTGGACTGTCACAGTGTGGTCTCATCTCCTGGACTTCCAATTGGCCTTTGAGGCTGACTGCTACAAATATGTGGATGAACTTTGAAAGCATAAAAGAACATGGCTGGGGTGGATCCAGCACATTTCCCTAGCAATCTTAAGTATACCAGATAGAAGCAAGTTCTCAGATCTCCCTAACCACCTTTATTATGGTGCTAAGAATTTTCTTTTTCAACAAGAAAACTTCCTTGTTGTGGGTTTGACTTTTCAAGCCAAAAGGCTGGTGAAAAGATTTGAGGAGCAGCTCAACCGTAGAGCTGCACAAGGCCCTGCACAAGGCCCTAGCATGCACAAGGCCCTGCATCTGAACCTCAGGCTGTATAATAAATCAAGAAAGAAGCAGATATGTAAACAAATAGTGGGAGAAATGTTACTCATTTATCAAAGATATATTCAACAAAGATGACTTCTAAACCCCTCCCATTTCTGAAACTCAAGCTTCCCAGAAATCTGGTTTGCCAGAAACATGTGTGTGTGTGTGTGTGTGTGTGTGTGTGTGTGTGTGTGTGTGTGTGTGTGTGAGAGAGAGAGAGAGAGAGAGAGAGTGTGTGTGTGTGTGTGTGTATGAAAGAGAGAAAGGAAGGAAGGAAGAGGGAGGGAAGGAGGGAGGGAGGGAGGGAGGGAGGGAGGGAGAAAGGAAGGAAGGAAGGAAGGAAGGAAGGAAGGAAGGAAGGAAGGAAGAAGCAAGCAAGGAAGGAAGGAAGGAAGGAAGAAAGAAAGAAAGAAAGAAAGAAAGAAAGAAAGAAAGAAAGAAAGAAAGAAACAGTCTTTAGACAGGGATTCAACTCCACAAAATTCTAGAAGATATTTTTACTTAATGCCTACAATTATTTGTGGATCCTTAGGTCTTTCACCTAAACAGCTTGGCCTGGTCCATGTTACACATGCTTATATTAAAGAGGTATTACATGTTTAGCTGCAGGTTCTAGCAAGGGTCCAAAGAAAAAAATAGCAGATGTAACTGTCTCCTAAAGGAGAAAGGATGAGTGACCACCTTTCTCGTAGCTCAGGACACATTGTGTATACCGACATAAAGCTGGTAATGGCACCCAGAAAGGATGAGCTCCTGGTCTCATAGCTCTGTGCGGATGGCTTAGAAAGGGCATTCATTGACTGTGGCTCTGCAACCAGGAAAGACCAAGAAATGGGAGAATAATCATAAGAAAGAAAAATAGCTCAATCCTGTGGTTTTATAACACAATTTCACTCTCTCCTTTCGGCACTCACCTAAGCCTGCAGCTCTCGTTTTGCACAATTTTCACTTGTACCAATGCCAGTTTAGCTCAGGGAACAAAACAAGCCACAGTTCTCAATTAAATATACTGTGAAAACAGGAAGTTCATGTTTGGCCTGGGGTTTATCCACATTAAGCTGAGGTCTGCAGCCAAGAATTCTGAGGCTGTCTGCATTTTATCTTTCCTCTAAGAGGATTAGACTGTCACATTACCTCCAATTGGAAGAGTTTGGGGATCTGTGTACACAGGGCACAATGAGAAGCTGTAGGAATTTAGGAGTCCCGATCATGCAGGTATGGTGTGCAAATAAAGAGACAATATGATGCTTCTCAGGATCCCAAAGCCTACCCATCGTGGGTATAAGAAGAGCCAGCCATCTCTGATACCCTTTAGCCTCTGAAATACTCACTAGAGCCCTGCCTTTGGGTGTTCCGTAATCTGTCTTTATAAGACTCAAGAACACGAGTCAACAAATTCTCCCCCACCCCCACAGTCAGAAATTTGGGGTTTTCTGGAAGGCAGGCAGAGTGAAAGAATAAGTCAGATACATGAACACATTGCTTTTTTGAGGTCTGATGGTTTTACCTGCTAGCCTATCTTTAACACCACTGAAAGGGTAGGATGGTTGAACTTACATGAAGGAAATGGTCAGTGTTTGTTGCTCAGTAACACACTATAGGCCTAATGAATGGACAAGCTGCTCCAACAGCCCTGCTGGCTGATTCAGGGCAGGCAGTCATGGTTACCACCCTACCCAGTCCACCTCCAAGATGAGCAACTATGTGGTTGCTCCTTTCACAATGGACTTCTTCTCATGTCCTCTGTTGTAAGACCTCTGTGTTCTCTCCTAAACTGCCTTGCTTCCCCAGAACTCTGAGTTCCTAAGAGAGAAATATGCTCCCACCTATTGTTTTTGTTATTCTTTCTATTGCTGCAGAAAGAAGATAGCTGATAAAAATAACCTACAAGGCCGGGCGGTGGTGGCGCACGCCTTTAATCCCAGCACTCGGGAGGCAGAGGCAGGCAGATCTCTGTGAGTTCGAGGCCAGCCTGGTCTACAAGAGCTAGTTCCAGGACAGGCTCTTAAAAAGCTGCAGAGAAACCCTGTCTCGAAAAACAAAAAACAAAAAACAAACAAAAAAAAAATAATAACCTACAAGGGGGAAAAGGGTTATTTTGGCTCACAGCTCAAGGGTGCAGATCACACAGCAGGAGCTTGAGGAGGCTGCTGGTCACTTTGCATCTGCAATCTTGAAGTGATGAATGCTCACTTTCTCCTTCTTATACAGTCCAGGTACCCAGCCCAAGGAATTACACCACTCATGGTGGACAGGTCCTCCCAGGCTCCTCCCACAGAAGCATGCTAGAATCTCCCATGGTGATTCTAGCTCCCATCAAGTTGACAACTGAGATTAACCATCACATATATACGTGCATAGTCCTCATATACTGTCTTTCCTTTCCCCTAGGCTTTCCACTGGAGGAGTTACCACTCCCAGTGCGCCCATCATTTCTCTGGAAGGATCTGATAGTGGATGAGATCCTGAAGGTCAAAAAAAGCAAAGACGTAAGGAGTGAAAGCATTTAAGAACACTTGCTGCTCTTGTAAAGAAACTGGATTTGCCAGAACGGATTCAAGACTGCTGCCTGAGATGATCAAGCCTCACAGGATACTCCAGTCATGATCTGATCATAATTCTAAATTTTCTTTAGGTCCCCATAAGATTATCAGTGACCCCAACCAGCAGGAAGTAGCCTGGAAAACTACATCCACATTCCCCAAAAGTGGACTATGGATATTTTCCTTTGTTTAGAATGTTGGTTACAAGTTGTTACAGCTAATGGTCAGGAGAAAAGCTAAACAAAGGATATTAGATTCAGAGTTCTTTAAAAAAAAAAGGGGGGAAGTGGTATGGGACAATGGTCTGTATTCTGTCAATTACATTTTAAATAAACGCTGATTGGCCAGTAGCCAGGCAGGAAGTATAGGTGGGACAACCAGACAGGAAGTAGAGACAGGTCAATGAGAACAGGAGAATTCTGGGAAGAGGAAAGCTTGGTCTGCAGTCCTGACCGGGCCACAGAGCAAGCAAGATGTAACTGCCTCACCGAAAAAGGTACCAAGGCACATGGCTAACAAGAATAATGGGCTAATATAAGTTATAAGAGTTACTAAGAAGCCTAAGCTAATGGGCCAATCAGTTTATAGTCAATGTAAAAAAAGAAAGAAATAAAAGAAAAAAACCTGGATTTGGTTCCCAGAAACCACATCAGGGAATTCACAACCATCTCTAACTCTGGCTCCAGAGAGTCTGATGCCCTCTTCTCTCCTTTTTGGGTACCAGGGAGATATATGGTATACACATACATAAATGAAGGCAAACACTGTAGACATAAAATAAAAGACAGTAAAAGCACAGAAGTTCTTTAGGAAGTTTAATATTTGTGCAAAAAAGGAAAATAACATGAGCAAAGGAGTTAAGCCTGGGTGAGACAGTGGAAAGGGTGAGGAGCAGTCCAATGCCATGGGAGCATTTGCTGATGGACTGCACATTGACCAAAAGAGACATGGAATGACAGCTCCCACACTTTTGTTTTAAGCAACTGGGTGGGTGGCAGTACCATTTGAGTAGATGGGGAAGCAAGGAAGAAAAGTTCAGAAGAAACAACTGTCATGTTGGAACATTATTGTCTGGATACCCACTGCATATCTAAGCAGAAATGATGTACCTTAATTTATATAGCTGCACTGAAGCCAGCACACAGATTTAGGAATAATCAGAAATATAATAATCATGTCTCATGAATATGGTCTAATATATGCTAGGAATAATAGACAAGTTAAAACTTGAGGAGGCCAGGAAAATGGCTTCAATTTCCCAAGATGAGTACATATTCAATTCAGACAGGGTTTATCTGCTCATACTGAGAACATATTTTGTAAGTGCCATTATACACTGTGAAAGCTAAAAGACACCAATATTAATGCTATAACTAGAAAAGAATAAATGCTAATCAAATGTCATTTGTATTTGAGGAGTTAATCACCTAATAGAGGAGATAAACACATAAAATATGAATGTAGCCTTGGAGAATATACAGGACATTAAAGTAGTGGCAACAAAAGCTTTTTGGGTTCTTGTGTGTCTCATGCCAAGGGGCTACTAGTCCTTTACACTGTAGTTAGGACAACTAGCCATTCTGTGGCAGAGATGATGCTGGAACTCCGTCAACGAGGGCTTCAGTGTCCCAGTGTCCCAGTGACTTCACATCTGCAGGAATAGTGAAGACCCAGGCAGCCTTGAGGTTATTCCAATGATGAGGATTTCTGTTTAGTAATTCAGTATGTCTTTCCCACCGACATGGTGGTATCTGTATGACCGAATCTTAGCAGTGAAGAAATCCATGGCTCAATTCTGTCTCATTACAGCATTCAGGGTGGGACGTAACTGTAGGAGTTCATGCATATGTCTGTATCTAATACTAATACAAAAATACCCATAAAATATGGGTAGCTACAACACTGTCCGTGCTCTCAAATTCACAGCAATTCTCCTGCCTCACCTGAGTTCTTTTGTATAAAAATTTTCCTCCTTTATACTCACAATAATCAGTTGAGACAAGTGATTATTATCCTCATTTGGATAATAATCAAATAACTGAACCACTCAGTGTCCTAGTAATAGACCAGCACTGTGAACTCCTATGGGACCCTTGGGTGAGAGGCACCGCTGTAACCTTGGACTCCATGGTGGCGTTGGGGCCCCTTGTACGCAGCACTTACATCCTACACTGTATCCACTCAAAGAGAGAACCTCCCGCACACCCACACCCACAGCTATCAACCCATCTACTCTCCTCCCATCCTTCTCAAACTCCTCCCTCTCAGGCTCCTCCCTTCTCAAACTCCTCCCTCTCAGGCTCCTCCCTTCTCAAACTCCTCCCTCTCAGGCTCCTCCCATCCTTCTCAAACTCCTCCCTCTCAGGCTGCCCCAATTTACATAATCACTTTGTGTTTCTCACACAGACCTGACTGACACTGTCCAGCAACCCACCTGAAATAATGGATCCTTCGGAGACACCAGAAGCCCTTTCTATTTCGTTTTTGGTTTTAAGCTGTTAAACTGTCCACCAATCTGCTGATAAAATACAATAATGTGATTTATCTCTGAGAACAGCAGCAACATCTCAACAAATTGGATTTGCTTTATCTTCCTTTAAAAAAAAGTGTTGTTCAGGGTTTTCTTTGAAGACGTCCTTTTCAAAACATTGACCTCCTGATAACTTGAGATGACTTTGAGGGGGAGGGAGAGGGAAAGAGAATTTAATTTACATTCCCTATCCCTTCTGATGCTGAGAAAGACATGCCTGCCCCACCCTCTCCCTAGAACCTTGCTGAGCTGCCTCTACCCATCTTCCCTTTGTTTCTATACTAAGTACAGATCTAGTTTCTAGAGGGGGAGCCCTGATATCAAGGGATTAGGCACCCCCTCTTCCCTCCTGTCCTATATCTATGGCCTAGAAGGACATGACTGTATGTTTCATCATTTATCCTGTCTTCCCCACTCTACTCTTTCTCAGAAACCAACCTGTTTGCCCAGATCCTAGTCTTTCTTGAATGTCCCATAGGCTCTGTACCACAGTAACCCATCCACCCTTATTCTTTTACTGAATGGTTCTTAAACCTTCTTGGCTAAAACTCCTGGGTGATCCCATGTAGGCCAGATCTACCTTCATGGAAACATGTTCTTCCCACAGCTCTAGTTTTTTTAGAGTAAACTGCATGGTGTATTTTCAGGATGGCATCTAGAAGACCACCTGTCCGGTGTGGTCCTCATGGTGAAGAGGTTGAGACGAACTTTGGAACATGTGAGTGTCTCTACTGTCATCTCTTCACCTTTTCACCCTCATCGATCTTCACCATAGTGACACCACCATCCTTATTCTCCCTTCCTCCCCTCCCATGCACTTCCCCCTCTAGCATATCCCACTTCTGATACACTAAACATGCCCAGCTCCTCTGTGGTACATGTTCTTCCTTTTTAGATGCCTGACAAACTCCTCCCTCTCTCCCTAGCTATTACTCCAGGTAGAGTTGGTTCTTGCCTTCCCTGGGCTGCAATAGCATACTCTCCATATAAATATTTCTGGATGTTTAAAACTTTTTAAATCTATTTCTGTGGTGAATTAAGAATGGCACAAATTCATTATGATGCCTTCCATTAAGAAGCAGTGTCTACTGGGAACTCGAGGGAGGAAGTTGGGTGGGCTGATTTTTCAATCAAATGGACATTTAAAAAAAAAACAAGCTGGTGTACTTATCCTGTTACCTAAAAAAATAGATTCCATATTAAAATTAGTCAAAGGAGATGAAGAAGGTCATTTCATATTCATCACAGGAAAAATCCATCAAGATGAAGTCTCAGTTCTGAACATTTATCCCCCAAATACAAGCACACCTTATTTGTAAAAAGAACATTACTAAAGCTTAAATCAATGGGAATAAACACTTTCAGTAACATGTTGAAGTAGGATACAAGATCAACTTGGAAAAAATCAGTAGCCCTCCTGTACACAGATGATAAATGGGCTGAGAAAGAAATCAGAGAAACATCATCCTTCACAATAGCCACAAATAGCATAAAATATTTTTGGAGTAACTCTAACCAAACAAGTGGAAGATTTGTATGACAAGAACTTTAAATCTTTGAAGAAAAAATCAAAGAACACATCAGAAAATGGAAATATCATCCATGCTCTTGGATAAGTAGGACTAACATAGTGAAAACAGAAATCTCACCAAAATCAATCTACAGATTCGATTCAATGCCCATCAAATCACAGCAAAATTCTTCACAGACTTTGAAAGAACAATAATCAACTTCACATGAAAAAACAAAAAACCCAGGATAGCCAAAACAATCCTGTACAATAAAGGAACTTTCAGAGTCATCACCATCCCTAACTTCAAACTTTACTATAGAATTATAACAGTGAAAACAGCTTGGTATTGGCATAAAAACAGATAGGAGGACCAGTAGAAAGAAATCAAAAACCCAGATACCTACCCACACACCTATGAACACCTGATTTTTAACAAAGAAGCTAAAATTGTAAAATGTAAAAAAGAAAGCATCTACAACAAATGGTGTTGGCATAACTGGATATTGACATGCAAAAGAATGCAAATAAATACCTATTTATTGCCATGCCCAAAACTCAAGTGCAAATGGATCAAAGACCTCAACATAAATCCAGACATACTAAACGTCATAGAATAGTAAGTGAGAAGTACCCTTGAACACATAGGCACAGGAGACCACTTTCTAAATATAAATCCAGTAGCACAAACATTGAGAAAAACAATTAATAAATGGAACCTTCTGAAACTAAGAAGCTTCTGTAAAGCAAAGGATATCTTCAACAAGACAAATTGGTAGCTTACAGAATGAGAAAGAATCTTCACCAGCACATCCGACAGGGGACTGATCTCCAAAATATAGAAAGATGGTGCGGGAGAATTGTCTGTATTTTGTCAATCATGTTTTAAATAAACGCTGATTGGCCAGGCAGGAGGTAAAGGTGGGAAAACCAGACAGGAAGTAGAAATGATGTAATGAGAACAGGAGAACTCTGGAAGGAGGAAGTTGATTCCTCCCATCCTGCCCAGATCACCGAAGCAGCAGGATGTGATCTGCAGCACTGAAAAAAGGTACTGAGCCACATGGCTAACATAGATCAGAAAAATGGGTTAATCAAGATGTTAGAGTTAGCCAGTGAGAGACTAGAGCTAATGGGCCAATCAGCTTTATAACTTATAGAGACCTCTGGGTTATTTCTTTGAGGCTTGCCTGTTGTGGGGTACTGGGTGGGACAGAAAAACAAACAAGCAGGCCTGGCCCCCTCATGTTACAGAAAGAACTCAGGAAACTAGGCATCAAAAGAACAAATAATCCAATAAAAATGGGGGTACAGACCTAAAAAGAGAACTCTCAACAGAGGAATCTCAAATTTCTGAAAGACACTTAAGGAAATGCTCAACATCCTTAGCCATCAGAGAAATGCAAATCAAAACAACTCTTGAGATACCATCTTACACATATAAGAATGGCCAAAATCAAAACCAGTGATGACAACTTATGCTGGAGAGGATGTGGAGTAAGGGAACACTCCCTCATTGTTGGTAGGAGTGCAAACTTGTACAGCTGCTTTGGAAATTAGTATGGGCAATTTCTCAGAAAATTAGGAATCAATCTACCTCAAGACCCAGCAATACCACTGTAGTGTGGAGCTGCGGGCTGCATTCCCATCCGGCTCCCGGCCGCCTGGCTAGCTAATGCCCCGAAATAACAACAACAAATTATATTCATTTAAACACTGCCTGGCCCATTAGTTTCAGCCTCTTACTCACATCTTGACTAACCCATATCTAATAATCTATGTAACACGACGAGTGGTGTCTTACCAGGAAAGATTCAGCATGTCTGACCTGGTGGCTGGCTCCATCACGTCTGTCTCACTGAGGAGAGGCATGGAGATTGACTAACTTCCCTTTTTCCCAGCATTCTGTTCTGTCTACTCCACCTATCTAAATCCTGCCCTATCAAAAAGCCAAGGCAGTTTCTTTATTAGCCAATGAGAGTCCCCCATCATACCACTCTTAGGCATATACCCAAAGGATGCCCAATAATACCACAAGGACATTTGCTCATCCATTCACAGCAGCATTATTTGTCATAACCAGAAACTGCAAACAGCCTAGATGCCCCTCAACTGAAGAATAGATAAGGAAAATGTGGTACATTTACACAATAGGGCACTACTCAGCCATTAAAAAAAAATGACATCTTTAAGGTTGCAGGCAAATGGATGAAACTAGGAAAAAAAAACATACTGAGTGAGGTGAACCCAGACCCAGAAAGACAAATATAATATGTACTCAGCTTTTGAACATAAAGCAAAGAATAATCAGCCTACAGTCCACAATTCCAGAGAACCTACACTTCGAAGAAGACCCTAAGAGAGAAATACAGGGATCTGCCTAGGAAAGAAAAAATAAATACAAGATATCCTGAGTAAATTGGAAGCATGGGGTGAAAGAGGGAAGGGGAAGGAGGAGAGGGAAGAAAGGAAGAGGAATGGAAGAAAATATATAGCTAAATTAAAAACAATAAAAATGTAACTAAGAAAATGGAACTGGAGAGCTGGCTCAGTAATCAAGAGAACTTGTTCTTGCAGATGGTTCAGGTTTGATTCCCAGCACCCATATGGCTGCTCACCACTGTCCATATGTCAGATTCAAGGGAATTTGCATCTTCTTCTGGCCTTCGATGGACACCAGACACACATGTGGTACACAGACATCCATTTGAGCAAAATACTCATACACAAAACAAAATATTAAAAATTTAAAAAGCAATATATACCTAGGCAGCTTTTTAAGCAGCTAAGTTTTTAATAAAAATTAACCAGAATAGCTCACCCTGAAAGTTTGTAAGTGGAAGCACAAGACCATTAGTAGCTGCAAAGCCATGTATGGCACCTGTGATCAGCAGTATGTATTAAATGCACAAGTTTCCCAATGCCCTTCTACTTAATACTTTGCGGTCTACACTCCAAGATCTGAGAGCTAAGGATCCATGTCCCTGTGTGCTATAAACTCCGCATCTGATCCTGTTGATCAACAAGATGGATTAACAGAGACCAAGACACTACAGTGGGAGACACCCACTTCCCAAAAGTCCCATGTGTTTATTGAAGTGTATCCTGTATCAGAAGACCTGGTTACAAGTCCTGACACACATGAAAAATTTCACAGAAATCCTGTGCCTTAGGGGTTTAGACAAGGACCTAATAAATTTTTCTATACAGGGCAGACAATAAATACCTTAGACTTTGCAGGTCATAGTGAATACAAAACTTCACCCTCATAACCATAAGGCAGCACACAGAAGACACCATAGGCAATATAGAAATGAATGGATGTGGCTACACTGCAAATAAAACTTTATCTACAAACACCAGCTGCAGTCGTTTGGGCCCTGAGGCTGTGGTTGCCAACCATTCACCTTCACTATTACTTAGAGCTAATAAAGCACAGAGGATAGCTCTGGGCATTAAATCCATAAAGGTATGGTGATCCTTTCAGCAAACAGGTGCTGCAGTAAGAAGACAGGTGTGGTTGGGGGTGAAGAGCACTAAAGGATGACTCACCCTGTCCCATCATTTGCTGAAGACCCCCTTCCGTTGATTGTAGCCCATGGTGAATAAAAAAGCAACTGAACACAAGTAAATAATCTGTATTCTCGCCCCAGGCAGCAAAACTGAAAATGGCATTTTATGTCTGATTCTCTGCTCGAACTTGGGTGTCGAGGTTTGGCTTCATGCTTTCCACGGCATGCAGACTGGATGCAATTTTTACAGACTGGATTAGCATCTTACACAACTGACAAAGCCAACTTTTAAGGAGGGAATCCTCACAGGTTTTTCCTCTTAGCTGTCATCAGAAGAAGACTGACCTGCCAGGCACTAAGCCAGAACGCCATGGATAGAGAATGAGTAGGATATCATTTTAACAGGAATTCATGATTTAAGAAAAAAAAGCACACGTATGCAGACTGCTTCCAACACTTGATGCTTTGACTTACAATGTTTTGAGCTACATCGGTGCAGAAATAATGAGAACTCTGCAGAAACCATTCTTCAAGTCCTCCCTGTGTGGTAGATATTGGAATAGCAACATGAAGCTGGGCGGCAGAAGCCAGGCAACAAGGCAGGTGATGGATGGTGCCTGGAACTGTGCCGTGCAGCCACTCATGGAAGGTACGCAGCAGCCTGGGGGACATGAGCTACATTTTCAACCTACTACCTAAGTTTATCGAGATGAGCACCATTATAAGAGATCATACAGCGATAGCAAAAGAAAGACTATGATTTTTTTGGACAGAGAGACTTAGTGGAGCTGTTATTCATGATGCCTCATGTTTTCAAAACCTTCACAGCATTCTGACAGATGTCCATACTTTGAGTTCTTCAGTCTCAGCACAGATTCGAAAAGGGAAATGTTCCCACCCCTCTTGCTTTTAGAATGTAGGCACATGACTTTGTTTCTACCAATAAGACAAGTCCACATGAGACTAGATGAACAAGTGAGTTACATATAAGGTTAGGGTACTGGTACCCACTCAGCAGAGATGGGTGACACCAGAGGCAGCATGGTTCAGGGACCAAAAAAGCAGCTTTTTTGCCAAGATAAACCACAGTGTGGTGCTGGAAATAGCTGCTGGTAAGTGAACTTGGGGTCCCCTTTCCCCCACCCCTTCCAATAATTCCTATGTGTAAAAGACTCATATGTGTAAATAACGCCAGCATGTAACAACTATCTGGGGCTACATGGCAAAGAAAAATAAAGTTCCTCAATACAGTGATGCAAACTAACTGCTCCTGGAAAGACTTTCTAACCTCCACAGAAGCCCAGAAGTGTGAGAGCAGGCTCTGTTCACGGAGTGAAGGCGAATGTGACCGGAATGCTAGGAGCTCAGCTAGTGAGGGCATCAAAAGCAGCAGCCGGAGATACCAAGGATTCTTCTGTGCCCTGATCAGACAGCTTGGTTCTGACCACATAGAAAACCATTAAAAGACTTGAAGCAAGAGCTTGTGGATAACGTATCTGCAGTTTAGGAAGAGTCCATGGAAGCAGATGGAGACCTGAGTTCAGAGAAGAGCAGAGAATCGGGCAGAGAGTACCACAGCAGGCGGCTGTAGTCAGCTGGGAGCGAGGTGGAAGATCAGTCAGTGCAGCAGGGATTGGAATAGGAGCAGAGCAGGCTCATTGGTGCTGTGGCAACTTATTTAATCTGAGAAGAAATACAGCAGATTCATACATGTGTCTCCCTGCCAGGGACGATAATATTCCCTTAGAAAGCGTCCATATAGCATCCCGGGGTCTCTACTTCCCCAGGGCCACCCGGCACAGAGGCAGCATAGGCAAACCCTAGGGGATACTGCTGACCTTCATATTGATGGCTCTCCAGAAGCAAGCAGGATGCAGAGAGAAACAAGATCTCACTTTCTGACGATTGCCAGAGCTTTTCTCCTGCAGGAGGAGAAGTGACTCTGAGACACACAGGCCATAAATCTCAGAAGGTGGCGTGGTTATTCATTTCCTCAGAGTCCCATATTTCACTGGATTCTTGCATCCACTTTTCCTCTCTTGAAGGGCAACTGAGCAAGAAATCTCCCTACCTAAGGAAGTTAGGGTGACTAGACAGCTATGTCTTCTAGAACAAGAGCTTTAGGTTTTTAAATAATTCATATTCTAAGGAGGTGACATAGGTACTCGACATTCCAGAAACACAACAGTTAAGAAAGACAGAAATCAAGAGACAGGTGTCCATAGGAGCCACAGTTCTGGTGATGTCCTTTTCCCTCTTTTTCCCATATCCCAGTAAATATGTATAACATTTATCTTTTAAGTGAATTGATTGCTTCGTCTTTAGTTTTAGAAGACTGAGGCTGGAGAAGTAGCTTGGTTAGGAAAATGCTTGCTGCACACGCATGAAGCCCTGAGTTTGATCCCAGCACCCAAGTAAAGAGCTGTGTGAGTTCATACACTATTGTAATCATAGCACTGAGGAGACAGAAATGAGTCTACCCTCAGCAGTGAGCCCCAGGTTCTAGGGAGATGTGAACATTTAAACAAGCACATTTGAAAGTACAGTGTGTAGCCTAAAATTACATCCAGTTAGCTTCCATTTTCCCTCCTTCCTCCTAGTCCTTGCCCTCTCTTGGGTTGGTTACTAATGCAACACCTTTTATCAGGATATACTTTTTAGTTCTAGTTCACTGGGGAAACAAAGTTTACGTCCCATCCTTATTCTGGAAGTCTAGGAGATACATCTTGGGTCTAACATCCCTTGTGAAGAGACAGGGAGTAGAACTGTCCAGAGGGAAAAAGCTAGGCTGTATGAGGAGTCATGGAGACTTCGTCCACACTGAGGCAGTTTAGAGGTTAGGATGGTTCTTTATTTGATGCAGATTAAGGTAGGGGCCTACCTTTATACACCAAGCCAACCTGTTGGGGAATTCCAGCTGCCTCTGGGAGAGTACATCATCTCAGAGAAGGATGGTTCTTTCTGCCCAGGGAAATGACCCCAGAACTCAGCTGTAGGCTCTAAGCCGCCGACATTCTTGGCAGCCATATGAGGGAAATAAATTCCTCAGTCTCATAGGTCAGTTCAAGCCATGCACCCCAGATCTGTAGTTTATGGTGTCACGAGATCACATTCGGAAGCAAACTTCAGCTGCGCCACAACTAGATTCTGTGCAGTCAGTGTCTAGTGTGACAGCACTCGGCGCAAGGCCTTCTCCCATTTACCCGCTTTTGGGGCTTGCCAAAGGAACATTTCTGACCCTGAGTTTCTCTGAGATGAGGAAAGCATTCATAGTAGTAACACAAAGGCTTAGGGGCAACCACAATGTGTGTCCAGAGCGCAGCAGCCCGTCAGCACTAAGCTAATCATAGTCAGCATGATCGTTAGCACTCCGTCCATCTCTGGTCTGTCACCACGCTGCAGCTGGACAGGATAGCTAATGGCTGCCCACCGTGGGTCAGATGCCTTTTATCCTGTCTTTGATCTAGCCCGTAGGCTAGAAAGCCATAGGTGGTTTTATACTCATTAAATTTGCTGACAAGTTCACACATGTATAAATGCATTGAGATTGCTCCTACCCCTGCCACAATGTACTTGGGTTGCCTGTGACCCTCCTAGCCCTCCACACCTGTCAACATCCCTGCTCCTTACGAATCCCGTCCCCACACTTAAAGTTTGGCCACCATCTCCAATAGAGAGCTACCATTTTATTTGAAATGCTTAGAACCAGAATTGTTTCCAATCTGAAACTCAGAATTGGGAATTTCAGAATATTGACGTACGTAAAATGAGATATTTGGGAGACAGGACATAAGTCTAAACAAAAAGAATTGATTTGTTTTGTAAACACACATCTGAAAGGCATTCATATGCAGCATAATTTTGTTTTGCTCTATTTTACTCAGACAGAGTCTGGTGATATAGCCCAGACTCACCAGAAAATCTAGATCCTTCTGTCACTGGTCCCAAATTCCAGGATTATAGGTACATACATCACCATGCACAGTTATGCATGAAAGCTAGCTCATGCGTGTTGAGCCACCAGAAGGTGTCCTTTGCAGCATCTTGTCAGTGCTCAGGAAGTCTCACATTCTGGGCACCTGATTTCAGTTTTTACATCAAGGATATTCAGCCTGTACTGTATCACAATGCATAGTAGCAATTATTTTATTTAACAGTTTGCTTTACTTACTAAAGTTGGTTGCCAATTAATCATCATTGGAGATAACATAAAAATGAGCATCTTTGCCATATAACATGGCTTTTCTCTGAGTTATTTCCATAATTCTTAGGTAAAAACCATAAAATATATAGCTCCATATCAAATGATCTGACTGCCTCCATGTCTTCTGGGGAACTCTGACTTTCCAAGCCATTCTCTGCAAGAGAGCCATGTTGAGTTGGCCCTGCCCTTTGCTGGCCCCGATTCTCACTGGACACTGAAGCAAGGGAGCTGGTCCCAACCCTCAAAGGAGAGCTGGCCAACTGCACTCAAGAAAGATGGTGCTACCCCTCATGGGCATGGGAGAACTGGCCCAGATGGTGGGAATGTAGGAGAGCTGGCTTCACCCATCACCAGAGGGAGATGGCCCTAGTAGCCTGGACTGACCAGTTCAGCTACCACCCAGGCCTACACCCATGGCCATGGGTAGGCACACCCTAATATTTATTCCATGTATGACCTGTTGGAGTGTGTGAAGGGACTGGTTCTATGGAACAATGCTAGAGGTATCTCTATGATTTGGGGTGGTCACAGGATACCTGAAAGGCGTTTCAGTGTTGATCCAGTGATGATGGTGTACCAGAAACCAGGGGCCTTAAGCTCGACCAATGACTCACTGCAATGAACACTTACAAATAAAGCTGAAGCTGATTGGACCAAAGGGTATATACTGTGTGATTCACCTTGGGTCCCAGTACCACTAAGATGAATGAAAAGGTATTGGAGAGGCAGGAAAGACAGAGGGGAGAAAAGGTTTTTTGTTTTGTTTTGTTTCTTTATTTCTTTGTTTTATTATATTTTGTTTTTTATTTTAATTTTTTATTTTCTTTTTAGGGGATGCTACAAGGGTGAAGGGCAGATATGGGGAACTAAGAAATGAGCAAAATTAGGTGCATGATGTAAAATTCTCAAAGAATAAATAAAGAAATTATGTTTAAAGTGGGGAGGCTGGAGAGACAACTCAGATAGAAGGGCACTGACTGCTCTTCCAGAGGTCCTGAGCTCAATTCTCAGTGACCATGTGGTGGCTCACAACCATTTGTACTGAAATCTGATTCCCTCTTCTGGTTGCAGGCAAACATGCAGACAGAGCACTGTACACATAATAAATAAAATAAATATTGTTTTAAAAATGAAGCTGTGTTTTGTTTGGGGGTCCACTGTGGTGTATATGTAGTTTCTAAAGTGAAATTCAGATGGTTGAACCTTTGGGCTCCAAATTGAGTTTGTTTTATGGTCTTCGTTATGAACTAAAATGATTTATGTTTTTTGTTATTATTAAAACTTATTAAAACAAATATAACTGTCCATGGGAAGTAGGCACTCAAGAAATGTGACCCCCTTTTCCCCCTTCATAATAAGGTGAGCAAGTTGCTCCATAGTGGCCACTCCAGCTATCAGCACTTTCCCGTCTGGTCAGGTGAACATTTTCCCATTCAGAAGATTAAGAATAAATAGCAATTATAGAACTGATTCTGGTTAACCAGTTTGTTAGGATTCGAGATCTCAAATTCCACCATTTAAATGAACAGAAAGGTGTATCAAAAAAAAGGAAACAGCTCATAGAGACATTGCTCAGAGCCTGAAGAACACCCATCACTTGGCCTGACCTCTGGATTTCTGCTGAGTCCATCTCTCAGGCCCCCTCTTGTTTCTGCTGCTCTCTCTGTTCTTGGCCTCATCTCTGTCACCCACATTCTTCTCCCCGAAATGCTTGCCTTGTTTCTCTATATTTCTTCCCTTTGATTAATAGTTTGAGGTTTGTGTTCTTTAACTTCATTGGAAGGGAGCCTTCAATTTTTATACTCATGACATTTCAGTAAGGGTGGGAGCGGTCTCCCTAACATGAAAGAAATCTTTTATTTAAGTCTGTGTGTGAAGTCAGAGGAGACACCCCAACTATTGTGATGGCTCTGGATATTTGGGGCTTTTCTTCAGCCCCTGGGCATATTATCAGGGTTTCCCAGAGAAGTAACCCAGGAAATGCTGAAAACACTGTCAAGTCTCTTCCTCTCTTCATTACTGGATGAGTCTGATAAAATTTCTATCATAGGGCACAAAGTTTTATTTGTCTACAAAGCAGAAGTTTAGTGGGGCAAGCTCAGTGGGACTGGGCCATCAGGGGGCTTGATGAAAATGTCAAACACTGACTTGTAACAAGTCTTTTTCTGTTCCACCAACCAGATCCCAAATAATGACATGGAGACTTCTTATTAATTGTGAAAGCTCAGCCTATAATTTAGGCTTATTCCTAACTAGCTCTTATAACTTAAATTAACCTGTTTATATTAATCTACATTCTATCACATGGTGTTAGCTCTCTTCCATCTTGCACCTCCTGTGTCCCTGGCATCTCCATGCATCTAGATTCATCCTGCTCCTTTTTCTCTGCCCAGAAGTCCCACCTATACCTTCTGCCTAGCTGTCAGCATTCAGCTTTTTATTGTAGCAATCACACCAATATACCTTTACACGGTGTACAAATATCCCACAACACCATCTTCCTCTTGCCAATGGGCAGTAGAGGACATGGTATAGCTAACAGCCACTTCTCTTTTCAAATGCCCTGTTTTCTTCTAATCCAGCCTAATCAAGAGTTTGGGTTGGAAGTTCACCCAAGCCTAGATTTTAGGCAGCAGGGACAGCATGGGTCATGGATGGTCACAGTAAATCAACACAAGGGATGGTAATACTGCCCTAGCCCATTTTTAACTCCTATAACAAAATACCTGAGACCAAGTGATTTATAAAGAACATAGGTTTGTTTCACTTATTGGTCTAGATGCTATAGTGCAGGCACTTAGTGAGGAACTACAGAGAATGAGCAGGGAGATTATAATGCCACAGAGGCAAGTTTTCAGGACCCATGTCTTTACCTGCGACATCTGTCCAACTTGTCTTTGGACATAGTTTCATTTCTCAGTTATACTTATCCATAACAAATTCAGAAATATGTGCCATTCTACAAGTTTAGAATGGGAGAGGCAAAGTTTTACATGCCTATGTGTGGATATTTCTATGCAACGCATGAGAAGAGGTCACTAGGACCCCAGTCTTTCAAAATAACACAGCTGCAAAGAGCTGAAGATTACAAGAACCACACTGCCGTGCTGACCACATGCACACCCTGATTCCCAGTGTCGAATCTTCTACTTGCTTCCACCAGCTTACATGACTAAGCAACCAAATTTGTTTCTCTCAAATCCACTGATACAGAGAACATTCCCTTAGAATTCAGACTGGCCATCTTTAGCCTAATTCAGGCCAAAACAAGTCATAAATCAGTTTGACAAAACTTGGGGGAAGCTGAGCCCCTGAGAAGCAGTCAGAACGATGGGCTTGAGTTGAACTATTGTCCTCTGAAAGACTTCAGCAAAACAGTTTCAGCAGAAATATTCCAGTGCCCAAAGAGAAATCTGTTCCACTCCTGATGGACTCTGTCTCAGCTTGTTACAACAAAACCTTCCAGAGCCCAGATACTGCCTGAGGCTGTTTTTACCATCCTGTCTCTAGACTTCTACAAAGATATTGACTAAAAATTAGAGAGGGCTGTCTATTGTCATAGGACTAATTACTTATTGCTACCCATAACATAGCAGCCTGCTGATGTCTGCAAGAGCTTAAACTAGGGAATAAGTCAATCTCTTCATTAATGGAAAACTTGATTGCAAAGGAAATCTCGGAGACCTCGCTTCTCGTCTAATCATTGAACAATATTGGGAGAGTTCTGGGGGTATTTCAGCTGCTTTCCACCTCCCGTCTCTTTGATGTATAGGGAAAATTCACACTGAAAAATGAATGAAATTAAATAAGGTTTGTGACAGACACAGCAAAATACAAGCAGAAAATCTACAATCCAAACAGTAAAGGATTTCAGAAGCAATCTAATCAACTCCACTCTCAAACGGAACCTCAATATCTGTAGTGGGTTGGTTCCAGGACCCTCTGGGACACCAAACCTCAGGGTTTCATGAGTTTCTCGTATAGCATGCCATAGTATTTGTAGATCATCTATGCCCAGCCTTTGGTAGATTTTAAACCCCCTCTAGATTATTTATAATTCCTTACACAATGTAAATGACTTATGACTGAATGTTAGGCTATATTGTTTGGGGAATAATAATGAGATCATGTATACATTTAAATATCTATGGTCTGTGTTTGGTTAAGTCTGAAGTAGTAGGGACCTCAGATATCAGGGGCTAACCTATAGTGTAAGAAGAAACCACAAAGGCTCATACCACATGTTCTCAACTTTGAGTCTATTAAGCTATTCACACTCAAAGGAGGATAAGAATCACTTTTATCCTGCTCCTCAGTGAGATAAGAAAAATGGAGCTGCCCTTAACCACACAGCTACCTTTGTCAAGTAAGGATCATGTATGGTCAAGACTTTCTTGTCAATTTCCTGGGCAAGTGCAGAATTAGAGATCTGTAGTCACTTTCTCAGTAGTTCCAAACAAACTGACTTCTTTGGCCCCAGGGGGAGATGGCTTTCATCCCTTGAATGTCAAGATGAGCCAACACAGCTATGCATAGGCACCACACAGTGGGAAGTTGGAGACTTAAATTCTAGAATAATTCCCAGTGCAAGAGAGTCGGCAGCTGAGTCTGTGGAAGTGACCCTAGCTCCTGTTCTGCATCTCATGGTCACTCACATTCGACATCTGTTGAGTGGAACACTGGGCTGGATACACAGCTCTGCTGTCGGTTTCCTTCCTCTGCATCCCCTGCTCTCTGTCTGCCAGATACAAGTTGTTTTTTAGAATTTGACTATTTGGGCCAGTCCCCTCTCTCTTGTATATGAATAAGTATACAAAATATATGACTGCAACCTTCTGAGTCTTGTGCTTTTTTGTTGTGTGTATATGGTTTCAGGATGACCACCTTGTTTAGAAAACCAATTGGAGACTCAGTCCTAGGTGAGGTTAACTCTCTCTTTATCTGATGTGGGAGCGTCTTCTGTTTGAGTTGATTTCATTGGTTAATAAAGAAACTGCCTTGGCCCATTTGATAGGCCAGCCCTTAGATGTGTGGAGTAGACAGAACAGGATGCTGGGAGTGAAGCAGATGCCTCGGGCAGATGCTATGCCTCTCCTCTCTGAGGCAGACACGATGAAGCCAGCCCCCAGGTCAGACATGCTGAATCTTTCCCGGTAAGACACTACTCATGGTGTTACACAGATTATTAGATATGGGTTAGTCAAGATGTGAGTAAGAGGCTGAAACTAATGGACCAGGCAGTGTTTAAATGAATACAGTTTGTGTGTTGTTATTTCCGGGGCTAAGCTAGCTATGCAGGAGACGGGCAGGATAAAAAGCAGGCCTGCCAGCCTCATCACTACATCTGTCCTATCTTTCTTTCTCTTTCTCTCTCACCCCTCCTCTCTCCTCCCCCCCACACTCAGCAGTCATTAGTTGCCCATAGTTCTTTATCTAGGGGTGGGGCCTTGTGATATTTTCCTTATTTGTATTAGCATCCTTGTTGATATTGACCCTGTTCCAGCCCTGTTTATGTAACCATTTCAGAGCAGACTCTTGGTATTCTGGTATTCTAGTTCTTATAATCTTTCCACACCCACTTGTAATGTCCCCTGAGCCATAGATGCAGGAGCAGTATTGTAGATGTGTCCATTGAAGCTGGGCTCCCCATGATCTCTGCATTGTATTTAGCTGTGGTTTTCTGTGAAGATCTCCATTTGTTGTGAAGAGAAGCTTCCCTGATGAGTGGGTGATAAGTACACATCCATCTGAAGGTTTGGGCCTATAAACCTCAAATAAAAGAGAACGTGTAGTGTTTTTCCTTCAGTATCTGAGTTACCTCGCTCAGTATAGTCTTTTCTAGGCCCATCTATTTCCCTGGCAAAGATGGCTTGCAAATGGTATAAGATTCTTCATGTGCAATCTGTCATGTCTGAGGAGCTTCCTGGGAGATACCAAGACTTAGGGACCAGCTAGTCCTTCCTACAGCTGAGTTTGCTAGAAATGAGTAATGCTCTTTCAGTATGCAAAGAGTATCAAAAATTAGAAATTCTTAATTAGTGATTTGGTCCACTGTGGTCATTTGAATAGAAATGGCCCATATAGGCTCCTGTATTTGAATGTTTAGTCATTATTGAGTGGTACTACTTGACAGGCATTAGGAGGTAAGGCTTTGTTAGAGTACATGTGGCCTTGATGGAATAAGTGTGTCACTAGTGGTGGGTCTTGGGATTTCAAATGTTCAAGCCAGGCCCAGTGGCTCTCTCTTCCTGCTGCCTGACAATCCAGATGTAGAACTAACTCTTCAGCTGCCTCTCTAGTTTCATGCCTACCTGCATGCTACCATGCTTCCCACCATGACGATAATGGACGAAATCTCTGAACCTATAAGCCAGGCCCAGTTAAATGTTTTCCTTTATAAGAGTTGTCATGATCATGCTGTCCCTTCTCAGTAATAGAACACTAACTAAGACAGAAGTTGGTACCAGGGACTGAGGTATTGCTGTGATAGGCCTGACCATGCTTTTGTTTAGAAGAATATGGAACACTTTGGAACCTTGTACTAGAAAAATGGTTGGAAACTTTAAGTGAGGGTTAATGGACCATGTTAGTAGGAACATGGAAGACAGTGCACTGAGAGTGATTTAAACTGCAGAGCCCAGCTCAAGGGGTTTTAGAGATGACTATTAGTAAGTTCCCCAGAGATTGTTCTCGTATTTTGGCAAAGAATGTGGCTGCTTTTTGTTCTTGTTCAAAAAGCCTGCCTGAGGCTAAAGTGAAGAATTTTGGATTAATGGTGTTGGTAGAGGAGATTTCAAAACAGCCTAGTATTGACTGTGTTCCTTGGTTATTAGTGACCAGTCTTGCACAGTTATATAATGAAAAGGAGCAGGCTGAGCATGGAAAAATAGGAAATGTAATGTTTGAGGAGAAATGGAGCACTAGGAAATACAATGGAGCTGAGAAGTCCATTGCTTAGAGAAATAATGGATTTTAAAAGCCTGATATTAAATGGTATAATGGCAGTGGTGACCTCAGAGTAAGACCCAACTCAGCTAAGCCTCCAACTTGTGAAAAGAAATTAAAGAAAAGCTTAGAGCTGGATGTGGTGGTACACACCTTTGATCCCAGCACCAGGGAGGCAGAGTTGGGTAGATCTTTGAGTTCAAGGCCAGCCTGATCTACACAGCAAGTTCCAGGAGAGCCAAGTTTAGGCAGTAAAAGAAACCATGGAAAATAAAAGGCTTGTGAAAATGTATTTGAATGAGGGAACCATGTTCCAGCCCCACCTACCAGAGATTGGCAGCTTCTGCCATGTGGTGCTAATTTTAGAGTCAAAGATACAAGAAAGGCACCGTGGAATTTTCCTCTCTGACTAAGGAAAGCCAAAGAGGACAGGCATGTGTTGGAGTGTTCCTGTGTGGTGGCCTAGAGAGGCCATTGTGTGAAGCTGTGAAGGTGAAGCCTGGATTACTTTGGAGACCCCAAGATGTTTAAGATGCCAGAATAGTGGGGTACCTGCTAAGGAAAGCTGTTAACAGGGAGGTGAACCAACCCCAGAGAGAGACGTGTGTTGCAGTCACTAAAGTTGAAAAGAGCTGGAGATCTGAAGAGTGCTTTGACACCAGACATGGAGATGTAGAGTTTGGAGTCTGACCAGCTTGGGTTTGGTCTTGCATTGGTCTAGTATTTTTTAAATATGCTTGCTCCCTTTCCTCCCTTTTGGATTGGTAATGAACATCCTGTGCCATTGTATACTGAAAGTGTGTAGTCTGCTTTTCATTCTGACTTTACAGGGAGTTGCAACTAAGAGATCACCATGAGTTTCAGAAGAGACTTTTAGTTTGAACTTGTAAACAGAGTTGAGAATGTGTTAGGCTACAGATGGGGACTTTTTAAATTGAACTGAATGCTTTTTGCATTATGATATGGCTACCAGCCTATGGGGGCCAGGAAGTGAAATGTAGTAGTTTCAATGAAAATGGGCTCATATGTCCATCGGGAGGTGTGGCCTTGTTAGAGGAAGTGTGTCACATGGCGTGGGCTTTAGGGTTTCAAATGCTAAAGACAGAGCTAGTGGCACACTGTCTCATCTTGCTGCCTGCTGACTGGATGTAGAACTCTCAGCTCCTTCTCCAGCACCACGCCTGCCTGCATGCTGCCATGTTTCCCACCATGAAAATAAGGAACTAAACCTCTGAACCTGTAAGCCATACCTAATTAAATATTTTCCTTTCTAAGAGTTGCATGGTCATGATGTCTCCTCACAGCAATAGAACATCTGAATATTGACTAAGACACCCATTTATCAATGTTTCAACAGAGACATAAGCTCATTCATTTTACATCAGGCATTCTACAAAAAGAAAATCTTGCTATAAACACACGAAAAGTACTTACCATGTGTACATTAATACATCTTGTGACTAGAATTCAGTTTCAATTCTAAGCAAAGCATGAACATAGCCAAAGCAGGCATTAAAGATGGGGTACGATGTTATCATCCCTTGCCCAGAACTTGCTAGTCATTCCATACTGAGTGAAATCTAATCCAAAATTGATTAGCAGTACCCAGTGACCATCAAACAAACTGACAAGAAAGCTGTCATCAGGGGGGTAAAAAATTTGGAGAGTATCAAAAATAAATTGGTACATTTTCTCTGGATGTGGGGGTGGAGGTAGGGGCTGTGAATACATGTTTCCAGTTGGCTGGGTCTGAGGAATCACAGGGGTTTAGACAGAGATACCACGCTCTAGCTCAGCTCAGCAAACATTCATAACAACAGCGATAAAACATTCCAATTAGAAACATCTTCACAAAGAGGGCATACTGCCATTTAATCCTTGGACAACACCAGCAGCAGCAGCATCCCTGTTTTCTAGCTCAGAAGACAGAGTTTATATGTCATGAGGTCCCTTCATTTTATATGGGAAATTAGCTCATTCATTTAATAATTATTTAATAGAAAATCACCATATGCCAGACACTAGGATACATGCTAGGGACCCAGAGATGAATAAAATATTTTTTTATCTGAATCATAGTCTATGATATCAAGCTAAGGGATTTACCCCCTCTCATGTTTTCTTTTTGCCTGCCCTCTCTCCTTCTGCTTTATGTAAGCTCTTGGCCAGCTCTGAACTCATATCCTCAGGGGAAACATTTGACCTGGTAGAAACAAAAGCAGTTCATATATCTTTCTGGCTATGATGCTCCAGAACACTAACTTTTTAAAAGAACATCACACCTCACAAGAAAACAATAGTCTGTCACTAAGAAACTTGAAGAAAGAATTTGCTCAAGCCTAAACCAGGGAAGTGCCACTCAGAGAAAGACAGGGGAAGAAAGAGATCTGAGGGTCTGAGAGAGGAGGGGCCCAGTCTCCATGGAGCCACTAGGGAGCTGGAGACCCTGGAGAGGAAATGGCAGCTCGTCTGTCTCAACATCTAGAAGTGAGGTAGCCACACCAGTGCAGTTGGGACTAGCAGAGAGCCAAATGATTTGATAGGACCACATACACAGGGACAAGAGATGAGTCTAGTAGTGTTCCTTTTAGGTCCCTGTTTATGGTGTGTCATGTGACCTAGAACTGCAAAACAAGCCTGAGGTTGGAGCTTCATGTAGAAATAAAATTATGGACAATGAATGTTCAAGTTGCTACCAAAACATTTTTTTTTTTTTTGGTTTTTCGAGACAGGGTTTCTCTGTGGCTTTGGAGCCTGTCCTGGAACTAGCTCTTGTAGACCAGGCTGGTCTCGAACTCACAGAGATCCACCTGCCTCTGCCTCCCGAGTGCTGGGATTAAAGGCGTGCGCCACCACCGCCCGGCTACCAAGACATTTTTATGGACTGAGATTCCTACCTTTTACACAGATAATGACAGGTTGTAAGAGAGGTGCCTCTGAAGACAGAGGCACAATTTCCCTTCAGACGGAGCCTCTAGAAAATGACGACTCTAGTCAGGCTGTGCCAGCACTCCGGATGCAGACGCAGGCAGATCTGGGAGTTTGAGGCCAGCCTGATCTACAGAGCAAGTTCCAGGGCTGCCAGGACTGTTCCACAGAGAAGCCCTGTATCAAAAAACCTAAAGAAAAAGAAAGAAAAGAAAAGAAAAAGACTACTATTAATCTTGCCCATAATGCTAAAATACTAACTGATAGCTCTGAAGAGAAGATTCAAAACCCCAGAATTCACAGGGAAGCTGAAAATTTTGAGACGGGATTGACACCAGGTGTGTTCTCTCCTTTCGTGGCCCTGATCCAGGGGTGAGCTGTGAGAGTGTCCTTGGCATCTGGTGACTACCGAGAGAAAATCTGTCATTTCTCTGTCTGAAGGAAAAGGAGCTAACGCCTTCAAGTTCACTGGAAACTGAAAGAGCACTCACTCTAAAAGACATGGCCTTTCCATGGGGCTCTGCCCAGCCACTGAGGCTTCAGGAACACAAGCAGCAGCACCAACTGATGGATGACTCTCATTGGTTAATAAAGAAACCGCCTTGGCTTTTTGATAGGGCAGGATTTAGGTGGGTGGAGTAAACAGAACAAGAAGGAGAAAGTGAGGCAGATGGCTCAGACAATTGTCCTGCCTCTCCTCTCTGGAACAGATACCATGAAGCCAGCCACCAGGACAGACATGCTGAATCTTTCCGGGTAAGATACCACTTCATGGTGCTACACAGATTATTAGAAATGGGTTAATCAAGATGTGAGAATTAGACAATAAGAGGCTGGAACTAATGGGCCAGGCAGTGTTTAAATAAATACAGTTTGTGTGTTTTTATTTCTGGGGCTAAGCTAGCCAGGCAGTCGGGAGCCGGGCGGGACGAAAAGCAGGCCTGCCCACAGCTCGTCACTACAACCAACTGTGAATATTTTGCTTTGAAAGGAAAGACTGGACATTGGACTGAGATTAGGACTTGAGCTGAGCTATTACGACTATGCTCATTGAAGTGAAGGAAATGGTCTCCTAGTGAAGGAATGTGTCACCAAAGAACAGCAAACACAAAAAGAACCAAATAGGAATGTTAGAAATGAAAACCAATATGTATCTTAAAATGGCTAATCTTTTTGATGTGCTTAATATCAAAATAAACCAAATAAAAGAGTCAATGACCATAAAAAAAGAAAAGCAATGAAATAAAAGATCAAGAAAGGACATCAAAAGACTCAGTGGGGTTTTGAGACAATCTTAGTCTAATTTACCTTCAGAAATAGGATAGAAGGGAGACAGCATGAGAATATTTCAGTCATGGTGGCTGCCATCATTTCCAATGAGCAATCTTCCCACTTCTGTCCCACTTCTAGAGGGGACTAGGGACAAGTGTTGCTTGGAAGACAAAAATCTACACATTCAAGAAGTTCAGCAAACTCTATTACAAGTCCAAATAAAACTAAACAAGCAAGTATTACATGGAAGTCGCTGACTGACCGTGCTTTCAAGAAGACCACCTCAAAGCGGAGGCTGGGGTCATAGGAAGTAAGGTATCTGGCCTCTCTCTGAGGTTCAGCACAGAGGACCAATGGCTTATCATGTATGTGGCTTTTTCTGCAGTCTTTTTCCAGTCTCTGTAGAATTAAAGAAATGTAGGCTTAATATGGGGATTACATGGTGCTGGATTACATGTTGCAGAATTCATTACAACTGCTGTTACTATCGGATTTAATGTAAACATGGTGACATATAAAAATCTTAATTCCAAATTTGGTACCTTAGGAGGACGGGCCAGCTTCGGACCACGGTGGAGATGTTTCAACTCAAGCAAAGATACAGTTGTCTGTGTAGTGGATAACCATGACCAAAACATAATTAGCACTTCCAAGGGGAGTTAGATGTCATGGAGAAAGAGAACTGGAAAGGGCTATTTTGGTGGTGTTTACAAACACCCGGGACACCGAGTGGGCCGTAGCACCCGCAGAAATGGCAAGTGCATTCAGTTGTTCATAATGAAACCAAAATAGCGAAGATTTGAACCGTCGGCACCTGAAGGTCCTGACCTTGAGACAGTGCAGTGGGCTAGCTGAACCATTGAGCTAGCACCGCTAAACCCACAACTTCAGCTCCTGTGAACCGAATGCTGTGTCATATTTTCCTTTGGGAATAGACATGCACCAAATGACTGAATGTGCGTGTCTGCTAGCAGATGCACTGATTTCAACATTTTAATAGTCATCAGAATAAATATTTGGCCTGAGCATGTTGGTTGAATCACCCAAAAGGTCTGAGTGCCATAATGTTTCCTCCTTGATTTCCTGCGTAAGGTGCATGCTGTGTCTGTATAGAATTCTTACTCAAATAAAGCTCTATTAATGTACACATTTCTTAGGAGGAAAAACCGTTCTCCTGAAAAACTGCTAAGGAAAATGTGCTTGGGTGGTATATAATAAAACTGCTTTAAAAATGTATTTATATGTTTATTTTTTATTTTGTGTGCATGTCTACGAATGTGTGTGCACGTGCATGGAAGTCAGAGGATGGCTTGTGGGAGTCAGTTTTCTACTTCCAGCCTACGGTTTCCAGGGATTGAACATTTGTCATCATGCTAGGTACAAGGTCCTCTACCTGCTGAGTCATCTCATCAACCCTCAAGTGACTTTCAACTTCTTGTCCAAAACCACAGGCCACAGCAACCCAGAATTCGATACCTAGTGAAAACAGCCCTCAAGGATGAAGGCAGCATCAAGGCAAGTAGAGACAGCAGATAAAGACATAGAGGCATGGAACAGAAGCATGCCTGCACACTGAGAAATGCTAGACAACCTCCAGGCTTAAATGAAACGGGGCTGGGGGAAACTAAGGAGTGAGGAGGCTCAGTAAATTGGAAGTGCTCCTTCAATGAAATAGATGTGACATGAATAATATAAAGAGGAGTGGTTGTGCACTCTGCTAATACTACGTTTCTTGTAAACAGCTAAGGATGCTATATCCGTCAAGGTCTAGACAAATAGTAGACACTAGTTACCTACACAAAAAAATGTAATAGGAAAAAGTTAATAATCAGAAAAGCATGTTTAACTTTGTAAATGCCTAGAGGTGGGCTTTAAGGCATAACAAACTCAGGAGATAGTCATTAGCTCTAGGGCTGAGAGAGATCACACAAGTAATTGGTAAGAACTCTGAAGAACCCTTCTCCCTCTGAGACTGAGATTAAGACCTCATTAGAGGCTCTATGGCCACCACAGGAACACACAGCCTTCCAGAAACAAAGAAATTGGCTGGCACGTGTGGAACACAGTGCTCTGTGAAGAAAGCCACTGGAGGGTTAAGAAACTTGCAAAGTATGCAAGCTAGCTGCAGCTGGTGCGCAGGACGTGGCCTGCTAGGACACCAGAGGGCCTGAGCTAGGCAGCAGGAAAAGCCCTTGGCAGAAACATTCTCTGGGGCTGGGGGCTTCTGCATCCTCATCATGCTGTTATGCTGGCAACCACACAGAGGGAAGAACCCAAGAGCCAGAAAAAGAGGTCCTTGCCTTTGCCACAGACTGCAACCCTTTAGTGCCCTCTATTGGCCAAGCCTGACTGAGCCAGCCAAAGGACAGCTCACTGGCTTTAGCTCCAATAAGGATAACAAAAAAATATGGCAATAAATAAATAGGTGGATAAACAAACAAACAAGTAAATAAATAAGTAAATAAGTAGCAGCAGCTTTGGAAGTGAGAGGAAGCAATCTGAAAATGTGCTCAGAGGTAGAATCTAATACCTAGGGACATTATCAAAAAAAACACAGATATAGTGTGTAAAGACCAGGAGATAGATACAAACAGAATTCTAAATAATACATTCAAATGACCCCAAAGGAGAAAGAAAGGAGGAACAAAGGAATAAGACACAAGAGAAGAATAAATACAATACATACATATATATGTATATTTATACACATATATATATATACATATATATATATGTATATATATATATATATCACATGTCATCCCAATATCAGTATCCTACATGAAATAAGCCAGATGCAGAAGAGTGAACACTGCAGGGTCCCATTTACATACATAGCTAGAAAATGCTAATTGACCTGGGAAGACAGAAAGCAGAGCAGTTCACCGGGGACTAGAGGAGGAGACAAATGTTGGGCTGCAGTGTGGCCTGCAGAAATCTTTAGGGTTGAGAACAGTGCTGTGTGAGCTGATTGAAGCAATGTCCCATGGGTGTATGTGTTTGTCAAAAAAGAAAAGCATCCTTGGATGGTACTGTACATGCTAAATGGATATAGTTGATAACAGGTGAATTTTACCTCAACTGATCACCTATTGATCGCCTATTGCTTAAACTTGTTTTTGATAATTTAATGCATGCATATAAATGCATTCTGATTACTTCCACCCCTGCCATCTCTTACCTCCCTCCCACCCCCATCAACCCCTGTACCTCCCCTTCTAATCCCTTTCACACAGTCATGATTTCTTGGGTTGTAATAGGACTCACTTAGTTTGACCAGGGCTGTCTGTGTGTCTATGGGTTTGGTACTATGCATTGGGTTCCAGTAGACATTCCTGTGGGTACACAAGTGAAGGCAATGACTTTCCCTCTCCCTGGATCTTCCAGTATCCAATATTCAACAAGGAGATTTAGAGCCCCACGAGGCCCTTTCCCACCTAAGACTGACTGTAGACAGGGTTAATCATGAAAGCCCGGTGCTAGTAACCACAGCTGATGTTCAGTTCATGATTGCAACATCTTTGTCATGCCCAAAAGATGGCATTTCATAGTCCTTCTCTTACCTTCCAACCCATATATTTTTCCATCTTCTTTGGAGGTGTTTTGTGAGTCTCAGAGAGGGTGGTATTAAAGTCGTACTGAGAGCTACACTCAATCACTATTCACTCTTAACATGTGGATCAGCTGTAATTCTCTGCATTCACTATGATTTACTGCAAAGAGAAGCTTCTCCGATTAGTGCCAAAAGTAGGGTTTGTCTTCAGCCTAACACTAACTCCTAAACCCTAACCCTAACACCCAAACCTAACCCTGATCCACCAACCCTAACGTAACCCTTACCAGCTCCCAAACCTAACCCTAACCCTAACTGTAACTCCAACGCAGAGGTTGCTTAGCTTTCTCCATGTACTCTGGGTACCTGAAAACATTCAGCTGAGCTTTGTTAAGCAATAGGCAAAATGCTCCAGGAGGAACAAAGTCGCTGAGGCACCTGATGCTAGTAGGCAGGGCTGGCCTCCCAGTGGACCCAGTGTCCTGGGCTTAAGTAAATCACTTTCTACATCACTCATGGAACCAGTGACTTGTGACTATAACATCATCTAGAGGGAAGCAGTCCAAAGATTCAGCTTTCCGTTCCTCAGATCTCAAGACCAGTGCTGTTTTACTATCTGAAGTACATGCTCTATTGGAGCAGCTAGCCACGGCAGAATAAATCATCTGCTGGAGAATTACTAAACAGAGACATCTTCTGGACAGCACTGGGCTCAGGCTCTGGCTCCTGGCTTCTGCTTTGATGGGCAGATAGTTCAAGAAGCCAAACAGCCCCCTATGGAGTTGTGCTGAGAAAGTAGGCGAAGGTACAGCCAGCAAATACAGAATGCCAAAGTAGAAACTACATCAGGAATATAATAAATAACCAAACATTCACTTTCCTGTCTCCTTGGGTGGTTTTAAAAACCAAAGCAATTAAGTGTGTCCCTATATAATTCACTAGTGTGATAAAGACCTTGCCCGTGCATGTTAACTTTAAATAGTGAAATTGTATGGTGTGGGAAAGGACTGCAACAAAGTTTTCTGAGTCTCATTAAGTGGAATGTAAGAAGATTTTTAGGGGAAACACTTTAATTAAAAGATTCACTTAAAGTAACCAGCATTGGCCATGACTTTGCATACATACATAAAGCATTGAACTAATTGCTAAGTGGGAAGAAAAGCCTTAAGAGATGGCCTTTCCAGACATCGCAACCCATGAACAGTAATGTAAACAGGAGCATGTGAATGAAGCCACCAAACAATGGTTTCTTTTAGTATATTAAAAAGTAAAACCATCATCCTGACATGCAATGAATGCTACCGTCTTGAAAACAATGATTGTATTCTCCAGGCTATCCAAGGATTCTATCTTGGAACTAATGTATCTTCTCATAGTAAATACCTTTAACATCCCCCATGGCCTCTACATGCTACACAGCAAATACAGCCATCCCAGGGTGAACAGAACCCACAACGTCATTGCTTAGTATGATTTTTTAAAAAAAAAGAAAACAGTATAGGTTTTAAGCCACATGTTCTCTTCTCTGAGTGTCTACATCCTCATCTACATGAACGGGACTAAGAATACTCACATCATAAACTTGTTCAGGGAGCATGGTTTTAAGGCCACAAAAGGGTCTGGGGAGATGAAGCAGGGGTAACATGATTATTGTACAAGCATGAAGTCCTGGGTTCAGATTTCCCGGCACCCACGTAAAGACTGCGTGAAGTAAGGCTAGCACCAGTAACCTTGGTGCTGATGAGCAGACACAAGTGGATCCCAGGGGCTTGCTGACCAGCTCATGTAGCTGAAATGCCTCCAAAAAATAAGGCAAGCACACAGAGAGAGACAGAGACAAAGAAAGAGAAACAGAGACAGAGAATGAGAGACAGGGAGAGACAAAATTTCAGTTACATGTAACTAATAAATAGTGAAGTCCTGTTCTTTGTTCAGTAAATAAACTTTCTTTTCCTTTTTATAATATTCCATTTTGGTGACACAGAGAGATGATCATAGACACTCACTTGTACAGAACACTTTCTTGAACCCACTGCAGTCCAGGAACCAGCTTGTGCTCTCAAAAAGGGCTGATGCATTAACTTGAGTTCTAGAATGTTCTCTGTAATGGGGAAAGTTCCTAAACCTCCTATGTCTCAGTTTCTTTCTCTTCAACAGGAATTAAGAACGATGGTGACCTCAAAGTAATCCCCCAGAAAGGGTATGCACATATTTCAGAGTGAAAAGGTGCCTCTAGCAATCCCAAGTCTTCCTTGTTGCTCAGGCACCGGTTTTCCCCTTCCCAAAGCTCTGCTGAGCCGAATTTTTCCCCAGTTCCAGAAAGCTATCTCAGTGGCCTATAGAGTTGCACCTATAAGGTGTTGGGGGCGGGGGCTAAAACACCACTCTATTTCAATAACCTTTTTTTTCCTGAAAATTCCTTTTACTTACAAAAGCTTTATTGAAGCTTTCATTCCTTGAAAACATATTCCCTCCTGTGACTGTCCAGGGCTGGTGATTGTCACAGTCATGCTTCTCACTGGGCCTGGCAATGGGGTAAATAGCCTCCTTGCTGTCTCTTGCCTGAGCACCGCAGCACTGGACAACCCACCATCACCCCAGGGAGCTCACCTATGTCACCTGCAGCACCCTCTTGCCACTCTTGACATTCTCTCTACCCCTACTCTCACTTGCAGAATTGCTACAGTGGTGCGGGAGTATTGTCTGTATTCTGTCAATCATGTTTTAAATAAACGCTGATTGGCCAGGCAGGAGGTAAATATGGGAAAACCAGACAGGAAATAGAAATGATGTAATGAGAAGAGGAGAATTCTGGAAAGGAGGAAGTTGATTCCTCCCACTCCTGCCCAGATCACAGAAGCAGCAGGATGTGATCTGCAGCACTGAAAAAAGGTACTGAGCCACATGGCTAACATAGATCAGAAAAATGGGTTAATCAAGATATGAGAGTTTGCCAGTGAGAGGCTAGAGCTAATGGGCCAATCAGCTTTATAAATTATAGAGATCTCTGTGTTATTTCTTTGGGGCTTGCCGGCTGTGGGGTACTGGGTGGGACAGAAACCCAAACAAGCAGGCCTTGGCCCCCAGCTCATGTTACACTACAGCTGTAACAAATTACCTGAGACAGTTTACAAAAGAAGGCTCCCAGTGTCAAGGATTTCAGTCCTTGGTCACTTGACTTGGCTGTTTCTGGGCTTGAGTGGGATGAGGTGGAGTCCCATGACAGGGAGCATGTGACAGAGCAAGGTGGCTTGCCTCATATCAGACGAAAAGCACAGAAGGAAGGGATCTGTCCAGGGACTCAGTATAACCTTTAAAGGTTCACATGGTCTACATCCTGACTCTCTTGATAGATCATTACATGCCAGACATTGCTTATAATACAAGAGTTCTTAAAATGGTTTTCAAGATGCTGAAGTTTGATAACATATTAATATTATTCATATACCTATTGAACCAAGGTCAGTGTTAACAAGTAGGTCTTGAAAATAACATTTGTTTGTATATCACTTACAGTTAATGTCATATAGTTATTTTGATATCCTCCTATCTTTTTTAATGTCTTGGGAATCTGAGATCTATTTCTTCTAAGCAGTGTACAAATGATTTTTTTTTTATTTTTATAGTCCTAGTCTATAAATTAGAGCATATAGACTTCTTATATACTTCATGTAATTAATGTATGATAAATGCTTTATGGAAAAATAAAGTTAGGAAGGGGCCTAGGAAGCATTGGGACAGTCATCTTCTATTAATAATGATGGCCTGGCATAGAAGGTACCTGAGCAAACAAACACTTTTGGAGCACAAGACTGAGTCAGGCTGATATGTGGAAAGAGGCTGTTCCTGAAAGAGCAAGAGTCAATGCAAAGGCTCAAGCCTGTCTGGGATGTTCAAGGGAAGCAGGTGAACTAGCAGGACAGCAAGGACTGATGGGCGAGCCCTGGAAGAGATTTGGGGCAGAGATGGAGAAGCAGATCTTGTAGGGAACTCTAGCAGGCCATGGCAAGTGCGGTCCCTGTTATCAGATGCATCTGCACTGGGGATGCTGAAACAATGCTGAGGTGTTATCTAACAGGTAAACAACAGTTCCTGATCCCTCATCCTGCTACGAATTTCAGTCCACTGACCCATCCCATGGTCACCGTGACTAACCCCAATATGACTGCCCTTACTTCCTTATTCAACTTAAATTTATATTCCTCATTTCTTTCCCCTGTACACAGCCCATCCTTGCATCTCTATTCTACTATGCACCTGGCAAAAACAATCCTAAATTAAGTCTGGTTCTGTCCATAGTCTGTACCTGCACCCACAGAGCTAACCAGTGCTGGAGACAAACACACAATCAAACTGACTTGAATTCAGATCCTTAGCTAAAGTGAATCTACCACATTTCTTTACCCCACTATTCCCCGAGGTCATTATACCTTCTCTTACCTTAGCAAAACTTTGAATCTTCCACCTCCTGTCAACTTGTTTTTATTCTCTGAAAAAACAATAATGTTCCCATAGTATTCTACCACTGTGTTTACCAATCTATCCCACCTGTTACTATGGATACACTGTCCTCACCTACCTCTCAAGGTCTTGTCTCTACTTAATCTTTCACCCTCTTGCTAACTCAAGGACAGCCTTCTGTATCTTGATTTGTTAATTTCCCCCATCCTATTCATAATTGTCATCAATATACATGAGCTATAGAAGATAATATAAAGCTAATTGTTTTTCAGCTCTAATTCTAGCATGAACTTTTTGGTTGGGGTGGTGGATGAGTGCATAATATATATTTGAAACTAAAAACAGAAAATTCAATGTGACCCTCCATTGCTTCTGTCGCAAGTGCCTATTCTAACTATAAAGAAGCTCATTGAGGTGCATAGATTTTTAGTCCAGTCAACGTTGGTGTGTACTATATGTATGTTTGCAAGTTTTTTTATAATAAAGTTTATAAAAATCAAAAAACTAGGGGCTGCAGAGAAACCCTGTCTTGAAAAACCAAAAGAAAAAAAGAAAAAAAATCAAAAAACTACAAATGTTTTAATTATCCCATTTTTAAAAATTAAGTATTTTTAAACCCTGTATCTCCTTCTTAGGTTTCCCATTTCTCTATCCCCTGTAGAGATTCCCATGAGTGCAGTTTGTATGTGGAATATCCCTAACCCTGAAATTAATAAGTGCTGGAACCTCTAAGAACTGATCAGTGTGAGGTGTTCAACCATTATGGGCATGCTCTCTAAAGGAAAAGAACAACTCCAGCCTCCTCTTCCTGTTCTTTCTTTCTGCTTTCTGGCTACCATGAGTTAAGCAGGCTTCCTCCACCATCCATTCATACATAAGAGGTCCAATGCCTCAGGGCCAAATGATGACAAACTACTTATCTTTCTAACTTCAAGCCTGCTCTCTCGTGGTGACCATCTTTTAAAGGCTTCAATGCTATCAAATTGGCCATGTTCTTTATTACTGTATAATTTGCCTAGTACTTCCCATTGTTTTCAGAAGAATGGTACGGTGGTTGTTTTCTGTTGCTATTCCTGAAAATTACATCCTGGATAACTTATAAAGAATAGAAGTTTATTTTGTTCATGATTCTGGAGACTAAGAAGTCCAGGAGGATGGACAGCAGCTGCTCAGCCCTGGATGAGGGCCTCATGTTGCATCCTAGCAACTACAGATGCCATCACCTGGCTAGAAGAGCAACTGCACTCACTCACCCCTCCCTCCTCTTCTCATAAAGCACCAATACAGTCATGGGGCCCTATCCTCACAACCCTACCTAACCCTAAGTACCTCCCAAAGTCCCCACCTCCAAATACCATTAACATATAAATTCAAGAATTAGGTCTCCAAAACGTGACCTTTTGAGGATATATGAATATGAAGCATACATGCATGTGTGTGTGTGCCTGCATGTGTCCATGTGTGTGTATGCGTGTTGCATGTGTGTGCATGTGTGTGTGTGATTTACAAATATATAGAAATAAAGGGTTTGTCTGAATTTAAAAACTTGACTTTAATAGAAAAGAGGATCACTTCCTCTCTCTTTAAAAGCTCAGCTCTCCAGGTTCGACCTCTCCTTTTATTTGTTTTTTTTTTTTTTTTCTGTACTCATTACTTAAATGTGTAGTGAGGAGCTGTGGGCTGCTTTCCTGCAGCCCTTCTCCTGATCGCCTGGGCTAGCTTGTGCCCCGAAACTGTATTCTTTTAAATACTGCCTGGCCCATATTAGTTTCAGCCTCTTTTTGTCTAATTCTCACATCTCTTGCTTTAACCCATATCTAATAATCTGTGTAACACCATGAATGGTGTCTTACCGGGAAATATTCAGCATCTCTGACCTGGCGGCTGGCTTCATCGCATCTGGTATCTCTCTGAAGAGAGGCACGGCGGTCTGTCTCACTTAGGAGAGGCCTGGCATCTGACTGAGCCATCTACCTCACTTTCTTCTTCCTGTTCTGTCTACTCCACCCACCTAAGGGCAGGCCAAGGCAGTTTCTTTATTAAAGCAGAAGACCCTCCCACATCATAAATGATCTTATCCTGGTTCCATATGACTGTATAAATGCATATATATCTGTGTATGTATATACATACATAAGAAAACTCTCCTTGGAACTCAAAATATGTGTATGCATGTATGTTATATGTGTATCTAAATATACATGCATAAGTTTATTCCTCCTCCCATTTTTATTTGAGTGTCCAACAAAACCCTCAAACCCATCATTGCCCCTTCCTATCAGGCTTCCCATAACACTGTATCTCAAAGTTCACTCTGCCCTGATAGTTTTAGAATCCACTACATTGTCACTTCTAGACCTTTCCACAACCCCTCCTTCCTGTTTACATAAGTCCTAATTGCTCTGTTTAAGATTCAGGTGAGGAACCACCACCTCTGAAGCTTCAGTCTGTGTTAAGTGCTTGCATTTCTTTCTAGCAGAATGTTGTGCAAACATTCTGATCAAACTCACAGTCACGGCATCTGATTTACTTGTCTGTGGTCCCCCAGATGAAGTAAATACCTTAATGATGCTAAATCAACTCATTTACTCATTGTTTTCCAAGTTCTTTCAAAGTACTCACTGCATAACAAGTGTTTAACATACTCATTTGCATGAATAAATGGTGTTTACAAAACATTTAAAAAGACATCTCAAGCCAGCTGTGTTGGGTAATCCCGACACTAAGGAGGATGAGGCAGAAGGGTCGCAATTGAGAAATAGCCTGGACTACACAGCAAGATCTTGTCTCAAACTAACAGTGATAATAATAATAATAATAACGATGTTTTTAAACTTTTCAATATGGTAATTCTATTTCAGTAAGCTTAATCTTTCTGGGATATTTTTAAAAAAATAAATGATGCAGTTGCTTGCTAATATCTGCAAGTATGTTTATAGTTTATAGTTTCCCCTCTCCATGACAAACATCTCTACGGTTTAACCTGTATCAGATAGATAGATGATAGATAGATAGATAGATAGATAGATAGATAGATAGATAGATAGATAGATAGGTGGATAGATAGATAGATACACAGATATAACTATATCTCAAACAGCAGGGGTTGTCTACTTATACCTGGGCGGTGGGGGAGGTGTTATTTGTGACTTCCACCCAGTCTTATTTTAAAGACAAACAACCAGATTACCAGATAGATTAACTACTATTCCTCCTCTAGCCTCTGGGATGACTAAGGGGGTAGTGCACCGGGTTTCAGAGTTTATCTTCTCATCAGTTCTATCAACTTCAGCGGGGGGTCTGCTGCTCCCCAAATGAAAGCCTCAGATGGGCACCATAGATGATAAGTCTTTTGTCACATACCTCAATACAAGCAAGTACCCCAAACATTAGTGAAGGGCATTCTTCACGAGGAAGACATTATCATTTCGTGGTCAAGTGCAGACACTCCAAGTACGTATGCAGAGAAGTCTGGGTGGGTATATAGAGGAGAGTTGAAACTTTTCATCTGAAGGGATGTTGAACAAACAGAAACAGAAATCACGTCTGTGTGAAGCAGAGAGTAGGTCTTTCCTGCGCTCTTCCTCCAAATCTCATCCTGTGTCCAGAGACCACACCCGCTAGGCTTCCAGAGTCACTGCTTCCTGAGAAAAGACCAAATGAGAAAGAAATAACAAAAAAAGCAAGAGCAAATTTATTCTTTGTCAACAAAAGCTTTCAGGTCAGCCAGGAACGTGTTGCAAAGTACTCTCGTCAACATATTTGTATATGCCTCTGAAGATTTGAAAATGTGATTCTATCAAATTACTTAGCAGATGAGTTGAAATGTATTCACCCTGGCAAAGTCAATTTTAGTGACTGTATCAGTCAGAATAACAAGAGGGCTGTTTCCCTGGCTCAGCACCGAGTCAAGCATGTATTTCTAACTCACTCTGCTTGTCTAATGGATGGGTGGGAGGAATGGTATGGAGAGATGAAGTTTCTCCAGGGTGCAGGCTGAAAAAGAGTCCCTCTCCACACATGCTTCTGACCACAGAAAATCAAACATGGAAGGTCATGCACGACCACCCAAGCTCTTGAAAGCGGTGTAGTACATCACTTCCTACTGGCTTCTCTTTGGTCCAAGTCAAATGGCCCCATGTGATCTCTGGCAGGAAGGAGGCACCACCTTCCTGCTACAGTGCTATTCCCATCACAGTGGTCCTTCCCATATTTTCACATACTCTGCCGTAAGCACTCTGTAGCAAAATGGTGACTTGTCTAAAACAGAAGAGGGAGATCCAAATGACCATCGTGAAATGGGGTTCAAGCATCAGAGTGAATGTTTCTGACACCTTCTTCCCCAATCAGATCCCGGAGTATATCATCATGCTAGCTGTGGCAACTGGTCAATTTACACTATGAATTTGTCTGTTGAGGCTAAAGGCAAAGCAAATAAAGCCAAAGTGTAGACTTAGGGGATTTCAATTGTCCAAATAAAATTTTGTGATGCTCGTTAAGTCATTCAATAATATGCGACTCTAGTATACAGCAGTAAGGGAGAAAGATGTGGAAGGCATTATTCTGATAAAATGGTTCTTTGGTGGGCATTTGAAAACTCTGAGTTTCAAGAACGGTGGGTACTGAGAAGGACCTCTGATTCTACTGAATGAGTTTTCAAAGTGGGGTTACTAACTATGGAAGAGGAGATAAGAAATGGAAAGAGGGAAAAGGAGATCTAGAAAGGAGGTCCAAATGTGACAGAGAGACTGTGTGTGGGGGGGGGGGGCTAAGAAAGGACTGGAAATGGGAGAGAGAAGAGAGAAGTCACTGATAGAAAAGAGATGGAGTAGAGGGTACTGAAATCATAGAAGTGTTTAAGGCATAAGACATCTGGACTAGAGCTGAGAAATCCAAAGAGAATGGAGGCATAATTTTTCATATACACAGTGAAATAGACTTCTCTCCTTGCAAGGTCCCCATTATAATCTATAAATTCACTTCAATATGTGTTTGTTAAGAGGTGAAGGCATGAAATTCCTTAATCATCCTTGTGAGCGGCTAAGGAAACCCAGATCTGTACAGATTTGTCTATAACAGCCTCACCCACAGCATAAAGCATAAAACTAACTCTGTTGAAGAAGAGACATGGGGAGGGGCTTAAAGAGGATATATAATGGAACTTTAAGGATCATGAAATGGAATCAGCTTACACCAGTCCCCCTTAATTCATATGGAATACACTGATGGTTCCCAGTGGTCATCTGAAACCATAGATAAAACTGGCCCCTATATATAGCATATGTTTTCTATACATACAGACCTATCGTAAAGTTTAACTTATGACTCAAGCACAAAAGAAAATTAACAAATCAATAATAAAACACAATAATTATAATAATAACCTGCAATGAAATTGCTGCCATCTCTCCTGTTGGGGGTTGGGGCCATTATTAAGTAAAATAAGGGTCACATGAATATAAGCCCTTAGTATCACAACAGCCAATGTGACAACAGACTTGAGCACTGAGTGACTAGCAGGCTGGGATCTCATGCAGCATGAAACACTTGGAATGCATGGTAACTCACATCCCAGCTGGCCTAGGATGTTCATCACGCTTCTCAATACATCATGCAATCTGGAGCGCATGACTTATTCATCCCTGAAATTTTCTATTTATTATCAGTGGTTGCTTGGAAGTAACTGAAACCCTAGAAAGTAAAACAACAAAAAGGGAAAACTTGGGCATCTACATTTAGGAGAGATGCTCATCCCTGAAGGCCAAAGAGCAAACTGTGGCTGACATAACCTTTGCATAAACCCTGCTCCATAGCAAATGCTGGATCTATGACTTCCTGCTGGTCCATGGGCTATAATAAAAGCAATGGGTTAGCCCCTTCCTTGATTGCACTGCTCAGAAATTCACAGCAGAGTTGGTTATTTTGAGATGGGGACTACATACAGGAAGAAGATCAGTGGGGTGTGCCTTGTTACCCAGTCCCTACCTCTCTCTCTGCTTTCTGGCCTCCATGAAATGAGCAATTTTGCCCTGCCAGGTCCAGCCTACCATGGTGATTCTGTCTTTCCATTAAGACTAACAGCCACGGGCTGAAGTTTCTGAGTCCATGAACCAAAGTAAACTTGACCCACTTTAAATCTGTATTATGTCACTTTCTCACTTTTGCTAGGCAAAAGACCTGACAAGAGCAATTTAAGAAGGAAAGGTTTACATTGAGTCACAATTCACCAGTGTAGTCCATCATGGAGAAGTCATGGCGGCAGGAGCTGGAGGCAGCTGGTCACATGACATTTGCAGTCCAGAAGCAGAGAGAGGTGCATGCTGCTATTCAGCTAGCTTTCTCCTTTTCCTATTCAGTCCAGAACTACAATCCATGAAATGCTGCTGTCTACAGTGTGGGTGGACCTTTCCACTTCAGTTAGCTCAGTCTGGAAATCCCTCCCAGACATGCCCAGAGATTTCGGTGTGATTCGAGAGTCTATTAAGTAGACAATCCATATTAATGATGATAGAGATGGTTTCTTTCATATATCTGGCCAAAGCAATGAAAAGCTGATTGACACGTTGGATTAAAGCATCACAATGCTTTCAGTAAGAAAAAGAGTTTGGCGCAGAAGTATACTGCTACATGGTAGGATCACAACCCCTGCTTCTTTGTTTACAAGTAGATCAGAAAGTGGAAGATGACGACAAGAAGAAAGACTCTTGAGTACCGCAGAGCTGGCAGTTTAGGGACCTAATGGAAGCAACATGAAAGGATCTCTGTTACCATGGTAAGAGGGAGAGAGAATAACTCAAACCAGAAAACAGGACGCAATCTATACATGGTGGTACATGCTTACCAGGAAGGGGGCTGAGGCAGGAGGGTTATGAGTTCAAAGTTGTATGGAACTACACAGTCACAGTCTGTCTCAAAAAAAAAAAATTAAGGAAGGCAACTGGATAGCAGGAAAAATCCAAATTGATTATAAATAATAAATATTAAAGTGAGATTATAAAAGGAACAGTGTTCTATTAAATGTATCTTTGTATATCTTTTGCATTTTTCTCATCTTAATTCATTGAGTTTCATAACTCCAACAATTATGGTACTAGACACTTAAGATGTTTTAAAAATTTCCTCTGCTCTGTACCCTCTTATGTTTGTGGATCGAGCCCCGCAAATGAAAATGACAGTAGACAGATTCATGTAGAAGCAAAGGACCTTTCTTTCACAGAGGGGTGCCTCACAGAAGTGAAGTGAAAGCCCCAAGCAAACAAGCGGAACTGGAGTTTATATTCCAACTCCACAAAAAGCGAGCATTTTGTGGGGAATGGTGAAGCAAAGCAAGCACGTCTAGGAGTTACCCCTGTACTGGGGAAGGCAAGGAAAATGGGAGAGCTGTTGAAGAGAAGGGTCATTAAGTAAGTTCACTTTATGCAAGCCTCTTTGATTATTGAATTTCATCTTCTGCAAGGTCATTGTATCAGTCAGGGTTCTCTAAAGAAGAGAACTTACAGAATGAATATGTGTGTGTGTGTGTTCAAAATATACAATACATTCTACAACATATGGTATATATGCATATATGAATATTCTCTATATTGTCTATTTTAATAAATCTCCTATCTAACATATAATATGTATTATATTATAATATGTATATGTCATGTATATGGTTTTTATCAGAATGGCTTACAAGCTGTGGTCCAGCTAGACCACTAGTGGCTGTCTACCAACAGAAGGTCCAGTAGTTGTTCAATCCATGAGGTCAGATATCTCAGCTGGTCTTCAATATACTCTGGAATCCCATAGAAGTACATTCTAATACCAGTGAGGTAATGACTTGTTCGGGAGAGTGAGGGCAGGCAAACAAAGAGCAAAATCTTTCTTATTCCATGTTTTTTATGCAGGCTGCCACCTGAAGCTGTGGCCCAGATGAAGGGTGGGTCATCAAACTTCAAATGATTTAATTAACGAAAATTCCTCACAGGTGTACTTAGTCGCTTGGCTTTTTAGTTCATTTCAGATGTAGTCAAGCTGGCAACCGAGAATAGCCTTCACAGCCATAAAACTTCCCCTAAAGAGGGGATTTATGGCAGTATTTATCTCTCACAAGATTTTGCTTTTAGAAGACAAAGGGATGCTCAAATTCATCCTTCTGCATCTATTGATTCTCATCAGCTTTTAGTTCAAAACTGCTTGTATCCCAAAGTGGCAAGGTTTAGGCTGGCACATTCTGATCCCCTTCACCAGCAGTAATGATTAAATATCACCTAGTATTTATCTATAGATAAACAGACACTTTAACAAGCACTGTCTCCATGAATATAATTGCTTTCTCATTCTGAAGTCAATTTCACCCAATGTAAAAGGCTTTATAATAAAATAAGAATTCCTACTAGAAACAACAAAAATCAACCCACAAATTAACCACAACTGCAAAGTAACATGAGAAATTATTATCCCCATATTCAATGAAACTACGCCCCAAACACCCCAAGGGTATTATGCTTTATAACACATTTGCATATCCCTTTGGCAAATATGCAATCAACACTCCTCAGCTACTCTAATACTAATCCAGACACAGAGAATGAAGGAGACAATGCCAGCTGTCGGCAGTTTAAGTTCGCCCTCTCCCTAGTCTTTGGAAAGAAGTCACACAGTATTACAGGCCTGAGAACTGAAGCCAGATGCCAAGATAACTTATCAGTGCAACACGCTGAAGAATCAGTGGGGTGGAGTTGTGACTCAAACACAAGCTTGGAAATCATGCTTAACTCCGGTTCAAATACCACCTCAGTTTCACTAATGGTAGGATCTCAGGAAAATAACTGAACTTTTCTCAGTCTCAACCTACCGTTCCATAAGATAGGGTCTCAGCAGCCCAACTGTTTATGTGATAATAAAAACCAAATCAAATTGTACCACTTTGTGACAGGTTATACCGTAAAAAGATTTCACAATGAATTGAACTGACTTGACTGGACTGAGTTGCATAAGCCATCTATGAATCCCTTTAGGGTGGAGCTTGGAAACGTGTATGCTCTTAACTCCTGTTTTGTTGCCTCATAACCATAGAAAATGCTGAGACAAGAGACTCCTCATGTGTAAACCACACAAAGGAAAAAAAACCTTTGTTGATTCTGACTAAAATCTTTGCATTTGTTGAGAGCTTATCCCATGACTGGCATTTCATGTTATGTTCTTTATATATGGTTTCATTTGATCCTTAGATAACTCAAGGACATGTCACGATTGTGCATCCTTTGGATATATACCCAAAAGTGGTATTACTGGGTCTTGAGGAAGGTTGTTTCCTAATTTCCACGCTGGCATCCAAAAAGGTTGTACCAGCTTGCATTCCCACTAGCAATGCAGAAGTGTCCCCTTTCCCCACAACCTCTCCAGCAGTTGTCATCAGTGTTTTTGATCTTGGCCATTCTTACAGGTATAAGATGGAATCTCAGAGTTGTTTTGATTAGCATTTCTCTGATGACTAAGTATGTTGAACAGTTCCTTAATTGTCTTTTAGCCATTTTAAATTCCTCTGATGAGAGTTCTCTGTTTAGGTCTGTACTCAATTTTTTTATTGGATTATTTGTTCTTTTGATGACCAATTTATTGAGTTCTTGGTATATTTTGGAGATCAGACCTCTGTATGATGTGGGGTTAGTGAAGATCTTTTCCCATTCTGTAGGCTGTTGTTTTGTCTTGTTGACTGTGTCCTTTGCTTTACAGAAGCTTTTTAGTTTCAGGAGGTCCTATTTATTAATTGTTTCTCTCAGTGTCTGTGCTGCTGGGGTTATATTTAGGAAGTGGTCTCCTGTGCCAATGTGTTCAAGTGTACTTCCCACTTTCTCTTCTATAAGGTTCAGTATGGCTGGTTTTACGTTGAGGTATTTGATCCATTTAAACTTGAGTTCTGTGCATGGTGATAGATATGGGTCTATTTTCATTCTTCTACATGTTGATATCCAGTTAGAACCACTTGTTAAATATGCTTTCTTTTTTGGATATTCTGAGTGAATCAAAAGGCAAATGGTGACAGTTCTTAAAGTTCAAATTTCAAGTTCTGCTTGACGAAGGGATTGCACACTGTCAGAGGTTTGACCCTGGGTGGTAGGCAGCTCTTCACACTGGGACCATGGTACCTACTTGATAATACCCAGCTTCTGGTGTTTAGTGTTTAGGGCTTATAGCTATGGCCCTAATTGGTTAGCTTTTTGTTTTCATTTTGGTTGCTTATGTGCTGAGTTTATAGCCAGAATGGTATTTCTATCACGGAATCAGTTGTCTTAAGGTTTGGGAGCCTGCTAAGGTCTAGGGCCCCAGTTTTATCTCTCAAAAGTGGGGGAGAGAGCAGGAAACAATCATAATCTGGTCAAAGAAGACAAACTATCGACAGTGTAAACAATTCAATGTTCAATATCTGAAATTAATTAAGGATCCTTTACAGTTCCTCTAAGGGGCCTGGGACACCTTTCTGGCTCTGTCCTCTGTAACAATACAGCCTGTCTCTGTCACAGGACCCCAGACCTTAGTAGGTCCTGGGACCTTAGCACAACTGATTTCATGATGGAAGGACCATATAAAACTCAACACACAGACAGGACCACGTGCCAAAACTAAAACAAAGGCCTAGTCCATCAAAGCTTGTAGTTATGGGAAAGTCTCTAAAAGTAATACCCTTGCTTTTTGGCTTCTGTAGTTCTGATTCTGGACAACTGTTTTTGTTATCTGAAGTATGTCAACCCAGGATATGGCTTTTGTGCTTAAAAGCTCGCCCTGACAAGGGCTCAGCGTTACACTAGGATCCTGAATACCCAGTGTAGTTGCCAATCAGATAATAAAGACTTTCTATTGGCTTAAACCCAGACCCCAGCAGTTTTCTCTGGTGAATGACCTGCAATAGTCCCCTAACCTCCAATTGGCTCCACCTCATTGCTAGTGCTGGTGGTTGCCACAATATGGCACTGGCATCTCCCAAATTGTTGGGATCCCTTATTGCAATGTGGTGGCATTTTCATCAACAACCTCCCCTGGGGCTCCCTTTAGGAACTCCAGTCTTGCCACACAGTGGCAAGTTTCATCTGTTCCCCATGCTCCCTTCATGCCTTTAAAACCAGTATCACGTGACTGAGTCTTATATTATAAAGTACCAGCATGAGGTACATTCTTATATATAAACACATGGAGGTGCAGGCTTAATATTTTATTAAACGAATATTGTTGAGTATGGACAGAGATAACTAAACTGATTGGTTGAACAATTATAGGAACTTGATGTTGAGCCACTCTTTGGCATTTCTGCCCATATCCCTGAAAATTTTTGCTGTATAATTAATTCAACCATATTTTTTCACTGGTGATGGAACTTTCAGTTAGGAGATATTCTTCTGACAGGGGGTAACAAAATTAGGTGACTCACCTAACATAGAACAGAAGTTTTAAAACAAACAGCCGTGAGTTTAGAGTGGCAGAAGACATGTCCAACTCCAGAGCCAGTCTTTCAATAAAGTAGAACAGCATAAAGTAAAATTTCAATAATATTCATACCTAAAAACTCAACCCAGTGATCAATTCAGAGATAGAAATTCCAAGTATTATTGTATGGTTATTAAAGTAGTCATGGCAAGTGGCCAAAATGGCTACCTTATTGGTTGATCTTCCAACCAATGTGTTCACACACACACACACACACACACACACACACACATACACACACACCTTTGAGTGTTTTCTTGCCCTAGCCTGGCCACAGCCTGTTTCATCCTAGCTACTGCCTAGCATCTGACTTTGGCAGAGACCAAGATGGGTTGGTGGGGACTGCAAGCTAAAGATTTAAAGGGATAGAGACAGCAAAAATTATAACAATAGACATAGAACACAGAATATTCATACAGTCAGAAGAGGCCAGTCAAAAGGAAAAGATGGTGTGGCCACCTTCATTCATACATTTAACTGGGCCTGACTGATTTTTGTCTCTGTCCTCAGTCTCCATAAGTAGGTGGGCATTGAAGTTTCTCAACAGTGCCCTGGGCAAGGGACAAATAAAAGATGTGGGACTAAAAACCAGGCAACAAAAAAACAATGCAGTGTTTCATTGGTGCCTGGACAGGAGTTCATGTACCTTGTCAGGTACCTTGCTGTCCCCAAAATGGGGTCCCACCAGAACAAGTACAAGATGTAATAGAAGAAGACACCTATGACTTAATGACGAAAGGCTCCTTAGACAGGTACTAGCTGATTTCTTTTTAGTGTAGATGTTCACTCCAGAAATCTGCCAGACTGAAAGCATGCCCCAGAGCTTTTGGAATCTCTTCAAGGTATGCACCTTATGAGTGTACTGTGCATTTCTGGAGTAAAGGTCCAACTTCAGAATTTGGGTCAGTGGTTGTAATATCTCAGGGGCCTCCAAAAGTTAATCCCACCAATGAACATAAAAAACATCAACCAAATTAGCCAAATTTATAGCAATCTTTATTATATGTGTACAATGTAGTCAACTGGGCAACTGCCTCGCCCTAAATAAGGGATTTGAGAGGACATTATTGAACACAGGAGAAAATCAGGCTTATATTGCTCAAAAATGCAAAACTAGTGGTTTCCAAAGTCTGTGGAATTTCCAGAGGAATTTTGGTTATGCAGGAACTTGACAGAACATCTCAAAATTCTTTAGCCATACACGTTATCTTATGAGGATGGGTGTAAGTCAAGATTCAGCGAGGCACAGAACAAGTCAAATTCCAGGAAGATTCAAATTATGATCAGACAAACTTTTAAGATATAGAAACTTAAGTTTTACAGAAAAAAGAAACAAACTTATTTTGACCTTGTAACAAGATAGTTCATGCTCTTAAGATGGAGTCAAGCTGCTTTATCACACTCATACTTGGACCATGGTACCCACTCACACTGGGACCATGGCTGTGGTCTCTTTTTTAATTAAATTTATTTTTAAAACAATCTTTTCTCATTTTACATACCCATCCTAGTTCCCACTTCATCCCCTCTTTCCATTACCCACTTCCCCCCCAACCCCAGTCCCCCATCCACTCCTCAGAGAAGGTAAGACTTCTCAAAGGAAGTCAATAAAGTCAGACACATCACTTTGAGGCAGGACCAAGGTCCTTCTCCTAAATCTAGGCTGAGCAAGAGATCCCTTGAAAAGAATGGGCTCCAAAATGCCATTTCAAGCACTAGGAAAAATATCCTCATCCCACTGTTAGTGGTACTACAAACTACCCATGATAAAGGTCTTGGAGAGGTCAGCGATACAAGGAATGTATCTAAACATGATAAAAAGCAATATACAGCAAGCCAACAGCCAACATCAAATTAAATGAAGAGAAATTCAAAGTGATTCCACTAAAATCAGGAATAAAACAAAGCTGTCCACTCTGCCCATATCTTTTCAATATAGTACTCAAAGTTCTAGCTAGAGCAATAAGACAACAAAAGGAGATCAAGGGGATACAAATTGGAAAGGAAGAAGTCAAACTTTTGCTATTTGCAGATGATAAGATAGTATACACAAGCGATCCCAAAAATTTGACCAGGGAACCCTTACAGCTAATAAACACCTTCAGTAATGGGGCAAGATACAAGACCAACTCAAAAAACTCAGTAGCCCTCCTATAAACAAATAGTAAAAGGGCTGAGAAAGAAATCAGAGAAACATTATCCTTTACAATAACCACAGTTAGCATAAGATATCTTGGGGTAACACTAAACAAAGGAGTGAAAGACCTGTACAAAAGGAATATTAAGTCTTTGTAGAAAAAAACTAAAGATATCAGAAAATGGAGAGATCACCCATGCCCTTGGATAGATTAGGATCAACATAATATGTAGAAGGAAGCGGCGGGGCTGAGTCCCGCCACCTGGCTAGCTTTACCCAAAATAATTACACAGAAACTGTATTCTTTTAAAGCACTGCCTGACCCATAGTTTCAGCCTCTTATTGGCTAATTCTCACATCTTCCTTTAACCCATATTTAGTAATCTGCGTAGCACCACGAGGTGTGGCTTACCAGGAGAGATCTTAACCTGCGTCCATCTCGGAGAGGAGAATCATGGCGACTCACTATGGCGAGTGCCTGAAGCATCTCCCCAACTCCTGCTACCCAGCATTCTGTTCTGTCTACTCCGCCTACCTAATTTTCTGTTTCTCTTAAAGGGCCAAGGCAGTTTTCTTTATTAATAATGAAAGTAACACATAGACACTCCTCCATCAATAATAAAAATGACAACCTTACCAAAAGCAATCTGCAGATTCAATGCAATCTCTATCAAAATCCCACACAATCTTCACAGACCTCAAAAGAACAAAACTCAACTTCACATGGAAAAACAAAACAAACAAACAAACAAAAAAACCAGGATAGCCAAAACATTTCTGTACAAGAAAGGAACCTCCAGAGGCATTACCATCCCTGACTTCAAGCTCGAATATAGTGCTATAGTAATGAAAATGGCTTGGTAATGGCATAAAACAGACATGTGGACCAATGGAATTGAATGGAAGATAATGTGGGATTCCCTTCTGTATGCTGTGATTGCCATTAATAAATAAAGAAACTGCTTTGGACCTATAAGGGAAGAACTTAGCTAGGCAGGGAAAACTAAACTGAATGCTGGGTGGAATAAAGTAGAGTGAGAAAGAAGCCATGTGGCCCCACCTTTAGCCTGTATTGCCATGTGGCAATATACAGATTAATAGAAATGGGTTAAATAAATATGTAAGAGTTAGCCAATAAGAAGCTAGAGCTAATGGGTCAAGCAGTGATTTAACTAATACAATTTCTGTGTGGTTATTTCAGGGTTAAGAGGCTGGGAACTAACTAGTGGCCTTATTCCAACAGGAAGATCCTGATATTAATCCACACACAACCACCTGATTTTTGACAAAGAAGCTAAAATTATACAATGGAAAAAAGAAAGCATCGTCAACAAATGGTGATGCGTAACTGGATGTTGACATGTAAAAAATGCAAATAAACTCAGATCTATCCTTATGCACAAAGCTTAAGTCCACACTAAACATGATAGAAGAGAAAGTAGCCTTGAATGCATGGGTTGTGATCTCTTAAGTAGGGCCATTCAGTGGCTTCTTCAGTTTTTCTAGCCCTACTGCTGATTCCAATAGTCTCTCCTCAGTATTATGGGTGGTGTGCTATTCTTAAACATAATTCCATGACTATGCTTAAGTCCTGAGGCATTCATTTTACAGTGCACATAGTTCATCCAGAGGGACGATTAAGGTACAGATTCTGATCAGGTGAGTCTGAGGTTGGCAGGGAAGGTGGAATGGGAGCTGCCTTTCTACCAAATGTCCAAGGAAATGCCACTGCTGCCTGAGCCAAAGGCAAACCTGTGATGAAGCCTCACAAACAAAGCAGATTCTAAACAGCCTCTTTCAACAAACTTTGCATGCTTAGACATTTCTGTAAGGTCTTGTCTGCCCAGGCAGCTCAGAGGTTCCACACTTTCTAAAAAGCTTTTCTTCCACCTGTGTGATGTTTCTTTGACCTGATTTCCAGCCATGCTACTCTTCCATCTTCTCTCCCAGTGTTTTCAGAGACTGCTCATTTGTTTCCAGCCACCAAGGCCAGAAATAAACTCGCAGAAACTGTATTAATTAAAACACTGCTTGGCCGATCACTTAAGCATATTACTAGTTAGCTCTTGTATCTTAAATTAACCCATTTCTGTTAATCTGTGCATCACCACGAGGTCATGGTCTACTTGGTAAAGTTCCTGCTGGTGGCTCATGACTTTCTCCTCTGGTGACTACATAGGGTCTCTCTGACTCCACCTACTCTCTCCTCTTCTATCTGCTTAGAATTCCCACCTTATTCTTTTCTGCCCTGCTGTGGGACCAAAGCCACTTTATTCATTAACAGAACACATTCCAGCATACAGAGGGGAAGCCCACATCATCCCAGATCTCATCATCAACCTCCATATTGTCATAAAGAATTACTGATCTCTTCTCTAAAATTCAGTTTTCTTCATGTCATGTGTCATTTTTAAAATCTAATTGTGACTTTCAAGATTTTAAATTTTTAAGACATCAATGTTAAAGGTTTCTATCTTTATGCATTGTAGACTTTGGAGATTGGGTCTTTTAAGATTGCTTTATTCTGGATACGGCATTCCATTAAGGATTATCTTTAGTGATCATGATGTCCTCCTGTGTTACTCAGCTTCCTGTCACTATGACAAAATGCCTGAAAGAATAAACTTGAAGGAGAAAAGATTTATGTGCTTCACACTTGCAGAAGCTTGGCCAGGTTTCTGAGATTGTGGAGGAAAAACAGTCACATGGCAGAAGCACAAAGTTAGGAAAAGTGCCCAGAACCCAGCACCAGAAAACAAGAGAGTTGGCTTTTGTGACAGCAATTCCCCTCCCAAATCCAGTATGATATAAGTCTGTAAATGTATGAATCCATTCATGAGGAAAGTCTTCATCATCCAATCACCCAACTCTCAGCACTGTTGTTTGGGACCCTTGCCTTCAGAACATGACCTTTAGTGGGCGGAAAGGTTCAAACAATAATAGTCACACTTTCTAATAGCCAGTGGAGGTATATTTATGATAAACTCTAAAATTAGAAAGGACAGGACTCACAAAAACATTAAATTAAGAAGTAGGGGTCCATAGAAAGAGAAAGAACACACACATAGTAGTAATAAATAGACTTTCTCCACTCACACAGTCCAAGGCTATAAAATGATGCTGCTCACATTCAAAGTGGCTCTTCCCACCCTAATTGACCCAGTTAAAATCTATTATGGGCATGCCCAAAAGCCACACCAATCTAGACAATTCTTCATTCACACTCTTTTCTTGGATGATTTTAGATTGTGTTAAACTATCAATTCAAGCCAGCAGTCAGTGAGTTAGAACTGAATTAACCCCTCCTAAGGAGCTAGTCTTAAACTTCTCTTAAAGAACTTCCTACCTCAGCACTGAGGAATCAAGTCTCATCATGTATCTTCATAAGGTGAACCTGCACTCGAAGAGCAGTGGTGGTATAATATATTCCTCTGTGTTTGGAATTGTTTTTTTTTCATGGTTTATTTTTTTATATTTGAAAATTTCCATCTCCTCTCCTCCTCCTTCCCCTCCCCTCCCCTCCCCTCCACCCAAACCCCCCTCCCTCCCTCTCCAGGCCAAGGAGCCATCAGGGTTCCCTACTCTATGTTAAGACCAAGGTCCTCCGAACTCCCCCCAGGTCCAGGAAGGTGATCAACCAAGCTGAGAAGGCTCCCACAGAGCCTGTCCAGGCAGAAGAATCAAAGCCCAGCACCATTGTCCTTGGCTTCTCAGCCAGCCTCCACCATCGGCCACATTCAGAGAGTCCGGTTTGGTCACATGTTCCATCAGTCCCATTCTAACTGGAGTTGGTGATCTCCCATTAGTTCTATCCCACCGTCTCCATGGGTGAACGCACCCCTCACGGTCCTGACTTTCTTTCTCATGTTCTCCCTCCTTCTGCTCCTCATCAGGACCTTGGGAGCTCAGTCCGGTGCTCCAATGTGGGGCTCAGTCATTTTCTTCATCTATCGCCAGCTGGAGGTTCTATGGTGATATGCAAGAAATTCATCAGTATGGCTATAGGAACTGGCCTTTTCAGGCTCCCTCTCCTCAGCTGCCCAAGGAACTAGCTGGGGGCGTCTCCCTGGAAACCCAGAAACCCCTCTAGAGTCAAGTCTCTTGACAACCCTCAGATGCTTCCCTGCTCCCATATCCACCCTTCCTGTATCCCAAGCATCCCATTCCTCCGAGCTCCCCCCATTCTCCCCTTCATGCTTTTCTCTCCCCATCTTCCCTTGGCCCCGTCTCACCCCACCCTCAAGTTCCCAATTTTTGCCCGGCGATTGTGTCTACTTCCAATATCCAGGAGGATTACTATATGTTTTTCTTTGGGTTCACGTTCTTATTATCTTCTCAAGGATCCCGAATTATAGGCTCGATGTCTTTAATTATGGCTAGAAACCGATTATGAGTGAGTACATCCCATGTTCATCTTTTTGGGTCTGGGTTACCTCACTCCGAATAGTGTTTTCTATTTCCATCCATTTGCATGCAAAATTCAAGATGTCATTGTTTTTTACCGCTGAGTAGTATTCTAACATGTATATATTCCACAGTTTCTTCATCCATTCTTCCACTGAAGGGCATCTAGGTTGTTTCCAGGATCTGGCTATTACAAATAATGCTGCTATGAACATAGTTGAGCAAATGCTTTTGTAGTATGATTGGGCATTTCTTGGGTACATTCCCAAGAGTGGAATTACTGGGTCCTGGGGTAGGTTGATCCCGAATTTCCTGAGAAACCGCCACACTGCTTTCCAAAGTGGTTGTACAAGTGTGCATTCCCACCAGCAATGGATGAGTGTACCTCTTACCCCACAACCTCTCCAGCAAAGGTTATCATTGGTGTTTTGGATTTTAGCCAATTGTTTTTTAAACTTTAATTTTAGCACCTTCCTAACACACATACAGAGAGAGTCAGAAGGGGAAGATTTTCTATTTAGTCTTTTAAGGGTTGGTTTTTAACTTGATTGAACCCTTATATGATTTTTTCTATTATATAAACTTGAAGCCCCTCTTACTTTCTTTGAGGTTATTTTAGTGTTCATGTCTTGTTCCAGTATTTAAGCTTAGCCATTTCTAGTCAATTTTTAGTTTATAAATCATCTGAAAACCACATATCTTCCTCTTGGCAAATATTTGGCTGAGTCAACATATTCTTGCTTGTCCTTTTTATGTCAATTTGTAAATATTGTCTAATGCTTTTCTCCTTGAATAAAAGATTATTTAGAAAATCATGGATTCTTCTTACCTTACAATCACATGAATAGTAGTGGTGATTTTGATGACAAAAAAATAAGTACTAAGGTTATGGACACCTACAATTGTAGCTCAAATTCTAATTGGTCTTATCAATAAAAACCCAAGTGAGATATAAATGTAAATGCCAAAAGATCAGAGAAGCAGAGCAGTCAGCCACTAGTTCTTACCTCTACTGCATCCTCAGACCCAAAACGTGATTTGTCTCTCTAGGAATCTTCAGACCAAATGTTTCAAGCTCCTGTCTCCTTCTGCCTTATATCCCTCTTTCCACTCAGCCATATCACTCCTGTCTCCACCTCCCTAGTGCTGGGATTAAAAGCTTGTGATCCCAAGTGTTGGGATCAAAGGTGTGAGCTCTGTTTCTCTTTTAGACTGATTCAATCTCATGTAGCCCAGGGTGGCCTTGAACTCACAGTGATCCCTCTGTCTCTGTTTCTGTCTCCCAAGTGCTGGGATTAAAGGTGTGTGCCACCGATGCCTGGCCTCTGTGGCTAAGTAGAATGGATCTGCACTCTGATCTTCAGGCAAGCTTTATTTGTTACAACACAAACAAAATATCACCACTACACATGGCATCAAGTGTAAGGGAGCTATCAAGGATGAGAGCAGAACTGTGTGTTCCCATGTGAGCTTGCAACTCTGTTAAATCCAACTGCACTTTCTTCTTTCTCCCAGTTGTGGTTTCCAGGTCAAATCATCACTACCGAAGTGCTGGATTTTCTCTTTTATAAGGTTTAGGTCTGAGACTCAGGTAACTGATAGTAATGACTGTATTACAACCCAACCAAGTGACCATGGGACTATAAAGAAGAAAGGAGCACACCTATACTTTGCCAAGAGTACTTTAGCTTTACTCTGCCATGTAAATTTTTTGGAGCAAATTAGCCAATCAAGATGTGCACTAAAAAGTGGTGGCTTTCATTCCCACCAATATTCATACACCAATGCTGTGCCAGCAGCATTGCCAGGCATACAACATCCAGGAGGATCCAAGATAGAATCAAAGTCTTTGCTCAACACCTCAGGAAGTGATGGATGATGTAGGATTGCCCTCTGTATGCTGTGAATATGTTTTATTTCCACTGGTTAATAAAGAAGCTGCTTTGACCTGTAGCAGGGCAGAATAGAGTTAGGCTGGAAAACTAAACTGAATGCAGGGAGAGAGAAGGCAGAGTTGGGGAGAAGCCATGCAGCCAACAAAGGAGAAAGACACCCACTGGGTCTGTTGAAAACTTGCCAGTAAGCCACGACCTCATGGTAATTCAAAGAATAATAAAAATGGATTAATTTAAGATATAAGAGCTAGCAAGAAATATGCTTAAGCTATTGGGCAAACAGTATTGCAATTAATATAGTTTCTGTGTCATTATTTTGGGTCTGGGTGGCCGGGAAACAAACAAGCAACCTCTGCCTACAAAATTGACACGCCAACATAAAACCTGAGAGAGTATGAAAAGAAATTCTAAATGCAAAAAAACAGAGTTTAGCACAGCTTCTTGGTAGCTGCAATTTTTCAGATGGACTCTGTTTACTGGCAGCAAGCAGGGGTGCCATAGCTCCTTTAATAGAGGTTTTCCTGACTCAGCATTGGCAGTGAAGGCTGTGCAGTTTTTTTAGGGAAGGGCTTTGTGCTAGTTGCACAAAGAGCTCTGGCACTTTCAGGAGGCCAAACACTTAAATGGGGTCTGTGATTAGCATGTTACAAATTGTTTAATGGAGACATAGACCCATTGTAACCATGGTGCTCAGGCAATGTGCATGGCTCTCCAAGGCAACGAACATGCCTCCACCATGTTGGACTGGGCAGAGCCAACAGGCAGGCCTGTGGAGTTGGTCTTAGGCATGCCCGCTTAGCATTTTTTTAAAAGTATTCCTGGTCAGAAAATAATTACAGATACACACACAATAAAGACAAATTCAGATGGAAAAGGCCTCCAAATGGGTCACAGGTTTTTAGATGTATAGAGATATATTTCATATGGGTACTTATTCTTCAAACCTTTCAAAGACTAACAGAATATGGCATTTAAATTGTTTAAAAAATTAGGAATTTTCATGACAATGAGACACATGTGCTCCTTCTGAGCTAATGGAAGCCTTCCAACTCAAGCCTGACAGGAAGGGAACCTGCACAGGACCAAACTAGATCCTCTGAATATGGATGACAATTGTATGGCTAGGGAAGACTGTGGAGCCACTGGCAGTGAAACCAGGATTTTTCCCTACTGCTTGTTCTGACTTTTTGGAACCCATTCTGTCTGGAGAAATACCTTGCTCAGCCTAGATATCATGGGAGGGCCTTGGTCCTGCCTCAAAGCAATGTGGTAGACTTTGTTGACTCCCCATGGGAAGCCTTACCTCTCTGAGGAGTGGATAGGGCATGGGATGGGGGGAAATGGAGGGGATGGGAGGAGGTGAGGGAGTGGGAAATGGACTTAGCATGTAAAGTAAGAAAAGATAGCTTTTAAAAAATAAAAAAGAATAAGATTTTTTTAAAAGACCTAAGGAAACTCAAAAAAAAAAAAAAAACCATTCAACTGCTTTTCTGATCCACAGTCCCAAGGTCCATATTCCTTCAAACAAAAGCATGATCAGGTCTACCACAGCAATACCCCAGTCTCTGGTACCAACTTCTATCATAATTATGATTTCTACTGCAGTGAAGAGACACCATAACCATGGTAACTCTTATAAAGGAAAACTGAAATGTCAGTATCTCCAGTCCCTGCAACATGGCCCCTTGTTCTTCATGTTTGGTCAACCCTGACTTGACCAGATTCTGTCCTTTATTGAAGTCTATCAAAAGTAGCATGGTTTGCCACCAGCCACAGCAGTAGAAGGAGCTAACGTTTTGGAGTGAAAAGGTCTCCAGATGACGGTGGATATTCACCATGTCACTTTGATTAGGAGGCCATTGCCATTTTCTCTTTGCCCAGTATGCTTTATATGCCTGTCCTCACATACTTGCCTTCATTCCCATGCTCACAGCCCACACCTGCACAGTCACAAGAACTCACAAACTCTTCCAATATACACTTCTGCACAAACTTGCTTGTCCAAATCTATACGTTCATTCTCCACACTTAGAATCTCATGGGTGCCTAACAGCATGGCCATAGGGGGCATTAAGGGAGACTGCATTCATAGCACTCTGGGAGAATGAGTACTAATACTAAAGAGAACCAATCTTTCTAGGAGGTAGAGATGGAGGGGGGGTATGCATTGTTGTGTGCAAGTATAAAAGTAGAGGAAAGGTTTCTGTGTATCTTAAGCTGCTGCTTTTAAGCTGCTTCCCAGGATCTCTGTCCATCACGACAGCCTCAACAATCATCATGTTATCATAGTACCTTAAAGTGCTTCTTGAAAGTGCTCAGGGGTGTTCCACTTCACCCCTGTGCCCCAGACCTGCTTCCAGACTGTCGGTGACCCTGCTTTAGTTCCACATCTTTCTACAATTCCCTACATTCACTCATGGTGCTCCTGACACACCTCAGAGAGGTAGTTAACTTCAAATCAGGGTTGTCACAAACTCTTCTCGCAGCAGGCTATGTCCCGTCCTGAACCTAAACCAGATGCAACTTTCTCTGGCCAGCAGAGGGCAGCAGAAATGATACCAGGTCTATACACTCAAGAACTTGACAGGATCTAACTTTATTCTTTGTGGGCTCTTTCTGTATAAAGTGACCCATTCTGTGGGAGAGACCATGTGCACAGGAAAAGACACTTGGCCAGCATTTAGGGTTCCTGTCACCACAAAAGAAGTACTGTACTGCCGTGTGACTTATGCCTTTTAGTGTCTGAGTCAGCCCAGCTCCTGGCACACACAAACACGCAAGTGAGCCAGGTCCTCATAACCTGAAGCAGATGGAGACATCGTTTCTTTGCCCTGCCCAGATTGCACAATCCTGGTATTAAGGGTGGTTTGTTACATGGCAATTGACAGCTGATACAAAATGCCTAACAGAACCAATGAATGTCTTTAACTGAATCATTGTCCTCTGTTCTATGGCACATACTACTGTGGTATTTGGTATCTTAAGCACCTTATAAATAGGCTACACATTTTAGAAGTTTACACATGTACCTATGAATATCCCCTCTGAAATCTCCTCTACAGAACATGACTAAGTGCCCTTATTCTTAGCTACTGAATAACCTAAGTCTATAACCCAAAGGATGTGTTCCTTCAAATGTACTTTGCCCTTATCTGTGACGCTCTTCTTTGGCATTCTACAGCCTTGTGATTTTATGTATTTCTAATACCTAGATTAATTGAGCATTCTGGACAAACAAACAACCACACTTCCCCATCCTCAGAAGCCAGGGTCTTCCTAATGTTTTTCTGCAGAGTCCAGGTACTGCTTTGATCGAGAACCATCCAGAAGCTTACACTTCTGTCTATAATTCTGCTTTGCTGGCTATGAAATGGGAATGGGATTTTTCTGGTCTTTGTTGATAACTCAATCCTGGATTTCAGCAGAATAAAGTTCACCAAAATTGAGGTCTTTCCTCCATCACATGTCTATGGAAACAGTAAAAAAGATAACTCTCAAAAAATATACTTGAGAAACGGTGGGACAGAACTAATGGGAGATCACCAACTCCAGTTGGAATGGGACTGATGGATCATGCGACCAAACCCGTCTCTCTGAGTGTGGCCAACAGCGGGGGCTGACTGAGAAGCAAAGGACAATGGCTCTGGGCTCTGATTCTTCTGCATGGACGGGCTCTGTGGGAGCCTTCTCAGCTTGGTCGATCACCTTCCTGGACCTGGGGGGAGTTGGGAGGACCTTGGTATTAGCATAGAGTGGGGAACCCTGATGGCTCCTTGGCCTTGAGAGGGAGGGAGGGGAGGTATGGGTGGAGGGGAGGGGAGGGAAGGGGGAGAAGGAGGGGAGGGAAGGGGGAGGAGGAGGGGAGGGAGGGGGGAGGAGGAGGGAAGGAGATGGAAAGTTTTAAATATAAAAAAAATAAACCATGAGAAAAAATATATATATATATATACTTGAGGGAGAAGCGGAGTTACGGTGGGTACCAAAGCCAGGGACTGGGAGAAGAATCCCTTTTTATCAGGACAAAACCAAAATGCTCTGTCATAACATTTGAAAATTCCCTTGTTTTGGTCCTCGGCATCCTCCGGAAGCTTCTCCTGGTGAGAGTCTAACTCCTGATCCCGGCCCATGGACTGGATCAAGCCTGACTTGTCAGGAGCCAAATCACACCATTGCACAGACAATCAGCATCATTCTTTATGTGAAAGCCATCCACTGGCACACACGTGCAGTCACTGGATGGCCTCACAGCTGTCTGGCCAGTAAGGGACCTCCCTGCCAACCCTTCCCAACTGCCCGCATCAGCAGCAGCTGAAGAAGGAGTGGAAGGCAGGTGGAGGAGGTGGGGGAGAATGGGCTTTGCTGTAAGTCGGTCTGAGCTGCCTCCTGGTTCTCTCTCTAACACTGTGTGATCTCAGAGCAGGTGTTTCATGTCTCCAAACTTCAAGTTTCTAATCTATAAAAGAAACGTAGTAGCACACTCCGACTGTTGTGAAACAGAGGCAGCCATCCTTTGTCACCGCTGTCAACACTCCTCAGATGTGTGGCCACGGAGCTGACTGGACCTGCTACAGAACAAAAGAAGAGCCTGGTGACAGACCAACATCTCCTTCCTCTCCTCCTTAGTCAAAGATTCCCCTGCTGTAGGGCAAGGCGTGTAACACAGTGAGAACTCACCTCACGCATCTAAAGTCACGGATTCCAAACCAAGGAGGGATGTTTGCCATTGTTGTTAGGGTTAATCCTCCATTTTTAACTGAGCCATCCAAAACACTATATCTTCCAGCCACACCTAACTACTCACAAAGGGCAGTCACATGACAAAGTTCAAAGAAATGAATATAAAGCCAAGTACAACGCAAAACCTCTGGGGAACAGGGCAGGGTACCCTGCTCTCTCTTAGGACTGGAGGGGGAGGGGAGACGAAGAGGAGGGAGCGAGAGGGAAATGGGAGGAGGGGAGGAAGTGGAAATTTTGAATGGTATTATTTATAAAGCAATAAAAAATAAATAAATAGAAAAAATAAAAATATAAAATAAATAAAACCTCTGGGAAGACGCCTGCCTTTCTGTCTTTTCCTCATTTCTGCTTGCTGGGATGTGAACATAAAAGGCTGGAGCCTAAGAAGCCACCTCCACCCAGGGGGCAGCAGAGCCACACAGTAGAAGCAGCTTAAGTGGCTGACAATCACCAAGCTGTTTGCATGCAGAGCTTCCTCTAGTATGAGACACACAAACTTAATACTTTTAAACCACAGTTAAATGAAGCTTTTCTGTTATCTGTGGCTGAATTTAATCTTTATTGGTACTTTATTAATATGCCTTGTGGTTAATTAGCTCTCAATATAAGTTCTATAATGTGTTTGTCAAGATTATTTATTGCTAATTTGTGCTTTGCTAGAGCCTGTGGGTCTCACTGCTCATGGAACATGCCGAGAATCACAATGGCCTTTGGATTGAAAAGCTAAGTGGAAAGGGAGAGATACAACTTTAAGCAATTGGCCAGATCAGACAATATTTGTTCATTCACAAGTAAGAAAGAATGTCCGATGTGTTCCAAAATTTGCTGCATGCTTGGGGCTGTAGACTTTGGACAGGAGTATGGCGGGCGTATGATCTTTTCAAAAAATTTATGATTTACTACTCTCAGCCTTTCTAAGCTTTGAATAAGAAAACCAAGGCTCTTAGACACCCTGCTAGCTCCTTTCAAGACACAGCGCTGATTGACTAAACTGCTGATAGTACCACGCTGCTGTTGCCCAACCTGTTTGAAAGCCTCCCCCTGGTCCTGCAGTGTAAACAGGGGCACGGTCACTTACAGACTTGCTTTATGAGTGCCAGGTCCCAAGTCTGAACACAGGCTGCTTTGCCCTCAAAGGAAGGTGTTTTGCTGGTGGCCTCTTGCTGTCATTGCTCACAAATGACCTCTCTAGCCCAAGCCAAGATTGCATTAATATTGGATCACACTAGATTTATGACACCTCATTTCAAGCAGCATTGATCCTTCCAGCTTCTGAACATGGCGCTGATTCTGAGATGAGTTGGATTCATGTATTTAGGCCCTCTATCTTGTTTAAAGACCGGATTGCGGGCTCAGGAATGAAGCCTATGAATTTATCACCTATTTAATTTGGAGTTTATACTTGTCTCCATTTGAGTTTCTTGGACTCTTGGTGAGATGCCAAAGTCCAATTTCTAACTCAAGGGTCCTTGGATCTCATTTTTTTAAAAAATCTAAATACATAAAAATACCAGATAAAAGATTTATCCAAGATCATTTGGAAGTAGATAACATTGATAGCTGCATAGATTTCCATCCCAGAATAAAGTAAATTATCCCAAAATATAGACCCTCCAAAAGCAGTACAGATATATGAATCACCCAAGTGAGCACATTCGCCTTGCGCTGAACTCGTAGCACAGACTGTATATGTTGATGGTTCCTGAAGCAGCTAATGAGTGAAGACTCTTGACAACTCTGACCGAGAAGTTAGAACAGTGTGGTGGGAATGCATGAGCTGAGCTTCATAGGGAAGCCTACACTTCCCTAGGAAGTGTAGATTGCTATATCTCATCAACAGACATATAGATTGCTATATCTCATCAGCAGTGGTCGCAGGCATCTTCCCTTGCAATAAAAGGGAATTTCAGCCAGTGCAGTGGCTGGGCTTTGCAATTGCCCTTGAAAAATGAGCAATTGTGAGCCTTGTTTTGCTGTCCAGCTGTATTAAAACCCACTCTGTGCTGCAGTTCCAAAGCTGGCAAGCTGTGCAAGAGGCGTTTTTAGAAGAGAATGTGGGGGCTGCTCTAGATATCTATATTTACAAGCCTAGGGTGAGGAACATGATTCCCATAGCCCAGCCTCCCCAAAGCTTCTGAGGCTCACTCTGTGTATGAGGTCCCTCCATTCATCATCTTGCCAAAGAGTAAGAACATCAACATAATGAGTAAGACCCTGTCCTGGCTTCAGCTTGTAAGCCAGGCAAAAGCATTGCCTTCAGAAAGCCTGCACTCTAGTGTGAGGATACAGGCAGAAGTAATAATAAGCACCTGTTATAGATGTTTTGTCTATGGCAGTCGTGTCTTTAGGGCACTTATCATACAGTATGAGCAAAGGGCTTTTGCTCACAGACCAGTGAATGAAGGGCTTCCTTAGCCAACAAGATATAACTCGTCTCTGCAAAACAGGATCGAAAGTGACTTTCAGAAAAAAAAAAAATGTACAATTGGCATTCAGTATCCATGGGTGCAGCAGAACCCATGGATTAAACCAACAATAAATTAAAAAAAAATTAGCGGAAAAAATTGCCTTGTATTCTTCATGCCCTGTCCACCATTCTGTTCTGCCCCCACAAAGTGCCTAGAATCAACAGAGCCAAATTACTATGGATAGAACCTCTGGTAACATCAGCCAAATGATTCCCTCTCCCTAAGTTGTTCTCTTGGGTATTTTGGTCATATTTACAGAGAACTGAGTACAATGGGGTATTTCTCTGAGCCACAGACCTACAGGTCAATCTGGTACCCAAAGGATGAGGAGAGAAGAAAGAAGCAAAAAAGTGCAGCTGGGCAGGACAAAGATACCCAGCATCTCTCCCAGCACCTGGGAGTGTAGTGATGAGCTGTGGGAAGGCCTGCTTTTCATCCTGCCCGGCTCCCGCATAGCTAGCTTAGCCCCGGAAATAACAACACACAAACTGTATTCATTTAAACACTGCCTGGCCCATTAGTTTCAGCCTCTTATTGGCTAACTCTCACATCTTGACTAACCCATATCTAATCATTAGTATGCCACCATGAGATCGTGGCTTACTGGGAAAGATTCAGCATGTCTGACCTGGCGACTGGCTCCATGCCATCTGTCTTGGGTCAGAGAATCATGGCAACTCTCTTGAGAGGAGAGGCATGGCGTCTGACCTCACTTTCCTTCTCTCCAGCATTCTGTTCTGTATACTCCACCTATCCAAATCCTGCCCTATCAAAAAGCCAAGGCAATTTCTTTATTAACCAATGAGAGTCCTCCATCATGGAAGAGTTAAATTAGCTTAGAAAATGGCCTGAATTGAAGATGTGGTGTGTGTGTGTGTGTGTGTGTGTGTGTGTGTGTGTGTGTGCTCAGAGGTGTGATTGTAGGTCTAATCATCTACCAGAGTGAGAGAGGAGCAGTTTTACCTTGTTTTAGGACTCACCCCACTAGGAGGTGCAGCTGGACAGCTCAGTCTCTCTGAACCACAACTCAGGCTGGATCAAGTGATATCAGCTACATCAGACAAGGCTGAATAGAGGGGCAACCATCCTTCCTACTCAGAGCATCTCCTCGGGTCTCCTGTGAGACCAGGAGAAAACCCCTGCTGCTATCTGCTGACCTGAGAGCCTGCATGAAAGAGACTTTTCATGAGGAGGCCAGCAAGATAACAGTCACATTGATGCTACACAAGACTGGAAGTGGAGTTTTGAAGCCTCCTGAGAAAACTACTGGGTTGTGCTTCCTATCTCTCGAGGGCCAGGATCATAGTCTCTGCATTGACAGGTGGGAGAGTTGGGCATGACAAACTCACTTAGATTATAAACCGCCCACAAGCTCCTTGTGGCCATCTCAGGTTGCGGGCACTAGAACTGCTCATACCACAGTTGCAGGTGTACAGTGTTGTACATCACTGTTACAGATGTTGTCAACTTCTGGTACCACTTGCACTGTTGCTTGTTTAAGACTTTACAACAACTTGTATTTTCACTTAGCTCCATTCTAACCAATAACATACTTGTGTGCCGATCATATTTTATCATGTAACTTACTATTTACATTAAAATTAATACCTATTTGTATATACTACTTAAAATGTTTAACAGGGCAGGTGAGATAGCACGTGTATAAATAGGACTATCACCAAGACTAATGACCTGAGTTCAATCCCCAGGACCCACAGGATGGAAGGAAAAGAATGCACTGCTGTTAGTTGTTCTCTGACCTCCACATGCATGCAGTGGACTGCACACATGCACACAAAAATAAATATATACATAAATAAATACATAAAACTGTAGAGGAAAGTTTCTGCCCCACCCAGTCCCATAGCCCAAAGAAACACACAGAGGATTATATTAATTATAAACTGCTTGGCCTATTAGGTCAGGCCTATTATCTAACTAACTCTTACAATTTATATTAACCCAGAATTCTTGTCTATATTTATCAATGTTGCTTAGCACCTTTTATTAGTGAGGCATTCTCATCTTGCTTCCTCTGCATCTGGCTGGTGAGTCCAGACTGAGACTTTCTTCTTCCCAGAATTCTCCTAGTCTGGTCACCCAGCCTATACGTTTTGCCTGGCTACTAGCCAATCAGAATTTTATCAAACCAATATAAGTGGCAAAATTTTACAGGGTACAAGTGCATTATCCCACAGCATAAAGCGCATAAGATAAATAATTTTAATAATTTTTAAAGATTTATTTTTATCAATATAGGTGTTTTGTCTGCATATATGTCTATGCACCACATGTATGCAGTACCCTCAAAAGCCAAAAAATGGCATCAGATTCTAGGAACTGGAGTTAATGGTGGGTGTTAACTAGCTTTTGAGCACTTAACCAACTAAGAGGCCCTTAATCCCAGCACTTGGAAGTCAGAGGAAGTCAGAGTTCGAGGCCAGCCTGGTCTACAGAGTAAGTTCTAAAACAGCCAGGGCTACACACACACACACACACACACACACACACACACACACACACACAATTTCTCTTGAAAATCCAAGTCCTCTTAATCACTGAGCCATCTCTTCTGCCTGTTTTTTTTAAAGGTGTTTAAGGAACAGGTTTGTTCTTTACTTATTGAGACATGGTCTCATGTAGGTAAGCTGGCCTTGAACGCCTGATCTTCCTGCCTCTACCTCTCAAGTTCCAGAATTACAGACATTCACCATCATATCCATCTCCTATAATAAAAACAAAGGATTCAATCTTGATCTGTTTACAATCATCTCCCATGCCACTGCTCTGTGCAACACACTTGAGGAAACAGAAGCACGCCAAGTGTGGAAGGCCCTTTCATGTCTAGTCACTGTGAGTGATTTGCAGAGCTCTCCAGGAAATGCCAAGAGACTAAGACAGATTCTGAGAGCTGACAAACACTCCTGCTGCCGAAGATACTCTGCTCTGTTTTAAACCTCCTCCTTCAAACAATGTGCACCACTGGAGACATTTGGAAATATCAAGATCATAAAAGGAAGCTGCTAGTGCCTCCCATTTCCCTCTGGAGCAGCAACCTTCCAAGTGATGTGAACTTGTACAGAATTAGAGTTGCAGCTTCTGTGCTATCTAAACAGATAAAGGGGCGAGAATCATTCAGGCCATTACAACATGTAAACAACTTAGGAAAATCAAAGCACATGATTGCATTTAGTGCAATAAAAATGATACTGTAGAAAAACAGGAAGCAAATCCTTCTCTCACCTCTGCTACCTACTGGCTTTCCTGGGAACTTTCAGCTAAACTGAACTAAATTCTATGCCGATGGATTTTTGACTAGACCCATGCTTCTAAAGCTAACATTTTTGGACAAGCATCATTACCTACTAAAAACCCTAACAAACACAAAGCATGTAGTAGCATGCAGGAAGTTTCTTTTTTAATTGTGTCAATGGCTTGCTTTTTTACCTGTGCTACTCCACCTAGAGAGTGTTTAAACTGTCCAGTTCTGAATAAGGATCCTTTCTGCTATTGAAACCTCAACAGCAGAGCTTCCCAGTCCAGCAAGCCTCCCTTGATTTCTCCAGAAAGAATAATTATTGTGGATTTTCTCTCTTCCATAAACTCTAAGATCTTCTACATTTACTCTTTCCTGCATCCTTCCTCCTGTATCTGTTCCAGTCTGGGTACCTTGCCAAGGAGTTGCTATAGTGTTATATTATTTGGATAACACCACTAAACTGAAAAATACCACCTAAAGACTGACTTTGGACTACAAGTGGCTCAGAACAATTTCGAGGTGGCTAGTTCAGATGACCCAGTTTAATGACTACTCTAGCCAGGACTTGAGCCAAGCCCTGCACTTTCCCATTATGCAGAGATTTGACAATAAATGATACAGCTACCTCTTCCAGGACATGAAAATTAACCCAGATTTTTCTTTTCAGGATCCCTGAAAGACACCATCACCCCCAGACAGCAGAAAGTAAATTAAGAATATGATACCCACATTCCCAAGAGGTAGAATGGGTGGTTTTGGTCATTCAATGGGTTATGGATATTTATCATTGTTTAGGGGGGTTGGTTACAACATGTTATTGGTAATGCTTAGGAAAAAAGCTAAATAAAGGAAATTAGATTCAAGGTTCTTGTTTTGAAAAGAGGAATATAAATATGATAGGATAAAAGGGTAGATTATTGAATCTACTCGGAAAAGAAAAAAGGGAGGATTACAATATGGTAAGATTAAAAAGTAGATTATTGAATCTACTTTTAAAAAGCAACTACTAGTTTTAAATGTTTTACATTTGACTGGACTATCATATATTGTATACAAATTTTGTATATTGAGACAAATTTGAGATTCATTTCGTTAAAACATGTTTCTAATTTTGTTCAAGGTATTATACCTATACAGCTCATTTAACAATGCAATGCAAATTTCTAGTCCTTAAAAGTCATTATTACCAACTGTTTAGGATAATAAGGAAATGAAGGTTAGTAATTAGTTACCTATTACAATAGAACTTGTAGTCACATTAGGTTTGTTTTCAAGGTCAAACAAAGATATATTTTTTTTTCAATCTCTGACTTTAAACTTTACTACAGAGCCACAGTATTAAAATCAATCCATTTTGGATACAAATTCACCTGCCTACAAACAGCAGATTTTTGACAAAGAAGCAAAATTGTGAAATGGAAAAGAAGCATTTTAACTTACTTATCTCAGAGGCTACCTTAATTTAAACCTGTCTTTTTTCCTTCAGCTGAAGCTGCACTGCACGGCAGGGGGTAGGACACAGGCTCACTTTGCCTGTTAGACTGCCTTCCCAAGCTCTGGCAGGCGGATTTTTAACTATCTTTTTTATTTTAACTTGTAAATCATAAAATTAGGAGAATTTTTGAATCCTCTCCTCTGTTCTATAGACTGTGTGAGGTTAAATTTGCTCTCTAAACTTACTTTTGCTTCTGCTTGCCTTTTACCCACAGGTGAGTTAGGTTAGCTGACTGTGTGCACGTGGCTCCTCAATCTCAGGAGTAACTTGTTGATTCTTGGGCCAAAAATCATTTTTTCTTTACCTTTTTTACTCATTTAGTATGCAATAAAAGTTGCAATTTTACATCTATCACGCTTACTGATTCTCAATAACTCTGCCATTGTTCCTGCTCCATTCTTACTCCCTTTAGTTACCAACATATATAACTGAATACTTTTTCCTTATCCCAATTATAACTTATTTACAAAGTTTTACTCCCGATTTAAATTTTGTCCCTCTTTTCTACATTTCTTTCTCTATTTTACATCTCTATGTAGCAAAGATATATTTTATATAGACAGGTAATCTTCAAACATTTCACAGATTGAATACTCAGAGATCAGAATATGGTATTTAAGATGCTTTAATAACATTGGTTCTTCTTTTGACAGTGAAACATGTCTGCTCTTGGAAGTACCAATCTACTTCAGAGAAGATGATAAGCATCAAAGAAACCCCACATGGAGTTTGGGTTTTTTGTGGCAAAAGTAAGTCACTGGCAAGAAAGTGCCCTTGCTACAACTGCTGACAATATGCAGTCCTAATGGAACAAGCAGGACACAAAAAAGAGTGACTGCCAAACCTTGCCAGACAAGGTGGGACTGTCCTTCAAAAACCCTGCTTCATAGAAGTCTATAAGATACTCTAGGACTGTAGGCCAAAGATTGAGACCCCAATGTTACAGAGGAGCTTTGGGTGACTGTCCAGGCAGCCAGATGTTTCTGCCATTTTTCACAATTTTTGGAATTCACTTGCTCACACTTCCTGCTTACTCAGGTAATATTATTTATTACTCAGGTATTATTTCCTCTTGGGTTTCTGAGGAAGTTGAAGACTACATAGTTATAGTCTTCCTTGTTTACCAGATGCAGAAAGCAAGTTACAATAGAAAGTAAATTAGGTACAAAACTTTGAACTCAACAAAATAGGATAGATATAGAGTATTTTCTCTGAATTTGCCAAATGCAAATGAACTAGACATTGTTGATGTATTTATTGCCTGTATATATTGTATATAGTCATTGTACTTATTGTTTATAGTTTTCTCATATTAGTTATAGCCTTTCTTTTATTTTAGACAAAAAGGTGAAATAAAGTGGTATATTATTTGTGCTTTAATAAATAAACCTAGCCTGAGGTCAATGCAAAGCAGTCACACTAGTCAGCCATGCAGGCCAGGCAGTGGTGGTACATACCTTTAATCCCAGCACTAAAGAGGAATATAAAACAGGAGGAGACAGGTCTCACATTCAGTCTCATTCTGAGGATTTGTGGAAGTAGGATAGAGGTAGAGGTAACAGTCAGTAGTTGGCTATTTTGTTTTTCTGATCTTCAGGTTGAACCCCAATATCTGTCTCTGGGTTTTTATTTTTTATTTTTTTGCAACAGGTTCCTATCAAAGATATTTGATGAATTGATGAAATTTTATAATTTTCATTCCAACGATGATTGGTATTTCAAGGTTTGATTGTAAATCAGATACAATGGCACACACACATAATCTCAGAACTCAGGAGGTTAAGACAGAAGATGGAGAACCCAGTCTGGACTACACTCCACAACCTATGTCAAGAAAAAAGAAGAGTGTGGGTAAGAGGAGGAAGGTAGGACTAGACTGTGATTATCATTCATGATGTCTAGAGATGAGAAGAAAGAGTTAAAACAGTGTAAGAAAATAAGGAGTTTTGTGGTGGCACAGGCCTTGAATCCCAGCACCTGGGAGGCAGAGGCAAGCAGGTCTCTGAGTTTAGTGCCAACCTGGTCTACAGAGAAAGTTCTAAGACAGAGTTACACAGAGAAACGCTGTCTCAAAAAACAGAAGATGAAGAAGAGGAGGAGAAGAAGGAAGAAGAGGAGGATGGGGGAATTAAAATGAAGGGTGAATATTTGATTCAAAACAATAAAACAAAGAAAAATTATGCATCCCTCTTCACACAAAGAAATGTGTGTTACATAAACATCACGACAGAACAGACTTGTCTCCAGCAAACTGTTGGAGAGTCTAAAACACACCTCCTTGTTATTCTTCTGGTATAATGTAAGAATACTCACTAATCAAGTTTCCTTAAAAGCTTAATAGGGAAAATTATTATTTTAATATTCTTTCCCCATCCCTGCCACCTTCCAGTGATATTGGTGGATGCCTTTAAATATGTAAAGATATTCTATGCCCCATTTATCCTCTGGGAAATTTAACTGTTGTTTTCATGTACATTAATAATTTTGTGGTGTAATTTTTCCCAAGAGAATGTATCAAAAGAAAGTGTGCATATATTTACATATGTAATTGCTAACAAGCCTCCCAAGAAGGAAATAGCCTCCACACAGGTGGAAATAATATCATTTTAAATCAAAGCTTAATAACTACCAAAATATTTTTACAAAGGTATAGAAGAATCCTAGGCTATAAATCAAAAGCAATTAGGAGCTATAAATGGCAATTTTGACAAGTGACTACTCATTTGATGGTTGTGTGACACATTGCAATTTTTGCTTTATCTCCTATTTTGTCTGCTCAGATATATGTAGTTCTCATATTTTGAAAATGACTTCAAGATAGTGGGGAAGCAAATTCCTATCTCCTATCACATAGACCAAAGCGACAGAGTTCTCCTCTCCCAACTCCCAGGCTCCCTAGTACTGGCAATTCCCTTGGTGATGGGCATTGACAAAGCAACAACAACAACAGCAACATGGGGAGTATAGTGTGGTAGCCGCACACACCTGTAATGCCAGCTTTCTGGAGGCTGAAGCAGAAGAAATTCAAGTCTAAAATCATCAACAAATTTAAGGCAAACATGCTGTGGGATAAATGGTCTTTTATCCTGTCACTTGTATTTTTAACAAAATGCCAATTAGCCAGTAGCCAGGCAGGAAGTATCAGCAGGGCAATGAGAACAGGAGAATTCTGGAAAGAGGATTCTGCAGTCTGCAGTCGTGATCCAGACACAGAGCAAGCAAGATGTAACTGCCTCGCCAAAAAAAAGGTACCAAGCCACGTGGCTAACATAGACAAGAATAATGGGCCAATTTAAGAAGTAAGAATTAGTTAATAAGAAGCCTGAGCTAATGGGCCAGTCAGTTTATAACTAATGTAGACCTCTGTGTATTTCTTTGGGGCTGAACGGCTGCAGGACTGAGTGGGACAGAAAACTTCCTGCATAGGGAGATCCTTTGTCAAAAATTACAGAAGTGACATTGACTGTCAGTCAATAAAGTGCTTTCCACACAATTATGAGTTTGATTCCCAGAACCTGTGTCTGAAAGTCAGGCTCTGTGGTGCACCCCAGTAGTTCCAGTACCGGAGGTGTGGGAACAAGAAGAGCTCTGATGTTTGCTGGCTAACAATATAACCAGTCTAACCAATTTACCAGTGTGCACACTCATACAGACATGTACACACACACATACATATGAGAGGAGAGGGGGTCAGATATAGATGGCAGGAGTTCCTCAACAGCTCTCCACTTCTCTATCGTTTCATCTACCACCACCTTCTTCCAACTCTACTCACCACTCCCTACCCCATCTGCCTCCCATCTTCATGTCCTCCTTTTTTACTATTGTTAATAAGCCTGAGTTGCGTTAGTGCTACCTACATGCCCACAGATGTAGAGCCATCCACCAGAGCATGGGCTGATGTGGAATTCCCCTCTGTATGCTGTGAATACCATTGGTTAATAAAGAAACTGGCTTGGCCTGGTAGGGTAGAGCAGAGCTATGTGGGGAAAACTAAACTGAATGCTGGGAGAAAGGAGGCAGGGATAGAGAGAGAAGCCATGGAGCTGCTGCCAGAGATAGAGACATTGAAACCTTGCTGGTAGGCCCCGAGCCTCAATGGTAAAATATAAAATAGTGGAGTTGGGTTAATTCCAGATGCAAGAGCTAGCTAGCAATACACTTAATTAATTGGCCAAGTGGGGATTTAATTAATACAGTTTCTGTATGGTTATTTCTGGAGTCTAGGCAGCCGGGAAACAAACAAGTGGCCTCCTTACAACAATGGGCAACCTACCAGGGGGCACATGGGCAAAGGAAAGTGACCCTTCCTCAGCAGCTGTCAACTGCCAATAACTCCTCCAGTGGGGTGGAGTCTCAGGGCCCCCCCCCCACTCCTACCCATGCTGGAATTTTTACTGTCTCGAGCTTATGCAGGTAAGCACAACTGCTATGATGGGATGTCGGCAGCATGTCTGTCCAGCAGTTTTAGCATTTCACAACACTTCTCATCTGCCAGCTCTCACCGTCTGCTCCTTGGTAATGTCTTTGCACTTCTCCACTGTTGGGGACCAGTGAGATGGCTTGGTGGGTAGAAGCATTGCCACCAAGCCTAAGTGTTTGAATTGGACCCCTGGAACACATAGAGTGGAAGGAGAGCTGACTTCTCCAAGTTTTCTGGCTGTTTTAGGTTATCCTCTGAGCTCTACATTGTGGGTGTTTCTTCCTCTAAATAAATAATGCAATAATAACAAAAATCTCTGCTACTGGGCTGTTACTCAGTAGTAGAGCACTTGCCTAGCATGTACAGTGTTCTGAGTGCAAATCTCGGGACTGCAAGAGGGAAAAAATGGTCGAGTCAATGTTAAAGGTGTGGGATGGTGTATATGTAGATGTGTGTAGATATGTGGGTTGTGATGTACTGAACAACTCAGTGGGTACAGAAGTAAGGCTGAACAAAATGGAAAAGTATATTTTCAAGTTCCTTGGATCAATAAGTACCTTACAGAGAAATAATGTTTATTTTTGATGAGTTTGTGATATTATTTCATGGTAAATAAAATCTATATGTCATTTATACCTTTACAGTGGTAAAGGGAAGATGAAGAAGGAAAATACATACATATAACTTTGAAGTAATTTATTTGTATTTATATTAAACATTGACACACAGTTGGATATCTTTAAGGGGATACCATGAAACACAGCAGTACCTAGTGCAATGAGTA